>NC_091459.1:29188715-30611215 GCF_027789765.1 Dendropsophus ebraccatus
CACACATTGAATAGAGACGCCGTGATTTTCTATGGGAATTGCAGAAATGACTTCTAAGCCTCAAAATAATGACTTTTTTTCCTAAGGTGGTAGGAATGAAACTCAGTGCGGGCTGGATGGGGGTCCCCCCTGGGCACCGCAGACCTAAGCTTGTTTAACTCCTACCTCTTAAAGGGACCGAGAAAAAATGACCTTTTCTGCACTCCAATGTAAGTCAATGGGGCGATTTTTTGGCTATGTGCTAGAAATGAAATGCAGTGCGGATTGGATGACAGGCACCCTAGGCACCCAGGATCGGCTTTAGTTTCACGTGTATCTCTTAAGCCGGCAGAGAAAACCCACCTGATATGCGCTCCACACAATTGAATAGAGACGCCGTTGATTTTCTATGGGAATTGCAGAAATGACTTCTAAGCCTCAAAATAATGACTTTTTTTTCCTAAGGTGGTAGGAATGAAACTCAGTGCGGGCTGGATGGGGTCCCCCCTGGGCACCGCAGACCTAAGCTTGTTTAACTCCTACCTCTTAAAGGGACCGAGAAAAGACCTTTTCTGCACTCCAATGTAAGTCAATGGGGCGATTTTTTGGCTATGTGCTAGAAATGAAATGCAGTGCGGATTGGATGACAGGCACCCTAGGCACCCAGGATCGGCTTTAGTTTCACGTGTATCTCTTAAGCCGGCAGAGAAAACCCACCTGATATGCGCTCCACACAATTGAATAGAGACGCCGTTGATTTTCTATGGAATTGCAGAAATGACTTCTAAGCCTCAAAATAATGACTTTTTTTCCTAAGGTGGTAGGAATGAAACTCAGTGCGGCTGGATGGGGTCCCCCCTGGGCACCGCAGACCTAAGCTTGTTTAACTCCTACACTCTTAAAGGGACCGAGAAAAAATGACCTTTTCTGCACTCCAATGTAAGTCAATGGGGCGATTTTTTTGGCTATGTGCTAGAAATGAAATTCAGTGCGGATTGGATGACAGGCACCCTAGGCACCCAGGATCAGCTTTAGTTTCACGTGTATCTCTTAAGCCGGCAGAGAAAATCCACCTGATATGCGCTCCACACAATTGAATAGAGACGCCGTTGAATTTCTATGGAATTGCAGAAATGACCTTCTAAGCCTCAAAATAATGACTTTTTTTCCTAAGGTGGTAGGAATGAAACTCAGTGCTGGGCTGGATGGGGTCCCCCCTGGGCACCGCAGACCTAAGCTTGTTTAACTCCTACCTCTTAAAGGGACCGAGAAAAAAATGACCTTTTCTGCACTCCAATGTAAGTCAATGGGCGATTTTTTGGCTATGTGCTAGAAATGAAATTCAGTGCGGATTGGATGACAGGCACCCTAGGCACCCAGGATCGGCTTTAGTTTCACGTGTATCTCTTAAGCCGGCAGAGAAAACCCACCTGATATGCGCTCCACACAATTGAATAGAGACGCCGTTGATTTTCTATGGGAATTGCAGAAATGACTTCTAAGCCTCAAAATAATGACTTTTTTTCCTAAGGTGGTAGGAATGAAACTCAGTGCGGGCTGGATGGGGTCCCCCCTGGGCACCGCAGACCTAAGCTTGTTTAACTCCTACCTCTTAAAGGGACCGAGAAAAAATGACCTTTTCTGCACTCCAATGTAAGTCAATGGGGCGATTTTTTGGCTATGTGCTAGAAATGAAATTCAGTGCGGATTGATGACAGGCACCCTAGGCACCCAGGATCAGGCTTTAGTTTCACGTGTATCTCTTAAGCCGGCAGAGAAAACCCACCTAGATATGCGCTCCACACATTGAATAGAGACGCCGTTGATTTTCTATGGGAATTGCAGAAATGACTTCTAAGCCTCAAAATAATGACTTTTTTTCTTAAGTGGTAGGAATGAAACTCAGTGCGGGCTGGATGGGGTCCCCCCTGGGCACCGCAGACCTAAGCTTGTTTAACTCCTACCTCTTAAAGGGACCGAGAAAAAATGACCTTTTCTGCACTCCAATGTAAGTCAATGGGGCGATTTTTTGGCTATGTGCTAGAAATGAAATGCAGTGCGGATTGGATGACAGGCACCCTAGGCACCCAGGATCGGCTTTAGTTTCACGTGTATCTCTTAAGCCGGCAGAGAAAACCCACCTGATATGCGCTCCACACAATTGAATTAGAGACGCCGTTGATTTTCTATGGAATTGCAGAAATGACTTCTAAGCCTCAAAATAATGACTTTTTTTCCTAAGGTGGTAGGAATGAAACTCAGTGCTGGCTGGATGGGGTCCCCCCTGGGCACCGCAGACCTAAGCTTGTTTAACTCCTACCTCTTAAAGGGACCGAGAAAAAAATGACCTTTTCTGCACTCCAATGTAAGTCAATGGGGCGAATTTTTTGGCTATGTGCTAGAAATGAAATTCAGTGCGGATTGGATGACAGGCACCCTAGGCACCCAGGATCAGGCTTTAGTTTCACGTGTATCTCTTAAGCCGGCAGAGAAACCCACCTGAACTGCGCTCCACACAATTGAATAGAGACGCCGTTGATTTTCTATGGGAATTGCAGAAATGACTTCTAAGCCTCAAAATAATGACTTTTTTCCTAAGGTGGTAGGAATGAAACTCAGTGCGGGCTGGATGGGGTCCCCCCTTGGCACCGCAGACCTAAGCTTGTTTAACTCCTACCTCTTAAAGGGACCGAGAAAAAATGACCTTTTCTGCACTCCAATGTAAGTCAATGGGGCGATTTTTTGGCTATGTGCTAGAAATGAAATTCAGTGCGGATTGGATGACAGCACCCTAGGCACCCAGGATCGCTTTAGTTTCAACGTGTATCTCTTAAGCCGGCAGAGAAAACCCACCTGATATGCGCTCCACACAATTGAATAGAGACGCCGTTGATTTTCTATGGGAATTGCAGAAATGACTTCTAAGCCTCAAAATAATGACTTTTTTTCCTAAGGTGGTAGGAATGAAACTCAGTGCGGGCTGGATGGGGTCCCCCCTGGGCACCGCAGACCTAAGCTTGTTTAACTCCTACCTCTTAAAGGGAACCGGAGAAAAAATGACCTTTTTCTGCACTCCAATGTAAGTCAATGGGGGCGATTTTTGGCTATGTGCTAGAAATGAAAATTCAGTGCGGATTGGATGACAGGGCACCCTAGGCACCCAGGATCGGCTTTAGTTTCACGTGTATCTCTTAAGCAGGCAGAGAAAACCCACCTGATATGCGCTCCACACAATTGAATTAGAGACGCCGTTGATTTTCTATGGGAATTGCAGAAAATGACTTCTAAGCCTCAAAATAATGACTTTTTTCCTAAGGTGGTAGGAATGAAACTCAGTGTGGGCTGGATGGGGTCCCCCCTGGGCACCGCAGACCTAAGCTGGTTTAACTCCTACCTCTTAAAGGACCTGAGAAAAAAATGACCTTTTCTGCACTCCAATGTAAGTCAATGGGGCGATTTTTGGCTATGTGCTAGAAATATGAAATGCAGTGCGGATTGGATGACAGGCACCCTAGGCCACCCAGGATCGGCTTTAGTTTCACGTGTATCTCTTAAGCCGGCAGAGAAAACCCACCTGATATGCGCTCCACACATTGAATAGAGACGCCGTTGATTTTCTATGGGAATTGCAGAAATGACTTCTAAGCCTCAAAATAATGACTTTTTTTTCCTAAGGTGGTAGGAATGAAACTCAGTGCGGGCTGGATGGGGTCCCCCCTGGGCACCGCAGACCTAAGCTTGTTTAACTCCTACCTCTTAAAGGGACCGAGAAAAAATGACCTTTTCTGCACTCCAATGTAAGTCAATGGGGCGATTTTTGGCTATGTGCTAGAAATGAAATTCAGTGCGGATTGGATGACAGGCACCCTAGGCACCCAGGATCAGGCTTTAGTTTCACGTGTATCTCTTAAGCCGGCAGAGAAAACCCACCTGATATGCGCTCCACACAATTGAATAGAGACGCCGTTGATTTTCTATGGGAATTGCAGAAATGACTTCTAAGCCTCAAAATAATGACTTTTTTTCCTAAGGTGGTAGGAATGAAACTCAGTGCGGGCTGGATGGGGTCCCCCTGGGCACCGCAGACCTAAGCTTGTTTAACTCCTACCTCTTAAAGGGACCGAGAAAAAATGACCTTTTCTGCACTCCAATGTAAGTCAATGGGGCGATTTTTTGGCTATGTGCTAGAAATGAAATTCAGTGCGGATTGGATGACAGGCACCCTAGGCACCCAGGATCGGCTTTAGTTTCACGTGTATCTCTTAAGCCGGCAGAGAAAACCACCTGATATGCGCTCCACACAATTGAATAGAGACGCCGTTGATTTTCTATGGGAATAGCAGAAATGACTTCTAAGCCTCAAAATAATGACTTTTTTTCCTAAGGTGGTAGGAATGAAACTCAGTGCGGGCTGGATGGGGTCCCCCCTGGGCACCGCAGACCTAAGCTTGTTTAACTCCTACCTCTTAAAGGGACCGAGAAAAAATGACCTTTTCTGCACTCCAATGTAAGTCAATGGGGCGATTTTTTGGCTATGTGCTAGAAATGAAATGCAGTGCGGATTGGATGACAGGCACCCTAGGCACCCAGGATCGGCTTTAGTTTCACGTGTATCTCTTAAGCCGGCAGAGAAAACCCACCTGATATGCGCTCCACACAATTGAATAGAGACGCCGTTGATTTTCTATGGGAATTGCAGAAATGACTTCTAAGCCTCAAAATAATGACTTTTTTTCCTAAGGTGGTAGGAATGAAACTCAGTGCGGGCTGGATGGGGTCCCCCCTGGGCACCGCAGACCTAAGCTTGTTTAACTCCTACCTCTTAAAGGGACCGAGAAAAAATGACCTTTTCTGCACTCCAATGTAAGTCAATGGGGCGATTTTTTGGCTATGTGCTAGAAATGAAATTCAGTGCGGATTGGATGACAGGCACCCTAGGCACCCAGGATCGGCTTTAGTTTCACGTGTATCTCTTAAGCCGGCAGAGAAACCCACCTGATATGCGCTCCACACAATTGAATAGAGACGCCGTTGATTTTCTATGGGAATTGCAGAAATGACTTCTAAGCCTCAAAATAATGACTTTTTTTCCTAAGGTGGTAGGAATGAAACTCAGTGCGGGCTGGATGGGGTCCCCCCTGGGCACCGCAGACCTAAGCTTGTTTAACTCCTACCTCTTAAAGGGACCGAGAAAAAATGACCTTTTCTGCACTCCAATGTAAGTCAATGGGGCGATTTTTTGGCTATGTGCTAGAAATGAAATTCAGTGCGGATTGGATGACAGGCACCCTAGGCACCCAGGATCGGCTTTAGTTTCACGTGTATCTCTTAAGCCGGCAGACAAAACCCACCTGATATGCGCTCCACACAATTGAATAGAGACGCCGTTGATTTTCTATGGGAATTGCAGAAATGACTTCTAAGCCTCAAAATAATGACTTTTTTTCCTAAGGTGGTAGGAATGAAACTCAGTGCGGGCTGGATGGGGTCCCCCCTGGGCACCGCAGACCTAAGCTTGTTTAACTCCTACCTCTTAAAGGGACCGAGAAAAAATGACCTTTTCTGCACTCCAATGTAAGTCAATGGGGCGATTTTTTGGCTATGTGCTAGAAATGAAATTCAGTGCGGATTGGATGACAGGCACCCTAGGCACCCAGGATCGGCTTTAGTTTCACGTGTATCTCTTAAGCCGGCAGAGAAACCCACCTGATATGCGCTCCACACAATTGAATAGAGACGCCGTTGATTTTCTATGGGAATTGCAGAAATGACTTCTAAGCCTCAAAATAATGACTTTTTTCCTAAGGTGGTAGGAATGAAACTCAGTGCGGGCTGGATGGGGTCCCCCCTGGGCACCGCAGACCTAAGCTTGTTTAACTCCTACCTCTTAAAGGACCGAGAAAAAATGACCTTTTCTGCACTCCAATGTAAGTCAATGGGGCGATTTTTTGGCTATGTGCTAGAAATGAAATTCAGTGCGGATTGGATGACAGGCACCCTAGGCACCCAGGATCGGCTTTAGTTTCACGTGTATCTCTTAAGCCGGCAGAGAAAACCCACCTGATATGCGCTCCACACAATTGAATAGAGACGCCGTTGATTTTCTATGGGAATTGCAGAAATGACTTCTAAGCCTCAAAATAATGACTTTTTTTCCTAAGGTGGTAGGAATGAAACTCAGTGCGGGCTGGATGGGGTCCCCCCTGGGCACCGCAGACCTAAGCTTGTTTAACTCCTACCTCTTAAATGGACCGAGAGAAAAAATTACCTTTTCTGCACTCCAATGTAAGTCAATGGTGCGATTTTTTGGCTATGTGCTAGAAATGAAATTCAGTGCGGATTGGATGACAGGCACCCTAGGCACCCAGGATCGGCTTTAGTTTCACGTGTATCTCTTAAGCCGGCAGAGAAAACCCACCTGATATGCGCTCCACACAATTGAATAGAGACGCCGTTGATTTTCTATGGGAATTGCAGAAATGACTTCTAAGCCTCAAAATAATGACTTTTTTTCCTAAGGTGGTAGGAATGAAACTCAGTGCGGGCTGGATGGGGTCCCCCCTGGGCACCGCAGACCTAAGCTTGTTTAACTCCTACCTCTTAAAGGGACCGAGAAAAAATGACCTTTTCTGCACTCCAATGTAAGTCAATGGGGCGATTTTTTGGCTATGTGCTAGAAATGAAATTCAGTGCGGATTGGATGACAGGCACCCTAGGCACCCAGGATCGGCTTTAGTTTCACGTGTATCTCTTAAGCCGGCAGAGAAAACCCACCTGATATGCGCTCCACACAATTGAATAGAGACGCCCTTGATTTTCTATGGGAATTGCAGAAATGACTTCTAAGCCTCAAAATAATGACTTTTTTTCCTAAGGTGGTAGGAATGAAACTCAGTGCGGGCTGGATGGGGTCCCCCCTGGGCACCGCAGACCTAAGCTTGTTTAACTCCTACCTCTTAAAGGGACCGAGAAAAAATGACCTTTTCTGCACTCCAATGTAAGTCAATGGGGCGATTTTTTGGCTATGTGCTAGAAATGAAATTCAGTGCGGATTGGATGACAGGCACCCTAGGCACCCAGGATCGGCTTTAGTTTCACGTGTATCTCTTAAGCCGGCAGAGAAACCCACCTGATATGCGCTCCACACAATTGAATAGAGACGCCGTTGATTTTCTATGGGAATTGCAGAAATGACTTCTAAGCCTCAAAATAATGACTTTTTTTCCTAAGGTGGTAGGAATGAAACTCAGTGCGGGCTGGATGGGGTCCCCCCTGGGCACCGCAGACCTAAGCTTGTTTAACTCCTACCTCTTAAAGGGACCGAGAAAAAATGACCTTTTCTGCACTCCAATGTAAGTCAATGGGGCGATTTTTTGGCTATGTGCTAGAAATGAAATTCAGTGCGGATTGGATGACAGGCACCCTAGGCACCCAGGATCGGCTTTAGTTTCACGTGTATCTCTTAAGCCGGCAGAGAAAACCACCTGATATGCGCTCCACACAATTGAATAGAGACGCCGTTGATTTTCTATGGGAATTGCAGAAATGACTTCTAAGCCTCAAAATAATGACTTTTTTTCCTAAGGTGGTAGGAATGAAACTCAGTGCGGGCTGGATGGGGTCCCCCTGGGCACCGCAGACCTAAGCTTGTTTAACTCCTACCTCTTAAAGGGACCGAGAAAAAATGACCTTTTCTGCACTCCAATGTAAGTCAATGGGGCGATTTTTTGGCTATGTGCTAGAAATGAAATTCAGTGCGGATTGGATGACAGGCACCCTAGGCACCCAGGATCGGCTTTAGTTTCACGTGTATCTCTTAAGCCGGCAGAGAAAACCCACCTGATATGCGCTCCACACAATTGAATAGAGACGCCATTGATTTTCTATGGGAATTGCAGAAATGACTTCTAAGCCTCAAAATAATGACTTTTTTTCCTAAGGTGGTAGGAATGAAACTCAGTGCGGGCTGGATGGGGTCCCCCCTGGGCACCGCAGACCTAAGCTTGTTTAACTCCTACCTCTTAAAGGGACCGAGAAAAATGACCTTTTCTTTCTGCACTCCAATGTAAGTCAATGGGGCGATTTTTTGGCTATGTGCTAGAAATGAAATTCAGTGCGGATTGGATGACAGGCACCCTAGGCACCCAGGATCGGCTTTAGTTTCACGTGTATCTCTTAAGCGGCAGAGAAAACCCACCTGATATGCGCTCCACACAATTGAATAGAGACGCCGTTGATTTTCTATGGGAATTGCAGAAATGACTTCTAAGCCTCAAAATAATGACTTTTTTTCCTAAGGTGGTAGGAATGAAACTCAGTGCGGGCTGGATGGGGTCCCCCCTGGGCACCGCAGACCTAAGCTTGTTTAACTCCTACCTCTTAAAGGGACCGAGAAAAAATGACCTTTTCTGCACTCCAATGTAAGTCAATGGGGCGATTTTTTGGCTATGTGCTAGAAATGAAATTCAGTGCGGATTGGATGACAGGCACCCTAGGCACCCAGGATCGGCTTTAGTTTCACGTGTATCTCTTAAGCCGGCAGAGAAAACCCACCTGATATGCGCTCCACACAATTGAATAGAGACGCCGTTGATTTTCTATGGGAATTGCAGAAATGACTTCTAAGCCTCAAAATAATGACTTTTTTTCCTAAGGTGGTAGGAATGAAACTCAGTGCGGGCTGGATGGGGTCCCCCCTGGGCACCGCAGACCTAAGCTTGTTTAACTCCTACCTCTTAAAGGGACCGAGAAAAAATGACCTTTTCTGCACTCCAATGTAAGTCAATGGGGCGATTTTTTGGCTATGTGCTAGAAATGAAATTCAGTGCGGATTGGATGACAGGCACCCTAGGCACCCAGGATCGGCTTTAGTTTCACGTGTATCTCTTAAGCCGGCAGAGAAAACCCACCTGATATGCGCTCCACACAATTGAATAGAGACGCCGTTGATTTTCTATGGGAATTGCAGAAATGACTTCTAAGCCTCAAAATAATGACTTTTTTTCCTAAGGTGGTAGGAATGAAACTCAGTGCGGGCTGGATGGGGTCCCCCCTGGGCACCGCAGACCTAAGCTTGTTTAACTCCTACCTCTTAAAGGGACCGAGAAAAAATGACCTTTTCTGCACTCCAATGTAAGTCAATGGGGCGATTTTTTGGCTATGTGCTAGAAATGAAATTCAGTGCGGATTGGATGACAGGCACCCTAGGCACCCAGGATCGGCTTTAGTTTCACGTGTATCTCTTAAGCCGGCAGAGAAAACCCACCTGATATGCGCTCCACACAATTGAATAGAGACGCCGTTGATTTTCTATGGGAATTGCAGAAATGACTTCTAAGCCTCAAAATAATGACTTTTTTTCCTAAGGTGGTAGGAATGAAACTCAGTGCGGGCTGGATGGGGTCCCCCCTGGGCACCGCAGACCTAAGCTTGTTTAACTCCTACCTCTTAAAGGGACCGAGAAAAAATGACCTTTTCTGCACTCCAATGTAAGTCAATGGGGCGATTTTTTGGCTATGTGCTAGAAATGAAATTCAGTGCGGATTGGATGACAGGCACCCTAGGCACCCAGGATCGGCTTTAGTTTCACGTGTATCTCTTAAGCCGGCAGAGAAAACCCACCTGATATGCGCTCCACACAATTGAATAGAGACGCCGTTGATTTTCTATGGGAATTGCAGAAATGACTTCTAAGCCTCAAAATAATGACTTTTTTTCCTAAGGTGGTAGGAATGAAACTCAGTGCGGGCTGGATGGGGTCCCCCCTGGGCACCGCAGACCTAAGCTTGTTTAACTCCTACCTCTTAAAGGGACCGAGAAAAAATGACCTTTTCTGCACTCCAATGTAAGTCAATGGGGCGATTTTTTGGCTATGTGCTAGAAATGAAATTCAGTGCGGATTGGATGACAGGCACCCTAGGCACCCAGGATCGGCTTTAGTTTCACGTGTATCTCTTAAGCCGGCAGAGAAAACCCACCTGATATGCGCTCCACACAATTGAATAGAGACGCCGTTGATTTTCTATGGGAATTGCAGAAATGACTTCTAAGCCTCAAAATAATGACTTTTTTTCCTAAGGTGGTAGGAATGAAACTCAGTGCGGGCTGGATGGGGTCCCCCTGGGCACCGCAGACCTAAGCTTGTTTAACTCCTACCTCTTAAAGGGACCGAGAAAAAATGACCTTTTCTGCACTCCAATGTAAGTCAATGGGGCGATTTTTTGGCTATGTGCTAGAAATGAAATTCAGTGCGGATTGGATGACAGGCACCCTAGGCACCCAGGATCGGCTTTAGTTTCACGTGTATCTCTTAAGCCGGCAGAGAAAACCACCTGATATGCGCTCCACACAATTGAATAGAGACGCCGTTGATTTTCTATGGGAATTGCAGAAATGACTTCTAAGCCTCAAAATAATGACTTTTTTTCCTAAGGTGGTAGGAATGAAACTCAGTGCGGGCTGGATGGGGTCCCCCCTGGGCACCGCAGACCTAAGCTTGTTTAACTCCTACCTCTTAAAGGGACCGAGAAAAAATGACCTTTTCTGCACTCCAATGTAAGTCAATGGGGCGATTTTTTGGCTATGTGCTAGAAATGAAATTCAGTGCGGATTGGATGACAGGCACCCTAGGCACCCAGGATCGGCTTTAGTTTCACGTGTATCTCTTAAGCCGGCAGAGAAAACCCACCTGATATGCGCTCCACACAATTGAATAGAGACGCCGTTGATTTTCTATGGGAATTGCAGAAATGACTTCTAAGCCTCAAAATAATGACTTTTTTTCCTAAGGTGGTAGGAATGAAACTCAGTGCGGGCTGGATGGGGTCCCCCCTGGGCACCGCAGACCTAAGCTTGTTTAACTCCTACCTCTTAAAGGGACCGAGAAAAAATGACCTTTTCTGCACTCCAATGTAAGTCAATGGGGCGATTTTTTGGCTATGTGCTAGAAATGAAATTCAGTGCGGATTGGATGACAGGCACCCTAGGCACCCAGGATCGGCTTTAGTTTCACGTGTATCTCTTAAGCCGGCAGAGAAAACCCACCTGATATGCGCTCCACACAATTGAATAGAGACGCCGTTGATTTTCTATGGGAATTGCAGAAATGACTTCTAAGCCTCAAAATAATGACTTTTTTTCCTAAGGTGGTAGGAATGAAACTCAGTGCGGGCTGGATGGGGTCCCCCCTGGGCACCGCAGACCTAAGCTTGTTTAACTCCTACCTCTTAAAGGGACCGAGAAAAAATGACCTTTTCTGCACTCCAATGTAAGTCAATGGGGCGATTTTTTGGCTATGTGCTAGAAATGAAATTCAGTGCGGATTGGATGACAGGCACCCTAGGCACCCAGGATCGGCTTTAGTTTCACGTGTATCTCTTAAGCCGGCAGAGAAAACCACCTGATATGCGCTCCACACAATTGAATAGAGACGCCGTTGATTTTCTATGGGAATTGCAGAAATGACTTCTAAGCCTCAAAATAATGACTTTTTTTCCTAAGGTGGTAGGAATGAAACTCAGTGCGGGCTGGATGGGGTCCCCCCTGGGCACCGCAGACCTAAGCTTGTTTAACTCCTACCTCTTAAAGGGACCGAGAAAAAATGACCTTTTCTGCACTCCAATGTAAGTCAATGGGGCGATTTTTTGGCTATGTGCTAGAAATGAAATTCAGTGCGGATTGGATGACAGGCACCCTAGGCACCCAGGATCGGCTTTAGTTTCACGTGTATCTCTTAAGCCGGCAGAGAAAACCCACCTGATATGCGCTCCACACAATTGAATAGAGACGCCGTTGATTTTCTATGGGAATTGCAGAAATGACTTCTAAGCCTCAAAATAATGACTTTTTTTCCTAAGGTGGTAGGAATGAAACTCAGTGCGGGCTGGATGGGGTCCCCCTGGGCACCGCAGACCTAAGCTTGTTTAACTCCTACCTCTTAAAGGGACCGAGAAAAAATGACCTTTTCTGCACTCCAATGTAAGTCAATGGGGCGATTTTTTGGCTATGTGCTAGAAATGAAATTCAGTGCGGATTGGATGACAGGCACCCTAGGCACCCAGGATCGGCTTTAGTTTCACGTGTATCTCTTAAGCCGGCAGAGAAAACCCACCTGATATGCGCTCCACACAATTGAATAGAGACGCCGTTGATTTTCTATGGGAATTGCAGAAATGACTTCTAAGCCTCAAAATAATGACTTTTTTTCCTAAGGTGGTAGGAATGAAACTCAGTGCGGGCTGGATGGGGTCCCCCCTGGGCACCGCAGACCTAAGCTTGTTTAACTCCTACCTCTTAAAGGGACCGAGAAAAAATGACCTTTTCTGCACTCCAATGTAAGTCAATGGGGCGATTTTTTGGCTATGTGCTAGAAATGAAATTCAGTGCGGATTGGATGACAGGCACCCTAGGCACCCAGGATCGGCTTTAGTTTCACGTGTATCTCTTAAGCCGGCAGAGAAAACCCACCTGATATGCGCTCCACACAATTGAATAGAGACGCCGTTGATTTTCTATGGGAATTGCAGAAATGACTTCTAAGCCTCAAAATAATGACTTTTTTTCCTAAGGTGGTAGGAATGAAACTCAGTGCGGGCTGGATGGGGTCCCCCCTGGGCACCGCAGACCTAAGCTTGTTTAACTCCTACCTCTTAAAGGGACCGAGAAAAAATGACCTTTTCTGCACTCCAATGTAAGTCAATGGGGCGATTTTTTGGCTATGTGCTAGAAATGAAATTCAGTGCGGATTGGATGACAGGCACCCTAGGCACCCAGGATCGGCTTTAGTTTCACGTGTATCTCTTAAGCCGGCAGAGAAAACCCACCTGATATGCGCTCCACACAATTGAATAGAGACGCCGTTGATTTTCTATGGGAATTGCAGAAATGACTTCTAAGCCTCAAAATAATGACTTTTTTTCCTAAGGTGGTAGGAATGAAACTCAGTGCGGGCTGGATGGGGTCCCCCCTGGGCACCGCAGACCTAAGCTTGTTTAACTCCTACCTCTTAAAGGGACCGAGAAAAAATGACCTTTTCTGCACTCCAATGTAAGTCAATGGGGCGATTTTTGGCTATGTGCTAGAAATGAAATTCAGTGCGGATTGGATGACAGGCACCCTAGGCACCCAGGATCGGCTTTAGTTTCACGTGTATCTCTTAAGCCGGCAGAGAAACCCACCTGATATGCGCTCCACACAATTGAATAGAGACGCCGTTGATTTTCTATGGGAATTGCAGAAATGACTTCTAAGCCTCAAAATAATGACTTTTTTTCCTAAGGTGGTAGGAATGAAACTCAGTGCGGGCTGGATGGGGTCCCCCCTGGGCACCGCAGACCTAAGCTTGTTTAACTCCTACCTCTTAAAGGGACCGAGAAAAAATGACCTTTTCTGCACTCCAATGTAAGTCAATGGGGCGATTTTTTGGCTATGTGCTAGAAATGAAATTCAGTGCGGATTGGATGACAGGCACCCTAGGCACCCAGGATCGGCTTTAGTTTCACGTGTATCTCTTAAGCCGGCAGAGAAAACCCACCTGATATGCGCTCCACACAATTGAATAGAGACGCCGTTGATTTTCTATGGGAATAGCAGAAATGACTTCTAAGCCTCAAAATAATGACTTTTTTTCCTAAGGTGGTAGGAATGAAACTCAGTGCGGGCTGGATGGGGTCCCCCCTGGGCACCGCAGACCTAAGCTTGTTTAACTCCTACCTCTTAAAGGGACCGAGAAAAAATGACCTTTTCTGCACTCCAATGTAAGTCAATGGGGCGATTTTTTGGCTATGTGCTAGAAATGAAATTCAGTGCGGATTGGATGACAGGCACCCTAGGCACCCAGGATCGGCTTTAGTTTCACGTGTATCTCTTAAGCCGGCAGAGAAAACCCACCTGATATGCGCTCCACACAATTGAATAGAGACGCCGTTGATTTTCTATGGGAATTGCAGAAATGACTTCTAAGCCTCAAAATAATGACTTTTTTCCTAAGGTGGTAGGAATGAAACTCAGTGCGGGCTGGATGGGGTTCCCCCTGGGCACCGCAGACCTAAGCTTGTTTAACTCCTACCTCTTAAAGGGACCGAGAAAAAATGACCTTTTCTGCACTCCAATGTAAGTCAATGGGGCGATTTTTTGGCTATGTGCTAGAAATGAAATGCAGTGCGGATTGGATGACAGGCACCCTAGGCACCCAGGATCGGCTTTAGTTTCACGTGTATCTCTTAAGCCGGCAGAGAAAACCCACCTGATATGCGCTCCACACAATTGAATAGAGACGCCGTTGATTTTCTATGGGAATTGCAGAAATGACTTCTAAGCCTCAAAATAATGACTTTTTTTCCTAAGGTGGTAGGAATGAAACTCAGTGCGGGCTGGATGGGGTCCCCCCTGGGCACCGCAGACCTAAGCTTGTTTAACTCCTACCTCTTAAAGGGACCGAGAAAAAATGACCTTTTCTGCACTCCAATGTAAGTCAATGGGGCGATTTTTTGGCTATGTGCTAGAAATGAAATTCAGTGCGGATTGGATGACAGGCACCCTAGGCACCCAGGATCGGCTTTAGTTTCACGTGTATCTCTTAAGCCGGCAGAGAAAACCACCTGATATGCGCTCCACACAATTGAATAGAGACGCCGTTGATTTTCTATGGGAATTGCAGAAATGACTTCTAAGCCTCAAAATAATGACTTTTTTTCCTAAGGTGGTAGGAATGAAACTCAGTGCGGGCTGGATGGGGTCCCCCCTGGGCACCGCAGACCTAAGCTTGTTTAACTCCTACCTCTTAAAGGGACCGAGAAAAAATGACCTTTTCTGCACTCCAATGTAAGTCAATGGGGCGATTTTTTGGCTATGTGCTAGAAATGAAATTCAGTGCGGATTGGATGACAGGCACCCTAGGCACCCAGGATCGGCTTTAGTTTCACGTGTATCTCTTAAGCCGGCAGAGAAACCCACCTGATATGCGCTCCACACAATTGAATAGAGACGCCGTTGATTTTCTATGGGAATTGCAGAAATGACTTCTAAGCCTCAAAATAATGACTTTTTTTCCTAAGGTGGTAGGAATGAAACTCAGTGCGGGCTGGATGGGGTCCCCCCTGGGCACCGCAGACCTAAGCTTGTTTAACTCCTACCTCTTAAAGGGACCGAGAAAAAATGACCTTTTCTGCACTCCAATGTAAGTCAATGGGGCGATTTTTTGGCTATGTGCTAGAAATGAAATTCAGTGCGGATTGGATGACAGGCACCCTAGGCACCCAGGATCGGCTTTAGTTTCACGTGTATCTCTTAAGCCGGCAGAGAAAACCCACCTGATATGCGCTCCACACAATTGAATAGAGACGCCGTTGATTTTCTATGGGAATTGCAGAAATGACTTCTAAGCCTCAAAATAATGACTTTTTTTCCTAAGGTGGTAGGAATGAAACTCAGTGCGGGCTGGATGGGGTCCCCCCTGGGCACCGCAGACCTAAGCTTGTTTAACTCCTACCTCTTAAAGGGACCGAGAAAAAATGACCTTTTCTGCACTCCAATGTAAGTCAATGGGGCGATTTTTTGGCTATGTGCTAGAAATGAAATTCAGTGCGGATTGGATGACAGGCACCCTAGGCACCCAGGATCGGCTTTAGTTTCACGTGTATCTCTTAAGCCGGCAGAGAAAACCCACCTGATATGCGCTCCACACAATTGAATAGAGACGCCGTTGATTTTCTATGGGAATTGCAGAAATGACTTCTAAGCCTCAAAATAATGACTTTTTTTCCTAAGGTGGTAGGAATGAAACTCAGTGCGGGCTGGATGGGGTCCCCCCTGGGCACCGCAGACCTAAGCTTGTTTAACTCCTACCTCTTAAAGGGACCGAGAAAAATGACCTTTTCTGCACTCCAATGTAAGTCAATGGGGCGATTTTTTGGCTATGTGCTAGAAATGAAATTCAGTGCGGATTGGATGACAGGCACCCTAGGCACCCAGGATCGGCTTTAGTTTCACGTGTATCTCTTAAGCCGGCAGAGAAAACCCACCTGATATGCGCTCCACACAATTGAATAGAGACGCCGTTGATTTTCTATGGGAATTGCAGAAATGACTTCTAAGCCTCAAAATAATGACTTTTTTCCTAAGGTGGTAGGAATGAAACTCAGTGCGGGCTGGATGGGGTCCCCCCTGGGCACCGCAGACCTAAGCTTGTTTAACTCCTACCTCTTAAAGGGACCGAGAAAAAATGACCTTTTCTGCACTCCAATGTAAGTCAATGGGGCGATTTTTTGGCTATGTGCTAGAAATGAAATTCAGTGCGGATTGGATGACAGGCACCCTAGGCACCCAGGATCGGCTTTAGTTTCACGTGTATCTCTTAAGCCGGCAGAGAAAACCACCTGATATGCGCTCCACACAATTGAATAGAGACGCCATTGATTTTCTATGGGAATTGCAGAAATGACTTCTAAGCCTCAAAATAATGACTTTTTTTCCTAAGGTGGTAGGAATGAAACTCAGTGCGGGCTGGATGGGGTCCCCCCTGGGCACCGCAGACCTAAGCTTGTTTAACTCCTACCTCTTAAAGGGACCGAGAAAAAATGACCTTTTCTGCACTCCAATGTAAGTCAATGGGGCGATTTTTTGGCTATGTGCTAGAAATGAAATTCAGTGCGGATTGGATGACAGGCACCCTAGGCACCCAGGATCGGCTTTAGTTTCACGTGTATCTCTTAAGCCGGCAGAGAAAACCCACCTGATATGCGCTCCACACAATTGAATAGAGACGACGCCGTTGATTTTCTATGGGAATTGCAGAAATGACTTCTAAGCCTCAAAATAATGACTTTTTTTCCTAAGGTGGTAGGAATGAAACTCAGTGCGGGCTGGATGGGGTCCCCCCTGGCACCGCAGACCTAAGCTTGTTTAACTCCTACCTCTTAAAGGGACCGAGAAAAAATGACCTTTTCTGCACTCCAATGTAAGTCAATGGGGCGATTTTTTGGCTATGTGCTAGAAATGAAATTCAGTGCGGATTGGATGACAGGCACCCTAGGCACCCAGGATCGGCTTTAGTTTCACGTGTATCTCTTAAGCCGGCAGAGAAAACCCACCTGATATGCGCTCCACACAATTGAATAGAGACGCCGTTGATTTTCTATGGGAATTGCAGAAATGACTTCTAAGCCTCAAAATAATGACTTTTTTTCCTAAGGTGGTAGGAATGAAACTCAGTGCGGGCTGGATGGGGTCCCCCCTGGGCACCGCAGACCTAAGCTTGTTTAACTCCTACCTCTTAAAGGGACCGAGAAAAAATGACCTTTTCTGCACTCCAATGTAAGTCAATGGGGCGATTTTTTGGCTATGTGCTAGAAATGAAATTCAGTGCGGATTGGATGACAGGCACCCTAGGCACCCAGGATCGGCTTTAGTTTCACGTGTATCTCTTAAGCCGGCAGAGAAAACCCACCTGATATGCGCTCCACACAATTGAATAGAGACGCCGTTGATTTTCTATGGGAATTGCAGAAATGACTTCTAAGCCTCAAAATAATGACTTTTTTTCCTAAGGTGGTAGGAATGAAACTCAGTGCGGGCTGGATGGGGTCCCCCCTGGGCACCGCAGACCTAAGCTTGTTTAACTCCTACCTCTTAAAGGGACCGAGAAAAAATGACCTTTTCTGCACTCCAATGTAAGTCAATGGGGCGATTTTTTGGCTATGTGCTAGAAATGAAATTCAGTGCGGATTGGATGACAGGCACCCTAGGCACCCAGGATCGGCTTTAGTTTCACGTGTATCTCTTAAGCCGGCAGAGAAAACCCACCTGATATGCGCTCCACACAATTGAATAGAGACGCCGTTGATTTTCTATGGGAATTGCAGAAATGACTTCTAAGCCTCAAAATAATGACTTTTTTTCCTAAGGTGGTAGGAATGAAACTCAGTGCGGGCTGGATGGGGTCCCCCCTGGGCACCGCAGACCTAAGCTTGTTTAACTCCTACCTCTTAAAGGGACCGAGAAAAAATGACCTTTTCTGCACTCCAATGTAAGTCAATGGGGCGATTTTTTGGCTATGTGCTAGAAATGAAATTCAGTGCGGATTGGATGACAGGCACCCTAGGCACCCAGGATCGGCTTTAGTTTCACGTGTATCTCTTAAGCCGGCAGAGAAAACCCACCTGATATGCGCTCCACACAATTGAATAGAGACGCCGTTGATTTTCTATGGGAATTGCAGAAATGACTTCTAAGCCTCAAAATAATGACTTTTTTTCCTAAGGTGGTAGGAATGAAACTCAGTGCGGGCTGGATGGGGTCCCCCCTGGGCACCGCAGACCTAAGCTTGTTTAACTCCTACCTCTTAAAGGGACCGAGAAAAAATGACCTTTTCTGCACTCCAATGTAAGTCAATGGGGCGATTTTTTGGCTATGTGCTAGAAATGAAATTCAGTGCGGATTGGATGACAGGCACCCTAGGCACCCAGGATCGGCTTTAGTTTCACGTGTATCTCTTAAGCCGGCAGAGAAACCCACCTGATATGCGCTCCACACAATTGAATAGAGACGCCGTTGATTTTCTATGGGAATTGCAGAAATGACTTCTAAGCCTCAAAATAATGACTTTTTTTCCTAAGGTGGTAGGAATGAAACTCAGTGCGGGCTGGATGGGGTCCCCCCTGGGCACCGCAGACCTAAGCTTGTTTAACTCCTACCTCTTAAAGGGACCGAGAAAAAATGACCTTTTCTGCACTCCAATGTAAGTCAATGGGGCGATTTTTTGGCTATGTGCTAGAAATGAAATTCAGTGCGGATTGGATGACAGGCACCCTAGGCACCCAGGATCGGCTTTAGTTTCACGTGTATCTCTTAAGCCGGCAGAGAAAACCCACCTGATATGCGCTCCACACAATTGAATAGAGACGCCGTTGATTTTCTATGGGAATTGCAGAAATGACTTCTAAGCCTCAAAATAATGACTTTTTTTCCTAAGGTGGTAGGAATGAAACTCAGTGCGGGCTGGATGGGGTCCCCCCTGGGCACCGCAGACCTAAGCTTGTTTAACTCCTACCTCTTAAAGGGACCGAGAAAAAATGACCTTTTCTGCACTCCAATGTAAGTCAATGGGGCGATTTTTTGGCTATGTGCTAGAAATGAAATTCAGTGCGGATTGGATGACAGGCACCCTAGGCACCCAGGATCGGCTTTAGTTTCACGTGTATCTCTTAAGCCGGCAGAGAAAACCCACCTGATATGCGCTCCACACAATTGAATAGAGACGCCGTTGATTTTCTATGGGAATTGCAGAAATGACTTCTAAGCCTCAAAATAATGACTTTTTTTCCTAAGGTGGTAGGAATGAAACTCAGTGCGGGCTGGATGGGGTCCCCCCTGGGCACCGCAGACCTAAGCTTGTTTAACTCCTACCTCTTAAAGGGACCGAGAAAAAATGACCTTTTCTGCACTCCAATGTAAGTCAATGGGGCGATTTTTTGGCTATGTGCTAGAAATGAAATTCAGTGCGGATTGGATGACAGGCACCCTAGGCACCCAGGATCGGCTTTAGTTTCACGTGTATCTCTTAAGCCGGCAGAGAAAACCCACCTGATATGCGCTCCACACAATTGAATAGAGACGCCGTTGATTTTCTATGGGAATTGCAGAAATGACTTCTAAGCCTCAAAATAATGACTTTTTTTCCTAAGGTGGTAGGAATGAAACTCAGTGCGGGCTGGATGGGGTCCCCCCTGGGCACCGCAGACCTAAGCTTGTTTAACTCCTACCTCTTAAAGGGACCGAGAAAAAATGACCTTTTCTGCACTCCAATGTAAGTCAATGGGGCGATTTTTTGGCTATGTGCTAGAAATGAAATTCAGTGCGGATTGGATGACAGGCACCCTAGGCACCCAGGATCGGCTTTAGTTTCACGTGTATCTCTTAAGCCGGCAGAGAAAACCCACCTGATATGCGCTCCACACAATTGAATAGAGACGCCGTTGATTTTCTATGGGAATTGCAGAAATGACTTCTAAGCCTCAAAATAATGACTTTTTTTCCTAAGGTGGTAGGAATGAAACTCAGTGCGGGCTGGATGGGGTCCCCCCTGGGCACCGCAGACCTAAGCTTGTTTAACTCCTACCTCTTAAAGGGACCGAGAAAAAATGACCTTTTCTGCACTCCAATGTAAGTCAATGGGGCGATTTTTTGGCTATGTGCTAGAAATGAAATTCAGTGCGGATTGGATGACAGGCACCCTAGGCACCCAGGATCGGCTTTAGTTTCACGTGTATCTCTTAAGCCGGCAGAGAAACCCACCTGATATGCGCTCCACACAATTGAATAGAGACGCCGTTGATTTTCTAAGGGAATTGCATAAATGATTTCTAAGCTCAACAATAATGACTTTTTTTCCTAAGTGGTAGGAATGAAACTCCTGCGGGCTGGATGGGTCCCCCCTGGGCACCGCAATATTTGGCTATGTTCACACAACATCAAAAATAGAGAAAAGGCGTCCGCTTTTATTATTTAAAAAAACATCAGTTTTGCTGCGATTTAACTGACTGCAATGCAATGCATGAAATTCAATGGAAAGACGGACGTCCAATGGACATTATGTATTAAATAATGGACGTTATCACCGCAGATGTCAAAATAATGATAACGACAATTATTTTCGGACATCTTTTGCAAACAGCAGACTTTTTTTATTAGTTGTTCACAAACAGTTTTTCTATTGTCACCGTTCTTTCTCCATTTTTACTATTAAATTCAATGGACTTTTCAATTATGACACACCCAAAGGGACTCAAAATGACAGACTTTATTTTAAACGTTGTGTGAACATAGCCTTTTGGTATTATTTTACTGTGAGATAACGTAGCCTGATAGGGTTCCAAAGAACGAGCTTCTTTTACACAGTTTAGGGAGTTCTGTTACTTAAAATGACATTGATGAGTTTATTGATAATGATATTGAGTAATATTGATAGTATGACATCCACGAGTTTGAGTAATATTTTTCTGTCAGTATTTTGGTTAGTATTTGTAGCCCAAATCAGAAGTGAAGCTAAAAAGAAAAACCTATAAAGGAAAAATTTGCCCAATTTGGCTATGTTCACACAACGTCAAAAATATTGAAAAGGCGGCCAATTTTCACATTTAACTGACTTACGAGATTTAACTGACTGCAATGGCAATGCATTAAAGTCAATTGGAAGACAGACGTCCAATGCACACAATGGGGGAGATTTATCAAAGGGTGTAAAATTTAGACTGGTGCAAACTACCCACAGCAACCAATCACAGCTCAGCTTTAGGCAGTGCTGAAAGGAAAGCTGAGCTGTGATTGGTTGCTGTGGGAAGTTTGCACCAGTCTAAATTTTACACCCTTTGATAAATCTCCCCCAATGTATTGAATAACGGATGTTTTTGCTGTGGGCCTCAAAATAATGAACATGATCATTATTTTCAGACGTCTTTTGCAAACAGCAGACGTTTTTTATTTGTAGTTCACACACAGTTTTACTTTTGACACTGTTCTTTCTCTGTTTTTACTATTAAATTCAATGGACTTTTCAATTATGTCACAAATGTGCAAACACCAGTCATTGCACTAAGGGGAGGCCAGACAACTGAATGAAGTCCGTTATTTTAGACCCAATATAACGGACGTCATTTAAACGGAGCTTAAAAAAAACGTTGTGTGAACATAGCCTTTCTGTGTTTTCAATCCACTCCTGGTGTTGGTTGAAAAAATACTGAGCAAAATACTGTGTGCGAATAGCCTAAAGCAAAATACAGGGGTAATTTTTTTCAACTGTTTTATTTTTACTCAAAATTGTATTTTGGTACTACTTTCCTATGTGCGAACATAACCTTAAAAATATAATGCCCACAATTCCATAGGCTATAGGGGAGATTTATGAAAGAGTGTAAATATACTGTACACCTGGTGTAAACTGCAAACAGAAACCAATCACAGCTCCTCTTATATTTTACCAGAGCTGAAAGCTAAGCTGTGATTGGTTGCTGTGGGCAGTTTACACCAGGAGTTTTTTGGTCCATATTTGCTCAGTATTTTGCAACCAAAACCAGAAGTGGATTTAAAACACAGAAAGGCAATGTTCACACACTGTTGATGTTTAGTGGATGGCTGCCATTTAATGGCAAATAATAGCTGTTGTTTTACAATAATGGTATAAAACGGTATTAAAGCCATAAAATGCAAATGGAAAAAATGTGAATGTACACATCATAAAATAATTTGCGGTAATTTCTTTGCATGTAATGGTGGCAGAAAAAGCTTATAAAACTTTATGTAAATGATGTGAGTTGGCCTCCCACCTCAATTAAGTTTGACATTTGTAAGTATTAAGAGCATTTATACACGAAAGATAACTGAAATATTGAATGATGAGTTTTAGATATGAATGTAAGAGAAAATGCCTTTTTCTCCATGAATAACCACTTCACGATTATGTTTCTATTAATATTTTATAATAAACAATTACTTTAACCGTCTTTGTTTTCAGAAATGTGTTTTGTTTAAACAAACAAAAAAGCCATAAAACAATTCAGAATTAAAGTTTTTTTTTGTGATTCGATTATTTTTATTCTTTCAATGCAATGTCATTCTTAAAAAGTTTGTCAGTTAAAACGGCAACTACAATAAAAAGATTCGTATTCCTCACCACCATAAAAATGCTACCGGCTATCGGCATCCTGTTATAGAGCAGAAAGAGCTGAGCGGATTGATATATATCTGTATGAGAAAAGATTCAGTATAACTTGTATTTTATTAATTGAAATCTCTGATATTAGTCCAGTCCATTGAGCCACTCCGCCCACTGGACTCCTTAGCACAGAATGATCAGGGATTTTAATCAACAAGTTATACTAAATCTTTTCCCAAAAAGTTTTACAGTGTATCAATCTGCTCAACTATTCCTGCTCTATAACATGGTGAAAGATTAGATAGCATTGTCTTGGTGACAGGTTCCCTTTAACCCTTAGACGACCCAGGGCGTATAGTTACGCCATGGAAGTCTGTCCCCAGACGACCTAGGGCGTAACTGTACGCCCTGGGTGTTATTTCCGCTATGAAGCGCGCTCCGGAGCGGAGCGCGCTTCATAGGAGGTGGGGGCCGGCTGCAGTGAGCAGCCGGGACCTCACCGGTAATGACACGCTGCAGCGATCGCGCTGCCGCGTGTCATTAACCCCTTAAACGCCGCGATCGCGGCGCGACCGCGGCGTTTAGGTGTAAGTGACAGGGGGAGTCCCCTGTCACTTACCGATCGGGACCCCCGCAGTGTGACTGCGGGGGTCCCGATCGGTAAAACGGACTGCTGGAGGTCTCTTACCTGCCTCCGTGCGGTCCGATCGGCGCTCTGCTACTCTAAGCCTGCACAGGCAGGCTCAATGAGCAGAGCGCCGATAACACTGATCAATGCTATGCCTATGGCATAGCATTCATCAGTGTAGAAATCAGACTAATCTATGTAAAAGTCCCCCAAAGGGACTTCAAATGTGTAAAAAAAAAAAGTTAAAAACACTAACACACTACCCCAAAACCCCTCCCCCAATAAAAGTTGAAATCACCCCCCTATCCTATTATATAAATAAAACATATAAAAATAAATAAATAGATAAACATATAATATACCGTAGCGTGCGTAATTGTCCGATCTATTAAAATATAACAAGTGTCATTGCGAACGGTAAACGGCGTACACGAAAAGAGGGGAAAAAGTGCGCAGATTACCGATTTTATGTTACATTATATATATAAAAAAATTAATAAAAAGTGATCAAAACGTCCGATCTTCACAAATATGGTATTAATAAAAACTAGAGATCATGGCGGAAAAAATGACACCCCATACAGCCCCGTAGGTGAAAAAATAAAACCGTTATAAGCGTCACAATAGTCCCATTTTATTTATAATTAATTGCCAAAAAAAAGGATTTCATAAAAAAATACATATATAACATTAGAGAATCTGTGTAACCTGCATATGGTTGTGTTCGGACTGACCTATAGAATAATAGTGTCATGTCGCTTTTACCATATAGTATATTACGTAGACACAGGAACCCCCCAAACGTTACCATATTGCATTCTTTTTTGCGATTTCACCAATTTATATCTTCATAAATAATATATTTGGGATTCTCTCATACATGTTATGGTAAAATGAAAGACGCCATTACAAAGTACAACTATTCCTGTAACAAATAAGCCCTTACATGGCCTGTAGATAAAAAACTGAAAGTGCTAGAGCTCTTAGAAGGGGAGGAGGGAAAAACGGAAACACTAAGATCAAAATTTGCGCGGTCCACTGGGTCATTTTGGGCCTGGTCCTCAAAGGGTTAAGGAAGTATCTAGTCTAATCTATTAAACAATTGTGTGTTGTAAACATTATAAAAAGTTTCAGGAGGACACACTTTACATACTTAGGCTAGGTCCACTCTATGTAAAAAAAACGGCTGTATTTCATAACAGCTATTTTTGTTAACCCTTTGAGGACCAGGCCCAAATGACCCAGTGGACCGCGCAAATTTTGATCTTAGTGTTTTCATTTTTTCCTCCTGCCCTTCTAAGAGCTCTAGCACTTTCAGTTTTCTATCTACAAGCCATGTAAGGGCTTGTTTTTTTACAGGAATAGTTGTACTATGTAATGGCATCTTTCATTTTACCATAACATGTATGACGGAATCCCAAATATATTATTTATGAAGATATAAATTGGTGAAATCGTAAAAAAGAATGCAATATGGTAACGTTTGGGGGGTTCCTGTGTCTACGTAATGCACTATACGGTAAAAGCGACAGGATACCGTTATTCTATAGGTCAGTCCGAACACAACCATATGCAGGTTTACACAGATTCCCTAATGTTATATATATTTTTTTAAATGAAATCCTTTTTTTTGGCAATTAATTATTAATAAAATGGGCCTATTGTGACGCTTATAACGGTTTTAGTTTTTTACCTACGGGGCTGTATGGGGTGTAATTTTTTTTCGCCATGATGGCGGCGAGCAACTGGGCGTCAGTCCCTGCACTGGCTAGGTGGGACACAAGGACAAGACAGACAGACAAAACACAATAAAGAATGGTCGACAGTCCGAGTCACAACAATCGGGCAGCAAAAGTACAAAATCACAATCCAAAGGCAAGGTCAAAAAACAGGCAGTATGGTCAGGGGCAGGCAGCAAGCAGGAAAGGTCAGAAATACAAAGCAGAGTCAGAATAAACAGAACAAGAATAGCAAACACAGAACCAGGCAGAGACAAGCTCAGCCCCGCCCACTGTCCTCTACCTACTTGCCACAATCCGCCCTAAGATGGCTGAATAAGAAGGAATAAGGCAAAGATCAGGAATAGCAAATACACAGAAGATACAAGCAGGCAGAGACTAAGTCAATAACCAGCAATGATATCCCAGACTGAGGAGGTTATATAGGAGGTCAGGGTTCTGATCCAGAACATCATTGGACCATCCCCCTGATCTCCAAGCACAGACACCTGAGAACAAAACAGATCCACTGGCAGGAAGACCTGTCAGTCACAGCAGAACCAAAACACAGATTAACCCTGACATGGCCAGACAGAACTCAGCAGGTGAAGTCGGGTGTTTCTCCCAAAGAGAGCAAATAAACCAGTGTTCAGACACAGCAAAACAAAACACAGAACAGAATAAGAGAATATCAGCGCCTTCTCGGCCGCACAGCACGAGCAGAGGGACGCATAACGCTCCGCAAAGATACCATCCTGACAGTACCCCCCCTTTTATGAGGGGCCTCAGGACCCTCACAGGACTCAACCTCACTTAGAAGATTGCCATCTGACTCCCATTCATCAGAAGACGAGTCCATGGCATGGAGAACAGGCTTACTGACAGGACGAGCAGAACAACATGTTAAATTCGCATCAGATACAGGCAAATCAGGTACAACAGAACTAGAAATATTAATTTCGCCGGAGGGTACCTGTGCGCCCAAGTGACCTTCCTGGGAGTCACCTGGACGCCGATGATCTGGGTGCAGGTTTTCTTGCCGCTTGGGACGCTTGTGGCAGAAACTGATGAAATGGCCACTGTCACCACAGTAGTAACATAGACCATTGTGTCTCCGGTGTTCTCGCCTGGTCTTGGCGTCTAATAGTCCCAGCTGCATGGGCTCGTCCTCAGGAATAGTAGGGGTAACAAGAGGGGTTTTGACAGAATAGGAGACAGATTGTTTAGAAGAGTCAGAGTCTACTCTCTCCCTATGTCTGTCACGGAGCCTGCGGTCTATACGAATAGCCAAATTCATGGCCTGCTTAAGGGTGGAAGGTTCTGGATGCCCTGTCCAGGCATCCTTAATACCATCAGACAACCCCTGCTTAAACTTGCATCTAAGTGCAGGATCATTCCATCCGTATGGAACGCACCACTGGCGGAACTCAGCACAATACTCCTCCACCGGTCACTTGCCCTGTCTCAAAGTAGTCAACTGCCTCTCAGCTGCTGCTGCCCTGTCAGGGTCATCATAGAGTAACTCCAATGCAGAGAAAAACTGATCCACAGAAGATAACTCAGTGGCATCTGGAGGCAAAGAAAAGGCCCACTCCTGCGGAGGTCCTTGTAAGAGTGACATAACTATGCCCACTCTCTGGCTCTCATCCCCAGAGGACCGGGGACAAAGTCTGAAAAACAACTTACATCCCTCTCTGAAGATTCGAAAGGCCTTTCTTTCGCCTTTGAACCTATCAGGAAGCTGCACTGGAGGTTCTGGGGGAACAGCAGCAGATAGCATGGCATTTTGGCCCAGGAAAGACTCTACCTGCTGCACCCGTTGCGTAAGGTCCAGAACAAGCTGGTTGAGACTTTGCATTTGCTCAACCAGAGCTTTCATGGGGTCCATAGCAAGGTGGAGAGAGAGAAAAAAAAAAAGTATGGCTGGTTATTCTGTTAGGATCCGGACTGCAGGACAAGACAACACAGTGAGCCCTAAGCTCAGCCCCGCCCACTGTCCTCTACCTATTTGCCACAATCCACCCTAAGATGGCGGCGAGCAACTGGGCGTCAGTCCCTGCACTGGCTAGGTGGGACACAAGGACAAGACAGACAGACAAAACACAATAAAGAATGGTCGACAGTCCGAGTCACAACAATCGGGCAGCAAAAGTACAAAATCACAATCCAAAGGCAAGGTCAAAAAACAGGCAGTATGGTCAGGGGCAGGCAGCAAGCAGGAAAGGTCAGAAATACAAAGCAGAGTCAGAATAAACAGAGCAAGAATAGCAAACACAGAACCAGGCAGAGACAAGCTCAGCCCCGCCCACTGTCCTCTACCTACTTGCCACAATCCGCCCTAAGATGGCGGCGAGCAACTTGGCGGCGGTCCCTGCACTGGCTAGGTGGGACACAAAGACAAGACAAACAGACAGACAGACAAACACAATGAAGAATAGTCAACAGTCCGGGTCACAACAATCGGGCAGCAAAAGTACAAAATCAATATCCAATAAACGTAGTCAAAGTCCAGGCAATATGGTCAAGGGCAGGCGGCAAGCAAGGGAAGTCAAGGAATAAGGCAAAGATCAGGAATAGCAAATACACAGAAGATACAAGCAGGCAGAGACTAAGTCAATAACCAGCAATGATATCCCAGACTGAGGAGGTTATATAGGAGGTCAGGGTTCTGATCCAGAACATCATTGGACCATCCCCCTGATCTCCAAGCACAGACACCTGAGAACAAAACAGATCCACTGGCAGGAAGACCTGTCAGTCACAGCAGAACCAAAACACAGATTAACCCTGACATGGCCAGACAGAACTCAGCAGGTGAAGTCGGGTGTTTCTCCCAAAGAGAGCAAATAAACCAGTGTTTAGACACAGCAAAACAAAACACAGAACAGAATAAGAGAATATCAGCGCCTTCTCGGCCGCACAGCACGAGCAGAGGGACGCATAACGCTCCGCAAAGATACCATCCTGACACTGCCTGTGCAGGCTTAGTGCAGCAGATTGCCGATCAGACCGCGCGGAGGCAGGTGAGAGACCTCTGGCGGTCCGTTTTAACGATTGGGACCCCCGCAGTCACACTGCGGGGGTCCCGATCGGTAAGTGACAGGGGACTCCCCCTGTCACTTACACTTAAATGCCGCTGCCGCACCGCGGTCGCGGCGTTGAAAGAGTTAATGACACGCGGCAGCGCGATTGCTGCAGCGTGTCATTGCCGGTGAGGTCCCGGCTGCTGATTGCATCCGGCCCCCAACTGCTATGAAGCGCGCTTTGCTCCAGAGTGCGCATCATAGCCGGAGAAACAACCAGGACGTATAGTTATGCCCTAGGATGTCTGGGGACAGACTTCCATGGTGTAACTATACGCCCTGGGTCGTCTAGGGGTTAAAAAACAATGGATGTTATTTGTTAAATAATTAGGTTAATTAAATTATTTTTACATAGTGTAATCATAGTCTTATACATCATTGACCCCTTAATTATGCTTTGTTACTGCAACAATTATAATTCTGTAAACTCCTCTACACTTACAATTAATATAATTACAAAAAAATTTTTGGGATTAACATCAATACATCTAGGGGTATAACCATCGAGGGTGCAGTTACATTTGATCCCAGGAGCGGCTTAAGGGGCTCATAAGGGCTCTCTTTTCTATAAAAGTGGACCAGTGCTATAAATGAAGCATTATAGTTGGGGGGGGGGGGGCTCCGTTACAGATTTTGCATTGAGGCCCAGTAACTTTAAGTTATGCCTGTGGTCTCTTCACTTCCCAGACATTAACAGAGTGTTGTTAATTGAATATGGTAGGCATAGTTCTGCCCTAAGTTTTAAAGTTAAATTTTCATGACATTATAAAATTTCTCTCTTTTTAACATTCCATATATATTCTTTTGTTAATAAAATATTGTCTATTAGATTTGCATATTGTTGCATGGTGTTTTTATCTTAATTTATTTACATTTTACATGGTGCCCCATCTTTTCTAGAACTGGGATTGTAATAAGTAATACTCATATTATCAATTAGTATACAGTATTAGAAGCAAATTATGCAGACTGGAGGTACAGCCGTGTGGAAGGTCCGGGACTTTACTGGCGCTGAGCGGCAACAGATGGTAATCACTACTGAACTGATGGAAGATACATGGGAGATAGTAGTTCACTACTGAACTGATGGCAGATACATTGATGATCTCTTCTTCCTCCACCTGCCTGAACTGTTCACACCTGGATCCATCTATACAGTACAGTATACAGTATTAATATAAGTATGTGTTCATATTGTGCCAAGGAGAGAGTTAAAAGGGTTGGCCACTTTATAATAAAATTGTTCTTTGTACAATGTTAGTCACTGTACTGACTGCACTTACTGACAGGCTCCCCTCCTCTAGGCTGTGCTGTCCTGCCTTGTGGTGATTCTGTCCATAAAATGGCCAGCATGGAGGAGCATGCTGGACACACAAGTAGGAGTCATGGTTCAGCTAAAACCGCAAGAAAGAAAATTTCCTAATGTATTGCAGGATAAGAGCCAGTTTGTAGATAAGCCAATAAGAAATTATGCATTGTTGAATCTGGTTATTTCTAACAATATAAAGCTAATTGGCAATGTACAGTAAATGTCCATGAAAAGCTTGGTCATAGTGACCACAATATAGTGACTTCTGATAATATTCTAGGGACAAAAACAAACATGGTAGCACATCAATAAACATATTATTGATTATTGTCTGCACTATATACTACTAACATCAGGAGTTAGTTACATTTTAATCAAAATGTATAAGGCCACACATCGCTTCAAGATTCCTGATTCGTGTGGGTCCCTAGCTAAAAATGTTGTAGCCCCACATGGTTACCACCACTGCAACAACAACAGTGCCATAGGGGGAAGCAACTCAGCCCCAATGCTGCCAGACATAGCCCCCTGAGCTCTGGGTCACACCACCCCTTGACTTTGTACCACTGTGCCTGATGTTATATACAAGAGGACTATGGGCACAAAATCCCCATAAAATACATTTCATTAAATCACATACATTTTTTTTTTTACAAAATACCAAATTAACTGTGCAAAGATGAAAACCCACAAGCACATGGGAATCAAGCATATTATGTATGACTATTGCATCCTTCCCAGAAACCAAAGTATTAAAAATGATGAATATGATGAATCAAAATCACCTTACAGTCGTAAGCCCTCGATTCAATAGCAGCCCTGCAATCCATGGGGAGAAAGTACACAGATGTTAAAATGCAGTATGCTACTTGTGGTTACCCAGTAAATGCTTACCCGTGATCTTGTGTGTGAACGGCTCCGACCCCAACGTGCGTATCGTGTAAATAGCTTTTTCAACGTTTTTCCTGATGTTAGTAGTATATAGTGCTGAGAAGCAGAATTAGTGATGTTCAGTGATAAGTTTGTGGATGTGCTTTCTTGTCTGTTTTATCTCCCTAGAGTACTATTTGATATATTCTGTCCCATCTTTTTTGCCTTAGTTTACTACTCCTTCCCCACCCAGGTGGTTTTAATACAGGTGGTTTAAAAAAAAAAAAAAAAAAAAAAAAAATATATAAATATATAGATATATATATATATATATATATATATACATATACAGTGAAACCTCCCGAGAAGACCACTTCTTTGAGAAGACCACCCCCCTTAAAGACCGATTTTTTTTTTGATTTTTTTTTGTGACCAATTTTTTTAACCATTATTTCCTATGGACAATGCCTCTCTTTGAGAAGACCACCCCCCATAAAAGACCATTTTTTGTGCAAAATTAGGTGGTCGACTCATAGAGGTTTCACTGTATATATATATAGTCAAATCCTAGCGCCCTTTGACTGAAAACACAGGGTAAAGATGTTGTTTTCATTCTGCTTCTGCTCTGTGAGGTGTGGTCCCATGCGTCGGCTCGATCTAGCGGCACTTGGGCTGCTGGACAGCTGGGTTGCTCCCCCTCTGGTGCTGTTGTTGTTGCTGTGGTGGTCGCCGCGTGGAGCTGCACCATTTTTAGCTAGGCACCCACGCAAATCAGGAACCTTGAAGCGATGTGTGTACTTATCCACAAAATGTAACTAACTCCTGATGTTAGTAGTATATAGTGCTGAGAAGCAGAATGATCAATGATAAGTTTATGGATGTGTTACCATGTCTGTTTTCCTCCCTAGAGTATTTTTTTTATATGTATTCTGTCCCCTCTTTTTTTGCTTTAGTTGAGAACTCCACCTCATGTCATGTAATGTACTGAACTGGCTTATTGTTCTTAGGGAACTCAGTTCTGTCATTTCTGTACCCTTGTATGAAATATTCAGATTCTTTGGTACTTGAATTGTACTTAGGGACCAGTAGGCTTAACGCCTTTTGTGGGGAGACTTTGAGGAGCTTATAAGGGACTACATACAGGAATATGTAGGGGGGAATAGTATTATAAAAACTTTTAACTTCGGAACAATGGCAGCTAGAAAAACGAACAATGGCTTAAAATACTCAAGGGGACTTGGTGAGTAAGACCAGCTAGGCTTGGGAGCATTTCATGTTTTAGCTCTAGGGTAGAATACCCCATTAAGGGTCTCAATAATTCAATAGTTAATATAGCATAATGTAAAGTTAAAAGCTGTATCAAATAATTTTTTTTCGCAGTGTATTTTATATGAAAGACCTATCACATGGGAAAGTGTGATGGCTGACTAGTTGGCAGATAAGATATTACAACACAAATACAGAAAGATGCAAATTGGGAAGATTTCCTCTGGCACAGTTTTGCTGTGGGTTAAGGTCAACAGAGTTTTAAAAATAATTTTACCACTCTTCTCTCTCTTCTCAAAGTATTTCTTTTCCTCTTCTAATTCTTCAGTGTCCAAGTCTAAGATCAGATCTGTGAAGTAAAAGACCCTTTATGGCTCTAATTACTGGGTCTGTTTCAACACTTAAGCTCTACAGACAAATCATGAGGATTTGCATTTATTGCCTGCTATGCCTTATTTAAATTAAATACATGTATCTTTGCTATTGTACTTCTAGGCTATAATGCTATTTGTTCAGTACTTTTCTAGTGATTAAAAAGAAGCTGTTTTATTGCCTTATTACTTGCTTTTATTGGCTATAAAAAATTGTGAGCCAATTTATAGCAGGGCTATCCATAAGCTGTAAATGACAAAGTGACTAGGAAAAAAAAAATCTTCCTGTCAGCTTAGTTTTTTATCAGAACATATTGGATTAGAATATATATAAATATATTTTAAATATTCTCCTTAGTGAATAGATTTATTGATAAAAATTTCATTACAGATTTATGCCTTTGGGGCACATGCGTCTTTAGTACTTTTAAAAGTACAATTTAAAAAGAGAACTAAACAGAATTTTTTTTACTTATAAGCAAACTAAAAAGCTTTAAAAACATATCTCATTATATAAACATTATATTTTAATGTCACGTGACATACATGTTTATATCACTGGCCCTGACTATCTGATGTGCTCCCCAGAGTGGAAGGCCCCCACTATACAACTTTGTTTTGGGTAAAACAAGAACAATCATTTTTTATTTCACTACAATTTTCTGATACCAGAATATCCCTTGAAAAAAGTGTTTACTGCAGGCATACAACAAAAGAAACAGAGTAAATCGGCCAAAATAACAGTAACTACAGACTATTTCATTTGCTTTCATTTGTAGTGGGCCCTATTGGGCCCTACTGGCTTGAATGCATGTTATGTTTTCTTTCATTTGTAGTGATTCTTGTTTAATCTCCCCAGGGATTACATTTATAGGCTAGCCCCAAAAGTTTAAGCAGCTTGGGGGAAAAAACAAAAAACTGAAACCCACCTGTTACCCACTCCCCAGGAACTCCTCCCCCAGCAGTTTGCATTCTGTTATCTTCAGGATGTCCCCACCACCTCTGTCATTCATCTGGGTGTGTGCATCTTAAAGGCTCATACGCAGATGAATGACAGGGGCAACCTACGGAGACAGTGCCTCTGTACCATGCTACCTGCGCTGAGAGATGACAGGAGAATGTGCGCTGCCAGGAGAGGAGCTGCTGGGGAGTGGGTGACAAGTGAGTTTTGTTTTGTTTTTTTTTCCAGTAGGGGCATTGCATGGAGGGAATCCTACATTTCGCGTGTTTTTTTTTTTTTTTTGGGGGGGGGGGGGGGGATTGTAGGGACAACACAAGACAGGGCCATCTACACAGGACAGGAACATCTGCAATAGAGGGACTACACATGAGGGGGCCATGTACAATAGTGGGACTACACAGGAAGAGGACCATCTATAATAGGGGAACTACACAGGAGGGGGCCCATCTATAACAGTGAGACTGCACAAGACAGGGCTACTGTATCTACAATAGGGGAACTACACAGGAAGGGGCCCATCTCTAACAGTGGGACTACACAGGACGGGGCCATCTACAATAGTGGGACTACTAAGGATAGGGCCATCTATAATAGAGGAACTACACAGGAAGGGGCCCAACTATAAAAAGGGAACTACACAGGAGGGGGCCATTCAGCACTTTCTATGTATTGGGTTGCACTAGGCTTTTGTTTATACATAATGGAGTTTTTTTTAGTGATTTCTTTGATCAACATATGATGCAGCTTTTTGTGTGTTTTGGTCCAACAGGGTTAACAATTGTGCTGCTTACGTGTAAAATCTGGCAAAGTATTTTTAAAGCAATCCTGTCATGTGGAATGTGATTAATGATCGGATTTTGTTTCATTGTATTAATTATAGGACTGTTATTAAAATCTCATTATGTGCGAGTGAATAGTTAACTGTTTTATTTGCAGAAATTCTTTGCACAGAAAGCCTAATGTGTATTTCAGGATCTATAATAAAAGTCATTTGTGCTCTCAAGCCAATATATGAAATCTCCAGTTGCTGAAGTTAATAGTAACATAAGTGCATACCTATTATAATTACCTTTATTATGTGTGCACATTCACCATCTTGCTTTTAGCATGCTGGGCATTGCTAATGTTTTTTTTTTTTTTTTTTAATAAATGGTGAAATAATAGGAAAAAAAATATAAGCACAATTAACATCATATATGAACCATGTAGTTTTACATATTAATGTGTATGTTTTTTTTCATGCTATTTGTGTGTTTTTGTGCTAAAATGTTTTTTACTATGCTCATCTATTATGATTTTGATAATTTGTTTTATTTTTGGGAATGTGTTTTATTAAACACATACTTTTCACATTTATCAAGTAAAAATGCAGGCAGTAGGGAACATGGAGGGACTGAGTGCATTGTTGCATGTGGTTATACCAAAGTGGGAAAATCATATCAGATTAACAGACCAATTAGGGGTTGGTCTTGCCAAAGAAAAAGTAGTTACTGTAGGTCAATTTAGAGGCAGGATAGATACATGCTTTAGATGGTGCTTAGTAGGCAATTCTCCAAAAGATTGTGAGTGCTTTGCTCAGTAGCGGATTATAATAGGTCCGTTTCGGGCAGTAGCCCGGGGCCCTAAGCTCCTGGGGGCCCATGGCCACCCAAACAAACTTGTACTTTAGGGGGTATTGTCTCCTGGCTACAATTCTGCAATGATTTGCAAAAAATGTGCTGCTTTTTTCTGTGATTTTGCACAAATTAGGGTATTAGGACATTATTTATCCTATACTATGAACACTATGAATACCATGAATACTATTTATCCTATACTATGAACACTAGTGAAGTTAATCCGCCTCTGGCTTTGCTGACCAAATGTCAGAAATGGAGAGTATTGCTGCAGGTATCCAATGGTAAAGGCCAACATTTAGAAGAACAGACTTTAAAACAGAAAGTGGAGCTTCTGGCTCTCTAAAAATGAATATATTGTATGTGACTATTACCCTTTGCCACACAGATAAATATTCATAATGAAGCACATAGGAGGATCTGTCAGTTATTTCAATGCAGAAGCCTTAAGAAAGCTGCAGTAGACATATGGACAGAAAACATCCAATGTTTATCATGGGTTCTCCACTATCTTGATCTAAAATATAGGCATAATAATAATAATAATAATAATAATAATAATAATAATAATAATAATAAAAATAATAATAATAATAATAATAATAATAATAACCAACCCCAGACCACCTTTTGTACCGGTCCTGTTAGGCTTGCAAATATATTTGAGTGGAGGCCTTTAACCCCTTAGCGACCCATGACGTATCTGATACGTCATGGTGCCGCGGGGGGTGTTCAGAGCGGGGTCCCGCCGGGACCCCGCTCTGAACGGCGCTGATCCCGGCTGACTTGTGCAGCCGGGCAGTGCCTCTATTAGCCGGCGCGGGTCCCGTTGCCGCGCCGGCTAATTAAGCCTCTAAGTGCAGCTGTCAAAACTGACAGCTGCACTTAGAGGCTTCAGACCTCACGTCCCTGGTGTCTAGTGGGACGGATCTCCCCCCCCGAGATGCGATCGCGGGGGGGAGATCCGTTCTTCTGCCCGTGCCGGGCCTCAGCGTCGGAATGACGCTGATCCCCGGCTCGGCAATAGATTGCTATGGCCTGCAGCAGGCCATAGTAATCTATGACCGATCTAATCGATCTTTGCTATGTATATACACAGCATTGATCTCTATGAGAGATCAGTGCTGTCTATATACAAGTCCCCCAGGGGGACTTCTAGTTACAGTAAAAAAAAAAGTAAAAAAGTGTTTTTATTAATAAAAAATCCCCTCCCCTAATAAAAGTCCAAATCACCCCCCTTTTCCCATTTTATAAATATAAATTAATAAATAAATAAATAAATAAACATATTTAGTATCGCCGCGCGCGTAATCGCCCGAACTATTAATTAATCACATTCCTGATCTTGCCCGGTAAACGGCGTCAGCGCAAAAAAATTCCAAAGTGCAAAATTGCGCATTTTTGGTCGCATCAAATCCAGAAAAAATGTAATAAAAAACGATCAAAAAGTCGTATATGCGCAATCAAGGTACCGATAGAAAGAACACATCATGGCGCAAAAACTGACACCTCACACAGCCCCATAGACCAAAGGATAAAAGCGCTATAAGCCTGGGAATGGAGCGATTTTAAGGAACGTATATTTGTTAACAATGGTTTGAATTTTTTACAGGCCATCCGATACAATATAAGTTATACATGTTACATATCATAGTAATCGTAACGACTTGAGAAACATGCATAACAAGTCAGTTTTACCATAGGACGGACGGCGTAAATGCAAAACTCCCCGAAATCAAAACAAATTCGTTTTTTCTTCAATTTGACAGCGCAAATGATTTTTTTCCGGTTTCGCAGCATATGTTATGGAAAAATAATGCCTGTCATTGCAAAGTACAATTGGTTTCGCAAAAAATAAGCGCTCATATACGTCTTTAAGTGAAAAATTCAAGCGCTATGGACTTTTAAACTTAAAATGGAATAAGCAAAAGCGCAATAACGAAAATAGGCTTAGACCTTAAGGGGTTAAAGATTTCACAAATAGGCAATAGGGAGGAGAATGAGTTGATTAGGAAAGAGGTAAAGTACCTAAGATTACACATGGCCTATCCAAAAAAATGGGGCTCTTCGACTTAACCCTTTGAGGACAAGGCCCAAAATGACTTCCTCTTTCCTCTTCCCCTTCTAAGAGCTCTAGCACTTTCAGTTTTCGATCTACAGGGTCATGTGGGGGCTTGTTTTTTTACAGGAGTAGTTCTACTTTGTAATGGCACCTTTCATTTTACCGTAACTAGTGATGAGCGAGTACTGAAATGCTTGGTTGCTCGTTACTTGAGACGAGTATTTCCCGATTTTCGTTTCGAGTAACAAACCCCATTGAAGTCAATGGGAAACTCGAGAATTTTTGAAGGGGACCCAAGTTCCGCAGAGGGAAGGTCGTGTGAAAACCTGTCTACCACAGAAAATGATGGAAACACCACAGAAATGGACAGGAAACAGTAATACAGGGATCGGCATTACCAGGGTTAATGATCCTCTGCAATAATGTCGATCCCTGAATTGGTTAATATAATTAATTATTAAAACAAAGTTTTGTTCTAATAAAGTTACTTTCATTGTTCAATAATTTAATTAAAACGAATCCATACTTGTGCAATTAAATATACTGTTAAAATAAATATAGTATATATATATATATTATATAAATAAATGAACATTTAAATTAAAAATACTGTTAAAATATATATATATATATATATATATATATATATATATATATACATACACATTGTCTGGAAAACATGGATACAGCCAATGACTATATCCATGTTTTCCAGATAGCCTTAGGGCTTTATCCAACTTCAGCAGCCACCGCTAATCAAATGCCGAAAGTTCGGGTTCAGATCGACTCGAGCATGCTCGAGATTCGCTCATCTCTAATATTTATATATATATATGTATTTATTTACAGTATATTTAATTGCAAAGTATTGAACAACGAAAGTGACTTTATTAGAACGAAAATGTGTTTTATTAATTAAATATTAACTATTACAGGAAGCTCTATTAAAGCCGTTAATTCATTTTGCCGGTAATAGAGCTGACTGTAATAATCAATACTTTACTTTAATTAAAACATCAAATGTTTCTTCTAATTATGGCATCACAATAGCATTATTAGAAAAAACATTTTGATTAATATGTGTGCTCAGCTGTTTGGCTGAGCGCACATATAAAGAGCCGGTCCGCAGCACAGTGACTTTTGTTGTTCAATAATTTAATTAAAAGGAATCCATACTTTTGCAATTAAATATACTGTAAATAAAGAAATATATAAGGCGCAGCGGATTATAAGGCGCATTTCCAGTTAGGGCCTGCTACGGCGTCTTGGTTCATATATAAGGCGCACCGGATTAAATGAAACAAAAGTTGAGACTGTACCATAAGTCAAACTTTATTCATGATAACTCTCAACTTGTTCAGTTGTAACTGGAAAACAATAGCTTACATTTATCGTACTGTTTAAGTTCATTCCTCCACCACAAATACATCAAATGCTTCATCTTCAGTATCGGAGTTTAACAGGCGATTTCGGCATCAATCATGCTCAGGTCCCCTTCATCACTATCCGAGTCACTCTCGTTGCTGCTGCTTAGCTCTTCAGTGATAATTCCAGCCTTCCTGAACTTGCCCGGCGTTGCCTCCCAGTATCGGTGAATGTGTGGTCCCCTTCTGTCATCCATTGCTCCCATGCAGCTCGCAATTTAACTTTAAATGACCTGTTGACGCCGATATCTAGCGGCTGGAGCTCTTTGGTTAATCCGCCTGGAATGACGGCAAGCTCCGAGTTAGTTTTCTTCACTTGGGCTTTGACAGCATCGGTCACATGGGCGCGCATGGAGTCACAGACCAATAGGGATGGGGATCTGTGAAAGAAACCATCCGGTCTCTTGACGTAGACCTCCCGCAGCCACTCACTCATCTTCTCCTCGTCAATCCAGCCCTTTGGGTTAGCCTTGATGATGACACCAGCAGGAAACTTTGCTTTTGGTAAAGTTTTCATCTTGAAAATGACCATGGGTGGTAGCTTCTGGCCATTAGCCTGACAGGCTACAGTAACAGAAGACTTCTCGTGTCCTGTGGTACGTATAGATACCGTACTGGTCCCTGTTTTCTCAACAGTGCGTTGTACAGGGATGTCTAAAGTGAGGGGTACCTCATCCATGTAAGTGATGTGTTCTTGTTTTATATTCTTTTCATTTATTTTGGTTCTGTAGTATGTGCGGAAAATGGCCAGCTTCTCTTCATAATCCGCTAGCATTTGCTGGCAGACAGTTGTTCTGGTGCGGATGGAGAGATTGCGCCTTTTCATAAAACGAAAGCACCATGAAGGACCTCCTCGAAAGTCCTTGATCCCCATGTCGCATGACGCAAAGAGACAGTGGAGAAGCTTCTACCAGCGATTCTCTGTTCAATAACCCAATGCTCTTTCTTGTCCTCCAAATGTGGCCACTTTGCTTTGTTTCCTCTGAAACTTAGTTTGGTCTTCTTTACCTGGCGTAGGGCATGTTCTTGCTTCCTCCACTTACGCACCATAGATTCATTTATGTTGAATTCTTTTGCAGCTGCTCTATTGCCATGCTCTATTGCATGATTTATAGCTTTCAGCTTGAATTCAGCGTCATAAGCATGTCTCTTGACAGGAGGTATTTTTGGAGTAGTGGGTACTGTGCACATAGCTGTACGTATCACCGCGCTCATTGAGGCTCCTCACTACGGTGGCCGTAATGGTTAACGCAGAGCGAGTTATGCCACTATGTGCAAGTAGATCGTGGATGCCTGGGAGAAGGTATCAGTCTTCAGTGTCATCCGAGCTTTCAGGAAGGCTGGAATCATCACCGGAGAGCTAAGCATCAGCAACGAGAGCGACTCGGATAGTGATGTGGGGGACCCGAGCATGCTTGATGCTGAAATCGCCAGATAATTCCATATATAAGGCGCACCGGACTATAAGTGATTTCTGAGAAAATCATAGCATTTTATGTGCACCTTATAGTCCGGAAAATATGGTATATAAATGTTCATTTATTTATATAATATATATATATATTTTATATTTATTTTAACAGTATATTTAATTGCACAAGTATGGATTCATTTTAATTAAATTACTGAACAACGAAAGTAACTTTATTAGAACAAAACTTTGTTTTATTAATTAATTATATTAACCAATTCAGGGATCGGATCCCTGAATTACTGCTTCCCTGCTTCCCAGGGAGCTTTAACTTTATTAAAACAGCTAAACAAACAATTGTTTAGCTGTTTTATAGAACTCGAACCCGAATCTTTGCAAGATGCTCGTCCGAGTAACGAGTACCATCGAGTACCCTAATGCTCGAACGAGTACCAAGCTCGGACGAGCATCATCGCTCAATTTTTTGACAATTATTAATAAAATGGGCCTTTTGTGACGCTTGTAACGGTTTTATTTTTTCACCTATGGGGTGACATTTTTTTTCCGCCATGATCTTTAGTTTTTATTAATACCATATTTGTGAAGATAAGATGTTTTGATCACTTTTTAAAAAATATAATGTAACATCAAATCGATAATCCGCGCACTTTTTTTGTGTATGCCGTTCGCAATGACGCTTGTTATATTTTAATAGATCAGAGAATTACGCACGCTACGGTATATTATATGTTTATTTATTTATTTTTATATTTTTATTTATATAATGGGAAAGGGGGGTTATTTAAACTTTTATTGGGGGAGGGGCTTTGGGGTAGTGTATTCGTGATTTTAACTTTTTTTTTTTTTTACACATTTTAAGTCCCTTTAGGGAACTTTTAAATAAATTAGTTTGATTTCTACACTGATCATTGCTATGCTATAGGCATAGCATTGATCAGTGTGATAGGCGATCTGCTCATTGAGCACGCTTCATAGCAAGAGAAACACCCTGGACGTACAGTTACGCCCAGGGTCGTCTGGTTACATACTTCCATGACTTAACTGTATGTCCAGGGTCGTTTAGGTGTTAAAGTGTCAGGGTGGTATTATTAGGCTGGGGAGAGCCAAAATAAATTTCCCTCCCACTCTGGTATTACTGGGCTTCTTCCGTTTAGTTTTAAATGGTTGGTTATGGAATAGGAGGGAAATAATAAATAAAAAACCAATGAAAAAAGTGTAGGGTCCCTTTCTTTTTCATAACCAGCCAGGTAAAAATCCAAACAGCTGCAGTCTAGGTGGGAACAATACCAGCCAGCCACTGCCCAGTCCAGGAGCACCATTTTTGATGCTTCTGGACTATTGGTACCTTGCTTTTCCCAGTACCTTTGTGGTGGTGGGTGCTGCGGTAATAATTTGGAGGGTTACTGTTAGCCATTTTAACCCGAGCTTGGTAATGGGGTTAAACGGTTTCCACTACTAAGTCTGTAAAGTAAAGGAAAAAAATACAAAAAATACACAATTGAGTTTTGGGAGCAGTGGGAACAGTGAGCTCAGCACAGCAAGAACAGTATGGCCCACAGTTGGTTAAAGAGGACCTGTCACCCCCCGTCCCGGGGTGACAGGCTCCCGACCCCCTGTTAGATCCCCCTATACATACCTCATCGGGCCGGGTCCTGCTTCCTGAGCCGGTCGGGTGACTAAGATTTCAGCGCCCGAAGCCCGGCGCGCGCGCTTAGAAGAGAGTCAGATGCTCATAGAGAATGAATGGGGAGTCTGATGCTCCGTCATTCTCTATGGGCATCGGGCTCTCCTGTGAGCGCGCGCGCCGAGCTTCGGGCGCTTAAATCTCAGTCACCCGACCGGCTCAGGAGGCGGGACCCGGCACAATGAGGTAAGTATAGGGGGATCTAACAGGGGGTCGGGAGCCTGTCACCCCGGCACGGGGAGTGACAGGTTTCCTTTAAGTGAGGATGCTATGCATCCCTAGTCAACCCCTGGATTCAGACTGATCTCACAATACACACCTGTCAGAAAGGATAGGATTAAGTAACTCCTTTGCTTATTGAGGCAGGCGCAGTGTGGGATGTGGGTGTTCATACTCACCATTTGATGTCTTCACCAGAGCCAGAAGACTGAGCTTAATGTGTGCTGGGCTCTGTCACCTGCAGTGTCCCCTCAGTCAATCAGAGGCTAAGGCGGGACACCACCCCAGCCACTGTTTGGCTCAATGGACACTGGAGGAGAGCCAAACCAGCACAAAGCAAGCTCAATGTGCCGGGTCTGGTGAACACATCAGATAGAGAGTATGAAAATTGAACCCCCCTGACTCTCATCCCCCAAGGTAGTATGATATGGACGTCACCTTTTAACTCCAATGATGTAGCAACTTTCTCTGATATATATTCTCCTTCTGTTTGCTTTGGTGCAGTAATGTGGCACAGTGCAGATCTTCATCCAGAATTTTCAGATCATATGTAGTATTCTTAAACGGGTTCCAAAAAAAAAAAAAAAAAAGCCAAAAAAGAGGCTTTGGTTGGATTTAGATGTTAACTGTAGCCTTGCAGCACTGGAGTCCTGGGTTCAAATCCCACCAAGGGCAACATCTGCAAAGAGTGTGTATGTTCTCTCTGTGTTTGCGTGGGTTTCCTTCGGGTACTCCGGTTTCCTCCCACACCCAAAAACATACAGATAGGTGAAGCGCTGCGAAATCTGTGTGCGCTATACAAATAAATAAATAAACGTATAAAAGAACAGCTTTTGTAGACTATAATTATAGCACAATCTGTAACAGAAAACAAAGATCATCAGTCTAGATGGAGGGGAGGGAGTATTCTCAGAGGTTGGGTCTTACAAAGTTTTACTTTTTAAAGTTTATCATTTTTCTATGAAGCTGATTTAAATAACTATGTCTTACATTTTAATTCTTAGATGTAGAGAAAATGTTAATAAAATAAATATAAAATAAATGTTATCAAATTTCAAGAGCATTGCAGCCAGAAATAAATTTTTGGTGTTTTTTTTTTTTTAATAAATTGTCTAAACAGACATGTTATATACTCTAAAATAACTATTTTATTTTAGAAAGAAACTTTACACTTGAAAATGTGTTCAAGATGAAGAGATCTATTTGCCAACTTGCACTAAAGCAAGTGTTTATTCAAAACGTCAAAACCTTAGAGAATACAGACATGACTATAAAGTTTTCAATTACTGATGTTGCAAATTAAAGATTTTTCTATGGTTTGCTCGCCATTGGGGGCTTTTATATATCTGGTTTTAGAATCAGTAAAATAATCCTTTTATTTTTCTGGGAGAACATTTCTATATTTTTGGATGTCAAAATGTTCTCTTTATTGGCAAGAAGCAGCAATACATATAAATGTGACTACAGCTCTATAAAAATATTATTAGCAAAACATCTTTAAAATGTCACACAAATTTACATGAAGACGCCCCTATAGGCATGCAGCTACAATTTTGTTTCAATACCATTCTTTTTACAAGACTTTTTACAAGTCAACATCTTACCCGAGTGATCTGGTACTGCATGATGTTAAGGTAATACAAATTTTAATAGTCTATATACACTGTAAAGTAAATTAATTTAGAAAATTATTTACTCAGTATTACATAGTATCATAAAGGAACACATATTAATATTGCATATCACTATTCATGTTTAAGTTCTTCATAAGAATAAAAAATAAATGAAAGTAAAAAAAAATGCAATGCAACATACAATGTTGTCTAAAAATTGCATACATTTCCCTAATGTAATAAAAAGGAGCTGTCAAGCCATTTCAACGACTACAATGTATTTGATTTTTTAAATCTAATCTATTTTTAATATATTGTATTCCTAAAAAAAACAATCATATCAAAACAATCATATCACTACAGTACAATCATCCCAATCAAAACATTAACCACATGTATAATAAAGTGTAAATACCTGGGAATTTGGAGGCCAAATCAGCACCTTGAACTCTTTGTAATGATCCTCAATCCATTTTTGAATATTGTTTTTAGTGTTGGAACCAAATAAAATAAATGTATAGGTACTCACTGCCATGGCTGCAATACAACAGCTTACATGCAAAATAATACAGTTGCCAACTAAAAGCATTGAAATTGTACATAGGGACTGCACTCCTGATATAAAGTCTAGGTGCTCAGTGGATAGAGTTCCCCAACCCATAATTATAGAGAATATTCAACCTTGACACTCCAAAGTAATGCAAACGTGTCTAGAGATTGGCGAGTCTTACAGTGCTTGAATTCTTTTTACTCATCGAGTATTTTCCGATAATCGAGTGCTCGGCTCAATGGGAGACTCAAGCATTTTTTCAGAGGCCTCCAATTCAGCAGAGAAAAGGGTGTCTGGTGCACTTGAAAACCTCAGAAAGTGAAATGAAACTGGCTCAGCAGGGGGAGCATACTTGGATGCATTAAAGACTGCCAAATCCCTAAATTATGCCACTTTTACAGAGTGACAATATTGCCAAAATGAAGTCCAATTTAAAGTAGGGGTGTTAGGAAACATTCTTTCCTCTTTCTACTTATAGGGAAACCAAAAAAGGAAAAAAAAGAAAAAAAAATCATCCTACACCCCTTAAAATCTGGCCCATATCTTACCTTAGTTCTCATCCCCTCTGACTACCATAGATGCTTTAGACGAGGATGAAATCAAAATACCCCCACCGGTAACTGTCATTGCAGGTGTGTGACCCATCCTGTTTAAATTTTGAACCATGGACACGTAGAATCATCAAGGCAATGCACAAGTGCAAAAGCTGACAAAGACTGGGAGGTAAGTGGGAATACCTTATACTCTTGATTACACATAAAGGAGAGCCTCATGCATACACTTTAAAAATTTAGTGTGAGATCCTAGTGGTGACCCTCCTTATAATTGGGGAAAAGAGTCTGTTGGTGACCCCCATAAAAATAGAGGCCAAGAGCCTGTTGTTACCCTGTTAAAAATTGTGGGTGAGAGCCTGTTATAATCCCGTTAAAAGTTGTGCACAAGAGCCTGGTGGTGACACTCCTTATAATTGGGGAAGAGAGCCTGTTGTGACCCCTGTAAAAATAGTGAGTAAGAGCCTGTTTCAACAATGATAAAAAATGTGTGCGAGAGCCTGTTGTGACCCTTCTTATAATTGGGGGTGAGAGCTTGTTGTGACCCTTCTAATAATTTTGGTTACGAACCTGTTGTGACCCTGTAAAAATAGTGAGTAAGAGCCTGTTTCAACAATGATAAAAATTGTGTGTAAGGGCCTGTTGTGACCCATCTTATAATTGTGGTTAAGAGCTTGTTGTGAATAGAAATGATCTAACAGGTCCGAGGTTCAGGTTCATACGAACCCGAATCATCGGCATTTGACTCCCGCTGCCTTCTCTTTCCGTGGGGAAGGTGGAGACAGCCCGAGTACCACCTGGAAAACAGGGATACAGCCTATAACCTAGGCTGTATCCCTATTTTCCAGGCGGCACTTTGGCTGTCTTCACCTTCCCCACAGAACGAGAAGGCAGCAGGAGTCAAATGCTGATGGTTTCAGTTCGAGAGCCTGTTGTGACATTCCTTATAATTTTGGGTAGGAGCTTGTTGTGACCCTCGTTATAATTGTGGGCAAGAGCCTGTTGTGAACTGGTTAAAAATTGAAAAGAGTTAAAATTGAAAGAGTTAAAATTTAAAAGGTTAAAAAGAGCCAGTTGTGACTTCTCAAAAATGTTGTGGGTGAGAGCCTTTTGTGACCCTGTCAAATATTTTGTGGGAGAGTCTGTTGTGACCCTTTCAAAATGTTGTGGATAATAGCCTGTCCTTTAAAAATTATGGACAAGGGGGGCAGTTGCAAGGCAGCAGGCAGTGGTGTGACCAACAGGAGCTCTTTAAGGAGCACAGCCTTCATCCCAGCTATTTAGGTGCATAGCTGACATGTGCCGGCACATACTGGTGGTGGTCAGGCTGTTAGTGGTTGCTTCTCTACTGATCTTTGCATGGCACAGTTTGCAAAAAACAAATCATCTGTCTTCAGCACTTTCATCTAAATATTGCCACTTAGCAGAAGATCTCCCACTCCATGTTTGCACTAGGGAACACTGGCCGTACCACTTGGTATCACCTGTCCTCTCCCTCTGGCCACACCACTGCCTCCTGTAGTCGACTGTGTATCCTTGCTAACCAGGAGCAGCGGCCAGGGATCCTGCATACGCTGTGTTCTTGTTCTCCCTCAGAAGCAGGCTCTGTTTCAACACACCCAGGCCCATAGCTTTTCCCTTTACACTAGTGTTTCCTAATTTTTCTGTTATTAGCAGATTACAATTGCAATGGTGTATACTCAGTCACCACCACTCGACTGTCGTACTATGACACTGGTTGAGTCATATGACACTGACACTAAAAAAAACTGTATGGCATATTTATTTTTTTTGTTCTAGTACTAAAAAGGACTTTTGGATAGCTGTGAATATAACTAACTATTGCTAGCTATATACCACTATACTATTTCATACAATACTGCTACATATATTGCATGGAATTAGCTTTTATTCAGTCACACAGACTTTTAGGGGGAGATTTATCAAAGGATGTAAAATTTTGACTGGTGCAAACTGCCCACAACCAATCACAGCTCCTCTTTCCTGGAAGCTGAGCTGTGATTGGTTGCTGTGGCCAGTTTGCACCAGTCTAAATTTTACACCCTTTGATAAATCTCCCCCTTAGTCCTTTAAAAGGACAATTGGGTGTCTGGTAAACCTAATCGCCGGCCTGACCAGCCACACTAAGTGTACATTTCCTCTTTCCCAGCCCCAGTGACTCTCCCTGACAACTATCAGTCAAGTACCTGGAAACCTGGGTCTATGTACACCCAGGTCACCTGATGCAGCCAGCCAATCACTGTTATACCAGCAAATAACATAGTTCCCAGACCCTTCCCCGCATGTTTATTGGCTAATCAAAGCCATCAAACATGCGGAGAGGAGACTATCACTGTAATTCGAGTGCCATGAGCATCTTCGCTCATCTCATGATGAAATGTTACTGTAGCATATACAGTGGGTATTTTTTCCAAATACATGCAATAGATACAAAAATTACATTCACCAAAAGGAAAGAGACAAATTTATCCTGCTGATAGCTCCCTACCGGGCACTGAGGAGTTGTTCCCATGCAGGTTGTAGTGTCATCCAGTGTATGGTAAGGCCATTTGAGGAACTCGAGACCGGGCTATTCCCCTTCAGAGCACCAATCTGGTCAAGGGCTACCGGGGGTGGATCGGTGCCCCCTGTGCTCCAAACAGCCTCACTGGAAAAAGGATTACACTACAAACTGCACTGGAACTGCGCCAACAATGACGATAAGGAACATACCTTCATCCTCAGCACCCTGTGTGCAATAAGGTGCTCTCAGCAGGTTAGATTGATCTAACCTGCTGATAATTTCCCTTTAAATCGTTTTCTATTATAAACATTTTAGACAAAGATCAATTTCCTGAATTGTTAAACAAACTGAGAATACAATTTTAAGCAAATGTAAATTATGATATTTTTGACTGCCAATTATTTCAATTGTTTCCCATCCTGTATTGTACTTTCACAGACAATAGGAAGTTATTCTGGGGTAAAAAAAAAAAAGAAAAACACATGAAAAGCCAGAGCCCATTTGCTGTAGTGAGCTTTCATTTGCCTAAGCCTAATTTCTATTCTATTCAGCAACTTAGAAAATGAATGAAGCAATTTCTTTTGGCCTTCAGAATAATAAACACTTAAATTAAATACTATGTCATTTAAGATTATGTTCTGCCATGTGAAGCTGATTAAACTAATTCATTTAAGAGATATGGACTATGAAAAAATCAGTTAATGTTCTACTCAACACAATTGTGTATCCTATTAGGTTGAAAATTGAACAAACATAGCTTCTTTAAGTACTTCATTGTCATGGTCACTTAGAAACCCATTCAGTGGAAACGTTTTTTTTCTATACTTGATCAATTGTACAATGAACATTAAGAAAGTAACTGAAATCCAATAGAAAAAAACTTTTTTTTTTTTTACTTTTTTTTTTAACAATATTTCAGATTATTTATTTGGTAGTATTTCTTCACAGCAATATTTCACAGTATCTACTCATTCACATTAGTCCAGGCCTCTAGTGAAGTTTACAAGCAAAGTTTTCTATTTTTAACACATACACGCTATTATAAAGGGGAGAGCAGAAAAAGTTCTTACCGTTCTCCTCCAAAGCACTCTACTTTCTTCCTTTGGCTGTCTAAGCAGCATTTGCATTTTTACGAGCATTGGTAATATTAAACAGCGTGTGCAGAAATGGTTTCGCCTGGACACAATGCTCCCAGCATGCACCTGTCCCCTTTCATCAGGGCAGTATTATGCAGATGGAGGATGGGGAGTACTGAAAAGCAACCCATGATAAACAGTGGCAGTAATTTAACATCATGTTAATGCCTAGTTTTGGTATTTAAAGTGTCAATGTCATTATTAAAATTTACATTTGTTTTTAAATTTTTTTTAGTCATCATGGAAAACACGGCCCGAATGGTTATGCCACCTAATTAACCATTAAAATAGTTGATGCGATCGTGGGAAGTCAATCTGTCGTACTTACTGGCACTGGTTCACCAGTAATAAAGCACTGATTACATAGATCAATGCAGTACATATATACTGCATTAATCCCTAAGAGCGATTAGTGTATAAGGGGGATTACAAATTAAACAAGCACACCATCAGAATCTACTTGGCAATGCACATCAGGTCTATGAAAAACTGGGTTGAAGAGGTACATTAGCTGTGCGAACTTTTTTTAGAGTGGTAAAAAAAAAAAGTTGTTTAAGGATTTTAGCGTAAAAGCAAATAATTGTTTTCCCTTAACCCAGTGGTAAAGTTATGTAAATATCAGCAATAACACTTTATCACATTAGAAAACAAGGAATGGCTATTAGTGCCATATCACCACATGCAAGTCCTCTACATAACAGCCTTACCAATCTACTAGAAGAACCTTTGGTGTTCTCAGGCTCCCAGACAATAATAAGCCCCTTTTACAACAGGACGCTGACTTTGGGGCCCTCCAATTATTTCTTATATTTATTTATACATAGCATAATTGACTTTATTGATTATATGCACTATGATATAGGTCCTAGAAACCTCAGTCTCATGGTGCTCTGTACAATGAATCTGCTTCTGTTTAAGGAAATAATATAATAATAATAATATTTATTTGTATAGCGCCAACAGATTCCGCAGCGCTTATTTAAATATATATAAATACATTACAGGTTATATATTAAATTATACAATGAATAAATTACAACAACAAATTAGAGACCTGCTCTCAAGAGCTTACAGGCTAGGATGACTGGGAGTAACACGAGAGGCAACAAGTGCTTTATTTGTCAATGTTCCAGTCATTGTACATGGAATCTCTAAGTGCCTATAGGCAGCTGGGCAAGCCAGTCACAAGCCATTTTGTAAGCTCAGATGACAAGGACAGTGTAACTAGCACCGAAGAAGTTATAGAGAGGATGGAGAAGGGATAGCAAAGGGAGACGAGATTACGAAATGTTATAAGCACGCCTGAAGAGATGGGTCTTTAGGGCACGCTTAAAACTGGGGATGTTGGAAATAAGTCTGAGGTCTTTGGGTAAAGAGTTCCAGAGAACTGGTGCAGCACGAGAGAAGTCTTGGAGGCGGGAATGAGAAGTTCTGATTAAAGGAAAGCACTGACATTTCATTTGAGTGGATGCCAAAAGCCTCCATAGTAGCTGCCATACTTATTTGGCTTTGTGTGTGTGGTCCTTAGCATAGAAATCAACAGTATCTGAGTCAAAAACTAAAAATCAAATGTTAACAGAAACACTAGTTAGAATCGCGCTTAAGGGCCACACACATATCCAAGTGGTTAGTTGTGGGAAAAATCGGAAGCAAGATGAGAAAATATTACTTTACTAAAATAGTGGTAGATGCTTGGAACACATTTCCAGCAGATGTGGTTGGTAAATGTACAGTAACTGATTTTAAAGAGGTACTCCACTTCAGAAAATGTTACCCTGTTCAATTCCTACCATAATCTATGATTGTTTGTAATAGGGTTCTATTACATGAATAGAGCCATTTGTCTGCAGCACGTCCTGACTTACACCCCGAAGCTGCAGAAAATCCTCGACTCCTTGTCCTCCCCTTCCCTTCTGAGACCAAAGTACATGAGCTCTCTCTCTTCTTTTGCCAGGAAAGCTGTAACCCCTCATCTCAAACCCCGTCCACCACTGACATGACACCAGTCAATTAACACCTGGCGAAGAGGTAGGGAAATAACAGCCTCCAAAGCAGTATAAGGTAAACAGTTGTTTCATCTCTCTTTCTTTCCAATCTATGTATGTAGATGGTTATGGGGCCCAGGGTAAGCTTGACTGTCACTGTCAAGGGTTAATTAATTGGCAGTTAGAGAATGACAATAGTACCAGCACACAACATTGCTAGCTGACCAGCAGTGAGGGAATTGACAACAAGAGCTGTGCTGGAGAAGGGGCATAGAAGAATCAAGAAGGGAGTCAAGTCAGTGTTGTGTGAGGTAAAAGGAAGCAAGGTCTGTTGTGTGTGAGGTAAAAGGAAGCAAGGTTCTGTTGTGTGTGAGGTAGGAACACTGACAGAGAAAGCCAGATTTATGTGAAAACAGCAAAGAGAGATAACATTACAGAAGCTAGATTTGCTACAAGGGGAGAAACTCACAACTGTTGAAACTCAGGTAACTAGGTTGCTAGGAAGAATTTAATCACTCTCACCACTGATGTTTCTTTTTCTTGGAGTTTACTGTATATACCTGAATTAATTCTGTTAAACGTGAATCTGAGGTGCAATGCATGCTGGGAGATGTAGTTTCCCGGTTGGCGCCATCTTGGATATAGACCGTTTTTAAAGAAAAACTTGTAGCCTAGGAATGGGGGCAGCTAGAAAGACTAAAGATGGCTCATAATACCAAGGGGGACTTGGTAAGACCAGCTAGGTTTGTGAGCATTTATTTATTTAGCTCTTGGGTGCATACCCCTTTAAATATGCCTGGGATATCTATCTATCTATCTATCTATCTATCTATCTATCTATCTATCTATATACTAAAATAATAAGAAAGTACTTACTAAAAGGGCAGACTAAATAGACCAAATGGTTTTTTTTTTGCTGACAAATGTCTATGTATTATATGTGCAGCCTTAAGATTTATCCAACAGCCTGTGCCACTGTGATAAATCTGGCACAGTTGAAGACTTTCTTAAGTTTGCGCATTGATGGTTCTTGAGACAAAAATGGGTAAAATTTTTGTCTTAGACAGGTAACAACCAATCACAGATCATTTTGAGGAAAGAAGGCTGAGCTGTAATTGGTTGCCATCTTCCAGACACATTTTTGTCTCAGATTGATAAATCTAGGCCAATGTTCCACACCACATGTACTATTAGATAGATTTCAACACCCCTTATAGTCAGTCTTTCCTTCTAAATGCCCTATTACACTAAACGATTATTGGCTTTACTTGGCCGATTACCGACCACTCAGGCCAATAACTGTTTAGTGTAATAGGACACGTTGAAAGGTCATGATCAACCGACATGCACAATGTCGGCCGATCGTTGTCTTTCAACATGTTGAAGGATCCTGATTTGTGTAGCAATGGTCTGCCCCTCATGCTGTTCCCCATTCACTGTCTGTGCAGGTCGGGGCTCACCTCCCACAGATTTTTGGACTGTGTAATACAGCCTTAGACCATGTTCACGCAACGCAAGTTAAGTATTAATCACGGCCGTTGATGGCGATTTGCAACATGGCCGTGATTAATACTTAAATGACATTGTGCTGCAGCTAGAGGAAATCCCGGCAACAGTGTATACACATAGTATACACTCCGGCTGGGATCACTAGCGGCCACGTAAACAACTGACATGTCAGTTTTCTGCAGCCGCAAATCATTGAATAGTGGCCACAGAGAACCTGTCTGTTCACACAATGGCCGCATGCTCCATTGTGTGCAGCAGGGAATTCGGATGTGGGCACACACTGATGCGCCGGCATCCAAATTCATTAGTAGTGCAGTAGTGCAGTACCGGCTGGGATGATCTTCAGTAACACCAGCCATTCTGTGATCCGGCCGGATCACAGAATGGCCAGTGTTATACGTAATGTGAACATGGCCTTAAAATTTACCTGTCATTATAACTTTCAAAATTTAAATCAATAGTAGATGTGAAATAAAGCAAGTTTGCAATATACATTCATTATTTTTTGTTGTTATCATGCTGTAAAAAAGAGCTGAACTTAGCAGAAATCCAGGTCCAGTCTCCAGAAGGCAGATTTTCTGACTTGTGCTGGTTGAAAAAAAAAACTATACACAGGAATTCCGGCAGTACAGAGAGTCACAACTTAAATGTGTCCATTGATCACATTACTGCCTGCTCAGATGGCCTGGGAAACACTGGACTTCCAGTTTTCTTACTCTTTGAGAAAAAAAGAGTCAGAAAACAGGAAGTGATGTTTTCCATGATAACTAAAAAAAAAAAATATAAGAATGTAAATTGCAAACTTGCTTTATATTACATCTACTGTTGATTTAGATTTTGAAAGTTATAACGACAGGTGCACTTTAAGTCTGTCCCTAATAATGGGCAAATCTTTACATTGCAGCAAGCTCTCCTGCAGGCTCTTGTCTCTACTCTGGTCTGCTCATGCTGTCTCTGTTCTTACAGCAAGATCTGGTGCTATCCTACATTGTTGTTATCACATGCCGTTCTCCTCTCTGCTCCACGCTCCATTACAATTCAATTACAAACTGTTCCAACAACAGAGATCTACCAATTTCTTATACTTTTAATGTTGCTGTCTCTAGCTTTATTTCTTCATATTCTTTCTCCTTAAACCTTTTTAATAACCTCTTTCTCTATTCAATTTTTTGATTGAATTGTGTTAAATTCTACCGCTAGCATGATGTAGGTAGATGTAAAGGCATGCACAAATTTTTCCAGTGATGTTCAATTCAATTTCATATCACAGTCACATGTACTCCTGTAATTAATTTGGCTTTGAGGCTATTTTTATAATTCTGGTAAGAAAGGGACTTTAAATACTAATAATACGATCTATAAAACCTGTATCTTACTCACTACAGTGTTCCTAAGCCACCAAATTGATGTCTCATTAAATCCCTTCTTGAGATGCCATTATACTTTTCACATTAAGCTGCTGCTGATTAAATTGAAGTACATTATTTAAGTAAGTGAAATCACTTGCTAACAGCCGTAGCTCATTCTATCCTGATCTGTGTTCCCAAGGTTTCAGAAATGTAATGTATTCCATCCAAATTAAAATTACAATATGTGTGTGTTCATTTGGCTAGGTAATGATAGCAGAGGCCATATTTTATTTATTTACTCTTTTGGGGGCAAAGAAAATAACAAATGTTGAGAAAATATTGTTGGAATATTTTTTTCCTAAGGAAAATGCAATGTACAGTTGGAATATGGGAATGCATTTCTATAAATTAGAATTCTTTAATAACAGTTACCAACTGATATAGCAGGGTGGCTATATTGTCCTTTGTAAAGACTTGTTTAGAAGGACAATCAACTGTGATTATTCCAAAGAAGTTTGAGTACAGCAAAATATGTATAGTGGTCCCTCAACTTACAATGGCCTCAGGTTACAGTATTTTCAACATACAATGGTCCTTTCCTGACCATTGTATCTTGAGACCATACTTAACATTCAATGCTACAGTCAGGATTATCGACCAATAAAATTATACCGATAAAATCCAAGTAATATTGAAGTACATGCACTGTTTATCTGTTTAGTAGTGCATCTATCTACTACAGTGTGATACTACATGCTCTCTACTGCTATTTACCTGAACCAGGATGAGCTGCTCTCTTGGGCACCACTTCACTTGGGCGGCTTCATTTTATTTTTTTGGGACCCTGTGTGAACTGTACAGGACTCTAAAAATAATCCGGTCTTCTACTTAGAAAGTAGAAATGAGTGAATCTACAGTGCAATCGAAGTGAATCGTTTTGTTAGCTCGGCAATCTGCTTATCAGCCTATCGTGCTGCTCCGCCCTGGGTACCTGAAAAAGCTTGATCCAATCCTGAGGGAAGTTTCCAAGGACTGGATCCATCTTTTCCAGGCACCTAAAGTGGGGCAGTAATGATTACCGGATTCAGCAGTTCCCTGGTGTCTAGTGGGGGAGATTGCTCCTCCGGGAAGTTGTCTCGGAGAAGCGATCTCCGTTACTGAAGCCAGCCGGGGACCACTCCAAGATGGCGCCGTCCCTGGCTCGGCACTCGTTTGTTTTCGGCTGCAGCAGCCGAAAGCAAACAAGTGCCGATCTCATTGATCTTTGCTGTATAACTATACAGCAAAGATCTCAATGAGAGATCAAAGTGTATATATTAGAAGTCCCCCAGGGGGGCTTCTAGTATATGTGTAAAAAAAATAAAGTGTTATCAATAAAAAGCCCCCTCCCCTAATAAAAGTCTGAATCACCCCCCTTTTCCCAGGTTATAAATAAAAGTAAATAAATAAATAAACAAACATGTTTAGTATCGCCTCGTGTGTAATCGCCCGAACTATTAACTAATCACATTCCTGATCTCGCACGGTAAACGGCGTAAGCGCAAAATATCCCAAAGTGCAAAATTGGGCATTTTTGGTCGCATGAAATCCAGAAAAATTGTAATAAAAAGCGATCAAAAAGTCGCATATGCGCAATCAAGGTACCGATAGAAATAACACACCATGGCGCAAAAAGTGACACCTCACACAGCCCCATAGACCAAAAGATAAAAGCGTTATAAGCCTGGGAAGGAAGCGATATTAAGGGACATATATTTGTTAACAATGGTTTGAATTTTTTACAGGCCATCAGATAAAAGAAAAGTTATACATGTTACATATCATTTTAATCGTAATGACTTGAGGAACTTATAAAACACGGTATAAAAACACAGTCCCCCCAAAGAAAAAGTATTGTGTTTTTTTTTCAATTTCACTGCGCGTATAGTTTTTTTTCTGGTTTCGCAGCATATTTTATGCAAAAGTTCAGCCTGTCATTGCAAAGTACAATTAGTGACGCAAAAAATAAGGGCTCATGTGGATCTGTAGGTGTAAAAATCCAAGTGCTATGGCCTTTTAAGCACAAGGAGGAAGAAACGAAAACGCAAAAACGAAAACTAGCCTGGTCCCGAAGGGGTTAAAAAAAGAATATGTATTGCAAACTTGCTTTATATCACATCTGCTGTTCATTTAGATTTTGAAAATTAAAACAACAGTGACACTTTAAGCTTAGTGGTACAGATATTGAGAGGAACAAGTAGGAGAGATTATTTTAGTAAGATACCTATGCACGCAGTTTTTCTCAGTTTTTATTTTAAATGCTGCTGGCTTTCCCTAAGAAAAGTCTGGGGAAATACAGTATTTAATACACTACAAACATTGCACGTTTTGTCTAACTTTTCTTTGCTTATGGTGTGTTTTTGGGTTCTTCCCATTTTTGTAAAAAAAAAAAAAAAGAGCTGGTCTTAACTAGTGATGAACCAACATGCTCGTAAATGTTCATATGTTCGTACAAACATGGCGCTAATTGTTCGTGTTCGCCGATAACAAACGATAATCGATAATCGGAATGTTTATAACAATCATTTTCGAACATATTCAAATTTGCGAACGTACGCAAATGCGTAATTTATACTTTGCACCTGATAATCTGAACGCATGTACATAGAGCAAAATGTATGCTTCTAATATACGTTCGTTACCTGTTTGAAAATGTTCAGTGAACACGAACACAAACCGACCACAATTATTTTTGGGGGATTTTCGTGTTCGGGATCTAAACCGAGCATCGGGATGTTTGCTCATCACTAGTCTTAACTTGGCATTGTTTCAAATCAGTTGTGCCATTTTTCTCCTATGGATCCCAATTCTGTGTTGTTGCATTTTTTGAGACACCTTTTACATTGCAAATTATGTGATTTGAGGAGGTTTCATTCTGGTTTTAACACATAATTAAAAAATTTAATAAACCAGAAAAAAAGCCATAAAGCATAAAAAAAAAATGTTTGCAAAGAAAGTCACTGATTTAACCTACTGTAAACGATAATTTTAACAAGTATACTATAACACTATTAATTTCAAATCCTGAAATCAAAGCATTTGGAAATTACTACGAGCATGTAGAAATCTTTCCAAAAGAGAGTTGTTCACACGGTGTTGTAGGAATTCGTGTCAGCTAGAGACACACTTGCAATATTCTAGTTACAGGACTGTAGACATGGAGAGAAACAGAATGACTATACAGACAGTAAAAGAAAAAAAATCTCATCTCTCCCCTTTCAGGAAAATACATGTACATTCTGAACACAATTTTTTTTTTTTAGATTGTTATTTGAAAATGAAATAAGCACAGAGCTACAATACTGTAACATACTTTGTCTGGCGAGCAAATCTATGAAATGTGTGCCTTATGGGTCCATAATTTCCCAAGTGACACTTTTAATTGCTTTGCCCTGCATGTTGAAGATCTGTCTAAAGACGCATCAACGATCTCATAAAATCTCCCTGGTAAATTAAAATAAGCGCATAAATGAGTCATTTTTCCTAAATTGATTATTCACAGGAGATACTACACAGTGGCGAAGTCAATGGGATATAATATGATCTCTCATGAACTACATATTTTATTAAGTTTATTAAATTGTCCTGGCTTTTAAAAATGCTTTGTGATTCCATGGTAGTAATAGAATGGGCAACTGATGTACAATCTAGTAGCGCACAGTATCTGTGTAATTAGAGCACATTCTAATAGAGGGCAATAACCGAGAGAGTGGAACTGTGTTAGCTTTTAAACGACTAAACTCAGGCATTTAAGTAAAAATTTAATAGTAAAATAATTATAATAATAAATTTAATAGTAAAAACGGGGAAAGAACGGTGACAAAAGAAAAACTGTGTGTGAACAACTAATAAAAACGTCCACTGTTTGCAAAAGACGTCCGAAGATAATAAACATGTATATTATTTTGACGTCCGGAGTAATAACGTCTGTTATTCAAAACATTGTGTGCATTGGGCGTCCGTCTTTCCATTAACTTCAATGCATTGCATTGCAGTCATTTAAATTGCGGCAAAAACGGACGTTATTTTAAATTGCAAAAGCGTCTGCCTTTTCTTTATTTTTGAAGTTGTGTGAACATAGCCTATTGAATCTGGGTTGCTGAAGGCACAAACAATGTTTTACAGTATGTAAGATAGCTACCTGCCTTATGTCAGATACCGTAGGAGGCTCTAACTGTTAATAGGTTATATCTTCACTTGTAGGCTACAGTATGTTCCCACAACATTTTATCTTGTCCGTTTATAATATTTTAAATGACGTCCATCATTTTGAGTCCAAAATTACGTCAGATATTTTTCGAGGTTTGGCCACTCGTCAGAGCAATAATTTCTGCTTGTACATTATTCTATCATTTTATTGGGGCCCCCTTATCCTCAACCCCCCCCCCCCCCCGACTCTATCTACACACACACACACACATACACACAAATATTACCACCATATACTGACTAATATGCTCACATACTGACTGCCACCATTCTGATACTGAATAAAATCCACTGTACTAAGACCAATGTCACCTCTAAAAGTGATCATATAGCTGCAGATATCTGGTCTATCTACATAGGCGATTACAGTGAAGTTACAGCCAATAACTCACAGAGGGGGGGTGTCCTCTTTGATTGAACGGCAGGGGGCGTCTTCTACGATTGGAGTTGCTTACTTTTTATCTTCTTCTACATCCCTCCCTCCATCCATCCATCCATCCATCCATCATGAAGACTTCTCTCAGTCACTAGTTGTCTCTGTAGAATTTGCAAGACATTTTAGGTTCCTCACTTGTGCCCCATCAATATCCACCACCTCTCTATTGCCCCATCTGTGCCCTCATATAGTTGTTAGTCACCTCTGTATCCATATAGTAGTCAGACCCCTTTTTGACCCCCATCAGACTCTTTTGTGTCACCATATAGTAGTCAGGCCCCTCTTTGTGCATCTGTACAATAATTGGGCCATCCTGTGCAGGAAGCCCCACTAGTAGGTAGTATCCCACATGTTGCTATTTCTCACATAGATAGTTAGTTTGCCCCCCCCCCAAATCCCCAATGTAAGCTTTTATCATTCTGTAGAATGTCCCCTAAGCTTGTGAGCCTCCTTCACATATTAGCAAAGTGCCTGCAGTATCTCTGCGCTAGAATGGATTATGTAGATAAGAAGTAAGGTATTCCCAGAATCCCATTGACAAGCCTTATCTAGAGTACATTTAGAGTTTCTTGAGTAAAACATTTCTCAAATCCATTGCACACACAGCTATTTTGACAATATCATTTCGATGACCCTACATTCTAGGATTATTACTATACTGTATGGTTCTTATGTGCGTTTTCTTTTTATTTAATAAATTAGATAAATGTAATAAACACAAACTTGCTTTACTACGGAATTTACATTTTTATGTTTTTCCTTTAGTTGTCAATATTTAATTTATAAAAGGGCTAAAACTTATATTTATGATGAGCAAACAAATCTGCACCTACAAAAAAAAGATTTTTGCAAGATTTGGAATTTTATTACTTGAGTCTCTTAAATTTATATTGATTTTTTGTTCTTGGCCATTATTTGAAATGAGAAAAAAAAATCTTATGTGTTCATAAGCAACAATACTTTAGAAAGAATAGATTTACGTTAGCTGTTCATGTTACCGCTATTTTAATATAACTCTATACAGAATGGCAAAATGCTTTTAAAAAATGATTTACTGGAGTTGTAGTTCAGTAATTGTCTGGGCTAGGACACTTAAGCTAATAACACAAACCTTTAGATTTTTATTATCAGAAAATATACTGCCAGCAAAATGTATCATGCTCTAATATAGCTGCTCTGACAAACTTCCAATACAACATGATCTATCCTCATTATTTCCTACAAAATATGCAGTTTAACTTCTAATTATTGTTATTCTCTATTTATAGGACACCCTCATGTTAAAAATTGCAGCAGTGCAATGCAAGATGACGAAATCACCAATAAATAAATAAAATAATCTCAAGTATTGGTACTAGGGAAGTTAGGTTCACAAAATTTGCAAAAACTTAGTTGAAGAATTTAGGGAAATTTTTGAACGCTTCATTTTAAAATTTGTACAAAAAAAAAAAAAAGGTTCACCTGTTTGCGCTCCCCCAGTGTCCTCTTCCATGTCCCCATGCCTCCAGCCCGCTCAGCCAATTATTGACTGTGGCACTGTCCTGTCTCAGTCAGTCACTGATTGGCCGACTGGGCTGTCACTCTCATCTCACAGCCCGCTCAGCCAATCAGTGACTGACTGAGATGGGACAGCACTGCAACCAGTGATTGGTTGAGTGGGCTGTCACTTTTGTCTGAAGAATGACAGTCTGCTTAGCTTATCACTAGCTGCAGCTCTGTCCCATGCGTCAGTAATTGGCTGAGTGAGCTGGCGGTGCAAGGATAAGGAAGAGGACACTGGGGGAGCACGGGGTAAGTTCTGTTCTGAAACTGCTCAAAAACAGCTGAAAAATTGTTTAGCTGTTTTAGTGCGGTTCGTCAAAGTTCGCTTTGCAAGTTCGTAAATTTTACACCAAAAATTCTCGAACTTAGCAAATTTTTCAAAACTTTTCTCATATCTAATTGGACTAAGACAATTTACTACATAAGTTTATTGTCAGACTTGTAATAAAACATGTATTTTGTTTCTCCTTCACTTGTACTATCTTTATTCTTTAGGCTATGTTCACACAAAACAGTTTTTCGGATGTATTTTTTGGTAATTCTTATTTTGATAAATATAGCCATAATTTTCAAAATATGGACAAATTTTCACCTTAAAATTACAACAGTCCAAAAATGCAGCCACAAAACAAGATTGTGTGAACAGAGCCCAAAAGTGTTCTTTAACAATTTTTATATTTTCAAAGTTTTACTATAAGGTTCTGTCACCTTTTTGGGGAAGGAAATTGTAATAAACATTGTGCGTTTATACTTGAGACTAAAATAGGACCATATTTTCAATCTAAGGCTATTTTTACTCATCTTTATTTGTCCATCTTGTAGTAGTTTTTTGGGGGGACTGCTGTCATTTTAAAGCATAAAATATTATACAAAAAAACGAACAAAAAACAAAAAAAGATGTGGGGCAGCAATCAGTTAAGGGCAAAATTACAGCCATTGCATTGCAGTTATTTGCTGCTAAATGAGGGCCATCCATTAAAAAAATGGTTGTGATTTTGACAGTGTGTGAACATAGCCTCTCGTTAAGAATTCAAATATCATGGTTGAGCTTCACATAACAGTGCTTACTATTTAAGGCCCTGTTCACACAATGTATGTTTTCAATAAACAACAGTTGCTGTTGCAGTTTTGCAACAAAGGCTGTTATTTAATGACAGCGGCAGTTTGCATTGAACTCCCGCCAGTATTCCATGCAGCCGCACAAAAAAATGGCATGTCAGTTTTGAGCAGCCGCTATTCATTGAATAGCAGCCGCATAAAATTGACAGTGCAGACAATGGGAAGTATGGCTCCAGCCACACTTTATATTGTCAACAATGGTTAATTGGAACACGGGCACACCCCGGAATGTACACCCGTATGTGCCTGCATTCCAATTCAAAAGAAATAAAGTTCATCTGCTCAGTCCTGCAATAGTGGGCGGGCTGAACTTCACAGGCAGTGGCCGTTCTATGACACGGCCGTGTCACAGAACGGCCACTGTCAAACATAGTGTGAACCCAGCCTAAAGGTTAAGTTGAGCTCTACATGACAGTGCTTTATTATTTAAAGGTTAAAAATGTATTGTTCATCTGTATTTTAGAAAACTTTTTATTTATTTATTTATTTTTCAGGCGGGATTTTCCACATAGTTTTCAGCTGGGAAGATAGGGATGCTTAAAGTTAGGCTTCTAGCAATTTCTTTTCTCCTTTCATGACTGCAGCACTATGCTGTATTGAATGTAATGCCTGCCTTTATTCTTGTACAAAGTCCACCTTTCTCTAAGGGATCTTTGAAAACATATCTTCATGAATTTTGTATGCCTGTAACATCGACTGACAACAAAGACATAGTTATAAAGTCTTATTTTTGTACTGAAAATTGTGTTCCACCCTATCTGGGATTCAGGGTTTATAGCTTCGAACTCTATTTCTCATTGCTTTAGGCTCCTACATCAGTATTACAACAATATACCTGTAAATTTAAAACACAGCTGCTGCATATAACAGCGATAACAGCAGATTTAGTCCTGAACCAGAATATGAATGAGTCAAGAAGACCATAAATGACAACCAGATGGCCATGCTTATAATAACTAAATATGTTGTGTAGTATTATTTGAAAAATGTATCCTTTGGAATTATTTTAGATTTTTTAAATGGAAATTATAAGCAGGTAAGATGGATCTAACCTGCTGATAGCCCCCTATAGCGCCGCTGACGATGAGGAGGAGGGTATACGTTTTAATTTCCTCCTTGGCACTGGTCCGATGCTTTTAGTCAAAGTAATCTTAAACTGGGAGCACTGTTAGAAGCACTGCCCCACCCCACTGCATCATCCAGTCCGCCTTCTCCATTGATTGATGACGCTGTGGGGGCGGGGCAGTGCTCCTAACAGTGCTCCCGGCCAAAGATTATGCTGACTAACAGCATGGGACCAGGACCGATGACTTATACATTATCGATCCCTGACAGTTTCTTCTCGCCCCCAACATTCATGATTGATAGATTATCCAAAGCTCCAACATTTTTAACATGTTGCTGCCATATTAGTAAAAAGAAAAAATATGTCATGCTTACCTCTCCGCGCTTCCCTAGTGTCCCAATGAGGTCGCTGGTGTCCCCTGCTGTCTGTAGCTGCTGTTGCTTCATAAATGAGCTTGTCTTGGGACTGACAGCCAGCTCAGCCAATCTCTGGCCGCAATACTGTCTCAGTCAGTGATTGGTTTTCACTCCCAAGATGAGCTTGTCTCAGAAATAATGGCGGCTACATACAGAAGGGGACACCGGCGACAGTGACATGGGGACAGGTAAGCATAACATGTTTGTTATGTTTAATAATATGGCAGCAACATGTTAAAAATTTTGGAGCACTGGATAACCCCTTTAAACATTCATTGATAATCTTTTTGCATATAGAGATCTAAGGCTAGGTTCACACTGCTTTTTTGCAATCCGTTTTTTATCTGTTTTTTGCAAAAAAAAACCCCGATGCATTTGTGTGCATCTGTTTTGATCAGTTTTTCCATTGACTTCCATTGTAAAAAAAAGCAGATCACAACAGATCCGTTTTTTTGACAGACACAAAAACGTAGCTGACACTACTTTTGTGTCCGTTAAAAAACCGGGTCCATTTTGATCCTTTTATTTACAATGGAAGTCAATGGAAAAACGGATGCACACAAATGAATCCGTTTTTTAATCCATTTTTTTTTTGCAAAAAAACGGATGAAAAGAACGGATTGCAAAAACGCAGTGTGAACCTAGCCTAACAATAAATTACTGATATTATTTATTTAAAAGTATTACTATATACAAGCATCAAGATGTACCTTAAAATTCATTGTTGCATCATCATCATCATCATGATTATTATTAATTTATTTATTTGTTTATTTTGTATGTGTTAGGACGAGGATCAACTCTACAGCCATTGTCAATGGTATATATATATATATATATATATACATATATATTGGGGGCATAATACCTTGTCTCGTCCTGAGTGCTGGCAATCGATGCTACACCACTGAGAGAAAGTGATATAGTTATTTGATAATTTTAAAAAATATTATATTTATAGGCTATGTTCCCATTATGGGAACATGCTGTTCTATATCGAGGAAAGACCATCTATTCACAATGACAGCTGCTAATAATGATCATGATTGTTATTAGCGTCTCTCATTATGAATAGATGCCAACCTTTCCTCTATATAGGACAGCATGTTCCCTAGTGGCAGCATAGCCTTATAAGACTTCATAACAATAGCATCAAACAAATAATGCACTGAATTAAACAAATAAACAACAGGTACAGCGTTCCCGCATTGCAAATCAAATAGAAAAAAACGAAAACATTACAAATCTATAAAACAAATTAGTCCAATAATATCCTATGCAACACATTGTCATAAATGACACAGACCTCTGCACTACAAGCTTTTCTCGATACCATTGTAATCTGATATTGTGTGATATAGTGGGTTGTTTTCCATAAAATATTCTAATTAAATTTGACAGATACCTAATTAAATTAACATATTAGAAATATTTGCACATAAAAAGCTTGCAGCTATTATTTCTTGTAAAACAAATGGTGGTCATTATTACAATGTCCCATGGGCCCAAGAATGAACAGTGTAGACCAAAATATAATTGGTTGCTAAGCAAATAACATGAAATATATGTTATCATTTGTTCTGCTCTACAGTACATTTACCTGTTCAGCTGTTTGTTTTTGTAGCATAAATCCATAGTTTTATGCCTGCGTATATGATAATTAGGAGACAGATCATTTATAGTAACATGGGTCTTAATTGGGAAAAATATATTTTAAATACCGTTCGTTATTTTTTCCACAAATTGTAATGAACTATAATAACTGAATTTATTATTTATTTTATTTTCCAAATATAAAATGACATAGTTAGTAAAGTCAAGACCACATATATGAGCATTAATCCTTCCCAGTACTTATCCCATCCCAACAACGGGAGGAGAGAGAAAAAACATATTCTCTCAAAGATGGCATATTCGGGTCAATCCAAGATCTTAATATAACCAATCATGCAGAAAAAAAAAGTCTAACCACTACTGTGCTGACCTTCCCAGGATGATAAAAACTGCATTATAAGTAATTAACATTACTTATATTATATATATATATATATATATATATATATATATATATATATGTATTATATTTTCTATTATACCAATAAAATCTGTTAAGAATTCTTGGATTTATAGAGAATCCCAAAACAAACACAATCTGATGGTATTGGAGATTCGATCTCGGTGAACTAACTTAGAAGATTAACCTGATCAGTTATGCTGTGGGCACAATAATGTATGGGGCACATCATTAAAGAAGATTGGCTGCTGCTTCCGCTGGTACACGTCTCCAGGGTTAGATGGGTGGGCAAATAGAAAATTCACAGAAGAATAGACCCTTAGGAAAAACAGCAAGGGGTAGGTGCCAGACCAATTTCCAGCTTGATATGCTTTGGGACGCGGGTCAAATAAAGCACATAGTATAAACTGATATAGCTATCAATAAACAACACATTTTTGGGGAAAGACTTCTCCCTTAAAGGGGTAGTGCGGTCTAAGATATTTTTTCACAAAATAACACACATCATAAAGTTATACAATATTGTAATGTGTGTTATTTAAGTGAATGTCCCCCCCCCCCCCCCCCCCCCGACCGCGAACCCGGAAGTGTGATACAGTATACTTACAGAATCACTGTCGACCCCGGCTGCCATCTTGGGACGATCACGTCGTCTTCAGGAGGCTGGTCTGACTGCTCCAGCCCTCCCTCATGCCGGCCCTCTGTGAACCCCCCAGTTATATATATACCCCCTGTGCACTCCCCCAGTTATATAATCCCCCTGTGCACTCCCCCAGTTATATATATACCCCCTGTGCACCCCCCAGTTATATATACTCCCTGTGCACCCCCCAGTAGTATATAGCCCCCCTCTGCGCTCCCCCAGTTATATATACCCCCCTGTGCACCCCCCAGTATTATATACCCCCATGCATCCCTGCATGGGGGTATATAGCCCCCCTGTGCGCTCTCCGAGTTATATATACCCCCTGTGAACCCCCCCAGTATTATATAGCCCCCCTGTGCACCCCCCAGTTATATATATCCCCTGTGCATCCCCCAGTAGTATATAGCCCCCCTGTGTGCTCCCCTAGTTATATATACCCCCTGTGCACCCCCCCCAGTTATATATACCCCCTGTGTCCCCCCCAGTTGTATATACCCTCCTGTGTGCCCCATCCCCCCAGTAGTATATAGGCCCCCCCTGTGGCACCCCTAGTAGTATAGACCCCGCTGTGTGCTGCTTCTGTTATATAGCCCCCTTTGTGCTCCTCCTCCCATATAGCAAATAACAAAAAAACAAAAACACATATACTCACCTGGGTCCGTGCGTTCCTCTACTCTTCACTTCACCTCATCCTTGTGGCCGTAGGCAGTGCTTTGCCTGCGGTCACAAGAAGCCGCTCCCCCCCTGAGTGACGTCACTTGAGCACCGATACCACTACGGGAGAGCGGCCTCTTGTGAGCGCAGGTAAGCACTCCCTGCAGCCACAAGGATGACTGATAGGGAGGGAGACAATGGCTCCCGACCTGTCAGTGCCACTGCTGCCTGTACCTATGAGCGCTCCTTACGAGCGCTCATAGCTACAGTGCAGAGTGCAGCAGCAGCAGGCAGGGGGGTGGGGCCTGGAGGGGGGCATCACGGATGGGTAACTTACCCATCCCAATGGCGCCCCTCTGGCAGGCTGGTGACCGGAGCCCTGTGCGACCGCATTGGTCGCACAGAGCAAAGGCCGGCCCTGCTCAGGGTGGGCCCCTTTAACCAGTGGGCCCGTGCACCATGTGCCCTCTGGTTAAAGCGGCCCATCGCTTTGTTTTTTTTTACATGAATAGACCAACTCCAGCGCAGGGATGCCAGTGCCACAGTGCTTTTTTTTTTAACTGCCACCCAGTTCCCGCACACAGCACCGGTTTATTCCCGAGCACTGTCATAGAGCACTAAGGGCTCATCCGCGGGCTCCCAGTGTGACCATCTGCTATCCTCTTTGTGACACAGCTACATTGATTCTAAAGGAGCCGCGTCACAGAGGGGAGATGGTTTTGTCACACTGGGGGCAGCAGGGCCAGCCCCTAGTGCTTCATGCCGGTGCTCGAGAATAAACCAGTGCCATGCGCGAATATCGGGTGGCGGCTTAAAAAACAGACCGCTGCATCAGCATCCCTGCACTGGCACGGTCTATTCATGTAAAGAAAAACACAAAGCAATGTACCTAGTGGAACATTCGCTTTAACTAGAAAAGTGAATATACTGTATATGCAAAGAGGGAAAGAGAACTAGTGTATTACAATAGTATCATGACATTGGTTTGTTTTACGTGCAACATCATTCTTTATTGCAAAAAGAATCTAGAAAGCTAATGGTAATGTCAGTATCCTTTACAAAAGCTGCAAGAGATTTCCCTATTCAGTACAAGGTATCTCAATTAAATATTAATAAGTATTAACAGTGGAAGTCATTTAGCTAAGATCATTGAAGGACTGAAATAGCGTATCCTGAAAACAAAGACATTGAAACTACTCCGCAGTACAGTACAGTTTTAAATCTATATTCAATTACTTTAACATCACATTTAAATTGTTTGAATCAACAGAGAAAAATTTCCAACAGAATATAATACATATACGTTAGTAAATATATTGTAGACTGGACTTAGGGAATGCCCCACAAGCTCTTTATCACTCATTCTCAGCTAATCGACTCTTCCATTATAAATGAGCTACCTCCAGCTTACCACTAATACACAAGCCCTTGCCTAACAATTAGAGGACAGTCACAGGTCTTTTACATGGAACCTGTGGATACGAACCAATTACGTTTATCTCTCTACTCTTTTATGTGCAATAGCACTGTGGTGCAAGATTTCAGTGTCATAAGATACACCCAACTCAGTGTCATGCTCTTCCTTGATCCATACTGATGCTGCCATTCCTGTCTGTTAACTGAGGGCTGGAAAATAGTGATGAGCCAACATGTTCATAAATGTTCGCATGAACATGGCGCTAATTGTTGATGTTCACCAATCAATTTGTTCAATGATTGGAATGGTTATAACGATCATTTTAGAATATATTCGAACTTGCAAACGTACACAACTGTGCAATTTACGCTTTGCACCTGATCTATACACATGCGCCTAACTCTAGACCAAAACGTACACAATCTGTATGTAACTGCGTATTTTCAACTGGTAATCTGTACACATGTGCGTAGACCAAAGCGTAGGCTTCTATTGTATGTTCGTTATTTGTGTGGGAATGTTCAACGAACACGAATACGAACCAATCACGATAAAATTTTTTTTTTAATGTTCGTGTTTGGGATCCAAACCAAACATCAGGATGTTCGCTCATCACTACTGGAAAACCATCATCCTTGATACCAGCTGCGATGACAGGTTGTGATGGTGGTAAGTAACCTAGTACCTAAGCAAAAACAAACAAAATAGCATTCTGGAAAAGTGAAGTATACCGTCTTTTTAGCTTAATGATTGAACCATAATGAGAATTGGGTCCTTGGGCCCCTGTTCTATTAGGATAAGCAGAGAGCAGCTACAGAAGAAATCTATCACTCTAGAGTACCCAGCATTTCCATTCACTAAATAGACAACCCATTGATTTCAGGGGATATTGCATTGATTCCAGGAATAATGATGCTGCTTCGTTGCCTAGCGGATTATTCCCTTCTGTGGCATTAACGTAAATCTGTCATTGGGAATTCAGATTCCAGTTGACATTGTTAAGCTGTTATGGCAAGGAGACACTTGGTACATCTCATATATCCATTAGTACTTCCATAAACATGCTTTTATTCTCTAGTGCAAGCTGTCCAAGAGGCATTACTAAGCCCCTGAAGTGTTAGGGGTTGTACTGTGGCAAATTGTTGTAAATTTTAAAGAAAACTTCCATAGGATATGATTTTTAGGTACCAATTTAACCTTGAAATGATTGTGAGGGACCTATCTGTGCCCAGGTAAGAGAGAAACTCAAGGCATCAGTGCCAGGCTACTTAAGACTTGCGGGGACCAGCTGTGTGGTATTACTACATATATGTTTAATATGAAGCTGGAAATGGTACCATAACTGTGGAAATCATCATGCGTGGTACCAGTTCCAAAGACACCACATCCAAGGGACCTGAACAGCTATAGCACAGTAGCACTGACATCCCACTTGATGAAGGTCTTGGAGAGAATGGTTCTCACACATCTCGGCCTTCTAGTGAGCTTGGCTATGGACCCTCTCCAGTTTATCGACCGGGCATTGTGGTGGATGATGACATCATCCTCCTTCTACACAGAGTCAGTTTCTCAAATGAAGAAACCAGGGAACACTGTGAGAATAATATTCTTCGATTTCTCCAGTGATTTTAACACCATACAGCCGGGGTTACTGAGAGACAAGCTGGCCTTTGTTGGAGTGAACCGCCATCTGTCCAACTGGATCCTAGATTACCTCTCAAATCGACCTCAGTATGTGAGACAGTGTGTCAGACACTGTAATCTGTAATATGGGAGCACCTCGGGGTACAGTTCCTCTTCCTTTCCTCTTCACACTGTACACTGCAGACTTCAGGTAAAACTCATCTACCTGCTACCTACAAAAGTATTCTGGTGGCTCTGCAATAGTAGGCCTCATCACAGATGAAGACGACAAGGAGCACAGAGAAGTAAACAGGGATTTAGTTGATTGGTGCCGGCGGAACAACCTTAGGATCAATACTGGGAAGACCAAGGAGATGGTTGTGGATTTCCGCAAGCACAAATTTCCTCCAAAACCAATGGACATCCAGAGGACGGTAAACACCTATAGTACCTTGCTGTGCTCCTCAATAATAAGCTGGATTGTGCTTATCACATTGATGCACTGTACAGAAAGGGCCACAGCAGGCTCTACCTGCTTAAGAGGTTGAGAGTCTTTGGAGTCCAGGGGGTACTTCTTAGGGCCTTTTCTCTGTAGTGGCATCAGCTATCTTCTTCAGAGTGGCCTGCTGGGAGAGCAGCATATCAACCAGGGATAGGAACAAACTGGACAAGCTGATTAGAAGGGGCAGCTCTGTCCTGGGAAGTCCCTTGTACCCAGTGCGGGTGGTGGGGGAGATAAGTATTTTGTCAGTGGTGAGCTCCACGCTGGAGAATGACTCCCATCCCATGCAGGAGACCGTGATAGCACTGGGCAGTACTGTCAGTGGTCGACTGCTTCACCCAAAGTGCGAGAAGGATCGCTATCGGAAGTCTTTCCTCCCTGCTTTAGTTAAGCTGTACAACCAACAGCAGGTCTCTCCTGCGCCCTGGATCTGTGTGGTCTGCGCGCTCCTGTTGGCGGTAATGTGCATGTGCCCTAGAGCAGAGGAGCGGTACAGACATGCTGAGGGTCTGAAGCCAATGCCCTAATTTGGTACACTCAGTGTGCCTATGCCACTCCTCTTCTCTATGGCACATGCGTGTTACCGCCATCAGGAGCACACAGATCAAGGGTGCAGGTACGAACTGGCAAGTGGGCGTGCGCGGCCTTGCCAGCAACAGAGCATGCGGGCCTGAAGATGGTGTAACCAGGAAGCAGGAGACCACGCCGCAATGAATATTCATGCATAACAGGATGGAGGCAGTAGTGGTGAGGCGTCCCAAAGTGTGTCACGAATGCCTCACTGCTACTTCTCTTGCTACCAATGTATCGGGCTGGATTGTGTACAAACTAGAGCACAGATGGCAAAAAGAAAGGTAGGACAATGGGGGACACACATCTGCACTCCACTGTGATCCCCTCTTTACCAGCCCAGGTGCTGACAGATTCCCTTTAAGGACATCAAGTAAGGGTAATCACAAAGCTCTGAACCCAATATAGAAAATGTATTTATGGATAAAACTGTCAGGAGGAATGGGAAAACATTTTAGAAGCTTATGGAAACTTGTGGAGGATTACCAAAATGTTTTTATTAAGTTATACAATTTAAATGCACTGCTAGCAAATAGCAACCAAGGGGGGCATTTATCAAGACCGGTGTACAAGCATCCTGGTCCAACATACAACCCCAACTCTATGCCCAACACTGGATTTAAAGAGAGGCTCAAACCTCTTGGTAAATCCAATGAATATGGTGCTGCCGCATGCCGCCAGGGGTGCTGTCAAAATAATTTATTGTGATTGACATAAGGATATACATCTTAATCCTTATACTTGACAGACAACATGTTCTTGCGGGAAAGTGCTCTGTTTTGGCCGCTTTGCAGTGTTTGCCCAAGAAGGTTTCAGGATTGGCCACTCTGTTTTTCGTGCATGATGCTGCATGTGGCAGTAACCCATGTCCAACAGTTGTCTCATCCTATCCCACACTATCTTTCCACAAATTACTCAAATGGGGAGCTCTTTCCTTTGTAACCCCCAAACCTGTAGATGCAAAGTTTTTATTTACACTCCTTGTCTTGCCGTGTCATTTTACTTGGTAACATGGTAGCATTAAGAGACAAAGCTATAGAAATATACATTTTGGAGGGTGTATACTTGGGAAAACTTGGTGCATATCCCTGCACGCGATGTCCAATAGCTTCACAATGTCGCTGCAACATTGAGGTGTGAAATCGCAGTAAATGAGAGCCAGGGAGCAGATAGCCTCAGCTGTCTTGGACAGCCCCTTTAATAACAGGAAGCTTTTTGGCAAGAAGTATATATTAATATAATGCAAAAATGTTCTGCATGAAAACCAGTAAGCAGACAAATTCTGTAACACACATTCATTTTTATGAATTAAAAAATTGTAGCACTACAGTGTTTCAGTATTCTGCTGCTTTGACTGCTTGGATATGTTTTGCTTTGAAGATGGTCCAAATATGATGGGCAGAACATCAGGATTATACAGAACAAAGAAATGGATAAAGAAGTATTTCTATCGGTTTAATTATTAGTTCAGGAGCCAGGATAAAGTAAGATGAAAGACTGATGCCCTACAGATTTTTTTTTTTTTAATGCACTGTAGATTTCCATGGATTTTCATTGCTTTTGCACATTCAATTCTTTATTTTTTATTTATTTGGCTTCATTTGATTTGTCCTTTCCATGACCTCTTCACTAGAAGAAGCATAACAAATAGATTTATTCTTGGTATATATTCGTTTCAGGCATTGATTATTGATAGGATCATATAATATAATATTCATCTTTTTCCCAGAAACCATTTTCTGCTTTCCATGTTCTTTTGTATATAAAATATTTTTCAAGTATTATCTACACAACACAACTCTAGGACAGAATGCTGGGGAAAAAAAAATGTAAAAGATCAGCAAAAAGAAATATTGTTAACAGATTACTGGTAATTTAACTTTGACAAGAGTATGACTGGGGTAGAGGGAAACTGCAAAGGATCAAATAAATACATTGAAATTTTAAGTTATATAAACATTCAGTTCTCAATGAAAGTAGTAGTGAAGAAAATAAAAAAGCACTACCATGGTAAAGATAATGTAAGCTGAGAAAACAGCTTTGAAAACCAAAGGGGAAATCTTTTTATTGCACGGTTAGAATAAGGTGGTGCTGAACTCCCGCTTCATAATCAAGGAAGTTCAGCTAGGCTCTTGCTGTTGCAAGTCTCAAAACAGGAATAGTCAGATATCCCTCCTGGGAAGGAAAGCCTGTTGCCACGCGATGGGGAGATCACCAAATCAACCCTGATAGATAGCCCCTTAAATCCAACTCGGTTGTGAGTATTGGAACATAAATAGGGAAACACCAGGGTGGCCCCTTTTGTGCCAAAGTATTGCGACATGACAAGGGTTTACCAAGGCAGGCATCCATCAACAGACAGATGTTTTGGGGTATTTACCCCTCATCAGTGTGGAGCAAGATTATGGCTAGCAGGGGTAATGAAAAATAGACCAACAAAACACAGCAATTACTGAGCTCAGGGAGATAAGTGAAAAAACTGAATGAACTACTCACTCGAGAGTCTACATTGATACATTGACCCCTATAAATTTAAATATGCAAAAAGTCCTACTTCTTTTATTTCAATTTATTACATGCATGCAGACGAGGACATGGTCTGCCCGCTGTAGTGAGGACGCCAACCCCTCCCCCGGTGACACGTGACAGCTGTTTCGCACGTAGATCACGTGCTTCGGCTGACGTTCGCCTCTCTCACAGGTTCCAGACTAAATACTCTCTGGCTAGCCTGTGTGAGTAGGCGTTACAAAATTAAAAACAAGTATACAACTGTGACGTCATATGATTGACACTTTATACAAACATGTTTAGATCAATGCGATCATTAAGGCCGCTTGCTCCTTGCGCTCGTGTGGCTAAAATTATTCGTGCCTCCTTTTGTAATAGGATTTTATTTGTGTCTTGTCCTGCTCTACTTATGACTTTTTCTAATCCAATAAATTTTAGGCCATAATGTGTATGCCATAATATGTGAATGCGGGGCTTACTATATTGGTAAAACAATAAGACCATTAAACCGGAGATTTTATGAACATATACATTCATGTAAAACAGGAAAGGGCTCAATGCGGTTAATCCAACATGTCAAGGAGCTACATCAGGGGGATACACAATGCCTAAAATTTATTGGATTAGAAAAAGTCATAAGTAGAGCAGGACAAGACACAAATAAAATCCTATTACAAAAGGAGGCACGACTAATTTTAGCCACACGAGCGCAAGGAGCAAGCGGCCTTAAGGTTCGCATTGATCTAAACATGTTTGTATAAAGTGTCAATCATATGACGTCACAGTTGTTGTATACTTGTTTTTAATTTTGTAACGCCTAGTCACACAGGCTAGCCAGAGAGTATTTAGTCTGGAACCTGTGAGAGAGGCGAACGTCAGTCGAAGCACGTGATCTACGTGCGAAACAGCTGTCACATGTCACCGGGGGAGGGGTTGGAGTCCTCACTACAGCGGGCAGACCATGTCCTCGTCTGCATGCACGTAATGAATTGAAATAAAAGAAGTCAAGCATACGGGTGAGTGCCCTCATTTTTTCCTACTTTCTTTGCATGGATTGGAACATAAATAGGGAAACACCATGGTGGGATTTAAGGGGCTACCTATGAGGGTGGTTAGGTAATCTCCATTTGGAGGCACCCCTTGGCAACAGGCTAGGGACCCTTTTTGGGCATATTTAAATTTATAGGGGGCAATGTATTACAAGAGACTCTTGAGTGAGTACTTCATTGAGTTTTTTCACTGATCTCCCTGAGCTCAGTGATTGCTTTGTCTTGTTGCTGTAACTATCCCAAACTGGTGTGCCAAAGTAGTAAAACAATCTAGTTATTATAAGGTCAGACAGAAAACTGAAATCATTGTGGTGGAAAGCCTTGAAAGGATGCTAACTTACTAAAAGAGTTGGTAAAAGACAACGGATAGGTTCATGAATCCTTATATGGCACCATAGGGCTACAGACTAAAAAAGCAAAATTTGGTTATGGTTCTCGGAGGGCAAAAATGAAAGAAATTAAGGATATTGCTTTGTCACTAAGATGAAGATTTTAACTATAAAGCTATGTTCACACATTGTAAAATAAAGGTAAAATATGGCCATAATTTTGAGGTTAAAATAAAGCCTTATTAATGCAATTATGTGCTTCATTGAAGTCAATAGCAAATTGGCTGGTGGTGCAAATACTGGATAGAATAACGGCATTAATGATTACAGCCATCCAAATAATTAACATGCTAATTATTTATAATCTGATTTTGCATCTTTGTTTTTTTTCCCTCTGTCAACATATTAAATTTTATTATCACTCACAATTACGGTTGTATTTACCTTTCATGTAAGTGTGTGTGAACATAGCCTAAAGCGAAGTGTTAATTCAAAGTACAATGCCCCCCCCCCCAAAAAAAAAAAAAAAAATGGATTCTAGAATATAGTTTGTGTTCTTAAAGAGAACCAATCATGGACGAAAGTTAAAATTTTTTTTTTCCCTAATTAGATGTAAATCATCATTTTATTAACATTTGTAAATATAATTCATTATTTTTATTGTCACGTTTTTTAATTATTCACTTTTTATTTTCCTGTCTCGAGCCGGCTCTTTTCAAAAGAGCCGGCGCGAGACAGGAAACTCCCGTCATGCAGAGCGGCAGGAAAGGTTCCCATGATCCTTTGCCCGCCGCTCCGTTAATACACAGTGATCTCGCGCTATACAGCGCAAGATCGCTGTGTATTTTCTAGTCCCTTTCCTCTAATCTATTTATGAAGATACAGACTGCCTCTGCAGTCTGTATCTTTATACTTTACCTATCCTCTTCTTCGGTGCAGCAAGGCCGGCGCCGCCATCTTGATTACGTCACTTGCGTTCCAGCGGTGGAACGCAAGGCCCGTAATCAAGATGGCGGCGCCCGGCCGTGCGGCACTGAAGCAGAGGATAGGTAAAGTATAAAGATACAGACTGCAAATACAGTCTGTATCTTCATGAAGTCCATCTATGAAGATACAGACTGCCTTTGCAGTCTGTATCTTTATACTTTACCCGATTCTCTGTTCCCTGGCTGTTCCGGCGGCGGCGCCATCTTGATGACGTCACGCTGGAACGCACCGCTGGAACGCAAGTGACGTCATCAAGATGGCGGCGCCCACCGGAACAGCCAGGGAACAGAGGATCAGGTAAAGTATAAAGATACAGACTGCAAATGCAGTCTGTATCTTCATGAATAGAGTTAGGGAGAGATGTACTGTCATAATAGGGACAGTTATATTTAGGTGATTGGTCCTCTTTAAGGAGTTAAACCCAAATACAATAAATAAGTGGAGGTAAATTATTTCCTCAAACTGACTGGTTAGGCTGGGTTGACACTGCATTTTTGCAGTCTGTTTGACATATTTATTTTTAAATGTTTACTTTTAATGTACACAAAAATGTGGTCAACCCCATTTTTATGTGCGCTTAAAAAAAAAAAAAAGGCACCCGTTTTGATCCTTCTTTTGTTATAATGGAAGTCCTTTGAAAAAGAGAACCAAACAGATTGCACACAACTGCATCCATTTTTTCATCCGTTTTTTTTTTTTTCCATAAGACGCATACGTTAAATGGACTGCAAACACGCAGTGTGAACCCAGCCTGCAAGGGTTCATTTTTAATTCTATTTTAATATATGAAATATATTTTTAATAAACCTGCTGTTTATAACATAAAAAGTTTGCAGTAAGCAACATTATATTTGCATCACCTGTCATAGGAAAGTTGCTAGCCTGGCAGGATGTACTGTAAATATCTGTGAAAATAATTACTGTATAATTATAGTCTTAGAGGAGCATGCATAAAAGCATTCAGCATGCCTAGATTTACATTGGGAAACCAATAATGTAGAACATTTGCATTCTGCTAATACTATCAAGTACTGTATATTGAAATTAGAAAGTCTAATATCAGTCTCAAAGGAGACTTCCTTTATTAAGCAAAATGAGACATATATTTTGAGACTATGTTCACACACTGACAAGATTACATCCATTTTGTGGCACATTAAATAACGGCTGTTGTTTAAAATAACGCCCATTATAATGGCCGGTATTTAACTGATGTTATTTGCCCTTGTGGGCAGGGCCCTCTATCTAAGTACCAGTCTGTAATTTACTTTATTAATGTAGTTTTTTTTTTAACTTTATGTTACATTATGTTTTACATTTTGTATGTTAACCCCTTGTACATATGTACAGAGCTGTGGAATCACAGGCATTAAAAAATAATATTTAAGGGGGGAGGGGGGACCTGACACTAATTATGTCAGATATGATAAAAATTATGACACATTAGCCACTACCTGTCAGCTGCATGTGTAACCAGGACGTCCCCCTCCAATCCCAGTTGATTCACTATCTTTACTGTTACAATAAATAGAGCACCAGTAGTAGGCGGACAATCTAAATTGCTGAGCATTACACATTAGAACAATATTCAAATTTGGCCCGCAGGCTGGTGCTTTTTTTTAAACTTTACATTTTCTAAATTGCAAAATAAAGTATTAATATGTTTTTGGAGCATAGAAAGAAACCACAAACTATTATATATAGTGCTTTTTCCCCAAAAAATAGCGCCGAAAAAAGAAGTGCTAAAAAATGATGATGACTGTCACAGTTCTGAGCAGCTCAAAATGAAATAAATGTGAGTTTGTTAAAAAAGAAACAAATAAAAAAAAACTTAAAAGGCCTCAGGCTTAATTTAGTGGTGGTTTTTGAAGCAAGTTTTGCATACTTTTTGAAGAAGTTTCTGTTATACATGTTGTTAACATATCTGTATCTACTATGTCCCAAACCAAACTGCACCGAACATGTTAACATACCCATACCATGACAGTAGGGCTTAGAGCAGCCAGTGGATGGTGGAAGCAGTAGCTGCATTCTCTTTGACCCAGTAAGGCCGAGAACAGCCAGTTGACAGATCTGGTTATTTGGCTACTGGCTAGTGTGGAGCTCGAACTCTGTTTTTAACAATCCAGGACTGCAAGCAGACTGGTCAAAACATACCCACCAGATCTTACAGGTAAATTAAACACTTATACATGCAAGAACCACGACCATTTATACACTCTCCAGATGCAAGATATTTCCTCCTTAAATATTACATCTAAAATGAATATCTGTGCCCCAAAAAATTATCACAAAATTACTACTAAAAGTAGAAGAATAAGAAACTCTTTATTAAAAAAAAAAAAAAAAAAAAAAGACTTAGGGAGGTGGGAGGCCATGTTACTGGGACAGATCCTGACAATATCCTGACTATACCCCAAGCTGTACCCCCTTAAGGATGCTGTGACACACTAGGTACATAGGTACACAGGGGGTCCTTAAGGGGTTAATGTGTACCTGTAAAGAAAAATAACTTTTGACATGTCATCAGACACATTATTATCATTATTAGTACTTACTCACCTTACATGGTACTTATACCGTCTCATGTGCCTACGCAAGTCATGATTTTGTCTTGTACCTTAATAACGAAAATTAGCTAAATATGTTGTTTACTTCTAATTTTGAAAGGATAAGTATTAAAGTTTCTTGATGTCTGGCTTAAATTATAAAATGGAGAAATAGTCTCTAGGGGGGACAAAAAACTGACAGCTAAAAATTCCCTCTAACATTATGATAATTTCCATCCAATTCACATAAAAGAAGCCGTCCCTAGGGGCAGTTTTGTGCATTTAAAAATGATTAATAGCAGCTTGGCTACTTTTGAAGAACAAGCTAGTGATATACAAGGAAGACTTTTAAAAAGAGGTTATCCAACAGGTTTTTTTGTATAAGGCACAAAGAAGAATGGAGTGGAGTCGGAATAGAACAGGTGAACATATGAGGAAGAGAAAAAAGGCTTAGGGGGAGATTTACCAAACATGGCGTAAAGTAGAATTGTCTAAGTTTCTCCTAGCAACCAATCAGATTTCACCTTTCATTTTCCAAAGAATCTGTGAGGAATGTAAAGTGGAATCTGATTGGTTGCTAGGGGCAATTGAGCCAATTCTACTTTACACCAGTTTGATAAATCTCCCCCTTAGGACCAGTTCACACTGAGCAAGATTGTCGGAATCCTGCCGTTCTCAGTGTGCTGCTCTAAGTGAATGGAGAGGGCGTGCTTGTCCGCTGCGCAGCTCTCCGCTCACAGAACTAACATGTTACTTCTTTGAGAAGAGAGGGAGCGGACGAGCGAGCGCCCTCTCCATTAACTTACAGTAGCACACTGAGCTTGGCAGGATTCCATGGCGGAAATCTCCCCCGGGGAATTCCGACGATCTTGTTCAGTGTGAACAGGCCCTTAGTGTTTCTATTCACCCTTTCATGACTATGGGTCATTGATGCATCGATGCATAGGGATTATGTCCCTATGTCTGCCCCCTTTCCTCTGTCCCCTGCCGCTGTTACACTCCCTCCCTGACGCTCGCCCATCCTTCCCTTCCCCCGGCGGCTCTGTTGCCAGGAAACTTCCGGTTTCTATAGCTACCATCGGGCTCTGCGATCACTTCTCAGAGAATAGAGGGAGAATTCTCTGTCAGAAGCCCTATAAATGCTGCGGTCGAGGCTCCAGTGCTGAGAGTTGCGGCAGGTCTCCGGCCATCACTGATAGCCGGGACTTGCTGTTGATGACACAGGCGCAGCTTCTGCGCCTGTGTCATCCTGCGGCGTAAATTAACCTTGCTGCAACATCAGGCATAGGCTGCAGCGACGTTAATTTACTGCCCAGCGGTGGGAGGAGGTTAAACACATCCCCATGAATCCTAGAATCCTTTCTGTAATCCAGAGGTATTGGTGTTTAGTAGAGAAGGACCCAGCTTTATCTGGAATAGCAGTGCCCGACTTCACTTTAGACTCCAGTATTGCCTGATTGACACATATGGGATATTTTAAAAAAAATTCATAACTAGAGGAATAAATACGGAATTTTACTTTCTCATATTCTCATATTGGTGTAGTAAAATGAAAGCAGGTCTGTGATTGGTTGCAAGTGCTGTGAACCTCCTGCAAGGTCAATACCTTTACATAAACCCTCCTGGGCACCCTATGTACCTACATCAGATACCTATAGAGGAAAGAACGACAAACAGACATCCACTTGTATAATATTAATATACTGTATACTCTCTCTCTAAATATATATATATAATATATATATATATATATATATATATATATATATATATATATATGTATATGTATTTAAAAGTTTTACAATTTAAAAAAGTTATATATATTAAATACATGCGTATTACATTTTTTTCAAGTTTTTCAACATGATTTTTCTCCCAAGATACAGTACTTCATACAACTGAATGTAATGATTGACGTTTTGGTTAAACTGCCCAGAACTTGTTATTCTCCTTGGGAAATCTTTCAATTTCAAGGTGAAATTACCTAATTCTCTAAAAGCTTCAATGGGATTATTTTTCCACCCTGTGAGCATCTATGTTGAATGTGATTTTTAGCTACACTCTTAAATCTTTATTAAATGCCTAAATACCCAGCATTATGCGAGTTTTGGTAGCCCTATGTCATAATATATTGTGCATAGTTATCACATTCTGCAGGAATGAAACGCAAATATTTTACATTTCTGCAATTATTAGTACATCACAAGTACACGTAAGGCTACAGTCACACGTTCCTGATATTTTTAAGGACCATATATTATATCTGCGATTGTCCACCTGGTGCCTCCCCATAGTCCCCCAATACTTTACCCAATGGTGTCTAATGCCCCCACCAATACTATATACTATGGTATACATACAACATAGCCTCTGGACAGGGATCACAGCAGGAGCATAACTTCAAAATAATGGTCCACAGAGAAAGCTGCAAAACTTATTCAGACCAAAAGAACCCCCCTCCCCCACAATGACCACCAAAAATTGATCCACATGGCACTATTTTATAGAGACTGTTGCTCTCTAACATGACACCCCTCTCTCACTCATGACACTCATGACCACCTACTCTTCTTACACAGACCGCTGCTGATGGCCCGTCTTTTTTTTTTTTTTTTTTTTTTTTTTCTCTTTTTTTTTTTAGGCTGATGGCCCGTCTTACATAGACTGCTGTTAAGGCCCCCTCCTATATAGGCTGCTACTTAGGCCCCCCTATATAGACAGTTGCTCTAATCCAAAGGGCAGATGGGGCTAGCTACAGGAGACCTTGCTCCTTTAGCACTCATATATTATGTATCCAGAAGCTGCAGCAGGGAGAACAATACACAACCGTACTGAACAGTTACTAGAAACAGCAGCAGTATGTCAGGAAGTTACCTTTTTTCATGGTTCAGTGGTGGCCGCTTTCTCCTCACTGTGGCAATGGAGTCCTGGGTCTGCCCGGTCTGCTGATACTGTGGTCGGGCAGCCAATCAGCAGCCAGGGGCATGTCATCCGGCCGACCCCAATGATGCTGCGAACAATCAGTCAATCAGTGCTGCAGGAATTCTGGGCCAATCATGCGGCTTAACGCTTCTTCAGAATTATGGAGGGATATTTAGACAGGTGTCTGCATCCAGCAGAGACCTGGGGTAGTATATGGCTTACCCGTCTATATTTGTGTTTTGTGATTCCTGTGTACCCAATCTCTGCTTAAATTACCTCACTCTGACTCTGTACTTCACTCCCCTCTGTTTTTTAATCTCAGCTTGTTTTATAGTTGTTCCTTGGCTTTGACTTTGTTCTCTTGTTCTCTCTTTTGGTTTTGATTCCCTGGCTTGTTAATGGACTCCTCTCTGGTTCTGATTGTTGCCCGTCTGTTCTGGGTTTGACGTGAACTGTTTACCATCTTTCCCTGATGACCTGAGCACTTAGCAGTGTATGGGAAAAAAGCATGCCATGCACTAGAGTAAAGTGGTTATATTCCTTATTGAGACCACAACTTGACCGCATGGCGGCTGATCTATTAGATCTTATAGTTACAGATTTAAACATCTACACAACGAAGACAGCACCCTTCTTGTCTCCAGTTTGGGTGCAGGTTTTATAACTCAGTTCCATTGAAGTGAATGGAGCTTAATTGCAAACTGGACACAAGAGTGGGGCTGTCTCTGGAAAAAAAAAATGGCCATGTTTTTGTAGCCCTGGATAACCCCTTAAAGAAAGTGTACACATTATAAAAACAAATGAATAAAGAAAACTTTTTACATTTTACAGATAGCTTCTGTTGTCAAATATCTTCATCAGCCCCATAGACTAATGATGGAACTGCCTGGATAGAGAGCGCTGCGAGATAGGAAGCGAAATACATTACAGCACATTTCTCCTGGCTTGTTCTTCTGATTATTGCGGGTCTCTGTGTCACGGCCGCGACCTCCTCCTGCCCCATGCAGCCGCCGGGGTCCTTGTGCAGGGCTAGTTCGGCCTCTGGGGGCGCCTCACCTCTCCTCCGCTCCTGTCTCCGTCTGTGCCGGCCGGCGCGCGCGTCCCCGCACCTAGGGCGCGCGCGCGCCGGCTGTCTCAGATTTAAAGGGCCAGTCCGCCCCTAATTGGTGTTGCACTCAATCACTCCCTATAAGTTCCAGCCCTGCCCCCTTCCAGGTGTTGGAGCCTCTACATGCTTCCCATAGCGTTTGGCCCAGCTCCCTGTTGTTCCTGATTCTTATCCGCTACCTGGTCCCTAGTCCCTGTTCCTGATTCCTATCCGCTACCTGGTCCCTAGTCCTTGTTCCTGGTTCCTGCTCCCCTGTTACACCATTGCTCCTGTGTTCAGCCTGTCACCTGCGGTTACGCCTACAGACCTCTGCCAGCACCATCTCCTGCCTACTGCTCCTGCCACGCCTCGCCTGCCGTCACTAGCAACCAAGCCAGGGGTAGCGACCTGGGGGTCGCCTGCCGCAGCAAGTCCATCATGCCTTGCGGCGGGCTCTGGTGAAAACCAGTGGCCCCTTAGACTCCGCTCCCTGGTGAGGTTAGTGCCATCGCTGGTGACGGTCCAGTGAATCCACTACTCCAGGCGTTACAGTAGGCTCCAACCATGGATCCCGGCGAGGTGCCTGATATCCGTGACATAGCCCGAGTGGTCGCCCAACAGGATCAACAAATCCAGCAACAGTCGCAGCAGATCCAGCAACTCACTGCCGCCTTACTGCAGCATACTACAGCCCAGCGCACACCACCTCCTGCTGCTTTTTCTACACTTCGACTGGCTCTACCAAGCAAATACTCTGGTGACTCCAAGTTGTGCAGAGGATTCCTGACTCAGTGCACTATGCATATTGAACTTCTAAGCAGTCAGTTTGCCACCGAGCGCTCTAAAGTGGCTTTCATCATCAGCCTATTGGAGGGTAGAGCTCTGGCCTGGGCCACGCCGCTGTGGGACCGAGATGACCCTGCTGCTGCCAATCTCCGAACCTTCCTAGTCGAGTTTCGCTCCGTCTTTGAGGAACCTGCCCGTGCCTCTTCAGCTGAAACTGCTCTCCTCAACCTCTCTCAAGGGAGCTCCTCTGTTGGTGACTACGCCATCCAGTTCCGCACCCTGGCGGCAGAATTAGACTGGAATGAGGCCGCTCTAATAGCCACCTTCAAGAAGGGCCTGTCCAGTCGGGTGAGAGACGTGTTTTCCGCCCGAGAACTACCTACCTCCATGAACGAACTCATCCTACTGGCCACCAGGGTCGATACTCGTTTTTCTGAGAGAGAGGAGGAGGTCTGGTATGAACGGCGACTAAGCCTGTCCCGTCGCCATCACCAGCTGGCGCCGGTCTTCCAGAATCCTGACGTTCCGGTATCCCAGTCGACTCCTGAGATTCCTATGCAGGTGGAACGGGCTCACCTGACGCCTGATGAAAGAATTCGTCGTCTGGAGCTGAATCTCTGCCTCTACTGCGGTGGTTCGGATCACTTTCGGCTGAGATGTCCCCAACGTCCTCAAGTGTCCGGGAAATGCCAGCACCTAGGTCCGGTGGGAGAGGTCTCCCTAAGTGTGAATGCCACCTCTCCAAGTTTGTCTGTGCCAGTTTCCATCCAGACACCCTCAGGACAAACTCACCAGACTACTGCCTTTCTCGATTCTGGGTCAGCAGGCAATTTTATTGCAGCTACATTGGTCCAGAGGTGGCGGCTACCCGTGACCCCACTAGCCAGACCCCTGACTATCTCCTCGGTCACGGGCGAGATTCTTACCGACCATGTGCACTACCAGACCGCACCTCTTGTCCTCCAGGTGGGCACTTCACATCTGGAAAAGATCTCCTTCTACGTCCTGCCCCATTCTTCTTCCACCATCCTCCTGGGACTCCCTTGGCTGCAATTACATGCCCCTAAGCTGGACTGGAGAACCGGGAAGATTCTTAGTTGGGGTCAGGATTGTTCCAACCAGTGTCTGAGGTCACCTCAGCCCAAGTACTCTATGTTGTCACCCGAGCCCGCCAAGCCTTTGTCCGGCCTACCGGCGCAATACCAAGACTTGCCTGATGCCTCCATCTGCAGGCAAGAAAGAGGGGGAGGCCAACGGGGGGGGTACTGTCACGGCCGCGGCGGCGTCCCGTGTTCCGGGCCGCCGCCGCGACCTTCTGCCCCATGCAGCCGCCGGGGTCCTTGTGCAGGGACCCGGCGCTGCTGCTAGTTCGGCTTCTGGGGGCGCCTCACCTCTCCTCCGCTCCTGTCTCCGTCTGTGCCGGCCGGCCTGCGCGTCCCCGCCTCCTAGGGCGCACGCGCGCCGGCTGTCTCAGATTTAAAGGGCCAGTCCGCCCCTAATTGGTGTTGCACTCAATCACTCCCTATAAGTTCCAGCCCTGCCCCCTTCCAGGTGTTGGAGTCTCTACATGCTTCCCATAGCAGTTGGCCCAGCTCCCTGTTGTTCCTGATTCTTATCCGCTACCTGGTCCCTAGTCCCTGTTCCTGATTCCTATCCGCTACCTGGTCCCTAGTCCTTGTTCCTGGTTCCTGCTCCCCTGTTACACCATTGCTCCTGTGTTCAGCCTGTCACCTGCGGTTATGCCTACAGACCTCTGCCAGCACCATCTCCTGCCTACTGCTCCTGCCACGCCTCGCCTGCCGTCACTAGCAACCAAGCCATTGGTAGCGACCTGGGGGTCGCCTGCCGCAGCAAGTCCATCCCGCCTTGCGGCGGGCTCTGGTGAAAACCAGTGGCCCCTTAGACTCCGCTCCCTGGTGAGGTTAGTGCCATCGCTGGTGACGGTCCAGTGGATCCACTACTCCAGGCGTTACACTCTGCAGAGAAGGCTAAGGCTTTGTCCTAGTGCGGATTATTATTAGCTAATAAAAGTCTATGGGATCCTGATTTTTTTATGGACGTCACAGATAGAGATGAGCGAATCACCCATCTAAATGAGGCAAAATGCTTCATTTGATCGGCGAGCAACTTTTTAGATACTTGCCTTTCAACTCTGTTCCGCTCCCTGCCACTCCTTCCTGGTTGCTGGAAATAGCTGGATCCAGTCCTGGGAAACTGGGAGAAGTTTCCCAGGACTGGATCCAGCTTTTCTCCGCTCCCCAGAAGGAGCAGCACGGAGCGGCACTAGTCACAGATGTCAAATCTGAGATGTCCATGAAGAACATGAGTCAAATCTAAGCAAACTAGTTATTTTTTTTTAACACTTCAACATTTTTGCGCGATCAGTACAGGTGCAATTATGAACTATTTTTCACACATTTTAAAGTAAAAACAGTGGACCTATATGTGGACATGAAAAATCACTGAACATGTGAATAAGGCCTAAAGATTACCAACAGCATTGCATCTTAAAAATATTTGATATAACATATAGCATTTAAGTTTGGTTTCTTGCAGCGTTTTAGGGATGTTTTTTTTTAACATTTTGGATGCTAAAAAATGCATTTTGCTCGAAGTCTTCTTATGGACATTAGCAAAACGTTCTCCACACACAATGGAGATTTTTGAAAACTGGTGCATGACATAAAGTAGTCAGTAGCAACTATATTTAATCCATCTTTCAAGGTTTTTTTTTTTTTAAATAGAAGCAGAAATTTGATTAACTGCAATAATCAACTACTCCTTGTGTGGGTGTTCAGGAAAGATTGACATTTTGGTCAAAATTGCCTATTTTATATCACTTGTTTTAAATCATCTCCAATCCAGGTTCCATGGGACAAAATAATTATTTATAATCAAAAGGTTGGTGCTCACAAAAAAATGTTGTCCTCTTTGACTGAAGCAATTTACAGGGTTAAAGTATCACCAAAGTCAGCTCATTGAAAATCTAACTTGTCCGTTGAGATATTCTTAGGTCCCAGCTGTCCATTTCAGTGCTAAATGATTTAATATGCATAGACTATAATTTACATAGCAAGTAGTTGTGTGAAATGAATTATTTATTCACTGACAAATACTCATTGCCCATTGTACTGTCAGATACCAAGATGAACCATATTTGACCCGTTGTGCAAATTTGCTTTTGAGAATTTATAATCTTTGTATATACGTGACATTGAAGTTCTGTTGCTGAAAATTCTAGTAATTTAAGCTTTGATTAAATTGGATTTGAGATACAACAGTATAATGATAAAATGCAACAAAAATATCTCCTTTTTCAATTTTTTTTAAATATTAGAAATAAGAATTTTGGAGAATTGCATGATATAGTAAATAAAAAAATGTATAGTAGATTTTGCTTTTGCGTTTGCTATAAAGCAAAATCTACTATGTATATTTTTTATTTACTATATCATGCAATTCTCCAATCATGTAATATTCAGGAACATTATAATGTGTCTAATTAATATTATTAATCACATTTAATATTCTAGAATAGAATGGGTATATTATTGTATTGCCACAGCTATTAAAAAAAATATATAAATAAATACATGGGGCTGCCATATTCTAAGTAGTAATGAGCGAACATCCCGATGTTCAGTTCGAATCCTGAATACGAACATAAAAAAAAAAATTATCGTAATTGGTTAGGTTCATTCACGAACAAATAACGATCGTACAGTAGAATCGTTCCTTTCGGTGCGTACAGATTATCAGGTGCAATGCCTAAAATACATAATAGTGGAGCAATTACAAGGTGCTTAGCATTAGCATATATTTTATTCACCCGTGTGTATATACGCAATGACATCCATACATGTATCACAGAATACGCACGAAGAATGCTAGGCCGCAGCGTACAATCAGCTCAGGAAGTCAAGGTGTCCCAGCGAGCCTCCCCTTTTGGCCTTGAAGAGCTTAAATACATTGTGAAGATAATGCTCAGCATGGACTATGATAAACGCCTGATCACTACAGGGTTAAGAAATGAATCCTTATAGTGCTAAAGCGTAGGATTCTGTCACCCTCCCTACACTGACAATTTCACAACGTTCTAAGCCCTACTCGGTCAGCTCTCCCTCCCACTGACTACCACTGTGAATATTGCTGCCTAACTAAATTCAGATGCTGTCCCTGCTCGCTTCACTCTCCCTACTTAAAAGAACAAGAATCAGGAAAAACTGTGATTGCCGAACATGAACAATTAGTGCCATGTTCATATGAACATATGAACATTAAAGTCGGGGGTTGTCTTATACACCGGGTATGGTCACCCCACCCCACCGTATGGGGCGACCCTTTAAAAAAAAAAAAAAAAACAGTTAACTCACCCGTGCCCGGTTCCAGCCTCCATGCGTTTTCTCCTCCACTCCCGTTGCTGGGGATGCCCGGAGCTCTCCCGAGCAGCCGAGAATCTAATCGGAGGCGCTCGGCTGTTTGGGAGAGCTTCGGAAGAATGACAGAGGCTTCGGGAGGCTCCGGAAGTACCCGAAGCTTCTGTCATTCTTTCGAAGCTCTCCCGAGTAGCTGAGCGCCTCCGATGCTCGGCTGCTGGGGAGAGCTTCGGGCATCCCTGGCACAGTCAGTGTACGTCACACTAGCTGCGCCGGCAACGGGAGCGGAGGAGAAGAAGCGCGGAGGCCGGGAACAGGCCCGGGTGAGTTATCTGTTCGTTTTTTTCATTAGTTTAGCTGCAGTTAACCCCTTCCTGACTGCAGCAGGGCTGCGGTCAGACAGGGGTTAACATTTTCCGACGTATAAGGCGAATCCCTGACAATCTGATTAAAAGTCAGGGGTCGTCTTGTACGCACAGTCGCCCTATACGCCGTAAAGTACGGTAATTATAATTATTATAATTATAACTAATTATAAGTGCACATAGCATCCCATCATTATCTGTGTATATCTTGCAGCAGAGTGGGTGCTGCATAGCAGCTGCATTGAATGGGAATTAAAGACAGAAATTTGTTATAACTGCTCCTTCCTCAGAGACCCGGGTGGCATGGAAAAGGCATGCAGTCTTAGGCTATGTTCAGACAATGTAAGACACCGGCCGTGTCACAGAATGACTGGTGTCTGTGAAGATCATGCCTGCTGGTACTGCAGTACTTCGGTACTGCGCCCATATCCCAATTCATCAAAACTGGAGCCGCATGCTCTATTGTGTGACTTTTCAGGCTTGTGCAGCCGCTATTCAATGACTAGCAGCCGCACAAAACTGACATGTCAGTTTTTCGTGCGGCCGCTAGGGATCGCGGCCGAAGTGTATACTATGTGTATATACTCCAACCGGGATTCCCTCAGCCTGCAGTACATGTAAATTTTGAATTAACCACTGCCGTGGCTGCGAATCGGCGACAACGGCCATGATTAATTCAAAACTTATGTTGTGTGAACATGCCCTTACTGTGCATACAGTATATGGTGCCCTGTAGCTATCCTGTCATCTATAGGCCTCTGTACAATAGAACTGTCCTCTGTAGTTAAATCCTTGGAATTCTAATGCCTATGAGTTAACTCTGCTGACCCTGCTCCAGTCCCAAAATAACTCATTTCAATTATCTAGGGGTGTAAGGTAATGTGCTTAGCTGATAAATATCCTCTATTTCTTCATGGACATGGTTTTCTGTTTGATGACATTGTCCACAGAAATCTTGCATGTTCATTCATTAACTTCAGTTGCAGCATTATACAATGTGTTCCTTAATAGACATCTTTAATATTACATGGTCAAGTGAAATTACCTCATTAATAACAGCTGATTAGTACAAACATTAATCTTAGGGGATCTTAAAGGAAATGTATCACTTATATTTGGGAGAGGGTGTGAGGAGACAATCCAGTTTGCTGCGTTTCTGAAAAAATTGGTAAAGCCTCTTTGACACTTTGCATAGGAGAATAAAAGCATTTATCTCTGTTATGGAAAACAGATCATTAATCTCAGGAGACCAGCCAAAAAAGACACTGTCGGCTGCTGGTTAAAGGGCTCAATGCAGTGAAATCCTAGGTGCATTGTCCCCTTGGAAACATCAATATGCAAAAAGGTTCACAGAGCCTCAAAAGAGTCTCAAAACACTGGACTAGCCAGATATCCCTCCAGGGAAGGACCTAAAAAAATGATGTCATTGCTAGGCATTGCTCCCACCTAGCCAGAATCCTGCTCCACACTGATGAGGGGCAACTCCCCGAAACAGCTGTCTGTGGATGGATACCTGGCTTTGGGATTTCCCTGGTCATATCATCACACTCATAATTGAGTTGGATGTTGACTGAAGGGGCCACTTAATATGTTGATTTTTGGTGGTCCCCGTAGAGGAGCCATCCTTTTTCTAGGCCCTTCCCTGGATGGATATCTGGCTAGTCCCATGTTTTTAGACTCATAATTGAGGCTCCGTGGACCTTTTTGTATGTTATGGAGTCAGAGACAGATATATGAAATGTGCTGTCTCCTCAACCTAACAGTCTCACCAATTTGGAATGTGAATTGCAGCTGACAGATTCACTTTAGCATTTACCAAATGTATACTTTATATTTGCATATATTTATATGGAAAAAAAGAAACTCCAGCAGAATTCAAGCCCCATTGACTTCTATAGGATTCCTCTAGCGGAATCCGCCCAAAGAAGTAACATGTCACTTCTTTTGGGCGGAAAATGGATCCGCGAAGGAAAATTACGGATGGAAATTCCGCTGTGTGAAAAGCACAACACAAAACTCATTGAAAACAATTAAAAAATGCAATGTTTAATTTAAAAAGGCGGTTTTTCAGGCGGATTTTCGCACGGAATCCACTCGAAAATTCACCTCTTTTGTTCAGTGTGCATGAACCCTAAGAAAGAATCTGATGTCAGCAGGAGAAAAAGATTACCAGATAAAGGCTGCTCTTCTTCTTTTTTTATGTAGGCCAAAATTATCTGGTATAGAGAGAGGATATACTTTATACCCGGGCAATGTGGAACATGAGGACAGCCATAACCCCAAAGACAGCAGTGCAAGGGAGAAAGAGCGGGGCTAATACAATAAAAGTTGAGGGATCCATGTGCCCATCTACCAGAAGAGGCGTTATTCCAGGATACATTAATGGACCCAGGCAATGTTCCTAACTTTATAATTGTGTCTCTCACTGATTACTTTATAATTCCACTGTAAAATTTATAAATATTCTACTGTATTCTATTTCTGGTGGTGACTTAAAATTGTTCTGGTCACCTATTAAGGAATTTAACATGCCTTCTACTACCACCTGGTGTATATGTGATATAGTGTTAAATACAGTTTACCTTTCCCCAATTTGTCAACAACTCAGTTTTCCGCGCTCAGACACTCTCAGCCAATAGACTGAAGGTGTCGAATCTTCATTTAATCTCCCTTGCTCCCAACTGGGAGCACTATAAAAAAAAAGATCTTCCGGCTGGTACTGCCGGAGCCGCTCGCTCCATAGTGTGCACTGACAGAGTTTTCTGCGGCTGCTATTCAATGAATAGCTGCTGCAGAAAATTGACATGTCAGTTTTTTATGGCGCCGCTAGGCATCCCAGCCGGAGTGTATACCCTGTGTATACACTCCGGCCGTTGTAACAACGGTCGTGATTCCCATGGAACTTACGTTGTGTGAACATAACCTTAACTTGTGCCCTTACCAACAATATAACTGGGAAGGTATACTTAACGCATGGACAAGTGGTTGTGGCCAGAGCTACAACACTTGTCCTCTCGATTTTTTTCAAGTTATGTAAGACAGTAGCCAAAAAAATACCTAGAGTACTTTTAAGGACTAGTAATCTCTCAGTGTTATGGAGATTACAACAAGTTAAAAAAAAGTGTCACACCAGGCTCTCACATAAAATTTACCGAGGTCAACAACAAAATACATGGCCTCTTAAGAATACTGTATCTTCGTTATTGGTCACTGCTTTAACCTAAATTAAATGTAATTCATTGAATTTAATTAATCCCTTCACCCTCAATTCCCATGTGTACCATGCCCGGGCCATTTTTTCTAATTACAAATTAGTTGTTCGGTGTGTATATATATATATATATAGAGAGAGAGAGAGAGAAATTACAGTGAGTGCATGAGGCCCTCCTTTATGTGTAATGAAGAATGTATGGGATTCTTTCAATTTTTTGCAGGCCTTGCACTTAGTGCATTGGCTTGATGAGCCTATGAGTCCATCCTTCAAAATTAAAACAGGATGGGTCTGACCAAGTCACACAAACGCAATTACAGTAACCAGTATCATTTATTTTATCATTTAATTTTCATATTTTTTCACCACTTTAAATTATACTGTATTTGGGGTGGGTGAACAATATTGTCAGGCTGTAAGCGTGGCATAATTCACGGAGATGGGAGTCCTTAATTCATCCACCTTTAGGCTTACCCTTTTTAAAAGAGGAGAATTCACCAGTTATTCCAACATAAAGGTTCTTTAAACTGAACTGGACACAAAAAAAAGATTTCATTTTTTTTTATTTTTACCAAATCTTGCCAGCATAGTAGACATATGTTATATGTTAACAAATGTTAATTATCAACTAATTTATATGACATGATCTTTCTTACAAACAGAGACATTCAAATGAAGGAAGAAATTTACAAAAGGCAGAAAACCTATGGCACTGACCAGATTGGGTCACATCAAGCATTTATTTTATTTATCACATAGATATAACATAACAGTGGGCATAGTTAAAGGGAACCTGTCACCCCCAGTGCCGGGGTGACAGGCTCCCGACCCCCCGCTAGAGCACCTTATAGGTACCTGATCGCGCCGAGTCCCGCTTCTTGAGACGGTCGGGTGACGGAGATTTCAGCGCCCGAAGCCCGGCGCGCGTGCTCCTAAGATAAGTCCAGCGCTCATAGAGAATGACAGAACATCGGACTCACCAGTGATTCTCTATGAGAGTTGGACTCATCTCAGCAGCGCACGTGCCGGGCTTCGGGCGCTGAAATCTCCGTCACCCGACCGTGTCAAGAAGCGGGACCCGGAGCGATCAGGTATGTATAAGGTGCTCTAGCGGGGGCCGGGAGCCTGTCACCCCGGCCCGGGGGGGGGGGGGGGGGGGGCAGACAGGTCCTCTTTAAGAGTAGTCATTGTTTCACACACTTAGCCCTTCATGGAGGTGTGCACTCTCAATATAACTCAGTGAATGTTGTTAAGCAGAGCTTAGCAGTGCAAAAAAAAATGTCAAGAGATACAGGAAAGCCTCAATAAGCAATATCTTCCTTAGCCCCATGACAATTAAGGCTATGTTCACACAACACATTTTTTATGAAAACAATGGCTGTTCTTTTCCTAATACAGTGGTGCCTTGGATTACGAGCATGATTCGTTCCGGGACCGCGCTTGTAATACAAATCCACTCTTAAACCAAAGCAAATTTTCCCATAAGAAATCATGTAAATGCAGACAATTGGTTCCACACCCCCAAAATAATGATTTATTATTCTGAACAACATGTAAAACAGATGAAACAAACATTAAGAAACAGCTGAATATGTGATATTATAAGTTACTGTACAGGAATGGAGAGGATGGGAAACACAAGGGCTGACAGAGACTGCAGGGAGCATGAAGGAAAGAGCAGGACAGATGTGGGCACATACATGCAGCACTCTCTGTCTAGGGAGAGAGGGGTTACAGCTAGGAAGAGATTACCTCCACCGTCCTGTCCCCTGATGCAAGCCCCAGCCTAAAGTGGAACTGCTATGATTTGGAAGGTGAGGGAGACTTCCTGGGTCGGAGTACAGTGCTGTAGACCCCGCTATGCAGGCCATGCCCCTCCTACACTTCCCCTCCCACCCAGTACAGGGAGCTCTTACACCAAGTTCCAATTTTGAAAAACTGTGAGCTCTTAAACCAAAACGCTCTTAAACCAAGTTACTCTTAAACCAATGTACCACTGTACAATGATTTGCATTGCAATGGCTGTTATTTGTCTACGGCCATTGAAATAATGTTCTTGTCATTTATTTCCCAACGTTTCCCATAGACTTTAATGACATATTAATTTACAAAAACTGCCGTTGTTTCATGCTTAACAACAGTCATTGTTTGGAGTGCTGATAATGGCCGCTGTTTATACGTAGTGGGAACATAGCCTTAGATTGGGATAATAGGTACTAGGGCATTGCACATAAAAACATTGCAATAATAAAAGTTATTTATCATTGATATAGTTGCCTTCAATTTTTAGAACACATCCACAGCCATCAAACTTTAGCAAAACTATAGCATGGAGATGGTTCTATGCAGTCAATTTGCAATGCAGTCCATGATCTCTCTTCTGAATGAATTTACTGGCATACCAGATTCAAAGCTGGTGCTTGAGTTTACTTAAATACACACATAACATTGTTGGGTGACTTTCATAACTAGTTTAGACATTTTAGACATAGTGGGGGAGATTTATCAACAGGGGATTTTTCTACGTGTGGTCTATTTTTGCTTTGGCAAGAATAGACTGGTCTTTTTAAAGTGCAATTTACTATTAGGGATAAGCCTGGTCTATTTTCTGTGGTGCTGATTTGTTTGGCTCAAAATTGTCTCTAAATAGTTTCAGAATTGTCTCTAAATAGTTTCAGAATTGTCTCTAAATAGTCTACTTGGCCCTGGTTTGCCTCCTAGGTAATGAGCATTTTCTTCTCCCTTTCTTTTTCAGATACCAACATGCAGAGGATTACATCGAATTCGTTTAGACTACGTCGATGACCAGCGGACTTTACTGTTCAATAAAGTGGTCAACGAGGGGTGAGGGGTGTTTTTATTTGAATAAAAAAAAAATCTAGGTGTGTTGGGATCCTGGAAAAGCAGGGTGACCTTCAGCATGGGCATGGGAGTTACAGTTTGGCTCCCAGGTGGTTAACCCCCTATGTGCTGTTTGTCTTTGCTTGTGTTTTTTCTTTTCGAGATACCAGCATGCACCAGCAAGGAGGGGGCACTTAACCCCCTTCTTTGCTGCTGCAGTGCACTCTCCGAGGGGGGGGGGGTGATGGTAGGGGCTGGGAGTTACCTGATGCTGCTTTCTCGGCAGTCCCGGTAATCCCCGCCCCCGTACCGACCCGCGATGGGGGTGGGGCTTACTGTCACAGAGGCGGAGCCTACCAGGACAGCCGAGGAAGCAGAAACAGGTAACATCCAGCCCCTATCATCCCCCCCATTGGAGAGGGGCACTTAACCCCCTTCCTTGCTGGTGCAGATGCAGTGCCAGAACAGTCTGACTCCCAGGGGGTTAAGTCCCTGGGAGCCAGACTGTAACTCCCATGCCCATGCTGGAGGTCACCCAACTTTCCCAGCATCCTGTAAGGGTTAACCTTAAAGGATGCTGGGAAAGCTGGGTGACCTCTAGCATGGGCAAGGGAGTTACAGTCTGGCTCCCAAGGGCTAAAGCCCCTGGGAGCCAGACTGTAACTTCTGTGCTGGGATTTTAAATTTCCCGCTCAGAAGCAGACTGCTTTCTGCTTTTGGGTGGGAAACCCTGTAGGCAGGGAATCCTGGCTTAATTAAGGGATTCCCTGCTCCTGAACTGCAAGGAGGGGTGCGCTAAGCACCCCTCCTTACTGTACAGCCCCAGGGGGTTAGTAGTGATTTTGCTGCATCTTTACTTAACCCTTTACACTCCGTGGACCGGGTGCACTGCACCCGACCCACGGAGCAAACTCGCTCCACAGTATAGGTGGTGAATTACACCACCTCTAGTGTGGAGTGAGTTTGCGACCCATGTACGACTATTTTAGATAGTCGCACATGATAAATGCCTACTTTTAGCGTAGGCATGATCAGCCTAAGTCAGTGAAATGTTGCAAAATTTTGCGCAGCTAAGCGGGTGCGCAAAATTTTGAGACATTTTCACTCCAAAAAAATTGCGTAAATTGTTGATAAATCTCCCCCAGTGTGTCCAAAGCTGATACCCACCAAGGTGTCCCAACTTCTCATTTTTGGGATCCAGTCATCCCATTGCCCCCAAACTTCTGTTGAGGTGTGCAGGCAACCATAATTTAAACAATTATTTTTGAAATTTTGCATAATGTGAATTGATATAGATTACCAACCAGAAATATATACTTATAATGTGATTGTGGTTGGGATAAAATTCTGGTAGCTTTTGAGGCTTCCTAATCTCCAAGTTGAGTTCACTGTGTGGAAAAGACCACTATATTTTCTTTCCAAATGGGGTTGTAGAAAAATGTACAGTAAAGTATGCTCCACCTGTGTATCCACCTGCGTATCCACTTGTATTGATCCACTTAAGACATGCAGACCACTACTCTTGCCTTCCTTGTGCTATTCGCAAAACAGAAACCTGTTTCATAAACATGGGTACACAGGTTCAATTCCTGAGAAGATCAGTGTTGGTTTCCTGCAGATTCACACTGACTTGAGACTTTGGAGCTACTGTAGATACTTTGTGAGTGTTGCTATTACTGCATCTGTGGATGGAGTACTGTGCTGTACAGGCCATTTTTGTGCCCAAATGAAGGTCACAAATTTTGTGATCTGATGACCTGAACTAACAGCATTACAAATCACTATGATTACAATATTTCAGGTAATTCAATCTTTGGTCAGGCCATGTTACACCAACCGGATAATAAGTACAAAAGATAAGGTGTTAGTAACTTACCTGACCTGTCTCCAGTGTTGCATCCTGTGGCCTCTGGAGTGCCGCTCCGGACTATCAGGAAAATGCCTGTGACATCTCCTGTGTCGGGTGACATCACGGAGACCCGACGGCGTCCCTGCTGTCAAGCTACGCAGAGCTTTTGATCGCAGCGGTGCTGCAATCAAAAGTAGGTTGATTGACAGGTGTTCCTGACATTCAGCTCAAAGTGTCACAAGTGTTTTCATTAGGGACCAGAAGGGCTTGTCCAATCAGCTCCTGGACCAGAACTCTGACCCTCTATATAGTGTATGCCTGTCTTAACTTCATTGCCAGTTACTGAGCTTGTCTTTTGGCTGCTTTTGTGTATATTGTTATTATCTTGTACCCTCTACCTTGTTCTGTTTCCTTGACTATTCTTGTTTGCTGCCAGCCATGACCTTTTCCTTCTGTCTTTGACTTAGCTTTTAGATTCTGCCCGATTGTTGGGACCTGTATTGCTGACTCTTCTTTATTGTGTTTGTCCTGTCTGCATTATACATTCAACATCCAGGTTATTGACTGTCACCCAGTTGCTCGCTGCCGTTTAGGGTATATCGTGGCAAATAGGCAGGGACGGTGGGTGGGGCTTCAACTCAAGGTCCACTTCTGTGTCTTTATCCTGTTCGCTGGGTGACCAGCCATGACATAAGGTCTTCTGTTTCTTCCACTGTATAGTCCAAAAAATTCAACACACCCTTATAACAAAGAACAACAGTGAGTGAGTGCTGTATATGTCTGGCAAGGTGGGGACTTTAGCTACAGCTTTCCCCAGCACCCCATGTAAATACATGCCAAAATACGCAATCCAATTTTTTCATAATATATAAATTCATTATTAAAAATATAATTAATAATTTGCATTTATTTGTAGTAAATAGTAAATGAAACTGAATTCCTCTTACATACCTTATTTTCTGTGTATAAGAAAATTTAACAGAGTTTACGAGATTTAAATTCTATGGTTAATAATGTGTTAACATGAATAGAAATTTTACTCCATTTATTCCCTATTCAATAATGTTAATTCCAACTCATCATTGTTTACAAAACACTAACACATTATTGTTTTTTTTCACATAAGGAAGTATTTTAAAAGCACCACTTAGTTCCAAGCAATTTAGTAGAATAGTAGGTGTGTCTATAAAGTAAAACATATAATTGGTTATGCTCTATGAATTTTATGGGTTCAAATAACCCATTGGGATAGATAATGTCCACTCCTTGCTCTAATTGGCAATAATCCAAACCTCCCCAGCTGATAAACACACACAACAGAGATTTCCGGGGAATAGGATTTTTATAGCCAGTGCCACACATAGAACACAAGTTCAAACCAATGAAAGGAAGAAGTAAAGCTGCATTTGTACTTTCAATATTTCCTTTGTCTGTCAAGATAATTATTTAATTATATATTAAATAGTAAATAAAACCTGCAGCCATGTAGAAGATTACAAATCATGAAAAATACATTTGCATGCTGATACAATTTGGATTGGTACTAGTTATTAGCTTACTACAATAGGTGAAAAACATATCTTATTTTACCTCTTATCTTTTATGTTTTAGCCACACCTATTGCAAACAGGTATATAAAATCCAGCATATAGCCATGCAATAACCATAGACAAAAACTGATAGCAGTATGGGTTCTATTAAAGGATATATATTCTAATATAATATAATTCTTTTATCTATATAGCATCAACATATTCCACAATGCTGTACAGAGCTTGTCATCACTCACACAGGCCCTTGGCCCCAATGAGCATATTTTTGGAGTGTGAGAGGAAACCTGCACAAACACTGGGTAAGTGTTAAGTGAATAGGGCATTTAGGGTCAGATCTAGTCTATCCATGGAGACATTTTCTAAGAAAGTGTGAATCTGAAGGTCTTGTAAGGTCAGGGTGTCAAGAAGGAACATTTTTTTTTTTAAATGTCTGGTGTCGTTCCCGCATCCTAATTCCTCAAGATGTGAAATTGATCTACCCTTAGCATTCATATCTCTACGGAAAGTGTGTCTGCAGAATACCAATGGAGGAATATAAACAACTTATTAGCAGTTAAAAGGATGGTAGTGAGATTGTTCTTTTTTAGGGTAGCTTCACACGTACCGACTCGCAGCGTTAATAATGCTGCGAGTTGGCTAGGTCCTGGCAGATCACTTTCACTACATACACACAGCCGTCTGAACGACCGCTGCGTGTATGTAATTCTGCCGACCGCTTAACCCCTTCTGTTGCCGCCCGGCTCCCGCTCTGTCCTTACCTGTCCTCGCTGCACAGGGTCCCGGCGTACTGCTCTCTCGCCCGGCCAATCAGTGTGTTACCCTGCCGCAGCCACTGATTGGCTGGGCGGGAGAGCAGTACGCCGGGACCCTGTGCAGCGAGGACAGGTAATGTATACAGAGTGGGAGCGCAGCGGAAGCCGGGCGGCAGCTGAAGGGGTTAAGCGGCCGGCAGAATTACATACACGCAGCGGTCGTTCAGACCGCTGCGTGTATGTAGTGAAAGTGATCTGCCAGGACCTAGCCGACTCGTAGCGTTATTAACACTGCGAGTCGGTACGTGTGAAGCCACCCTTAGAGTAGAAAGGAGGTTCGGGGACTAACAAGAAGGTTAGCTCTTGTATGAGCTAAACATGAATGTTGCAAATTTGGCTCATCAAGCAATTACAGTAAGTTCTCTCCGGTGGTTGAGTCTTGTCACACAGTTATAAAATATGGCATGTATAGTATTCAATGTTCCATAAGACAGAGGTTCTATACCACCTTGATAAAAGATTGCCCATATGAAGAGGCAATTAGTTTGAAGTAGTTTCAAGGTGTGATAGGGCCATTGTAAGTTCAGGGTGAGTTCAGGAAAGTCCAGGTAAGTTCAAGGAATGTTACCATGTTTCCCCGAAAATAAGACAGTGCCTTATATTATTTTTTGCTGCCAAAGAGGCACTATGTCTTATTTTTGGGTGATGTCTAATTCCCCCTCTCCGCTCAGCCCCCGGCTCTCCCCTCAGCTCAGCCCTCGGCTCTCCCCTCAGCTCAGCCCTCGGCTCTCCCCCTGGCTAAGCCCCTGGTTCTCCCCCGGTTAAGCCCCCGACTCTCCTTAGCTCTGCCCCCCGCTCACTCACCAGCTGAGAGGAGGACCAGAAGTATGCAGCTGAGCATGCGGTGGGGACGTACGATCGATCGTGCATCTGGGATGTACAGCAGAGTGTGCAGCAGGAACGTATAACGGGGCATGCGGCAGAGACATACGACGGAGCGTGCGGCGGGGGCGTACAATGCAGCGTGCCGCAGGTGACATGCCATGGGCCAGCGCCGGATTGATGATGGTCCACAAGGGGATTAGGTGAATAGCAGGGAGCAGCTGTGGGGCAGCGTGGGGACAGCAGGGGGGGGGGAGTGGAGGCAGGTCTTGGCTTTACTTTTGGGGGGTGCCTTATAATCGGGTGATGTGCCTTATTTTTAGGGGGATTTCTTACTTTAACCTCTTTGTTAGTTAGGGGGGTGTCTTATTTTTGGAGTATGTCCTATTTTCGGGGAAACATGGTAGGATATTTAAGAGGTTATTTAATTTTCAATGACTTAAATAATTAGTGATAAAGAACTTAAGGACTCATTCATTAATTTGAAGAGTGTGGGCGACAAGTAAAACCCCTGTCTGGCACCACCACCGATATAGAAAGTTGGGTACAGAGTTCCAAGTTTATTCCAAACTTTAAACAGTAAGTAGGGCATTGTAGAGGAAAATGGAGGCCCGAATAAATGGGGGAAAAGTTTATTTTTTAAGGGTATGTTTGCACACATTGGGGTTTTATGCAGTAATTCAGTTAAGGATGGCTGAACGGCAATTAAATAATTACTGCAATGAAATTATGCAGTACTGTAATTAAGTGATGCAGTAAGGCAATTAAAATACATATGTGAACACAGCCTCTGAGTCTCATAAACTCTCAATTGACTCAATTTAAAACCTTCTCAGTATGGGTCCTATTACACAGGCCGATCAAGGCCTGATCAATATTGTAAAAAAAACGCCAATCTGCTAGGTTTGCACTCATTTACTGGGCCTATTACATAGCTCAATAATCATAAGCAAGGGCTGCACGGACATCGTTAGCGATTTTCATGCAGCCCTTGCCCAAACAGTTAAAGGAGAAGTCCGGCAAAAATTTTTATTATTGTATTACCCACAATATTATGCCCCATGTCCCTCAGTGTCCCAGCACCCCTCTCCAGCAGCCACCACACAGCCAGCTCTGGGAGTTTCAGTGGGACATCATCATTTTATCCAGGAAGTGAAGCCTTGATGCAGTAGTAAGTGCAGGGAAAAAAAGCACTTTATAAGCATTTCTCGTAATAAGTTTATATTGGTGATTTGTATAACTTTTGGGGGGCTACACAATACTTTAATAAAATTTTTTGCTGGACTTCTCCTTTTATACCTGTCTACGCTCCCGGTCTTCTCCTGGGCTCTGTATGCATCCCACACTGTGCGCTGCAGCTTCAGAGTGGCCTGTCTGAGCTGACAGCCAATCACTGGCCAGGACTTAGTCTGTATGTTATAGGGACTTAGCTCATTGGGAAAGGATATTGCAGCACCTTAGTATAGCGGACCTTAGTTTCTTTTGGGGTCAGGTAGGAGCAGGAAGGGCTAGGAGAGCAAATATTAAGTTCAGGGAAACTATTTTTCAGGAACCATTGGAATGAACTATTTTCTGGTAAAGTGTGATGTTTTATGGGCAACTGCAACATCCTTATCTCATTCTACAAAAAAAAAAAAAAAAAAACAAATGCAAGCCCTTATACAGGTACGTTGATAGAAAAATGAAAGATTTTGGCTGACTGCTGTGATGAAAGAAAACCTAATGCTAAAAATAACTGCCTCTCTAAGGAATGAATAAATGGCAGTGTCATGGTGTATACTGCAGCACGTTCTTGACAGGCCCAGAGACTTTAATGGAATAACTAACAGAATCGATTATCAGAGAGCACCAAGTCAGACAAGAAAGAATACACCACTTCCTGCAGGACATACAGCGGCTGATCAGTAGTGGAAGACTTGTTTTTGTTTTAAACAGAAGTAAATTACAAATCTGTATAACTTTCTGACACCATTTAAAAAGTTTTTTTTTTTACATTTTTACAGTTATTAAAAAAAATTATTTGTACATTTAGCTTAAAATAAACTTTTGAAAGCAACATTTTGTTGTGGATATGGGGCCCCTGAGTGCGACAGTGTCCCATATGTCACCATATACTGTCGTTTAGGCACACAGCAGGGTGCAGAGAGGGAGGAGCATCATTGTTAATACAGATTTTGCTGGTCTGGTCTTAGGGTGCCATGTGCATTTGCAGTGCCCCCATGGTATGAAGAGAGTGGAAACACCAGAATTAATGCCATTTTGGACACTACACCCATCAGGGAAGTTATCTAGGTGTAGGAAGCTTGCGCTGGGCATCAGAAGCTTCCATACATACAAAAACTGCACATTTTCAAAAATACTGCCACATATGATGATCCATAAGCCAATTATTGTCCCTCCAATAAGTTGTCCCTTTTACCCATTATAGCAATTAGGGTTATGAGTCCAGACATCCTATCGTACAATGTACATGTCCACCAAGCCAGCTCATAACAAATGACTTTGTGACCTTCATGAGCTACATGCTGCCGACTACGAAAATAAGAAGTGGCCATAACAATACGACTCGACCTATAAACTATTAAGGATCTGTCCATTAACAACCTTGTCAACTATTTCCTATGGCAACTAGAAATGGACTCATGCATAATAAAGTGGTAAAGCTATTTACAAAATGATGTCTATTTATTAAGTGTTAAGGTGGACATATTTCTTTATACAGGCAAAGAAATTTTTTTACGGATAGTTCCACTAAGAAAAGATTTTAACACTATAAAAATGTGCATGAAATAATGTAGTCTTTTGATAGAAATTAGTCAATGCACGATTTTACTTGATTATCAATAAACAGAATATGTTTGAAGTCCAAAGAGAGCCACATAGCAAGAAACCGATCTTCTTGTCAAATACAGTTTTACTAATTATCCAAATTCTAAGGCAATCATACAAACATAATCATTCACCTCACGCCTGGAAGCATAAGTCTTGTTCTTTTGATGAATATTTATAAGACAGTGTAAAGCAGCCTACTTTTCCCTTCAGGCAAGACAATTTGGAGTTCATCAATATGTATTACCAAGGACTTTTATAAAAGGCACTTCAAAGGAAATTCATCAGGCATTCCTTTTGTCTAGATTTCTGTTAGACTGGTACTTCCTTTTGACAAGTATCAATAAATTATCCTCTGATGACTGGAAACTTGATGTCTTATTCAGAAAGACCCTCATACAGCATTATTTGAACTATACTTTAGCCTTCCAGTGAACTTGTTTTAATCTAATATGTAATTTAAAAACTTTGAAATATGTAAATTAAACAAAACAGAGTCACATATACAAACTAATCTGGCGGAACAAATTGAACTTTTTTGATTGAACTTTTCACTTGTACCATGATAATTAATTATCCTCAAATATATATGCAAGTAGGAACTGATATACTTGGTATTTTCCAACTGTGGTAAATATAAGTACCCAGAAGCTAGGACCACAAAATAGTCAGTGGGAGGGCAGCAGTTGTTCCCAGCCAGTGACGTAGTTTTAGCAGTCACAAGGATCTTAGGTGTGACAGGGTGTATAAATCAAATTATTATATATATGACATCTGCAAACTTAAAGCTACCCCCCAAACCGCTTGTACAATCAGATAGCTGTTTTTAATCCAAGATTTTTCCTAGGGTCTGTTCAGCAGATGATGCAGTTATTGTCCTATAAAACTATTCTTAAACTTGCAGCCCTGTGTCAAATTGGCGTGGCCTAGAGTGTCTGTTCCCTAGGCCTGCAATACCCCTCCATCCCTCCTCCCCACCCTTCTCATCATTAGGAATGCCCCAGTAAGGATTTCTCCTATTCATCACTTGTCTGAACACTGCACTGTCTGAACTACTGATGAGGATGACGGGAAGGTGAAACAGAGAGGCAGTGCAGGACCAGGGCATGGGTATTCAAGCCCACGCCAATTTGACACAGGGCTGCAAGATTAAAAATGTTTTTTTTTAAGGCCAATAACTGCATCGTTCTGATGAACGAACCCCAAGACAGATCTTGGGTTAAAACAGCTATATGGGGGTACAATGGGTTTTTGATTGCTTTTCGTTCTCTTTTTTTCTTAGACATACCGTAGTGAACCAAAAAAGAGCAATTTTCACTCTTTATTAGTGTTATAGAGGGTCAAATGTTTTTATAACATTATAATTTGAGCCCTTACAGATGCGGCAATAACAATTTGGTGCACTTTTCTTTTTTGTACATAGTAAATCATGTTCATTTTCAACTTTTTATTGGTTACAGAGGGAGCCTCTCTGCATGTGTTCAACCATTTAGATGTCATGGTCACTATTAACTGCAGCATCTAAGGGGTTTCACACATGGTATGAGAGTTATCTTTGATCCTTGTTATTCAGGTTTAGTGTCAGCCGTAGGAATTGATCTAATGAACATTTGTTGATTAAGACTTTAGATACAGTATTTCTATGTCTTTTGTGATGTAGTTCTTTATGTTGCTGTGATTTGTGCATCTTTTGTGCATGTGATGAGAAGAAAAAATGGCATTGAAATGACCAATAAATAGAGATGAGCGAACCTTGAGCATGCTCGAGTCGATCCGAAACCCGAACGTTCGGCATTTGATTAGCGGTGGCTGCTGAACTTGGATAAAGCCCTAAGGCTATGTGGAAAACATGGAGATAGTCATTGGCTGTATCCATGATTTCTAGACAACCTTAGAGCTTTATCCAAGTTCAGCAGCCCCAGCTAATCAAATACCGAACGATCGCTCATCTCTACTTATAATGTTTAGTTCTGGGTTCGCAGCTTGTGTATCACTTGTCATCTTCTCCGGGATTGCCACTGTTCTATTTTAATGGGTTTGAGTCAATCCGAACCCGGTTCGCTCATCTCTACCAATAAACAAATGTAGCCTGTAAGCATAATAATTTGTACATGTAACCAGAAAATGAGGTATTTTTAATTGGAAGTCTCACCTTGTAGTTTATACGATGATTGAGAACCATGTTGTTTGGGCTTAAAGCAAGCAAACACATTCGCAGTATGTGTACGTTGTTTTTAATATGACAAAGAAAACATTGTCACCTTTACCATTTTAAACAACAGGGTTGGGCCAAGGTTAGACTGCACCTTTTTGTAGTGCTTTTATAAGCAGCCACTGTGATGTTCCTCGGCGGCATCCTTTGTTATGGACAGGATGATTCTGTATATTTCTAGTTTGAACATGGGTTAAACAGGCCAACAAAAAACGTAAACCTGGGCTTGATTATGTTGCCGGGGATAAAGTGAGGCTTTCAACAAAAATCCTTAACTTACACGTACCATCAAACAAGTTTGCAACTCAATTTATTGGTCCACATGTTATTAACAAAATTTTAAATCCTGTATCATTTAGGTTGCAATTGCCAAGGTCATTCCATACACACTCAGTTTCCCACAAGTCGTTGTTGAAAAAATATAAGGGGGTACTGGAGTTTAGGGTCGAAAAAAATTATGGATTCTTGTAGAGTGCAAAATTCAGTTCAATATTTGGTAAATTGGAAGGATTATGGACATGAGGAACCAATTTGTGTGGATGCCAAAGACCTTCATGCCGAAAGACTCGTTCAACTTTTCTATCAAGCTTATCTTTCCAAACCTGGTGGCCACAGAGAGGATCCGGAGGCTCCTTCTCAGTGCGGAAGTTCTGGGGGCAGCTGCTGTGCTGTTTTGCTTCGAGATGCACCCTGGTGGCATCCTTTGTTATGACTGACGTAGCCAGGGTGATTCTGTATATTTCCAGTGTGAATATGGGTTAATTGTGCCTTGGGCTACTTGATTGAATTCTGGTTAATGCATGTAGATTTTGTGGAGTGATTTCTACCAGCACCAAAATGGTATCTCCTTACCTTGCCAGTGATTGACAACCCTGTACAGCTTTGTCTAAGTCCTTGCCTTTCTGCTCCAATTACCCTTGAGACCAGGACCTGGTTTCCTTTAAAACTCAGTCATTCTCTAATAGCTGATGCCTGCTATATAGTAAATAGCTGATGCCTGCATATACTTAATGAGCCTATACTTGTTTCCTACCCTGTGATTTGTTGTTCTGATTTATTGGTTTCCTGACCGTGCCTTGTGTCCATGACTACGTGTTTGTCTTCTGACTTGGTCTGTCTTTTTGTCCTCTTTTTTTTTTTTTTTTTTTTTTACTTTGCTTTGCCTCCTAGACTCTGGTTATCGCCTAGAGACTTTGTACTAGTATCTGCCTCTCCTGGTTTGACCCTAGCTTGCTGACCACCTGCCATTGTGTATTTTAGTCCTTGTCTCAAGTTTGTCTAGTATGTCCTGTTCCACTCACAGTATATTGACACAGGAGTGTGTGACAGCATCAGGGCTGCACTTGTCTATGTGTATACCCTGACCTGTCAAGACATCTTTTGTTTGAGACTAATTGTTCGTCTCTCAGAGATGGGGGGGTGGGGGGTATGGAGGGTTGACCACGATCTCTCTGTAATCCAGCAGAAGCTGTGCAGTGGACTCGTCATCTCCTAACATCATGTATCAATATGATGCCAGGAGAAAAGAAAGTGTTTAAATCTTCACTGGACTGTAGCCTCACGCTCCGTTGGGTCCATGGATTATGGAGAGTGTGAATAAGGCCTTACTATACTCTCTAGGACACCTGGCCTACGGATTGTAGGACAGAATGAAAATCCACTGTCAAATTTGAATAGAATTCATTGGCCAATTCAAGAAAACCTCTTGAAATGGATTCTGGGAGTTTCACTCATCCCTATTCCTGAACAATTTTTGTAGTGCCATAGAACATACTGTATTATTTTTCTGAAAGTTAGGTAAGCGGTATGTGTCAAAATAACATCCACAAGAAGGCTGTTACTAGAGATAAGTGATCTTATGAAAGGTTTGGTTCAGACGTTCCCCCACACAGCCATATCCATCACACATATTGCAGTAACAAAATAATTAATTTACCTTAGCCCACATTTTTCAGTTATCAATTTGTTGGGGTCCCTCTTATTTCTAAGCTTGGAGTTCAATAAATGTATGGAATATCTTTTAAAGAACCTTCCAACATCTTTATTGGTCAGTACAGCCCTTTAGTTTGTGTACTGTTGTCAAAGAGATATAAATGATATCTTCCAAGGTGTTCTGTACGAGTTTGTCATAATTTATCTAGATGAATACGGCTGTCTAGAAAGAGAATCATGTCTCACAGAGGATGAAAGCAGTTGTAAGTTTGTTTGGAAGTGAAGGTTACAAAGTTAAAGGTAAAGAAATTTTAAGATATAAGAGAAAGAAAATCAATGTCACGATGGAGACCCTGGAGAAAGCAAGTAGAGAGAGGGGTCTGTCCACATACAAAAGCTTAGGACTTTTAAGTAGAGATAAGTGAAGCACTGAAAAATTTGGTTTGCAACAGGTAGAATTTGTACGGCATAATTCACAAACTTTTCAAACTGAACATAACGAATCAATACATACTTGTCTGCGCTCCTCTGGCATACTCTTCTGTGTCTTCAGCTGCAGGCTCAGCCGATCACTGTTCATTCTCAGTTGGTTAGTGATTGGCTGAGCAGAGAGTGACAGCCCACTCAGCCTCAGCCAAACTGACTGAGAAGGGACTGCACTGCGGCCAGTGATTGTGCTGAGTGGGCTGTCACTCTTGTGTCTCCAGAGTGACAGCCCACTCGGCCAATAAGTGAACACAATGTATAGCATAATATTTTTATCAATCTAAATAATATTTATAAAATGGACCTAAAGTCCAAATTGCTAGTAAGTCTGGTATGACCATTAATGGCTCCATAACAATTTACTTGATGTAAATCAGCCATCACCTTCCATGTCTCTCTTCCACCTCTGCTGTAATATTCTTTGACTTTGAACTTGGGACACTGTTAAATATTTTATATATTTACATAAATATATAACCACCCTCTTACTCAGTTTAAATAATATGGTTAGGCCAAATGGAATACAAGAATGAGTGTAAAAAAAAAAAAAAAAAAGTACATGTGCAAAATAACTTTTACAGTTGTTATAGGATTTTTGCAGAGATACAATGGAGACATGCCGAAACCCTAAGCATTACAATAATATATAGACCATTAGAAACATTAACCCCTTCAAGACAGAGCCCATTAATGGCCAGATGGCCCGGTCAAATTAGTGCAATGTTTCTCCTCGCCTTTTAAGAGCCATAGAGCTTTTATTTTTCCACCTACAGGGCTAGTTGGGGTGTCATTTTTTGCTTCATGATCTTTAGTTTTTATTAATATCATATTGATTTACCAGAAAATTTTTATAGCTTTTTATTTATTTTTTTTCATATATAATTTAAAAAAAATCAGCAATCATGGTGTTTTTTTTTTGTTCTGTTTACGCCGTTCACCGTGCGGGAACAATAATTTAATAGTTTAATAGATCGGACAATTCTGCACGCTACGATATATAATATGTTTATTTTTTTTCCGTATTTTTTTTATAATGGGCAAGGTTTTAAGGTTAACGTTTTAAGGTTTTTTTTTAAATACTTTTAAAAACTTTTTTTATTACCTTTTTTTCACTTTAAAACATGCAATCAATAGATTGAATATACTAATCTATGCTGTGCCATAGCAAAGCTTAGATCAGTGTTATTGGCGATCTATGCACAGAGCCTGCCTGAGAGCAGACTCTATGCATGGATGGCCGATCCGACAGGACGGAGGTAAGTGGCTTACCCCCGCCTGTTGACACAAGCGATCGGGCCTCCACAGTTAAGCTGCGGGGGTCCCAATCACTCAGTGACAGGAGTTAGTCCTGTCACTGAGTACCTTAAATGCCGCGATCACTATAGATAGCGGCATTTAAGCGGTTAATGAGAGGCAGCTAAGGGACACTGATGTGTGCGGGTCCGCTCTCACTGCAGAGGTCCCGCACATATCACACCCTTTCACAGTCAGGAACGTATATGTACATTCCTACTGCACGGGGTATGTGCAGTAGGAACTTATATATACAGATTACTGAAGGGATTAACTAACATTGACACGCTATTTCTTCCAACAAAAATGTTACAAAAAAAATTAAATTACATTAAGTTGAACCAGCAAGAATTATATTATCAGGACACGACAGTGACCAGTTACTGGCTTAGTAGGCAGGTCCTGCTCCATCCTCTCATAATAGATGCAGGGGAACAGCAATGGGGACCTGAAGGAGCTGCATTGAGAGCTGGTTTATAACTTTCTAATAATAGTGCTGGCTTCAGTGGCTTTTCTGGGCTTTATCACCAACATGAAATAAAAAATAGGACTATAAAACTTGTATTGGCTCAAGATCCCCCTCTCCCCCATGACAACCTCTATTGTTGGCTGGATCTTGGGAACAGTCCAACCCACTAACCATCTCTGACCAGCCCCTCCAGCCTAAATCTGAGCAGATACGATTATGCAATAGTCTGTAGAAAAAATAGATATACTGCAAAAGCTTTGGGCAATGAAATTGCAGGAGTGCTGGAAGAGAGCATTAGTCAGGGTGGGAGGGCTGTGATGGAAAGCTGAGGGAAAGCAATGCATTCTGTAACTTGTAGTATTAAGCTTCTCAACCAGGAACTACAACCACAAAATCTTTATGAAAGTCCTGGCCGGGGCCTACGCCATGAAGAAGGCGCAGATTCACCCCTTCTAGCATATGCCTGCCTCAAAAAGAAAAGTAATGCTCATATCACCTGTGGTATGGAGGTGTGCACGCTCCCCTCTCCTCCTGGATGCACATCTCCACACCACAGGTAATATGAGCATTACTTATCTTTTCCTCCGATTTGGCTACAGCAAAGGACCCGGGCATGAGGCAATTACAGCACTTGTACTTTACATGTTAGAGGCTCATGCAGTGTGTCTCTTGGGATATAGTCCACTGTGCAATATATCATGACGAGCTGTTGTGCAATAATTAATATTCTGATCCTGTGTTGTGGCTGTTCTTGTGTGTATGGCCATTGGCTCTTTTTAACTTATTCAATTTGAATCATGTATTTTATGAATTTCATTAATAAAGATTTTTTGTGATTGATTACATTTGTTGTCCGTATTTGTAGGAGGTGTAAGAATAAATTATCCTAAAACAACAGGTTTAACAAAATGTGGAATGGGAAAATGTTTTTTTTTTTATCAATGTAAAACTGTTTCCCAGCAATTACAGTACCTGGCTATTTCTCTCCAATTTATCCCTTAATTGCTCCATCATGAAAAAACTGTAGAGAATCATCTCCCTAATTACTTAAAATTTTTAGCGCGTATGACCCTTTACCCCTATAGTATATTATAGCTCGTATGAAACAACACTGCTACCAGTATGTTTATTTCATCCCACTATATGGCCATGTTCACATGGAGTAAGACACTGGCCGTTCTGCAACCGGGTCACAGAATGGCCGGTGTCAGAGAAGATCATCCAGGCTGGTACTGCAGTAAGGATGGTCCGAACCTGCCGAGGTTCGGGTTTGTATGAACCCGAACGCTCGGCATCAGATTCCCGCTGTCTGGCCGCTCCGTGCAGCAGGTGGATACAGCGGGAGGACCGCCTGGAAAACTGGGATACAGCCTATGGCTATGGCTGTATCCCAGTTTTCCAGGCGGTCCTCCTGCTGTATCCACCCTCTCCACGGATAGGGCAGACAGCGGGAATCATTCGGACCATCCCTATACTGCAGTATGATGATCTTCATTTCTGACGAATTGGGATCCAGGCACATCCATGTGCGTCTGCATCCCAATTTGCCGCTGCATACAATGGAGCGTGCGGCCGGGGCCGCACACTCCATCGTGTGAACTAACAGGTTCTCTGCGGCCAGTATTCAATGAATAGTGGCTGTAGAAAACTGAAGTCAGTTTTTTGCGTGGCTGCTAGCGATCCCGGCCAGAGCGTATACTTTGTGGATACACTCCGGCCGGGATTCCCTCTAGCTGCAGCACAATGTCAGTTAAGTATTAATTACATCCGTGTTGCAAATCAGCAACAGCGGCCATGATTAATACTTAGCTTAGGTTCTGTTAACATAACCTATACTGGCAGTCATTTAGGCCTACCAAACAGCTGAGGCTATGGTCATACATAGCGTTTAATTAGTGTTAATTTGCACTATTTTTGCTGCAAGTCGAAGCAAAAATAGCCAAATTTTACAGTGATTGCGCAAACAGGCACTAATTAATGTTAATTAAATGCTAATTAAACACAATGGATTCATCAAACTAGTGTAAAGTAGAACTGGCTCAGTTGCCCTTAGCAACCAATCAGATTCCACCTTTTATTACTCACAGATTCTTTGGAAAATGAAAGGTGGAATCTGATTGGTTGCTAGGGGCAACTGAGCCACTTCTACTTTACACCAGCATGATAAATCTCCCCCTATGCCTGAACATAGTCTTAGACAAACATTTAACCCCTATCTTTCTCTTCATCCAAGAAATGTATGCTCAGTTTTAAGGAGCAGGAATGTTTATTTAAATCACTAGAAGACAATAAGCTGCCGGAAAACACCTCTGGAGCAAAGGATGAAGCCTGTAATCTAAAATCCAGGCTTTATTTTTTTTGGAACTGGATGCCCCCTATACAGACTAGATAATGGGATGCACATGGCCAATGTTGCACAGTTCTATGTTTTTATTACAGGTTAATTAATTTTCTGTTGTATTTCTGGAGGAATACTCGAGTTGGAGGATTTGGCTGGAAGATAGAAGTCTGATAGATTCATGGTGAGGTATGGACCTCTGTTGAGCTAAAAGATAAGAAGATGAAGTTAAAATAGGAAATATGAAATGATAATATGATGTTTTTCAGCACATACATTTTGCGCTTTGTGTTTTTGAACCATGGGAACCATGTTTTAGGCTATGTTCCCATAGAGTATTTTTGCTCAGTATTTTGCAGCCAAAACCAGGAGTGGATTAAAAATACAGAAAGGCTATGTTCACACACTGGTGGAATTTAGCGGATTGCCGCCATTTAACAGCGAATAACCTCTGTTATTTCAGACAATGGCCATTGTTTTAAAATTGTGGCAATTATTTGACATAGCCTTTCTGTGTTTTCAATCCACTCCTGGTTTTGGCTGCAAAATACTGAGCAAAAATACTGTGTGGGAACATAGTCTTACAGTGAGATTTATAATATTACTGTAATATTTTTATTAACATTAATATTATGCAGGGCAGTGTTTATATAGTATTTAATGGTATTAATATTAATAATTATAATAATTATGGGATTTACTTCAAATGTGTACACTTTATGCATTTTTGCACTTGTGGTATTTGTATTATTTATTGCATCATTGTACTTTATGTATTAATATATATTCAATTGTCCCCTTATCTTATTTTAACTTAGCTGAAATTGCTCCAGAGTGAGCGCATAGTTGTAGATTTAGATTATTGCAGTTGTTTACTTACTATCAGGTGGTGTGCCAACCTCGCAGAGGGAAGTGTGGATGTTCTTCTCAATCAGCCTCAATATGCATTAGGCGCATGTCTGCTTGTGGATCACACAGCAGATGTGCATTCAAGCTTTGAGTAGCCGAGACCGGAAGGGATATGATTCCCATGTTGCTCCACCACCAGCGCCAACAACACTGGAAGCATGTATCCACCATAAATAGCAGGGATGAAGCATGGGTGAGTCTAGGAAGCATTTATGTCGGTATATGACATTGTGTCTTGGCTGTGAGGCTGTATATGTGGGATCCACTTAATGCTGGGTTTACACGGAACGATTATCTTGCGAATTTGCACGATAACAAACAAATTCAAATGATAATCGTACTGTACGTGTAAACGCAGCGAACGATCGAACGACGAGCGAGAAATTGTTCATTTTGATCTTTTAACAGGTTCTTAAATCATCGTTCGTCGTTCTCAAAAAATTCCCCAATCGTTCCGTGTAAACAGTCGTTCACTGATTTTTCCTGTGCGAGAAAGGCTTAAGCGATCGCAAAATGATCGGAAAACAAATTTTCTGTACGATATATCGTTTCATCTAAACACTGATCATTATAAAAGAAAAATCGTTACTTAGAAATCGTTAATCGTACGATTGGGCGAATTATCACTCCGTGTAAACCCAGCATAAGGGTCCATTTACACAGAAAGATTATCTGACAGATTATCTGACAGAGATTTGAAGCCAAAGCCAGGAACAGACTATAAATAGAGATCAGGTCATAAATGAAAGCCTGAGATTTCTCCATTTTTCAAATCCATTCCTGGCTTTGGCTTAAAATCTTTGGCAGATAATCTTTCAGTTTATACTGGTTTTCGAACATAATCACCCCTAGTAATATGTATGCACAAAGGCTTATAATCAATATAATTTTGCTATTAATTTTGTCTATTCCACTCTGGTTTTCTCTTCATGTAATTTATTGATCATGTTTGCTTTAAATTTACTAAGGTTTCTTTAATGTGAACAAGGTTCAGAGATGTTTATTGTTTATGGATTGATGCGGAAAAAGACGGTGTAGTTACGCTATAGTAGTAATCTGTGGATGGTAACTATTGTCCAGTTGGAACCAGTGTTTCAATAAGGTTAATTAATTACGTAGATTAGATAGTGAATACTGGTCTAAATACCTTAACCCTTTGTACCAGGCTTAAAAAAAAAACTGTTTACCATAAAGTTTTAACTTATCACATTGGTGGCTTAGGGTGGTATTACACGGGCCGATGGGGGCCCGATAATACCTGTAAACGAGCAGCGATCTGCTAGATCGTTGCTCGTTTACTTGGCCTATTACACGGGCCAATTATCGTTAAACAAGGGCTGCAGGGACATCGTTACCGATGTCCTTTCAGCCTTTGTTTAAACTGTATACATACCTAATCCATGGTCCAGGGTTCCTCTTCTTCTTAACTTCTCCCCGGGTCCGCGCACTTCAGCTTCACAGCAGCTTGTCTCTGCTGACAGACCGCTCAGCCAATCACTGGCTGCGGCGGTTCCGGCCTGTGATTGGCCGAGGGGCCTTTCAGCTGACACAGGCCACTGAGAAGCCGAAGCGCACGGGACCGGTAAGAAGCTCTGGGGAAGAGGAACCCTGGACCATGGATTAGGTATGTATTCTTCTTTGCTAATCGTCAGCGTCGGCCGCGCACCGCTATTACACGTAGCGGTGCATGGTCAGTGCCCGACGATTATAGGTCTGAACTTATATCAACAATCAGCCGATGACAACGATCATCGGCTGATCGTTGTCTTTAGTACACGGAACGATAATCGCCCGAATCGGGCTGATTCGGCCGATTATCGTTCCGTGTAATAGTACCCTTATTCATGTCACCTACAATTAGAAAATTAAAGGAGAAGTCCGGACAAATTGATTTTTCAACAAGTGATGGGGCGGGTAAAAGAAATAAAGTGTTCTTACCTCCCCTGCTCTAGTGCTGGTGGCCGTGTACTGCCGTTACAGTCCCCGGGTCCCCGCCCACCTCCTGTTCTAAGCTTGGCCAGGGTCGTGACTTGTGTGGTTTGCTCAGCCATTCCATGGTCGCAGGGAGCGGCTGGGGACCAATAAGGAAGTATGCGGCCACCAGCACTGGACCAGGGGAGGTAAGAACACGTCACTTCTTTTACCCTTTCCCAGCACTTGTTAAAGAAATCGATTTGCCTGGACTTCTCCTTCAATAACAATGGGATTAGCATTCAATGTTGCTTCTTTATTTTCAGTATAACATAAAAATGTAAAACTAGGTCATATGTTTGCAACACAAAAAAACCCACATTTCTCTCTCATTGTAAAGATAGATGCTTGGGACAAGAGTCGATAAAATATATTTCTGTAGATGTGATTGTTTCTTGTTAGGACATGTCTTCTATTTACCAGTGATAGTGAAACACTGAATTTGTTTTGCTAGCTATTAGCAACAGGCTGGCAATTACACAAGAAGTTTTTAATAACTTCCGAAGTGCTAGCTGCTATGTTAATGTATATTTGTGCATGAAGGGTGAAGGAATTTAGGAAACATTTCAGTCTTTCTGCAAGATTTCAGTCTATCTTTTTTAATGATTAGAAAGTCATGCTTCTTCTGCACTGTTCTTTATGCCTCAACTCCTTAAAACCTGACATGAAGCTTAATAAGCTTTAGATAACATAATCTCCATATAATAGGATTTTTTGAAGCCAGTTGCTAAGTATATGAATTATTAGAAGGAAAGAAAGCAAAATGTAATATCAAAGAGCCAACTTTAGAAGTTCAAACAGAGGGCAACACATACTTCTATCAACAAAATTGTTTAATAGGAGAAAAATCAACAATTCACTAAGTTAAATATGCTCAAATTAAAGGTGGATTGCAATTTATTTTAAATTCCTTTACAAGAGATGACCGATCAGTTTTTCCCTTAATTTTCTCTCTCTATATATTTTAGGGATAAAAAAAAATATTTCCTAGATCTATTTTTTTTTATGTGTGTGCGTGTGTTGGCGATACCTAAAATTGTAAATGAACAATGACCAAGATCTTTTCAGCAAGGTCTTTTACATTTCAGCAAGGTTGACATCTCATTTGTTCCATTTTGCCAGCCTGTTGTACTAAATAAATTATGTCAAAAATACTGAATTTACATAGCAAAAGAATGTTTATTAATTTACATGTATATAAACATTAATAAAAGAAGAGAAAAAACGAACATTAAAATAGAACAGTGGCAATCCCGGAGGAGATGACAAGTGATACACAAGCTGCGAACCCAGAACTAAACATTATAAGTAGAGATGAGCGAACGTTTGGTATTTGATTAGCTGGGTATGCTGAAGTTGGATAAAGCTCTAAGGTTGTCTAGAAAACATGGATACAGCCAATGACTATATCCATGTTTTCCACATAGCCTTAGGGCTTTATCCAACTTTAGCAGCCACCGCTAATCAAATGCCGGATCTTCGGGCTCGGATCGACTCGAGCATGCTCGAGGTTCGCTCATCTCTAATTATAAGCAGACAGACTAAATATAATAACAAATTTAACCCCTTAACCACTGCGGGCGTATATTTACGTCCTGCTGTCATTAAGGGTGTTCAGAGCGGGGCCGTGCGGTGACCCCGCTCTGAACCGCCGCGGTGCCGGTTGCGGCGTGTAGCCCGGGGCCGCGGCTATTAGCGGGCACAGTCCGATCACCGTGCCCGCTAATAAGGTAATCAGATGCAGCTCTCAAAGAAGAACTGATTACCTGATGCAGCTGTTCCCTGGTGTCTAGTGACCCCGACTCGGCACTCGGTTGCTTCTGGCTGCAGCAGCCGGAAGCAATCAAGTGCCTATCTCATTGATCTATGCTGTATAGATCTCAATGAGAGATCAGTGAAAGCTCTAAGGTTGTCTGGAAAACATGGATACAGCCAATGACTATATCCATGTTTTGCACATAGCCTTAGGGCTTTATCCAACCTCAGCAGCCACCGCTAATCAAATGCCAGACGTTCGGGTTCGGATCGACTCGAGCATGCTCGAGGTTCGCTCATCTCTAATAGATATCCTAGATGAATAACTGAACTTGGAGGTTAAAGAATCAGTATTATGATGCCAGCTCAGTAATCATAAGGAAATACTCTATGATTATTATGTATATTTCTGAAAATTGCTTTATAATTCTTCAGTTGCTGTGGTTTTGGTAAATAATGTTTTAGTTTGGGCAGAAAATAGCCGTGTATGTGTATGACATCACACTTTTCTTGAGGATGCTAGGTCTGTCTATACAGTAAATAGGTCAGCTGCCATTACATCATCTACTTAGACAGACAGACAGGCAGCTGATAATCCTTCTGAATGCGCACGTGTTGACCTATTTGTTCTAATTGCTGCTGGACAAGTCCGTGCTATGTTAAAAAAAAACACTTTGGGGGAGATTTATCAAAGGGTGTAAAATTTAGACTGGTGCAAACTGCCCACTGCAACCAACAAAACACAGTTATCACTGAACTCAAGGAGAACAGTGAAAAAAATTCCAATGAAGTACTCAATCAAGAGTCTCCACTGATTTAAATATGCAAAACAGGAGTCCGTGGAGCCTCGGTTGCGAGTCTCATAACACCGGATAGCCAGATATCTCTAGCCTGTTGCCACGGGGTGCCTCCATGATAGGGAGAGCACCACACCACCCTGATAAATAGCCCCTTAAGTCCCACTCGGTTGCGAGTATTGGAACATAAATAGGTAAACACCAGGGTGGCCCCTTGTTGTCAATGTCTAACTCAAGGTGCGAGTATTGCGATCATGACAAGGGCTTGCCAAGGCAGGCTTCCATCCACAGACAGCCGTTTCGGGGTTTTTGCCCCTCGTCAGTGTGGAGTAGGATTCTGGCTAGTTGGGGCAATAGCAAATCGACCAACAAAACACAGTTATCACTGAACTCAAGGAGAACAGTGAAAAAAAATTCCAATGAAGTACTCAATCAAGAGTCTCCACTGATGCCCACTGCAACCAGTCACAGCTCAGCTTTTAGCTCTGGTGAAAGGAAAGAGGAGCTGTGATTGGTTGTTGTGGCAAGTTTGCACCATTCTAAATTTTACACCCTTTGATAAATCTCCCCCTCTTTGTCATGTCCAGGACACTGTCGTATGTGAAAGGTGATAATTCACCTGTATATGCCTGTGATGACCTATTGCATTCTAACTGTCGCAGGACAAGTTTATGTGCTACATAAAAAAAAGACTCTATGTCACGTCCAAGCGTCTATGTCACGACTATACATGAAAGATGCTAATTCTTCAGTATGCGCCTGTGTTGACCTCTTTGTTGTTACACTCTAATTGTAGTGGGGCACGTTTTTGCCCGCTGTGTCATGTACAAGCCACTGCTCTATGTGAAAGGTGCTAATTCTCCTGAATACACCTGTGCTGACCTATTTGCTGTTACATTCTGTTTGCTGCAGGGAAAGTTTTTGCGCTGTTCGCAACATTTAGAGGTAATAAAAGCATACTGTGTCAAGTTCAAACCACCAGGACAACCAGTGTGAGTGCTGTTGCCACTTCCTACTTAAACACATTTAAATACATACGTGTGTATGTGACTTACATTTGTCTTTTTGGCAAACTAATTCCTTGCCATACTATAGCAAATTGTGTGACAAAACAACGCACTAACATATATCCTGTAACTTTGTGTAAAGTTATACCTTTTGAACGCGTAAGGCTAGCGTAAAAGGACGAGGACAAGGACGTGAGTGCGGAAATGATGGTGAAGGCACAAACTGCGGGCAATCGTATGGGTAAATAATTGCCTGCTGCTGAGAGGCAGCCAGGATTCCTCTCAGCCAGCATCCCTGGCTTCATTGGACAGTTGAGAGGGGGGGCAGGGTACAATGCTGTTGAAGCCAGAGCCGTGCAAGCAGGTGGTCAAATGGATAACGATTCAAATCACCTGTCCACCACCCAGTCATCCACACAGTCTAGTCTTGATAGCCAAGAGTTTAGTTATTATTGTGGGCTCAACTTAAGCCCTCAGCCCTCACCTCAAGGGCCTCAAACTCAATTAATTATTATTGTGGCTTCATCTCAAGGGCCTCAAACTCAATTAATTATTAGTGTAGTGTAGTGTAGGGCAACAAACACAATTTTTTTGAGGGATCACCTCAAGGGACTGAAACAGAATTTTTGGAGGGCTCACATCAAGGGCCCCAAACTCAATTTCTACAAGGTTTCAATGAGACCCACACCCCTTTATGTGTAGAACATATCTAACCACATCACACACACACCAGCAGTGGGTGCTTTTTGATTTTCTCCTTGCCTATGCCATCAGTGGTTGTCATAGGCAACGTGATTTCAAGGAGTGAAGGAATTTTTTTTCTTCCAATTTTGTTTTCTGTCCATGCTGAGGCAGAGGAAAGAAGGTTTCTTTGTATTTTTTCCACTTTAATTAGAGGTTATGTTGTGTTTCAAGTGTATTGTTGAGAGCTTGATAGTGAGAGTGATAGTGGCGTAATACTGTGATTTGGGAAATTTAGATGCACCCAGGCATACTTTTCCTGCTGTTCCAGTTTCTTTCCAGAGGTCTTAGCATCATTTTCAGAGGTGTCATTGTCAACTTGATCTCCCATGGGCTTCAGTCGATATTCGATCGAATTGTGAACCTTCAAGTATTTTACTACTCAGTCATCTCTAATTAGAAGGTAAAACCCACAGGCCATTCCCTGGGATAATAACAAACAAACCAACCAACAACAGTATTCAGACCCTGCCTGAATATAAGCTGTTTAGATTAACAGGGGGAACATTACTGGGCATTTGCAGCCAAAGGGAAAACCAAATTTGTATAAAATATCTAACATATATCTCAGTGCTGGAGCAGTAGACTAAAATAGGAGTTATATCCCCTGATTCAGGATAAGAAACCCTTTAACACCATATTTACTTTTGTCTGCAAAATCTTACAGGTTTACTTTAATTTAAACTCTAAAAATGTATTCATTTCGATGTCCTACTTTTAAGTAAACAACTCATATTATACAAATACATATATATTACCAGAATTAGTACTATCAAAATGTGAGTGCTGCAAGTGATTGGATTTGACATACTATATTTCCTGCAGTTTACTCCTCCTTTCCCATCTGTCCCATGTGCAGGGCATCACTGTAAGACACTAATGCCCAGAGCTGTTTCCAATTAAATCAGTTTGTGACTCCATAGTTGTTTACTGTTGTGTGAAATTTAGTGATAAATGTATGTCAAACAGGAACTTGTGACATTTTCTATTAGATACGTGAAAGAAATGTTGGCATCAGATGTTATTCATCTCTCTAAAGAGCATTTCATTTCTCTAGGTTGACTATCGTTATAAAGGAAGACATATACAATTAAACTTTATTAAGAGATAGATCTTTGTGCATGCCATCCCTAACAGACTAGTTCTCTTGTGTTTGTTGCAACGGACTTACCACAAGGCTGTGTCAAAATAACACTTCTGGCTCACTCTTGCTAATTAACTAGGTAAATCTAATTGGTTTCTTTGAGCATTCGTCTGACATAACATCAGCAAATTGATTTGTATGTATAATTGATTTAACAGCTCAGAAATATTTATATAAATCAATGACAAAATCATAATAATTTAAAAGGAACCTGTCACATGGTTTTAGGTCTCTAAATCGCCATCATGTCTTTATACTGGATGTTAATATTGTTCAAAAGACGTCCTTTTATACGCTAGCACCCTGAAGGTACATAATCTAGAAGTATATAACATATACTGTTACAGTATATTACAGTATACTGTAATATACTGAGGGGTTGTTGCTGGGTGGTGTAGTGCAGACTTAGGGATCACCTTTTGTAACCTTCCTGTCACGGTGGGGTCCGAGGGTGCCAGGGACCTTCTCCTCTCAGCATATACACAGAGGAATATCTTTAATAAAAGTCTTTACACAGTAGCGGTGCAAGTATATGAAATCTTTACTTGAAGAATAACTATGTACAATCCAATACAGGGGCATTTAATGATGAATATATGTTGGCTTGATCAGAGTCCTTAGCTTCAAGGGGGGTTACATTGGTTACTATAACTTGGACTTGGTAGATAGATAGGATTACAGGAATAGTGTAGACAGACCTGTTCCAGGGACTTTGCGGTTTCCAGCCTTTATAAGGTACGTGTGAATAGATACTGAGAAGCCTTAAAAGAAATGACGCTGTCAAGGCTCAATAGCAAGCACAAGGAAGACACATGAACACACTGACTTGAGAGCCAGGAAGATATGGATGGTGAATGGGTGACCCTTTAACACTTCACCAATCCGACAGCAGGCACTAATAAATACAGAGAATGTCCTACTGAGACTTTGAGGATATGTATTAATCCTTATAGCTGCCCGGAAACAGGTTATGAGACTAAACCTCAAGACTGACAGGATTACTGAGGTGATGCAGGGAGGTTAGATGTGACTCTGGCCAAGCCAGACAACCAACTGTCAAGACCACATAGCACTCTGGGTAGAAGGTGGGCAGAGCCAGCTTTACCCTGGCCAATCACTCTGATAGGTTGCAGGGGAGGAGCACTGATCAAGCTCAACACTTGTTTACAAACATATAAATTGACCAATCAATATTCTCCTAGTGGGTTGCTATGGAAACTGTAATAACACTTGTACCAGTAGAGGTCAATACAAAACAGCACATTAAACAAATACTTGACAGAAAACAATGCTCATTTACTACATTACCACAAGAGAGGCAGGAAAAGAAATAAACACATAGGCCCCAATACAGACAGTCCGGGGTTGCCAATGGCAACAATATACCCCCAGATGCCTGACAGTATATACCGGACTGGGCCATTACAGGAACATAGCCCATAGCTCTATCCATGTTTTCCGTGACTCCATGATGCCGAACAATCAGATTCAAGCATGTTTGAGTTGTGCTCATCTATATTCATTATAACCGTAGTGGTCGAGGGGCCAAAAGGGCAACTCTGGCGTCTTTCTTTTTTAGCTTATTTAACACAAATTACAAAGTTATATAACTTTGTAATGTGTCTAAATAAGTGCTCTGCCCCCCCCCCCCCGAAAGTTAAATAAAGTATACATACCCGATTACGGTCGACCCGTCCTTTTCTCCCGGGCGCCATTTTGTGACAATGTCGTCACAGCAGGGGGCAGGCCTGGTCTTTATCCTCCTCGGCTTCTTCATGTAAAGTGTATCGGGAGAGAAAAGGCTGCTGCACTTGCGCACCAGCAGCCTTTTCATTGGCTGGAGCACATCACATGGCTTCCAGCTTGCTCAGTCCTGACTGGCAGCCTTTTCTCTCCCATTCACTTCACACAAACCCAGAAGTGAGGGAGTTCCAAAGATGGTGGCCGGAGGTGATGGAGTCGCAGGCGGCGGGAGATTCAAGTGCCGATAGTCACAGGAGGGATGGTGAGTATAATCTGTGTGTGTGTCTGTGTTTTTTATTTTTTGTAGGTCCCGCCGGAGTTGTACTTTAAAGCTTGCAACAGGTTCCCTTTAAATAGAATAAGAACTATATTGTTTGCATGAAATTTGGAATACCTACACAATTATGAGAAGGAATGTATTTATTTTACTAATTGGACTGCTGTATTATTTAGTGTTCCTCCACCCTGCTTTTTATTGTATGAATTTTCAATGATCCCGATGAATACTATCTCTCTCGTTAAAGGTTCATTAATGTAATAAATCGCATCATCATGCAATAATATTACACGAGGGACTTAAAATATGTTCGAATATGAAAACTGTGCACATATTTTAATTATACAGCTTAGACTGGAGGCCTTCTTCATGTTCTGGAAAGACAAATCTTCAAAGCATTGGTAAACTTTCAGTGAACCTGAAATGCTGAAATTATCATCAGCCCTCAGGATCTGAATGCAAAACTTTGCTTCCTTGAATCAAAGAGAATATATGATGTGTAGTCTATGGTAAAAATGCTGAAGTTTAAGACAAAACATAAAATATTTAATGTGATAAATAATTTTGCATTGACTGGTATTACTTTCACTTCAAAGACTCACTTCAGTCATCGTTACATCTAAACTATTTGTCGTGTTTAGAGTAAATGAATAGTGAAAAGTAAGAAGAATGCATTGTTGAACGATAACTGATAAGCAATTAAATATATATTCAGCAAATGTCATATTTGAAAACATTTCGTACAATGGAACGGAAGACTACTATAGGGGATTAATCCCACTCATCGAAGCAATTAGAGGGTCAAATTACTTTATACGTACAAAAATTTACATTGGGCGAAGAAGAACCCTAAATAATTAGGGTTCTTTTTCATCTAGTACAAACTTTATATGTATAAAATATAGGACATTATACAATGAGAGGTGGATACAGACAGTTGAATGAAAACTATGAACTATTGCTGGATTCTCACACAGCTTTCTTAAATTTTTTTGACTGTTGCTTTGGTGTTTTACGTTGCATTTTATTTAGTGGTTAGAATCTGTAACAGATTAGTGGTTAGAATGTGACTGCGGGGGTCCCGATCGTTAAAACGGACCGCCGGAGGTCTCTCACCTGCCTCCGTGCGGTCCGATCGGCGCGCTGGTCACTGAGCCTGCACAGGCAGGCTGAATGAGCAGAGCACCGATAACACTGATCAAAGCTATGCCTATGGCATAGCAATGATCAGTGTAAAAATCAAAGTAATGAATGTAAAAGTCCCCCAAAGGGACTTCAAATGTGTAAAAAAAAAAAAAGTTAAAAACACCAATACATTACCCCAAAGCCCCTCCCCCAATAAAAGTTTAATTCACACCTCTTTCCCATTATATAAATAAAACATAAAAATAAATAAATAAATAAACATATAATATACCATAAATGTGTAATTGTCTGAGCTATTAAAATATAACAAGCGTCATTGCAAACGGTGAATGGCGTTGAAGAAAAGAGGGAAAAATGTGCGCGGATTACCGATTTTATGTTAAATTATATACAAAAAAAATCAATAAAAAGTGATCAAAACGTCCGATCTTGACAAATATGGTTTTAATACAAACTAGAGATCATGGCGGAAAAAATGACACCCCATACAGCCTCATAGGTTTAAAAATAAAACCGTTATAAGCGTCACAATAGGCCCATTTTATTAATAATTAATTGCCAAAACAAAGGATTTCATTAAAAAAATATATAACATTAGAGAATCTGTGTAAATCTGCATATGGTTGTGTTCGGACTTACCTACAGAATAATGGTATTGTGTCGCTTTTACCATATAGTGCATTACATAGACACAGGAACCCCCCAAATGTTACCATATTGCTTTCTTTTTTACGATTTCACCAATTTATATCTTAGAATATCGTAGAATGAAAGACGCCATTACAAAGTACAACTATTTCTGTAAAAAACAAGCCCTTACATGGCATTGTAGATCGAAAACTGAAAGTGCTAGAGCTCTTAGAAGGGCAGGAGGAAAAAACGAAAGCGCAAAGATCAAAATTTGCACAGTCCACTGGGTCATTTAGGGCCTGGTCCTCAAAGGGTTAATTGGATTGGTCCACTGGGGCAGTAAATCCGCCCCCAGTGCAAACCGCTAAAAGACCTGAAACGGTGGCGAGGATGAAGAATGATGCTAAGCAATGTTTTGTGTTTCCCTGCATTAATATTAATAGATTCCCTGTGACAGATGCTCCATGCATGATTCAGGGAATCTATATGCTACACTATAGTAAACCAGTAATATTTTGTGCAACGCTAGCTTACTGTATCTGAGGGTGTTTGTGTGTGAGGGTGTTTTGTTTATTTATTTATTTTCCCCCCCACTGTCTTGTGTGTGTTTTTTCACTTTAAATACTTAGTTGCAAAGCTGTCTGATAGGGCAGACTGAAGCAGAGGTTTACTGTTAGCTGGTAAAATGGCTAAAACTAACCCTATTATTATCTATACTACAATATACTGGGTGGTAGGGGACAGTATGGGTAAAAGGGTTATGAAGGGGGAGATTTATCATAGTACAAAGTGAAACTGGCTCAGTTGCCCCTAGCAACCAATCAGATTCCACTTTTCTTTCCTCACAGACTATTTGGAAAATGAAAGATGGAATCTGATTGGTTGCTAGGGGCAACTGAGCCAGTTTCACTTTGTACTATGATAAATCTCCCCCGATTCATAACCCTGTTACATATACTGTCCACCTACTTTTGGAAAACCCTGTATATTAAAAAATATTGGGCAAGGTCCAAATAGGCCATCAAATCTGAAACTAAATCTATGGTTTTGTTAGTACCAATATGTATGAATACTAGCTTCAATTTATACAACCATGGAAGTATAAGCAAGGTACTTTGGAGATTTATAAAGTGATTTTTTTTTAAATTCCTTTCATAAAACAACAAGAATGCATGTGTGTGTAACAAAGTTTTGTATGCAAACTGTTAATTACTTGACACTTGTGATAGGTAGCAGGTAATGCAGTTTTTAAACACAGACAAAGACACCTGTTTGGAACGTGGCCCATTTCATAATTAAACACTTTCACAACACTTTACAATGATCAATAATGGAAAGCTCACTTTACAGTCAGATGAACATTGCTAATGTTCTTTAAAACAGATCCTGAAATTAGTTAGTGAATCATGGCAATTGTTAAAAACACATTAGTTTTGCTTTTCACTAATGGATAAGTACAAATTATAGTTAAGTGAGCACAAAGCCCTCTAGTAGTGTAATATTGAAGTCTCCCCAATGAAACGTAAAAGCTGAGTGAGGATAAATTGTCTTTTTTGTATCTAGTGGACAGCAAAAAATACTTTTTTCCCCCATTATTTAAGGATAGCAAAGGGGATTCTGTCATGGTAATGATTAACAAAAACTTTACTACCTGTCACAAAAAAATACTTTTGACACCCAGACATCAACAATACCGATCCAAAGTTTGGCAGTTTTTCTGATAGTGACAACAATGACAGTCAACCGCTCTGCTCACTCTGTAAACCGAAAGTGAGCCATGGGTCAAGTGGAAACCTTGGCACGTTGCATCTCATGTATGAATCACTGTAGATGAGTAAGCTGTCTCCAGCCTGCTTGAACTGGAATAAGGGGAACCCTGATGGGATATGACTTAGCTGATAAGGACCATGCTTGGCCGAAACACAACCTGTCTGTTACATTGATGCTTTCTGCACTTATATAAATAAGCAAATTGACTGGTGAGTGCCAGGCTCTTCTATTTACCTGTTGTTGGACTTACCCACCACATGCACCACCCCACTGCTGGAGTGCCGTTGTCTACTTTTTTATCTAGTGGGCAGCAAAAAATACTTTACCCTCCATTTAAGGATAGCAAAGGGAACTCCCTGCTCTGTCATGGTAATGATTAAAAAAAAATGTTAAAGAACTTTACTATCTGTCACAAAAAATTACTTTTGACACCCAGATATCAACAATACCGTTCGAAAGTTTGGCAGTTTTTCTGATAGTGACAACGATGACAGTCAACCGGTGTGCTCACTCTGTAAACAGAAAGTGAGCCATGGGTCAAGTGGAAACCTTGGTCCCACTGCAATGAGAAAGCACCTGGAATGCCACCACCTCACTGCCCGACAGAATTGGGACTCCAAGAGGTCTTGATGGGGTATATATCACCGAAGATGCTGTCCTCTAACTGTGATCTAAGAAACTTCTGATGCTACTATCAGCTTCAAACTGTTGCTCAGCTTACCTTGCCTTAGTTATTGTACATTCTTTTATTTAGGGCTTGAGGTAATAAATCTCTCCTCAAATTGCCTCACTGATGTTCAGCTTGACGTTTTATCAATGGGTCTCACCTTTTCCCCAAGTAATATTTTGATTGTTTTACAGCACTAAAGGACCTCCAACTATTCTCCCGAAAATTTATGTTGATGAAACTACATTCTAAGAGAGAGGGAGACATGAATAATTTTAATACAGAGGAGAAGGAGGCAATACGCACTTTGGAGGAACTTCTACAGAAACAGGATGGGTAGGGATCAGGTATGTTCCTTTCAGATGTGGTACCCCGTTCCAGGACATTCCCCCCTTTTTCATTGTGCCCGCAGATTGAGATTTTTACAAAATGAGTTGAAAAAGAACTAAAAGAGGTTTCCTCATCTATAACAGTGGATAATCCCGCAAAAAAATCAACGCATGGCATTAAAAGATCTGCGGGAATGTAGTATTTAAAGCGGCAGATAAGGGGGGAATGTTGTGGTATGGCCCACTAAGAAGTATGAACGAGAGGCCTTTAAACAATTAAGGGACAAGGATACGTACAGGAAACTATCATTTAACCCTGTAGCATCTTTTACTTTGGAATTGCAGAAAATTTTAGAACGGGCAGTAGAGGAGGGAGTTATCCCGAAAAAAGTCTATGATGGACTAATGAAAGATTATCCCCAAATACCAACATTTTATCTCCTCCCCAAGATCCACAAAGATCCCATCAACCCGCCAGGCCGTCTGATAATGTCTGAAATGGACGGGCTATGTGACCTGGTATGTAAGTTTATTGATTTTTATTTAAAAACCTTTAGTGAGTACGCTACATTCTTACATCAAAGACACTTTGGACGCACTGGCGAGGATTGATGGGATCTTTGTGGATCCAGACATGCTTTTGGTGGCAGCGGACGTAGAGTCCCTGTACACCTGTATTCGCCATGATGATGGTTTACGAGCCGTAAAGTTTTTCCTTGACACGAGTCACTGGGACTCCGACACCTGCCGACTGATATTGGAATTGTCATCAAAGCTGTACCTACAGGTCAGTTTCTCCGTATGAGACAGATATGCTCCTCTGAGACCAAGTTTATGGCCCAGGCGGAGGACCTTAAAGGTCGCTTCAGAGATAGGGGCTATAGCAACAGGGTGATAGAGGGGGCTTTAGGAGGGCGAAAAAAACTAAGAGAGAAGATATTTTACAGACAGGTGGTAACATGAGGAAGAAGAAAAATGATAACACTGTGAGATTTGTTTCTACATAAAACTGTAAGTGGGAGATAATGAGGAATATCCTCCAGAAGCACTGGCCGGTCTTACAAACAGACCCAGTGCTGGCAATAAGATTACCCAAAATTCCAGCCATGACAGCCGGAGAGGGAAAAATCTAAAGGATCTTCTGGTTAAAAGCCACTATGTGGCGAAACCAGAAAGTCCCTTTGGGATAACTCATGTGAGGACAGGATGTTACCCATGTGGCAACTGTGTTGCCTGCCCCAATGTGTCGAGAATTGACTCTTTCTCCTCGGTCCATGGAGAAAGAGAATTTAAAATACGGGATTATATATCCTGTAACAGCACACATGTAGTATATTATGCCACATGCGGCTGTGGGAAAATATACGTGGGGCTTACTGCACGTGAGTTAAAAGTGCAAGAACACGTAAGGGGGACCCTGGCAGCAAAAAATGTTGATGAGATTGATACTCTCAAAACAATACCTAAACATTTCAAACTCTTTCATGGCAGTGACTCAAAGAGTTTTATGGTGATAGGCATTGAAAAAGTCAAGGTTGGAATCAGAGGGGGCAATGTACGGAAGATTTTAGCACAGAAGGAATGTTGGTGGATCACTACCTTAGGTACCCTGGCCCCGAGTGGCCTAAATGAGAATTGTTTGTTTTGTTTCTCTGAACCTATATTTATACTGTTTTTCTATTTCTGTCTTTTCTTCTTTTTTTACCACTTGTCTATTTTCACAATTTTTTCTACAGGTTTCTTTACTATTCTAGGATCATCCGGCTCAAGTTAGGGTGAATTTCCATCTTGCAAGATGTTCCCCGAAGCACACCCAGGGATCTGGGTGGAAGACAGTGTTGGAGTATGTGGGAGATGACGGGACCATAGTGATTCTGATACAGAATGTTACAATTAGAAGCGCGTGCTGTGCACCTCTATTGGTTCACACGATGCGTTTCCTTAAATTTTTATATGGACGTGATATAGAAAGAAATTGCACGAGTGATTGTATATACGCACTTTAGTAGCTTTGCACTAGCACTTTGGACTTTTGATATTATTAATTTGCTGATGAGGTTTGATTACACTATACACCCAATATAATTGTTTTGGAACTCTATTTATTAAGAATTACTTTTTATGTATATGATGTTTTTCACATATTCAAATTACCATATATGAAATAATGAAGTAGATTTATAAAGTATTGATTTTTTTTATTTTATTTATATATAATTATATATAGGAAGATAGTAACATCCCCGCCATACCAAGATCACGCAGCACTGATTAGTTTATATAGATTGGGCTAATTGTAATGATACTTACTCTTGCATAGGTTTAGATACAGCATGCTCTTATTGGATGTTTTAATCACATGACCCTGCATCTCTGGGCGTGCGCACTGAGTCGGTCACTGATGCCGGCATCATATCCGGGAGGCCTCAATATCCGGTGTGTGCATGCCAGTGACGCCATGTTGCGGTCATGCGCACTCGGGGTGAGCCGCCTACTCAGATGTGACGCGGCCTCCGTTTCTGGCTTAGTGCGCCACGGGCCCGGAAATGCGGGTAAGCTAATTGAGATTCAGATATATATAAGGGGGTAGGGAACAGAAGGGGGTAGTTCTCTGAGGAAGATAACGAAACGTACGTAGGGACGGCTCCATTGGGTGTTCTGGCAGCATGGGTGAGTGCAATAGTATTGGATGGTAATAGCAGCTGATGTTAGACCTCTTTAAAATTGAATGGAAGCATAGGGGAAATCAGGAGACATCATTAAGTTATCTGATACATATATATCCCCGTGCAATATACTAAGATAGAGGTTAATATATAAGACATTATCACAACCGCATTTTCCATGATGATTTAAATCTGCTCACACCTTTTTAATTGTTTTTTAATTATTGTTGTCATTTTTTTAACTTTATTCCAATGAAATTTGATATGTATTTGGTACCTATTTATACATAATAAAAATCATTTATATTTTTTATGAACTAAGCCCAGTGTTTGTTTGTATAAAATTCTTTTATGAATGCACGATTTGGATGAGTTTTTTGGGAGTGACCAAAGTGGGGGTGGGAAGGTCATTCCCATATCCCATCATGGTTTCCCCTTTCCCAGTTCAAGCCGGCTAGAGACAGCTTACACATTCCAAGAGATTCATGCATGAGATGCAACGTACACATTGTAAGAACATAAAACTGTTGTGTATATGTGTGTTTCTCTCGTAAAAAGATGAATGATCTTGTTCAACAAGTTTCTTGTGAATGGATTACTTGTGCCAGAAGTACCAGGGCAGTGGCAAATTGGCACTTTTTATTTAAAGAAATAGGCGTAGAGCCTATTTGAATCTTGGCCTTTTTCTTTTCCTTTCTCCAACTAATGAATTTTGCCGTGGAAATGATCAAACAAACTTTTTCTACTCTATCCAACATCAACTGTCTGTCCTTGGCCCCTTTGGGACGAATAAAGTGCTGCCACTGCGGCAGCTTCCGCCACCTCCAACTGTCTGTCATTGGCCCCCCTAGGGTCAAAAAGAGTGCTATTGCTGCTGCCACCTCCATTTACATGTCCTTGGCCCCTTTGGGTCAAAAAGAGTGCTGCTGCTGCAGCTGCCAACACCTCCAACTGTCTTTTATTTGCCCCCTTTGGTCAAAAAAAGTGCTGCTGCTGCCAGCTCCAACTGTCCTTCATGTGTCCCCTTGGGTCAAAGAGAGTACTACTGCTGCTGCCACCTCCATTTGTCTGTCATTGGCCCCCTGGGGTTTAATAGAGTAGTGCTGCTTCCACCTCCAACTGTCTGTCATTAGCCCCCTTGGGTTGAAGAGAATGCTACTGCTGCTGCCAACTCCAACTATATGTCCTTTGCCCCTTTGGGTCAAAGAAGGTGCTTCTCTTGAGGCAAATTCCAGGTCTGTGGGTTAGGCCCCTCAGGATCAAGAAGAATACTACTGCTGTCGGTGCCACCTCCAGTTGTCTGTGCTTGGTCCTTTACGGTCTAAAAAGTTCCAGTACTGGTGGTGCCATTTCCAGTTGTATGTTCTAGGCCCCTCTGGGTAAAATAGAATGCCCCTAATGGTGCAGCCACTTTGAAGTGTCCACTGGTGCCCTGGGAGAAAGCATCATTTTATGCTGCTGATCCACCAATGTCAACTGCTGTCTATGGGGAAAACTTCATTTTGCGCCACTGATTTACCAAGGTCCACAGCTGTCCTTGGAGAAAACACAATTTTATGTTGCTGATCCACCAATGTGATATAACATGTCCTGACAGAAGGTGTCATTTAACAACAGTCATCCACCAAAACAGTCAATACCATCTGCTACTGACAGTTCAGTGCTGTAACATGTGTCAGATATGGTAAAAGGTATATACTCTGACTGAAAATTGACATTTTTAGCATTATGAAATTTTCACTTTTTTCCCACTGTAATTCTACCCACTCTGTAATACTACCACTAATATAGAGGTAATCCTTCTGATTTTATAATGTGGTTTGTTTAGTTTCAGTTCAAAACGAACCCGAACATCATGGTAAAGTTCGGTGAACTGATCGAACTGAACTTTTCAAAAGTTCGTTAATCTCTAATCATAACTTTGATTTTGTTTAATTTGAACTTATCTTATAGGTTAGCTAATCTTTTTTTCTGGCAAGAGTGGTACATCTCTATGTCGCTATGTCCATTAAACTCATCAGCCCATATCAGAATATTAAAGTCATTTTTAATCATTTTGATCTTTGTATGAATCATTTTGCTAAAGAATATAATTTACTTATTTGACATACACCATCTCATCCTGTGCTTTATGTAAATACAAAGTTGAAATTTATAATTCTAGTGACCGCTTATTAAAATCTACACTGACTTTCACTCATCAGTCACGAAAGGGCTCCCTACCTGCTGAGCCTTGATGAGACAGTAAAAGGAGGTACACCAGATAATCACTTCGGCCCAATTAAATTGACACTGTTAGCCTTTCAGATAGCATTCCGTGCCAAGGAGACGTAATGCTCCTGTAATAAGAATGAAATATGCCACTTGCAAGTACATCTTGTAATGTAGATATCACTTAGCATGCAAGAACTATACTATATATTTATTATGCAATTTTTTTTTCAGATGTTTTTAAGACGTACCCCTGGGTTAGACAACAAGATACAGAAAAAAATGTATTTCATACTAATTAAACTTCCTTGGTGGTCTAATGAAGGGGTCAAGTTAGGTTTATGTTTTGAGTCTATATTTTGGATCAAGGCCTTATCCTGACACTGGCTCTAATCACTCCCTCATCCCTTGAAGGTGACACAATCATCCTCCGCTCTGCAGGCTCAACTAGCACTCAAGCATTCAAGCAATTTGGTGCTCGCTCAAATTAGTGCTACACTAATGAACGCCTATAGCAATTCCTGGATGTCCGCTAAAGATGGACGAACCTCGAGCAAACTCGGGTTTGGAGTAACCTGAGTGTATCCGTGTACAGTATCTCTACCATGCCACTATGTGTTGGGGGTGTTGGGACAAATAGATGTGTGTATCCTCCAGGTAGGCCACATAGAGGTCTACAAACAAAGGGACCACATTTGCTGCAAAAACTATTTGTTGTCAAACATAAAAAAATTGCAACATATGTCACATGTGTCTTTAATTCCCTCAGTTTCACAAGAAAATGTGCAGCGTCCTTAATGTAGGAGAATGTGGTGCACCCCCGGAGGTGTTATATCGGAGGGACGGCCAGACACTTGCTAGGTGTTGTAGTGTGACACCACTTCGGTGGTGGATGGCCGAGATACAGCCAGACTTTAATGGATTGTCATGTGACGCCAGTGCCTGGTGGGCACACAGGAGTGATGGCATGACTGATTTTAGTGTGTAGGGCCAGTTGTACCCTTTTCCCCTGTGGTCGGTGTCCTGCCGGCTTGCTTCCGGGTCACTTGGGATGGTGTCACAGATGATGTAGTCATAGATGGCCAGAGCAGTGTAATGACCCTCCTTGATAGTAGGACCCGCCACCCACAGAAAGGGGAAGTGTCCCAAGGTTGCGGTGTATATGCTGTGTAGGTGGTGATGAATGATCACAGACTCTTGAGATAACGTTGAGTATGTTTACTACTTGTAAATGTGCAACAGGTAATACAGAAGATCTTTGATATGCACCTGACAAAGTTCCAATAAAGACTTGAACTTAAGACAACCAGATCTGTGTAGGAGATAGTTGTGTTGTTAGAGTTGTGTTGAGGTACAGTAGCCCAGAGGAGGATGCCGTGAGAGTCTGAACCCATATAGTAATGTGCTCTGCCGGGATGTTGGAGGATACAATAGAATACTTGTAGAAGAAGAAAAAGAAGAAGACCTGTGCCCATGTATTGACCTTTGACTTCAGTCTTCACACCACCTTATGCCTACTAGCATTGGCTGAGCTGTACTAATGAGTGACACAGGCCCTAGACCTTGTTACCTGGGCTGAGGCTGAGGAATGCTGAGGGTTTCCTGCTGACACCCGCGCTGCTAGATGAAATTCATAGGCATACTGCATATTTGCTCCACCCGGTTCAGTTCCTAGCTCTATGTCACTATAATGGATACTGTCCTGCACTTTGACTTCTTTTTGTCCATGGCGGGGGTTGAGGTTATCTTTTGGCTAGTTCCCTCCTAAGAGGTGTAACACTGCATAGTGCTTTGTGTGGGTACTAGTAAGAAGGTTGGGAACAGTGTGCTGTCTTGCGTCCTACCCATGCGGGGTACTAACCAAGAATGAACTAAGGGGACCTGGCAGAGGGCCAGGACCCGGAGGAGACCGCTGTGGAGAGCTATCTAGCTTACGTCCTTCCTCCACAACATCCCGATCTAAAAGCTCTTGCTCCTCCCTCACCCATGGGACTAACTTCCTCTACAGCATATAGGGTGCGCTGTGATTGGGTGAAAAAAGTGCAATAGAAGAGCAAAGAGGAGAGGTGATAGAAAAGAAGAAAGCAGAACTCCTACTGGTCCACAGATTCTGGTAACACATAAACACAACAACCCCTTGTGATCCTTCAGCTGTGCAGCTTCCATATACAAATACATAATACGGCGACATCTAGTGGTCAATTCTTAAAGGGAACCTGTCACCCCCCGTGTCGGGGTGACAGGCTCCCGACCCCCCGCTACAGCCCCCTACACTCACCTGATCCCGCCGGGTCCCGCTTCTGGATCCGGTCGGGTCACGGAGATCTCAGCCGCTGCAGCCCGGCGCGCGCACTGAGAGATGAGTCCAACAACCATAGAGAATGACGGAGCGCAAGACCACAAAAAACACCGACTTTTGCGAAGGGTCTATACAATAGCAACACTCCAAGTGGGACACCACAAGGACATATGTAGTACATAGGGTTGTAATATTTTATCTGGATATTCCGATGCCTTGCTGAAAATTGAACACCCCCTTACACTAAAGGGCGCCCTGGGGGGGGGTCAACAAAAGACTTATGGATCTTAAGGCCCTATTAAACGAAGCAATTATCGGCCGATATCGGCTGTTACAGTCGATAATCGTCTCGTCTAATAGAAGACAACGATCAGCTGACACGCACAATGTCGGCTGATCGTTGTCTTACAACATGTTGAAACATCGACGCTCACAGTCTGCTGCAGTCGCCCTGTGTAATAGGAGCAGTGGCAGTGATCACACGAGCAGCCCCCCCTGCGCAGCTTTTCGCCCCCCCCCCCCAGATCTTACACGCCCACTGCCGGCATGTGTAATAGTGCCGGCAGCGAGCAGGGTACAAGGAGCAAGCAAGTGCTGACCTGACTGGCTGGCGCTCGCTTGTTCCTCTGAATCGCCCTGTGTAATAGGGGCATTAGGCAAAAGATAATATGACAGAAAAATTCAAAATTGTACCCTGATGTAATCTGTACTCTACTCATCTATGTATCCATTGGTAGCGTGCAATTGCTACAGCGAATATTCTTAACATTCTGTTTTCATTATGTAATTTGGGGTACTGAGTGCAGAATAATGGGGTAATGGGGACAAAATTTTTGTTAGATTAGTGAGTGGCTGCAAAATAGCGTAATAATTGTGTAACTAATTGTATTCAAAATGCATTGCAGGTTGATAAGATTCAAGACAGAATTAGATTAACAAAATTTCCTGCCTTATTCTTTGATGTTGGTAACTTCCCTTTTTCCAGTTTTAAATTAGAAGTATGCAATTATTCTAGAAGCAAAAAACTTTGATGGTTCTTATATTTTTCATAAGGAATACCATTCAGGCCTGCTGTTTTATTTGCTTTTTGAAAACTGCTGATAATTCTTGTAATATAATAGAACAATCTAGCAAATGTGTATGGACATCATATATCTTTAGCTCCTCTAAATTATCTTTTTTATCATTACAGTTCCCTCAAAAGTAGAATTATGTAATAAAATTTTTTTTTTTTTTTGCACTAAACTATTCGGATTTAAGAGTTTTTGATCATTATAACTATTGATGGCAGCTATAACATTTTGGGGACCCTGATATCATGTTATTCTTGCTAATAATGTAACTGAAGAGCTCGTAGTCAAAACACACTGATGCAGACTTCCCTTCATTGATAAGTTTGAATTTCCATTAACTGTGCACTGTTGTTTTTGGGATACAATTCAAGAAGCGCTCTATGTCCCTTGTATCAAGCTTTGACTTTCAACCACAGCTATTTCTGTATGCAGATGTTTTACAATGCTTTTAATACTAAATTGTCATCAAGAAAACACTAGACTTCAATGCACCTATCAATTCAGATCACTGGACTTACTTTATTTTCTAGTTGTCTTTAATGGAGCTGCATCACCAAGGGGAGGGGACATAGCCACACTGGGGGGCAGCAATTCCCCTCCCTGTGCATCGAGCCGCGACACTACATGGCAAAAAATCAGAACCAAGAGCGGAAACGGGCGGGTTATCGAAAAATGACTGCACCACCAAGATCCCCACGCCTGAGCCAACCGTCTAATTTAAAAAAAAAAAAAAAAAAAAAAAAAAGAAAAAGAAAACTATGTACTTGATGGTACATGTACTTTAATTCACATTTCAAATTTTAGGTATTTATTTGGATGGATTAAGTATGCCTGAATGTTTTCTTAAAGTGTCACTGTCGTTATAAACATTTTTTGACATGTCAGAGAGATATTAAAAGTTTAGATGGATTTGAGTGTTCGGACCCTTACCCATCATGAGAACGCATGGTCCACTCAGTGTCAGTGAAGTCAGGCTCATAGACTCATCACTTTGAGCATAGTCTTCTCCTGGATCTTTCTAATGATCAATCAAGTCTGAACACTTGGAGCTGGACTGATCAAAACCTTTGTCATGTTTCTTCTGTATAACAACAATGACACTTTCAAAAGAGTCTGATAGCTGTTTGCAAACTTTTTAAATTGTCCATGTTGTTACCACCTTCCTCCAACTCCGCCCCTTCCTGCTGCTTATGTCACTGTCATTGAAAGGTGACAGCTGGATATATACAACAGATGCAGACCGGCACAGCAAGCCTCTCTAGAACGCTTTTTGAGGTGCACTATGTGCTTAGCTGGACTCTATAGTGCAGACCAGGTAATTTAACACGTGTGGGGTGCTCAGCTAAATCATAGCAAAATAGTTGCAATCCATATGTAGAAAGATAAGAATAAAGCGGCAACTCACCACTGTTTACGTGAACAAATTCAGTGCTTGTTTATTCGTCCATAACTGACAAACATATTTTCTTAGCAGGTAAGACGCCAACGATTCATGATGGTAACAGGTGACAGCTGTTTCGCTTCGCTAAGCTTCTACAGACCTGCCTCTCCCGTTCACGTCACTTCAGATATACCTACAATCTCCTCCCATCTTAGTCACGGGAGCGGGATCAGCTTACAACATACAAAATAGTGCATAGAGTGATTCAAAAACAAGATAACATCGTAGCTATAGTGTGCTAATGTTATTTACAAAAATACACTTAAGTCCACTCTGTTGTTTAACCCTAGGTTTCCCTGGGCATTGTTTTTCAAAATCCAATGTGCTTCCATCTGCATAAGTCGTTTGCGTCTATTTGGTCCTGGCTTTGCTCGTTCGATGCCACAGAATGACAGCACTTTGGGGTTATTTTCATGGTTCTCCCTTACATGATCTATTAACCTGCGTGATCCTTCTCCTGTTCTAAGGGATCGTATGTGTTCACGAAACCTAGTGTGAACTGGGCGTATAGTATTACCTATATAGAACCTCCCACATTCACACCAGATCACATATACCACAAAATTGGTACGACAGCAGATAAAGTCTTTTATTATAACTTCTATCCCCCCTACATTAAGGCATTTATTTGGCAAGAATTGGGGACACCAATTACAGTTGCCGCATTTGTGATTACCTATCGGGGTCATTTTATCTAACCAATTTGTTTTTTGTTTTCTATATCTGCTGTTCACTAGAATGTCTTTTAGGTTTTTACTTCTTTTAAATGCAATCATGGGTTTTTGTTTGCCTATATCTTCTAGTGATGGATCACTTTCAATTAGATACCAATATTTTAGAATAGTTGTTTTGATTTTTTCTGACATTATTCCGAACTGGAAAACAAAGGTAAAGCGTTCTGTTTTTTTTTATTTTTATTGACCTTTTTAGATGTTAGAATTTCTTTCTGTTTTTTTACTTTCTGTGCTTTTTTCAAAGCTTTGTCTAATACTTTAGTGGGATACCCTCTATTTATAAATCTATTATATAGTTCCTTAGCCTGTTATTGGAAACCTTTTGGAGGAACTCAAAGCACTGTGTTACCCCCGTGAGCCGCCAAATTTGACACCAGACGAGAAAAAAGCTCTGGAGTGGCTAAAAAAACAAAATAACATCATTACAAAAAAGGCGGACAAAGGAGGTAACACAGTGCTTATGAGCAGAGAATATTATGAACAAGAAGCATATCGCCAACTTAGCGATGCTGCCACTTATGAGAAATTAAAAGAAAATCCCACTGAAAATATATGTCACATTTACGCACACTGTTGCGGAAATACGTAGAACTGGGGACACTGTCGAGAAAAATGGCCGAGAAACTTATACCATCCTCACCCACTAATCCATGCTGGTACTTTGTACCAAAATTGCATAAAAGTTTAGTTTCCCCACCCGGCAGACCTATCGTCTCCGGGTTGGTTTCTGCAACGGAATATATTTCAAAATATGTAGACTGGTTGTTAAGACCGCTTCTCGACAGTGTCCCAGCTCTCGTAAAAAACAGCAATGAGTTCTTAAGAGTATTGGGAGAAATGGAATGGGAGGAGGGGTGTATTTTGACATCCATCGACATCGAAAGCCTATACACGAGGATCCCTCAGGACCTCGGAGTACAGGCTATTAGAGAAATCCTACAGGAGAGTGATAAAAGTGACGATTTTGTAAACTTTGTGTGTGATTCCCTAGAGTTTATTTTGAGACATAACGCCTTTCAGTTCAACGATGTATGGTATAGTCAAAAACATGGTACGGCGATGGGCACGCCCACTGCATGCACATTCGCCAATCTATTTATCGCACTGTTTAAAAGGCGTTATGTCTTTGGATCATTATATGGGGAGGATCTAGCACAGATTTTGAAGACTTTGTAAATCATTTGAATAACAATAACGAAATGAATATGCGATTTACCAGTAAAATAGGACCACAAGAATTAGAATTCTTAGAGGAGAAGAAAATCGTGACCTATGGATATAGAAAAAATACAGCTTGTAATACATTATTACATTATAGTAGTAACCATCCAACACACATGAAACAATCCATACCGTATAGCCAATTTTTATGCCTTCGCAGAATTAATAGCACATAAGAAGGTTTCCAAAAACAGGCTAAGGAACTATATAATAGATTTATAAATAGAGGGTATCCCACTAAAGTATTAGACAAAGCTTTGAAAAAAGCACAGAAAGTAAAAAAACAGAAAGAAATTCTAACATCTAAAAAGGTCAATAAAAATAAAAAAACAGAACGCTTTACCTTTGTTTTCCAGTTCGGAATAATGTCAGAAAAAGTCAAAACAACTATTCTAAAATATTGGTATCTAATTAAAAGTGATCCATCACTAGACGATATAGGGAAACAAAAACCCATAATTGCATTTAAAAGAAGTAAAAACCTAAAAGACATTCTAGTGAACAGCAGATATAGAAAACAAAAAACAAATTGGTTAGATAAAATGACCCCGATAGGTAATCACAAATGCGGCAACTGTAATTGGTGTCCCCAATTCTTGCTAAATAAATGCCTTAATGTAGGGGGGATGGAAGTTATAATAAAAGACTTTATCTGCTGTCATACCAATTTTGTGGTATACATGATCTGGTGTGAATGTGGGAGGTTCTATATAGGTAATACTATACGCCTAGTTCACACTAGGTTTCGTGAACACATACGATCCCTTAGAACAGGAGAAGGATCACGCAGGTTAATAGATCATGTAAGGGAGAACCATGAAAATAACCCCAAAGTGCTGTCATTCTGTGGCATCGAACGAGCAAAGCCAGGACCAAATAGCCACAAACGACTTATGCAGATGGAAGCACATTGGATTTTGAAAACCAATGCCCAGGGAAAACTAGGGTTAAACGACAGAGTGGACTTAAGTGTATTTTTGTAAATAACATTAGCACACTATAGCTACAATGTTATCTTGTTTTTAAATCACTCTATGCACTATTTTGTATGTTGTAAGCTGATCCCGCTCCCGTGACTAAGATGGGAGGAGATTGTAGGTATATCTGAAGTGACGTGAACGGGAGAGGCAGGTCTGTAGAAGCTTAGTAAAGTGAAACAGCTGTCACCTGTTACCATCATGAATCGTTGGCGTCTTACCTGCTAAGAAAATATGTTTGTCAGTTATGGACGAATAAACAAGCACTGAATTTTTTCACGTATACAGTGGTGAGTTGCCGCTTTATTCTTATCTTTCTACATATGGATGACAGCTGGATGTGTTCTCATGTTGGGATCATAAACATAATCCTGAAACACAGATGCTACCTGCACCAGAAGTTCCTGGCTCTCTGCTCTCCCGCAGCATTCCCTCTATCTGTGTGTATGTCTTACGAAAAGCTAAAATCATGGTTGCCAGGGAGTCTGGAACATTAAACCCAGATCTGTGGGCGGGCCTCCGTTCAACTATAGGCCTTGTCACATACACTGAGGGACCAGCAAGGGGAAAAAATGCTACACTTGCAGATAACCTAACAAGTTTCCTTTTGTTAATATCCCCATAGAAATAAAGAATTGGTTACAAAAGGAAATTTTTTTAAAAAAAATTAGGCTCAAACAAACAACATATAGGCATCAATCAAACCCTGAAACTCATTTAGTAGCGACTCTCAAAGAGAACCCTTTACCAAACAGTAATTAATAGGACAAAGTCTATTTTTAACTTTATTAAACTGGAAGGCGAATGTTCAAACCTAAGAAAAAAAGTGTGCATCCAGTACAGGACTTCTATTAAAGGGGTTATCCAGCACTACAAAAACATGGCCACTTTCTTACAGAGACAGCACTACTCTTGTCTCCAGTTCAGGTGGGGTTTGCAATTAGGCTCCATTCATTTCAATGGAATTTAAAGTTACAAAACCTGTTCCCAAACTGGAGACAAGAGAGGGGCTGTCTCTAGAAGACTGTGCCCATGTTTTTGTAGCACTGGATAACCCCTTTAAAGTGACACTGTCACCCCCTTTTTGCATTCTGACCTCTCTACACAGGTGTAATGGGTAAATTTAGCAGTTGTCATACCGTATTAAATATCACACGTCATGGTGCTTGTTCAAGTAAAAAGTGAGTGGGAGCACCACTTAGCCCCTCCCACAGCACCACAGTTGGCCCCACCCTTCATCATCAGCATATAGGCCCCTCCCCCTCAACGCCCATTGGTATGGGCTGACCTAGAGCGGGTTGGGCCTAGACCTTTAGGACAGCCTGTTCCAATGGTCGACAAGGGGTGATGCCTATGTGCATAACACATCCTGGAGAGGCATGGCAAATGGTGGCGCTGTGGGTGGGGCCAAGTGATGCTACTGCCATGAAGACCTGGTCACTTAGCACAATCTGCAGATGATAAAAGATCACTTTGTACTTGAACAAGCACCATGACGCATGATATAAAATAAGGTATGAAAACTGCAACATTTACACCTTTACACCTGTGTAGAGAAGTCAGAATGCAAAAAGGGGGTGACAGTGTCACTTTAAGGGCTATCACTAGGAGTCTGTCAGAACTGAAGAGTACAGGATTAAGATACCAGGGGGACAGTTTGGAAATACTCTGCCACTTTTCAATATTGAGGACATCAGAAAAGTTAGCTTCCTGTGGGAGGTGTACAGTATGTGGGCAGTACCTTATTCAGGTCTTGGGGGCAGGTAGCCTAGTGGAGTGCCAACATGAGGAAACAGGCCATAGATTTGAGGTTGGCATAAAGGGGCAGAGTAAGCAAATCCATATCTGATCAAGTGACCACCCAAGTGCAATGAGATAGTTAATATGTCCATTTAATAATGTTACAGTTTATTATTATAGAGCAGAGGACCCAGCTAATCGACTGGATTTTATTCAACACAGGGACTCACAAATAATCACCATGGCTTAGTGTGTGACCTACTTGGGGAGGTCAGAAAACATGTAAAAGTCTTCATTTCTTAACTACTATTCGACCTGTTATTATCTTTAAAATTAGATAGTGTATTAAGAACTCCATGTGAATCCAAAAATATAACCTCAGGACAATTAAAGGATTATAGGTCTCAGACAAAGATGAAATCTGCATAGAAAATTGCTTGTGTTGGAAAATGGACCGCTGTGCATAATTTGTAAATAATCAATCTTGAACAGTAGAACAGAAAATGAATAATAAAATGACCAAAATATGTTTTGACTTTATTTCTATATAATATGGCAAAATAAACATTCATTAAATTTCCGAATGCTAAATTTAATCATAATTTGTCTTTCTTCTACTCTACATATAAACAAACTATCATTACTATTATTATTACTTATTGTGCTAATGCGTCATGTTCAATTAATTCGGAATTACTTAGCATAATGATGTTAAACTATGTTTTGTTCTGTTTTCCAAGTGATTGTTGGACTTCTCCTTGTTATGTCCTTTTAATTACCAATTTATGTTGTCAGGGGTCTTATCTTTACATGTGGTATTACTGATATATTGCCTGTGATGGATGGTGATTTTAAGCCCTTAAAGGGCAACTCCGGCCAAAACGTATTTTTAATATGTTATTACTTACGGAAAGTTAGCCAAATTCCTAATGTACATTAATTATGGGAAATGCACATATAGTGCTATTTCCCTTAATTTAGTAGATCAGGCAGGGTTCAGATTACCTAAAAAACTGTGACGTCACAAATCAGTTGTAATTCCTATGTAGTGTCCAGCAGGGGGAACACTATATTTAGAAGTCTATGGCACTGTATTGTCTATGGAAGTGTATGTAATGTAAGAGTGGTTACAGTAGTATAGCAGATGATGGGGGAGTAGAACCAGGGCCATCCCCTTCACCAGCTCCGCCTGCCACCGCCGCACAGCCATTCACACATCCTGCCGGGCAACTGCCAAGCTCACAGCCGCCCCTGCGTCCTGCCGACTCGTTCCCTGTTACCTCCAGCAGCTCGGGTGACATCAGGGAACGAGTCAGAAGGACGCGGGGGCGGCAGTGAACAGTGACCAGTGAGGTCATCTTGGGCCCCCTTCCTCGACCAAGTGATACTATTGATATATATTTAGACCGCTATTTCCAATAATACCAGTATACAAGGGGGAAATACCGCCACACCACAACCACTACCATCACCACCATATTGTTACTAACCAAATCCAGTATACTAATAAAATAAAACACAGTGCCAGATAACAAGTAACAAATAATACCACCACATACTGACTAACGCCAAGGCTGCTACTGAATAAGATCCACTGTACAAACATTAATATCACCTCATACAGTCATATAGAGGTAGACTTAGCTCTACACAGGTTTTGTACCAACTTCTTTGGCTTTGTCCTTTATACCACTTGGATGCTGTTACCTTTTTTTATATTTTTTTTCATACTACCTCTTTCTACACCCATTTTAGAGCCATTTTTGCGAGCCAAAGTTCGGGTCCCTATTGACTTCAATGAGGTTCGGGTCAGTTTAAAAGTTTGTTAAAATCCAGGTTGTCAAACTTTTTTGTGATGAGATTGAAGGAACTGGTCGAACCCGAATATCCACTGGTCCGCTTATAACTAATCCTTATGTAACACCACAATTAACATGTCAATTTTTTGGGCGGATAGCAGAATGAGGTTCAGATTATCCTTGAGTCTATGGGACAAGTGGAGACCGCAGAGCGGATTCCGCTCGAAATTTCCGCCCAAATTCTGTAGTGTGCAAACATAACCTAAGATTAATTACCTTTTAAATTTGGCTGGGTTCACACTATGTATATTTGAGGCTGTATTTGGTCCTCATGTCAGGTCCTCATAGCAACCAAAACCAGGAGTGGATTGAAAACACAGAAAGAATCTGTTCACACAATGTTGAAATTGAGTGGATGGCCGCCATATAACAGTAAATAACGGCCATTATTTCAATACCACAGCCGTTGTTTTAAAATAACAGCAAATATTTGCCATTAAATGACGGCCATCCACTCAATTACAACATTATGTGAACAGAGCCTTTCTGTGTTTTCAATCCACTCCTGGTTTTGGTTGCTATACAGCCTCACAAATACAGCCTCAAATATACATAGTGTGAACCCAGCCTCAATCTGTTCAACATTCTCTGGACCTTTGTTATTATGGATAAGCATGCTAGTAGCGATGGTGTCAATAAAGCTAGGTACCAGGATTAGTAGTAAAAATACAACTTTGTTATGTTTTACATGAGTTCCTTTCCCTTCATTTCCAAACAGAAATTGATTAGGCATGTATTAGTGCACAGAGTGATTTAGTTGGCTTGCCAGGAGTTAGTACATTATGGCAATAATTTTAAACAGATCAATATTTTAACTGTAAATCACATTTTATTTTTTTCCTAATCCCTTCAAAATGTATAAAAATTCTTTTTAGTTCAAATGGTCACTATCAGTACTGAGTTTCTCATGTACATTATTTTGATTAACACTGATGCAGTAGAAATAGACAGGAACAAATTAAAGCTGAAATTTAATTACAAGTCTTTCTAGAACTAATTGGAACCTTAGAAAATGTTCACCATTCTAATTCATTAATCAGCCTTTCTGACTACCATCAAATTAATAAATGTAATTAAAAAAACTATATATTTAAATGGCCACTTCTGCATTCTGGACAAGCGAGTCTGTTTGCTTATTACTGTTGCATCACCATTCAAAGTATTTTAACTCTGTATTAAACTGATAGCTTGTGTCAAACAAGTGTCCATTGGTTTTAACAGTACTGTATATGTAATTGCACTAGGAACAGTGTCAGTATATGTTTAAAGGGGTACTTCAACCAAAAAATGTTTACATCTGGTTTCAGAAAGTTCCAATAGATTTGTAAATTACTTCTATTTAAAGTCTCAACCCTTCCAGTATTTTTCAGCTGCTGTATGTCCTGCAGGAAGTGGTGTATTCTTTCCAGTCTGACCCAGTGCTCTCTGCTGCCATTCCTGTCCACGTCATGAACTGTCCAGAGCTGTAGCTAATCCACATAAAAAACCTCTCCTGCTTGTAACAGTTCCTGTCACAGACAGAGGTGGCAGCAGAGAGCACTGTGTCAGACTGGGAAGAATACACCCTTTCCTGCAGGACATGCAGTAGCTGATAAGTACTGGATGGTATGAGATTTTTAAATAGAAGTAATTTACAAATCTATATAACTTTCTGATATCAGCTGATGTGAAAGATTTTATTTTATTTGTTTTGGCGGAGTACCCCTTCAAGGCTGTGTTAGATAGTTGCAATGCAGGTGAATTTCGGTGTCTACATTTAACCCTCCCCTTCTTCTGTGTGTACAGGTAAATCCTGGGAGCCATGTGCTTAGTGCTCCAGGGTGAACATACAAGCCCTGGTGATCGAGTGGGCTCTGCATTGCTGGCACAATGAGTCTATGCTTACCTCTCCGCGCTCCCCCCACATTCTTCTGTGGTGTCTCCGGTGAACTTCCCACCGGCAACACGCTGACAAAGTCTCTGAAAAGTGAGAGGCCGCTCAGCTAGATACTGACTGCTGCATGTCTGCAGCAAAATGTCAAAAAATGTAAAGCGCCAGATAACCCCTTTAATAAACATTATAAAAGAAGTGGACCTTATACTATTCCCTGTGGTACCTCACTTGTAACTGCGGTCCAATCTGAATAAGTCCTATCAATAACCATCCTCTTTCCTATCCAGTTACTTACCCATCATCATTTTACTGACCAACCTTTTACGCGGCACAATGTCAAATGTCTTTAAAAAGTCCAGATACACAACCTCACCCAGGTCCAATATATGACGGACCTCCTCAGAGAAGCTGATCAGAATAGTCTGACAGGAACAACCCTTCATAAAGCCATGCTGGTGCTATGTTGTATAGCATCTCTTAGGAAACCCTCAAATGCTTTACCCACTATAGTTGTTAGACTTACAGGCCTATGAATAGTGGTCAGCTCACCCAGCTTGCAGACCCAACACAAGTGCACAGCAAGAACCGGAGCAAGGGTCACTCACAAGCAAGGGAAAAATGTCCAGCACCCGATTACTTTTTGACCTCTTCTTGAATATTGGTACTACACTGGCTAAGTGCCAGTCCTGTGGAACAGACCCTGTCATTATTGAATCCTAGGAATAAGGGTCTGTCTAACAAAGTACTTAATTCCTGCAAAACTCTGGCATGTATGCCATCTGGGCCCAGTGACTTTCTGGATTTAAATGTGTTTAACCCCTTCCCTCCACAGGACGTACCAGCACGTCCTGTGGGGGGGGGGGGAGTTCACTGCAGCACGGGACCGCGGCTATTAGCGGGTGCCACCGATCAGACACGCCTGCTAATTAGGAAAGTTAGAAGCAGCTGTAAAACATGACAGCTGCCTCTAACAGTTCTGTGTCCCCTTGTCCCTAGTGTCTGGTGGCCGGATCTCCCTCCCGCGATGCGATCGCAGGGGGGAGATCTGCTGTACTGTGCCGGCCTGGGCTTAGCTGATCCCAGCTCGGCAATCCATAGATATGGTCTGCTGCAGACCATTATAATAGAGCACTGATCTGATGGATCACTGCTCTATTATATACACAGCATTGATCTCAATGGGAGATCAGTGCTGTGTATAAAGAAGTCCCCCAGGGGGTTTCTAATTACTGTTGGTTTTTAATAATAAAAAATCCCCTCCATAAAAAAATTTTTTAAATCACCACCCTTTTCCCATTTTATAAAAATAAATAAATAAACAAACATATTTGACATCGCCGCGTGCATAATCACCCAAAATATTAAATTATCACATTCCTGACCTCGCACGGTAAACAGCGTAAGCGCCAAAAAATCCAAAGTGCAAAATTGCGCATTTTTGGTCGCATCAAATTCAGAAAAATTGTGATAAAAAGTGATCAAAAAGTTGCATATATGCAGGTAAGGTACTGATAGAAAGAACACATCATGGTGCAAAAAATGACACCACACACAGCCCCATAGACCAAAGTATAACAGCACTATAAGCATGGGAATAGAGCAATTTTAAAGAACATTTCGTTTTTTTGAAAGGTTTTGATTTTTTATAAGCCATTAAATAATATAAAAGTTATACATGTTACATATCGTTGTAATTGTAACAACCTGAGGAACATGCGTAATAAGTCAGTTTTACCATATGGCACATGGCGTAAACACAAAACTACCCCAAATAAAAAATATTGTGTTTTATTTTCAATTTTACTGTGCATATAATTTTTTTCTGGTTTTGCAATATATTTTATGCAAAAATTAAGTCTGCCATTGCAAAGTACAATTAGTTGCACAAAAAATAAGTGCTCATGTGGGTCTGTAGGTGAAAAAATGCAAGTGCTATGGCCTTTTAAACCCGAGGATGAAAAAACGAAAACGCAAAAACGAAAATTAGCCCGGTCCTGAAGGGGTTAAGGCAGTGCTGCATTTCCTGGGCAGGTGAGATTTATCAATGGTTTATATTATCGCTACTTATGTCATCTATCATATGGGTTTTCTGTGTAAATACAGTAGAGAAAAAAAGGTATTTAGTAAATTGGCCTTTTCCTTATCCTCCTCCACCATTACACACAACTTATTTTTGAGGGGGTGAACATTTTAAGTTTTGAGTTTCTTGTTATTTATATAAATGAAGAATATTTTGGGATTATTTTTACTTTCTGTGGCAATCATTCTTTCTGTTGCAATTTTTGCTTCTTTTATTTCATTTTATTATTTTTTTTACACAATTGCTGCTGCATCTAATGCAAGTCTATGTACATGTAGACACAGCAGAGTTAGTAGTCAAACTAGGTGCATTAACACATATAGTTAACACTCTATCACTGATAATTCTGCCACATCTGTATGCTGCTCCATTTTTGTTGTTACTTGCATCCAGATGTTTGCGGCACTCTGGAGGATAATATCACCAATGAGACGAGGAATGTAATTTACGGTAATGCTGAACTAAGCACAGCACATGCCATAAATCATAAATCTAGTGTGAGAGGACTCATAGTAGTTAAAATTCATGAAATGATGAATAACATTTTGTGTAATATTTCTTTAACATATTGAAATAGATTTCAATATGTTGAAATGCCATTACTTTTTTAGTGCTAAACAGTTGTCAAAAGAAAATTAAATTTGAAAGAGTTCAGAGATTACATTTTTGGTTTGTGTCAAGTAAGCACTTTATCTTTTCTTTCATTAAAATATTTGCATTTTGTCTTGAAACAAATTACAAATGCCTGATTCATTGATATAAGTGGTATGATTAAAGTAGCTTCAATAATTAAAAAACTGTATTCCTGACAAGTATTTTGCTGCAATGTAGTCAGAGGGTAAAGTATTTTGAAAAATAAGTGTCAAAACAAAACTGTATACTAGTTTGCTCACATCTCATTTTGTCAACATAACCTACGCTAAATAAAACATAATTTTTTAAAGGGAATATATCACCTATATATTACTTAAAAGCAGGATCTGATTTTTACAATTTTCTTTTGAGAGCAGCTTCTCTGCTGTATTGTGTTACATGATGGAACATAGGGAACTGTAACTTGGAGATTCAATTTATTTATATGGGAAAGTTTTCTGGGCATGCTTCGTGTCCTATGCAACTGTTACTCTATAGGATGGTGGAGGAGGTGAGCACTGAGCTTAATCTATTTCCAATTATGAATTCTGTCTTATCTGCCTCTAGCTGTATAATAGAGGTGGTACCTGTTAATCTGTCATTGCAATCCCGTCTCTAATAATAGTGAGAAGTTGTCACTATAAAACAAAAACTGTTAGACTATTATGGGAATCAGGGTCTAGAGTGAAATCTGAACTTCTAAATATAAATATAAATCATAAAATAGACAATTAAAAAAAAAAAAATAAAAAAAAATCACAACTATTTTATAAAAACAAAGAAAATAGTATCCTGCAATATTAAGCCAGGTTCACACACAGTAAGACACCGTTTTTTGTGGTGTTGAACTCGCATCTGAAAATCATGTGAAAATCAAAATACTCGCACCAAACACGCAGCGAGAATACACATACGTTGACTTGATAGCAATCAGTATCACTGCGGATTCATGTGCGAGAAACGCTCAGCGATAAATACGTATCGATACGGTACGCGTGAAGGCACCCTAAATCAGAAAGTTTTTCTTCTGACAGATTTAAATAAACTCTTATCTTACTCAGGTTATCTCAAATAAATGAAAAAGTTGTCAAATTTCCAACAGCAATTCAGATATCATATGGAGTGGTGTTTCAATCTGGAATTCCATTTATTCTCTTTCCATACCATGGTCTTTTTCTGACGGCTGATAGTACTAGATTCTAGAAAAATTGAGAAATTAAAGGGGTAATCATCTGAAATTAAAGTTTTAATATGATGCTGTCCTTGGGGAGAATATAACTAGGGATGGTTCGAACCGAGTTCGGTTCGGGTTCGTACGAACCCGAACGCTCGGCAATGATTCCCGCTGTCTGCCCTCTCCGTGGAGAGGGTGGATACAGCGGGAGGACCGCCTGGAAAACTGGGATACAGCCATAGCCATAGGCTGTATCCCAGTTTTCCAGGCGGTCCTCCCGCTGTATCCACTTGCTGCACGGAGCGGGCAGACAGCGGGAATCTGATGCCAAGCGTTCGGGATCATACGAACCCGAACCTCGGCAGTTTCAGACCATCCCTAAATATAACAAACAGGATATTCTTACCTTTTCATCCCCCTCAGGTGTCCTCTTTTGTCATCTTTGAGTCCCTGGCTGCACAATCCCACCTCCATTTCTAAGACAGACTCGTCTGACAGTGACAGCCCGCTCAGCCAATCACTGACTAGGGATAGTGCTGCAGCCAGTGATTGACTGAGCAGGTTGTCACTGCAAGATGAGTCAGGCTTGCAAGTGGAGGTAGGATCGTTCAACCATCAGGGACATCGAGGCAGCACAGAAAGGTAAAAAATAGTCTGTTTGTTATGTTCTCCCCGAGGGCAGCAACATATAAAAATTTAAATGTGAATGGAATAGCCCATTAACATCTTCATCACCTAGATGGCAGAGACTTTACAACTGACTCTTGAACCTGACTTACTGTCCTGACTTACTGTATAAGTGTACTACCTGGAAAGCACAGTGGTTTCAATAAGATTTATTTTGCCAGCAGATTTATGAGATGGCCAGCATAATCAGATTGCCATAGGGAAACCTTAAAATAGATGACAGTTGCCCAGCCCACGCACACAACCTCTTTAACAATAGTAATCCAATGTTCAATTGTAGATGAAAATAAATGTTTCTTTAGACATTATTCAGTTTAAATATAATATGACAGTTTGTGTCCTTTTTGCGGGTGTGTAAGCCGAAAAAGGTTAAAGGGGTGAACACATTTAACTTGCACAGAGATTTCATAGTTGTCAGTATGTGCCTCTGAACCAAAGCTCTGAAATATAACTTTACTCAAGCTTTGTTTGATTTTATCGCTTCATTTTTTTATTTTTTACAAAAAACAAAACATTACATTAGGTTTTATGTTACATAGAAACATACAACATTAGACGTGCTTTTGTTGATTTAAATAAAATAAATAAGTAACATAGTAACATAGTAACTTAGTAAATAAGGTTGAAAGAAGACAAGAGTCCATCAGGCCTCTCTTGAACTTATTTAATAAATCAGCCATGACAACATCATGTGGCAGAGAGTTCCACAGTCTTACCGCTCGTACAGTAAAGAACCAGCATCAATGCTGATGATAAAATCTTCTTTCCTGTAGACATAGAGGATGCCCCTTTGTCATGGTTACAGACCTAGGAGTAAAAAGATCACTACAAAAATCTCTGTACTGTCCATTCATATATTTGTACATTGTGATCATATCGCCCCCTAAGACGTCTTTTTTCTAGCGTAAATAACCCCAAGCTTGATAACCTGTCCTGGTACTGTGACCCACCCATTCCCTTAATGACCTTTGTTGCCCTCCTCTGCACCCGCTCCAGTTCAGCCCTGTCCTTCTTATATACCGGTGCCCAAAACTGTACACAGTATATACCATGTGTGGTCTGACCAGTGATTTATAAAGAGGCAAAACTATGTTCTCATCTTTAGCATCTATACCTCTTTTGATGCATCCCATTATTTTATTAGCCTTGGCAGCTGCTGCCTGGCACTAATCACTAAAGTTGAGTTTACTGTCCACCAATACCCCAAGGTCCTTTTCGGAAGTAGTTTTACCCAGTGTTTTGTTATTTAGCACATAACTGTACTTATTATTTCTACGGCCCAAGTGCATAACCTTACATTTATCCACATTAAACTTCATTTGCCATTTCACCGCCCTTGCCTCTAGCTTCTCCAAATACCTCTGTAATATTATATTATCCTCCTCTGTACTGATTACTTTACCCAGTTTAGTATCATCTGAAAAAATGGAGATTCTACTCTGTAGCCCCTCAACAAGATCATTAATAAAAATATTAAAAAGAAGTGGACCCAACACTGACCCCTGTGGTACCCCACTAGTAACTAAAACCCAATCTGAATATGTTCCATCAATGACCACCCTCTGTTTTCTATCACACAACCAGTTACTTACCCATTTGCATACATTTTCTGTGAGTCCCAGCATCCTCATTTTGTAGACCAACCTTTCATGCGGCACAGTATCAAATGCCTTTGAAAAGTCCAGATATACAACAATCACAGCCTCCCCCAGGTCCAGTCTATAACTTACCTCTTCATAGAAGCCGATCAGATTAGTCTGACAGGATCGATCCCTCATAAATCCATGCTGGTGCTGCGTCATAAGATTATTTTCATTAAGATACACCAGTATAGCATCTCTTACAAACCCCTCAAATACTGTACCTACTATAGATGTTAGACTTACGGGCCTGTAGTTTCCAGGATCACTCTTTGACCCCTTCTTGAATATTGGTACCACATTAGCTATGCGCCAGTCCTGTGGAACAATCCCTGTCGTAATAGAATCTTTAAATATTAGGAATATCGGTCTGTCTAACACAGTATATAATTCTTGCAAAACTCTAGGATGGATACCTTCTGGGCCCGGTGACTTATGGATTTTAATGTTTTTAAGGCGTCTCCCCACAGCTTGTTATGTTAGGCAGGTGAGATTTATGGGAGGATTTATATTATCCCTAGTCATGTCGTCTGTTATGGGATTCTCCTCTGTGAATACAGTAGAGAAAAATGTATTTAATAGATTGGCCTTTTCCTTTTCCCCCTCCACCATTACACCCAGATTATTTTTGAGGGGACCAACATTTTCGGTTTTAAGTCTTTTGTTGTTTATATAGGTGAAGAACATTTTGGGATTCGTTTTACTTTCTGTGGCTATCCTTCTTTCTGTTGCTATTTTTGCTTCTTTTATTTGTATTTTACACATTCTATTCTTCTGTCTATAGTTGCTCAATGCTTCCCCACTACCTTCTTGTTTTAGTAGTCTGAATGCTTGTTTCTTATCACTTATTGACCCCCTTACAGCTGAAGTTAACCACATTGGATATCTCTTATTTCTACTACTTTTATTCCCATATGGTATGTGTTGTTCACACGATTTACCCAGGATGCTCTTAAATATGTCCCATTTCTCTTGTGTACTTTTATTTCTGAAGGAATTGTCCCAGTCTATGTTCCCAAGGTCCTCTCTTAGTTTTTGGAAATTAGCCTTTCTGAAATTTAATGTTTTTGTAGCCCCTCTACTAATCATTTTATTGAAGGATAATTGAAAACTTACTATGTTATGGTCACTATTACCTAGGTGACCCCCCACCTCTATTTTTGATATTCTGTCTGGCCTATTGGTTAAGATTAGGTCCAGGAGTGCCCCCCCTCTTGTTGGTTCCTGTACTAGTTGGGAAAGGTAATTATCTTTTACTATTTCCAAAAACCTGCTTCCCTTCCTGGAGCTGCAGGTTTCTGCTTTCCAATTTATATTTGGGTAGTTAAAGTCCCCCATAATAATGACTTCCCCCTGCTTCGCTGCCGCATCTATTTGTCTTATAAGAAGATTTTCTGACTCTTCCACTATACTTGGAGGTTTATAACTCACTCCTTTAAGAATTTTATTATTCTTCGTCCCTCCCCTTATTTCTACCCAAAGAGATTCCACATTATCATCACTTATATCCTCCCGCAGAATGGACTTAAGGCATGATTTAACATATAGACAGACCCCTCCCCCTTTCTTATTTTTACGGTCGTTTCTGAATAGACTATAACCCTGGATATTAACAACCCAGTCATAACTCTCATCCAGCCATGTCTCGCTTATCCCCACTATATCATATTTCTCTTCGACCATTATAAGTTCTAATTCCTCAGCTTTATTAGTGAGGCTTCGAGCATTAGTATACATACATTTAATATGTTTGTCCATATTCCCTTTCCTCTTGTCACTAGTGACTGTTCTAACCCCTCCCGCCGCTCCACCCCCAGTTCCATAATCTAGGCCCAGCTCTCCATCTACTCTGTCTTCACTTACTATATTGTAGTTGCCCCCCCCCCCCGGTCCCTAGTTTAAACACTCCTCCAACCTCTTAGCCATCTTCTCCCCCAGCACGGCTGCACCCTCCCCATTGAGATGCAGCCCGTCCCTACCGTAAAGCCTGTAACCGACCGAGAAGTCGGCCCAGTTCTCCATGAACCCAAACCTCTCTATCCTACACCAGCTCTTGAGCCACTTGTTTACCTCCCTAATCTCCCGTTGTCTTTTTTTGTCTGCCTTAGGCCTGGTTCACACTGTGTTTTTACAATGCTTTTTTTTTTTTCATCCGTTTTATGGCAAAAAAAAATGATGAAAAAACAGATGCATTTATATATATATTCGTTTTGATCTGTTTTTCCTTTGAATTCCATGATAAAAACAGATTATGAAAAAAATCAAAATACATAAATTTTTTTAGCATACACAAAAACGTGGTCAAACACATTTTTGTGTACGTTAAAAAAACAATGCTTTATTTTAATTTTTTTTAATGGAAGTCGATAGAAAAACTAATCAAAATGGATACACACAAATGCATCTATCTTTTTATCCATTTTTTGGTTAAAACGGATGGGGAAAAAAAGGGGTTGCCAAACAGTGTGAACCTAGCCTTAGAAGTAAAAGGATGTTGGGAAGTTTTCATCAGAAATTTTCATGAGTGAGTTAGGACAGCTAGGGGGGGGGGGGGGGGCAAACACATGATTTAAGTTATTGGCAATGGAGACAGCAACATGGCTATTATTACATGTATGTTGCCAATCTTCTACATAATACATTTTTATGTGGTTGATTTTGAGGTTACTGGTAGTATTTGCTTCTTGTGGTTTACAGTGTTTAACCCCTTGCCTCCGCAGCCTGTTTTGGCCTTAGTGACCAGGGCCTATTTTTCAAATCTGACCTGTCTCTCTTTATGTAGTGATAACTCTGCGGTGCTTTTAGCTATTGTGGTTATTTTGAGATTGTTTTTTCGTGACATATTCCTCTTTATGTTTGTGGGATATTTTGGTTGATACACTCAGTACTTTTTTTGTAAAAAACACAACACTTGTGCAAAAATTAGAAAAATTTACAATCCTTTATATTCCAAATTCTCTTTTTCTGAGAAAAGTAGTTATGCCACAAGAACTAATTATTAATGCAACATCTACAACATGTCTACTTTATGAAGGTGTCATTTGGTGAACGTCCTTTTACTTGTTAGGATGTTAGAGGGCTTTGAAATTTTGCAGCGATTTTTCTAATTTTCAGGAAAATTTCAAATTCTGATTTTATTAGGGACCAGTTCAGTTCTGAAGTGGATTTGTGGGGCCTGTATGTTAGTTACCCCCATAAATCCCTCCACTGTAAAAACTGCACCCTTCAAAGTATTCAAAGTAACATTTCAAAAGTGTAGGTGTTTTGCAGAGGTTTAAGCAAGTTGGAGGGGAAATTAAAAATTCTCATTATTTTGGCAGATATTCCATTTCAATCCATTTTTTTTTCTAACACAGCAAATACTAACTGAGAAATGGAACTCACTATTGATTCCCCTTATTCCAATGTTTCTAGAAATCCCCCATATGTGGCTGCAGTGCGTCCCGTGACTCAACCACAGGCCACAAACATGACAGAGACCTGGTGAATTTTGGGGTCTTTTTTATTTCAGGGTCATTAGACCATGTCACAGAGGCCTTGCGGTGCCAAAATATTTGTATAAGACAAGTTGACGTTTCCATCGGTACCATTCTGGGGGACATGTGACACCCTGATCATTTTTTATTACATTTTTTATGAGGTGGTACGAATAAAAAACTAAATTTAGCAGCTGTTTTTCATAATTTTTTTGTACGCCGTTTAATATACGTCACATATGACATGTTATTGTTATTTGTCTGGTCGGTACGATAACAGTGATATCCATATTATATAACTTTTGTTATAGTTTATGGCATTTATACTATAAAAACTGTTTGTGTCTTGCATATTGTAAGGGCAGTAATATTTAAATTTTTTTATCAATGGAGTCATGTGAGGGGTTTTTTTTGCGGCAGAAGCTGACGATTTTAGTGGTACACCTTTTGGGTACATGTGACATTCTGACAGCTTTTTTCTATATTTTTTAGGGGGCGGGATTAACAAAAATTTTTAATTTTGGTTAGTTTTTTTATTTTTATTTTTTAATGGCATTAATTGGACAGTATATTTAATGTAACGGGATAACAGACAGGGGCATTATGGACGCGGTGATACCAAATATGTGTATCTTATTTATAGGGGATCATTTATAAAGGGGGATGGGGAATGTGTATATTTATTTTATTTATTTATGTATTTATTTATTTATTTATTTGTTTTAATTAATTATTTATTTATTTATGTATTTGTGTGTGTGTGTGTGTGTGTTTTTTAACTTTTGCAGGTGTCTATATAATGCATTACAGCACATAAGCTGTGCTGTAATGCATTAGATAGTGAATGAGTGTCAGTGATACACACTGACACTCATTCAAACGATCAGGTCCCTGCAGCTGATTTAAACGATCAGTGCAGGGACCTGATCGTTCAGAAACGGCACAAGGAGGGAAATTTATCCAGGGGGGATGGGGGACAAGGAGAGGGACCGGATCGGAGGACAGGAGGAGCACGGAGGTGAGCATGGGGGGGAGCACGGAGATGGGCACGGGGGAGCAAGGAGATGGGCACAGGGGAGCACGGAGATGGGCACGGGGGAGTACGGAGATGGGCACGGGGGAGCACGGAGATGGGCACGGGGGGGTGAGCACGGGGAGTACAGGAGATGAGCACCGGGAGCACGGGAACACGGGGAGCACGGGGCGAAGCACGGAGGGGAGCACGGAGGGGGGAGATGGATCAGAGGGGGAGATGGATCGATGCGGGGGGGGGGGGAAGGGACTGAATCGGGGTGGGGGAAGCAGGAGAGGACAGGGAGAAGGAAGAGGGACCTAGGGGGAGGACTACAGCAGTGACAGCGGGAGGAGGCAACGTGCTGCAGCCTCCTCTCGCTGCCCGATCAACGTGCTGCAGATAATCTCCCAATAGACGCTGCGGTTGAAATGACCGCGGCATCTATGGGGTTAACTGTCCTGGGGGGGAGCACGGCTCCCCTCCAGGCAGTGGCGGCGGGAGGAGGCTGTGTCACACAGCCTCCTCCTGCTGCCCGATCTCACATAGGGACAGCATGGGGAGGCAGGGAAACCATGACGTCCAGGGAAGTCATGATGCATTCTGGCACTGCTTTTCATGACGTCCCTGGACGTCATATTGGGGGAAGGGGTTAAGCAGCAATATTTAGTTTGGATGGTCTAAGGTATAGAAGGGTATTTATATACACTATATTATACTTGGTGGTTATGGGTTAAAGGGGTTGTCCCGAGACATAACTTTTTTAAATGCACAAGCCTGGAGAAAAGTAATGGCTGCACATCGCACTTATGGTTGATACGAAGGCTTGTGCAGCTACATTAAAAACCAACATCAGAAGTTAGTATATAATTTTATCAAATCATATTCATGTACCACGTGCAGGTCTTCTGATACACATGTCAACGTCACTATGTCGGTCAGCGAACGCCAACCCCGAAAAGAAAGCACAAGCAGGGAAGGGGGGGGGGCACAGAATGGCCCTGCAACCCCACTGTCATAGGACCAAACCCCAAGGGCCCCCCATGCCCCGCTGCTGGTGGAGAAGGCGGCCGCCAAGCGACCAAAGTGTGAACAAGGTGTTACTACTCACCAAACCACCAGGTAGAATGGGAGAAAGAGAAGGTACTTACCATATGTGCACAGGAGCTTCCTGCTAATGTGGATCACATGGGTCTTACAAGGGAGGAGGGCTAGCCACAATAAAAAGGGACAGAATACATAAAATATGCACAAGCCTAGAGAACAGAAATGGCTGCACATCGCACCAATGGTTGATACAAAAGCTTGTTCAGCTACATTAAAAACCAACATCAGAAGTTAGTATATAATTTGATCAAACCATATTGCCTCATGTATCACGTGCAGGTCTTCTGATACACATGAGTCCCCCCTCCCCTGTTGTCACTTGTTTTGCGGGGTTTGCTGTCGCTGACCGGCACAGTGTTGTTTTAGCATAGGGACTCATATGGGCCAGAAGACCTGCACGTGGTACAGGAGGCAATATGGTTTGAACAAATTATATACTAACATTTTGGCGTTGGTTTTTAGATATTTAATGCAAGCCATGGCCATGAGGTGCAGCAGCTCCTTTTTCACTAGTTTTTTTTTAAAATGGGCCACTGGGTGCTGCAAATGATGATGATTCAGGGGGCCCAGTGTATTGCAGGAGCAGGCCACGAGGCCCCTGCCCTCTGATGCGGCGGTGCCCAGTAATGGCTGCTATGGTAGTAGATACACTTCTGTAGATACGCTTGTCACTGCTCCTTCCTGATTTCTGTGACAAGCAGGAACTGCTTGCTTAAGCATGCACTGGATGCACATGGCTCATCACAGGAACCAGGAAACACTGTGACAAGTGGGGAGCAGATAGTATTGGCACAGCAGTGGTTGGTGGTTAATGTAGATGAATAAAACTGGATTCACGCTGCGTTTTTGCATTCCGTTTAACATATTTGTTTAATGGAAAAAAATGGTTGAAAAACAGATGCAAAAACTGATGCATGTGTGTGCATCTGTTTGGATGCATTTTTCCATTGACTTCCATTATAAAAAAGATCAGTGAAAAAATTCCAGTGAAGTACTCAATCAAGAGTATCCATTGTTGCCCCCTAAAAATTTAAATATGCAAAAAAGGAGTACGTAGATCCTCGGTTGTGAGTCTCAAAGCTTGGGAATAGCCATATATCCCTAGCCTGTTGCCAAGGGGTGCCTCCAGATTGAGAGACATGTGTCGAGACATGTGATGGTGCACAGTGTTCTTTTGCATATTTGATTTCCCAGGGGGCAAATGTTCTAGAATAGACTGACGTCGACATACGTGATGGTGTCTCTGCGGTGTTTTGGTTGATCTTCCTGAAGTCAACCAGCGTCCTTTTCCATGCACTTACTAGCCTTTGTTCCCACAAGCCAGAATCCTACTCCACACTGATGAGGGGCAAATACTCCAAACAGCTGTCTGTGGATGGATACCTTGCTTGGGTGGTTTCCTTGATTGGAGACACTCCATGGCTTGGTTATTGCTTCCCTGAGGAAGGTCTGGCTAGTTCACTGACATCGAGACATGTGATTGTGCCTCTGCAGTGTTCTTTTGCATATTTGATTTCCCAGGGGGCAATGTTCTACAATACAGTGACGTCGAGACACGTGATGGTGTCTCTGCAGTGTTTTGGTTGATCTCCCTGAGGTCAACCAGCGTCCTTTTCCAGATAGGGAGAGCACAAAACCACCCTGATACGTAGACCCTTAGGTCCCACTCTGTTGTGAGTATTGGAACATAAATAGGGAAACACCAGGGTGGCCCCCTTTTGTGTCAAAATCTATCTTGGTTGTGAGTATTGCGACATGACAAGGGTTTACCAACTAGCCAGAATCCTGCTCCACACTTACAATGGGCAAATACCGAGACACAGCTGTCTGTGGATGGATGCCTGCCTTGGTAAACACTTGTCATGTTGTAATACTCGCAACTCAGTTAGACTTTGACACAAAAGGGACCACCCTGTTGTTTCCATATTTATGTTCCAATACTCACAACCAAGTGGGACTTAAGGGGCTATCTATCAGGGTGGTGTGGTGCTCTCCCCATCAAGAGACACACCTTGGCAACAGGCTAGACATATCTGACTATTCCTGTGTTTTTGAGACTGTGTTTCGAGGCTCCACTTTTTTTCTTTTAGCATACATAAAAATTTGGTTGAGCACGTTTCTGCGTACATTAAAAGTAACCATTTTAAAATGGATCTGTTAAACGGACTGCAAAAATGCAGTGTGAACCTAGCCTAATTCTTTTGTATTTAAAGTGCCCTAACTATGTGTAAATAATAAAAAAAACAATAATCCATAATTTTGTTCAGATCTCTGGTGTACAAAAAAATTATCCAGAGCAAACTGAAGATAGAAACCAATTAGGGTGCACTGGCCTATTAAATCAGAGAGAGCCAGCGCGTGTGCGGACTAGGTGGTGGGAACACGAATGTCAGAGGGAAGGGGACCGGTAAGGCGCCAGAAGGGGCCAGACTATGAGTTGTGCCAACCCCCAGCATGCGGCTACGGAGTGGGTTGTCGCCGCAGACATGAGAGTAGATAACTACTGTATGCGTTGTTCTCTAATCATGGGACTCATTTTTAACACGTAACATTGTACCTCAGTACTAATATCTGTTTTGTAGTGGTAGCATCTTAGCCTCTCAGTTTGTTTTATGATTTCTTACACTTCATTATATCATGCTTTCAAATAATCTGAATAGTTTGCACTTTTTGCAGCAGTAAATGAGGCTTATGGAGCAGCAATATTTTCTATGCAAATTAAAATTGATGAGACCTGGCTTTGTTGTAAACTTCTGTGGAAATTGTTATGCCGGCCATGAAACAATAACCTTTTTAGAATTTTGATCCTCTCGAAATCATTTAGCTCACATAACACAACTCCTGGGAGGTGATGTAGACAACACACTGGCACTTCAGTAATCATATAAATAAGCTGTTGTCAAAGGGACGGGTGTCACATGGTGCCGAAATAAATTAAACAAAAACAATGTAAACTGGGGCAAAGCTACTTGTCTTTTAATTGTAAAAACGATTAAAATTTGAACGTATACAAATTTTTTGGAGGGAAATTTGTATTTTTTTTTTTTTTTTTGCAGAAAATACTTTTACTGCATTGTATTCAATGACATTTACGTTACATTGTAGAAATATGGAGTTTTCATCTCAAGTAGCTTTTTGCATCTTTTTAATTTGTTTATGCGTGAACAAATAGCATTGCTTTTAGTGCTGTAGCTTCCAGTGTTTGGAAACTTTCCAAACCTTTTGTACAGCTACAGCTGGAAAGATAAAGAGTGAAAATAATAAGACACTGACAGCATGGGCAGCATAATCATAAAAGTCAGGCACAAGATAAGAGCTGTCTAAATCAAGGCTGTGTCAACAGTCTTCCACAACATCACACTAATTATTATTCTAATCAGCGCTACTGAAGAACTACTTTGAATGTTAAGTATAAAACGCAAGAAAGAATTAATAACAACTTGAAACTACAATAATTTACCTAAGAATCTTAAGGAATCGTTTCATCTTCTTTGCTGCCTTTAACAACAAATGTGGGGTCAGGCAAAAGGTTTTCTTTGCTTTTTACTCCCTAAATCAGAGACTTCAAAGAATCAAATCTCTGTACATCATTAAATGTAGATTGTAGAAACCTAAGGGAGCTTCAGACACTTACCCAGCAGTGAAGTGTCCTCCCTTTGTCCTTGCTGATAACTCTACCTTGCAGTATTTATCTTTGTCAGACCAGAGGATCCCTGTACATTCACACACCTTTAAAGTTTAAACAAACCATAGTAGCGGGGTCAATGTTGTGTCTCTTAATGTCTGAGGAGGTTTAAAAGAATCGGAAAGAATAGGTAAAATATTTTTTTTTTTTATTGTGTGTGGTGTCTTGCAAATGAAGGATTTGGTAACCTCTACATTTTTACATTTGTAGAAAAGTAATAAAGTAGGTTGAAAAGTTGGGAAATGCCTATTTTTGTGGCAGGAAAAAAAATTATCTAAAAATTATTCATTAGCCACTCATAAGGTCTGTACATTGGCCACCATGTTCTAACACCCTCTAGATAACAGCTTCATTACTTGCTCGCTTCACCTAATGGGCTACTAAGGACATAGTAAAGGGATACTTTAATAAAGTTATATTACTTTGTATCGTTTTTCATTTACATATATATTTCTATTGATTGGCAGTAGTTGAGGTGAATTGGCCTCTTCTGCTGCCACTGTTTTTTTTTTGGGTACTGCAGGGCTGTCCTCAGTACTGCCACACATGCAGAGTAGGGTTCTGTTTCCCCCATGTATTGTATATTCTAATACACAGTAGTACCCAGGGGGAGGGGGGAAGGGAGCTGCCATTCCCAATCGCTGTGTGTGGCAGCCTCTGCGCAGCAAGTGGCGATTGCTATCACTGCATGCTCTACTAATGATTCTACACAGGAAAAATGAAACCCTGCTCTGTATAGTGCTGTGCGGCAGTTCTTGAGCAGAGTAGGAGATTGGGAACTAACATAAACATTGGTGGCAGCAGAGAAGGCCGTGTTGCCCCTCAATGCTGCCAATCTATGGAAGTATATATGTAAATAAAAAACTATCTTTTAATAAAGTTATATTAGAAAGTAATATAATCTTATTAAAGCAATGTATAAAAAAATGTAATTTATTCTTTAGAATAGCTCTTTTAAGATATCACAGGACCCTGCACAATAAACTGTACTATTATTATTTTTTTTTTTTTGGGGGGGGGGGGGGGGGGGGTTCTAGCAGAGCACAAGATCAGGCACACTCCTTAGAGTTCTCAAACAGAAAACCTTATTACTCAAATTTGCTCAAGTTCCGTGAATCTCCACTTATTACCCCTTTCTAAGCTAAAGCCCAGCAGGTCCCAAAGTAGAACTCATATCTCCTGCACTTACAGAATCCCACTCATAAAGTGCACCCTGCTGGATGGACACATGAGATGAGAAACCTAGGCCTTAAAGGCTGAGCAGCTGTGCGACATGCCCAGAGTGGCTGTGATAACCAGGGACCCTCTTTGGTGGCACCCTGGGTGCTATCCTTTCTGTAGATTCTGTAGAGAGAAAGCCCTCCATAACAAAAAAAACAGAAGGTGCAACAGCAACCTACAGGTGCAGGGGCTCACCGTATATATATTCCTCCCAGCGTACACACGGTAGACACCTGCTCTGTAGATATTAAAAAGTGAGGATCTTAGCAAACTATTTGATCAAACAGAGTGTACCATGTCGCCACGTTAAGGCTTCCTCGAGACATGGTCCCTACTCTAGCATTTTCACACTAGCAAAGTGCGAGCCAACAGAAGGTAGACACACACCCTGCATTCAACAGAAAAAAAAAAAATTGGCAGCACATTTATGACTCTGTTCACACTGCAGGTTGCACGCTGCTTGTGACTTAAGTACAGACAAAAGGCCATTGCTATTGTAAAAATGAGTAGGGATCATGTCTCAAGGACGCCTTAACGTGGCGACATGGTACACTCTGTTTGATCAAATAGTTTGCTAAGATACTCACTGTTTAATATCTACAGAGCAGCTGTTTACCGTGTGTACGCTGGGAGGAGTATATACGGTAAGCCCTTACACCTGTGAGTTGCTGTTGCACCGTCTTTTCTTTTGTCTGTACTTAAGCCACAAGCAGCGTGCAACCTTCAGTGTGAACAGAGTCATAGATGTGCTGCCAATTTTTTTTCTCTGTTGAATGCGGGGGTGTGGCTACCTCCTATTGGCTTGCACTCCACCCATGTCCCAAGAGTGCTATAAAAGAGATCATTTGGCTCCTATGTGCCCAGTTGTAGGCTTATTTAGCCCAGGAGAGGCCGTTGCTAGTGTGAAAATGCTAGAGTAGGGACCATGTCTCGAGGACGCCTTAACGTGGCGACAGGGTACACTCTGTTTGATCAAATAGTTTGCTAAGATCCTCACTTTTTAATATCTACAGAGCACGTGTTTACCTTGTGTACACTGGGAGGAGTATATACGGTAGGCCCTTGCACCTGTGGGTTGCTATGGCACCTCCTGTTTTTTTGTCTGTACTTAAGCCACAAGCAGCGTGCAACCTGCAGTGTGAACAGAGTCAAGGATGTGCTGCCAATTTTTTTTCTTTTTTTCTGTTGAATGCGGGGGTGGGGGGGATGGGGGGGGGAGGTTGGCTACCTCCTGTTGGCTTGCACTCCAGCCATGTCCCAAGGGTGCTATAAAAGAGATCATTTGGCTCCTATCTGCCCAGTTGTAGGCTTATTCAGCCCAGGAGAGGCCATTGGTAGTGTGAAAATGCTAGAGTAGGGACCATGTCTCGAGGACGCCTTAACGTGGTGACATGGTACACTCTGTTTGTTCAAATAGTTTTCTAAGATGCTCACTTTTAAATGTCTACAGAGCACGTGTTTACCGTGTGTACACTGGGAGGAGTATATACGGTTAGCCCCTGCACCTCCAGAACTATATAGACTGAGCTATAAAAAAGACGGCAACTGCTGTCTATCTAGGTATTGGTATGGCCATTATTGTACACTATATTAGCATAGAAAGGCCTGCAGGTGAACCATCAGAGGCCTATCTCCTCACAGACCTAACAGCTGCAGCTCAAAGGTACGTAACAATTTCAATAATATAAAATTTGAAGCTTGTAAATTTCCTATATACGTAACAGAAAAACACTGTTTGGATCTCGATTCTAACTCTCTGCTGCCATCTGGTGTCCATTTTATTATTAATAAAATCCTCATCTCTAGTTTTCTTCCTTCAGAAAAATCACACAGAAGAAATTGCTGCTTAGAGTACTAAATATAGTCAAATGCCTTCACTTGTTTAAATAGCTATTACTTCTGTAATATAACGGTACCACTTCGAGGAAGTTGAGGGCTAGAACTAGACATGCTACTTCCTACCATTAATATTTAGGACTTCGGTCCTTATTCTCAGTTTGTGGGACTACCCACTCCCCACCTTATTTTTGGGCCACCACAAAAGAATGTAAAAATCCTTCATCTCTAGGCCTCTCCATCATCAAGTTATTGAACCAAACAAAAGCATCTTACAGTCCTTGATTGGGAGAACATGTAAAGGCCCTATTACACAAGATGATTATCGGCTGATATTGGAGACTAATATAGCAGCGGTCTGCTGGGATCGCTCCACGGAACAGAAGTGGCGGCAGCAGAACGCTGCTATCTTCTATGGGCTGCCCGGGCAATCAAGCCCTGCGCCCCCCCCCCCCCCACCCCCCCCCCCCCCCCCCCCCCCCCCCCCGTACTCACCTGCTTGCTCCCAACGCATGTAATAGTGGCGGTAGCAAGCAGGGAAAGAGGAGCAAGCAAGTGCTAACAGCGCTCATTTGCTCCTCTCCATCGCCCCATGTAATAGGAGCTTAAGGAATAGTCATAAGATATGCTAGACACACCTAAACCTAAAACATAGACAGACCTTGATAAATATCTCTCAAAAGGAAAGGATCTAAGGGCCCTCTTACACCAACAGATATCTGATATCTGACAGATTTTTACAGCCAAACCCAGGAATGGATTTGAAAAGAGGAGAAATATCAGTCTTTGCTTTATGACCTGTTGTCTGTTTATAGTTGTTCTTGGCTTTGGCTGCAAAAATCTGTTAAATATCTTTTGGTATAATAGGACCTTAAGTCGCTCAACCTTTTACATCAATTAGCTCCCCCTGTTGCCCATTGGCAACCCCACAGTACAGGAGAGGGAGAGACCAAAATTATGGCCTTCGAGTCTGGCAGCTATGGAAGCCTGGAAGACCTGTGGATCTTAACAACTAACAAGTACCTCAGAAGAAATTACAAAACAAATTTTGGCCCCCGTCTTTTTAACGCTTATGGAGATGCAAAGCACAAGCAGAGACCCTTTGTTACATCCCCTGTCATATTGTCTGGGTCATAATATTGGATATAAAAGACTTTTTTTAAAAACTCTGGGTGTGGGCCAAGTAATGTGAGGAATGATATAACTTGTTGGGAAATAGTCTGTTGGTAGAATTTCAGGATTTCATTAATTGTAATAATAATAATAAAAAGGGGAACTATAATCTCTGACCTTCATCCCTGGTGTCTCTGCGCCATACCCATGCACTTTGTCGTTTACTCCTTAGTCTGGTAAGACTCATAGGAGCACTGCCCTACCTCCCTAGTGACAATCTGAGTCTCCCTGGTCGGGCCAGATCTGCACTATGGGGGTAGGGCAGTGCACCTAACGGCGTCCTAGTGCTTCAAACAGTCTTATTGAACCATGGAGTGCACGACATACCTTCATCCTCCTGTGCAATAGGGACATATTAGCAGCTTAGATTCCCCTAACCTGCTGATAGTTCCCCTTTAAGGTATAAGATGCTGCAACAACAAAGGAAGGAAGAAGTTTTTTGGGCATATTATTATCTGTTTTCTTCTCTGGCTATACCTGAAATTTGGACCTTTTTTGTAATAGAAAGAAATCGAAAAAATGGGTATAAAATTTTTCAACTGATCTATAAATAAATAAAAAATGCAATGAATATTGTTCTATGAGAACTTGAGCTACTTTGTGAGACCATTTGGGGACTCATATGTCATCTTAACAGTTTTTTTTATAATAATAATAATAATAATAATAATAATAATTATTATTATTATTATTATTATTATTATTATTATTATTATTATTATTATTATTATTATTATTATTATTTAATTGATACTATTAATTCCTTCATTGAATTATTATTAACAACTTATTATTATTATTATTATTATTATTATTATTATATTGATACTATTAATTCCTTCATTGAATTATTATTAACAACTAATTAACGACTTTATTTTATTTTTTTTTTGCATAATGCAACTACTAAAAAGACTGCTGGACCAAAAATTGTGAACATGGCATAAGTGTGCATAAGTGTATAAGTGTGCATATAGAACATTTATTGGCTTGTAGCCAACATCCAACAACAATATATATATATATATATATATATATATATATATATATATATTTATTTATTTTTTTTTCATTAAAAAAACACAAAGCATGTTTAATAATGTTTTTCCAAAGCAAAGAAGAGATAATTCATTCTACAATAAACTCTTAGGCTATCTCTAATTGAAGCCACACGGGTAAAATCATTCTCCCCTTTAACACTATGGTCATTTGAAGGAAAGCAGAGGAGTTCTGTTACACAAAACCTTTGTAAAGGCACCAAACTAAATTAATAGAAAAAGAATTTTGAACATATATATTTTTTTTAAATGTGGGCATTGCCTTTATGTGTTTTTATTGCCCGCGCCTACTGTGATTCTTTGAAAAGAGCAATTTTACTGAGTACAATGCGCCCAGATTTTATTGCAAGTGTCTGTTTTATTTTCTTAAGAGTTAATAGAAACTAGTAAGAGTACAGTACCTTTATTGCTTCCTCCAGTAGATAAGAAGAAAATGAAGAACGCCATAAATCTCATTCAGTAGTATACCAATAGCTACAATATAAAAATGACATTGGCCTTTTCTTACATCAGACAGGAAAATACATATTTAAGTTCAATCTGAGAAAATATTACGGTATCAGCATGATGAAAAAATCAATCATTTTCCCATCTACAGATCATTCCTCCTTCCTTAATAATTGATGCTAGTTATATCAGCATGTTTGAAATCCTCCACAGATAAGAAATAATTAAGTTAGCAGCAATCAGTGTGATGTGTAATGTCTTAATCAGGAAGAATTTTAAAGAAGGGGAAAGGAGAATAAAATTATTTAAAAATAACCCCAGTTGTTGTTTTTTTTTATTTTACGAAAAATATATCTCAATGTCATATTTGGACAGATATAAACCGACCACTGTTGTAAACTGCTAAAATAAGTAACTCCTGGCAATTTAATGAAGTCTCTATGACTTCTCAGCCTGCAAACATGACAATGATAGGACAAAATTCATCTTCCTCATCTGCACAATGATAATTGAAGTGTTTAACAAAAATATTGCATGGGTTAGAAATTGCAGCACTCAGTCTGTACGATCTTCCAAAGCACTAAATGTACTAATCATATAGAATTAATGAGAAAAATCCATATGGGTTGGTATCTCACCCCTCAAAGACTGTTGAGTGGCACTTAGCCTCTCCAACAGTGCCACAGTTGGCCCCAGACCTTTAGGCCAGCCTATTCAATGTTCAGTGAGGGGGGGCCTATGTACCTATGACATCATTGAGGGGCCCACTTAGCACAATCTGCAGTTGATAAAAGATGACTTTTAAGTAGATGTGCCCACATTCCAATTAAAACAAAGTGATGTTCACCTGGCCCATACTGCAGTATCAGCCGGGTGAACATCTGAGACATCGGCTGTTGTTTGACGTGTTCTTGCCATGTGTTAACATTGCCTTAGGCTGTTTGCTCAGATGGTCCTCAATGCGTTTCTTGTTGTCCACAATCATCAGGAGCAGTAAAGAGCTAGTAAGTATATTTGTGTACAGCTATGATGCTAGCATTCCTAACAGCCGTATGCACATACACCTACTAGCTCTGTACTGCTCCTGAAGATTGTGGACAACAAGAAACGCTTGGAGGACCATCTGAGCAAACAGCTTAAGGCCATGTTACTACTAAGTACGGATGAGCTCAATCAACGGCTGTTGATGTAAAACCATGGCCGTAATTAATGTTCATGATCATTAATTCTGGACATAGTTTAATAACAACAGCTGTGGTTTTGCATTAAACAATAGCTGTTCACTAAAGAACAGCCGTTGTTAGTACGTAGTGGGAACATAGCCTTATGGTGTAAAAGTATGCTGCCGTGAAGAACACATCTATCTGGTAAACCTCTGCACTGCTTCTATGTTCTTCTCTATGATTTAGAGGTCTATAATAGAGTATAATAGCAGAACCTGAGCGCCTAGTATCTCAATGATACACAAAATATATTTTATAAAATAATTGCAGAAAAAACACAAAAAAGAAAAAAGCTGTATACAGCGATTAAAAACAACTACATAGAGGGAGACCTAGATACGTCAACCCTCAAACCAAGGTCCTCCACATGAATCAATCATGCTTAAAAGATATAGCACCCCCCACTGATATCAAAATACAGATCTAAAATGCATACATATGTAATGGTACAAAGCCAATAACATATGAGGATGAAATATACATAAAATGACCAAACACATGCAGTATTGTACAAACCAAAGTAAAGAAATAGTGGAGGGATGAGAGTGACCCCGGTGCTACCCTGGCCCACGCGTTCCGTCAGCAAGCCGCTGACTTCATCAGGGGTCTGTGTCTAAACCTGCAATATGCAACATTATATAGTACATCAATATAATTCATCAACCAATTATATGCCAGATCCGGCAGTACTCACAGGTGAGAGCATCAAACATGCCTTCCGGTTTCCAACATGGAGTGTTTGGCCGGAAACAACAAACACGAGGAATCAAGGTGCGAACCGGAAGTAACCTCGGTCGTACGAGAGGTCAGCATCAGGTGACTAAGTTGTTCGACAACTATAGGAAGAGGGGAATGATGACGCCTAATGTATGCGCCCCTCTGGTCACGTGAGCGGCAACTGACGTCACCTAATACGTTTAATCACATGACTGACTTGCGTTACACTTCATTCACTTGGTCCCTTACAAGTTGAACATTCACCATCACTATGGGGCTCACACACAGTGTACTTTTTCTTTAATATAATTTTGTCTTCTTCTTTATGGGTATTAATTTATGTATATCCTTTTGTAGACGTACATTGAATTTCGGCAATATTTCACCAGAAGATTTTGAGAGAAGAATAGATGTACCTCCATGGCTGATCTCCATATAGATACTCGGATGACTATCCTTTATGATTAGTATCTTTTATCTTTCACTACTGCATGTGGGGACTTACAGCTACCCGTTATTATTCTGAAGTTCCAATTGTTTGATGAGTATACTGCATGGGATCTACTACAAGCTGTTGCTGGTTGCCGTAGGAATCCTGGATGAACATGTTACAAGAAGATTTGCCCAGCCTTTATGTAGCCTTTTTTCTACAAACACATGGTTGTTGTTGCATGTATTTTGTACTTCTCACAGTGGACGACACGCTAGCTGTGGGGGCGGGTTTTTCAGCCTGTCCCCACATCTGGCTTGCCGCATCTGGGATGATGAGTGACCCTGGTTATGGTGGTTATGGCGCATGAGAGTGATCTCGGTGGGGACAATTAGTCCTACCTAGTTAGTACCCTTATAAATGTACATATTTTGTATTCTTATGCTGCTAATTTTATCGTTGTTTAGTCGGGTTCTTATACATGCACATTTGTATATTTATATTCTGCACATGTTTTACATAGTTGTAAATATTTATTTATTTATTCATTTTCTGATCTTTATCACTTACAGCAATATATCAATAATATTAAGTATACCGCCCATGTAGACAGAATGTGATCTAATCATATGACTTAGTTGCAGTGATTCAATTGTGGAGGTGCAAAATCCGTGCCGCCCATGTGATCTGAGGGGCGGACCTCTCATGTAAATGGAATGTGACGCAATTCAATCATGTGATCAAGTACGCCGCCCATGTACATAATGTGTAATCTAATCATGTTATATAGCTGAAGGGGTTACAATTTGCACCGCCCACGTGACTCGAGAGGCGGACCTCCCTTGTGAATGAAGTGTAACGCAAGTCAGTCATGTGATTAAACGTATTAGGTGACGTCAGTTGCCGCTCACGTGACCAGAGGGGCGTATACATTAGGCGTCATCATTCCCCTCTTCCTATAGTTGTCGGACAACTTAGTCACCTGATGCTGACCTCTCATACGACCGAGGTTACTTCCGGTTCGCACCTTGATTCCTCGTGTTTGTTGTTTCCGGCCAAACACTCCATGTTGGAAACTGGAAGGCATGTTTGATGCTCTCACCTGTGAGTACTGCCGGATCTGGCTTATAATTGGTTGATGAATTATATTGATGTACTATATAATGTTGCATATTGCAGGTTTAGACACAGACCCCTGATGAAGTCAGCGGCTTGCTGACGGAACGCGTGGGGAAGGGTAGCACCGGGGTCACTCTCATCCCTCCACTATTTCTTTACTTTGGTTTGTACAATACTGCATGTGTTTGGTCATTTTATGTATATTTCATCCTCATATGTTATTGGCTTTGTACCATTACCTATGTATGCATTTTAGATCTGTATTTTGATATCAGTGGGGGGTGCTATATCTTTTAAGCAGGATTGATTCATGTGGAGGACCTTGGTTTGAGGGTTGACGTATCTAGGTCTCCCTCTATGTAGTTGTTTTTAATCGCTGTATACAGCTTTTTTTTTTGTGTGTTTTTTTCTGCAATTATTTAATAAAATATATTTTGTGTATTATTTCGGATGTGCTGAGCATTCTTCTTTTTCTTCAGGCTTTTTTCTTTGGTTTATCATAAATTTTTTTCTGAAGGAGCTCGCACTCCATTTTTTCATTTTCTATTTATTTAGTGTGCGCTCACACTATGTTCGTTGTAGCTAGTATCTCAATGGACTTAAGCACTTCTTACCCTGCACATGGCTGGATTTATTCTTTTTTGACAGCTTTAGACATTGATTTTTACACTGTAAATAAATTATACCTTTTGCATATGAGTTTTTATATCCACCACATTTCTCCTATACTTTTTTGCATAGTCCCTCAGTTTTAGAGGTCATTCATATCGTGATGTGGCCTTCTGTTGTAGATATTTATCAGTCAAAATTGGTCTCTGGTAGAGATAAGAAAACCAAATTTCCTGAACCAAGAATCATTCCAAACTTTGCAGAAAGTTCAGCTTGGCAACGTACCAACTTTTGTGCAACATTCAGATAAAGTTCAGAAAGACGGCAGCCGCACATATAAAAAAAAAGCATGTCCACGTTCCCCTGATGTCCTCCTCCAGGTTTCTGGTGTCTTTAGCCGCCTCCAGCCCGTGTATCAAGAGTGACAGCCTGACTGAGACGGTTCTATTAAGGTTAGATTTGGGCAAACCCAAGCTTTATGCTTAAGTTCGGAGAACCTGCCATGTAGAACTTTTGAAAAGTTATCTCATTTCTAGTTGCTGGTATGTACAGGTCTCATTCAATTCAATGGCCCAAACATAGTCAGCTAGTGACTACAATCAGGAATATTCTATTTTATAGAATACTAGAAAATGTACCCGGCGCTGCCCGGGTATAAAGTGTCAGTGTCCTGTATACCTGCAGGGTCGTATTTACCATCAGGCACCTATGGTCTGGTGTGTTGGGTAGCACCTTGCAGAGGGGCAGTACCCTCCTGTTCAGACTTGCCAGAAAATCTGGTGTCTTTTCAAGGGGGGTATGGCGGTATTGGTCTGGTATAGCGGTGTTTTCCAGTCACAGTATGGCGGTATTGGTCAGGTCTGGTATGGCAGTGTTATTCAGTCACAGTGTGTCGGTATTGGTCATGACTGGTATGGCGGTGTTATCCAGTCACAGTATGGCGGTATTGGTCAGGTCTGGTGTGGCTGTGTTATCCAGTCACAGTATGGCGGTATTGGTCAGGTCTGGTATGGCAGTGTTATTCAGTAAAGTGTGACGGTATTGGTCATGTCTGGTATGGCGGTGTTATCCAGTCACAGTACAGCGGTATTGGTCAGGTCTGGTGTGGCGGTGTTCTCCAGTCACAGTATGGCGGTATTGGTCAGGTTTGGTATAGTGGTGTTATCCAGCACAGTATGGCGGTATTGGTCAGGTCTGGTGTGGCAGTGTTACCCAGTCACAGTATGGCGGTATTGGTCAGGTCTGGTATGGCAGTGTTATCCAGTCCCAGTATAGAGGTATTGGTCAGGTCTGGTGTGGCGGTGTTACCCAGTCACAGTTTGGAATACCTGTCCTGTAGTGCCCTGTATATACATGTACTGTATAGATGGAGTAGGGGGTCCTGTATACATGTACAGTATTGATGGAGTAGGAGGTCCTGTATATACATGTACTGTATAGATGGAGTAGGGGGTCCTGTATACATGTACAGTATTGATGGAGTAGGAGGTCCTGTATATACATGTACTGTATAGATGGAGTAGGGGGTCCTGTATACATGTACAGTATAGATGGAGTAGGGGGTTCTGTATATAGGAATCTATAGAGAGGCTATCACCGGCACTACTCCTGGCATTTAAACGTTTATATAGTCGGACGTGTAATGGACTAGTGTGATCCTACTTCGGGGGTGCTCCTTAGAGTATAGAATAACAAAGTGCAATGTCGCATGGAGGTACAAAAAGTCAAGGGCACTCACCCGTTTGTAGTGAAAGTTCCTTTATTCCTTTAATTCATAGTGCGGTAAAATTGCACTCTGATCAGGGCAGACGCCAACCTGTTAAAGCGTGATCATGATGGCCATTTCGCGCGCATGCGCGCTTCATCGGATGACGCCCTCACCTGCAGGTCCAGGTAAAATACCTCTTGTGACGTGTCAGGGGTGGGCGTTGCCAGCCAGGTGCAAATACAAACTGGGTTAAAAACAAAACATAGTTTCGCTATATACAAGACTGTCAACATTTAAACAAACATGCCTAATTCAATTTTTTCATTTAAACCTCCTTTTCCCTGTGCTCCTGATGCCAGAATAAGCTTGGCTTCTATCTTTAGGAGTTGTGTATTAATATCTTGCCCTGGTTTAAAGAAAACTCTTTTCAAACCTGTAAATTTCAGGCAGTTCGTGTCTCCGTTGTGGTGTGTGTATATGTGGTCTACCATTCTAGTTGCGGCTTTTTTATTTTTTATGGTGTAGATGTGTTCATAAAACCTCCGGTTTAAAGTTCGCAGTGTTTTTCCTATATAAAATAAGCCGCATATGCATGTTATTGCGTATACTACCCCTTTAGTTTTACAACAGATATAATCTGTTATATCACATCTGATACCGCCCAAATTCAGTGTTTTTGTCGTTAGTGCATGATCACACCAAGTGCAGTTTCCACATTTATACATGCCCTGTGGTGTCATGGATTTTAACCATATTGGTTCTTGAATTTCTTTGGTGCTTTTAAACTTACTGTGTACGAGTATGTCTTTTATATTTTTGCATCTTTTAAACGCTATAGTAGGTTTTTCTGTGATTTCATCTGTCAGTATGGGATCATTTTTTATCAGATACCAATTTTTATTAATGGTTTGTTTAATTAAAGTAGCCATGGGACTATATTTGAACGAGAAAGTGAATTTCTCTTGTTGTTTATTTGTTTTTATCTTTCTTTTTCTATCTTGTAGCAGATTTATCCTGTCCTTTGCAAAGGCTCTTTCCTCCGCCATTCGAAGTTCACCAGCTGGGTAACCTCGCTGCATGAGTCTTATGGTAAGTTCTTTAGCTTTTTCTCTAAAACTGTTGTCTGAACTATTTATTCGCCTAAGGCGTAAGTATTGACCGTAGGGTAAGGCAGACTTTACGTGTGGGGGATGGTAGCTTTTATGGTGGAGAAGGGAGTTACAAGCGGTAGGTTTACGGTAGCTAGTGACTTCAATGTTGTCTTTTACGATTTTTACTATGGTGTCTAAAAATTCCAATTCTAATTTGTTGATTTTACTGGTGAATGACATGTTGTAGTCATTTTTGTTGATAAATGTGACGAAACCCTCAAACGTTTCTGGTGTATCATCCCATATCATAAAGATATCATCCACGAAGCGATAATATACTCTTATCGCTTTTGTGAAAGGATTATTTTCACTGAAAATAATATTCCTCTCGAACTCTGCTAAAAATAAATTAGCTAGGGTACATGCAACCGGCGTGCCCATGGCTGTCCCGTGTTGCTGCTTGTACCATGTGTCATTAAATATAAATGCATTATTTTCCAGAACGAATGTGAGGGCCTCGCACACAAAATCAACAAAATCTCTACTCTTATTTAATCTTTCCAGGAATGATCTTATAATGTCTACTGCAAGTGTCTGTGGAATTTTAGTATATAAGCTTTCCACGTCTATGGACGTCAGGAAGGCCCCTGGTGGCCAATTCACTGTATCTATGGACCTCAAAAAATCATTTGTGTCCTTTATCAGTGCTGGTACTTCGTTTAGTAATGGTCGTAATAACCAGTCTATATATTGCGATAAGGGTTCCGTAACAGAGCCTATCCCTGAGACGATAGGTCTTCCAGGGGGACTCTGTAATGATTTGTGAATTTTTGGAACGAAGTACCAGCACGGATATCTGGGGACATTGGGTAATAGCTTCTCTGCTTTACTTTGTGAAAGGATGCCCTTTTCTACATATTTTCGTAACAACGTGCGTAGTTTTTCTTTATATTTTTCTGTGGGGTTTGTTGTTAATTTAGTGTATGTTGTGGTATCATTTAGTTGGCGTTCTGCCTCTTCCAAGTAGTATTGTCTACTCATAATGACAACATTTCCCCCCTTGTCGGCTTTTTTGATCTCTATATTGTTGTTATTTTTTAACCATTTTAGGGCTCTTTTTTCTTTTTCAGTGAGGTTTTTTGAAGGCTCTGGATACATCAGAGCCTTCATGTCTTCCATCACTTTAAATTTAAATAAATCTATATTGCTACCAGGCACGACTGGGGGGGAAAAAGTAGACTTTACGCCACCTGCAAAAAATGAAGCATTATTAAAAGTTACACTTGAGTTAGGCTTAGAACCTTCGGCTAGTTCTAATAGTGTGTCTAAGCAGGAGATGTCAACCTCAGATGAGGCTCCTGCTAGCCAAAAACCTATTTTGCCTGGTTCAATAGGTATATCTCCTTCTCTTAACTCTTGATAGCCCCCTTCCTTCTGAGCGAAGAACTTTTTAAGGTTAAGCTTACGAATATTTTTATGCAAGTCTATTTCAAAGTCAGTGATGTTAAACGGTTCCGGAATACAGTAATTTAGACCTTTGCTTAGCACACTAACCATGTCCTTATTTAATTCTATGTCAGTCAAGTTAATCACCACTGGAGGGTCACATAAGCTATTATTGGTTAGTCTGTTGACTTCCAAGTCACTTGTTTTTTCCTTGCTCCTTCCCTCTGTTCTTTTCCTTTTGCCTCCTTTTCCTCTTCTTGTCTTCCTTTTCCTAAAGGGTCTCCATTTCTAAATTCCTCGTGATTTTTTTCTGTTGTTGTTAGCCCTTTAGGTTGGCCAGAGCCTGCCGTCTTATTTTTCCCTATTGTCAAATCCTCCGATTCAGCAGCTCCAGGTGAGTATTTATTATTTTCTTGTGTTTTCCCTTGCTGGTAATTTTTCTTTTTCCGTTGCTGTGTTTTCCCTTCTGTATCTGACGAAGAGTCTGACTCTGTGGTCCAAAAATCGGATGTTTTTTTCCGCTTTGCAAGGTTAGGATTTCTTGCTGTTTTTGTGTATGTTTTTTGCCATTTTTTCCGTTTATCTTCACCGGTGTTTTTCTTTATAAAGGCTTTTCCTGTCTCATAATCTATTTTGTCCCTTATGAATTTATCTTTTTTCTGTTCCTTTATTTCTGTTTGTAATTTTGTCAGTTTAAGGTCCAGTCTTTTGGTAAAAGTTTTAAAATCTTTGTCTTGTATCCTTGTGCGTAATTCTATTTTTACTCGACATAGTTCTTCTGTTATGTTCGCATATTCGATTTCATTTTGTTTAAGCACTAGTTTGAGTAGATTTAATGCATGTAGTTGGTGTAATGCTTCCCATTCTTGTATAAATTCATTGTTGTCGGTAAACTGCGATACCTCTTTGTATTGCCGCAAGCCTCGAGGTACCCGTTCACACACCACATACGACTTTAATGAGCTTACAGTCCAAAAGAGTCTAAGTTCTTTTTCTGCCAGGTTTTGAATTTTATATTCCAGGTTTTTTACACTCATAACCTGGATGGCATCTTTTGTGTCACAGTCTGTAAAATAGGTATTGGCGTCTGCCCGATCTGCATATAACACATAGTCCTCTTGTTCAAGTACGTCCATATTTTCAGTTTCCATGTTGCTCTCTGTCTGCTGAGAGCCTCCTTGTGCCATTCTGAGGAGTGTGCTCAGGTGGGGAAAAAAACACAGTGATTCACAGGAATCTATAGAGAGGCTATCACCGGCACTACTCCTGGCATTTAAACGTTTATATAGTCGGACGTGTAATGGACTTGTGTGATCCTACTTCGGGGGTGCTCCTTAGAGTATAGAATAACAAAGTGCAATGTCGCATGGAGGTACAAAAAGTCAAGGGCACTCACCCGTTTGTAGTGAAAGTTCCTTTATTCCTTTAATTCATAGTGCGGTAAAATTGCACTCTGATCAGGGCAGACGCCAACCTGTTAAAGCGTGATCATGATGGCCATTTCGCGCGCATGCGCGCTTCATCGGATGACGCCCTCACCTGCAGGTCCAGGTAAAATACCTCTTGTGACGTGTCAGGGGTGGGCGTTGCCAGCCAGGTGCAAATACAAACTGGGTTAAAAACAAAACATAGTTTCGCTATATACAAGACTGTCAACATTTAAACAAACATGCCTAATTCAATTTTTACATTTAAACCTCCTTTTCCCTGTGCTCCTGATGCCAGAATAAGCTTGGCTTCTATCTTTAGGAGTTGTGTATTAATATCTTGCCCTGGTTTAAAGAAAACTCTTTTCAAACCTGTAAATTTCAGGCAGTTCGTGTCTCCGTTGTGGTGTGTGTATATGTGGTCTACCATTCTAGTTGCGGCTTTTTTATTTTTTATGGTGTAGATGTGTTCATAAAACCTCCGGTTTAAAGTTCGCAGTGTTTTTCCTATATAAAATAAGCCGCATATGCATGTTATTGCGTATACTACCCCTTTAGTTTTACAACAGATATAATCTGTTATATCACATCTGATACCGCCCAAATTCAGTGTTTTTGTCGTTAGTGCATGATCACACCAAGTGCAATTTCCACATTTATACGTGCCCTGTGGTGTCATGGATTTTAACCATATTGGTTCTTGAATTTCTTTGGTGCTTTTAAACTTACTGTGTACGAGTATGTCTTTTATATTTTTGCATCTTTTAAACGCTATAGTAGGTTTTTCTGTGATTTCATCTGTCAGTATGGGATCATTTTTTATCAGATACCAATTTTTATTAATGGTTTGTTTAATTAAAGTAGCCTACGGTCAATACTTACGCCTTAGGCGAATAAATAGTTCAGACAACAGTTTTAGAGAAAAAGCTAAAGAACTTACCATAAGACTCATGCAGCGAGGTTACCCAGCTGGTGAACTTCGAATGGCGGAGGAAAGAGCCTTTGCAAAGGACAGGATAAATCTGCTACAAGATAGAAAAAGAAAGCTAAAAACAAATAAACAACAAGAGAAATTCACTTTCTCGTTCAAATATAGTCCCATGGCTACTTTAATTAAACAAACCATTAATAAAAATTGGTATCTGATAAAAAATGATCCCATACTGACAGATGAAATCACAGAAAAACCTACTATAGCGTTTAAAAGATGCAAAAATATAAAAGACATACTCGTACACAGTAAGTTTAAAAGCACCAAAGAAATTCAAGAACCAATATGGTTAAAATCCATGACACCACAGGGCATGTATAAATGTGGAAACTGCACTTGGTGTGATCATGCACTAACGACAAAAACACTGAATTTGGGCGGTATCAGATGTGATATAACAGATTATATCTGTTGTAAAACTAAAGGGGTAGTATACGCAATAACATGCATATGCGGCTTATTTTATATAGGAAAAACACTGCGAACTTTAAACCGGAGGTTTTATGAACACATCTACACCATAAAAAATAAAAAAGCCGCAACTAGAATGGTAGACCACATATACACACACCACAACGGAGACACGAACTGCCTGAAATTTACAGGTTTGAAAAGAGTTTTCTTTAAACCAGGGCAAGATATTAATACACAACTCCTAAAGATAGAAGCCAAGCTTATTCTGGCATCAGGAGCACAGGGAAAAGGAGGTTTAAATGAAAAAATTGAATTAGGCATGTTTGTTTAAATGTTGACAGTCTTGTATATAGCGAAACTATGTTTTGTTTTTAACCCAGTTTGTATTTGCACCTGGCTGGCAACGCCCACCCCTGACACGTCACAAGAGGTATTTTACCTGGACCTGCAGGTGAGGGCGTCATCCGATGAAGCGCGCATGCGCGCGAAATGGCCATCATGATCACGCTTTAACAGGTTGGCGTCTGCCCTGATCAGAGTGCAATTTTACCGCACTATGAATTAAAGGAATAAAGGAACTTTCACTACAAACGGGTGAGTGCCCTTGACTTTTTGTACCTCCATGCGACATTGCACAGGGTTCTGTATATATGTACTGTATAGATGGAGTAGGGGTTTCTGTATATACATGTACTGTATACATGGAGTAGGGGGTCCTGTATATATAAATATATATGTACTGTATAGATGGAGTAGGGGGCCCTGTATATACATGTACTGTATAGTTTGCGTAGGGGGTCCTGTATATACATGTACTGTATAGATGGAGTAGGGGGTCCTGTATATACATGTACTGTATAGATGGAGTAGGGGGTCCTGTATATACATGTACTGTATAGATGGAGTAGGGGGTCCTGTATATACATGTACTGTATAGATGGAGTATGGGGTCCTGTATATACATGTACCGTATAGATGGAGTAGGGGGTCCTGTATATACATGTACCGTATGGATGGAGTAGGGGGTCCTGTATATACATGTACTGTATAGATGGAGTAGGGGGTCCTGTATATACATGTACTGTATAGATGGAGTAGGGGGCCCTGTATATACATGTACTGTATGGATGGAGTAGGGGGTCCTGTATATACATGTACTGTATAGATGGAGTAGGGGGCCCTGTATATATATGTACAGTATAGATGGAGTAGGGGGCCCTGTATATACATGTACTGTATACATGGAGTAGGGGGCCCTGTATATACATGTACTGTATAGATGGAGTAGGGGGCCCTGTATATACATGTAATGTATAGTTGGAGTAGGGGGTCCTGTATATACATGTACTGTATAGTTGGAGTAGGGGGTCCTGTATATACATGTACTGTATAGATGGAGTAGGGGGTCTACCAGTTATTACTGTGGATGTTGTGAGGCAGCTTCCCTAGCAACCATTGCTCCCTGTGAAAATGAAAGCAGTAATCCTATTGGTTGCTAAGGCTCCAACTGCCGTGTCTGCTGCAGCTAATTATATCACCTGTGTTTGCAGTGAGGAGATTTTCCAATTCATCTCTATGGGGCGCCTCTCTTTCCCCTCCCCCTCCCCTCCTGTACATCTGGCCGGGACGGGACCTTCGCAATAACCTTCCCGGGCACCCAATGTATCTGTGTGCCAAATTTGGGGTCAAACGGTTCAGGCGTTTGGAAGTCTATAGAGGACAGACAGACAGACAGACAGACAGAAGGACAGACAGACAGACAGACTTTGATTTTTATGATATAGATTATAGTAGCCATATAGCAAATAAACATAAACCCAGACAGAAAATACCCCAAAAGGAGCCAAAATTTATACAATTTTTAACCCTTGTAGGGTAAAAAGAGTTTATGGATACATTTACCGTATACATAGAAAGACATCCTGGCGCATACAGCAAACAGACACTAAAATGTAGCTTGAAGAGAGTTTAGGTGTAGAAGGCCTTAAACCATCATGTGTCTACTCCCAGGATTCAGAGCGGGGTCTGAATGTGCGGCTGGGGAGCCAGTGCAGCCCACTAATTAAGACAGTTAAATGCAGCTGTCATAACTGACAGCTGCATTTAGATGTCTTTATTTGCCCCATCTCTGGTGTCTAGTGGCAGTATTTTCGATCCGTGATGCAATCACAGAGGAGAGATCATTTATTCTGTGCCAGCCGGGCCTCATTGCCTGACCAGCGTCAGAACAGAGTAATAAAGCATTGATCTAATGGATCATTGCTGTATTATGTATACTACACTGATCTACATGATAAATCATTGTAGTTGTATTAGAAGTCCCCCAAGGGGACTTTTAATTAACCTCTTAACGACGCATGACGGGTATACCCGTCATGCGGCCGTTAAGAGTAAACAGAGAGGGCTCCCGGCGTGAGCCCTCTCTGCAGCGCGCGGTCACCGGTTGCTAAGCGCAGCCAGGGACCGCGTATATTTGCCGGCGCGGCCGATCGCCGCGGCCGGCTAATTAACTATTCAAATGCCGCTGTCAAAGCTGACAGCTGCATTTGAATAGCAGCTGTGCCTCCTCTTCCTGGTGTCCAGTGGGGGATCTCCCCCCGGCGATGCGATCGCGGAGGGGAGATCCGTTCTAATGAGCCGGCCGGGGCTCAGCGTCGGAATGACGCTGATCCCGACTCGGCAATCTATTCAGATGGTCTGCAGCAGACCATTATAATAAAGCACCGATCTGATGGATCATTGCTCTATTATATACACAGGATTGATCTCAATGGGAGATCAGTTCTGTGTATATAGAAGTCCCCCAGCAGGCTTCATATTACTGTAAGGGAAAGTTAAAAAAAAGTGTTTTTATTAATAAAAAATCCCCTCCACTAATAAAAGTCTGAATCACCCCCCTTTTCCCATTCTACAAATAAAAATAAATAAATAAACATGTTTTTTATCACCGCGTGCGTAATTGCCCGAACTATTTATTAATCACATTCCTGATCTCACACGGTAAACGGTGTAAGCGCAAAAAAATCCCAAAGTGCAAAATTGCGCATTTTTGGTCGCATCAAATCCAGAAAAAATGTAATATAAAGCGATCAAAAAGTTGCATATGCGCAATCAAGGTACCGATAGAAAGAACACATCATGGCGCAAAAAATGACTCCTGACACAGCCCCATAGACCAAAGGATAAAAGCGCTATAAGCCTGGGAATGGAGCGATTTTAAGGAACGTATATTTGTTAACAATGGTTTTAATTTTTTACAGGCCATCAGATACAATAAAAGTTATACATGTTATATATCATTTTAATCGTAATGACTTGAGGAACATATATAACAACGAAGTTTTTCCATAGGACACACAGCGTAAAAATGAAGTCCCCCCAAAGAAAAATAATTGCATTTTTTTTTCAATTTCACTGCGCATATAATTTTTTTCTGGTTTCGCAGCATATTTTATGGAAAAATTCAGCCTGTCATTGCGAAGTACAATTAGTGACGCAAAAAATAAGGGCTCATGTGGGTCTGTAGGTGTAAAATGCAAGTGCTATGGCCTTTTAAGCACATGGAGGAAAAAAAGAAAATGCAAAAACGAAAGTTAGCACGGTCCTTAAAGGGTTAATGTAAGTGTGAAAAAAAACATTTTTTTTAATTAATATAAATAAATAAATAAAAAAGTAAACATATTTGGTATTGTCGCATGTGTATTCACCCAAACTATTAAATTAGCACATTCTTGATCACGTGCGGTAAACTGCGTGAGCCCCCAAAAAATTCCAAAGTGCAAAATTGTGCATTTTTGGTTGCATCAAATCCAGAAAAATTTTAATAAAAAGCGATAAAAAAGTCACATGTATGTGAGCAAGGTACTGAAAGGAAGTACAGATCAGGGTGCAAAAAATGACACCTCACACCCCATAGACCTAGAAATAAAAGCGTTATAAGTATGGTCATAGAGCAATTTTAATTTAATTTTTTTAAAAGGTTTTGAATTTTGAAAAGCCATCAAAGAAAACTTGAGGAACATAGATAACAAATCATTTTTACCATAGGGCGAATTACGTATATGCAAAATCCTGCCAAATAAAAAAATAAAAAAATTTTTTTTTCTATTTCACTGCGCAAATAATTTTTTTTTCTGGTTTCACAGCATATTTTATGGAAAAATTAAGTCTGTGATTGCAAAGAAAAATTAGTGGTGCAAAAAATAAGGGCTCATGTGGGTCTTTAGATGAAAAGGTGAAAAGGCGCTATGGCCTTTTAAACACCAGGAGGAAAAACAAAAACGTGAAAACGAAAATTTGCTCGGTCCTCAAAGGGTCAAGGGAATATCATTCTGTGCCAGATTTAAGGGAGAACAATGTTGCATGACCAATACCCAAAAATAATGTAAACCAACATAGAGTAAATAAACGCTATGTTCACACAACGTCAAGAATTGAGAAAAAGCACCCGATTTTGATATTTAAAAAAAGTTAATTTTTGCCCCGATTTAACTGACTGCAATGGCAATGCATTGAAGTCAATGGGTAGACGCACGTCTAATGCACACAGTGTATTGAATAACGGTCGTTTTTACCGCAGATGTCAAAATAATGAACATGATCATTACTTTCGTACGTCTTTTACAAACAAGAAGTGATGAAACGCAATATCATATTATTTAACCATGATACAAATGAATTATAAATAATATTACACTGTTTAATATAATATTGAAGTTTAGTAAATGGCCATAATATAAACTTACTGGTTACCACCTGGATTGTAGCTTGATTATTTTTCCAATGCATTATAGCATAAAGTCATGGTTACTTATGTTTTTCTATTTACATACCTAATCATTCTATATGGTTACATATTTTCATTACTTAGTAAGTTTTACTCCTCAAAAAGTTTTTAACTTTAATAATTTTTTTTCTCTACAGCACCTCTTAAAATTAAATAAAATAGAGCCATCATGACAGAACAAAGTGAAAAAGGAGTTTTCTGGTAGAGAAATAAAGATATCTTAAGACTGACTTCAAACGATATCCATAACAAGTAACTGCAGTGAAAGCGTTTCATCTTTGCCTCTGGGATATTATTAAGTCTTTCTAGTAGCACTAACAGCAGAAGCAAGGATTACAGAAGTTACTACAGTATAGCTGCTTGCCTGCCATACAAATATAAGAAAAGCATAGATCTTGTTGAAGTTGTAAAGGTTATACATTTCATAGCACATCAAATTTAACCTTCTAAAATTCACTAAATAAAACTTCTTATGAGCAATATATGCCAAGATGGTCAAAGAAACAATAGTTTCATTCTTCATTTTTTTTTTTTTGCCTCCCAAAAGTTAGATACAAATGTTTTATTTGAATGTCCTTTATTGTTTACCTTTTACTTTATACTAAATTAGATATAAAGTAGTCTAGGTATAGACAAAATTTTATATTACTACTTACCATTTTTTTAATATATCATCAGTATCATGTTTACATTTCTACTATTTGTCAAATTAATGAACGGGACATTTTGTAAGGCTATGTTCACACAACTTTTTTTCATCTCCGTTTAAAATGACGTCCGTCATTTTGAGTCTAAAATTACGGACGTTATTTAGCTGCCTGACCTCCCCTTAGTGCACTGACGGGTGTTTGTACATTATAGGAGTTTGGAATTACTAATTGGACTTTGGATGCGGCTTAATTGAAAAGTCCATTGAATTTGATAGTAAAAACGGAAACAGAACGGTGACAAAAGGAAAACTGTGTGTGAACTACAAATAAAAAATGTCTGCTGTTTGCAAAAGACGTCCGAAAATAATGATCATGTTCATTATTTTGACACCCGCGACAAAAACGTCCTTTATTCAATACGCTGTGCGCATTGAATGTCTGTCTTACCATTGACTTCAATGCATTGCATTGCAGTCAGTTAAATCTCGGCAAAAACTGAAGTTATTTTAAATATGAAAATTGGCCGCCTTTTTAATATTTTTGACATTGTGTGAACATAGCCACATACAGTAAAATTTTACTTATGTAGCACGCGATGATAAACCAGCCCCACCCCCCCTAAAATTTTTTTTTTTTAAAGCCTAATAATCCAAAAAGCAACTAAAAGGGTGCTAAATGGGGTTGTTTTAAAATCAACTGGTGTCAGAAAATAATACAGATTTGTAAATTACTTCTAAAATGAAAATCTCAAGCCTTCTAGTACTTATCAGCTGTTGTATACTCTGCAGGAAGTGGTGTATTCTTTCCAGTCTGACACAGTACTCTCTGCTTCCACCTCTGTCCATGTCAGGAACTGTCCAGTGCAGGAAAGGTTTTCTATGGAGATTTGCTCCTGCTCTGGACAATTTGACAAAAGAAGTAACTTACAATTTTTTTTTATAACTTTCTGATTTAAAAACATTTTTTTCTCTGGAGTGCCCCTTTAAATTGGTTTATTGTGATACTTTGTGACAAAAGGAAAAAAGTAAGGGGATTTTCTGGTGGTGCTTAGGTTATAGAAGAAATAATGTAATAACTTTTTTGGCTATAAATTTCATGGATCGGTGTCTTCCTCAGCTTAGCTCTTTGTATACTTAGAATTTGGTATTCTGCTATAGTACCCATTTCCCCCCCATGTCTTACACATTTTCATCTTCGTTGTTTTTCCTGTTTGCCCATCTACATACAGCGCGTTGGCCTTTCATCCATCTAGCATTTCTACTCAAAATACCATCAATTAAAATCCCAAGTGTCAACTCCATACATATGTTACTCACTGCCTTATTACATATATTTAGCAGATTTTTGAGTTTTATGTGATAACTTTAACCCTTCCTTTCTGTATATCCCAAGATATATCATGACATGAAAGAAGATCATTAATGGCACGATGAAGGATTTATAGATTAGGAGCCAAAACATTGATAAAGTTTTCAGTCTCTTAAAGGGGTGCTTCCATTTTAACTAACGTAGTTAAACTTGTAGGACTTGTCAAGTTAAATATTCTTGCAAATGCATTAATTTATCAAACTTGCCACCTTCTCCTGATATGCCCCCTCTTAGTCGTAAGTCTAGAGGGAAGGAGACAATGATCAATCATTTAATGCATGTGCATTACACTGATCCAATAAATCAACACTCTTCTGGTACAGTTTACCACAGGCAGACAATATCAGCAGATCACTCATGGCAGGTACCAAGGCCAAGCAGAGAATGCCATTACAACTTAAAACAGATAAATATCTGCAGATAGCAGCCAGGTATGACACTGGCCCAGCTCCTGGCCCAGAAACCTGCTTCATACTCTGGCACCAGAACCATCTTATCTTTACATCAGGAAGGGGATAATAATTTTTTTGTTTGTTTGTCATGTAATATTTTGTTGTATTATACAGTGATTCTGCATCCTAAAAAGACTGGGCACCTGTCTTTGGTGTTGGAAAACATCTAGAGAATCACTTTATCAGCAGCGTTGAAATCAACATATCCAATGAAACAGCTTATGAGTCTGAGAGAGTGAATGGGAGCCATAAAACTGAGTTGCTAATGATTGGAGTCTATTGCTAGTCTGATTTGAGGAGTTTTAGAGTGGGTATCCCTTCCAAGTAGAGAAGAGAGAACTGAACTTCCTCAACAAAGATTGGTTTACAAATAGAGATGAGCGAACGATCAGCATTTGATTAGCGGGGGCTGCTGAACTTGGATAAAGCTCTAAGGTTGTCTGGAAAACATGGATACAGCCAATGACTTTATCCATGATTTCCACATAGCCTTAGGGCTTTATCCAACTTCAGCAGCCACTGCTAATCAAATGCCGAAAGTTCGGGTTCGGATGGACTCGAGCATGCTCCAGGATCGTTCAGTTAGTTACAAACTATGCAAAACAATTGATTTGAGAAAGAACAGAATTTTTGAAAGTTTGGACATGTCCAATACACATAGTACATTACATTATAGCAAAAGCACAGGTGCAAGGGATTATCCTATAGGCGCAAGGGATTATTCTATAGGTGAAAACTATATTAAAAAGCAGAGGTGACTGTCAGAAGTAATGGCGGTGATAGTGATTCTACACATTTTATATCAAGGAATGAACATAGAATGGTGTTTCTAATTTATCTCAGTTATAAGTGAGTGGCAACATGAAGAATGATGATAAAGGACTTGACAGGATTGGGAGCTGTGAAGAATGCTGATGCTCAGTGGAGAGCCTTTTGAGTCTTCGGGCTACTCGGATGTAACTCTGGCACTGTCTGTGCTGCATAAGCTTAGCTGGAAATAAAAAAGTAAACAGAACATGAGACATCTGATGACATATAGCAACTGCTTGCACAAATGAAGCAATATGTTGATGAATACGGCATATATACATACTCGTGTGTGTACATATCTATCTATTTTACATTGACATATACAGTAGAAAATCTCAGTATTCTGCTGTTGCTAAAATCTCAGAGAAAAGAGAAACTCAGCAAAATATTTAGATTGCCGACACTTAGGGTGGGATTTATGAGGGCCGGTGTTAACTCAGGCCCCGCCGCCTTTGCGATGTCAGAATTCACTAAGAGGTGCATGCCTCTTAGCGAATCCAGCTGGCTGGGCACCCAAACCCGCACCCGGCGTACCGCTTCCAGCAAGTGTAGATTAGGGTCATGATTTACACCTGCGAGCAGATGTAAATCCTGATAAGTGAGGCACGGGGGGAGGCCACACCTCCTCCCCACCTTGTCACACCACACCCCCGCCCACCTATCAGGGGAGGGGGGCATACGGAAGGCATACGCCAGGGAGTAGGGGCAAATCTGAATCCTTCATAAATGCCCCCCTTATTGCAACCTACATTTAAAGGAAAACTATCATCAGGTTAGAAGCATTTAATCTGCTTATATGTCCCTATGCACATGGGGTGTTGGGGTTGAAGATAAGTTTCTCACTTTGATCCTTGGAGCAGTTTCTGTGATATTAGCCATTTATCTTCTAGGCTAATCCCCCCCAGTATACCAATTCACATCCGGCCAGCCCACTCTGCTGGTAACCATTAGGAGGGTGGGCTGGAGGCAGTAGTCCTGCCCCAAGTGACCCAAATGTTTCATTAGCATACTAGATAAATTGCTAATATAATGGAAACTGTGAAGAGGAAGAAGAGAAGAAACTGACCTTTATCCTCAGAGTCCTGTGAGCAATAGGGACATATCATAGTTTCCCTTTAAATAGTCATGGTATTGTAGCCTGTTTTATCACTGAGCCCTTTTAAATTATATTTTCCTATGTATTTATTGGTAAAATAACCAGACTATCCCACCCATAGCAGATGTGATAAGCATTAGTGTTAACAAGGAACTTATAAATATTGTAGGCGCTTTCTAATTTAGGATGTTAGTTAAGAGTAAAAAAAAAACCCTGTTCTATGTTGGAAAACAAGTATCTTATGCATCTTTTCAATTGTGTTTATTTTTTTTTACCTCTAGTTTATTATGCTCAAACATATTTTGGATTGCAGGGTTCCTCCCGCTGTTTATTGTAATCTTACAGCCACCAGCAGGAAAAGTTTAGTTACATACATAGAAGTAGATTATTTTTTTAATGATAGCACTTTTATATTCTGATTCTTTTCAACCTTTAATGTTTATTGTCCATGGGGTGCAAGATTTAACTGTTATTAGATACTATCATTTTATCATCACTGCTTTTTAAAATGGTTGCAGACATATTGCAGTGTACCTAAGTGGAATAAAACTCTTAATTTACAGAAAACATTTTCTCCGAATAAAACATCATTCAGTTCAAAAATATGTATGTGTTTCCAGGTGATTTTATAATTATGTGTAGTTTGCTTCAATTTTACCATATTGCAGCACAGCACTAATCCTACTTAATAAAATGAGTAGAACAATGGGGGATGAAAACAAAATTGCATTCCAATTTTTTTTCTCTTGAAAAGAAAAAGAATTTACTTTGTGTGGACTTAACCTTTTCACTGCTTAAAGCTGAACCCACGGAATTCATTAATTATGCATTAAAAATCAAACTGTAATTCAGCACAATTCAAGTTCAGTAGTGACCTTAATGTGAATCTAATGCATAATATTAAGATATTAATCTTATAATGCATATGTAATGTTTATACTGTGATAATGCCATGTAAATTATATTATTATGTCCCTTAAGTAGAGATATTATCATTCATATGTTATATATATATTTCAACATTAATCCTCATGTTTATAATAGAGATATCAGAAGTCACATTGGCATTTGTTTCTTAGATGGGTATTCTAAGCAAGTCAAAGAACACAGTAAGGCCACATTGATGCCGCTTGATAGGCATGGATGATATGATGTGGATGAATGATTTGCAATGTTCTATCATGTAAATTTATTATTTTCTAGACTACTCATGTTCCACATCTCTGGCCAACACCTAACTATGGCAATTAATAAAATTTGTAGCATGGAAAACTTGAACGTTGCCAATTATGGTGAAATGTATGCAGTGAATGACATTAGAATTACATTATTTTGAAAAAATTATTTGTAGAGATGAGCAAATCGCTCATCTAAACGAAGCAAAGCGCTTCATTTGATTACCGCACTGCTCATCTAGCTGACTGCCTTTCAGTCGCGCTCTTCTCCCTGAAGTCAGAAGTCCAAGTCAAAAACCAACCGAGCAGCGAAGTACAAAATCCAAGGGGGTCCAAGGGGGTAGTCAAAGGGTCTATAGCAGAAGTCAGGTAACCAGAAATCAAATACAGACAAAACGCTAGGTCAAGTAATTTTAGGATGAACTAGGCACTATGCAAGGCAAGAAATATGAGACAAGTGAGGATACCCATGGAGCCTGGCATCCCAGCCCCAGGCGTAATTGGGGCTGTGGCTCCAGGTCCTGTCCAGATACCAACAGTGGACTGATGAGTCAGCTGTCAGTCAATAATCAGAGAACACACTACACCTTATGCTGATCAACCAGGGAGAGAAACACTGGCCACTGCTACAACAAGGAACAGGAGAGCAGAGTAGAGCAAAAACATGAAAAGCATTCTGGCTGCTATGCATGCTATCGTTGCACCGCTAGCAACCGTCCGGAGTGGTTGTTATGTATGCTTTGGCCGCACGCATTGGCGACGCCAGGAGCCGAACGCACGGCTCAAGTCCTAACAGCTCATCAAACAAAGCCTTTCTCTTAGTTAAGATCTATACTTATTTGCTATAAATAATTTCTAGATTTTGAAGGAATCCTTTACTATTGCACCCCAGGAAAAATAACAATGTTTTTACAAGCCCATTGAAAATACAAGAACAAAATAGATAACTAGAAAGTGTTTTTCTTTCTCCTAGTATTTTTTCAACTTAAATCCCCAAGAACTCCCAACAGGTCATTGATTCTAGGATATCCTATAGAAAGAGCAAATGTAATGATACTTGATGCACTGACTAAATATCACCTGTAAAATACTACAGAAATCCTCACAACATGATCTGTTGGAGGTACTTGACTGGGGGAGACTTATTAACAATGTGTTCCGGGCACAAGGCACAGAGAAGGCGCACATAGTGGCCTTTTACCCTGCCATATCCCCTGCATGCTGGATGGGTGGGAGAAGTGGGGGATGGACAGTCACACCTATACAAGCATAAACCAGGCAAAAACTTACACCTGCTCCGGAGCATGTGTAGACTTATGTGCAATGCCTGGGCCAGGTGCAGGGCCAGCCTCTTAGTAACTCCAGTCAGGAAAAATTCAGCCAAAATTGGGCAAAGACTGAATTAAAATCATGGGAGATACTCATGTTAGACTATTTGTAAAATATTTGCCAGCTTTTTTTTTTGCCAAAAAATGTTAAACAAAAGTACATACTATAGGGTAAGTAAGTAAACTGGTGTAAAGTAAAACTGACTTAGTTGTCCCTAGCAACCAATCAGATTCCACTTTTCATTCCTCACAGATTCTTTGGCTGGTGGCTAAGGGCAACTGAGCCAGTTTCACTTTACACCATGTTTGATATGTACATCAACCTTTACATTCATGTTCATTTTATTTCAATCATTATATTTGTCTTTCTGTTTTGCTACCTATGCAATGTCCTGCTATCATCTTTTTGCATGACCTACAATATCTGTTTCTATAGTAATACAGTAACTACAGTAATCTTATATGGACTAAACTCTCGGTTAGATAATTGAAACTTCCTATTGATTTATATCTCTTGCCTTTTAATAAAATGACATTCTCCACTATAAAACATGACATGCAAAATATTCAAATAATGTAAAACTATTTTTTCATTTTGTAGTGACACTTGAAACAGTGATCAGATGGCCAATTACATTTCTGTCACAGTATATTAGTTAGTGTTAGACTGGTAAGCCTTCATTCTGAAGGACATAAACAGTTAGATAGATGTAAATTATCATACATTTTCAACTAATACAAGGAAAGGAAATAAGTACTTGATATTTATCATCAGCTGCATTTTATACCAAGTTTATAAATCCTTTTATAGATACGTTTAGAAGGATACTCTTGACCTTTAACTTAATTTTTTCCCCCGTAACTATGAGAAAAGCTAAGAAATTGGCATTATTAAATAACAAAAGTAATTAAAAGAAATAAATAATGCTCACTCAGATATACTATTATCCCTTAAAGGCTATGATCCCACACAGTATTTTTGCTCAGTATTTTGCAATCAAAACCAGGAGTGGATTTGAAACACAGAAAGGCTTTGTTCACACACTGTTGAAATTGAGTGGATGGTCAGCATTTAATGGCAAATAGCGGCAATTATTTGCTGTTAAATGACAGCCATCCACTCAATTTCCACAGTGTGTGAACAAAGCCTTTCTGTGTTTTTAACCCCTTAGTGACCGCCATGCTGCCTTTTCACGGCGGCCACTAATGGGCTTTATTCCGGCGGGCGCATCGGAATAAATTACCGCCCGGCGGAGGCTGCAGGACGGGTGATCAGCGGTCAGTGTGACCGCTGACACCGTCCTGTAACTGCCCGGAGCAGAGGATTCTCTGCTCCGGGCAGTTTAACCCGTTAAATGCCGCTGTCAAACCATGACAGCGGCATCTAACGGGTCCCGGTGGATCCCGGACAGCGCCATGGGTCACTTACGTGATCGCAATGTCCCGCGGCGCCGTCCGGTCCTCCGATGTCTCCATGATGATCCCGGGGTTCTAATGAAGGTCCCCGGGGTCACCATGGAGATGCCTCATGCTGACAGGGGTGGCTGTGGCTATTGCCTGTCATGATACAATACATTGCAGTACATCAGGTACTGCAATGTATTTTATCAGTGATCAAAGTATTTTACACTAGTGTTCAGTAATGTACACTAGTGTAAAAGTAAAAAAAAGTGAAAAAAATGTGCACCATACACAACACAGCCCCCCCCCAGCCCCCCCAATAATAAAGATGTATTACATTCCCTATACCCAATAAAACGTGACATAAAAGGGATCAAAAACACAAATCCTATACATATTTGGTATCGCCACGTCCGTAACGACCCAATCTATAAAACTATATCAATAATTATATCGCACAACACACGCTGTAAAAAAAAAAAAAAGAAAAACAGTACCAGAATAGCTGTATTTTATCAATCCACTTTAGAAAATACGTCATAAAAGAGATCAAAAAGTCATATACATATAAAACTTGGTATCAATAGAAACTACAGATCTTCCCGCAAAAAATAAGCCCAAAACCAGCTCTGTCGCGCAAAATATGAGAACGCTATGGATCTTGCAATGCGGCGACAGTTTTTGTGGGTTTTTGCTAGGAAGATAGTTTCTATTGCGCCAAAGTGATAATAATCAAAAAAACCTATACAAATGTGGTATCGCCATAACCGTAGTGACCCAGAGAATACATGTATTATGTTATTAGTGACCGCTGATACGGATTTTTACCGCGATCACTAATGGGCTCTATTCTGCTGCCATCAGCTCTTTATGGCGATGGTGCAGAATAGTGCAGCGGTGCCGGTAATGCCCGCAGCCCCCTCCTCTCAGCTACCGGAGGTAGCTGAGAGGTTGGGGCAGAGTGTGGGGTCAGTCCCGGCAAGTCCCCTTACCGGCGATCGCAGTTATTATTAGTATGACGGCGGCCACCGGTAACAGACATTGCCAGCGCAGCTGAACGCTTTCATCTCTTCTCACCGTGAATCCACAGTGAGAGGAGATGAGAACATGTCCCCCTCTGTCCCCAGAATTAACCCTAGTGACCTGGTCACTGACCCTCCCCTCCCAGGGTGGCCATCTGATCCAAGATGTCCGCCGCCATCTCTGTGAACAGACTCTGTTCACAGTGATGGATTCCTAAAAATGATCAACGCTTCATTCTCTCCACCACCGGAGGTGGCGGAGAGCATGGGGCAATGATCGGTGACCACCCGGTGTGGTCCCAGTACAAGTGATCAGTGGTATATACTATATACCACTGATTGCTTGTTCCAAATAGTGCCGGCACTTTTTTACGCCTATCACCAAAGTCAAGTGCACTGGATTACCCGTAACCACCCTGGATTACTTGTAACCACCCCAGATTACCTGTAACCACCCCAGATTGCCCGTCACCACCCCAGATTGCCCGAAACCACCTTAGATTGCCCGTCACCACCCCAGATTGCCTGTAACCACCCTAGATTGCCTGTAATCTCCCCAGATTGTCCGAAATCTCCCCAGATTGCCCGTATCCACCCCAGATAGCCCATAACCATCCCAGACAGCCAATAACCATCCCAGACAGCCCATAACCACCCCAGATTTCCCGTCTCAACCCCAGATTGCCCGTCACCACCCCAGATTGCCCATAACCACCCCAGATTGCCTGTCACTACCCCAGATTGCCCATAATCTCCCCAGATTGCCCGTATCCCCCCAGATAGCCCATAACCATTCCAGACAGCCCGTAACCACCACAGATTGCCCGTAACCACCCCAGATTGCCACAGACTGCCTGTAACTACCCCAAATTGCCTGTAACCACCCCAGATTGCTCGCAACCACCCCAGATTGCTCGCAATCACCCCAGATTTCCCGTCACCACCCCAGATTTCCCGTCACCACCCCAGATTGCCTGTTGCAACCCCAGATAGTCAGTGAACACCACCAGATTGCCCGTCACCACCCCAGATAGCCAGTGAACACCCCCAGATTGCCCATCTTCACCCCAGATAGCCAGTAACCACCCCTTGATAGCCAGTAAACACCCCAAGATTGCCCATAACCACCCCTTATAGCCAGTAAACACCCCAAGATTGCCCATAACCACCCCATACAGCCAGTAAACACCACCAGATTGCCCGTTACCACCCCAGATTGCCCGTGACCACCCCAGATTGACCGTAACCACCCCAGATTGGCACAGACTGCTCGTAACCACCCCAGATTGCCCATAACCCCACCAGATTGCCTGTTGCCACCTCAGATAGCCAGTAAACACCCCGAGATTGTCCATTACCACCCCAGAAAACCAGTAAACACTCACATATTGCCTGTAACTAAAATGACACTCCTTCCCTTCTGAGCCCGGCTGGGTGCCCATACAGTGGTTTATGCCCACATATGGGGTACCATTGTACTCAGGAGAACCTCCGTTACAAATTTTGGGGTGCTTTTTCTCCCCTGTTCATAGTAAAATTAAGAAATTTCAAACTAAACAAACATGTTATTGGAAAAATTAATTTTTTTTCATTTTTACAGTCTAGTTTTGAATACTTTCCTCCAATACCTGTGGGGTCGAAATGCTCACCACACCCCAAGATGAATTCTTTGAGGGGTGTACTTTCCAAAATGGGGTGACTTTTGGGGGGGTTCTATTCTGTAGACATTACAGGGGCACTGCAAACGCACTGAAAATGCTAATTGGCGCTCCCTTACTTCTGAGGCTCGCTGTGTGCCCACACAGTGGTTTATACCCATGTGTGGGGTACCGTTCTACTCAGGAGAACCTGCCTTACATATATTGCGGTGAGTTTTCTCCTCTGTTCCTCGTGAAATTGAGAAATTTCAAACTAAACAAACATGTTATTGGAAAAATTCTATTTTTTTAATTTTTACTGTCTTCTTTTGAATACTTTCCTCTAATACCTGTGGGGTCAAAATGGTCACCACACCCCAAGATGTATTCTTTGAGGGGTGTGCTTTCCAAAATGGGGTGACTTTTGGGGGGGGGGGGGGTTATTCTGCTGACACTACAGGGGCTCTGCAAACGCACCTGGCGCTCAGAAACTTCTTCAGCAAAATCTGAACTGGAAATGCTAATAGGCGCTCCTTCCCTTCTGAGCCCCGCTGTGTGCCCATACAGTAGTTTATGCCCACATATAGGGTACCATTGTACTCAGGAGAACCTGCGTTACAAAATTTGGGGTGCATTTTCTCTCATGTTTATTATGAAAATGAGATACTTTAATCTTAACAAATATATTATTGGAAAATTTCTATTTTCCATTTTTTTCCGGCTTAATTGTGAATACTTTCCTCCAGCCCCTGTAGGGTTAAAATGCTCATTATACCCCTAGATTAATTCTTTAAGGTGTCTAGTTTCCAAAATGCGGTCACTTATGGGGGTTTCCAGTATATAAGCCTCCTAAATCAACTTAAAAAAAGAACTGGTCCCTAAAAAAATCAGTTTTGGAAATTTCATGAAAATTTGATAATTTGCTGATACATTTCTAAGCCCCGTAACACCCTAAAAAAGTGAAATATGTTTATGAAATGAAGCCAGAATAAAGAGGACATATTGATAATGTGACTTACTAACTAATTTTTGTCATGTGCCTTTTTTTTTAAAAAGCAAAGAATTTCAAAATTTTTCATTATATTTTGATATTTTTCACAAAAAACACACAAGACAGTGACCAAATTTTGCCACTAACATAAAGTACCATATGTTACGAAAAAACAATCTCAGAATTGCTAGCATACGTTAAAACATCACTGAGCTTTAAGCGCATAAAGTGAGACAGGTCAGATTTTGAAAAATGAGCCTGGTCATTAAGGCCCAAACAGGCTTGGTCCCTAAGGGGTTAATCCACTCCTGGCAAAAATACTGTATGGGAACATAGCCTTGGGCTAAAATTATTATTATTATTTAGAAAAGAACGGATGCTGATTGCAATGAAATCAGTGTCCGTTCATTTCTGCTGTGGCAGCATTGCATTCAATGCAAAGCCGCCCGCTTTACAATCAACACCCCAATTTATTGAGGTAATTGGTACTTGTACCTTTGTAGCCCAGCTGCCAATCATCATTACCAATTAGCTCAATAAATTGGTGTTTACTATGTGGTTAGGAAAGTATCAATGAATCAATTAAGAGCACTGAAGGCAGAACAGCACAGGAGGATCGCATAGGAGATCGCATCCTTACCGCAGGAGGGGTCTGATGATGCCGCAGGAGGGGGTCTGATGCCGCCGGAGGGGGTCTGATGCCGCCGGAGGGGGTCTGATGCCGCAGAGGGGGTCTGATGATGCAGGAGGGGGTCTGATGCCGCCGCAGAGGAGGTCTGATGATGCCGCAGAGGGGGTCTGATGCCGCCGCAGGAGGGGGTCTGATGCAGCCGCAGGAGGGGGTCTGATGCAGCCGCAGGAGGGGGTCTGATGCAGCCGCAGGAGGGGGTCTGATGCAGCCGCAGGTTCAGACTGAGGAATTCTCGCGGAAAATGTCCGCGGAATTCCGTCAGCTGTCCGCCCGGAGATCCGGAGAACTATAGATCCCAGCACTTCTATATACTGCTGTGCACAATAGGAGCATGAGTTATCCATATTTTTCTACGGAAATACGGATGCCAAACATGTTGCAATCCGCAAACAATCCGTAGACAATTGATGTCAATGAGAGCATCCGTGAAAAAATCTGGGTCCGCACCCGGTCCGCACTAGGACATGTCCTTTTTTTTTTACGGATTGATTTTCATCCATTTCTGCTACTGATCGTGTGAATAGCCCAATAGACTTCAATGTGCACTAACTCGGATACGGAAATACGGATCCGTAAATTACGGAACGTGTGAATAAGGCCTAAATGTGAACAGAGCCTAAGGTTGCTTTCACACAAAGCTATTTGGCGCAGATCCCCCCCCCCCCCCCACACACACACGTTTTGAGCCAAACTTAAAAGTGGATCCAACAGGAAGGAGAATTATTAGTAAGTCCTTTGTATTTCCTATTCAATTCTAATCCACTTTTGGCTATGTTCATACATAGTGTTTTATTAGCGTTAATTAGAGCTATTTTAATACGATTGTCACAATTGCTGTAGAATAGCACAACTTTTGCTGTAATTCTGTAATTCAAATCTTTTTACAAAATTCAGTTCATGATGTTCGCGCATCTGTACCACAAGATTTGTGACCTACACTAACAGAATCTTGATGAATCTATACTTACCTGTTCGCACTCCCCCATTGTCCTCTTCTGTGCAGGTCTCCAGCCTGCTCAGAAAATCACTGACTGAGAAGGGACAGTGCTACCGCCAGTGCAGTCTGTCTTGTGTCTCGAGAGTGACAGGCCGCTCAGCCTATCACTGGCTGTGGCACTGTCCTTTCCCAGTCAGTCAGTGATTGGCCCGTAACTTTCCACTCAGCCAATCATTGACTGAGAAGGGACAGAGCCGAGGCCAGTGATTGGCTGAGTGGGCTGTCATTGTGTCTTGAGAGTGACAGCCTGCTCAGCCAACCACTGACCTTGGGGCTGTCCCTTAGCCAGTGATTGCCTGGGCAGTTTACATTTGTGATTGTGGGAAAGTGACTGCACTATTTAATGACAACAGCAGAACAACATTTTAAAGAGGAAGTAATTAAATCCATGGGAGAGAAAAGCAGTACAGTGATGTATGCTACTTTACTAAAAACAGGCAACATTTATTGAGCTGGTTCACATCTTGAGCCCTCTCTGTATACTGTTGATGGTATTAGGAGAAGCTGGTTGTTCTGTGTCATCAACAGGTTAAATAATACTGTGGTTTGAATGAGTGATAGTCATATGTGTGCGTTCACATGCACAGGATCTGTAGCAGATTTGCAGCAAATTTGATGGTGCATATTTGATGCTGTATTTAGTTATTTAGCTACATTGATATAAAACTGCTGCGGATCTGCTGAACATTTGTACCATCAAATCCGCTGCGGATCCTGTACGTGTGATTGCACCCTAAAATATTTTTTTATTTCATTTTACCAAATAAAACAGTTACAGGAAAGCGAAAGTCAATCGGTAAACGAAGGGTAGCAAGCAATAGAGAAAGAAAATTTTACAGAAGTTCTATATCCAATAATCCTCATTTTGGTCCGACATTGGAAACAAAATTGTTATTGTATTCTTGCATTTCATTAAATGTGTCCCACATTAAAAACAATGGGGGGATTTATCAAACATGGTGTAAAGTGAAACTGGCTCAGTCGCCCCTAGCGACTGAGCCTTTCATTCCTCACAGGCTCTTTGGAAAATGAAAGGTGGAATCTGATTGGTTGCTAGGGGCAACTGAGCCAGTTTCACTTTACACCATGTTCGATAAACCTCCACCAATATGTACCAAAATAGACAAACCATTGAGTCATAAATTTTTAATTTTAAACTCTAAATTACGTGGAAAAAATAGTAAAGATTTTGTTTGTTTGAAGTGCAATGCTGTTATATTGTATTACAAATTATGAAAACTTGCCCTCATTTTTCACTTTCAATTTATTAATTTTTAAAAGTTACAACCCTATAAAAAAAAAAAAGTTCATAAAAAATGAATATATACTACTTTGGACTTGTAGTAATAAGATATCTTCTGAATCATAACCATTACCTTACACATTGTATATAGAATGTTCATGCAGAACTTTATTAAAAATATTACCATCATAAGTTTTTCAATATCTCTGCGACAGCTCATAAAAATGTTATTAGAAGAGGAGTTTGATTTCTTTTGATATTCTTCTGTATATGAAAGTTGCCGCACAACACAAAAAGCCTCAATTGATTCTGCTGATACAATGTTCTTGGAAAATGATATGCCTGCGATGTTATTTCCACGGATAATAGACTACATATAAACATAAAAGATATGGAGCGTATACTTTTTAGAGATAATCTTTAGATGACCATACAATCGGCCTGAGTTGGTGTAGAAACTGATTCAGCTTGGTTAGACACATGTAATGCTATTTAGGCAGTACATGGGGCACTAGTTAGTTTGCAGTGCTGGGGTCCTGGTTTGGAGTCTGAACAAAGACAACATCTGAATTAAATTTGGATTATTGTGTTCGCTTGAAGGCTATGTTCAGACAATGTAAAAAAAAAAAAAAAAAAAGACATCCACTTTTTAAATTTAACCACTCACCTAAAGGGCAATTAGTCCATATAATCTAGAAAAATGCACCAGCAGTCATCATTGCACTGATGCTGCCAAACAGCGAAATGACATCCATCATTTTGATGGACTTCATTTTAAATGAAGAGGAAAAAACATTGTTTGAACATAGCCAAAGGGTAACTGGTTTCCTATGCACATTGATCCTAGTGAATATAATATTTTTAAGCCATGTTATAGAAACGATGTGAAAGGTGACAGTGTATACAACACAGTGGAAAATATCAGCCATCCATTTACCCAGTCTTTACCGTCTATATTGTAGTATAATGGGTTTTACTTGAAATTATTATGAATAGTTGATCTCTTTATGTTCAGTAACAAAACATTTGATGGTAGTAGAAGGAAATATGCTGGGACTGATTATTTGCGCGAATTTTCAAAGTTTACACTATTTAATTAAGAAAAATAGTTACTAGTAATGGATGTGTTATGAGTAGTGATGAGCGAACATCCCGATGTTTGGTTCGGATCCTGAACATGAGCATAAAAAAAGGATCTATTCGTGTTTGCAGAACATTCATGAATAAATAACGAACATACAGTAGAAGCGTACGTTTTGGTCTAGAGTTACGCACATGTGTACAGATTATCAGGTGCAAATCCTAAATTACGTTGTTGAGCACGTTTTTGTCCAGAGTTACGCAAATGTGTAAAGATTATCAGGTGCAAAGCGTAAAATGCGCAGTTGCCTACATCGTGAGATAAACATTCACACGTTCGAAAATGATCATTATAACCATTCCGATCATTGAACAAATTGTCCGTGATCAGCGAATGCAAACAATTGGCATCATGTTCGTACAAACATTCGAACATGTTCGCTTATCACTATTTATGATGATATGTTTCATTACTGCACCATTGTCCATTATTGGCTCAGTAGGATACCAATAGAAATGTGTCATTTGTATTTATTTAAATGATACATATTGGGTGCAAAAACTATCCAGTCTGGTCTGATAATACAGTGGAGTGTATGTAGCACAAATTTTTTAAAAGTTTAATGTTGGATATGATAGAAATGTGTCCATGGTGCAATGGGAGAAGATGGCATGGCCTAATGAATTACATCTTTCTTCATGGGGAAAGAATGATACCTGCGTATTGATCACTTAGGCAATAGAAGACACTAAAACTATGGTAATAAGGCAAAGAGGAAAGCCAACAGAGACAATGTGGTGTTCTGGGCTATATTTTGCTGACAAATCTTGGGTCCTAGCATTCATGAGCATTTTACTTACCTAAAAACTGCTCTTGGCAAAGTACATCCCTTCTCTGAAATGTTATTCTCTAATGGCAGTGGCCTCTTTCAGTAGTATAATGCACCCTACCACGTTGTAAAAAATTATTCACGAATGTAGAACATAACGAAAAAGTCAGATTCATTTGAGTTAATTTTCAAAGATTTACACAATAATGGTTTATAATGAAGCTCCATGCTTAAAATTGTCATTGTTTTAAGTACTTTTATTTTATTTTATCCCCATAGATGTAAACTTAGAGGGGTACTCTGTCCGGGAATTCTTTTTTTCACAATCGCCAAAGAGCAGGTGAATGAAAACCACTGCATTCACTAATCTCCCTGGGTCCTGCTCTGAGGCCTGCATCCATCTGCTCTGGTCGCCCGATTTCTGGCCACTTCCTGGTCTGAGATGGTCCTTGACATGTAATGTTGCAAGATCTGCATGCTTTCAAATGTATTAGAATTAAATTTACGTGTGTACTATAATATACAGCACACTCTGTCATTTTAATGTTTTCACAATGCCAGAAAGTAGAATATTTTTGGGGGATACTCCGGCCCAACCCCCTTTTTTTCCGCAATCACTAGGGAGGGGGTGGATGAAAACAATTATAGTTACTTACCTCCCCAGCTCCAGCACTGATGCCCAAATCCATCTGCTCGCCCCCGAGCTTCCATGTCTGAGAAGGGGCTTGAGATGTGACGTTTTTGGCGTCAGTGCTGGAGTTGGGGAGGTAAATAGATCTAATAGTTTTTTTTACCCCCTCCCCAGAAATTGCGAAAAAAGAGTCTTGGCTGTCGTATCCTTTTAAAAAAAAATATATAGTCAATTTTACTTTCTGGCATTGTGAAAACATTGAAATTATAGGGTGTGCAGTTTTTTTAATAGTACACACGTAAACTTAGTTCTAATACTAAAATACTATTCTAATTCTATTTGAAAGCATACATCATAAAATAGTTCGTGCAACAAATGAGAGGTCAACTGATTTTAATCAGATCATCCAATAGTAAACCTCTGGTTTACTGAAAGGAAATGTAAAAATAATTGATCTTGACTGGATTGCTAAATATTGTTGAAGTCATCCCCACTTCTTAAATGCTCTCTGGTAAACATCTATTAATTCCTAAATACTTTACAGCTGATATTGCTGTTTACCTCTGAACGTAATATATAAATGACCTTTATGAACATTTAAAGTTCAACTATCTAATCAAAGAAAAGCTGTAAAACCCTCCATGTTCTGCAGGAACGGTTCCTAAGGAATAATATCACCAAGGGATTGAGTGACCAAAGTTGGAGACATCAGGAAAACTTTACTGTAATGTCACTTAGGGAAGCAGAACAAGTGTAATTAAAGTGAAAATATTTGAATCTTAAATCATATTTTATTTTATTTTTGAAAAATACTTTCCTTTACTATGTAATGCAATTTAATTTGAAAAATGTAATAAAGGCTATATTCACACAACGTTGTTTTTATGTAAAGAACGGACACTGATTGCAATGGAATCAGTGTCAGTTCTTTACCGCAGGGGCGGCATTGCATTGACGGGCAGTAACCGGCGGTAAAATAATGTACCTGCTTATTATTTTCGGACAAATTGAATGGTTAATTGATTAGCAGGAACACCTGACGGTGCCCGCAAATCAATAATAAAAAAAGCACGTTCTTGCGGCCGATACCTCTGTACATCCTGAATGCAGCCCAGCGGCTGGCAGTCTAACAGCGTCCGTTGCTATGCAAAAAACGCTGGTAAAAGTTTTGTGAACATAGCCAAACTCTGTCTTGTACAGAGACAGCAATGGAGTCTCTGTACAAGACAGAAAAACATAATTATAAAATTAAAATTGGCTTTCAGAAAATAGTATGGTCATGGTCATGTTAGAAATGTTAACAGGAGGTCAAATATTAATAGATGATTAAAATGTGCTGTTTTTAGAAATTGTACTATTTTGTCAATGTTATGTGATCTGTGGGACCTATATATATTAGGAGGAGTCAGGCTAAAATTTTTATTAAAGTATTGTATTCAGTGATTGTTTCACTGAAAAATAAATTTCCATCTACTGTAGATTCTAAATGCGATTAAAACAAGTGGTTGCAAAATTCTTCATTTTTTAATTGAATAACATGAATTATTTCATTAAGAAGTTAAATGAATTGATATCAATGCAATTATATAAATTTTCAAATTTTTTTAAGCAACTTATCAATTACTGGGGAAACGTAGAGATGAGTGAACCTCCAGCATGCTCATGATAATGCCAATGGTTGGCATTTGATTACCAGTGGTTGAAGAAGTTAGATGCAGCCCTAAGGCTACCCTGAAACCATGGATATAGCCATAGGCCTAGGGCTCCATCCAATTTCTTCAACCATCGGTAATCAAAAGCTATGTGGTTGGGTTCAGACAAACCCGAGCATTCTCAAGGTCCACTCATCTCTACATAAAAGCAAAAAAAAAAATAGGCTTTTTACACAGGCTGCTTATTAGCAACCAAAGTTCCTAAGAATGCTCAATTAGAAAATAATCAGCCTCTGTAAAATACAGACAAGATCAGTTGACAAGCGATCAAAATCCCGATCTTTAGTGTAGCCATAAATCATCCCTATGGGGTGCATATCTCTCTTTGTAAACAGGAGACATGCGGCTGATAACAATGTATTTGAATGACCACATGATTAATCTAGCCTTGTAAAGGCACCTTAAGCAAGCATCAATCTTGATGAAAGGCACCTTTTTTGTGGCCCTACATGGCCGAGAATTGCAAAGGAAACCAGGGAGTTAATAGATCCATGGGGAAAAAAGATGGTACCGGTATAACAGGCCAGCATATATACTGACAGCCTGGGGTTAAAGGGGCCTAGGCTAGATCATACCCCGGGAATATTTTGATTTAGGGAAATTTATACCCCAGAGTATTCAGTAAATTTTTCTGTCCTAGACAAAAATTGCACAAGATTTATCAAGGCATTTGTGCCTAATGATAATTTTAATAATCTGACCTAGGAGAAGGATAATTTGGCTTGCTAAACCAGAATGTAAGTTATTATACTAAAAACAGCACATTTGTAAATTTTTTATGTGGTGAACATCTGATTTTACCTTCTTTGATTTGTGATACCACTCCTTTAACCCTTAGAGGACCAAGCCAATTTAAATTTTAGCGTTTTCGTTTTTCCCTCCTTCTGCTTAAAAGGCCATAGCACTTGCATTTTTTTACCTAGAATTAAATTCAATGTGTCGTAAAATTGAAAAAAAAAAAAGCATTTCTTTTATTTATTTTTTTTTGTTTTGTTTTTTAGTTTTTAGTTGGGGTAAAACTGACTTGTTATATATGTTCCTCAAGTTGTTACGATTACAACGATATATAACATGTATAACTTTCTTTTATCTGATGGCCTGTAAAAAATTCAAACCATTGTTAACAAATACATGTTTCTTAAAATCACTCCATTCCCAGGCTTATAGCGCTTTTACCCTTGGGTCTATGGGGCTGTGTTAAGTGTCGTTGTTTGCGCCATGATGTGTTCTTTCTATCGGTACCTTGATTTCGCATATGCAAATTTTTGAACGCTTTTTATTACAATTTTTCTGGATTTGATGTGACCAAAAATGCGCAATTTAGCACTTTGGGATTTTTTTGCGCTTACGCCATTTACCGCGCAAGATCAGGGATGTTATTAATTAATACTTTGGGTGATTACGCACGCGGCGTAGTTATTGATAACTTTTTTTTTTTTTTACACTTATACTAGAAGCCCCCCTGGGGGACTTCCAGTATAAGTACACTGATCTCTCATCGAGATCTATGCTGCATAGATATGCAGCATAGATCGATGAGATAGGCACTGGATTGCTTCCGGCTGCTGCAGCCGGAAACAATCGAGTGCCGAGCCTAATTCAGCGCCATTATGGCACAGACCCCGGACGGAGTAAGATGTGTGGATCACTCCTCTGGGCCAACGTCCCAGAGGAGCGATGCACCCCACTAGACACCTGGGATGGCTGCATTCAAGTAATCGGATGCAGCTGTCAACTTTGACAGCTGCATCTGATTACTTTATTAGCGGGCACAGCGATTGGACCGTTCCCGCTAATAGCCGCAGCCCCGGGCTATGAGCAGCACCCAGGACCGTGCCGGTTCAGAGCGCGGCCCCACTCTGAACACATGGAGGCGGCCCTGGACGTATGGGTACGTCCAGGATCGCCTAAGGGTGAAGTATATTTTGCTTGAGCAAATCCCTTAATCCATTGTGGCCTGCCCTGGTCTGAGGACAGAAGGATAAACCTTATTGCCTCATGGATCAAGTCTATGTTCCCACTATGTACTAACAATGGCTAACAGTGACCGTTCGTTGTTTAACACTAAACCACAGCCATTGTTGTAAACCTTTGGCCAGAATTAATGATCATAAACATTAATTCCGGCCGTGGTTTTACAACAACGTCCATTGTTTGTGCTCATCTGTATGTAGTGGAAACATAGCCTTTAGCCTTAGGCTATGTTCACACTATCTAAAACTACGGCTGTAGTTCTCGCTGCAGAACTATGGCTGTAGTTTTGCGGTGTGTAACATAGCCTTAGGGTCCTATTCCACCGGACGATTATCGTTCGCATAATCGTTAACGATTAACGATCTCAAACGACCGATATTGCGAAAGACCTGAAAACGTTCACTCATTTCCATGGATCGATAATCGTTACTTATGATCGTGATTGCGATAGTTTTTTCTTCGCTATTACTTTGCTATTGCGTTCGTATCTACTGCAAACGACCGAACGATGTCGTATTCAATGCGAACGATTTGCGAATGTTTTGCGAACGAGCAACGATAAAAATAGGTCCTGGTCTTATAAAGCGATTAACAATTTCTCGTTCGGTCGTTAACCGTTAACTGCATTTCAACCGAACGATTATCGTTTAGATTCGAATGATTTAACGATAATCTGAACGATAATCGTCCAGTTGAATAGGGCCCTTACTTTCAATGGCATCCCGGCCGGAGCATACACACATCGTATGCGGTCCGGCCGGGATCCCATGCGGTGCCGGAAAAAACTGACATGTGAGTTTTCTGCGGCCGGAATTCAATGGAATCCGGCCGCAGAAAGACCTGTCAGTTCACACAGTGAAGCGAGTGGCTCCGGCGCCTCACTGTGTGCTATGGGAAGCTCTGATGCGGGCGCACGCTGATGCGCCCGCATCAGAGCTCTGCGGCCGGAAAGATCACCGGGATGATCTGGGCTAAGACCGGCCGTTCCGTGACCCGGCCGGGGTGTTCACATAATGTGAACATAGCCTAATAGTGTAAACATTTAAATGTCTAAGGTAAAGGTTTGTAAATATTAAGCTGCCTTGAAGTGCTTATTAGTAATGAACAAACATCCCGATGTTTGGTTCGGATCCAAAAAACACGAACATTAAAAAATGATGATCGTGATCGGTTTGTGTTCTTGAACATTCACAAACAAATAACCAACATACAGTAGAAGTGTACGTTTCGATGCATACAAATTATCAGGTGCAAAGTGTAAAATACGTAATAGCGGAGCAAACACAAAGTGTGCGGCATTAGCATATCTTTTATTCGCCTATGTTTGTATACACGCAATGATGTACATACGTGTATCACACAATACACGCGAGGAATGCTAGGCCACAGCGTACAGTCAGCTCAGCAAGTCAAGATGTCCCAGCGAGCCTCCCCTTTTGGCCTCGGAAAACTCAAATATATTGTGAAGATAATGGACAGGATGGACTATGATGACCACTGGTGACTACAGGGTTAAGAAAGGAATCCTTATAGTGCTAAAACGCTGGATTCTGTCACCCTCCCTACACTGACAATTTCACAACGTTCTACGCCCTACTTGGTCAGCTCTCCCTCCCTACACTGACTACCACTGTAAGTATTGCTGCCTAAATAAATTCAGATCCTGTCCCTGCTCGTGTCACTCTCCCTAATGAACAGCACAAGAATCAGGAAAGACTGTGAGAAAATTCGCCTCAGCTTTGCATTTTTATAGCATGTACGTAACATAGGTAACTCCACTTATCGTACAGCCAATTACAGTAATGGCAGTAGTGAACATGGCTACTACATGACCTGATGTGCCCTTCCTTCCCCACACATTCATCGGCTCTTTTTTAAATTGAGGAAACTTACGCAGTTACGTACATCGCAAGATAAACTTTCGCATGTTTGAATGTTTGAAAATGATCATTATAATCATTCCCATCATCAAACAAATTGTTTGTGATTGACGAACACAAACAATTAGCGTCATATTCATACGAACATATGAACCTTTACAAACATGTTCGTTCATCACTAGTGCTTATGGTTAACCTTTTGGACATGTCCAACAATAGAATCAAAGGTTGTCACATACTGTAGGCTGCAATTTTCAAATGCAACTTCAGTCATATCAACACATGTTTTATTAATGTTAAACAAGTGACATTAACCGATTCCACTGGTCTTAATGACTTTTATACAGGTTTAATAGTTTTATCATTGATTTTTTTTTCTTCCATTGGGCAATCTATTCAGCAATATCAGTATAACAATTGGATCAACAATTAGTGTTACATGTCAACAGACCCTAAGGGTATGGAACAAAACAAGCTAGGGAAATGTGGATGAGGCCAGAGACATCTGTATGGTCTACAAATAAGCAATTAAAAAGGAAAAAAAACAACAACAACAACTATATTATGGTATTGAATAGAAGATATAGAGGATGTGTCATGTTGCATTTTTAAGAATTAAGTGGAAAAGAAACCTGTTTAGAGCTAATTTAAACAAATGAATATATATATATATATATAATCAAAGAATTCCGCAGCACAACTATAGTGGTACCTTGGTTTAAGAGTAACTTGGTTTAAGAGCTCACAGTTTTTCGAAATTGTGACTTGGTTTAAGAGCATTGCTTTGGTTTAAGAGCTCCCTGTGCTGAGTGGAAGGGCGAGTTGGGGAGGGGCATGGTCTGCATAGTGGGGTCTACAGCACTGTACTCTGACCGAGGAAGTCTCCCTCACCTTCTAAATCATAGCATATCCACTTCAGGCTGGGGCTTGTATCAGAGGATGGGACTGTGGAAGGTAATCTCTCCATAGCTGTAACCCCTCTCTCTCTGGACAGAGAGTGCTGCTATACTGTGCCCACATCTGTCCTGCTCATTCCTTCATGCTCCCTGCAGTCTCTGTCCGTCCTTGTGTTTCTCATCCTCTCCATTACTGTACATACTCATCTGTTATAAATGTTTGTTTCATTTGTTTTACATGTTATTCATGTAAAATCCTTATTTTTGGGGTGTGGAACCAATTGTCTGCATGTCAGTGATTTCTTATAGGAATATTTGCTTTGGTTTAAGAGTGGATTTGGATTATAAGCACGGTCCCGGAACGAATTATGCTCGTAATCCAAGGCACCACTGTATATAGTATCTCACAGATGTGAGTACATGACTCACAGTATTCTATTATATCTTTTCATAGGACAACACTAAGGATATAACATAGTTACATAGTACGGTTGAAAAATGACACATGTCCATCAAGTTCAACCAAGGAGGGGATGGATGGAGGGAAGGGGGAGGGATGATCATAGGTTCTATACATATGCATTAATGTTATTTTGTCTAAGCCTGTTGTGAAGCCCTCCACTGTTTTTGCTGTGACCAGATCCTGGGGTAGTTTAGTTGCCCGTCTTTGTACCCTCTCCAGCTCTAATACTGTACATCCTTTTCTATAAATCGGGTTCCAATACTGAACAGCATACTCCAGATGAGGTCACACCAATGCTTTATAAAGCGGTATTATTATATTCCTGTCCCGAGAGTCCCTGCCTGTTTTTATGCATGACAAATTCTTAGATCTTAACTTACCCTCCAGACGCCCATTAGGGACAGTGTTAAACGCTTTTCCAAAATCCAGGCTTCTACTCACCTCTTCATAAAAACATATTTGGTTGGTTTGACAACTTCTATCCTTAGTAAAACAATGCTGGTTCATACAATGTAAGGTAGTCAGTGTACAGCTTGTATAACTGCGTAAATTTGATGCCCACTCAAAATAACTCAACACGCAGCTGTCTAAGCCCCTGGTGACCTAAGTGAGTACACCCCTATGTGAAAATGGCCAAATTGTGCCTAATTTGCAATTTTCCCTCCCTGGTGTCATGCAACTCATACAAGGTCTCAGGTGTGAATGGAGAGCAGGTGTGTTACAGTTGGTGTTATCGCTCTCACACTGTCATACTGGTAGCTGGAAGTTTGACATGGCATTTCATGGCAAAGAACTTTCTAAGGATATGAAATAAAGAATTGCAGCTCTACATAAAATGGTCCTGGCCAACACCCTGAAACTGAACTGCAGCCCAGTTGCCAAGCTCATACAAATATATAACAAGACATATTTCACTGAATACAGTCCTCTTCATGGTCGACCAAAGAAGTTGAGTGCACATGCTGCATAGGTTAAAGGGGTGGGAATCAGCCTGTTAGTTCAGTCCTTATAGTAGAGAAAAGCACTCGACACAATCGAGACCTGTCCACGGGCAGACAGTCTATATACACTCGGCAGACAGGTACCACATTGATATAAAGCCAGGTGATGCTCAGCATTCAGTGAGTGACAGATCCATAAGCATAGATTCAACACAAGGCAATGAAGTAAAACGCGGCACTCACCATAAAGCTTCTCTTCTTTCTTTATTGAAGTTTAGACGTTACATGTGTGGGTGAGCCAGTCGGCTGTGTGTGGAGTAGAGAGCTGGATGGCAGCAGGCAGTTAGAGCAGAGCAGGGAGAGACTAACAGAGTGATGTAGGGACAGAGAGGAGAGGAATGGCAGAGATTGGATGAGTGACTGGCTGATTGACATTTTTTTTTATTGTCATTTTCCGATTTTTTACACTTTTACAACATGCTTTCACAGGTTTGCCCTTTTGTAATAGTCCCAGTATTGTAGCTACTATAATTTTGGCTGTTTTAATGAAATTCGGTAAGATTTGATTCACGAATTTTAACAAGTTTGACAGAAAATTTGCGAAGCTCACAAAATGAATTTCCAGGTGCTTTGCTCATCTCTACTTTTTTAAAGCTTTTTTAGTATATCATTTTAAAAGAAAAAAATGAAATCTCTTTAAGAGCTTCTATGATTGCTTGGTCTTCCTTTTAGATCTTAAGAGGGAATCCCTATTAATTTTATTGACGAAAGTCAAGTTTGTAACAAATTACTGAAACAAATTGAATTTAATAATATTCTAATTTATGGAGATGCACCTTTATGCAAAGACAAATACTAGTGATAACTGCCCCCAGCCCATTTAGGTTTATATGAATGTTTCTGCATTTCACATAGTTCTATTGTAATTTTGACAACTGTGACCAAAATACTTTGCAGATTATTTATTTTTGGCCTCTATGTCACTATTCCAACAATCAGATACCAATATTTATTTATTTGACTCAATCTCTTTTTTTCTTCTAAGAAAGGTAAGACCTGATCTATACATCCTCATAAAAATTCAACAACCTGAACTTAAACTCTCGAGAATTAAGCACTTGATCAGTCTAGGAGTTGCAATACAGAAACTAGTGTTAAAAGTTTATTCATTCAGTGCACTCTTTAAAGATGATTAACTGTCTTTATTATATTAAAGTAAACCCACAGCCATCTGCCAAAGGCGATTGTGTCCAAGCACTGAAACCATTTCATGCGAAAACTCATTTTCAAGCTCCTAATTATTTTTCATTATAGTGGCAGTGTGGAATAGATTGGAATTGGACAGTAATTGCCAGGTCTGAGCAGTGTGGACCATTGCAATGTATCAGTTTAGATGAAGTGTGACAAGGATACATCTAGCTACTATATAACTTCCATTAAGCAACTTCCCTGTCCCTGATCATGTAGCACTTCATAGAGTGTGGTCAATGCAAGGTCATAATAATGGCTTTCAGACTAGCTGCAAGTATATCTTGCTGCTACAAGCTGTGAATCCGATCTTCCTGGAAAAGCTTAATCATCAAAATTGATAAAAGATTTTGTTTTACACTAAAAATATAAAAACTCTGAATAAATATTTGTATTATAGAAGTTTTTTTCCCCAAGTGAATGCAATGAAAAGCAGAATAAAAACTAAAATATTAAACTACTATACTGACTACTGTAAGCCACAAATTCAAGGTCACTTCTAGCTAACATAGCAATTTGGTATTACAAATTATAACAACAGGAATATGAAAGTTCTGATACTGACACTAAAATCCAATTATACTTATGTTACTTAAATGTTTTATGCATTAATGAGTTGTCTCACTCACATCTTTCATTTGTCAGGCAGGCCCTCATGTCTGACTGGTCACAGCTTCCACTAGGAAAGTCAAGTTACTCATGGGACCATTTGGACCAAACTTGGTTGACTGTATATGAGTACTATTGGAAATTATTTTTGGAGCCTTTGCTAATGTAGATCTACATATACCTGTTTTCTATGGCAAACCTATAGCCTAAAAAAAATGAAGATGTAAACTTACTTTTTTACTTACTTTTTTTTACAGCCAAGACATTCAACTTGTTGTCGATACAGACGATACAGTCCTAAGAGGTGCATACACTAACATGAAATCTTGTATGCTAAACTATTAGTAAATTAGGTAGTTGGGGGAAAGTCCACACAAACATTCAAGTTTCACGGAGTCTCTATTAGGTAAACTAATAACTTTCAATGTCCTTGTGTACTCAGCCTACCAGCCGACTAGGCTTTAATACAAAGATAAACAAGAACTGTTAACAACAAAGACACTTTATCTTGAGTGACCTAGGTACGTGGCAATAAAGAAAAGGGTAAAGAAATAGAAAAAGGGAACAGCATATGAACACAATGTAATGGCACCCCAATATGGTTCAACATTAATTAATTGTAAAGTGGGTGGTTGGACGGAATACTAGTAACAATAATAATCATAATGAACTCCAATATACGGAGAACTTTGAATGTCCTTCCATTTACCCCAGTACTTAGAGAGGTTGCCTAAATTACCGATGTAAACATACTTCAATACCAGCGCGTCCACCCATGAGCATCGTATAATTTCTATGTTGGGTACAAGTCAACTTCATGTAATCTCTACTTTCATCCCTCGTATACATCTAACTGTAGGCTATGTATAGGCTGTAAGGCTATATTCCTGAACCATTATGAACGTTTGTCACAAAAATTGCAAGATTTTTTTTATATACTGTATATGTATATCCTAAAAAATGCGTAGGACTTTTTGATATACTTGTAAAGTATATACTAAAAAATGTCTTTCTTTTTTTTTTTTTTTTTTACTTTTTTTTATAACTTTGTATCCAATCAACTGTCATTTTTTTTAAATGTGTGTCCTAAAATTACATACTTTAGTCTTACCTAATGGCAGATTAAGACTACACAAACATTGTGTTTATGCTGCACTGTATTTAATTGTAATGTGGCATTTTCTTGTTAGTGATTGGTCTCTGCCTACTATTATTACTTTTTTATAGTGCTGTGTTGTGTTTAATATTTATTTATAGATAAAAGTCATAGTATTGATTACACTTCATATACATTTGTTTACTGCATGTTTGCTATGCTTTTACAATGGCAGTCATGGTATTCATATTTTGTGCCTCCTTTATTAGGTAAGCGTTTTCATCTACAGTATATACCGTTCTCATGGTAATTTCTTTAATGCATTTGTATTTTCGACAATTATTCTATGTTCACATGCTGTAAAATAATAGCTGCCATTTTAATTTATAATAACCACTGTTGTTTTCAGTCTTCAACGATTTTCATTGAAGTCTATGGAAACCATAGCCATTGGGTCCCAACATGTATAAAATAATGGCTGCTGTTTGCAGCAGCCACTAAATTAATGTTTGTCACATTAATTTGCGGCCATTATTGAGGAAACAGCAACTCAATGTTGTTCAAACAATGAAACAACAAATCTATAAAAATTAGTCCCACCCTAAAGGCCCATCATCAACCTGAACTAGAATAATGTACCAATAATATAATGATGGTCACCAAAGTATATTAAACAATAGCCGTTATTTGATACTCGGCAGTGGTTTTGAGTATCAAATAACGGCCATTGAAAATCATTGTGTGAACAAAGCCTAAAACTTATTAGATTGTATAGTGTGCAAATTTCTTGATTTATCAGTCCCTGTCCATCCCTCATTTTCTGTTTCTCATTGGAAGATGACCATACATCGTCACATTAGCGTGGTATGGCCTAAAAGTAAATGTGAAGTTTACACCCCTAACAAGAAGACCATAAATCTATAATATTGCTACATGCATGAGCCCTAAAACACAACTTAAATACCTAACTCTTGATGTTTAGATCTGCCTAGTGTTCTGGTATCTACGAGCATTATAAACACCTTATGCCATATTAAAGATCATTTGAAAGTCAAGGTCCTTGGTTTACAATACTGCTGCAATCTTATTCTGCTTTCATCTCAATGATTTTAACGGAAACATAACATATGATAATTTCTGACAATAATGAAAGCAAAGTAATATTAGCTTGATTAAACATTGATAAACTGAAGAATGTTTTCTTATGCTAAATTGTCAGGCAAACATATATAGCGGCAATATTTCAGCATGCATTTTAGATGTTGTAATGGCTCTTAAAGCTTAAAAATGGCATTACTGACTATCTGTCAATTCAAGTTATGAAACTTAATTTCCTGGAAGCCTTGACGTTATATTTCTCTGTGTTTGTTCTGATTATTAGCATTTGGCATTTAATAATCAAGTGTGCACAGAAGAAAAGCCGCTTTTGCACTCAATACAAAAAAAAAAATAATAATCGTTACACGAGTAAGAATTAAAGTGCTTAGATTATCTATTATATAGTATTCGAATCTGAAATGATTTTCTGTTACTGTTGATTGATAGGTAATGGAGAAAGGAAGCAAGGAAGGAAGGAAGATTAGATGAAGCCTTCTTATAAAAATGTATGGCATCTTGTATTCATTTCATTTCTTTTTGTTTCTAGTGTAATGTCTAAGAAGTGCAGGCACATGCAAACATTTTGGAACAAGAGCAGCATGCACTTCATAAGTATAAGTAAAGTAAATTATTTTTTAATCAATTATGTACATAGAATTGGCCTATTATAGACCTCTAATATGGCCCTTTAGCCCTTAACGACTATGGGCAAACATGTATTCCCCGTAATACAAACGGGCGTACATGTATGCCCTGCTGGGGTACTGGGCTGTGAAGCGATCTCAGGAGCTAAGTTCGCTTTATAGTGGGTGAGGACTTGATGCTATCAGCAGCCGGGCCTTCACCATCAATGGCGGGCTGCCATTAACATGTGGGCACCCGCCATTATCCCAATCACCCCATGACCGCAGCGTCTCAGTGTAAGTGACAGTAGCAACATTGCCTGGGGTCTCTTACCTTCTTCTGTGCAGTTAGGTCTTCAGGCTTCTGATTTGCCAGTTTGCCTTTGATTACTTCTGATTACAGTTTGCCAGAATGCAGGCTCTATCAGAAGATCGCAGATAACACTGATCCCTGCTATGCTATGGCATATCAGAGATCAGTGTGAGCAATTTAATGTATGTATGTATGTAAAAGTTTCCTAGGGGGACTTAAAAAATGTAAAAAAATAAAATAAATATTTTTAAAAATGTGCCATAGCCCCTCCCCCAACAAAAATCTAAATCACCCCCTTACCATTTTACAAATAAAACCCATAAAATTAATAAAATAAATAAACTTATTATATACCGTAGCATGCATAATTGTCCTGATCTATTAAAATAAAATGATGACCTGATTGAACAAAAAGCGGTTAAAAAAAAATAGGAATGATGATTTTTTTATTACATTGCGCTGGATATATTTTTATTTTTGTATTATATTTTGTCTCAGTTTTGCTATTTAAAAAAAAATAAAATTAGAACAAAAATATGCTGTTATAAGTAAATATATAGTATTATAGATGGAAGCTTTAATGCAAAGGGATCACGTATAATGCAATATAGCCACCACTTTCTTTTACTATTTATTAACTTAAAACAAAAGCAAAAACTAAATTAGAATTAAAATAGGCTGTATTAAGTAAAAATAATTTAAAATAGCTGGTAGCTATATTTAATAAAACGCTATCCCCTTACATTAAAGCCGCAAGCTGTTTTACTATATATTTACCTATTACAGCATTTTTCTGTTCTAATTTTGCTTTACAAAAGTAAAACTGAACTGAAAATATGTTGTTGTTGTTGTTGTTGTTATTTTTTTTTTTTTTTTTTTATCCCGGTGAATTTTAACCCTTTGAGGACCAGGCCCAAAATGACCCACTGGACTTTTTGTTTTTCCCTCCTCCTCTTGTAAGAGCTCTAGCATTTCAGTTTTCTATCTACAGGCTGTGTAAGGGCTTGTTTTTTACAAGAATAGTTGTACTGTGTAATGGCGCCTTTCATTTTACCATAACATGTATGATGGAACCCCAAAGTTATGTTTTATAAAGATATAAATTTGTGAAATCGTAAAAAAGAATGCAATATGGTAACTTTTGGGGGGTTCCTGTGTCTACGTAATGCACTATATGCAATACAGGAGAGAAAAGAGCGCTGCACCTCACACCTATGGCTGACACTAGTGCCTCTCGGCTGCATAAAAAACATCAGAATTTTGTGTATGAATTGATTAAGCCACACTGACCCATGTACCGCGTGCAGGTATCTGATACACATGGGTCCCTACACTAAGTCCACACTGTGCCGGTCAGTGACCTTTATTAGACCCATGTGACCTAAGTTAGCAGTGCATATACCTGTGCTCACACTACAGCACCTCCATGTTTTTCCCATTCTGTCTGCAGCAGTTTTTGATGAGTGTAATACCATATCCATACTTGTGTTTTTTGGGGGCAGCCTTCCTCGCCGGTGGGACTTTTTGGGGGGGCATTTTGGGTCTGGTCCTGTGACATGGGGGTTGCAGGGTCACTCCATGGCCTCCCTTCCCTGCATGTGCACGCTTTGCGGGGTTGGCGGTCACTGACCGCCACGGTGTGGAGTTAGCGTAGGGACCCGTGTGAACCAGGAGACCTGCAAGTTGGTACACGGGGCGATATGGCTTGATCAATTCATATTCCAACATCCTGAAGTTGGTTTTTTAAAATAGGCTTACCAGCATTAGTATCAGCCATAGGTGTGATGTGCAGCCGCTCCTCTATCTCCATGTCGGGTAATGCACTATATGGTAAAAGTGACATGATACGCATTATTCTTTAGGTCAGCCCGAACACAACCACATGCAGGTTTACACAGATTCCCTAATGTTATATATTTTTTTTAATGAAATCCTTTTTTTTTGCAATTAATTAATAAAATAGGCCTATTGTGACGCTTATAACGGTTTTACGGAGATATATGGGGTGTCATTTTTTCTGCCATGTTCTCTAGTTTTTATTAATAACATATTTGTGAAGATCGGACGTTTTTATTAATTTTTTTACATATAATGTAACATAAAACCGGTAATCCGCGCACTTTTCCCCCTCTTTTCGTGTACGTCGTTCACCGTTCACAATGACGCTTGTTACATTTTAATAGATCGGACAATTACGCACGCTACTGTATATTATATGTTTATTTATTTTTATATGTTTTATTTATATAATAGGAAAAGTGGGTGATTTCAACTTTTATTGGGGGAGGGGCTTTGGGATAGTGTAATAATGATTTTTACTTTTTTTTTTACATACACTTGTATGATTACACACACTGATCATTGCTATGCCATAGGCATAGCATTGATCAGTGTGATAGGCGATCTGCTCATTGAGCCTGCCTGTGCAGGCTACGTGAGCAGATCACCAATAGGACCGCACGGAGGAAGGTGAGAGACCTCCGGCAGTCCATTTTAACGATCAGGACCCCTGAAGTCACACTTCGGGGGTCCCGATCAGTAAGTGACAGGCGATTAAGGAGTAATTGACACGCTGCAGCGCGATCACTGCAGCCTGTAATTAACGGTGAGGTGCCACCTGCTCACTGCAGCCGGCCCCCACCTCCTATGAAGCGCGCTCCGCTCCGGAGCGTGCTTCATAGCAGGAGAAACACCCAGGACGTACAGTGACATCCAGGGTCGTCTTGTGACAGACTTCCACGGCATAACTGTACGTCCAGGGTCGTCTAGGGGTTAAAACAGCGAATCCAGTTTCGTTCATCTCTAGTTGAAACTACAGAAGGTTCTTTCAGGCCTGGTCATTCAAGAGTTAGGTAACAGATGTTTTGATTTACTTATTTTTTTAATTTGTGTTTATTTCGTTCAAGACATCACTTTTATTTGTAGACATCAATATTGATTCATTCGTTTTGCCACATGCATGAGTATGGCTTCCTAGAAGTATTGTTATTCTTTATTTATGAGGTAAGATGTTTTGCTGTAAAGAGCAAATATGTTACAGCTTGATTAGACAAATATGAGTAATCAGAAACAGAAAAATAAAAATAAAAGATTAAGAATATAATACAAAAAATATATTGTATGCACATTGCTTAATATTTCACACTATAAGCACATTTATATTATTTATAGCCTTAGTAACATTATGCTGAACATTTTAAACAGCTGACTCTGTGTTTCTTCTGAGAATTAACATTAAATATTGATATATTGTAATTATTTTTTGCTCATTAACACTCCATGTTATTTTACTCTGACCTTTAACTAATTGTTGTGTATATTCTTAAAGATCGCTTATAATAGTGTTGTATGCTCTAAATTTCAGTTTGTAGTGTAATGCCTAATATAACCATTGAACACATAAGTAGACAGATGATTAAGGCAATAACAGATTTGGGCTATGTTCAGACACAATTTTTTAACCCTTAGAGGAATGGGCCAATTTCAATTTTTGCGGTTTCGTTTTTTCCTCCTTGTGCTCAAAAGGCCATAGCACTTGCATTTTTTCACCCAGAAACCCACATGACCCCTTATTTTTTGTGCCACTAATTGTACTTTGCAATGAATGGCTGAAATTTTGCATGAAGTACACTGCAAAACCAGAAAAAAATTCAATGTTTGGTGAAATTGGGGTGGGGGGAAAAAAAACTTTTTTTTTTATTTGGGGGGGTGTTTTTACTAGAGATGAGCGGACCGTCGGACTTTTGGTCCAACGGCATCGGCGCTCTCTCGTTATGCCTGTGATCCCCGCCGCATAATTGCGATCCTGCAAATATGCGGGCAGGATATTCCATGGATTTCAACATCTATTCCCTGGAATATCCTGGCCGCATATTCCCGGGAGCGCAACTATGCGGCCGGGATCACAGGCATGACGAGAGAGCAAACTGCTTTCGGACCAAAGTCTGAACAGTTCGCCTTTTTTCCTGGGGTAAAACTGTCTTGTTTTATATGTTCCTCAAGTTGTTACGATTATAATGATATGTAACATGTATAAATTTAATTTTATTTGATGGCTTTTAAAAAAAATTCAAACCATTTATAACAAATATATGTTTCTTAAAATCGCTCTATTCCCATGCTTATAGCCCTTTTATCCTTTGGTCTATGGGTCTGTGTGAGGTGTCATTTTTTGCGCCAAGATGTTTACTTTTTATCGAAACCTTGATTGCGCATATGAGACTTTTTGATCACTTTCTATTACAATTTTTCTGGATTTTATGCGACTAAAAATGTGCAATTTTGCATTTTGGGATTTTTTCACGCTAACACCGTTTACCGTGCGAGATCAGGAATGAAATAAATTTATAGTTTGATACCAAACATGATACATGATACCAAACATGTTTATTTATTTATTTATATTTATAACATGGGAAAAGGGGGGGGAATTCAAACTTTTATTAGGGGAGGGGACTATTTAATAATAAAACATTTAAAAAAAAAAAATTATACTAGAAGCCCACCTGGGGGACTTCTAGTATAGCCACATTGATCTCTCATTGAGATCTATGCAGTATAGTAATGCTGCATAGATCAATGAGATAGGAACTCTATTGCTTTCGGCAATAGAGTGCCGAGTGGGGATCATCGCCATTACGACGCAGATCCCGGACGGTGCACGACAAAGGGATCGCCCCTTTCGCCATTGCGTCGTAGGGGGGGGGGGGGGCGATCCACCCACTAGACACCAGGGAATCGGCTGCAATAAGTATTGAGATGCAGCTGTCAACTTTGACAGCTGCATCTGAATACTTAATTAGTGGGCATGACGATCGGAACATGCCCGCTAATAGCCACGGTCCCGGGCTACAAGCGGCACCTGGGATTGCAGCGGTTCAGTACGGGTACGCCCATGGTCATCTACGGGTTAAAGGGGAAAATGGCTGTTTTTTATAATAGCATCTGTAAAGAAATCTTGATTATTTATGACCATCCTTATAAAATAGAGACCAGTGTGAGCCTAATACTGTGAGCTATTTCCAGTACACTGTTTGATAGGTTTCATTGTATTTTTTGAATAAATTATGGTCCTAGTTTTCTCTTGACATGCCCAAATATTGGGATAAGATTTATACATTTTAATAAAACTTACTGCAAGAAAATTAAAGGCTTTTCTACAGTTGGGCCCTGGAAATTATTTTTTATAGAGAATCTGTCAGTTGCAATTTACGTTCCTAGTAACTGTTAACACTGTTAGATACCTGGTAGGGCAAAGAGTTCCATGGTGCTTTTCATTAATTCATGTGTGCTTCCATAACATAGAAAAATGTTTTTATTCTTTAATGCAAAGTGTGAAAGATGCTTTCCCAATCTCCTGAAGTATTTAGGGATGTAGTGCCTCTTTGATCCACCTTCCATCCCTGTTCCTGCTTGATTGATAGTCATCTGTAAGCTTAGCCCTGCTTTAACCCTTTAAGGACACAGTGGGTTTGTCATTAAGGACCACTCCAATTTTCATTTTTGTGTTTTCGTTTTTTCCTCCTTGCCCTCTAAGAGCCATATTGCTTTTATTTTTTAACTTACAGGGCTGATTGGGCTCTTTGTTTTTGTGCCACAATCTCTAGTTTTCATTGGTACCATATTCGTGTAGATCGGACATTTTGATCATTCTTTCTCATTTTTTTTTCTTATATACAATGTCATGTGAGATCCTGGTATACACAGTGACCCCTAGTGTAGTCAGCGGGCTAGGTCATTAACAGGATAATCATTAACCAGGGAGGAGACAGAGGCTTAACATACCCATACACCTTATACTTCTATTGGCCATTCTCAAGTGTATGGGACTCCTGACATGACATCAGTGGAGATAGGGGTCGGTATGATGGAAAATAACTGCCCGACCCCTTAATTCTTGGAGATATAAGCCTCAGCTGGAGTTCTCTGGCTGAAGCTTAACCCTCTTCTCTCCAAAGAGAACACAGGAATGCTTAGTTGTGCCAAAAATTCCTGTGTATGGGGAGGATGGGGGCAGATAGGAGATATAACCGACGGTCAAACGATCTTTGGGTTGCTTTAGTCAATCAGGCTGATCAGGGCAAATGGCTTCGGATGCAGGTCAGCAATAGGAGAGGCAAACAGTACAGAAGGGTTTAGACAGGCTATTGTAATCCATGAAACAGGCATGGGCCAGGATAACCCAACATAGCAGACACAAAATAACACCTTTGCTCAAGAAAACAAGAAGCCTACAATGCTCAGGCAAGATGGAATAGGTGGGACAGCCTTAACTAGGAGAATGTAAGCCAGGAAAGAGAGAGATAGAAATAATAAGAGACACACTGGCCCTTTAAAAGCTCTAACCACAGTTTAAGAGGAACAAGTAAACCAGATGAGAAAAGTAGGATGGTAAAGTACAGCATACCAACTCAGCATCATAAAATTTAATTTCCTTCCACTTAAAAAAAAAAAAAAAGATCAAAATGATTCTACCAAGAAAAAGATGGAAAAAGGATACAATTATAGAATAAAAAAGAATGCAGGAAGAAGAAAGTCTGTAAGTTATATGCTCTGTGGGTACTGAGATCGAAGCTTAGGGGAGACATTGTGTAGAAAACAAAATAAGGCTTTAACATTTACTAATCCCTTTGCGAGTTATTTGATAACATACCAGGTGTATATGATTTGAATTCTTTGACATGCGTGCTATATATCTGTAGCGAAACATTTTTTGTAACCAGTCCGTTGAGGGATATAATGTAAAATATGGTTCTTGAATTATAGTAAACTTATGAGAAATGAGCAAACTAAGCTTAGTCATAAGCATCAAGCTGTCTACATATATAACGGTTAATGAACAACAAGACAGTAAGTTTAATCAATTTGTCATTAAACAGATGGCTTAGTGGCATACTATACAAAATATATGAACTTTAGCAACTTGTTTAGAATGTAAAGCAGATGTTTATGAAATAGGCCGATCACACAAAACCCAAACTGCTTTCAAGGTGTAATCATGTAATGTTATTATAATTCATCAAATTAGACAAGCGCCTTTTTTTCTTCTTCTTCTCTCTCTTCTGTTGATCATAGGTAGATGAGTATGGTCAGGAAACACATTAAGAAACATTATATACATTAGATTTGTCAAACTTGGGCTGGTGCAGAAAATTAGATAGAGCCTTAGAGACATAGAAAAAAAAACACTTGAATATCAAAGCTGTGCTCAGTTTACATGCTATAAAATATATTACAGCCAGTGTATATTAGCGTGCACAGCCCAAAATACGGTGTAAAGTACGAATGTACCAAATTAGACACAATTGCGATAAAAATACTAAGGAAAAAGAGCACAAGAGAATAAGGCTGGGTTCACACTGCGTTTTTAGCATACGTTTAACAGATCAGTTTTTTTTAACGGACAAAAAAAATAGTGTCAGCAACATTTTTGTGTCCGTCAAAAAAATAAACAGATTTGATCCGTTTTTTTTATAATGGAAGTCAATGGAAAAACGGATCAAAACGAATGCACACAAATGCATCCGTTTTTGCAATCCTTTTTTTATCCGTTCTTTTCAAAAAACGGATGAAAAAAACTGATTGCAAAATCCCAGCCTAATTTTTGTGCACATCACTATTTGCAAACCTAACAATCCTTTTAAACACACAGGCTATGTTCACACAACGTCCTAAAAAGGAAAAAGGCGTCCGCTTTTTATGTTTAAAAGGACGTCCGTTATTACATCATTTTATTATGCTTGACTAAAATGCTTTGAAGTCTATGGAATAACGGACGTCTTTTTCACACATTGTATTGAATAGCGGATGTCTTTTGCGGCAGATACATTCAATACAATGTGTGAAAAAGACATCCATTATTCTATAGACTTCAATGCATTTTATTTAAGCAAATTAAAATGATGCAATAACGGAAGTCCTTTTCTAACGCAAAAAGCAGACACCTTTTTCCTTTTTAGGACATTGCGTGAACATAGCCACAGATTGGCTATGTTCACATAACATTTTTTTAGCTCCGTTTAAAATGATGGCCGTTATTTTAAGTCTTAAATAATGTATGTTATTTAGCAGCCTGGTCTCCCCTTAGTGCAATGACTGGTGTTTGTACATTATTTTAGTTGGGGTTACTAATTGGACTTTGAATGCGGCTTAGTGGAAAAGTCCATTGAATTTAATAGTAAAAATGGAGAAAGAACGGTGACAAAAGAAAAACTGTGTGTAAACAACTAATAACAATTGTCCGCTGTTTGCAAAAGACGTCCAAAAATAATGATTAAGTTCATTATTTTGACGTCAGCGGTAAAAACGTCCGTTATTCAATGCATTGTGTGCATTGGACGTCCGTCTTCCCATTGACTTCAATGCATTGCCATTGCAGTTAGTTAAATCGCGGCAAAAACTGACGGGTTTTTTTTTATATCAAAATCTGCCGCCGCCTTTTCTCTATTTTTGACGTTGTTAACATAGCCATTATCTGACAGATTTTTGAAGCCATAGCCAGAAATGGATTTAAAAAAAAAAAAGAGAAATCTCAGTCTTTCCTTTATGACCCGTTCTCTATAGTCTGTTCCTGGCTTTGGCTTAAGATGTATACATGTATTAAGTGCTCCATACAAATATCCACTAAGGAGGGATAAAACATAGGCCACCACTAATAAAACACAAATATATTATAAATGCCAATTCTGTTACTAAATATGAAAAGAAAAATAAAATGAATAAATGTGGCTTTGCAAAAAATAGTAATGTTGACAATCAGGGCTGGCTTCAACACAGAGCATACCTGGGCAAGTGCTAGGGCCCACAATGCCTCTTGGGGCCCAGAGTGGAGAGGCGCGCAGTGTTCTAATGTTCACTGTAGTGCAGGGTGAGCAGGCTGAACATCAGAGGACACAGGAGAGGAAGCAGGACCTGTACATAGAGAGAAAAGGGTAAAGGACCAGATCACATGACCTAAAAGTACTCAAACTTTAAGTGTTGAGAGCAGCCGACAGAGAGGAAGAGGGAGAAGACTGCGCTGTAAGTGCTGTGTGTCAGTGTTTGTGTTAGTCTGTCAGTGTCTGTGTCAGTCAGTCAGTGCCTGTTAGTCAATGAATCAGTAAATGTCTGTGTCAGTCAATCAGTGTCAGTGTCTGTCAGTGTCAGTCAATTAGTGTCTGTGTCAATCAGTCAGTGTCTGTGTCAATAAAGTGTGTTTGTGTATGTTAGTGGTGTTGCAGTGTCCCAGAATAGAGTTTCTCCTCTTGTTGTTTTCTCAAAAGTGTATTCTTATATCTGAGTCAGTCAGTATTTTATTGCCTCTGTTCTGGAAACTGTGGTCCACTGCAAACTGTGTATCCTGTCACCCCCTCAGTATTCAGGTCTACTGTTTCACTCATTTCTCATGTATATTCAGTCCAGTATGCCTAATGGTGTGATGATGCAATGGCTTGATGTCACGTGACTGCCCCTGCTGCCATGGTAACCCCAATAGCCATCAAGCTTTGGCTGGGGATACCATGTGACTTCCTCTCTACCTCAGTCCTGTCTTTTATCTTCAAAGGGACAGGTTGTGTGTCTGTCCTGTCTTCTACCTTCAAGGGGACAGGTTGTGTGTCTGTCCTGTCTTCTACCTTCAAGGGGACAGGTTGTGTGTCTGTCCTGTCTTCTACCTTCAAGGGGAAAGGTTGTGTGTGTCCTCTCTCCACTGTCAGGAGAGAGACATGTGTGCTCTGCTGCTCCAGCGTTACTAAAAGTGTTCCGCTCCAGTCGGGACCTGGCTGTGTCTTCCTTCTCAAGTCCTAAAGATTCTCATCTCAATCCAAGATCTGGGTGCCGATTCTTCAGTCATTCCTCTCATCATCTCCCATCATCATCCACAGCAAGTATTTATCTCAGCTTCATTCCGCCCTGTATCTTATCTTAGACTTTTGCCACTAGTTACCACTGTTACAATAAATGCACAACTACCGTTGTTTCTGAACCCTGGCATTGGTTTAATTATTGGTGCCCTGACTAAGGACAACGAAGAATTGCTCGGCCTCCGCTTGGTCAGGTTCCCGGTTTATAGCTGCTATCCCTCGTGCCCATACCGTGACTACCATCAGGCAAGTGGCTAGCCGGGTTCCTACCCAGTACTACCACCACCAATACTACAACCCAGCGCAGTGTCTCAAGTAATTGTGCAGGGTGTGTGGATGTTGGGTGCTGGATGGATGAGGGCCTGCTAAGGCTCTGTCACCCGAGGGCCCGCAAAAAACCTAAAGCCAGCCCCGGTGCTAATAAATTTATTGATTAAAACAAGATGGTCTCTGACCATTTAAGTACAGTAGCTTCTTCGTTTTTTCAGTAAGCTTTCATAATCACAGTATGTTTGGACATAGCATTGCTCAGCCAATCAGTGCGCTGTCCCGCTGCAACCACTGATTGGCTGAGCTAGCTGGTAATGACCTGGGCACCGGAGAAGCAAGCAAGAGTACAGACAGGTAAGGCATTCTTTTGTTTGTTTATATCTCAAGTGCACAGAGAATGAAAAAGATGTGATGCGGCACTCACCATTAGTAGAGAACTTCTTTATTTCATTCCAAAAAATAAAAGTTCCGTTCTGTTTCGCTGGAACTTGACCCGCTTCCTCTGTCCTCTGATGTTGAGCGGCTGTTACAAGCACCTTTGCTCCCCACTGTAAGAATTTGTCTCGGCCTATGGTTCTAAATGGATCTGTGGATAATTAGTTGCCAGGTCATCTCTATAGTATCATGCTGATCCAAGAGGATCAAACACACTGTAGCTTTTGTTTAATGATGGATCCCTGGTTTTTGTGGGGGCACTTGTGCTACAATCCCAAGATGTACAGGGGGCTCCTATAGTCCTTGAGTCATACTGTAAGTAATGACTGAAAGATGGTATTTACAGATTTGGCATACTGTGATTACAATGGGGACAGAAGGGGGCCAATTTTGGGTAAATGCCCAAGGCATAAAATAAAGTGCTTTTTACAGTTTTGACTGATTGGAGTATATATTAGTAACATTTAGAAAAACGCTTGCATTCAAGGATAAAAAACAAGGATTTAGGGTAAAGATTCATTCATTTAATAAATAAGAAATATCACTTGGCCAAAGACAGCTCTGCTTCCCTGTGGGTAAACTCTTGTCTTCCAGTGTCAGAGCTACAAATCACTACGGACATGAGATCTTTTGAGAAAATAGACTATTGAATAACATGTTTTTGTTCAGATTGAGAACAACTCTATACTACTTAACTCCTTTAATTCCACAGTCCCATGGGGTTGTAACAAATGGTAGACTGTGAGAATCTGCTCTGAATTATCTTTAATTTATGTACATCACTGTACACACAGTACACATACAAGTTTCTAATTTACGAGGAAAGCTGAAATTGAGACCTGTCGGCGCTAATTAAAGCTATCCACAAACATAGGTATAAAACATTTGTTCTTTATTCGAGATAGATCCCTAGCTTAGCGCTTTTTTCTGCCTGCCTGGTAGAGATGAACGAATACGATAGGTATTCGATCAAATATTGCGGTATTCGAAAGATTCGAATTAAATCGAGTAGTAAGTCGAATACGCGGGAAACATTCGAAAGCCCTCCCATCACAGTTGGCGCTTTTTTTTAATCCAATGCCCATGCAGGGAGGCCGTGAGGGACCCTGGAAGTACGCACACAGCGCGAAAATGGTGTCTACCCTCATTGGATAGCTGAACCACATGACCTTGAATCTTAAATACTTGGCTTCCGCCTCTCGACCGCAAATGATCTTTTAACCTAGCCAGGAAAAAATCTTGCAGCAGGGAGAGATAGGTTTTAGTAGTGTTTTGGTTAGGCAGGCTTACTACAGAACCCAAAAGTCCTTTTCAGGGCTAAGATCCAGCGAAAAAGTCATCTCTGAATCAAAATCACTTCTCAGTGCTAAGAAATAGATGATATAACAGCAACAGCAGCAGCAGGTGTATTCATTCCAGTACCCTGTGTGTACAAGTGATAGTGTCCCTGTTTAACACCACTAAGGGCACTTGATATATACTGTTTCAGTAGCCCAGTAAAAGGCACGTGATATATATTGTTCCAGTAGCCCAGAAAAAGGCACGTCATACATACTGCTCCAGTAACGTTCGTACAGCATTACACGTGATACGTGCAAATAACATAACAAATACGCACATTGGAATCATGTATGTAACACTGCGCAAGAAATACGAACGAAATATGTAAACATTGCCATAAATGTTTGTAAAGCGTTCGCAAATATTTTTCCTTCACAACTCCAGAGTGGCATTATACTGCGATTTTGGGGTGTTGGGTGCCCCCAGGCATGCTCCCCCTAATGTCCCAGAGTCATTTCGGAGGTGTTTGCATCGTTTAGGGAAGTTTCAAGGGGGACTTGGTGACCTCCAAGTGGTCGAATTTTGATTTCCAAGAGCCGCAAATTTATTTCCCATAGACTATAATGGGATCGAATACTCGTTCGAATAGTCAAATATTGGTGCCTATTCGATTCGAATTCTCGAAGGTTGAATATTTCACTACTCGCTCATCTCTACTGCCTAGCAGATAGGACCAACTATTCAGTCAGATACGGTATATCCTTGAGTTACAATGTTCTCAGATTACAATATTATAGCCATACAATGGTCTTTCGTGGTTTATTGTTACTTGACACTATACTGAACACACAAGGCTACAGACAGTCTGGATGTGCATCACATGTTAATAGCTTGGAGAGTCAAACCAATCATTACCAGGCATTTTACTAGTAAATGCCTGTTTTATTGAAGAACATGAACTTACTGGTTGTCTACTAGCTCTTGCCTACAGTGGGGGTCATATTTTGGGTTGACACTTTGGAGGATACAGAACCTATTATCCATAGAGTTTTGGTGTCAATATACTAAACTTTCTCACAATGAACGCCTTAAACCAGTTAATATTGTAACTTGAGGAATCACTGTATAGCACTAACACTGCTAGTTTGCAATCATCCCTTCTGTTCCCAGCTTTGCTGCCTTTATATGTTTGTTTGTTTTTTCTTACTAATTAATTTTTTCCTAAAAGCTTTTTAGTACTTCCTGACTGCCTTCCTGCATTTGTAGTTTTACTGCTTTCTTTTTCTTAGTTATTGTCCCCTTTACGTTTTTATCAATCATCTTCGGCTTTCTCGTGTTTCTAACTGTTTCATAAAATGTAATATACCTCTCATAATAAGAATTTACAATGCTGATAGATAGATATATATATATCTAGTACCCAGGTGTGACAGTTGTCACTCTTCTATCTGGATATTTCCACACAGGAGTGCTGTTGTATATATATGATATATGTTTTTTTTGTTTGCACAAATCAATTATGTATAGACATCTCTAAGTTGATCAAGCTTCCCTTTCCTAAACCTCAAAAATTTAGTGGAAGATTTATCAAACTGGTATAAGGTAGAAATTGCTCAGTTGCCCCTAGCAACCAATCAGATTCCACTTTTCGTTCCTCACAGATTCTTTGAAAATTAAAGGTGAAATCTGATTGGTTGCTAGGGGCAACTGAGCCAATTCTACTTTACACCAGTTTGATAAATCTCCCCCTAAGTGTTTTTGTGGCTCCTTAACAAACACATGTAAGACAAGTGAAAAGTATGATATTATAGTCAAGTTAAACCCCTATCTGCACCTGTTGGTTACTATTGAGTCCAATAAGGCCCACCGTGTAGTTGGGTCCTCTACCAGTTGGAAAGAGTAATTATCTTAACCTTTTAAAAATAGCTTGTTTCCTTTTCCACCATTGTTTTGTTGTAACAATCACAGATCAGCTTTGATTTTACCACAGCAATAGGAAAAATGAAACCTGAATTTTGATTGCTATGGACAACATTGTAGTTCTCGCTTGATAAATCCCCCCCCCCCCCATTGTCCTCTGTGTCCACCTCATAATGAAGCTTCTCAAAAAAAAAAAAAAAAGAAAATACCTTAAGGGAAATTTTCACAAGTTTTACGCTACATAAACCATAAACCTCAAACAACATGAAACGGAAAGGCTCCAATACTACAATTATGTATAATTTACTGTGAAATGCTGCAGAACAGAATAATAGTCATAATCCTGATTGGAATCCGTGCTCCTAGTCCCCATTGACTCTTCTCCCTTCTTGATTGATAAATTTCTCCCTACTCTATACACAAATAAGGAGGCTGATGAGATGCCCACTTCCAAATGTTATCCCCCAGGACACCATCTTCCATCTCATCAGGAGTACAAAAAGACAATGTTGGGAGAACTTACAGGCATATGGAGTAGAGATTAAGCAAATCTGACAAATTCCGATTCGCAGTGAATCAGTCATTAAATTTACTTTGTATCAATTCACTAATTTGCCAGATTCGCTTTGCAAATTCACTAAACATGGCGGCAGCATATTTTAGCTTAGTCTTTTGGAGGGAGCAAGGGATTATCCATAATCCTTTGCACCTGTCCAATCAGCTGCAAACCCCACTGTGATGTCCCCCCTCACCCTCTATATAAGGTGATTGGCTTCCTGGAGGCGGCCAGTCGGCTGTGTATAGTGGAGAGCAGGTTGCTGCAGGAAGTTAGAGCAGAGAAAGAAATACAGAAAGATAGGTACAGAGAGGAGAGGAGGGTGGACTGTGGGTAGTTTTCTGTAGTAGCAGTAAAGCCATTGTCCAGTAAACAAGTCACTGGGTGCTGCGTGTGCATTTTACCAAGTCACTGGGTGCTGGGTGTCCAGTATACTAGTCACTGGGTGCTGGGTGTACATTATAGGAAGCCATCTTAATAACTCACTCATTACTGCTCATGTCCACTGCTGTCCAGGGAGAAAATTGATATTACACCACTGGTCCACCAACGTCCACTAGTGTCCATGGCGGAAATTGATTGATTGTCAAGCTGACTGACATTTAAAAAAAATTGACATTTTCCAATTTGACACTGTCAAAGCAACAGCTGTTCAAAAAAAGTGCTCTCTGTAATAGTCCCGATATTGTGGCTACTATAGTTTGCCTGTCTTATCAGAAAACAATTCTATGCGATTTATGAATATTTGCAAATTTGCGCAAATATTTGCGAACTCCACAAAACAAATTTCCGAGTGATTCACTCATCTCTAATATGGAGATCAGAAGAAAACAGAGATAAAGCAGCACAGCCTTGGTAAGTCTCTGGTGCCTGCAGATCCTGGCCTGGACTAGTAGCCAAATTTGAATATGTAGCAGATAATCCATGGCACTCCAACGTCAGGTTCAAACAGCCAAACTGTGTTTTATTGAAACATGGTGCATAACATCAAACGTAATGTTTCAGTGGCTTCATGCCACCATTTTCAGACCATATAGACATCAAGTCACATTGCTGTAATGTTGCTGTGATGACGTTCATTCCCTATAATTTCAGTTTGTTACTTTTCTTTTCCAGTCCCCTTTTAGTTGATGATTTTGTTTTCCATTGACCTTTGTTATGTCATTTTGTTCTCAAGGAAATATTCAATTTATATTGGTTAACATTTGAACATAAAGCAATCATTAAAGCGACTCTGTACCCACAATATGACCCCCCCCCCCCAAACCACTTGTACCTTCGGATAGCTGCTTTTAATCCAAGATCTGTCTTAGGGTCCGTTCGGCAGGTGACGCAGTTATTGTCCTAAAAAACAACTTTTAAACTGGCAGCCCCATGCCCAACGACCGTGGCTTAGATTGTGTATGCATTAGGCTGGCACACCATCTCCGTCCCTCCTCCCCACCCTCTTCATCATTAGGAATGCCCCCAGAACATTTTCTCCTGTCTGAACATTGCACAGGTGCCTTAACGATCCAGCCCATGTGTTGTGCTAACACAGCTAAGGAATAGGAGACAATCTGCCTGGAGCATTTCTAATGATGAGGAGAGCGGGGAGGAGGGACAGAGAGGTTGTGCCAGCCTAATGCATATACAATCTAGGCCACAGCTGTTGGGCCAAGGGTTGCCAGTTAAAAAGTAGTTTTTTAGGACAATAACTGCATCACCTGCTGAGCGGACCCCAGGACAGATCTTGGATTAAAAGAAGCTATCTGAAGGTACAAGCGGTTTGGGGGGGGGGGGGGTCAGATTGTGGGTACAGAGTCACTTTAATTGAGATCCAATGTGTGATTGAAGCGTTCTCTTAATTTTAATTTTTTTTTTGCAGTGTGGTTATCTTCAGTAAAATATGACAAATTATTGGATTTCATCCTTGTATTTTTCCTTTCCTAAAGCCCGGCTGCGTCACTCTCAATGTTTGTCAGCTATGACACGTTTTATTTATAAGTTTATAAGTAAATAACTCCATTAGGAAACATTAACTTTCCAAACTGCACATGCCTCTTCCCTAGTTATTGGATTTGACATCTCATGAGAAAACCTCTGAAACTTTTAAGTCACATTTGATTTAATTCCTTGGTCATATAATGGCAAATTAAACTGTATCAACGTCTACAAAATGTACTTTCATTTTTTTTTGTAAGAAACGGTGAGCACAGATCTAAATGTGTAGTCATATACACATGTAGCCTCAAGTGTAATTTTCATTATTGATCCATTATTTTCCTGACCCCTTTCCACCTCCTTATTTGACTGTAGAGCTATATGACAGCATTTTTGCCAGGGATCAAAAGCAACATATGTATTGAAGGGATAACAGTTGGACCACATTATACTATTTCAATTTTTGCCATATGGATAGAACAGCTGGTAGAAAAAAAAATCAAGAGAAAATTAAGAATTTCAGTAGAAAGCACTGCTACAAAATAGCCTGTTGGTTACTTTTTCATCACTGTCTAAAGAAAGGTACAATATTTTTACTATGTTAAATTGGATTGGTAATATACTTGCTATACTTTAAAATTTGAGTTTCTTAAAACTCATTATATCTAAACTCAATGAACCCAACTGCCACCCTGTGGAGGCTAATAGTATAGCAGATAAATTGGAATTTAATAAAGTTATTGATTGTTCTTACTTTTACCTTTATCATCATAAAGGATATCGAGTGCAATTTTTTTTATTACTAACCCATTTGCCCACCATGACATATCTGTACATCATGGAGAAATTAGGTTTGTATGGAACAGGGATTTTTTTAATATTATATATTTTTTTATGTTTAAATCATTACCTTTTCTCAACTTTTAAAATGGTACCCATAAAAATATCAGATAATGATGCAACAAAATACCCCCCCCCCATACAGCTCCATAGATATATATTTTTTAAGAACAGGTCAATTTTAAACATATTTAAAAAACAAAATGAAAATTTACATTTGTAAAGCTAGCATATTATAAAAAAAAAAAAACACGTTATGGGGAAGATTTATCAAACTGTTGTAAAGTAGAATTGTCCCAGTTGCCCCTTGCAACCAATTAGATTCCACTTTTCATTCCTCACAGACTCTTTGAAAAATGAAAGGTGGAATCTGATTGGTTGCTAGGGGCAACTAAGCTAGTTCTACTTTACCTTATGTTTGATAAATCTCCCCCTATTGCCCCCCTAAAAAAAGAAAAAAGACAAAGCAAAAACCCCAAAATAAAAATTGCCATTGTCCTTTAGGAAGATTTTATAACAAACCATAAAGGACAAGACATGCCAAAAATACTGGGTATCACTTCCTCAATAAATCCAATCACATTTACTGCCCGTTAAAAATCGCATTAGCAATTTGAGCCATATTCACATTGCTAGACATAACCTGCTTAAAAGAATAAAATTAGTGCCACTCTAAAATCTCCCAAAGGTTTCAAACAACCCAGTTTGACCCATCTAGACAAATTGTAAAGTGCAGGACATTATGCTGCATGATAGACGCTAAACGTTACATAAACCAAAGCGGCAGAAGCAATCTCTGGCCGATGAAGAATTACATAAACGCTTAACGCCATATATGAATTATATGAATTCCTAAAGATCACATAGCATGAAGTATATGATAATCAGTTACATTCAAAAAAAATTAGTTTTTCAAATCATTTAGTGCCAGAAAGTGCCAGAGATTTGTATTTTACTTATTAAAAAAAAATCTCAAGTCTTCCAGTACTTATCAGCTACTGTATGTCCTTCCAGTATGGAGAGCAGGAGAGATTTTCTATGGGGATTTGCTACTGCTCTGGACATTTCCTGTCACGGACAGAGGTGGCAGCAGAGCGCACTGTGTCGGACTGGAAAGAAAACAAAACTTCCTGCAGGAGATACAGCAGCTGATAAGTACTGGAAGACTTGAGATTTTTTTAAAAGAAGTAGATAGTAAATTATAAATCTCTGGAAGTTTCTCATACCAGAATTTTTTTTTCTGAACTACCCAATTAATGCATTTCTACATGGTGAGCTTACAGGTCAATGCCTCTGAATGCAGGTGTGGTGAGCTGGACTTTTCTTTCTCACCATTTTCCCCAAAATCCTTTTTTTGTTGAGAAATAACTACTTTTAAGTTAGAAATCTAAACAATTTCAGCTAATCTTCTTTATTACATTCGCTAATGTGCCATGCAGACAGAAGATGCCCATTCCACATAGGCAGCATAGAGATCTCTATGCTGTGCATGCTAAAAGGGCATCTCCTGTCCACACTGCATGCCAGTGGAAGTAGTGAAGAGGAGGATCATATCTGACACCAGCTGGTCAGGGTTTGTGAGCCAGGTAAGTATACCTGTTTATGCTCCCTGAAGCCCAGACCAGATACTAAATGAGTGATACAATCAGAAACATGATGAAGATTGTTATTTTACAGTGTCTCTAGAGGAAACTATTGCTGGAGATGGCATCTGTAAGATACTGTCAGTTATTGGTATGTTCTCTCTCATACAAATATATATTTTAATTACCATTGTGTAATTATTTGCCAAATGGTAAAAATTTTAGCAAAAAAAAAATAGAAAGCAGAAAAAGGCTAGGTTTACACACCATCTTTTTTTGGCTGTTTGATGGCCGTTATTTTGGATGTCCGTCATGTTGCGGCAAAATAACATCTGTAATTTTAAAATCACGGACGTCATTGCATATGAATAAAACGGTGCCCGTGCAGGGAAGCCAGTGCTGCAGTCCTATTTTAAAACCATGGCCCATCCCCAGTGCGAGGAAACCCCTCCCATCTGTGACGTGGCTCCATTAGCATCAATGAAGCCACGTCATAGAGGGGCGGGGGTTTCCTCCCACTGGGGACAGGCCGGACCACCTCCAGCACTTGAGCCCGGGCCAGTCCTTTGTAATAGACCGATGCAGTGCGTGGGAACTGAGCCACGGTTAAAAAAAACAAACAAAAAAACAAGCCATCGTTCTATTTATATGCAACACTTAAAGGGAATGTACCTGAGGGTACATTCAATTTAAAGTTTTTTTTTTTATTTCTATAAAATTGAATTTTGTAGGTTTTAAAAATTTCTCTCCCACTAGTTTTGCAACCTTTCATTTTCTTTTTAAATGTCTTTGTTACAAAATAGTAAATTGTTTCCTTAATGTTACAGCAATAACAAGGACAAATAGCTTTTTCTCAGGGACTTACAGCACATTCTGGGAGTAAACTGATCAATGTGTTTTAATGTCCTGTGTAGAGAACACATTAGTTAATTACCCTTTAAATGCCAAAGTGAACAGGTGCATTTTCTGTCTTTTTTTTTGTAAATGTGTCCAAAAATGATATTTCTCTCATTTATTCAGGTAATGAGATGCAGAGAGTGGGGGCTGTATGACTTGAGGGTCTGACTCCAAATTTTGTATGGTAGAAACATGAACAGTTTATTCATGTAAAAATGTGCCAAAACTCCTTTTAAAAAACAGCACTGCCTTCACAAATGCACAGGAACCGTTGTATAGAGATCCAAAAGAGAAAGCGTTTATTTAGAAAGGCACAAATATAACGCGTTTTAGGGTACAAACACACACACCGTATATGCAGCAGATTTGATGGTGCAGATTTGATGCTATGTTCACTTATTTAGATCTAATCTGCTGCGTATCTGCTGCGTATCTGCTGCATATGGGCTGCATATCGCAGCAGTAAATACGCTGCGTATACGGTGTGGGTGTTTGTACCCTTAAGAGCATAAGCTCTCTTCATCTGATATAGTCCATCAGGCATGTGTGTTTTTCTGAAGGAGTTTTGCATGTCACTCATTCACTTTACCACGGACCCCCACCTAGGGAGCATCCCGTTTGCGTCACTCCAAATAAGCCTGCAGCCTCCCACGACGACACAAGGATCAAGAGAAACCCAAGTGAAATCTACGTCCTTACCCCCATTTAGGGGTGATATGCATCAAGCCCAAGGGGCTTAAAGGTGAGCCTTGAATCGACCTTACCACTACTCAAACTTCTCCAACGGTATCACACGAGGCGCCACCTCTTGCCTGTTTTTTTTCTTTCTTTACTATTTACAGTTTATTCATGGCTGCTGATCTGAGAGGATGGCAAGGAGTGTGCAATAGTTATTTTAAGCATTAAAGTGTCAATGTCGTTATAACTTTGATCAAATCTAAATCAACAGTAGATGTGATATAAAGCAAGTTTGCAATTTACATTCATTATTTTGTTGTTGTTCTCATGCTGTAAAACAAACCTGAACTTACCAGAAATTCAGGTCCAGTCTCCTGAAGGCAGATTTTCTGACTTGTGCTGGTTGAAAACAACAGACTAAACACAGAAATTTCAGCCAGTACGGAGAGTCACAGCTCAATATGTCCATCAATCACATGACTGCCTTCTCTCTGTGAGCGCTCAGCTGGCCTGGGATACACCAGACTTCCTGTTTTCTGATTCTTTGAGAAAAAAACTGTCAAAAAACAGGAAGTGCTGTGTTTTCCATAATGGCTAATATATATATATATATATATATATATATATATATATACATATATATATGTATGTAAATTGCAAACTTGCTTTATATCACATCTACTGTTGATTTAGATTTAGAAAGTTATAACGACAGGGACACTTTAAGCTGTATATTGCTTTAAATGTAAGGTAGCAAATTTTTAAAGTTTGCTCAATTTAATGTACAGCTACTGCCAAGGCCTGGACAGAATTAAATATTTTAAAATCTTTTAAACCACCCCTCATAAAGATCTATGCAGTACATTGGTACTGCATTAATCCATGAGATCTGAACTCTAGTTATACAGTCTACCACAAGCAGGCTGTCACAATAACTAAGTCCCATATTCTGCCACTGACATACATTAGAGAAATGTAAGCAGCAGTCTCTTTACAAACAGGTAGATAGTGAGCTCACTATATTCATTCTCCTAGTGACATGAGCTGCATGTGGAGATCCAGTAAGGAAGATGCAATGGCTAGGCTTAAGTACTTTATTGACCTTGCCTTGAGGAAAATGAGATATAGAGGTCAAGACAAATTCTTTTCTTCAGCTCAGAGAAACATGTCTGATCTCAGGGAATACTGCAGGTGAAGAGGATATGACCTCACAGAACAGGAGCTAAACACAAGCAAAAGCATGTAGGAGATTACCTTAAAGGGGTATTCTCAGCTACCAAAATGACCTCTATTTATGCCCCTGATCTATTTTCAATTCCTGATTTGGGTGGAGGGCAGGCACCTTCGCAGTCATTGGCTGGTCTGGCCAGCAGAACTGTGCTCCATTGCTCTGCACTCAGCTGTTTTGTTTCAAAGGAGAAGTCTGGTGGATTATAAAAGCTGGCAGCAGGCAGTGTGTGGGGGGGGTGAAATTGATAAGAAGTACTAACTTGCTCTCCCCACGCTCGCAGTGAGCGTCAGGACCAGCCGTGGGACCCCGCCAGGTTCCAGGATCTCTGGAGCTGACACGTCACAACCCGGCTGATGGACTGGCCGCTCAGCCAGTTAATGACTGGGTGGGATGCCACTTCAGTCTCAAATTGTCTAAGCGGCCAGTCCATCACAACTCAGGGGAAAATGCCTTCCGGCGGGGGTCCTGCGGCTGCTCCAGTGGCTCACCGCAGGGACAAGGAGAGGTGAGTTAGTACTTGTAATTAATTTCCCCCCTGCCCCTGCCTACTGCTGGCTTTTACAATCCTCTGAACTCCTCTGCTATTCTTTGTTAAAATCAATGTACCATCAAGTACATTCGCTTTAAGTGCTGAACATGGATAGAACGGCTCTGGTGCCGCGCACAGCACTTGTCTATTACCAGGCACTGGGCCACTGCTCTGTTACGGTGCCATGCACTGCAACCATTCAAAAAAAGGACTGTGGAACCGGTGTTCCCTTGCCTGTGCCACTCTATTCATGTGCAACACTTAAATGAATGTACCTGATGCTAGATAACCTAATAAAACAGTGTCCACAGGGTAGCAGCATACACCTGTTAACACAATATATACCACATATGAAACAGAATAGAATACAATAAGTCAATGCATGTTGGGAGCCTGGATGAGACAGCTCATCCAAGCAGAGATAACAGTCTTGAAAAGGTCTTGGGATGAAATATGAACCCATGAGATTCCCAAGACCTCAGCACGGGGAGTCCGTCCCTCTATACCACCAATGACATGTAGTGAGGCCATTTAAATGCCACTGTCAGGGGGCAAGGAACTAGCATCAGAGAATGGAGGATGCATGAACGTGAAAACACGTTCCAATTTTTCAAGATTACTTTGAGGATAGGCAAATCCACAGCGCAGAAGGAAAAATTCTTCAAGAAACAACATTAAGTTACCTGAGATACCGAATCCTCAGCCACAGAGTTTCTTGATGACAGACTTGTTCTCCTAGAGAGGAGAACAGTGAGGAGGGGGCAACTACATCCTTTGAAGTCAACTTTGCCAAAAGCTACCTACACTTACTAAAACTACCCCTCAAGTAATGAAGCATTTTGCTGACATAAAACAAGACAATTTTGACAAATAGGCAACAGAGTAGAAGCACTTGAAACAACACAATCTTCACCTCTGGAATACAACGTTACTGCCTCAAAAAGACTTGCTTAGATGTCTTAACTTGACATCTCAGACTTGAGATGTCAATTTCATCTGAACTCATTCTACAGCATTCTATAGAAAAAGCAGAGCATTCAAAACTGTTCCTGTTTTTTTTTTTTGGGGGGGGGGGGGGGTTGGCTGTCATTTTGATGGCAAATTATGGCCATATTTTGCATAAAATGGGCATGTTTTTGCACCAAAAGGACAGCCATCTAAAAAATGTCACTGAAATGGCCAAAAAAGACATTGTGTGAATATAGCCTCAAACATCAAAAAATGGCATGAATCTATTAACTTCCGCTAGATCAGGGGTGGGGAACCTTTTCCCTGTCGAGGGCCATTCAGGCATTAATAAAATCATTCAAGGGCCGCTGCAGTTGGTAGCATGGGTTGGCAGCACCCGGGGCAAGGCAAAATATTGTTCTTCTAATGCCCCTGCTATTGTAGTTAACCCTCTGCTCCTGGTACCTGATGTGAATCCTTAGTGATGCCGGTAGCCAGAGTTAACCCCCAGAGATGTCCCTGGTAGTCTAGTTAACTCCCCAGTGATGTCCCTGGTAGTCTAGTTAATCCCCCAGTCATGTCCCTTGTAGTCTACTTAGCTCCCAGTGTCTGTGCCAAATATAATAAACATCCCACTCACCTTTCCTCCCTCCCCACGTTGTCCTGCCTTCTCCTGCAGGCGGCGCGCGATGAAATGATGTAATCACGTGCAGCCCGCAGGAGAAAGGAGATGTGTGCCGCATTGGTGGGAAAGGAGCCGGCATGGACAGCATCATCACCACATTCACTGATAGATGCTCTGTGTGCCAGCTTCTGCATGACCAGAGCGGCGCACGTCCTAGGAGAGCCAAAGGCCACATCAAGAGGTCTCAGGGGCCAGATGTGGCCCAAGGGCCATTTGTTCCCCACCCCTACCCTAAATATTTATTAAAACAAATACTATTATGCTCAAAGTCAACTGATGTTGCAAGGAAAGTGATGACAGTTGACTGTTGACAGATGCAGAGAAATATACCACATTATGTGGTATATTACTTTTCTGTTTAATAAGTCAAATGTCAAAGGTAGAATCTTAGAATCTTCAAAATATATACATTTTATAATTTCAATATTTGACCTTATTTTTAACTATGAGTCAGCAAGGGCTCGACATGTTTGTGGAGATCCTGAAAATCCATGTTATCTCGGCATGATGTGAGAAAGATTATCTTGTAATGTTATCAAATACAGTTTTTCTTCGATATTTTAGAGCCCTCATAATGCTTTATGTATTAGTGTTCTAACCATGTGTTATCTGCAATCAACTGATCCAGTGTTAATTTTAGGGATATGTATTACAATGATGCCATAACCAGAACTTGTTTTAATTAGAGATAAACAAGCATAAATTTTGAATTGAGCATTAAATTTGCTTCGTAACCATTCGCGAATTCACCAGATTCACTTCGCAAATTCACTAAACATGGTGGCCACAATGGTGGGCTCTCATGTTAGCTTACAGAACTGTCTTTTGGTGGGGCAAAGTATTTATCCATCCAATAAGCTGCAGACCCCACTGTGATGTCAGCAACCACCCCTCACCCTCTATATAAGGTGATTGGCCTCCTGGAGGCGGCCAGTCAGATTTGTACAGTGGAGAGTAGGATGCAGCAAGCAGTTAGAGCAGGGAGAGAAACACAGAGAGATAGGGACAGAGAGGAGAGGATGGAGGATTGTGGGTGATTTTCTGTGGGAGCAGTGTAGTCATTGTCCAGTATACCAGGTGACTGGGTGACGGTTGTTCATTATACCAAGGTACTGGGTGCTGGGTGTGCATTATAGGAAGTCACTGGGTGTGCATTATAGGAAGCCACAGTGAACACAGTGTCCATCTTAATAACTCACTGGGTGCTCATTTACTATTGTCTACTGCTGTCCTGGGAGAAAATTGATATTACCTCGCTGATCCACCAACGTCCACTACTGTCCATGAATGATTGACATTTTCCAATTTTGACTGTCCCAGCAACAGCTGTTGAAAAAATTGCTACTCTGTAGTAGTCCCAATATTGTAGCTACTACAGTTTGCCAGTTTTATTGAGATTCCCTTTGTGTACGATTCACGAATATTCGCAAATTCGTACTACACAAAACAAATTTCAGAGTGATTCGCTCATCTCTAGCTATTATCAATAGTCAGAAATTATTTAAGTGTATTGAAATAAACAATTCTTGTGTATGCTTGTCTATGTTGATTTTTGTTTATTCTTTTTCAATGTACATGTACCGGTATATCAAATGTTAGGTAGAGAACTGTTACTGTGTGGTAATGGTAGCAGTATTATTTATTCTTGGTATATTGTTGATATAAGTAATGTTGCTCTGTCCCATACATTATTATGTTGTTTTTCTTTGGTGTGTGTGTGTGTGTGTGTGTGGGGGGGGGGACCTGCCTAGGGCACCAAAATACTTTGCCCTGGCCCTGAAGCCTGCACTAGTTATTATCTTAAAACTAAAGTGGTGCCTTGGATTACGAGCATAATTCGTTCCGGGTCCATGCTTGTTATCCAAATCCACTCTTAGCCCCTTGCCTCCGCAGCCTGTTTTGTCCTTAATGACCAGGCTCATTTTTCGAAATCTGACCTGTCTCACTTTATGCGCTTATAGCTCAGTGATGCTTTAATGTATGCTAGCGATTCTGAGATTGTTTTTTCGTCACATATGGCACTTTATATTAGTGGCAAAATTTGGTCACTACTTTGTGTGTTTTTTGTGAAAAACATCAAAATATCATGAAAAATTAGTAAATATTGCATTTTATGAACTTCTGAAATTCTCTGCTTCTAAAAAAGGAAGTCCTAGCATATACATTAGTTAATAAATCACATTACCGATATGTCCTCTTTATTCTGGCATAATTTGGAACACATATTTTACTTTTTTAGGGTGTTATGAGGCTTAGAAATTTATTAGCAAATTATCACATTTTGTGAAAGTTTCCAAAACTGATTTTTTTAGGGACCAGTTCTTTTTTTAAATGGATTTAGAAGTCTGGTATCCTGAAAACCCCCATAAGTAACCCCATTTAGGAAAATAGACACCTTAAAGAATTAATCTAGGGGTATAATGAGCATTTTAACCCTACAGGGGCTGGGGGAAAGTATTCACAATTAGGTCGTAAAAAATCGAAAATGAAAATTTTCAAATAATATATACGTTTAGATTAAAGTTTCTCATTTTCGAAAGGAACATGAGAAAAAAAGCATGCCAAAATCTGTAACGCATGTTCTCCTGAATACAATGGTACACCATATGTGGGCGTAAACCACTGCATGGGCACACAGCCGGACTCAGAAGGGAAGGAGTGCCAATTAGCTTTTTTAATGCAGATTTTGCTGAAGAAATTTCTGAGTGCCAGGTGCGTTTGCAGAGCCCTTGTAGTGTCCTCAGAACAGAATCCCCCCAAAAGTCACCCCGTTTTCGAAAGTACACCCCTCAAAGAATTCATCTTTTGGTAGGATGAGCATTTTGACCCCACAGGTATTAGAGGAAAGTATTCAAAATTAGACAGTAAAAATGAAAAACACGAATTTTTCCAATAATATGTTCGTTTAGTTTGAAATTTCTCAATTTCACGAGGAACAAGAGAAAAAAAGTACCGCAAAATCTGTAAAGCAGGTTCTCCTAAATACAACAGTACCCCATATGTGGGCATAAACCACTGTATGGGCACACAGCCGGGCTCAGAAGGAAAGGAGCGCCAATTAGCTTTTTTAATGCAGATTTTGCTGAAGAAGTTTCTGAGCGCCAGGTGCATTTGCAGCGCCCCTGTAGTGTCCGCAGAAGAGAACCCCCCCCAAAAGTCACCCCATTTTGGAAAGTGCACCCCTCAAAGAATTCATCTTGGGGTGTGGTGACCATTTTGACCCCACAGGTATTAGAGGAAAGTATTTAAAATTAGACAGTAAAAATGAAAAACTCTAATTTTTCCAATAATATGTTCGTTTAGTTTGAAATTTCTCAATTTCACAAGAAACATGAGAGAATCCGCACCCCAAAATTTGTAACGCAGGTTCTCCTGAGTACAACGGTACCCCATATGTGGGCATAAACCACTGTATGGGCACACAGCCGGGCTCAGAAGGAAGGGAGCGCCAATTAGCTTTTTCAGTTCAGATTTTGCTGAAGTAGTTTCTGAGCGCCAGGTGCGTTTGCAGTGCCCCTGTAGTGTCCGCAGAGTAGAACCCCCCCTAAAGTCACCCCATTTTGGAAAGTAAACCCCTCAAAGAATTCATCTTGAGGTGTGGTGACCATTTTGACCCCACAGGTATTAGAGGAAAGTATTCAAAATAAGACAGTAAAATTGAAAAACTCGAATTTTTCCAATATGTTCGTTTAGTTTGAAATTTCTCAATTTCACTAGGAACAGGGGAGAAGCTGCATACCAAAATCTGTAATGCAGGTTCTCCTGAGTAGAATGTTACCCTATATGTGGGCATAAACCACTGTATGGCCACACAGCCGGGCTCAGAAGGGAAGGAGCGCAAATTAGCATTTTCCGTGCAGATTTTTCTGAAGAAGTTTCTGAGCACCAGGTGCGTTTGCAGCGCCCCTGTAGTGTCAGCAGAATAGATTCCCCCCAAAAGTCACCACATTTCGGAAAGTACACCCCTCAAAGAATTTGTCTTGGGGTAGGATGAGCATTTTGGCCCCACAGGTATTAGAGTAAAGTATTCAAAATTGGCCAGTAAAAATGAAAAACTTGAATTTTTCCAATAATATGTTGGTTTAGTTTGAAATTTCTAAATTTCACAAGGAAATTTAGAGAAAACGTACCCAAAATCTGTAATGCAGGTTCTCCTGAGTACAACGGTACCCCATATGTGGGCATAAACCACTGTATGGGCACACAGCAGGGCTCAGAAGGGAAGGAGTGCCAATTTGCTGGAGCAAAACCGCAGCTAGTAATGGTTATTAGAATAGCGCAGTTACTAAAATAAAATAAAAAAATTAGATTACAGGTAATGTGGGGTGGTTACGGACAGTCTGGGGTGGTTCTGGGTAATCTGGAGGTGGTTACGGACAGTCTGAGGTGGTTACGGCTAATCTGGGGTGGTTACGGGTATTCTGGGGTGGTTACGGGTAATCTGGGGTGGATACGGTCAACATGGGGTGGTCACGGCCAACCTGCTGTGGTTAAGGCAACCTGGGGTGGTTAGAGGCAACCTGGGGTGGTTAGAGGCAACCTGGGGTGGTTACGGGCAACATGGGGTGGATACGGACAACCTGCTGTGGTTACAGACAATCTGGGGTGGTTACGGACAATCTGGAGGGGGTCACTGGCAACGTGCGGTGGTTACGGGTAATCTGGGGGGGTTAGGGGTAATTTGGGAGTAAACTGCAATTATTACTATAATAAAAAGTGTGTTTTATTTTTGGTATGTTTGTCACTTTTTGTACTTTATACATTCATTTTCACTATATTACTATGATTACTGTGATATTTTCTATCACAGTAATCATAGTTTAGTGACAGAAACCAAATTGGTCTCTGTCACTTTAAATTTTCAGAGCTGGCTGGTTGTGGGGGGGGGGACGCTATCACTTTTTATCCCTTGTCACCAATCATTCATGGTGACAGGGGATAAAAAGTGCCTGGAGCACATGGTACAAGCGATCACTGCCCCATGCTCTCCGCTACCTCCGGTGGCGGAGAGCATGGGGCTTTCATTCATTTTTACTTTAGATCACTGTGAACAGACAGTCTGTTCACAGTGATGGCGGCGGCCATCTTGGATCTGATGGCCGCCGCGGGGAGGGGGTTAGTGATCGGGGCACTAGGGGGGCTTATCTGGGGTCTGATTTTACTTATTTCATCTCCCCCCACGGTGGGGGGAGATGAAATGCAGCGACGGCATCGGCACGTTAGTGACCGCCGTTTCGGCGGTCACTAAGGGGTTAATGGGGGTCAGCTGCGGGATCGCAGCTGATTCTCATTATCTCTGGTGCTTCACTCAGATGAGAGCGGGATCGCTGTCCCTGCAGCGATCCCGTTCTCATCACAAACCCCCGTCAGTAACAGGAACGTATATGTACATTCCTACTGCACGGGGCATGTGCAATAGGAACATATATATACAGATTGCTGACGTGAAGGGGTTAATGGTGTTCATCGGGTGGTATATTTAATGTACAGGTTAATAGAGGGGGTCATTATGGACGTGGCGATACCAAATATGTGTATCTTATTTATAGGGGGTCGTTTATAAAGGTAGGGTTGGTGAATGTGTATATTTATTTATTTATTTTAACTATTTATGTATTTATTTAATTAATTTGTAATTAATTGATTAATTAATTAATTAATTAATGTATTTGTGTGTGTTTACTTTTGCAGATATATATATCATGCATTACAGCACATGATGTGTGCTGTAATGCATGATATAGTGAATGAGCTGTCAGCTTTACAGCTGACAGCTCATTCAAAGCTGAGTACGGGGAGGGAGCCAGAGCCGGATCCGGGCAGGGGTGAGCCAGGGGTGGGAGAGCGAGGGAGCTGGGGGGGACGGGGAACGGGGGAGCCGGAGCAGGAGGGGGGGGAGGAAAAAGTGGATGAATGGGAAGCCGGATCGGGGGAGGTGGGGGCAGGGGGGGGGGCTGATCTCATGGATGGAGAGGGGAGGGGGCCGGATCGCATGGGGAGGAGAAGGGGGGCCGGATCGCATGGGGAGGAGGGGGGGGGCGGATCGCATGGGGAGGAGGGGGGGCCGGATCGCATGGGGAGGAGGGGGGGGGCCGGATCGCATGGGGAGGAGGGGGGGGGGCGGTTGGCCTGGGGAGGAGGGGGGGGGCCGGATCGCATGGGGAGGAGGGGGGGGCCGGATCGCATGGGGAGGGAGCAGGATCGAGGCGGGGGAGCTGCAGCACGGAGAGGAAGCTGGAGAGGGAGCTTGACTGGGGCGGGGGGAGCAGCACGGGGTCAGAGCAGGAAGGATAGAGGCTGGGGGAGGAGATCAGCAGAGGTGGCAGGAGGAGGCAATGTCCGTAGCCTCCTCATGCCGCCCTGATCAGCCGGAGGTATCAGATCTCCCCATAGACGCAGCGGTCGCAACGACCGCGGCGTCTATGGGGTTAACTGCCCGGGGGGGAGCACGGCTCCCCTCCGGGCAGTGGCAGCGGGAGGAGACTGTGTTATACAGCCTCCTCCCGCTGCCCGATCTCAGATAGGGAGAGCGGGGGGAGGCAGAAAAGGCATGACGTCCAGGGACGTCATGATGCATTCTGGCACTGCTTTTCATGACGTCCCTGGACGTCATATTGGGGGAAGGGGTTAAACCAAAGCACATTTTCCCCTAAAAAAATCATAGAAATGCAGACAATTGGTTCCACACCCCAAAAATAATGATTTATTATTCTGAATAACATGTAAAACAAATGAAACGAACATTCAAAATCAGCAGAATATGTGATATTATAAGTTACCGTACAGTAATAGAGAGGATGGGAAACACAAGGGCGGACAGAGACTGCAGGGAGCATGAAGGAATGAGCAGGGCAGATGTGGGCACATACATGCAGCACTCTCTGTCTAGGGAGAGAGGTGTTACAGCTATGCAGAGATCACCCCCACAGTCCTGTCCCCTGATGCAAGCCTCAGCCTGAAGTGAATCTGCTGTGATTTGGAAGGTGAAGGAGACTTTCTGGGTCAGAGTACAGTGCTGTAGACCCCACTATACAGACCATGCCCCTCCCCCACTCCCCCTACCAGTACAGGGAGCTCTTAAACCAAAGCAATGCTCTTAAACCAAGTCACAATTTTGAAAAACTGTGAGCTCTTAAACCAAAACGCTCTTAAACCAAGTTACTCTTAAACCAAGGTACCACTGTATAGCAGATATAAAATATGTATACATTAAAAATGTATAAACTAAGATATAATAAATGTATGCATATCTGTTGACAGCAAATAGAATCATATTCTTTACCAACAATAAAATATACCCAATGTTATTTTAAAGAGAGACAGTTATTCCGCTATCAATAGGAAACTTTCTGATTGACAGTCTATGAGCTCCTATATGTGTATTATATTTTAAACCTTCTTTGTTTGTCATTTCTCTACAATGTAATCTTGCTCATATCAAGCTTGTATTTTATTTCTCTTGTAATTATTCTAATGATTTACATAAACCATCTCTCCCACAGAGCTGTGCAGAGTAAGAATTATATGCAGGTCAATATGAACAATTGCATAAATGAATGTCATTTTCAATCTGCTGAATCACTATTGGGTTTTCTTTTTTCTTTTCCTCGGTTGAATCTATAAGAAAGAAAAATGATTTCTATTACCGAGAAATGGGAAAATGTGTTGAAATCAAACAGATAGTGACCTGATACTATCATTTCTAAGAAATAAATGAAAAAAGTTTTTATGTGTTTTAAAAATTAAATTTTATTTAACTTGTATATACAGTACAGACCAAAAGTTTGGACACACCTTCTCATTCAAAGAGTTTTCTGTTTTTTGTTTTTTTTTCATGTAGCGGCATGCTATTCCATCCTGTATGTGTTTAGTTTGACCATCATTTATTTTTCAACAGGACAATGACCCCAAATACCCCTTTAGGCTGTGTAAGGGCTATTTGACCAAGAAGGAGAGTGATGGGGTGCTACACCAGATGACCTGGTCTCCGCAGTCACCAGACCTGAACCCAATCGAGATGGTTTGGGGTGAGCTGGACAGCAGAGTCAAGGCAAAAGTGTCAACAAGTGCTTAGCATCTCTGGGAACTCCTTTCAGAGTGCTGGAAGATGATTTCGTGTGACTACCTCTTGGAGCTCACCAAGAGAATGCCAAGAGTGTGCAAAGCAGGAATCAAAGCAAAAGGTGGCTACTTTGAAGAACCTAGAAGACATACTGTATTTTCAGCTGTTTCACACTTTTTTGTTAAGTATATACAGTAATTCCACATGTGTAATTCATAGTTTTGATGCCTTCAGTGTGAATCTACAACAATTTTCATGGTCATGAAAATACAGACAACTCTTTGAATGAAAAGGTGTGTCAAAACTTTTGGTCTGTACTGTATAATATTTAAATCTAATAAACAAGGTTATTGGACCTGGACGATTCCCACACTCACCAGCATTGGTATGGTGCATAAAGATATGTCTCCCCATGGTGAATGGTGTAAAAACAACTTCCCCCCATCCCTGCTAATGGAGGCTGGGAGATTAGAACAGTGTAGATCTTTTAGAAAATAAAGAAAGCTGTTACTCTTTCCTCCTATCATGGATATAGAACTAGCTAAGCCCCTCCCCTCTTCCTGTGCTCTGTCCTGGTCTGTTACTGGAAACAGAAGTCATCAAACAACAAGCAATATACAGCAGATTACAGTGATTAGAGACACCTAGTGGTCAAGACTTCTAGATCTTTTTCATGGATAGGAATTAGTGTTTGATAAATGAAGTGATTTAGAAAAACGTTAGAAACAACAAAGAGTATCAAATTAAATAGCTTGAAATGACCATATAAGTTAGGCCGATTAGTTGCCTTACTTCAAATTGTTGACACATTTGTGGCACATTCAGCCTCACCTCTTTATAACAGTCCCAGCCCTTTACTAAGGCCACATCTGTTTTGCCAGTCCAGGCATCTTCTCACCATATTGAACACCAGTAAATATGCTAAATGTTATTATGGCTGTCCCAGAAGTACACACCCACAAGAGCAGAATTATAAACAAATGTAGGTTAGTTAGAAAATACTGCAGTAAAGACAGTATAATGTTAGGGAATTGGGTTATCAAGACCAGCGGTCTTAAATTAGCCCCCGTCCCCTTTTCCATGGCCGGATTCACTAAGAGGTGAATTCGGCCATCCAGGCACTCAAACCTGTGCCCGACGTAACAAATCTACACCAGGTGTAGATTTGGATCATGGTAAATGAGGCGTGGCCTCCTTCCCACCTTTACGCACCCCTTCCAAAGCTCCCCCTGCTCGCCCCCTATGGCTGGGATACGACAGGCGTACACCAGGGAGAAGGGTTGAATCTGTTCCCTCTCCCTGGCATATGCCTCGGGTGGGACCTTCATAAATGTCCCCCCATAGTGCATATTTTCACTGTAGATTTTATTCGCTGCAGTACAGTAAGTGACATCTAATGAAAATACAAATTTTAGTCTCAATACATTCATTTTTTAAGACGTGTAAATGTGAACTTGAGATTCGTATAATGTAAATATGGGTGTTTGATTTACCTTGGCTAATAATAAGATAATACTCTTTAGATTTTGATAATTACGGTTATAACGAATGATCGTGATCATGATTTATGGCCATATGTTGTGCGAAGATAGCCTAAAGCTTGGGTTCTTTGTTTCACTTTGCATCTTAGGGCTATGTTTACACAATATTTTGGGCAATTGTTTAGCCATAAACCTTTCTTTTTTAAAATTATAGAGCTCTGTTGAAATCAATTATACTATAAGCTGATGATTACATACAAAATGTTATAACTATATAATCAAAACTCAGTTTTTGGAATTATTTTCTTGCTAATTGCATAAAAGCATTTACTGTAGCAAAAGAAAAATTTGGGAAACTATTAAAATGTTTAAAAAACAATGTAAAACAAGTTAAAAAAAAATAACCAATAGCATAGCACAAATAGGCTTTACAGGTCACTTTATTATTGACCAGAATTAGCAATGTTTACACATTTTGACTGCATAATTAACTTTTATGGACAATAGTACATGACATTATATACAGTATTTCAGGGTTAATGAGTTGACGAATAAAGAATATTGTGCTATATGCAATAATATACTCTCATCATCTGATCTCTTTACTGCATTTTAGTAAAAGTTACAAGAAATAGCTGTTTTCTTCTAGTTGCATAGTGCCATGCGAAGTTCATGCTCTCATCTTGAGTAGTAATTTAACAACCCAAGCAGAACAATTACAATTTAATGTGTATGCATTTGCAGGCTGAACTTTTTTTAATTAGTATCATTGCAGCAAAAGAGTGTGGGTCTCTTTTAAACTAACGTGTCCCATGTTGCAATGATGCAGTTTAAAGAGAAAAACCTTTGTATGTCACAGACAACTTGTTGTTTGGAAATACTGTAGTAACAGTGGTATATACAAAATAGAGAAAGTGGATTTATGGCTATGCAGAAACACAGTACATACCTAAACAAAATCACAAATATAAATGTACATAACATAATAATGCACGTAACAAAAGGAAAAAAGAAAAAGGGCACAAGAAAGCGCCTTCATATGGTGTAAAGGTGGGGATGACTCTAAAAAGAGTGCATTGGACTCCCAGACCCTTGGGTTTGATGCATATTACCCCTAAAGGCGTATGTAGGATGGAGAAGAGCTGCTGATCTGATCTGATGAAGGGATGTAACTTCCAAAATGAGTCATTTGTATACATTTGATTATTTTATATAGGTACAGTATATGTGGGGTTTTATTTAGCTTTGTTTTATTACTTTTAGGCTATGTTCACATGTAGTAAGAGACTGGACGTTCCGTAACCCAGCCGAGTCACGGAACGGCCGGTCTCTCAAAAGATCATCTCGGCTGGTACTGCACTGCACTGAATAGCGGCCGCAGAAAACTGACATGTCAGTTTTCTACAGCGTCCCGAGAGATCCCGGCTGGAGCGTATACTATGTGTCATGTGCCCCGGCGCACACTCCATTTTGTGCAGGGGGGGGATTCGGATTCGGGCGCACACTGATGCCCCAGCTTCTGAATTAGGCAGCAGGGAAGATCATCCGTCCGCTACTGCTGTACCGGCCAGTATGATCTTCTCTGACACCAGCCATGCCGTGACCCGGCCGGGTCATATAACGCTCGGTGTCTCACTACGTGGGAACATGGCCTTTCTTTACAAGTGAAAAGGAGGAATGGGTCATTCTAAAGAGCTTACTGAATTCCACTGAGGAAAATATGAGATTTCTTTGCTCTAAGGCTTATAATTCAACTGTTATGGCAGTATTGAAAAGAGAAAGCATCTAAGAACCAAAGTAACTCAGCTACTAAGTTACAGACCATATAAAGTTAGAGCCTGGAGTCTCCAAATGCTGAAGTGCATTGTACATAAAAGTCCCTAAAGCAAGTTCCAAGCCTCATATCGCATTAAAATCATCACAAAAGAATGCGTGCCAAGTTTCCGAAGGACTGGTGTAAACCAACTCACCACTGAACTCACCTCTGTGGAACGAGGTCTGAAAAGTTAAGACTGGGTTTGGTGAACATCATCTGCCTAACTGCATTGTGCCCACTGTAAAGTTTGGTAGAGGAGGGATATGCTATCGAGTTGTTTTTTTAGGGCCTAGCATTTTGGAGAATGCTCCCAACTTTGTGGGAACAGTTTGGGTTTGACTTTTTTTTCTGACTGGATTCCAGTGAACAAAGAAAAGTGCATAAAGACTTGGTTGAGTGAGTTTGGTGTGGAATCATTTAACTGGCCTGCACAGAGTCCTGACCTCAACTTATTTAACATCTTTAGGATGAACAAGGACAAAGATTTTGAGTCAGACTCTCTCATCAAACATCAGTGTGAGACCTCCCTTTTAAATGTGCTGCCGCCAACCCCCAGGGGCCCACAGCTGCCCAAACCACTCAGAGCAGCCCTAATTGCTTCCCCCACATCTAGCCTTCTGCACATTACTCTGGCTTTCCAGTCTCCTCACTTATGCTCTTTTGGATGAATGTTGAAACATTCCTATAAACACACTCAAAAATCTCAAAAAGTGACGGTGTCTCTATACTTTTGTTTATATAGTGTAATCACCTAGCAGTCAAACCCACCAGCTAAAACTTCGGATAGGGCCCCCCTGTGCTACCCAAACCCATCATTTAACATTTCTCGCCAGAGAAAGGGCTGAGTTCTCGCCCAATGATTTTAGGTCTGGACCTAAAGAAACGATCAACTGATGATCATTTCATTGGCTGATCGTTTCTTGAGGACCAGACCTAAAAGCATCTGGTGCCGGGCATGCTTCCCTACATGTATTAGTGATGCACGGCCAATGGCTAATAATTGAATAAACTGTTCTTTTATTACCTCTCCACGCTCCCGGTCTACTCCTGCCCACTGCCTGCTTTCTGGCACCTCGCGCTGCAGCTTCTCTAAACTGACAAGCCACTCAGCCAATCACCACCAGTGATTAGCTGAATGGCCTGTCAGCTCAGAGAAGCCTCCGGAGGTGGGAAGTAGGCTGAGGACAGGAGAAGACCGGGAGCATGGAGAGGTAATAAACACTTTAGGACCAGGGCTGAAACACATGGCTAACAATATTCATGCAGCCCTTGCTAAACGATAATCAAGCAATGTAATAGGCTCAGTAAATGAGGCTCATTTACAATATTGATCGGGCTGTCCTCGGACCATATAATAGGACCCTTAGTGTAGCTACACAAAATGAGAGCTTACAGAGCTCTGTGCATGCTTTTGTTCATAAACTGAACCCATAATACAGCCTATTACCAAGGCTGTATCCCTTTTTTCCAGGCAGTACACGGGCTGTCTCCACCTTCCCCACGGAAAGGGAAGGCAGCGGGAATCAAAAGCCGAAGGTTCGAGTTCGAATAACCCTGAAAATTCCCACTGTTCGATCCTCTCTATTTAAGATCATTTGTCATAGTGGTCATTTGAGAACGTTAATCGCCAAACAATTGTTCCTTGTTATACCACCCATATGCACAGGAGAGGGTCAGGTGGTCAATTAAAAACACTGGCACTCACACTGGTGGCCCCGCCTACTGCCCTCTGTATCTCTATGGAAATGTCTTTACTAGCTCTTAGCATAGTATAATAGCTCTGCAGCAATCTGCGAGTCATGCAGAGCACTGATAGCCTCATATGACAGCTTATAAGCTTCAACATTGCACAATTTACTCTCCCAGAGCCTGCTGGCCTGAAGAAGCAACCAAGTGGTCCAACCTTGGATCTAGGACACTGACTGCAAGTACAGTGTAAAGTAAGCTTTGATAGATAAATACAAATGCTATGTATTTGCATTGTGTGTTTGTTGATCTATACATTCAAGCTATAGCACATAAATAAATTATAGGTTTGGATTCAGATTTTTATATTCAGCTTACTTCTTGATTCCCTTCATGATTCCTATTTCTTCTTTTCAGCTGTAATCCTTAAAACGTACATTAAAGACAGACTCAGACCAGTGCTGCACACAGCACAACATAGATCAACAGTCACTTTAGATCTACAGTTGAAATCTTTCAATAATAAATTACCTCCAGCGGAGCCAGTAGCAATAAATCAAATAAGCATGTGCATGTCATGAATAGCCATCCAACTATTTCTGCTTTAGAACACTGATCTTCCTTTACTCAATTATGACTGCAGCCCAGGAGATCATGAATTTTACCAGCTGAGGTAAACTCTTTTTTACTGAATATATTTCCAGCATTCTGTTATAGAAATACACGTACTAAAGCCGTGAATTTTATAACAAAATTATTCTGCAGTTACTAAAAGGTTATGTTATTTCCATCATTGTGACAATAGTGTTAAAGAAGTATAGAGCCTAGAAAATAGACAGAAACTATAATGAGGCTCATGAATAAAAATCAGCTTTTTTTTTTTTTTTTACATATTTTGCCAAAATATTTATAGTACAGAATTATTTTTCTAAAAAGTATGCAAAAATAATTAAATAAATCCATGGAAAAATTCTACTATGTATTTAAAAACATACATTACACTACACATACAATACATTTCAGAAGTTTAAACAAATAAGGTACAGACATTTTTCCACAATAAAATAAATATATTGTTTATAGTGTTGTTACCCATTTTCTAATATAGCATACATATCATAATTTAGACTTTAAAACTTCTATGTGCAGATGCAGCGGAAAGCTTGTTTTTTTGTCATCAAGTTCTGTTCAATTAAAGCGACTCTGTACCCACAATCTGAACCCCCCCCCCCCCAAACCACTTGTACCTTCAGATAGCTGCTTTTATTCCAAGATCTGTCCTGGGGTCCGTTCGGCAGGGGATGCAGTTATTGTCCTAAAAACAACTTTTAATCCGGCAGCGATGTTTCTAATGGCCGGGGCTTACATTTGTATATGCATTAGGCTGGCACAACCTCTTCTTCCCTCCCCCCTGCCCTCCTCAGCATTAGGAATGATCCAGGAACATTTATTTCTGTTTGAGCTTTGCACAGGTGTATTAATGATCCAGCCCATGTGTCGGGCTGCCACAGGTGGGGAATAGGAAGCAATCTGCCTGGAGCATTCCTAACCATAAGGAGGGTGGGGAGGAAGGACAGAAAGGGTGTGCCAGCCTAATGCATATACAAATGTAAGCCCCGGCCGTTAGACACAGCGTTGTAGGATTAAAAGTCGTTTTTAAAACAATAACTGCATCACCTGCCGAACGGACGGTTTGGGGGGGACAGATTGTGGGTACAGAGTCACAGAAGGTTTTTTTCTGGTAAAAGGGTATGTTCACACTGAGTAAAATAGGCGCTGCGGAATTACGACTGCCCCAGTGTGTCATATCATCTCAATGGGAGAGCGCACGCTCCTCCGCAGCCGTCTCTCTCCGCTCAAAGAAGTGACATGTCAGCTTATGCCACAAAAAAAACCCTCACATAACTCCATTGGCGAAAAAATTTAAATATTACAGCTCTTATATATATGCAGGACACAAACAGTTTTTATAGTATAAATGCCATAAAGTATAACAAAAGCTATATATAGACGCTGCAGTCAATATCGATTGCCGATCTGGGATCAGTGTCAGCGTAATGCTTCGGCTCGGCCCGGACAGAATTACTGGTCCCCCCTCCGCAATCACATCGGGGGGAGGGGGGAGGGAGATCCGACCCATTAGACACCACGGATGGGGCTTTTCAAGCATTTAAAGGCATTAGCATAATAGATGCGCTCCCTGACTGCTGATAGCAGCCAGGATCGGTGCCGTTCAGAGCAGGTCCCGTCACGGACTCTTCTGAACCTCCCCTATCGGTGATATGATGTACGAGGAACATCATGGGATGCCAAGGGATTAAAGAAGTCAAATATTTACCTTTTCTAATGCACATCTACTGTATAAAGATCTATCTATTCATCTATCTATGGCTATGTTCACACATTTGTTCAGCTCCATTTAAAATGACGTCTGTCATTTTGAGTCTTCAATAACGGACGTTATTTAGCTGTCTGGCCTCCAGCTTACTTGAAAAGTCCAGTGAATTTAATAGTAAAAACGGAGAAAGGACAATGACAAAAGAAAAACTGTGAACAAGTAATAAAAAACATCCACTGTTTGCAAAAGACATGCAAAAATAATGATCATATTTATTATTTTGACGCCCACGGTAAAAACCTCCGTTATGCAATACATTGTGCGCATTGGACGTCCGTCTTTCCATTGACTTTAATGCATTGCCATTGCAGTCAATTAAATTGCGGCAAAAACGAGCGTTTATTAAATATCAAATATCGCCGCCTTTTCTCTATTTTTGACATTGTGTGAACATAGCCTATCTCATATCTATTTATCTATCTATCTATCTATCTATTTATCTAGTACAGAGAAAAAGCCGCACTTCCAAGGAAAAGGAGTGGGTGCTTGCAGAGAAAATCCCTTGGCCGGGGGTCCCAAACACAGTACAAAAAAAGTCCGCAGCACTCCAACATAAAGTGAGGTGGTTTATTCCATCAACACAGGTACAAAAGAATTAGCAACGTTTCGACTCCCTCACAGAGTCATTCTCAAGCCTGCCCAAGCTTGAGAATGACTCTGTGAGGGAGTCGAAACGTTGCTAATTCTTTTGTACCTGTGTTGATGGAATAAACCACCTCACTTTATGTTGGAGTGCTGCGGACTTTTTTTGTACTGTATCTATTTATCTATCTATCTATCTATCTATCTATCTATCTAGACTCCAAAAATGTAGCGGCACTTCCATTAAAGTGAAAAAGTTTTTATTTGCTCAAGGAAAAAATAGCAGCTACTATTTTTCCTTGAGCAAATAAACACTTTTTCACTTTTTTGGAAGTGCCCCTACATTTTTGGATTCTACTTTATCACACCCTGAATCGGGTGTTGAGAGCAGGCAACCCAGCTTCTTTCATATACGAGTGCCGTTGAACCTTTTTAAAGTCTATCTATCTATCTATCTGTCTGTCTGTCTGTCTATCTATCTATCTATCTGTCTGTCTATCTATTTTGTTGTCATGAAGGAGAGGAAATTACCCGGTCTGGAAGTCATTAAACAAAGATCTTGTTGATAATAGAAAACACACTAATATTATTGTGAAGCATTGCTGTTTGTATTTCCCCTCACCTATACTGTGCATCAGTAATGCATGCTCATCAATACACAAGGTAGTACTCCAGCATAGGAACTATTCTTTTACATCACTTGGAATATGTATTATATATGATTTAGTAAAGCTCTACGAGATATACCGCACATGCCTTTTCCCTAAAGTATATTCCCATGCCTCTGAACTAAGCAGCACACTTTCACAGATGTTAGTGCAAAACAAGATAGGATGCAAGTAAAGAGCTCCCAGACTTTGCAGTCAAGGTAATCAGTTACCTTGGTACACCGTGATTAGTTTGTTCCATAAGCATAAAGCGTCACAGAGATTGAAAAACTGAAATTTATTCGGACTGTCAGAGACTGAAAAATATGATGTATAGAGGCGGAAAATGCTTTATTTCTTCAAACTTTCAAAAAAATATTGAAGTATATATCAGAAATAAAAAGTATGTGCCTAGAGGTGCCTTGTCTGCTTTATAAACTGCATGTCTGAGTCAGGACCCTTGTTATCGCGTGCTCCTGCAGTCTTATCTAAGCACTTTGTCACAATTTATCAATTTCATAGTTATCAGTTGTGAACCTGAAAATCTATCTCGGTAGTGGACTTGACAACTATGCGGCGTATTTCAAGGATTTTAGGCTTATGTGTGGAGACAAGTTATTGAAGGCAAATAAGCGCAACAGTATATCTGTTTTGTAGATAAGTGGCATGCAGTGAAAAATAGGTATGTGCCTACTGAAGAAAGATGTCTTCCATCGATGGAGAGATTGAGATATGAGCAAAGGAATGCAGTGAGAACTAGACCAATACATTAAAATCAAGACCTTATATCAATACCGTAATTTGTTAGAGTGATAACATACTGTCACATTTATTCCGCTAATCTTTTTTTTTTTTTTTTTGCTGCTTGTTCTCTGTAGCTTCTAAATTTACCAGGTAGAAAAACAGAAATAATTTCTAATAAACTTATATTTGTTCATTTAAGATTTATATACCAATGATGCAAGTTGCTTTACTGCATTAAAGAGTTGGGCTATGTTCACGCAACATTTTTTTCAGTGTCTGTCATTTTGAAAATAACGTACGTCAGTGCAATGACTGGTGTTTGTACATTATTCTAGTTTGGGATTACTAATTGGCCTTTTGGATGCGGCTTAATTGAAAAGTCCATTGAATTTAATAGTAAAGACGGAGAAAGAAAGGTGAGAAAAGAAAAACTGTGTGCGAACAACTAATAAAAAACGTCCGCTGTTTGCAAAAGACGTCCGAAAATAATGATCATGTTCATTATTTTGATGTCCGCGGTAAAAACATCCGTTATTCAATACATTGTGTGCATTGGATGTCCGTCTTTCCATTGACTTCATTGCATTGCCATTGCAGTCAGTTGAATTGCGGCAATAAGACTTTTTTTAAGTATCAAAATCGGCCGCCTTTTCTCTATTTTTGACGTTGTGTGAACATAGCCTTGTCCAGTACGCTCAGATTTTTGTAGACTCAAAACATACAAATAAAAAAAAGTATGAAGAAAACATAGTGTGTAGCCACAGCCACATTCAGAGGCTGTATAAATATCGGCCACTTTTTGACACATTTGGCGTTTGACGTGTGTCAAACAACGGCCGATGTCTTCAGTATCGGCCGGGTGAACATCACTTAATTTTAATTGGAATGCGGGCACATTCGGGTGTGCCCACACTCCAATTAGACATAGAGCACAATGTAAAGTACGGCCAGGAGTCGTACTTTACATTGTGGGCACAGGCTATCTTGTACAGAAACCGTTCACTGAATAGCAGCCGCAAAAAATAGACCTGTAAATTATTTTGTGTGGCCACATGGAACAGCGTGTATACACTATGGCCGTTGTTTCATACACACTAGTGTGATTTCAACCTGCAATTGTAAAAATATGTAGTGTGAATGTGGCCTAAATTTGCTAAGGATTCTTTCCAAATATTTCATATGGATTGTGGTATCATCATGTATTTTATTTAATCTTTAATACATAATTAATGTAATGGCATATATTGATTAGTAAATCTGTGTAATCATTCCAATATCATTTATGCATTACAAATATTTATACTGAATGCCTTCAATTTATATTTTGCTCATGCATTGCTGTGGTGCACTGTTAGGCTGTGTTCACGCAACGTACTATATTTGGGGGCGGGGGGGGGAACGCCATTTTCTGTTAAAACAATGGCCGTTCTTTTCTTATTGCAATGAAATGCATTGAAGTATTTTAATAAATAGTACATTGTGTGAACATAGCCTTACAGTGATTAACATGTTCTAACAAAAGCTGCCTTCCTTGGATCTCAGTTAGCCAGTAGTACCTATTGCAGAATTAGTTTTTTGCTTCTTCCATATTGCTTATAACTCTTTTCAAGTTCCTAATTTGCTGCGAGCATGTACAGCTGTTCTCTATTAACAACAATTCTATAACAAAAACCACTCAAGTAAATGTTAAGTGGACTACCCGTCTATAGTCAGTCTAATGCAGGCATAAATAGATTGTGAGAAGTTAACACTCTTAAAGTTGAATAATCAAGACATTAGCACAATTTATAATTCCTTTGATATTTAAAAATAAATTAATGAGAAATTTTGCATATTTTTCCCCATACTGTGGATACTAGGAGCTGATTAGAAATGGATGTTAGCACAATTATTACATATAGCGTGCAATTGACAAGAAAGGATTTAAAGGTTAATTCCAATTCTATTCCTCAAGTATTAAGTCACACAGTGAGCTCATAAACCTTAAATAGAATCTGTCACTGGGCATGATGGATACAGTGTTATTTCAAAACAATGTAAAGACCATGTTTAAAAAATTAATAAATATTATTAATTTACAAAACTATACCTTTTTTCCGCATTTCCCTTTATAGTTTAGCATACACTGATCACTTCAAATGGGTCGCCATTAGAGATGAGCGAACCTCGAGCATGCTCGAGTCTATCTGAACCCGAACTCGACATAGCGGGGGCTGCTGAACTTGGATAAAGCCCTAAGGCTATGTGGAAAACATATCCATGTATTAATGTTTTCCAGACCGCTTAAGAGCTTTATCCAACTTCAGCAGCCCCCGCTATGCCGAATGCTTGGGTTCGGATAGACTCGAGCATGCTCGAGGTTCGCTCATCTCTAGTCGCCATGTCTCTGTGACATGTCAAAAAAAAAATTTTTTTTGACAGGTGTGCTTTATTAAGTGGGCTCTACTAGGCATTGCTCCCACCTAGCCAGACTGATCCCATCCTGCCCCACACTGATGAGGAGCAACACCCTGAAACAGCTGTATGTGGATGGATAACTGACCTTGGTTTTTCCCTTGTCATCACATTGACTAATAGGGCCACTTAATATGGTGGTTTTGGTGGTTTGCCTACTGGAGCCCCCCCTTGGCTGGGTCCTTCCCAGAGGGATATCTGACTAGTTCTGTGTTGTTGTTTTTTTTTGCTTATTATTAATAAGTGGAAAAGCATTTTTACTCATAGGACAAAAAGGGATGCTGAGGTCCACCGAAATTAACGGTGCTATGGCCTATCTAATTGCCGTCAATACCCTTGAAAAAATAAAACAAAACACCAAAGAGCACAGTGTCCCCTAAATAAATAGTATAAGGCCATGTTTACACACACGTTGTGCGACACGGCCATTGTCTCACCTGTTCACCCAGCCTATACTGCAATATCAGTCGGATGAACATAATTTGATTTGAATTGGAATGCAGGCACATTTGGGTATGCCCACACTCCAATTGGCCATAGGCCACAGTGTAAAAAACAGACAGGAGCCGTACTTTACACAGTGAGCACAGGCTCTCTTATTCTGCCGCTGTTCACTGGAAGGCGGCCGCACGAAATAGACCTGTCAAATATACTGTGCAGCCGAAGAGAGCCACGGCTGTGTCGTATACGGTGTGTATACACTGCGGCCAAAGTTACATACACTGTAATGTAATTGATTGCTGTCATTTAACAACAGCCATTATTTTAGTAAAGTAATATTTTCTCATGTTTCGTCTGATCTTTCTCCATCTAACCTTTGATCATGTCCCCTCTCATGTCACACCTCTCAATAAATCCAACACATCTGAGGCTACAGAGATCTACACCAGGTGGTGTAATTTGTGTGCAGGTGTAAACTGTTATAAATTTGTTGCAGGGGAGGGCACAACCCTTTCATGTATGGAGACTTCTGCCCACCCACATGCCTGGCAAAAAGGAGGAAAATATTGTGCACCTTTTTGGCAGGTCTGCATTAGGCAAACATTTGATAAATCCCCCCCTTTGTCCCTGTGATCACATGATAAATTAGATCACATGATCATATGATGACATATTAAGTCAAGTCCTACAATCACCTCCATAACATATATGTTTTCCCCTGGGAATTGGGATAATGTGGCACTTAATTTTATATATATATATATATATATATATATATATATATACACACTACCGTTCAAAAATTTGGGGTCACATTGAAATGTCCTTATTTTTGAAGGAAAAGCACTGTACTTTTCAATGAAGATAACTTTAAACTAGTCCTAACTTTAAACAAATACACTCTATACATTGCTAATGTGGTAAATGACTATTCTAGCTGCAAATGTCTGTTTTTTGGTGCAATATCTACATAGGTGTATAGAGGCCTATTTCCAGCAACTATCACTCCAGTGTTCTAATGGTACAATGTGTTTGCTCATTGGCTCAGAAGGCTAATTGATGATTAGAAAACCCTTGTGCAATCATGTTGACTCATCTGAAAACAGTCTAGCTCGTTACAGAAGCTACAAAACTGACCTTCCTTTGAGCAGATTGTGTTTCTGGAGCATCACATTTGTGGGGTCAATTAAACGCTCAAAATGGCCAGAAAAGGAGAACTTTCATCTGAAACTCGACAGTCTATTCTTGTTCTTAGAAATGAAGGCTATTCCATGTGAGAAATTGCTAAGAAATTGAAGATTTCCTACAACGGTGTGTATTACTCCCTTCAGAGGACAACACAAACAGGCTCTAACCAGAGTAGAAAAAGAAGTGGGAGGCCGCGTTGCACAACTAAGCAAGAAGATAAGCACATTAGAGTCTCTAGTTTGAGAAACAGACGCCTCACAGGTCCCCAACTGGCATCTTCATTAAATAGTACCCGCAAAACACCAGTGTCAACATCTACAGTGAAGAGGCGGCTGTGGGATTTTGGGCCTCAGGGCAGAGTGGCAAAGAAAAAGCCATATCTGAGACTGGCCAATAAAAGAAAAAGATTAAGATGGGCAAAAGAACACAGACATTGGACAGAGGAAGACTGGAAAAAAGTGTTGTGGACGGATGAATCCCTACCCAAAGACCTCAGACTTATTTCCAACATTCCCAGTTTCAAGCATGCCCTGAAGACTCATCTCTTCAGGCGTGCTTATAACATTTCGTAATCTCGTCTCCCTCTGCTATCCCTTCTCCATCCTCTCTACAACCTTGTTGGTGCTATTTACACTGTCCTTGTTATCTGAGCTCAGAGCTTGTGACTGGCTTGCCCAGATTCTATGTACAATGACTGGAACATTGACAGATAAAGCACTTGTTGCCTCTCATGTTACTCACGAACTGGAGAGAATGGAACGGCCGCACATCCCATCTATGGCTGATACTAATGCCGCTAGGCCTATATTAAAAATCAACACCAGAGTGTCTGTATATGAATTGATCAAGCCATATTGCCCCGTGTACCACCGCGCAGGTCCTCTGGTCCACACGGGTCCCTACGCTAACTCCACAACGTGTCGGTCAGCGACCGCCAACCCCGCAAAGCGTGCACATGCAGGGAAGGGAGGCCATGGAACGGCCCTGCAACCCCAATGTCACAGGACCAGACCCAAAAAGCCCCACCGAAACCCGGCCAGCACCATCGGCGGGGAAGTCTGCCCCCAAACGACACAAGTATGGATATGGTATTACACTTACCATTGCTGCTCTCACAGAATGGGGAAGACATAGGGTCCAGACATGTGAGCACAGGCATATCCTGCTAATTTTGGTCATGTGGGTCTTATGAAGGAGTGCTAGCTGTTCAGAGAGGGAGAACTGTGAAACACGAACTGGAGAGAATGGAACGGCTGCACATCCCATCTATGGCTGATACTAATGCCGCTAGGCCTATATTAAAAATCATGAGTATGCAAAAGAGGAGTCCGTGGAGCCTCATTGAAGAGTCTCAAAACACAGGACTAGCCAGATATCCCTCCGGGAAGGACCCAGCCAAGTGGCAGCTCCTGTTAGGAAACCACCAAATCCACCATATTAAGTGGCCCTATAAGTCAGTGTAATGACAAGGGATAAACCAAGGCTAGGTAACCATCCACAGACAGCTGTTTTGGGGTGTTGCCCCTCATCAGTGTGGAGCAGGATTCTGGCTAGGTGGGAGCAATGCCTAGTAGAGCCATAAGAGAAACAGATTGCTGAACTCAGGGAGAACAGCCAAATGACAACACTGCCGGCTGCTAATGAAAGCGCTCAATGCAGTGAAGTCCTAGGTGCATTGCCCCCTGGGAAACATGAGTATGCAAAAGAGGAGTCCGTGGAGCCTCATTGAAGAGTCTCAAAACACAGGACTAGCCAGATATCCCTCCGGGAAGGACCCAGCCAAGTGGCAGCTCCTGTTAGGAAACCACCAAATCCACCATATTAAGTGGCCCTATAAGTCAGTGTAATGACAAGGGATAAACCAAGGCTAGGTAACCATCCACAGACAGCTGTTTCGGGGTGTTGCCCCTCATCAGTGTGGAGCAGGATTCTGGCTAGGTGGGAGCAATGCCTAGTAGAGCCATAAGAGAAACAGATTGCTGAACTCAGGGAGAACAGCCAAATGACAACACTGCCGGCTGCTAATGAAAGCGCTCAATGCAGTGAAGTCCTAGGTGCATTGCCCCCTGGGAAACATGAGTATGCAAAAGAGGAGTCCGTGGAGCCTCATTGAAGAGTCTCAAAACACAGGACTAGCCAGATATCCCTCCGGGAAGGACCCAGCCAAGTGGCAGCTCCTGTTAGGAAACCACCAAATCCACCATATTAAGTGGCCCTATAAGTCAGTGTAATGACAAGGGATAAACCAAGGCTAGGTAACCATCCACAGACAGCTGTTTCGGGGTGTTGCCCCTCATCAGTGTGGAGCAGGATTCTGGCTAGGTGGGAGCAATGCCTAGTAGAGCCATAAGAGAAACAGATTGCTGAACTCAGGGAGAACAGCCAAATGACAACACTGCCGGCTGCTAATGAAAGCGCTCAATGCAGTGAAGTCCTAGGTGCATTGCCCCCTGGGAAACATGAGTATGCAAAAGAGGAGTCCGTGGAGCCTCATTGAAGAGTCTCAAAACACAGGACTAGCCAGATATCCCTCCGGGAAGGACCCAGCCAAGTGGCAGCTCCTGTTAGGAAACCACCAAATCCACCATATTAAGTGGCCCTATAAGTCAGTGTAATGACAAGGGATAAACCAAGGCTAGGTAACCATCCACAGACAGCTGTTTCGGGGTGTTGCCCCTCATCAGTGTGGAGCAGGATTCTGGCTAGGTGGGAGCACCTAGGAGTTCACTGCATTGAGCGCTTTCATTAGCAGCCGGCAGTGTTGTCATTTGGCTGTTCTCCCTGAGTTCAGCAATCTGTTTCTCTTATGGCTCTACTAGGCATTGCTCCCACCTAGCCAGAATCCTGCTCCACACTGATGAGGGGCAACACCCCGAAACAGCTGTCTGTGGATGGTTACCTAGCCTTGGTTTATCCCTTGTCATTACACTGACTTATAGGGCCACTTAATATGGTGGATTTGGTGGTTTCCTAACAGGAGCTGCCACTTGGCTGGGTCCTTCCCAGGGGGATATCTGGCTAGTCCTGTGTTTTGAGACTCTTCAATGAGGCTCCACGGACTCCTCTTTTGCATACTCATGTTTCCCAGGGGGCAATGCACCTAGGACTTCACTGCATTGAGCGCTTTCATTAGCAGCCGGCAGTGTTGTCATTTGGCTGTTCTCCCTGAGTTCAGCAATCTGTTTCTCTTATGGCTCTACTAGGCATTGCTCCCACCTAGCCAGAATCCTGCTCCACACTGATGAGGGGCAACACCCCAAAACAGCTGTCTGTGGATGGTTACCTAGCCTTGGTTTATCCCTTGTCATTACACTGACTTATAGGGCCACTTAATATGGTGGATTTGGTGGTTTCCTAACAGGAGCTGCCACTTGGCTGGGTCCTTCCCGGAGGGATATCTGGCTAGTCCTGTGTTTTGAGACTCTTCAATGAGGCTCCACGGACTCCTCTTTTGCATACTCATGTTTCCCAGGGGGCAATGCACCTAGGACTTCACTGCATTGAGCGCTTTCATTAGCAGCCGGCAGTGTTGTCATTTGGCTGTTCTCCCTGAGTTCAGCAATCTGTTTCTCTTATGGCTCTACTAGGCATTGCTCCCACCTAGCCAGAATCCTGCTCCACACTGATGAGGGGCAACACCCCGAAACAGCTGTCTGTGGATGGTTACCTAGCCTTGGTTTATCCCTTGTCATTACACTGACTTATAGGGCCACTTAATATGGTGGATTTGGTGGTTTCCTAACAGGAGCTGCCACTTGGCTGGGTCCTTCCCGGAGGGATATCTGGCTAGTCCTGTGTTTTGAGACTCTTCAATGAGGCTCCACGGACTCCTCTTTTGCATACTCATGTTTCCCAGGGGGCAATGCACCTAGGACTTCACTGCATTGAGCGCTTTCATTAGCAGCCGGCAGTGTTGTCATTTGGCTGTTCTCCCTGAGTTCAGCAATCTGTTTCTCTTATATTAAAAATCAACACCAGAGTGTCTGTATATGAATTGATCAAGCCATATTGCCCCGTGTACCACCGTGCAGGTCCTCTGGTCCACACGGGTCCCTACGCTAACTCCACAACGTGTCGGTCAGCGACCGCCAACCCCGCAAGGCGTGCACATGCGACTTGTGTCATTTGGGGGCAGCCTTCCCCGCCGGTGGTGCTGGCTGGGTTTTGGTGGGGCTTTTTGGGTCTGGTCCTGTGACATTGGGGTTGCAGGGCCATTCCATGGCCTCCCTTCCCAGCATGTGCACGCTTTGCGGGGTTGGCGGTCGCTGACCGACACGGTGTGGAGTTAGCGTAGGGACCCGTGTGGACCAGAGGACCTGCGCGGTGGTACACGGGGCAATATGGCTTGATCAATTCATATACAGACACTCTGTTGTTGATTTTTAATATAGGCCTAGCGGCATTAGTATCAGCCATAGATGGGATGTGCAGCGGTTCCATTCTCTCCAGTTCATGTTTTACAGTTCTCCCTCTCTGAACAGCTAGCACTCCTTTATAAGACCCACATGACCAAAATTAGCAGGATATGCCTGTGCTCACATGTCTGGACCCTATGTCTTCCCCATTCTGTGAGAGCAGCAATGGTAAGTGTAATACCATATCCATACTTGTGTCGTTTGGGGGCAGCCTTCCCCGCCGGTGGTGCTGGCTGGGTTTTGGTGGGGCTTTTTGGGTCTGGTCCTGTGACATTGGGGTTGCAGGGCTGTTCCATGGCCTCCCTTCCCTGCATGTGCACGCTTTGCGGGGTTGGCGGTCGCTGACCGACACGGTGTGGAGTTAGCGTAGGGACCCGTGTGGACCAGAGGACCTGCGCGGTGGTACACGGGGCAATATGGCTTGATCAATTCATATACAGACACTCTGGTGTTGATTTTTAATATAGGCCTAGCGGCATTAGTATCAGCCATAGATGGGATGTGCAGCGGTTCCATTCTCTCCAGTTCGTGTTTTACAGTTCTCCCTCTCTGAACAGCTAGCACTCCTTTATAAGACCCACATGACCAAAATTAGCAGGATATGCCTGTGCTCACATGTCTGGACCCTATGCCTTCCCCATTCTGTGAGAGCAGCAATGGTAAGTGTAATACCATATCCATACTTGTGTCGTTTGGGGGCAGCCTTCCCCGCCGGTGGTGCTGGCCGGGTTTTGGTGGGGCTTTTTGGGTCTGGTCCTGTGACATTGGGGTTGCAGGGCCGTTCCATGGCCTCCCTTCCCTGCATGTGCACGCTTTGCGGGGTTGGCGGTCGCTGACCGACACGGTGTAGAGTTAGCGTAGGGACCCGTGTGGACCAGAGGACCTGCGCGGTGGTACACGGGGCAATATGGCTTGATCAATTCATATACAGACACTCTGTTGTTGATTTTTAATATAGGCCTAGCGGCATTAGTATCAGCCATAGATGGGATGTGCAGCGGTTCCATTCTCTCCAGTTCGTGCCTCTCATGTTACTCCCAGTCATCCTAGTCTGTACACCCTTGAGAGCAGGTCTCTAATTCTGAATTTTAATTTATTCATTGTATAATTTAATATATAACCTGTAATGTATTTATATATTAAAATAATCGCTAGGGAATCTGTTGGCGCTATACAAATAAATATTATTATTAATATTACTATTATTAAGTTTGAGGTGTTTGGGTCACAAAGAAGAACGTTTGTGAGACGCAGAACAAATGAAAAGATGCTGGAAGAATGCCTGACGCCATCTGTTAAGCATGGTGGAGGTAATGTCATGGTCTGGGGTTGCTTTGGTGCTGGTAAGGTGGGAGATTTGTACAGGGTAAAAGGGATTCTGTATAAGGAAGGCTATCACTCAATTTTGCAACGCCATGCCATACCCAGTGGACAGCGCTTGATTGCAGCCAATTTCATCCTACAACAGGACAATGACCCTAAACACACCTCCAAATTGTGCAAGAACTATTTACAGCAGAAGCAGCAGCTGGTATTCTATCGGTAATGGAGTGGCCAGCGCAGTCACCAGATCTGAACCCCATTGAGCTGTTGTGGGAGCAGCTTGACTGTATGGTACGCCAGAAGTGCCCATCCAACCAATCCAACTTGTGGGAGCTGCTTCTAGAAGCGTGGGGTGCAATTTCTCCAGTTTACCTCAACAGATTAACAGCTAGAATGCCAAAGGTGTGCAATGCTGTAATTGCTGCAAAAGGTGGATTCTTTGACGAAAGCAAAGTTTCATGTAAAAACAATGTTATTTCAAATACAAATCATTCTTTCTAACCTTGTCAATGTCTTGACTCTATTTTCTATTCATTTCACAACGTATGGTGGTGAATAAGTGTGACTTTTCATGGAAAACACAAAATTGTTTGGGTGACCCCAAACTTTTGAACAGTAGTGTATATATATATATATATATATATATATATATATATATATATATATATATATATATTAGATCAAACAGTCTGTATTGCAAGAGTTGAATTTTAGCAGTGGCCAATAATTTTAATGTATTGTCTGCTTGGGGGATTTTTTCCCCCCACAAATTTTAGGAGGGTTCAGAAGGGGTTATGTGGTGACAGGTCTGGTTCATGTGTGCTCAGCTGGAGGTGTTAGTGTTGTGATGCCAGTGCTTGTCGAGCACACAGGTGTGATGTTGATACCTGCTTGTTGTATTGCTGACTGTGTTCCCCAAATGGTTGATAACCTATCGGGTTGTAGTGGGTCCCTTGGGTTCCTGTCACGGCAGTCCTGAGTGGTAACTGATCCACCCAGACTGTCGGTACTGCCACCCACAGAAGGGGTAAAAGTGAACCTAAGGTGTGCAGTGGTGTGTATAGGTGCAGGTGTGTATAGAAGATGACAGAACAGATTTACTCTAACACCTCTCAATAAAACAGTACACGTTTTCACAAGTAAATAAATCTTGGTACACTAGGGTTCTTGACCTTTGTGTTTGGAAGGAGGTGCTTTAAGAGGAGTAAGAGAGGTGGCTGCAGCGGTGCTTTGACAGTAGAATGGAGAGGAGAGGAGTTTGCCAGAGGAGCCCTAACTTAGTGTAGCTATGTACTCTGCCGGAACCTGGAGCTATCTCTTTAATAGTGAAGTGTGAATTGTACTTGTGTTTAGACTTTGTCTGAGCATCTTCTGCCCCCTGGTATTGTCGATCCCCTCCTAGTAGGGTAGTACAAGCCCCAGTCATGGTTATCTGGGTGCCGCTAGGTGTCCTAGGTTTCCCAGTTACCTGCACTGCTCAATAGGATACGTAGGCCTTCTGTACTGGCTGCTTTGTCCTATTGAGGCTAGTTCCGTTGTCAGATTACTGCCCTGCTCTTTGTGTTCCTGGTTAGGGTCAGGGTGTTCCTTGAGTACTTCTCTCCCTTGTGTGTGCTTAGCACTGCATAGTAGACATAGTAGTAGTGGTGAAAGGACTATTGGTCTCTAACTGCATCTGTACACTTCAGTGACTAGACTCAACTGACTCTCTGTCCCTGACAGGGGTCCTAGCATAAGCCAGGCCCTGGCTTAACTTCTGCGAGGACTGTGTTTTTTTGTGTCCTTCCTCTTTAAGAATCTGGAAAAGACTGAACTGCACTTCCTCTACCAGAGTAAACTCCTCCTACAGGGGTCTTTGTGTACCTGCCTGTGGGTATGAGTGTGTGCCGAAGAAAGGTAGAAGGGGATAGGATAGAAGAAATAGCACCTGTGATAGGTCAGCACAAAACAGGACAGTACAAAACAAAACAGTAAACCCATTGACTACAGCTGTGCATAGAAATTCATAGACAATACTGACACCTAGGGGGGAAACTTTGGAATACCTCATTTACCACTTAACCTGAGAGAAAAGCTTTTTGACAGGTGCAAAGAAGAAGAGGAAAAACATTTATGCTGGGACACCGCAGTTATTTAATACGTTATTCAATTCAAATTCATCCTTGGTTAAAGGTAGTACTCATAAGGTAATATTCTCTTCTTTTAGTAGAACATCGTAGTGGCGCTTACCAGATCAAAATAGATGCTTTATTTCAGGTCAAGATATAGACAACAATTGCCAGTGCTTCCCACGGATAGATTAATGACCATTCCACACTGTTGCGTTTCTTCCAGCTCAACTGGCTCTTCCGGCTGGTTGGAGTGCCCACCACATTGACTCTTTGTTGTTGGCTCATAAGGTAAGAATGTTGTACAAAATGTAGTAAAATTATGTTTAAAAAAATTCAATCTGCAATTAAAAAAACTACAGTAATGAGATGAGAAATAAAAAAGATATACAAAAAGTTTATACTATATAAAAAATGTTTTTATAGTTTTATGTCAAATTACAGTGTATGAATTTGTGAACTTGTAAACTTGTCTGACGAAGGGATCTTTTGAATCCCGAAAACTCACAATTCTTACAATTTTTTGTTGGCCAATAAAGGTATCACTCCTCAAATACTTTGATCACAAGTATCTACCACGATAACTATATGAATACAAACTGCAAATAAAACTGAATTGCTTAAAAAATGTGATCATTTTTTAAGATCAGTTTTATTTTGGGAAAATGTAAACGCTATTTTCACATTGCAGCACAATTAAGAATTTGTCAATTTTAATTGGAAAAAGCACAACGGATTGACTTCACAAGGCAAGTGGAAAAGAAACATCAGGTTTTCCAATTTCTGTTGATAGAGCTCTAGCAAACAGAGAAACTATTACACACTATTGATTTTCCAACTGTGTACATTGTTTGTTTATTTTTAAATCAGAATTACTGGACCGATTAGCTGTTATTATTTCTATCGGTGCAGATTTGTCCATCACATAATCTTTTTATTATGTCCTCAAGATATATGCTGCTCTGGCAGCTGGGTTAAGCTACTGATTCCAGATGAGATTAAAGATCAAGAAGCTTTAATCTTAAAACAACATTAACATGTTGCGTTTCTTCTCTCTCAGCAGCGGGAATGGGGATAAATTTGATAAATGCAGACAAGTGGAACAAATAAAATATGGTAACTATTACTGATCCATTACGCATTAGCTGCCATCCAAATGCTATCATTGCATAAAAGGAGAACAAATCTCATAGTTTAGAATTCATTAGCTTTTCAATTTTCAGTTTGTGATTTAGTAATTAAATTTTCTTTTTTGGCTGATTAGACAGTCAATGGAACATTTGAATTGGTTGCTAAAGTAGCAATTTGGTATGAAGTTTAAATGTAATCAGGAGGTGTTCCCAGATTCACTGGGTTTGCGGATGAGGGGAAGATCTGGACGCATTAAAAAAGTTTGCACCTATTAAATTACAAAAAAACAAATTATGAAGGCTTGACTTACATGAGACTTCTTTTTATGCATTTGATTTTTTAAAAATAAAAGGGCAATTTACATGATGAAATCTTAAAAAAAAATCATTTCTCAAAATCATGAGGATCAGTAAAACATTCTTATGCTAACATGCTGCTTAAAAGGAATTTCTTTCCAGCTAAGTGATGGGTGTTATCAACTAGTGACTCTCATGAGAGCCATGGTCTACACAGCAACTTGTAGATGTTAGTGTCACTATAGGACTATATTTCAACTAAGTTTTTTTCTCTCCATTTTTGTAAAGAAAAAATTACGTCCGTCGCTTCGCTGTTTGGTCGTCCGTCAGTGGAATGATGACTGCAACAGACGACAAATGGATGTTTTTGTTAAATAGAAAAAGTTGATGAATTTTCTTTTTTTTTTTACATAGTGTGGATAGCGTTCCAACTGGTATATAATTTGTTACAGGCAATCCTAATGAAAAGTTGAAAGGTTTCTCCTTTAAGGCACTAAGCAAAAGTGTTGGGAATCCCACCTGCCTCAGTGTCACACAGTGTCTCTATGAAATGGCTTGCGTGCCTCCGCTTCTATCACTCTCCGCACAGAGAATTGACATGTCAATTCTTTGAGCAAAGAGCGGTGGTAGCAGAGACACGCGATTTATCCCATAGAGACACATGGGGCAGGCGGAATAAAACTGCTTTTACTCAGTGTGAACATACCCTAAAAGAAAGAAAACTGTCTTGCTAGGGTCAATGGCTATGTTCCCACAACATTTTTCTTACGTGAAAAAAATCCGTCTTTTGATAATGACGGACAATATTTATGATCATTAATAACGTTAACGTTACCAGATCGTTTTTCTGGTAAAAAATACGTTGTGGAACATAGTAGTCAATTACAGACAACTATGCTATGAGGCAATGATCAACACATTATATAGCCGCGTTCCATAAGTAGGGTTATTTGTAAAACTAGAGAAACCAATTTGAGAAGCATTTATATCTACTAAGTATGCTATCAATTATAATGGTTTCTGCACAAATGATTAATCAGTATATATATATATATATATATATATATATAAATAATTATACTGATCAAATACATATATATATATATATATATATATATACAGTATATATATTTTATTTATTTATTTTTGCCTGGTGGGGTGCGCCAGGTGGGGTGCCAATGGCTAGCTGCAGACAGGACCTGGTAGCAATGACTGATTAATTAGTCAATTTGTTTTTTTACCATACAAAACCTCTCCTGCTCTAGACAATTCCTGTCTCAGACAAAGATGGCAGCAGAGTGCACTGTGTCAGACTGGAAAAAAGGCACCACTTCTTGCAGAACATACAGCAGAAAGACTGAAAGTACTCAAAGACTTAAGATTTTCAAATAGAAGTAAATTACAAACCTATATAACTTTCTGAAACCAGTTGATTTGAAAGGAAAGGATTTTTGCTGTAGTACCCCTTTAAATAAAAAAAAGTTTTTTCTGTTTTTGTTTTGTCTCTATAAAGTATGATTTCTACTGCATATAAAAGTACATGATGATTTATAATGAGGAAATGACAGATAAGGCTGGGTTCAAACTACGTTTTTGCAATCTGTATTCTTCATCCGTTTTTGGGAAAAAACAGATAAAAAGTGGATGGAAAAAAACAGATGCATGTGTGTGCATCCGTTTTGATCCATTTTTCCATTTAATTTAATTATAAAAAAAAGGATCAAAGCGGATCCGGTTTTTTTAACGGACACAAAAATAAGGTCGACTACGTTTTTGTGTATGTTAAAATTAAAAAAAGGATCCATTTTGATCCGTTTTTCTATAATGGGATTCAATGGAAAAACGGATCAAACGGATGCACACACATGCATCCATTTTTTTCCATCTGTTTTTCATCAGTTTTTTTGCAAAAAACTGATGAAAAAAACTGATTGCAAAAATGTAGTGTGAACCCAGCCTAATCAGTTTGCCTTTCAATTTACAGCAGTAAATAATTAGCATTGCTTCTATAGGTCTTTACGACTCGGCCTGCAGAATTCTTCATAACCAGTCAAGTTCTGATTCTGAATATAAAGAGAATTACTACTGTGTGCTGAGTGAGAGAAATGTTTAAAACACAACTTAATTATAGAATCTCTCCTCCACATTCAATGCTGGCATTTTAAAAGTAGATTAGCTGTTGTAAGAGTATGAAGAAATATAATATGTGAATTTGATGACATTTTGAACGTATTCATGTTTCATAAGGAAATGTGAAGTAATGACATTTGTCAGCAATGAATAACAAAAAAGCACAGGCTGTATCTTCATTGTATTTTTATGAAAATAATACCATGGAAACAGCTGTGTATTACAGAACAGAAGCCTTCTTCTCACACCTTTAACACTACACTTTCATATTTACTCTGCCGCTCACTTCTATTTGCATTTCAAATATAATTTATATTGTTTAAGCATATTCCACACAACATGTACATTACCCATAGTTCTCATGCCAGGATACAAAGAAAAGCTCATTTGGGTATGGTTTGGTATGAAGCCAAGTACTCTGCCAGACTTTTCTCCTTTATTTAGACAGGACTATGTATATTTTTGTTACCCGTAGGCACAAAATCCATATTATTTATGGTAGCTTACATAAAATTGGTCACACCTACCAGCACATTATATTATATTATACCTAATGTGATACCATTCTAGGACTTAAGGCAGTAGAGATGAGCCAACCGGGTTCGGGTTCGAGTCCATCCAAACCCAAACTTTCGGCATTTGATTAGCAGGGGCTGCTGAACTTGGATAAAGCTCTAAGGTTGTCTGGAAAACATGGATACAGCCAATGACTATATCCATGTTTTCCACATAGCCTTAGGGCTTTATCCAACTTCAGCAGCCACCGCTAATCAAATGCCAAAAGTTCGGGTTCGGATGGACTCGAGCATGCTCCAGGTTTGCTCATCTCTAAAAGGCAGTGGCATCTATTAGTAATCCCTTGGGCAATGGTCCATAATGGTGCCGTGTGCCCAGGTAGCTATGTGTTACAGTTGGATACGTAGGCTCCAGCCCCACTGAGCACCCTCCTTGGCCCTCCATTATTTTGCAGTTTCGCCACCCCTCGGTGCATTGACGGCTGATGGTACAATATTCTGGTTCAGGTGAACTAATTGGCCTTTGGGTGTGTCTTTTATTAAAAAGTCCATTGAATTTAATAGTAAAGACGGTGAAAGGATGGTGAAAAAAAAACCGGTGCATGAACTACAAAAAATAACATCCGTTGTTTGCAAAAGATGTCCAAAAATAATCGTCATGATCATTATTTTGACGTCCGTACAGACAACGTCCGTCATTTAATACGCTTTGTGTATTGGAAGTCTGCCATTCCATTGACTTCAAAGCATTCCACTGAGGTCAATTAAAATGTGGCAATAATTTCTTTTTTTCTTTTTTTTACTTAGTGTAAATATAGCCATTCGGTGTCTGTATTCATTTTAGCCTCAGCATTTATTTAAAAAAAAAAAAAAACACTCAGTGACTGGCTGAGTGGCCTGTCAGCTGAGACAGGCCACTCTGAAGCTGGAGAGCGCAGGACCCGGGGAGAAGAAGACTGCAAGAGGAGCCCTGCAGCCTGGATAGGTAATGTATAAAGTTTAAGCAAGGGCTGCAAGGACATAGGTAATAATGTCCATGCATCCCTTGTTAAACTATAATCGGGCCGTGGAATAGGCCCAGTAAACGAGCGCCGATCTAGCAGATCGGCGCTCGTTTACATTTATTATCGGGCTTCCATCAGCCCATGTAATAACACCCTTACTTAAGGCCCTATTCCACGGGTCGTTTCGAGGAGCAATATCGTTCGTATTCGGCCGATAACGGCCGCTACGAACGATATTCGTCCCGTGGAATAGAGTGCAACGATCAGCCGACATCGTTCATGTCGGCTGATCGTTGCAGTCGCTTGTTTTTCAACATGTTGAAAAACAAGCGACTGATATAGCAGCGATCTGCTGCCGTCGCTCCGTTGAATAGGACCGTCGGCAGCAGATGCTGCTATATCCTATGGGCTGCCCGGACGATCAGCGATCCCCCGGGCAGCCCCCCCCCCCCCCCCCCCCCCCCCCCGCACTCACCCGCTCGCTGACGCCGCGTCGAATAGCGGCGGCAGCGAGCGGGGAACGAGGAGCAAACGAGCGCTAATAGCGCTTGTTTGCTCCTACAAACGACTCGTGGAATAGGGGCATTAGAGTGTAACACTGACTTAAAGGAACACCATCTTCCCCAGGTGGTGTGAGAGCTAGTTTGCATATCTTTGTTCTTTACAAAACAATACAATACCAAAGTGCAAACAATAATAACAACTAATGTCTAAACATTGATGGCCAGCACAAATATATAATTTGTACAGTATAGATACTGTATTAATCTTCATCAAGTCTTTGTCTTAAGCCCAACGTCCCATCTGGTGCACCTTCTGTAAAAGACTTCCTGCTCCTGTGTACAGGACACTCTACTCAAGAATTCAACCCACTCTATTTTCTTCCCACTATGTTGGATGCGTGGTGGTCAAGAAAGTGGAAGGAAAAGTTGGCTAAGTTCCTGGCTAACGTGTCCTGTATAGAGGAACAGTAAGATCATTGCAGGATGTACACCAGAGAGGACATTGGGTTCAGAACAATAGAGAAGACAGTTTGTATGAAGAGCAGAAGGAAAGCTTAAAAGATGCCAAAAAAGTAGTAAAATAATTTTATTTACCAATATATGTTAATTTATTTGAACTTATTTGAAAATAAGTTTCATCGGCAGACAACCCCTAGACTAATCTAACCTGCTGATAGCCCCCAAATGGCCACGGGGTGCCAAGGAGGAAGGGTTGTCTCTTACCTTCCTCTTTCGTGCTGTTCCCGTGCAGTTACTAGTTGAATCAATTGCATTGTTAGGAGCATTGCCCCGCCAGCCCCATTGATTATCATTAGAAGGGGCGGGGCTATCAGCAGGTTAGATTAGTATAACCTGCTGATAGTTTCCCTTTAAAGGGGTTATCCAGTGCTACAAAAACATGGCCACTTTTGCACCACTCATGTCTCCAGGTTGGGTGGGGTTTAAAATTCAGTTCCATTGAAGTAAATGTAGCTTAATTGCAAACCACACCTGAACTGGAGACAAGAGTGGGGCAGAAATGACCATGTTTTTGTAGCGCTGGATAACCCCTTTAAGCTACTTTTAAAACATATGAAGGCATCCATGTGATCTAAAAAAAAAAAAAAAAAAATAATAAAGCTTGTCTGGTCTTAAGTCCTATTGTCATGAAAACGTTTTGAGAGAATACAGGGATATTAATCATAAGGAATTAAAAATCCAAATGCATGGCTCATATGTGATACTAGAAGTAATTTCGTTTAATAATGCACATGTACAGCTCAGACAGAAACCTGCTTAATGTGGCAATAATATTGCCCCGACTCGCTGTTACTGGAAGATCAAAAACTAATAACCATTTGCCATTTATTGAATCTCGCAGCAAGAGGCAGTAACATTTGCAGAATTGTCATGTTTTTGATTTAAACATTTTAGTATTACTATTTTTCACACCTTTTTATAATAACCAACAATTGTATAATGGTTCATAGTATGCAGAGTGATGGATATTGTAATGTAATCACGTTCAATAATTGAACACTCTCCATTCCAAAATGACTGGGATAAAATTAGATCACTTATCTTTTCTTTTTTTTTTGTAAATGAAGTAGGCATATGAACAAAAAAATAAAAATAAAGCTACAGCAAGCAGCAGGAACAAACATGGTTGTTGCTTTTTTTAATTTAATACTGAATGCATTCTAACTCTATGTTGTGTATAAACAATCATATTTGTTGCTTTTAAATAACAATGTAATTACTTTTTAATTGTAACATTTATCATATTATATATGTAATATAATATATTTTCCCTACTTTCCTTCCAAATGTCTATATTTCTTCCTATTTCTCATGCTAAATTGTTTTTGACCTTTGGGCCATATGTACAAAGCTGGCAAAGTATGGCAAAGCTAGACATGCTATATAGTGCTGCTTTGTACAGCCGTATAGCCCCTCTTTTTGGTGCCATATTACAGAGATGTTAAGCTCTAGAAGCAAAGTATCTAGGCAGTATATATCTACAATACAGCATTGCCTTTTATTCCATTTTATTGAGAAACTTCTCAGAGGAATGTGGAAGTGCAATAAGGCCATGTGGAAGTGGCTTCACTGGAGTCTGACTGTTTAAGGCTATGTTCACACAATGTCAAAAAAAAAAAAAAAAAAAAAAAAAAAAAGGTGCTCGATTTTGATATTTAAAAAAACGCTGACTGCATTGGCAATGCATTGAAGTGAACGGGAAGACTGACGTCCAATGCGCACAATGCATTGAATAACGGATGTTCAAAATAATGAACATGATCATTATTTTCAGACGTCTTTTGCAAACAGAGGACATTTTTTATTAGTTGTTCAAACACAGTTTTTCTTTTGTCACTATTCTTTCTCTGTTTTTACTATTAAATTCAATGGACTTTTCCAATAAACCCCATCCAAAGGCCAATTAGTAACCCAAACTAAAATAATGTGCAAACTCCAGTCATTGCACTAAGGGGAGGCCAGACAGCTAAATGACGTCTGTTATTTTTGACTCAACATAACGGACGTAATTTTAAACGGAGCTTAAAAAGACGTTGTGTGAACGTAGCCATACAAAGGAAACAGACGTAATTAAAAACAAAGATAAAGAAAAGTAAATAAAAGAAATAGAAAATAAAAAGCAGTAAATAAAAAAGTTTAAAAAAGTTCCATTAATATTTTGTTTTATTTTGCAAAAGTGAGAAAAATAAAACAAAAACATTTATTTGGTATAGCAGTAATCTGAACAACCTGAGCAATACAATAAGCGTATTACTCACATTGCATTGTGGTTACCGATAAAAAAAATCTGAAAACCTACTGTGGGATTGCTCTTTTTTATACTAGAACCCCAAAAGACATTTTATATACTTCAGAAAAGCAACAATAAAAACTACAGCTCATACTTCAAAAAACAAACAAAACAAGCCAACATACAGCTACCCCAATGGAAAACATACAGAAGCTGCATTTTTCAACGAAAAAAGTTTCCAAAAATCCATTAACACAATGGGGGACATTTATTATGTTGCGCAGTGGAAAGGCCATATTCTGGTGCAGAAGGGCTAGGTCCGGAGCACAGGGATTTGTATCTCTCCAGAAATCCGGGGAGCCTTGGCACTGCTGGGACATTTTAACCCTGGTGCAATGTCCATAATATACAGTATGAATCCAAAAAGGTACAACTTGTGTAAAGCTTGTGTAAAATTTGTGCAAATACAAGGCATCTTACAAAAAATGAAAAGACTTTGCATGACTCCCATTTTCTTCAATCAGAGAAATCCCCCCCCCCCCCCTTGTCGGTAATGTCTAATCAGGATCATTTCACATATTTTGTGACACCATCTCTTAATAACCATACAACTTTACAATAGAAACACAGTGAATAGCTTACATTTTTTTAAAACAACTTTTAGGGATTTTTTTCAACTTTCTTTTTACATGCCAATATTTTGTACTGAAGTCTTTGTTTTACCCTTTTTGCATTTAGGGCACGTGTGTGCAAACTGATCAAATTTTAATGCATGCTCTTTATGTGCTGTTTCATCACATAGTTAAGAGGGCTGAAAAAACACACATGTCCATTAAGTTTAAAGCGACTCTGTGCCCACAATCTGACAACCCCAAACCGCTTGTACCTTCGGATTGCTGCTTTTAATCAAAGATCTGTCCTGGGGTCCGTTTGGCAGTTGATGCCGTTATTGTCCTAAAAAACAACTTTTAAACTTGCAGCCCTGTGTCAAATTGGTGTGGCCTTAAGTACCCATGCCCTAGGATTGCAACATCCCTCCGTCCCTCCTCTCCGCCCTCCTTATCAATAGGAATGCCACTGGAACATTTTCTCCTATTTATCACCTGTCTGAGCACTGCACATGAGCTGGATCATTAAGGCACCTGTGCAGTATTCAGACAGGTGATGAATAGGAAAAATGGTGAAGAGGGCGGGAAGGAGAGACATTTGGCAACAGAATCCTATTGCACACATACACTCTAGGCCAATTTGACACAGGACTGCAAGTTTAAAAGTTGTTTTTTTAGGACGATAACTGCATCACCTGCCGAATGGACCCCAGGACAGATCTTGGATTAAAAGAAGTCTTATTGTTTATGGAGATTGGACATTTTTCTCCAGGAGGAGGCAGTGTTCCCATGTCATTTGAGGTTTTTTTTTTTTACTTGGAACATTGTTTCAACATTTTTTTTTGTATAAGCCATTCATGTACTGAATGATGATCACATCTTCCCTTAAATGTCTCTTATCAAGACTACACAAATGTAATTTTGTAAAGTAATTTTTCATAACCAAGATGATCCATACTCGTTATCAGTTTAGTTGTGAGCTTCCCTATACCTTCAATAACTGATGGCCAAATGACCATTTAGTTATGTCGCCTGCCCACCACCCATCCTCCCCATATACAGGAAGAACAGAAAATACTCTGTGTTCTCAATGGGGAGTGAAGGAGTAAGCCGCAGCAAGAGCCCTCTTTCTGCATCTTTTCTCTATCTGTAAACAAAGGGGTCGGCCGTGAGTTTCCATCACTTCTTTTATCATTGTCAGGCAGATTGTAACCAATCGCAGTCCATTCTGAGAAATGAAAGCTGTAATTGGTTATCGGTCTATAAATCTTGGTTACAATGTCGGTTCCACTCCTGGTTTTGGCTAAAAGTACTGAACATATAGTATATATTGAACCCAGCTTTAGAATTGTCATTTGCCGGCTTTTGATACATGGAAAAGTGCTTAGACGTGTCCCATAGCAAGCGTTGGTAGCACTTGCAATTTGCTAGTAATTTCTGTGATGCAGTTACCATTGTTACACATGATATCCCACCAAAACAGAGGGCTATAACACTCATATAATTCAAAAATCCAATGTTTTATTAAATAATCCAACAATATATAGCAATTAAAATTATGCACAGAACAAAGTAAAAAATTCTTCACTTAGGATATCACAGCCACATGATGTGTTTACAGGAAGGTATATATTAATCAGGCAGGTATGAAAACCCCAGTGGGTATAACCTATAAAAGACCATGGTATCTATTGCACTGCCCCTGGTTTAAAATAACAACACTTCCTCCTCTATATCCTACAATCCAAAGTACAAGTGTCCAAAATAGAAAAACATAAGCAAGGATTGCAGAGTGATGGCTGGCGGTATTACCTGTGACACTATGTGTAGAAATCACCTCCAACGCACGTTTCGCGTCCTGGCTTGATCACAGAGGCCTCCGTGATCAAGCCAGGACGCGAAACGTGCGTTGGAGGTGATTTCTACACATAGTGTCACAGGTAATACCGCCAGCCATCACTCTGCAATCCTTGCTTATGTTTTTCTATTTTGGACACTTGTACTTTGGATTGTAGGATATAGAGGAGGAAGTGTTGTTATTTTAAACCAGGGGCAGTGCAATAGATACCATGGTCTTTTATAGGTTATACCCACTGGGGTTTTCATACCTGCCTGATTAATATATACCTTCCTGTAAACACATCATGTGGCTGTGATATCCTAAGTGAAGAATTTTTTACTTTGTTCTGTGCATAATTTTAATTGCTATATATTGTTGGATTATTTAATAAAACATTGGATTTTTGAATTATATGAGTGTTATAGCCCTCTGTTTTGGTGGGATATCTAGTAGTAGCCTGGGCAGGCGTGTGGTTTTGTAGGAGTATACATTGTTACACATGGCACGTTTAGGTCCATCACAGCAATTTGTGGCAAATTATGGGAGCGGCTATGTTTGCATGACATTTTTTCCTTTCTGTTTATTATTATTTAAAATGACATTAGTCATTTTGTGTTTTGGACATCCATTATTACAATGAAGGCTGTTGGTATAATGTTATAGTTCGGGTGAACTAATTGCCCTTTGGTTGTGTCTTTTATTGAAAAGTCCATTGAATTTAATAGTAAAGATAGTGAAAGGACGGTGAAAAGAAAACCTGTGTGTGAACAACTAAAAGAAATAACATCTGTTTGCAAAAGACGTCCCTGAAATAATTGTCATGATCATATTTTTATGTGCAAAAAGGTCTGCAGAACCTCAGTTACGAGTATATAAACATCGAACACAAAAGGTGTGCCAGTTAAAGTGCTTGAGAAAGAGGGTTCCTCCCTCGAAATGTAGCGTACGTGTCGACTTCATCGTTCCCCAGAGGGTGAGAGCCTCGAAGGACAGAGACTTGCTAGCACCTAACCAGGGTGTGAAGACCATCTGGCGCCTGTCCGATACACTGTGGTGACGTTTTTTCTTTTTTGTTTATCTGCATGTTAAAGACTTTTGTCATCTTTACTGTGAAATTGCAGAAAATTTATATAAAGAGAAACAAATTTTTGGCAACTGGAAGTTGTAGTGTCCCATTACTTTATTGCATTGGACTTTATACCAAGTTAGCGGCTTGGTTTGGGACTTGGTCACACAGTGTATAAAGCACCAGTGTTACTCATATATGTGCCATTTAAAGGGACAGTTCAGGTGGATTCAACCAACTAAACAACAGAATAGCCCATAACACACCTGAACCTGTCCCCCATATCGTAATACATAACTTTTATTGACTCTTCTAAAATAATACGTGAATCAATCTTGCTAAATATAAAATAACACCCCCCATCAACAATAGGTATAATGTTTGTTGGCCCCTTTTATGTCTTGGGGATAGTCTCAGGTAGCTGCAGTCTACCTGACTAACTAGTATATAGGTGTTTACTAACAAACTGAACTGATAGTGAGGATCATTAAAATCACAGCCGCATAGCCCCTCAATTAGTGTTACCCGCACCGGGCGTCATCAGGAGGAGGGCTTATGACGAGTATATAAACATGGGACTAGCCAGATATCCCTCCAGGGAAGGACCTAGAAAAGGGACTCGTAATCTAGATGGATATTGACTGAAGGAGCCACTTAATATGGTGGGTTTTGGTGGTCTCTGTAAAGGAGCAATATCTATTCTAGGCCCTTTCCTGAAGAGATATCTGGCTAGTCCTGTGTTTTGAGACTCATTACTGAGGCTCCATGGACCTTTTTGCATAAAGATGTTTTCCAGGAGGCAATGTACCTAGAATTTCAGTGATCTGTTTGCCGTATGATCATATTTTGACATCTGCGCAAACAACGTCCCTCATTTAATGCACTGCCTGCATTTGGCGGACATCAATCCCTTGACTTCGATGCATTCCATTTACTTCAATTAAAATGCTTTAGTAACGAACGCCTTTTCTATTTTTACTTAGTGTAAACATAGCCAGCTACTTGCAAGTGCTTGCATGTACTAGAACTCTGAGTACATAGATATATAATCAGTTGTACAATATATGATACATTTTACAGGTTATAGGTATAGGCACTGTACATTAGTAGTGTAGATAAAGGGTAAATAATTTAAAATAGAAATCCACATATGCTGAATTATAATGTAATAATTTGCTCACACTTTTAGCAATGATATCTCATTGCCTATTATAAATTTAATATACCATCATACCCAAAAGACTAATTAAGTGAATTATTATATAGTACTAGGAGAGTAATCTTGACAGCACCTGGACCATCTGGGATTTACCTGCCATTGAGGATCAGCAGCAAATGTCAGTTGATCATAAAATCAAGTTCATGTTGCTGTCAATTTCATTATGAATTTCATTACATTAATGTGCCTGATCATGTTTTTTTTGTTTAGCATCTGTCCATATATTTTTATTGTTTTTGAAGTATATATTGTTTTTTTAAATGTGTCGGGTGTGTGTGGAGAAGGGGTAAATAAAATAGTCATAAAATAAAAATTATGCAATTTAAAATAGGATGTAAGAATGAGCCAGAGGGTACTGTATGCACTTTCTCAAAAAATAAATAGTTGCTATTCCTAAGAATGAGGTTACTTCTAAAATAAGTTCATTCCATTATTGGTCAGTTATGAGCAAAGGTAAAGTGGGAAGTTGAGGCAGACTACGGTTCTAGTCAGAATCGGCATCAAGGGGCAATTAAGAAGGGCATCCATCTCTAAGAGGCCCCCTGCTTCTTTTGTTAATGCCTTTTGGATGGTGCAGGGGCTTGCTAGCAGCAGCCATCATCTAAGAGTTAACCTACAGTAGCTGCAGCTAGTTGCTGCTGGCTGAGGTGTACGTCACACAGTACTGATCAGCTATAGAGTGTACTGTCAGTCTCCCCTTAAAGAGGTTGCCCACTTTGTAGTAAAATTGCTCGTTTTACAGTATTAGTAAGTGTACTCACAGCACTTACTGACAGCAGCTCCCAGTATACCTTATACAGTTAAAAACCAGACTCCCCTCCTCCCGGCTGTGCTGTCCTGCTCTGTGGTGTTTCTGTCCATAAAATGGCTGACATGGAGGAGCATGTGATCATGCCCTGACCCTATTGTCCTCCATAGGCATATACAGGCTCAGTGGTGGACACTTAGGGGTGGGGCATGGTCACATGCTCCTCCATGTCAGCCATCTTATGGACAAAAACACCACAGAGCAAGGCAGCACAGCCTGGAGGGGGGGGGGGTCTGATTATAGCTCTATGAGTATATACAGTGTGTACACTTACAAATACTGTAAATTAAGCAATTTTACTATAAAGTGGCCAACCCCTTTAAGAAGCCTTCCCTCCACTGCTTCCTTAGGGTAGCTTCACACGTACCGACTCGCAGCATTAATAACGCTGCAAGTCGGCTAGGTCCTGGCAGATCACTTTCACTACATACACACAGCAGTCTGAATGACCGATACGTGTATTTAATTCTGCCGGCTGCTTAACCCCTTCTTTTGCCGCCCGGATCCCGCTCTGAATACATTACCTGTCCTCACTGCACAGGGCCCCGGTGTACTGTTCTCCCACCCAGCCAATCAGTGTGTTGCCCTGCCGCAGCCACAATTTAAAAAAAAAGTAAATCAGCCAGTCATTCATCCAATTTCCGCTATTCCTCTCCCCTGCTCTGCTCTAACTAAATGCTACAATCCAGCTCTCTCCTCCATACACAGCCAACTGGCCACCTCCGTTAACGAACCACCTAATATAGAGGGGGAGGTGCTGACATCACAGAGGGGCCTGCAGCTGATTGGACGGCCGCTAGGAATTATAATTAATCCCTTTCTCCGGCCTAGTGATGCTCTAGACACCATGCGTTGCTGCCATTTAGATTTTTTTGCAAATTTCCTTAACGAATCGTTGGGATTTCGCTTAGCAGAACAAAACGAATTGACAGCGCGATTCACAGCGAATCTTGGTGCGCAAAATTTGCTTCGCTCATCTCTAGTTTTACGGTGTCCCATAAAACAACCCCTTTCTACTACCCTATTAAGGCATATGGACAGTCACATCAGAGATTTTACCTTCCACTCAGGACTAGTGACAAGCGAGTACTAAAATGCTCGGGTGCTCGTTACTTGAGACGAATATCTTCGATAATCGAGTGCTCGTTTCGAGTAACGAACCCCATTGAAGTCAATGGGAAACTCGAGCATTTTTGCAGGGGACCCAAGTTCGGTAGAGGGAAGGTCGTGTAAAACCTGTCAATCTCAGAAAATGATGGAAACACCACGGAAATGGACAGGAAACCGCAGGGGCAGCATGCATGGATGCCTCTGAGGCTGCCTAATCGCACTATTACGCCAAATTCTGGGCAACAGTATGGCAGTGATCACACAGTAAAGAATTATAACAAAGGTAGCATATGAAACATCCCAAAATTTAGCCTGACACAGCATGGCAGTGAGAACACAGGGATTCATTAAAACAGAGGTAGCATATGATGAACCATCCAAAAACTTTGACACAACATAGCAACATCCAAAGAAGGTAGAAGGTACTGGTGAAAGGACGGCAGAGGACACCCGTAAGATGACATCCACAGATAATATGGTTCGAAATGGACAAGACAAGGATGATAAATTGGATTTGACTTCAAATTTGACTGTAGCAGCTGTAGCAGTTGTAGCATCATGTGACTCACCACTTCTCCCCCCACCACTGTTTTAAGTATGACTTTGACTTTGAATTTGACTGTAGCAGTTGGGGTAACCTTCCCTGCATCATGTGACTCACCACCTCTCCCCCCACCGCTGTTTTGAGTTTGAATTTGACTTTGAATTTGACTGTAGCAGTTGGGTTAACCTTCCCTGCATCATGTGACTCACTACCTCTCCCCCCACTGCTGTTCTGAGTTTGAATTTGACTTTGAATTCGACTGTAGCATTTGGGGTAACCTTCCCTGCATCATGTGACTCACCACCTCTCCCCCCCCCCCACTGCTGTTTTGAGCTTGAATTTAACTTTGAATTTGACTGTAGCAGTTGGGGTAACATTCCCTGCATCATGTGACACCACCTCTCCCCCCACTACTGTTTTGAGTTTGAATTTGACTTTGAATTTGACTGTAGCTGTTGGGTTAACCTTCCTTGCATCATGTGACTCACCACCTCTCCCCCCACTACAGTTTTGAGTTTGAATTTGACTTTGAAGTTGACTGTAGCAGTTGGGGTAACCTTCCCTGCATCATGTGACTCACCACCTCTCCCCCCACTGCTGTTTTGAGTTTGAATTTAACTTTGAATTTGACTGTAGCAGTTGGGGTAACATTCCCTGCATCATGTGACACCACCTCTCCCCCCACTACTGTTTTGAGTTTGAATTTGAGTTTGAATTTGACTGTAGCTGTTGGGTTAACCTTCCTTGCATCATGTGACTCACCACCTCTCCCCACACTGCTGTTTTGAGTTTGAATTTGACTTTGAAGTTGACTGTAGCAGTTGGGGTAATATTCCCTGCAACATGTGACTCACCACCTATCCCCCCCACCGCTGTTTTGAGTTTGAAATTGACTTTGAATTTGACTGTAGCAGTCGGAGTAACATTCCATGCATCATGTGATGCTCATGGGCTATGTCAGTCTCAGCACAATACTCAACATAACTGCAGAACTGATGTGGCTCAGGCATCCTGGTTTTAATTCCTTGAGGATCTGGCAATTGTCTCATGCAAAGGGAGTGAGAGAGAGAGACAACTACAGAATTAGACAGCAAAGAGTTTGCATTGTTCATTGTAGCACAATTTGGTATTAAAAGAAACACGTTTGTGCATTTTAATGTGAAGAACTTTCTCGTATTTCATTTGGAAAGATGGGCCAGGTCAGCTTTCTTCATTTTATTTCCCCTGTTTTTGAAAGGCAATTTTCTGCCATGTTCTGTCCCTTCACAGCCAGAGGAGTATGTATCTCCTTGCAGTGCAAGGATCTGCAGGCCAATGTGGCAGGAAATGGGCAGACAAAACCAATAATCCACTCTTAAGGAAAAGATATTGCCGCAACCTTTGGACAACTTCCAGAGTTGTGTATCACTGAGTTGTGTAGCACTGCAGTCTTTGTTACGATTATGTAATACATTTGTAATAAATTTGTAATAAATGTGCTCAGACTCAGGGAAGGATCCATAAAAGAGTTCCTGGGAGCATGGTGGTGGTGGTGGATCTGAATCCCTTCTTTCCCTGGAGGGGCCAGGCTGTGGGGAAGGAGGCTGAGCTGCTGGAGCAAGGGTTCCACTCCCTTGGGTAGCAAGGGTGGACTGCGTGGAAGACTAGGTGGTGGATAAGTTACTGGACACATTATCCGCTATCCACTAGAACGCTAATTCTCTCCCTAACACTCTCCCTGACCAGCAGCAGCTCTGTCCCTAATCTCTTCCAGCATGCATTTTTATATGGCAGGGTCATCTGATCTGGCGGCCAACCAATCACTGCTATCTACATGTATGGGTCCCACGTGACCGCAGGATGTACCAAAGAGTGTCCTGCATGTTTATTGGCTGAGAAAAAGCGCCAAAACTTACAGGAAACGGATGATGAGATTTTCCCGAGTATCGCGAGATGCTCGTCCGATTAACGAGTACCATCAAGTACCCTAATGCTCAAACGAGTACCAAGCTCGGACGAGCATGCTCGCTCATCACTACTGGTGACCTTTTATTAAGTGGAGTTCTGCTAACAAGCATGGGCTCTCATTTGCTCTCTGATCATGCATTACAAGTTCCTTACTGTAGCCAGTGAGTCAACCTCTTAATGCCTAGAGAGGCTTTCATTTAAAACACCCAACTGCCAATGACCTACTGTATAGTGACCAGCAGAATTCAAATGAGTACCTCCGTGGTTACTTTTTGTGTAGAAGTTATCCCTTCTTCTACATTGATGCCAATGGATAGCTTATGTTATATCTTCCAATATTTTACCACTATAATCATTAAAAATGAGTGTTCTCTAAAAGTAGCAAGATTATTTTTTCAGAATTTGACTAATCAATTTCTTAATTTTCTTAGGTTAAGTTTCCCTGCATTCCTCATAATTATCTTCAGCACATGGAACAATAGTCCCTTGATTCTAAACTTAATTATCATAAGCCAGTGGTGGCATTTGCAATTTAAAACTAGATTTATTTTTCCCTTTAACATTTTAAGGATACTATATGACCTTCACATTCCTTGTAACTTAATATTGAAAGCTAGCTGCTTTAATCTGTCCCTTATTATATTCACATAAAAATTACACTGTACAGTAATTCAACTGTAAAATTTCATTATGCACTTATTATGAATACTTAGTTTCAAAGTTATCAAATGTATATACATTTTGTATTTGATATAGGTAATTATTAGATGTAAGCACAACTCGAGCATGCTTGAGTCCAGTCTTTCAGCATTTGAATACTGGTGGCTGAAGAAGTTGGATGCAGCCCTAGGAAGTCCACGAAAACATAAATACAGCCTTAGGCTAGGTTCACACTATGTATCTGCTCTGCTGTATTGCGGGCGGTATATCATCGGCCGGATTTTTCCGGGTCATGCGTACGCTGGAAAGTATACGATATACGGCTGCACAGTGCACACTATGTATGAACCTATCGTAAACGGACCCATAAAAAATGAACAAGACCATTGTTTGCGGCTGGAACTGTGCAAATTCACGGCCGTGGATTGACAGGCGGTCCGTACGGAGTACTTCAAAAATAGCCGGCAATAATGCTGAATGCCGATGCCTCTAATAGTTAATATATTAAATTAATAAAACACATTTTTTTGTAATAAAGTCTTTCGTTGTTCAATAATTTAATTCTAACGAATCCATCATTGTGCAATTAAATATACTGTTAAAATAAATATATATATAAATAAATGTATATTTATATATATATTTATTTTTTGACAGTATATTTAATTGCACAATGATGGATTCGTTTAAATTAAATTATTGAACAACGAAACTGATTTTATTACAACAAAAATGTGTTTTATTAATTAAATATTAATTAGTACAGGAAACTCCATGAAGCCGTTAATTCATATTCCCGGTAATAGAGCATTATGTACTAATCATCACTTTACTTTAATGAAAACATCAAATGTTTCTTCTAATTATGTTATCACAATAGCATTATTAGAAGAAACATTTAGAATTATATGTGCGCTCAGCTGATTGGCTGATCGGCTGAGCGCACACATAAAGAGCCGGTCCGCAGTACAGTCCCTTCATTGTGCTGCGGACCAGCGAAGAGGACACATCAGGGTGAGTATAGAGCTCTCCCCACCCCCTCCCCAGCACTGCACCCATCCCAGTAAGGAAGGGGGGTCACTTAACCCCTTCCTTGCTGGGATTGGTGCAGTCTGACATCAGTCTGGCCCCCAAGGGGTTAAGGGGGATGCAATACATCCTCCCTTAACCCCTTGGGGGCCAGACTGTAAGCAGCGATCTGTAAAAATGCTGCACACTGTAAGGTGCACAACACCGCTCACAATGATGGGTGTTGTGCTCCTGTTTGTGTTTTTTGTGTGTTTCTCCCTTTTTGTTTTTCAGATATCGGTATCCTGTGGATTACGTCGGATTCGGTGGACTACGTCGATGACCAGCGTTTTTTTTGTTTTTTTTTTAATAAAATGGTCAATGAGGGGTGTGGGGGTGTTTTTATTTGAATAAAAAAAAAATTTCACTTGTGTGTTGTCTTTATTTCTTTACTTTATAGACTTAGTAGTGGAAGCCGTCTAATAGACGGAATCCATTACTAAGTCGGGGCCTAGTGTTAGCCGGTATAAAATGGCTAACACTAACCCCCCATTATTACCCCAGTACCCAACGCCACCAGGGGTACTGGGAAGAGCCAGGTGCCAGTGGTCCCGGAGCGTCAAAATTGGCCCTCCTGGACTGGGGCGGCAGCAGGCTGGTAAGATTTAGGCTGGGGAGGGCCTAAAACAATGGCTCTTCCCACCCTGGTGTTACCAGGCTGCTGTCGTTTGGTTTTTAACCCAGCTGGTTATAAAAATAGGGGGGACCCTATGCGTTTTTTTTTTTAAATAAATAAATAATTTAAAAAAAAGCATAGGGTCACCCCTATTTTTATAACCAGCCGGGTTAAAAACCAAACGACAGCAGCCTGGTAACACCAGGGTGGGAAGAGCCATTGCTTTAGGCCCTCCCCAGCCTAAATCTTACCAGCCTGCTGCCGCCCAGTCCAGGATCGCCAATTTTGACGCTCCGGGACCACTGGCACCCGGCTCTTCCCAGTACCCCTGGTGGCGTTGGGTTCTGGGGTAATAATGGGGAGTTAGTGTTAGCCATTTTATACCGGCTAACACTAGGCCCCGACTTAGTAATGGATTCCGTCTATTAGACGGCTTTCACTACTAAGTCTATAAAGTAAAGAAATAAAGACAACACACAAGTGAAAATTTTTTTTATTCAAATTAAAAAAACACCCCCACACCCCTCATTGACCATTTTATTAAAAAAAAAAAAAAAAACACCAAACAAACGCTGGTCATCGACGTAGTCCACCGAATCCGACGTAATCCACAGGATACCGATACCTGAAAAACAAAAAGGGAGAAACACACAAAAAACACACAAACAGGAGCACAACACCCATCATTGTGAGCGGTGTTGTGCTCCTTACAGTATGCAGCATCTTTACAGATCGCTGCTTACAGTCTGGCCCCCAAGGGGTTAAGGGAGGATGTATTGCATCCCCCTTAACCCCTTGGGGGCCAGACTGATGTCAGACTGCACCCATCCCAACAAGGAAGGGGTTAAGTGACCCCCCTTCCTTGCTGGGAGGGGTGCAGTGCTGGGGAGGGGGTGGGGAGATCTGTATACTCACCCCGATGTGTCCTCTTCGCTGGTCCGCAGCACAATGAAGTGACTGTACAGCGGACCGGCTCTTTATATGTGCGCTCAGCTGATCAGCCAATCAGCTGAGCGCACATATAATTCTAATTGTTTCTTCTAATAATGCTATTGTGATAACATAATTAGAAGAAACATTTGATGTTTTCATTAAAGTAAAGTGATGATTAGTACAGAATGCTCTATTGCCGGCAATATGAATTAACGGCTTAATGGAGCTTCCTGTACTAATTAATATTTAATTAATAAAACACATTTTCGTTGTAATAAAATCAGTTTCGTTGTTCAATTATTTAATTTAAACGAATCCATTATTGTGCAATCAAATATACTGTCAAAAAATAAATATATATATAAATATACATTTATTTATATATATATTTATTTTAACAGTATATTTAATTGCAAAATGATGGATTTGTTTAAATTTTATTTAATTTAATATATTTTTATTAATTAAATATATTAACCATGAGAGGCATCGGCATTACTGCAGAGGATCGCAAACCCCGGTAATAGCGATTCCTGTAAACTGTTTCTCTGCTGTCCCAGATGCATTCCAGAGGTGTATGCATAACTTTCTAAAGATTTTATTTGTTATTTTTAGTTGAACTAGATTTCCAAGTAAATGACCATATGTTTTCAGCCGCTTTTCTATTTTTTCAGCCGCACATTTCCAGCCGCATAAAAAATACAGCCGCACAGATACATAGTGTGAACATAGCCTATGGCCGGGTTCACAGACAGTATGACAGTGGCCATTCTGTGACCTAGCCGTGTCACAGAACGTCTGCCGTCTGTGAACTCTATTTTTTTATAACCATATAACCTTAGCCGACAATGTAAAGTGTGGCCGGAGCTCCACTTTAAATTGTCTGCTCTGTCAGTCTTGTCCGGCTGCTATTCAATGAATAGCAGCCACACAAAACTGTCATGTCAGTTTTCTGTGCGGCCGCTTGGAATCTCGGCCGGAGTGTATATTGTATATACTCCAGCTGGAAATCCATAGACTTTAATACGATCGGCCAATTCATTAAATTGGCAAAACAGCAACTACAGCCATTGTTTAATGAATTTTCACGTTGTATGAACTTAGCCTAAGGCTGTATCCATGTTTCCAGGTAGTATCAAACTTCTTCAGCCATCAGTATTCAAATGACGAATGTTTGGACTTGGGGATGCTCGAGTTGCACTAATCTCTGGTAATTTTCAGCTAAAGAGATTGATTCATATCATATTTAATTTAAAAAAAAAACATATATTATAATTTTTTAAAACTGAGATCAGTGAATCAGTTTGTTCCGTGATATACTGTATACAGACAATTTCCACTACATGAAAATTGCTTAGCTATATAATACTTTAGCTATAGTTCAAGGTATAGGTTTACATCCAAGTCATTAAAACATATTTGTTTTCGTAAGTCTGGACATTTTATTTTAGAACACGTTCCCTCTCTTAGGTCAGCTAGGATCGCTACTACTCTTCAAGAATGTGAAATACCACTACAATTTTTTTTCAGCTTTTATTTCATCACATTTCCAGTGGCTCGGAAGTTTACATGCACATGGTATTTGTTAGCATTGTTTTCAAAGTGTTTCACTTGCGTCAGTCTCTTTGGGGACTTCAATAAGCTTCTCAAAATATGTTGGTGGAATTTTGACCCATTCCTCCTCGCAGAACTGGTATATCTGAGTCAGGTTGGTCGGCATACTATCTCACACATGCTTTTCAGCTCTGCCTATACATTTTCTATGGACTGAGTCCAGTGCTAATAGTAGATTCCCCCTACCAACTACAAAGAAATATTTTTCTAGCTCAAAGGTTTCTGGGATCGTTGGGATGGATAATAAATGTAAACAAGTCAGGTTTCATCCCTACAGAAAGGAATATATTCTTAAGAATTCTGTTGGACTCACAGATGTTTTTTTGCCAGAGGAGTCTCCTTTCAGGAAAACATGTTTATATTTTATCAATGTGACAACAATAGCTCACCTTCATCATTAAGGAGCCACGAAGCACAACTCCTTACAGTAGCTGGTCTCAAAGCTGTTTGCCTCGACAAATAAACACCTAAGCTCCCTCTCTGCCATTTAGATGCAGGTCACAGAGAACTTTCAAGCAGATTTTCTGAGCAGAAACCTGTTAAAGAATATGTTTACACTGTGTTAAAAAAAAGAGAAAAAAGGTGTTTTTTGTTTTTTTTCTAATCCCTTAGCGACCTATGACGTACCTGGTACGTCATGGTGCCGCGGGGGGTGTTCAGAGCAGGGTCCCGCCAGGACCCCGCTCTGAACGGCACCGCTCCCAGCTAAACAAATAAATAAACATATTTGGTATCGCCCGCATGTAATCACCCGAACTATTAATTTGTCACATCGCACGGTAAACGGCGTCAGCGCAAAAAAATTCCAAAGTGCAAAAGTGCGCATTTTTGGTCGCATCAAATCCAGAAAAATTTTAATAAAAAGTGATCAAAAAGACATATATGCGCAATCAAGGTACCGATAGAAAGAACACATCATGGCGCAAAAAATTACACCTGACACAGTCCCATAGACCAAAGGATAAAAGCGCTATAATGTATGTTTTAAGGAACATATATTTGTTAACAATGGTTTGAATTTTTTAAAAGCCATCACATAATATAAAAGTTATAGATGTTACATATCATTGTAATCGTAACAACTTGACGAACATGTATAACAAGTCAGTTTTACCATAGGGCGAACGGCGTAAATGCAAAACTTCCCGAAATCAAAACACTTTTTTTTTTTTTTTCAATTTGACAGCGCAAATGATTTTTTGCCGGTTCCGCAGCATATTTTATGGAAAAATAATGCCTGTCATTGCAAATTACAATTGGTTTCGCAAAAAATAAGTGCTCATATAAGTCTCTAGGTGAAAAAATGCAAGCGCTATGGACTTTTAAACATAAAATGGAAAAAGCAAAAGCGCAAAAACGAAAATTGGCTTTGACCTTAAGGGGTTAAATAACGTCCGTTATTGCTAAATCATAATTGAAGTCAATGGAATGACGAACGCCCAATACACTATGTATTAGGTAACAGATGTTTTTGCTCCGATATCAAATTAATTTTCAAGACAATTATTTGCGGACGTTACTTTTAGTTGTTCTCACACATTTTTTTCACTGTCCTTTCATCGTCTTTACTACTAAATTCAAAAGACCTTAAAAAAAAAAACACACACCCAAAAGGGCCTGAAGTAGAATAATGTAGCAACAGCCGTCATTGTAATAACAGGCGCTAAAAACGCAAAATGACAGACGTCATTTGGTACTCAAAATGGCAGCTGTCATTTTGGAGAGAAAAAAAGAACACAAAAAAGGCATGTGAACATAACCAGAGTCTAAACAAGCAAAAGTATTATACTAAATCTATGTTTTAAATTAGTCCAGCAGTGGGGGTTATTCCAAATAGAACTCTTTTCTAAAAGTAAAGAAAATCAGAACCTTTTACTCTCTAAATGCCTCTAAGAGATTATCCCCATGGAGTGGACACTCTTACATTTCCTTAGCAATTTGTGTTGGCCTGCACATTTCTTCCAAATCCGTTCTTCTGAAAGTTATTTAGAAAACCTTCAAGGGAAGACAATGGTCATTTTAACTTCCCCTCCTGGCTTAAAAGAGGATAGTTTGGGGCCTTGAGATGGCACTAGAGGACTGTATTCAGCTGACACCCCTCTAAGGACCTTTTATAACAATGACCAGTGTACCATCCAAATGTCTAAAGGTTGAATCTCTAAACCTTGATTTTGAAGAGTTCATGTTATTGAAAAAAGGACTCTCTCTGGAAGGTATAGAGTTATCCATCCCTTGACGCATAATGATGTACCTGGACAACATGAGAGGGAGTGAGCTTCTGCGTCAAAATGTACCAGTACGCCATAATGCACAGGGGATTTATGACGTTTTTCATAAAGTGTGCCTCAGGCAGGCTCTATGAAAAGATTGCATATAACATGTTTCAATGCTATGCTATACGTCCGTTGGCTCATCTGCAAGCTCAATATGCAAATGAGCTGAGATGAGTCCGATGGCCATAGGAAATCACTGCTCCAGGTACAGCACGCCACCCATGGCTCTATTCATTCTTATGGAGCAAAGGATAGAGCTGAGCACGCCGGAAGAGCAATGTACTCGGCTCTTTCTTCTGGCTTCATAAGAGTTATGCGGGTCGCATGCCATACCTGCGGCTCTATTCATAACAGAGCTGGTGGGGCCCAATCCTGAGATCGGTGAGGGGTACAGAGGTCGGACCCCCTACTTTTCCCCTATCCTGTGTTTGTTGTGATTCTGGCGTCTCTCCCTGCAGTATTGACATGGATAATTTGGAATAAAAGCACTATTCATACTACAGTGCTGAGTGCCGCAACTTCCTGAGTTTTATTATATGTTAATAAAATGATTCAAGGAACTTAGCTAGGGGCCGCCCCATAGCAAAGAAATGTACTGGGCTACATGAATCCTCTATGGGGATGAGTTTTTTGTGTGTGTGTCTTGGTACCTCTGAGATTTTCCCAGATATATTGTTTATGCTTTTAATAAAATAAAACCTTTGAACAGAAATACAGTACTTAAAAGAAACAAATGAGATACAAATTCAAATTTTTCGACATCTGTAAAAAGTAATGCCATGCGTGATACAGGTGCTTATACTGTACATGTGGTGACAGCAAAGACGTTGATTAGAGTTTTATGATAATTTAATTATTACCGAATCCATGTTACCTGAGCCAGTTGTGAGCCAGGTGCAGGAAATAGTTAGCAAAATCATTCTGTAATAAATAATGCAGTATTTTTAGCTAAGAAAAGTATAAGTATCTGTAAAATGTGCAAATATATACAAGTTTAGCTTTACTATTTACCAGAAAATAAGACTTTCTTAGAAATCCACAGCTACTACATTGAAAGAAAACCAGTAAAAATACTTGAGGCCTTAAAATTATTGCTATACGTTGATTCCATAATTTGTTAAAAGGTTAAAGGGGCTATCCAGGATCCAGGATTACAAAACATGTCCGCATTCTTCCAGAAACAGCATGACTCTTGTCTTTAGTTTGAATGTGGTTCCATTGAAATGAATAGGGCTTAAAGGGTACCTATAATTTAAATAAACTTTTGACACGTCATAGCGACATGTTAGATGTTTGTATCGGTTGGGGTCCGGGTGCCAAAAACCCCTCCAATCGTTAAAAAGAGCGGGCAGACATGCGCAGAAGCATAAGCTCTTCCTCTTTATCTCAATCTCATTGCTAAGGTAGCGATGGTAGGAATTATAATGGAGCCCTATGGAACTTCTGGAAGAGCGATGACTGGAAGCTCCACAGGGCTCCATTATAATTCCATCCACCACTACTTTAGCAGTCAAATAGAGATGAAGAGGCGGTGTTCATGTTGTTGCACACATCTGCCCCTTCATTCTAATGGTCTGCTGGGGTCTCAGAACCCGGACCGCCACCGATACACACCTCTGACATGTCGCTATGACACGTCAAAAGTTTGTTTAAATGATACACAACCTTGAGAAAAGAGTCATGCTATTTCTGGAAGATAGCTGATGTTTTAAAAATCCTAGATAACCCCTTTAAACACATAAAATAGATATGCACACTCAAAATCTACGTGCATAACTAACTTAGGATATAACAATACCACAAAACAAAGAAAGAGCCTGAGACACAGAAGAAAAGTGTAGAGCACATCCAATATTTGCCCTGATAAGTGTCTCCTCCTGCTAAAATGGCCCACTGGACTTACAATCTAGCCAATAATGTCCCCCCCCCCCCAAAAACACACATGTTCAATTCAAAATCACAATGTGATCAACAAATGTGTAAAACAAGTGAAAGTTAACAAGCAAACAAGCTAAAGACAACACCTGTCCTTAGGTGGGGGGTGGCATCAGTTTCATTTACTTCAAAGGAACTGAGCTGCAATACTATACAAAAACTGAGAAGACTGGCAGTGTAGGTGGAAGAGATCAGCTGTTTTTCTAATCCTGGGACACACACACAGATACGCAGCAGATACGCAGCAGATTTGATGTAAATAACTGAACACAGCATCAAATCTGCACCATCAAATCTGCTGCATATCTGCTGCTCATCGGTCGTGTGTGTTAGCACCCTTAATGACATTAAAACAAATTTACCACCAGTTCATCGCTTTTTTTTTTTTACATGAAAAGATTGTGCTGGTGCCACAATCCTTTTTTAGAACTGCTGCCCGGTTCCCGCATATAGGGCTGGTCATTACTGAGCACGGCTGGGCATGAAGCAATGGGGGAAGGAGATGTTGACAGAATGCAAAGTAAGGCCAGCTGTCATACTTTACATTGTAGTCAATGGCTAATTGATTTGAGTGCCCACAATTCAATTGTAAAAAAAAATAATACAGCAGTATCAGCTGCAGGAACATGCCGATCGCCACCTGACGGTAATACTATGTGTGAACATAACACAGCAATCACTGAGCGTAGGGAAATCAGTGAAATAAAAATCCAATGAAGTACTCACTCAAGAGTCTCCATTGATACATTGCCCCCTTTAAATTTAAATATGCAAAACAAGGGGTCCGTGTAGCCTCAGTTGTGCGTCTCAAAACACGGGAAGAGTCAGATATCCCTCCAGGGAGGGAAAGCCTGTTGCCAAGGGGTGCCTCCCTTTGTGTGAACATAGACTAAAACTGTACTGTGACTTTGGGGTTGTTGTCCTCCCGAATAAAAAATTTGTAGCCAATCATGTGCCTAACTTATCAGATGTATCTTACTTAGCATTTTTTTTGTCATACAGCACTGTATTATTGAGAAAATAAATTATCTGTTTTATATATATATATATATATATATATATATATATATACACACACACACACACACATATATATATATATATATAGATATATATATATAGATATATATATAGATATTTATTTTTTATTTTTTTCAAGCCAAAGGAACCCCCTATACTTGTACCAGTAAATTGCCTTTCCTATAAATATGTGATCGATCTATTAATGTCGTCAGAATCACGTCCTGTATGACCTGAGCCATAATAGTGCAGTGAAGCCTTAGGAAAATCAAATTCCCCAGCGCTGCCTTATCAGTCTGTCAGCAGACACAAGCTGCTGGTATTCCAGCCATTTCTATTGCGTCATAGGAAGAAAACATGGTTGCTAATAGTTTAATTTATCTGCCCTGGTCTATTATTAGATCACTTATACATGGAGTAATTCTGATGGATGTTAAGAAGTTAATGTAAAGGCCTACTAAACAAACCTACATTTTCAGTGTTTGAAGAACATAAGCAATCCAAAATTGTAAAATGGAAGTAAAGCATGTTTCACATGTAAGACTAAAAACACGCACGGTGGAATCAAGTATGGGAATGTAACCAGGGCTTCCATTTTGCTGAATCTTTCCTCTTCCTTGTAGTATAACATGCTCATTTTGCTACTATTTTTATTTACATTTTCTTGTATAGGCAAGGTTGGCCGTATAAGGAAACACAAGAAGACGCTGCCATTTTATAATAGTGATGGTAACATAGTAAATAATTAGGACTGCAGTACTCAGAGGAGGCAGTAGATGGCAGCATACATAGCAATACCTTTTTGGATCACATGATAATTAATATATTTCTTTGACACTTTTTTCAGTTCTCCCTTTTCTTACAAATATGGGCCCTCTTTTTAAAAAAAAATTAGCAAAAGACAATTTTCCATCGTCATTTTGGAAAGTTATTTCAAAAAGGTTTCTTCGTATATAATAACACGCTATAAAATATGGACAGAATAAGAGAATTTACAAACTGGAAAAATTCAAAGCAGCAGTGCCATAAGGCTAAGTAAAAGTGGTATTTTGTCTTGCTGAGTATGACTGAGGAAAATACAGTGTTAGTTTTGCAAGCGTTTTAGTATTAAAAATATATTTTTAAAATTGCTATATTTTGCCAGTACGCTATAAAATTATATTTACACAAGTGTCGCCAATGCAGCAAAAGCTTAAAATTTATCGTATCAACATTGTAATACACATTCTTAGAGATCAGCAAAGCGAATTTGGCGAATAAAGATTAGTTGCGAATCGCACTGTCAATTCGCTTTGTTCTGCTAAGCTAATTCCTGCCGCTTCGTTAAGGAAATTTGCACAAAAAAAAAATGGTGGCTGCTCATGCTGTCTGAAGTATCAATGGGGGAAAGAAAGAGATTAACCATAATCCCTAGTGCCTGTCCAATCGGCTGAAGGCCCCTCTGTGATGTCAGCACCTCCTTCTCTATATAAGGAGGTTTGGTAACAGAGGTGGCCAGTCGGCTGTGTGTGGAGGAGAGAGCAGGATGGCAGCAGGCAGTTAGAGCAGAGCAGGGAGAGACAGAGTGATATAGGGACAAAGAGGAGAAGAATCGACGAAATTGGATGGATGATTGATTGGCTGATTGACTTTTTTTTAAATTGTGATTTTCCGATTTTTTACACTTTTACAACAACATGCTTTAACAAATTCGTCCTTCTGTAATAGTCCCAGTATTGTCCTGTAGCTACTATAGTTTGGGCTGTTTTAATGAAAGTTAAGATTTGTTTTGTGAATTTTATCAAATTTGACCAAAAATTTGCAAAGCTCGCGAGAAGAACACATTATGATCTTTTTAGCCACTCAAAGATCAATTGGTTTCAGAAACATATATAGATTTTTAATTCACTTCTACTTAAAAAAGATTTTCACAGGAGTATCCCTTTAAGTAAAAGGAAACAATTACAAATACAGTACACTGGGTTTCTGCAAGTTGACCATGGCTTGCTTGTTGCTGATTGACACAATTTATTAGTGTAGGCTTCTATGAGCTACGTTGTACCTGACCTTTCTGAGCAGGACTGGGTCAAGGCCATTTCCATTAAACACAAAGCAAATAAAGCCACAATGCTATTTTCTAGACAGTATCTGTTACATTACATAGAAGAACACGTAATGGGCTGGCTAGTGTTTTCTTAGAAATATAGCTTTTTGTGATAATTTAAAGACGAAGCAATAATTTTGCATATAAAACATAAATATATATGTACATATATATTTGGAATATATTATAATATATATATATATATATATATAAATATATATATATATTTTTATTTTTTTATTTTTTTATAGGAGATATATATATATATATATACAGTATATATATATATATATATATATTTATTATTTTTTATTTTTTTTTATAGGAATAAAGATAAAACCCCTATGCAGTGACCTAAAACGTCCTGTCCTGCTATTACCTAGAGATCTGGACGTTGTATACCTTAACATCTTTGATACAGCTTTATCCTTTCAGTGCAGCCATTATGGCAGGAGTAATTGCAAGATGGAAAAAAAAAGCAGCGCCTGTCTATAGAGATTATCATTAATAAAATATAACACATTATGATGAATGTCTTTGGTTTAGTCGATGGTCCAGAGCATCAATTTGATAACATCTGGAGCGATTGGATAGAATTCAATAATAATGATCAATTACAAGCCATGCAGTGACATAACAATTTATGCCCCTGCCTAAATTTGACAAATGTCAAATATCTAAGGGTAACGTGAAGATTTTTGTTTTATTGGAAATACTTTTCTTGAAAACATTATAATAAATTGGTTTGGACTTATTATTTAATCCAGTGACCTTGTCTTGAATATGTTCACCAGAATAGCAATGCCTACAATATAGCAATACTAACGTCTGAAAAAGTAAATGGGGGCTGGTTGGAAAAGAATAAATGTAGCCATATTATCTGCAGGGTTTTAGAATAGAAAGATAAATACAGTGGTGCCTTGGATTATGAGCATAATTCGTTCTGGGACCGTGCTTGTAATCCAAAAAATTTTTCCCATAAGTATTCATTGAAATGTAGAAAATCGGTTCCACACCCCAAAAATAATTATTTTTTTAATTCTGAATAATATGTAAAGCAATTGAAACAAATATTTAGAAACAGATGAATATGTATTTTTACAATTTACTGTACAGTATAGCCAGGGCCGTATTTACCACTAGGCACCCGTGGTCCGGTGCCTATGGAAGCACCTTGTAGGGGGGCAGCACCGGGGAGCAGGGGGAAGGAAACAACTTTTTTTTGTTTTTATTTTTTTAGTCTCCCACCTCCCCTTCAGACTTGCCAGTAAATCTGGTGTCTTTTCAAGAGGGGAGGTATGGTGGTATTTGTCAGGTCTGGTGTGGCGGTGTTAAATATGATGCCTGGAGCTATCACCTACCAATCTACCAATCCTATGGTGAAATTTGTTTATGTTTTAAGCAGTTAAAAATCATGAAAAACGTGGTTCAGACAATGTTTCCACATGTAGAGAAATACATGTGGCCGAAACCACGCTCCCATTTCTTCATGATGCTAACTGGTGCATGAAGATGGGGCGCCTTCAGGTTTAGTGCCTAGGGCAGCAGCTATTAATACGGCCCTGAGAATAGCGATCAGCATGTGGAGTATAATGTATAGTAAGGGCATAAACCTGAAAAAACAGCAGCAGTTTTTAGATAAAGGACAGAACTGCAGCCCCTATAATGCAGTTGTGTAGTACAACAGGCTAGAATAAAGAAGCAGGGCTGCTGTCAGAGGTCTGTGTGGTCACATGACAGCAATGGGGATGGGGTGTGTGTTCCGCATGGACCAATCAGGAAGAAAGAATAACAGAGCTGTGCAGGGAGACAGTACCAGAAACATTTCTGTACAGCAGTGTGAATGGCTGAGTGTGAAAGCAGGCACAGTATAGCAGCAGTGTGTATAGCTCAGTGTAAGTGCAGGCACAGTATAGCAGCAGTGTGAATGGCCTGAGTCTAAGTGCAGGCACATTGTAGCAGCAGTGTGTATAGCTGAATGTGAGTGCAGGCACAGTATAGCAGCATTGTAAATGGCTGAGTGTAAGTGCAGGCACCTTATTGCAGGAATGGAGAGGATGGGAAACACAAGGGCTGACAGAGACTGCAGGGAGCATGAAGGAATGAGCAGGGCAGATGTGGGCACAAAAATGCAGAACTCTCTCCAGATCCACAGTCCTGTTCCCTGATATAAGCCCCAGCCTGAAGTGAATCTGCTATGATTTGGAATGTGAGACTTCCAGGGTCAGTGAAGAGTGGACCACCTTTCCCTTCCACCCAGTACAGGGAGCTCTTAAACCAAATCAATGCTCCTAAACCAAGTTACAATTTTGAAAAACTGTGATCTCTTCTTGCAAAACACTTTCAATCCAGGTTACTCCTAAACTAAGGTACCACTGTATATCTAAATATTTTAATTTTAGTTATCTAGAAAAATGCTTTATATGATATCCACAGCTCACAGCTGACATGTGACTTCAGTGCATCCCACAGCTGCTGGATGGTTTCTGAGGGACAATCCATATAGTGAACATGATGGTCAAAGTGGTCTCACAAATGGTCATTTAGGTTCATGTCTGGGGAATTTAGGGGGCTGGGTTAGCACTTTGAAGTCTTGGTCATGTTTTCCCAACCAATCTCAATTCATAGTAATGGTTGCAAGGTGTTTGTTCTGTGATGTTACTTTTCTGTATTCCAACTTCCATTTTGAGGAAGCAGAAAATGGGACTCATTGGGGAGGAACACCCTTTGCTAATTAGAACAGGTGGTCCAATTCCAATACTATCATGAAAATGGAAGCCTTTTCTCTCAATGCAGCTTATGTTTGCAGAGGTGCAATAACCATCCATCTGCTTCAGAGCCCCATACCCACTAGGGTCCACGGAACTGTTGTAGGATAGCATGGAGCTTTAACTGTTTCGGCAATCACTGCATAAGAATTTTTTTAGTCCACAGCATAAAGTCCATGCACGGACCATATAAACGGAATGTTGCCTAACAGTGTCAGCCCTGCAGTTTGGGAAGTAAATTGAAGCTGACAGAATAATTTTAAGCCACATAGATATTTCGTATCATTCTGTAAGGTCTATAATACATACACTGTACAACACAAACAATTATAATTGGATTACTGACCTAATACAATTATGATATTTTATATTCTTTTAATTGGACAAATTAAGTTTCGATTGATTGATGTTTTTGCAAACTGAAATGTTTTTTACGAAATTGGTTGAAATAAAGAATGTGACTTAATTGTATTTCGAATCTATATAAATGTTTGGAATGATCAGACTGCTAAGCAGCTCACACAATTGTCTTACTTTTATCAGATTTAAATTTAGAGGAGATTTTCTTTTCTCGTTGGGCGTACACTGATGCCAGGGTGGAATGTGGCTGCATTCCAACATAGTGTTTGATGTCTTTATTTCCAAGACTTCTTTTTCTTCCAAATAATCCAGCAACGAAAATAAACTTTTGTCACAGTAACAAATTACTGATTCGGTAGTAGCCACTCATATATTTAATGACACTTGGTCAACAGCAGAAGACAAAATTTTTAAACCTCTTGCCATATTACGCATACTATTGAGTAAAAAGATTAGCTTAACCTTTGCTAAGAAAAACCTAATTAAGACTTTTATAAATAATGTATTATTGTACAGTATTAGGACTATGTGTAAACAGGCCCCTACTGTTTGATGAATTTATTGTAGAGAAAGAAATTGAAACTCAATTGAATTCAAGACTGGGCTGATTTGGGGTCAGGGCCCTATTACATGGAAAAAGATTATCATGCCAAAAATCATTATATATTGTCAAATTTAAGTGATAATCATTCCATGTATATGCGGGCAACGAACAAACAATAAAACAAAAATGTTTGTCTTTTTAGCTGTCCATAAAATTCTTCGCTAATGTATATGTATATGAACAATCGGAACTACAATCATAATTAACAACTATCGTTCCATATATTAAACAATTTTAGGTCATTCGCAAAAGTGCTCTTTATTGATCGTGAATCAGAGAAAACAAAAAAATAGCTTAGTTAAATAGGACCCTTAGATGGCCAAGACCTATTTTACATATCTTACATGTGTTTTCTTATTTGATAATAGATTTGCTTATCCAAGTAATTCTAATACAGGTTTTAGAATTGGGATAGTTGGGGCAATGACAAATCTGCAAACAAAACACAGCAATCATTGAGCTCAAGGAGATAAGTGAATAAATTCCAATGAAGTACTCAATCAAGAGTCTCCACTGATGCCCCCACTGGAGCCTTGGTTGCGAGTCTCAAAACACGGGAATCCAAATAGATCATTATATCAAATTGATCTCTTCTGTTCAGAAGTACGCTTGTCCACTAGTTTTTGAAAGACTTTGTGACAATATAGGTCTCCAACAACATATTCTCTCACGCATTTATGCCCTGCTGTGATCTCCTCCAGAAGCTACTAGTACTTCATATATAACAGTATGGGAAAAGGAATTGGGAGGATCCCGGACCGATGAACAAGTAAATAGAATTTTTGCATTAACTCCTTGAGGACCAAGCCCAAAATGACCCAGTGAACCGGGCAAATTTTCATTTTTGTGTTTTGGTTTGTTTCTCCTCCCCTTCTAAGAGCACTAGCACTTTCATTTTTCAATCTGCAGGGCCATGTAATGGCTTGTTTTTTTCAGGAATAGGTGTACTTTGTAATGGTGTTTAACTACCATATTCTGTTATTCTACCATAACATGTTTGGCAGAACACCCAAAATATTATTTATGAAAATATAAATTGGTGAAATTGGAAAAAAAGAATGCAATATGGCAACTTTTGGGGGGTTCCTGTGTCTACATAATGCACTATACGGTAAGATCGACATGATACCATTGTTCTATAGGTCAGTCTAAACACAACCATATGCAGGTTTACACATATTTACTAATGTTATATATATTTTTTTAATGAAATCCTTTTGTTTTGCACTTAATTATTAATAAAATGGGCCTATAACAGTTTTATTTTATTTTTTCACCTACGGGGCAGTATGGGGTGTAATTTTTTCCGCCATGATCTCCAGTTTTTATTAATACACTATTTGTAAAAATCGGACGTTTTGATCATTTTTAATTATTATTATTATTTTTTTATATAATGTAACAAAAAATCTGTAATCCTGGCGTTTTTTTCCCACTTTTCGTTTACGCCGTTCGCTGTAAGGAATGATGATTGTTATATTTTAATAGATCGGACAATTACACATGCTACAGTATATAATATGTTTTATTTATTTATTTTTATATGTTTTATTTATCAAATGGGATAGGGTAGTGATTTCAACTTTTATTGGGGGAGGGGCTTTGTGGTATTGTAATGAATATTTTTACTTTTTTTTTTTACACTTTTTAAGTCCCCTTGGGGGATTACATTACATACACTGTACAATGCTATGCCACATGGCATTGGCATGGCATTGATCAGCGTAATAGGTGCTTTGCTGATTAAGCCTGCCTGTGGCAGACTTAACAAGCAGAGCGCCGATCAGACCGCAGGGAGGAAGGTGAGAGACCTCCGGCGGTCTGTTACAATGATCGGGTCTCGATCGATAAGTGACAGGGGACTGCCCCTGTCACTTACACTTAAACGCTACAGCGTTTAAGGGGTTAATGACATGCTGCAACGTGATCACTGCAGCCGGCCCCCACCTGCTATGAAGCGCGCTCCGACCCGTCCTTAGTCGTCTAGGGGTTAACTCACTCTACATCAATATTAAGTCGAATATTATCAAGGTGGTACCGTATACCAGATCGGATCTGTGGGTTTTCCTCAAATAGCTGCCCAGAATGTTGGAGAGATTGCAGGGGAATTGGTTCTTTTGTACATCTATTCTGAAACTGTCCAAAAATTAAAGAATTCTGGGAAGAAATATGGAGAATTATGTCCAAGTTTACACCATATAATTTGCAAGTCACACCTGCTACTGGTCTCCTTAATCTTTCTGAGAGGGTTTATAAAAGATCGGTAATACAACATTTGCTTAATGCTGCAAAGGACTGCATTCTACTTTATTGAAAGACTGCAGAAATACCATCAGTTAGGTTATGGCTAAAGTGGAACATATATTCAGAATGGAAGATCTTTCAGCACAATTATATGATCATAGAGCACAGTTCCAAAATACATGGGCAGAGTGAGACAACTTTAGAGAGATGAATGAATATAGATCATTGGGGGAGGGGGGAGCAATAGTAGAGGGAAAGGGGTTATTTAAAAAAAGGCCACTAGGTCCATCTAGTCTGCCCTTTTAGTATTTCCCTTCTTAAAGTAGGATAGACATATATTTATCCCAGGCATATTTAAATTCAGTTACTGTAGATTTAACTACAACTTCTGTATGAAGTTTGTTCCAAGCATCTACTACTCTTTCAATAAAGTGATATTTTTTAATGTTGCTTTTAGTCTTTCCCCCAGATAACCTCTCACTGTGTCCCCTTGTTCTTGAGTTAATTTTTTTTCTAAAAATACTTCCCTCCTAAACCTTATTTAGTCCTTTAATATATTTAAAGATTTCAATCACGTCCCCTCTTTCCTCTAGGATATGCAGATTCAAATCCTTGAGTCTTTCCTGATGTATAAAGAGATGCCCCCTTTGCCCCATATGTTCCTGAAGTGGGAATGAGTGGAACATTTATGAAGGCTGCAGGCCAGTCGTACGCCCCTTCTCTCTAGTCTAAAGCATCCAAATCCCCCACTCGCCCGATGGGCAGGGGCGAGGGGCCCAGCAATGCGGGAGGAGGCTTGGCCTTCTCCTGCATCTGTTTTACCATGATTTACGCCTGCTTGCAGGCGTAAACCATGGTGAAAATTAGGGATGGTCCGAACAGAGTTCGGTTCAGGTTCGTACAAACCCGAACCCTCGGTAATGATTCCCGCTGTCTGCTCGCTCCGTGGAGCAGGCGGATCCAGCGGGAGGACCGCCTGGAAAACTGGGATACAGCCATAGCCATAGGCTGTATCCCAGTTTTCCAGTGGTTACTCCCGCTGGATCCGCCCGCTCCACGGAGCGGGCAGACAGCGGGAATCTGCTGCCAGTGTTCGGGTTCATACAAACCCGAACCTCGGCAGGTTCGGACCATCCCTAGTTGAAATCTACACTTGTTCCTGAGCTCAGGAGCAAGTGTAGATTTCAGTGCCTACCGTGCAGCAGGTGCAGGTCAGGTTGGATTCACCAAGAGGCATGCACCTCATAGTGAATCTGGTGGGCAATTGGGGATGGGACCTAATTTAAGACCAGCATTTGTCTTCATAAATTTCCCCTTTAATGTTTGTATACACATTGCAAAGATAGACTTTTATTAATTTATGATATGTCTATCGGTGTTGTGTTCCATACACTTTATTTTAAATGTTACTGTGGTATTTTGCTTTATTTTTTGTATTTTATTTTACAGTAAGTACACATAGCCTAAAGGATAAGCTAGGCTCCAGAGTCTATAATTCATGGCAATACAATATGCTTTAATGCCACTTACCACTCAGTATTTATTTTAAGTCAAATATTGCCCATACTTAAGTTTAATGATAATATAAAATTAGGCATATCAGAATATGAATGATGTCTTACAAGCTACTAACAGCTTAGGAATGTCAGTAGCACCTACTTGAACCTTAAGGTGTACTGGAAAATCTGAAGAGTTTAAACATTAGGGCATTCCTTAGTTTCTTTGATCGTTGTGTCAGACTGAGGAAATCACTATTTCTATCACCTTCTCAAGATTAGTCAGCCAGTGATAATGTATTATTATCTTTATTAAAAGTGAGTCAGTTATCTCAGAATTAGACTGAGAAGAGGTGAGAACATTGGTATGGATAGAAATTTCCACAGACTGATACATAGCATGTTGCCACCTTTAATAGAAGCTAGAAGACTGTATTTGCATACAAATATTTATTTCCACTCATTTAAGGCTAGGACCACACTCAGTTTTAACAGTGTTTTTTTTCCATCTGTTTTTGTAAAAACAGATGCAATTGTATGCAATCCATTTCTCCATTAACTTCCATTATAAAAAGATGGATGAAAATGGATGCCTTTTTTTAGCATACACAAATTGTGGTCAGTCACGTTTTTGTGTACGCTAAAAAACATCCATTTTGATCCGTCTTTTTTATAATAGAAATAAATGAGAAATAGGATCAAAACAGATTACAAGAGGTCTTATTATTACTAAATCTTGTAAATAGACCGAGGAATATGTAGGTACTGCATGTGGGTTTGTATTCTTAAAGCAAAAGAGTAGTAACACTAGATCACCTGGAGGCTCAACTTTGAGATAAACCCTCCACTGCTGGAGAAATTACTATTCCTGTTTTCTGACTCTGAGAGAAAAAAACTCTCAGAAAACAGGAAGTGCTGTGTTTTCCATAATAACTAAAAAAAAAAAATGAATGTAAATTGCAAACTTGCTTTATCACATCTACTGTTGATTTAGATTTTGAAAGTTATAATGACAGTGACACTTTAAGTAAATTTTGAGTTAGGATTGGCTGCTTAACTCCATGCTATTAAATAATTTGATTTAAAAACAGAAAGTAGCATGTATCATTTAGACTGATTTTATGTGGCAATTCAAACATCAGCAGGCTACATTTATTCTGCAAAATAAAGAAAATATGTCCAGATGGTAAGGTGTTAAGGTTCTTTCAGATATTGGCATTGACATGTTAATGCAGGGTAGCAGGTGGCAAAACAAATATTTAACATCCACAATGGAAAGCTTGAAATCTCTGGTTACTTTTGTTATCTATTTGTTCCTGTTTGACCATTTACAGCACGCACACAATTTGGTCATTACTTAAAAAAAAATCATGTTTCAGAAATGACATTGTTCTTGAAATCACAAAATATAAATATATTTAAATGAACTATTAAAAACATATTAAAGACTGAGTATAGTCTAACCGGCTAATAAATCTATGTCCCATCCAAGTGTGAAAATTGGTTACTTCTCTTTCTCTCCCTACAGTGACAGCATTGGATATTAAATTTCTGTCCCTTCCTAGCGCGGATATTATCTGGATATGGTCCAAGTACATTTAATTGAGACATGAGCCTTATCAGCATTTAAGCTTACAAGGATATGGTTTAGAGTGTATATATATTGGCTGTGACTGCCATGAGAATATTATAAATAATTAATCTCATGGGCACATTTTACTTGGAAAGGGGTAAGCAGGAGTGTTGTAAAAGACTTTTGCTTAGCTTTAAAGGGAACCAATCAGCATGATTGTGCGGATATTCAGAATTCCCAGAATCGAAGTATAGAAATACTGTGCAGCTCATGACACGTATCAGCCATGGCTGCAGCAGTAGCTTTAGTAAGGAGAAAATGTACTTTTTTCTGCCACACAAGGCAGGAAGAGGGGTGGCAACTAGTCATCTGGGCGGGGAGCCGTCTGTGACTAGTTACCGCTCTATCCCTGTTGGCACGCAGTGCAGGGATGATTGACAGGCAGAGAGGCCAGTTAGTGACCTCTCTGCCTGTCTGTTATCCCAGAATTGAGCATGTCTTCCTGATTTAAGTAACTACTGTGACCTGTAAACTACACCTGCAAGAATATATGTCAATATAGGAGTGTTAATTCATCAGCACTGGGTCCAGGGTAAAATGTACTCCTTACTTAGGTTAAAAAGAAATAAAAACTCTGTAGAAAATATTTGTTCGAGTCTCGCTGTGGCGTTCCTCCACTCACTGATTGTGGCCTGGTCCTGTCTGCACACTCACAGCATTCTCTGTATTATTCATGACAGTGGAGGCCGACCTGTATCCTTTCTCCTTCCAGCCTGTGCTTTGTGCTATCACTGAGGTTCCTTGATTGTCCTCTAAGGAGCAAGAACCTGCCTTCCCAGGTTTAAAAAAAAAAAATCTTCCAATGATAAAAGTTCAAGTCATCCCCCTTTTTTAATTTTTTTACATTAAGAATGTAAATTAAAAAAAAAAGAAATACACACATTTGGTATTGTTACATGCAAATTAATTGAAATATTTTAAAATGCAATTCTTATACGATAAATGGTGTAAAAAAAAAAAAGAAAAGTGCAATGTCAGACTTTTTGTCACATTATATATTTGTCAGGAATGTGCAATAGCCTGGTGTGAACTGGGCCTGTTTTTACTGTTGTGGACACACCCGCTTGCCTCTCAGCTTCCTGGCAATACAGGAGTTAAGCTGAGGTCTGCTGGACTTGATTATGCAGCTAAGTAGTCTGTTTGATTGACTGGTTTCTCTGCCTGTCTGCAACCTGGAAGATCAGAGTGCCGTTTCAATAGGGATATGCACCGGGCTCTTGGTCAGCATAAAAAAAAAGCTGAGCCAGTATCCCAGCGCTGGCTACAGGGTTTCATACCCTGGTCCCAGCTCCCCCTGTCTATTCCTGCGATCCCTGTCCTAACTCCATCTGCTTGCTCGACTTTATTACCTGACCTCTGGCTTGACTTTTTGACTATCCGATTCTTATTTGATTCTTTACTACGCTGCCCGTTTGGTTCTGACTTTGCTTTTTTGACTATCCCATTTTGAGTTTGTCTGTCTTGTTCTGTGTACACAAATCTAGCACAGGGAACGTCTTCGTGGTTGTCCACGGCCCCCTAGGGCCCTTTGAGGCAAGTAGGTAGGGACAGTTGATGGGTTCAGCATTAGGGTTCACTGTTGTGTCTTGTCCCTGCCTCCCCTGTCCTGACAACGGGCTTCCTTCTCTGGAGAGAGGGATATCTGGCTATTGCCGTGTTTTGAGACTCACAACTGAGGCTCCACAGACCCCTTCTTTGCATATTCAAATTTTGTAGGGGACAAACAGTGGAGACTCGTAAATGAGTACTCCAATGGATTTTTTTCGCTGTTCTGCCTGAGTTCAGTGATTGTTGTGTTTTGTTGGTCTATTTTTCATTGCCCCCGGTAGCCAGATTCCTGCTTCACACTGACGAGGGGCAAATACCCCGAAACTGCAGTCTGTGGATGGATGCCTAGCCTTGGTAACCCTTGTCTTATGTTTCTTTACTCGCCACAGAGTTAGACTTTTACTTGTAGGGGCCACCCTGGTGTTTCCCTATTTAGGTCCCAAAGCTCGCAACAGAGTGAGGACCTGAGGGACTACGTATCAGGGTGGTTTGGTGCTCTCCCCACTAGGAAGCACCCCTTGGCAATTGGCTTCCTTCTCTGGAGAGAGGGATATCTGGCTATTCCCGTGTTTTGAGACTCGCAACTGAGGCTCCACGGACCCCTTCTTTGCATATTCAAATTTTGTAGGGGACAATCAGTGGAGACTCGTAAATGAGTAATCCATTGGATTTTTTCGCTGTTCTCACTGAGTTAAGTGATTGTTGTGTTTTGTTGGTGTATATATATAGTGTAGACATGTCACAGGAGATGTGTTCGAGGGGGTGTACATCTCACCTAGGCTGATGCATAGTGTGAGATGGTAAGTCCAGGAGGGATCTGTTGCTCAGCAGTGTTATGCTGCTGAGTTATTATTTATTTTTACCGGGCCTGGATTTACATGGAATGGCAGGTAGGTTTTGGTAGTGGGACTTGCCATTCCCTCCCCCCGATCCAGTTTGGGTTTTGCCATCAGGTGAGCAATCAGCCTGAGAAGGTAAGAGCTCCACAGAGATGCAGGTGGGGGCTCTCAGCCAGGGTGAACAGCCTGCATGCTGTGTTTCCTGGGAGCAAGGAGTTCTATCGCTGCTGGGGCCTGTTCACACCCTGCAATACTGCCGACTGAAGTGTCAGAGAGGTAACCTGCTTTTGTTAGTTAGCGCCCAGACGGGCAAGACCTTTTGTTTTGTTCTTAAAGCACAGTGTTGCTATATTTCTGTTATGGACTGTTTATGCTGCAAATAAACGCCAAGCTGTTATTTTACAAGTCCAAGTCTGCTGTGAACTGTGTCCAAACACACCATCCCCCGGGAAGATCCCTACAATTGGTGCTGCGGAGCGGGCAAAAGGGTTGCTAGGGGCAACGGTGTGCATCAACTTGGCTACAGCTGCGTATGTCCTGGGTGAAGGCTGCGGCTTCACTCCAAAAACAGTCAAGCAACATGGAGGAGATGATGAAGCAGTTAATGCAAGTGAGTGTGCAACAGCAGCAGGCTAATATGCAGCAACAACAGGCTCTGACAGACGCTAACCTACGCCATGAGCAGGCTAATCGGCAGCAACAACAGGCTCTGACAGACGCTAACCTACGCCATGAGCAAGCATTGGCCGCACAACAACAGGCATTGGCCGCACAACAACAGGCTCAGGCAGCCGCTAAACAGGATCAGGCAGCCGCTAATCTGCGCCATGAACAGGCGATGGCTCAACAACAGAAACTTATTGAGTACCTGATAGCAAAGCAAGAGGCGTCTGCAGGTGCTAATCCCCAGCTGGTGGCAGCAGCCGCGCCAGAGACTTTGTCTGTAAGAAGAGCTGTGCAGCGTGCGCTGCAAAAGATGACTGCTGATGACGATGTTGAGGCCTACTTAACTGTCTTTGAGCGTGTGGCTGAGTGAGAAAAGCTACCCTCCACTGAGTGGGCAGAAGTGATTGCGCCCTATTTAACAGGCGAACCTCAAAAGGCCTACTATGACCTCAGTGAGCAAGAGGTCAAGGACTATGCTCGGCTAAGAGCAGAGATACTCGCCCGACTAGGAGTTACTGCTGCTGTCCGTGCCCGGAGGGTCCGCAACTGGAGCTACAGTCTGGACAAGTCAGCGAGGTCCCAGATGTACGACCTGATTCATCTGGCAAGAAAATGGTTGGAGCCAGACACTTCTACTCCTGCCCAGATCCTAGAGAGGGTCGTGATGGATCGCTACCTCCGTGCACTTCCTGCTGATCTGCAACGCTTGGTGGGACAAGGTGACCCTAAGAGTGCCGACGAACTTGTCAACCTTGTGGAGAGGTTCCAGGCGACTGAGGACTACCTCCGTGATGTTCCTGCAGCACCGTCACCTCCCTGGAGTGCCAGATCTGTGCCATCAGCTGGTAAGAGACTTCCATCTATTGGGGGAGTGTGGAGGGGTGCTGATAGAGGGAAGAGCGCTCAGGAGGTGTCTCAGGGGCAAAAGACTGGTGATGGTCCCCGGTGGCTAAGTGGCCCTAAAAAGGACTCCCTGCCAAGGAGACCAGGCCCTATCCAGTGCTGGAGATGCCATGAGACGGGACATATGTCTGCCCATTGCCCTCTTACCACTGAGCCCATGGAGTGTGACGCTAGCCGGCGTCAGTCGCTATTTGCGGAACCGTCTTTTGTTGCGGTCACTGGACTAGAGACTGAACCGCAAATCTGCAACATTACTGTAAATAACTTTCCTGTTAAGGCGTTGCTGGACTCAGGAAGCCTTGTCACCCTGGTGCATGCCAGTCTGGTGACTGGGGACTTTGTGCCAGCAAGACATATGAGTGTGGTATGCATACATGGTGATACAAAGGTTTACCCTATAGTACGGGCTAATGTCGGGACTGAACTAGGCGCTGTACAATATGAAGTGGGTGTGGTTAAAAATCTTATGCATAATGTGATATTGGGGCGTGATTTTCCATTGTTCTGGGCTCTATGGGGAAAACAACAATCCCCTGAAAGGAGTGAGGAGACCCCTAAGTCTATTGCATTACCCACGGTAAATGATAAAAATGTACAGGATGAAAATGATGCTTTTCCTTTGCAGGTCCTGGCTGGAGAGGAAGAGGCTCCTCCCACTGCGCAGAATGTTCCAGACTTAGAGGTGTCTAGGGATAATTTTGGTACTGCACAATTACAGGACCCCACTCTCAAAAATGCGAGAGAGCAGGTCACTGTTATGAATGGGGTACCTCAGGAACCAGAAGCTGAGAGAAAGTTTCCACATTTTTCTATGGCTAATGATCTCTTCTATAGAGTCACTAAGATTAATGATGAGGTTGTGGAACAGCTTCTGGTGCCTAAGTCGTACCGGCGTCAGGTACTCGACATGGCCCATAATCATGTCCTTGGGGGCCACTTGGGGACAGATAAAACGCAGGAGAGAGTCCTCCAGAGGTTTTATTGGCCTGCGATTTATGCTGACATAAAAAAATACTGTGAGTCGTGCCCCACATGTCAGCTTAGCGCTCCAGTGTCGCATTTCCGCAGTCCTTTGGTCCCACTCCCCATCATAGAGGTACCTTTTGACCGGATCGCAATGGACTTGGTGGGTCCCATTGTAAAGTCAGCTAGGGGTCACCAGTACATTCTAGTTGTGTTAGACTACGCGACCCGCTATCCTGAGGCTGTACCCCTAAGAAACACTGCCTCTAAAACAATTGCACGGGAATTGTTTTATATGTTTTCCAGGGTGGGGATCCCCAAGGAAATCTTGACTGACCAAGGTACCCCATTTGTGTCAAAGGTGATGAAAGAGCTATGCAAACTGTTTAAAATCTCACACCTACGTACCTCTGTATATCACCCACAGACAGACGGGTTAGTGGAGAGGTTTAATAAAACCCTGAAACATATGTTAAAAAAAGTGGTGGAAAAGGATGGTCGTGATTGGGATCACTTACTACCTTACCTGATGTTTTCTATTAGGGAAGTACCCCAAGCGTCCACAGGGTTCTCTCCCTTCGAATTAGTCTATGGTCGTCACCCTAGGGGTTTGTTGGATATAGCGAAAGAGACATGGGAAAGTGAGTCCACCCCATACAAGAGTGTTATAGAGCATGTAGCACAAATGCAGGACCGTATAGCCACTGTAATGCCCCTAGTAAGGGAACACCTCCAGAGGGCGCAAGAGGGCCAAAGCAGAATTTACAATCGTTCTGCAAGAATCAGGACATTTAGCCCAGGTGACCGGGTACTCATACTTGTTCCCACGGTAGAAAGCAAATTCTTAGCCAAGTGGCAGGGTCCCTATGAAATTGTAGAGAAGATCAGTGAGGTCAACTACAAGGTACACCAACCAGGTAGAAGGAAGCCTTTCCAAGTTTATCACATAAACTTGATTAAGCCCTGGAAAGACAGGGAATCCTTGGTGGCGACAAAGCCTGTTGGTCATCTGTCACCACCAATCCCTCCGGTCAGGATTGGTGACACCCTATCAGTGTCCCAGAAGCAGGAAGCTAAGGAGTTCCTGCAGAGAAATAAAGACAAGTTTTCTGACCTACCAGGGCGTACGCATCTCATTAGTCATCATGTGGAAACTGAGCCTAGAAGCAGAGTAAACCTTAAGCCCTATAGGATACCAGAAGCACGGAGGGAGGCGGTATCATCCGAGGTAAAACGTATGCTTGACCTAGGAGTCATTGAGGTGTCCCAGAGCGAGTGGTCCAGCCCGATTGTGTTAATCCCAAAGCCCAATGGAACTTGGAGGTTCTGTAATGACTTTAGAAAGTTAAATGAGATCTCCAAGTTCGATGCCTACCCCATGCCCAGGGTAGATGAGTTGATAGAAAGGATGGGTAATGCCAGGTACATAACTACCCTCGATCTCACTAAGGGCTACTGGCAGATCCCACTCACTCCTGAGGCTAGAGAGAAGACTGCATTCTCCACCCCTGATGGGCTCTTCCAATACGTAGTGATGCCATTCGGGTTACATGGAGCCCCTGCCACTTTTCAGAGGTTGATGGACTTGATCCTGCGACCACATCGGGATTACTCTGCTGCCTACCTTGATGATGTGGTCATTTTTAGCCCTGATTGGGAAAGTCACCTCTGTAAGGTCCAGGCGGTGTTAGATGCCATAAGTGATGCGGGGTTAACCATCAATGCAGAGAAGTGTGCACTAGCCTTAGAGGAGGCCAAATACTTGGGCTACATTATTGGAAGGGGGTTAGTGAAACCACAACTAAATAAAATTGAGGCAATACAGAATTGGCCTCAACCCCTCACAAAGAAACAGGTCAGAGCTTTCCTGGGTATTACGGGCTATTACCGAAGGTTTGTGCCAAATTTTGCTTCAGTTGCAGCCCCACTAACTGACCTGACAAAGGGTGCAAAGTCCGCAATGGTGACATGGACTCCAGAGGCCGAGAAGGCTTTTCAAAGCCTTAAGTCTGCCCTGTGCCAACAGCCTGTGCTAGTTACCCCTGACTTTAGGCGAGAGTTTCTAGTACAGACAGACGCCTCTAATACAGGGTTAGGTGCCGTCCTCTCACAGGTTGTGAATGGCGAGGAGCACCCGGTGATGTACTTGAGTAGGAAGCTATCCCCGGCCGAGAAAAACTATGCCATAGTTGAGCGAGAATGTCTGGCAGTGAAGTGGGCCCTAGAATCCCTGAGGTATTACTTACTAGGCAGGAAATTTAAGTTAGTGACAGACCATGCCCCCCTAACATGGATGAAAATAAACAAGGAGAAGAATGCAAGGGTGACTAGGTGGTTTCTGTCCCTACAAAACTTCAATTTCACTGTGGAACACCGGCCAGGGAAATTACAGGCGAATGCTGACGCCCTATCAAGGGTGCACTGTCTGTGGGGACAAAACGCTCAGCCCTCCGGTCTGAAAAAGAGGGGGGGGATATGTAGACATGTCACAGGAGATGTGTTCGAGGGGGTGTACATCTCACCTAGGCTGATGCATAGTGTGAGATGGTAAGTCCAGGAGGGATCTGTTGCTCAGCAGTGTTATGCTGCTGAGTTATTATTTATTTTTACCGGGCCTGGATTTACATGGAATGGCAGGTAGGTTTTGGTAGTGGGACTTGCCATTCCCTCCCCCCGATCCAGTTTGGGTTTTGCCATCAGGTGAGCAATCAGCCTGAGAAGGTAAGAGCTCCACAGAGATGCAGGTGGGGGCTCTCAGCCAGGGTGAACAGCCTGCATGCTGTGTTTCCTGGGAGCAAGGAGTTCTATCGCTGCTGGGGCCTGTTCACACCCTGCAATACTGCCGACTGAAGTGTCAGAGAGGTAACCTGCTTTTGTTAGTTAGCGCCCAGACGGGCAAGACCTTTTGTTTTGTTCTTAAAGCACAGTGTTGCTATATTTCTGTTATGGACTGTTTATGCTGCAAATAAACGCCAAGCTGTTATTTTACAAGTCCAAGTCTGCTGTGAACTGTGTCCAAACACACCATCCCCCGGGAAGATCCCTACAATAGATATATATCTGGTAATAATTGCACTCACCCATGCCAGTTTGGGATGTTCACACAACGTATATGACTGAGCCGTCATTCTCTATGGGCATCAGACTCATCTCTGGGAGCACGCGCACGGCTTCGGACGGGAACACAGTGGCCGCGGGACCGGGTCCAGGAGCGGGACTTCGTGAAAGCGGTAAGTATATGGGTCTGCACCGGGGGGTTGGCCGGGCTCTCCCCCGGCACGGGGGGGGGGGGGGGTGACAGGTTCCCTTTAATGAGACGAGCCGTTCCATGACCCGGCCGGGTCATGGAACGGCCGGTCTCTTACAGCGTGTGCACATAGCCTAAATGTGTGAAAGTCACACGCGTATAAAATTGCCCCAATTTGAGTGTAATTACTATAACAAAATACTTTTCCAGTGCAACATTATTACATACAAATGGTCTTCATGTACACAGATTTCTATCTTGCTTAACTGACCCTGGCTATTCTAACCTGACTACTCCCTGGACTGTTCTTTGTACTGTGTAAGCTTTGTAAGCTGTACTTTGCTGCCAGCTTAGTTTGAATTTGGCTATTGTGGCCTGACCTCTCTTGGGATTGTAATTTTGTACTTCTGTTGCCCGTTTGGTTTGACTCCAGCTATCTGACCTTCCTATATTTGTTTGTTTTGTCTGTGTTCTGTGTTTGCATGTATCACAAGTCAGGGGCTGTTGCCCACAGCTGCTTAGGGCTGTCCAAGGTAAGTAGGCAGGGACAATTGGTGGGGACTAGTTCATGGTCCACTGTCTGTGTCTACCCTGTCCCTTCCTTGACCGAAGGGCTCCTGCAGTGTCCTGACACTCCAGTACAGCAAATATCTGTTGCTTTATGTTCAATAGTTAAAGGTGCTTGATTGACATAAAAATTGTATTAAACTGTAAGGCTATGTGCACACTGCGTATCGAACCAGCCGTTCCGTGACCCGGCCGGTCTCTGCTCAGATCATCCCGGACGGTACTCTGCCGGCCATCGGCAACAACGGCCGTACTTTTACGTAGTGTGAACATAGCCTAATACTAACTGTATAAACTGTATACTGCAGATTATCATTCCCACATTTCCTTTTATATAAAATGTTTCTATATACTCTAACATTTACTGTCAGTTTTTGAAACTATAAGAGTGTACCACATTAGTAAGAAGTAATGACTCCTTTAACAAGAATGATATTCTGCTCATGTTAATTAACACAGCATGTGTTTTTAGCCCTTTGATCTTTATAGGATAATCACTGACTCATGTTTTGTGGTTATCTTATAATAATTGCTCTATTCAGGTCATGCCACAACATTTCCTTTAGGTCAATGCTTATGATTTGGCATTCTGTAACTCATTTTTTCTAAATCTTCTGTAGATGTATGTGTGTATTAAGTGACATTTTATGGCTGCATGTTTCATTTTCCATTTTCTAACTTGTGAAAGATAATGTGGATTCTCCTGATTGATGTAGAGAACACCATATGACAAAAACGAAAAGTTTGGAAAAGACCCCATAGAGTTGCATTGACAATAGAGTTGAGCAAACTTTGAGCATGTAAGAGTTTGGCATTTGATTCACGATGGCTACCGATGCAGCCTTAGGGCATCCTGGAAAACCAGTCAGAGTTAAGCAGGGAGGCCTTAGGCTGCACTCACAATGGATCAGCTCCTCGCGGTTTTGTTGCACCACCAATAATGCATGGCGGGCTATTTAAATGCTGCTGTCAGTTTTGACAGTGGCATTTAAATGGTAAATAGCCAATAAGGTGATTGCTCCTTGCTAGTTATTAGCTACAGCCCCCAGCTTCTGAAAGCATCTGGGAAGCGCCATGCATGGAGCAGGCTTGAGTCCAGACCCAAGTCCAGACAATGTTGATATAGTAGAGGTTGGTGGGCACACCAAATGGAGTTGCCAAGGGAAAAAAAAGTACAATCTATGTAAAAAAAAAAAAAAAAGGATTTTTCTGACACTCACCAAATCTTCTGTAAAAGGATTTATTTACAAATGTACAGTACAAGCATAGTAGGCTCTGCATACCAGACAGGACACATTTCGCCTTTCTTGTTTTTCTCAACTAGCCTTATACATGTAGTTCTAGTCTTTTGTGCACAGTTGGAAGATGCTTTGACATGATCGACAGAGGCGGGTACATTCTAGCTTGCTGTGCTCTCTCCCCCCATCACCAATGTGGCCGTGGATTTGCTTCTTAGCCAGATATTATCTCTGCAAGCGTCACTGGTAGTTAAGGTAACAGTACAGCAGAACAGCAGAATAACTGGTTACAAATCCAAGCATAACAAAAAAAAAATTATAACCAAAGTTAGTACACAAGACCATCTCAGCGGTGGTGTCAGTATCACAAAGACCAACCAACCACCAGAAGGTTCTAAATTAATAATCAATATCTAAAAGGAAACAGAAAATCACATTAGGAATAAGGAAAAACAGGATGGAAAAAAAAAATACATTAATGTGGACAAATCATACTCTCTATTCAGGCCAGCAGGCTCCAGTGTTTAATGAGAATGTATCCAGAATGCTCCCTGCGGCATAACATATTTTTTTTTACACTGCTACCCCTCCCCCCCCCCCCTTTCTAGGGGCATGTACTTTTTCAATCACTTGAAAAAGCAATCAGGATATATTGTGTCAAGCTTCTTTAAAATGATGGGGTAACGCTAGTAACAAATTACCCCATTCGTAATTTGTATTTTGATATCCTGTCTTTAATGGGTTGGATAGTTTGGCCAACATAGTTTGTCGCATGGGCATGGTATGCCGGTATGGGAGTGGTTAAATGTGCTGCCCTTCTGAACTTAATTGCATTGCTCACATCTCAAACATGGAAAAGTCCCCCGTTTTCTAGGCATTAATACTCCCTTTTTCTCCAGTTCTTCACTCTAACAAGTGTTCTATGTAAATTGGGGGCTCTATTATTGCATATTAGGGGGGGATTATGAAACTCTTGTTCATATGGGTTCGCTTGTATCAAGATGTGCCAATGTTTTTTAATAATACCATCAACTTTACCACTAAAAGGTTAATACTCTTTGGCACTATACAAATAAGTATTATTAATAATAATAATAATAATAATAATAATAATAATAATAATAATAATAATAATAATAATAATAATAATATTATTTCAGTAGGAATAAAGGTTGAATCCCCAGTTGACAAACAGCCCAGAATACTGGTGACTTACCTCTTTTGGAGAAGACCCCATATTCATAGTTGAAAGTTCTATTAATCAAACCCTGAATATCTAATTTTGTGTTACAAGATATTAAAAAGACATTAAAATTAGCTTTACTAATAATTTCTTCATATTCAGAGATTTCTGGATCCAGTCCACTTTTTAGAGCAGAAATATAGAATCTTTTGGAGGGATTAAAATTTAAAGTCTCATTTCCGACATTGCGTTAATCTGCTGCCAAAATACATGTATTTCTGGACAGTAAACATAGAAGTACATAAATAAAGTGTGTTGCCTAGCACATTTCCAACAAGAATTATTAGCAGACGTTTTGGGTATAATGATGGTCATCCATATTATAAATTGATGGCTACTTGTCTATCCTCTTTAGAAATCTAAATGCCTCCAATGTTTAACCTCAAATTTGGCACATAGATACTTTGGGTGCCTAAAAAAAGTTTATGTAAAGGTCATGACCTTGTCAGACGTACACAGGACTCATTTACTGTGGTTCTCTGTTATTAGACATTATCACAGACTGTGGTCTATATCCATCCAAATGTGTGAACATATTAAAGGCTCTAGAGTTCAAGGGGCAGCTTGTCTCCCCTTGCTACTGCCATCTGCCAATCTTGAGCAGCCTGCATCTGTTTAAGTAGTGTAACAATCTGGCTATATTGCTAAGATGAGGAATGGGGAAACAAGAAGATGGGTAACAGTGAAATTGCTGTTACCCGTCTCCTTGTTTCCCCTATCCTCATCTTACCAATAAAGCCGGATTGTTACTTTATCTATTGTTGAGTACCGTCTATCGCTGTTCTCAAAGATTTTTGTGGCTTGTTTTTTTGGACTTAGCACCTCTAGTGAGTGACCAACTGAGGGCTTGTCTTATCCTACAGAAAACAGGGATTGACATCCACATGTTTTCTGCTTATTCTGTCCTATTTAAACTAGCTCCACCTACTCCTCCTTGTCTGTGCATTGTTGCATTGCTGCATACCAAGCAAATGTGTGTTTGTGTGATTCTGCTGACTATACATTTATCCTGAGCTTTGTATCTTCTTTCTGCCTTACCCCTGTCTGTACCGCATGCCTCTCCTGTAGCCTACTCAGATTATCTGACCTGCCTCTGAAGCTGCCTGCCCTGACCATTCTTCTGTCCGACTACGATAGCCATTTCATCTCTGGTATTTCACTGACTCTCCTGCTGACATCATGGCCTGCTGTCTATGATATCTCAGTTTGTCCCCTAGTGCCTTGCAGTACTTTGTCTGGTCCTTGGGGACTAGCTGCTGCTCACACTGGGACCACATTGTGGAGCCACAAGGTGTCCTCTAGCTGCACAAGTCCAACTTCTACATCCTGGCATGGGATAGATGGTGAAGACCTAGAGGGCACTTAGACTCCGCTTCCTGGTGTGGCCCACAGCCAAACTCGTTGAGCAGCACATTGGGTCCACACTCACTGTCTGTTACACTGTCTGTCGCTCAAATTCAATACCAGTATCACAGATTTTTCTAACCCTAATAAATTGGCCAGTTGGTACCTCAAAAGATCTGAAGGGGTATGTAATATGGAGTTGATAATAGTCTGTTTAATGTGAATAGGGGAATGCAGAATTGCTGTATGGTCAGCTGTGACGTAATGATCTAAAAAAAATTATAGACTCCCGTCAGAAGAATGTTTGTTATTCAAGTTTAAAATCCCCGGGAATATCTGAAGAGATATTTATTTGGCAGGGCACAAGATAAAGATATCATCAATGAATTTGATCCTGGAGATTACCTTGCCAGCCCCTTGATGAAACCCAACATGTAGCCAAACAATGTCCAATACTAGATGCATGTACAGGGTATTGTAGCTGGTATGAACAAAGAATGAGGAAACTGAGTCAGCTCACCATGTGCAGGGTAACGTAGTAGAGTGAATGGTTTCCCAATGTAGGACTGGAGCACGTGTAGAGGGAAGCTTGTAGCTGGTAGACTATCTTCTTTGGAAGATAACGGTGACGTCTACCGCCTACAATAACATGACAACATGGTCTAATAAGAACTAACTAAGGGTAACAAGTGTTGCTGAGCCTATCATAAGGAGACAACAAAGTCCTTTATGGGATATATGGTGACATTGGTATATCTGGCCTAGCCACCAACTCTTATTGTGAGCCTCTGACATCTCCAAATAAAGGAGAGACCAATATTCTCACTCTGTATTGACCACCATTATCTTGTCATACCATTGATGGTTTATGTCTTCTAAGAACATCTGCTCTTGATGGATCTACAGTTCTATGTATTTTCCTAGCGTAGGGACAGCCTCCTGCACTCTGATTTGTGGGGACGCCCATATCAGTGGGTCCATATGTAATGCGTAGGCATGGACACTACAGGCAAATGTACATATGTGTGTAAATAGATTGAGTGTTTTTGTATGTTCATCACTTACCTGTTTGATCGTAAATTCTTCAGTATATATTCTTCAGTAATGGTTATACAGTGTTTTGTTCTAATGTTGGGATGACACCCAACATGAAGCACCTCCCTTTCCCTATATACTAAAAATAAATTTTTGACACCACTTACCGGAAGGAAAAGATTTTTGAAGACAAAATATTAAATAGACTAAATAAACTAAATACTAAATATAAAGATTTTGGCTCCAATTTAGTAAACTAGTAACTGGTGTAAACTATCCCCAGCAACCAATCACAGCTCAGCTTTCACTTAACCACAGCTGAAAGCTGAGCCATGAATAGTTTATACCAGTTTCTATTTTACACTGTTTGATAAATCTGGGCCTTAGTCTCCGACTTAAGATATAGGAAAGTATTTGGGAGAAATCTGAATAGGCATCGATAGTAAAGGAAAGAACAGTAAAAGCCTGTTCACATTGAGTAAAAGAGGCGGAATTACGCAGTGGAGCCCACCCTTGCCACAGAATCCCATCTCTCTCTGTAAGCCTTGCGAGCCTCCACTCTCTGTCAAAAATTGACCTGTCAATTCTTTCAGCAAAGAACGGCGGAGTGTGTTGCACCCATTGATACACTGAGGCAGGCGGGATTCTGCGTCGGGGGCTCCGCTGCAGATTTCTGGTGTGAACCTACCCTAAGAGTTATAGGAGAAAGTAATATGATGGAAATTTGGACCCAGGCCCGTTCTAATTTTAACAACCTACAAATAAACATCAGTCATTTTTGAGTAATCTTTCTGAGAATTCCACTATTTTGTACACAGAATAACTGAAAATGTATTATTATTATTATATATTAGTAACATGTTGGTGTCAATTGCATCATTTTACACCCATAATAACTAACAATATCTATTATTTAGACAAAGGTAATTTTTGTGCGACGTTCACCATTTTGTGCCCAGAAAAATGACAATTTGTCTTCATCACACATCAGCAATTCCTTTTGTGTACAGAATGACTAACAATCTATATTAAGGAGACACTGTGCTGCTTTGCATCCAAAATAGCTGACAATTCATATTAATTACACATCAGTCATTTTTGTGTGATTTTTGCCCTTTTGTGGCCAAGATAACTGACAATTTATATTAATTACACAGGAGTCATTTTCGGTTTGTCTTCCAAAGTGGTATCATTGAAAATTACTCCTCAGTTTGCAAAACACAAAATCTATCAAATGAGCTGATGATGAGCTGACCACTCCAGTCCCTCTCATTCCTCTACTGAATGGACTTCATAGCTGGAAAGGTCAACTTTGATTTACACATATATCACTTTACAAGGTAGGGGAGGGGAATATGATACATAAGGAATATTAGATCTGCAGGAAGGGCTGAGAGAAGGATGGAGAGATAAGGCAGACAAGGAAAGAGATAATACATGTAAAAATAGGGATGATACTTCTAGGGTAAGAAATGATAACTGGGTAGGAGGAGATGATCTTAGAGCAAAAGAAAGAATTTTGAGGGGGTGGTGATCATGAGGCTATCCTGAGGAAAGGGAGAAACTTCTTTGGGATAATCTTCAATTTGGTAGGTTAGCAAGAGAGAAGAGAACGTAACTGGGTTTTTATGTCTGTAACAATGGAACCAAAAGGATACTACTGTATTCTCCTGCATATAAGACTACTTTTTAACCCAGGGAAATCTTCTCAAAAGTCAGGGGTTGTCTTATATGCCAGGTGTCGTCTTATAGGGTGGGTGCCGAAACACGTTGAGGCCACTGCATATGGTGTGGGGGGGGGGGGCTCAAAAACAGCCACATCCGCTGTTGCCGCCCATGTGTGCGGCAATCGTATGATGGGTAGAGTCAGTTGTAGGTTTCAGGGGTATGGAAAAAAGAGATACAGTAAAGTGGCGCTCTGTCTAGAAAAACACACCTCTTTCAGATGTCTGGCCCACCCTTGTATCCTACCGGTATTACTGTACCTCCTTCTCTGCCTCTCAGATCTCATTGCTGTCTTTTTTATTAATTTTTTATTTGGTGTGCGTTGGAAGAGGGGTACTTTTCTACGGCGAGTATTTCCCGAACTCTATATTTTAACTAGTAGAACATGCCACAAAATAAAATAAAAATATGACCGTAATTTTGAGGTTAAAATACGGCTGCATTTTATGGAAATTAAAACAGTAGTGTAGACACAGTCTATCAAAAATAGTGAACATGCTTTTTATTTACAACCTGCTTTAGACAAATAAGGCCGTTTTTTATATGTTTACACATTGTTTTAATTTCACTCACCTTGTTCACTCACTCAAGCTGTGAGTGTAAAAAAACATGAAAAAATATAGAAAAGTTCTAAGGGTTTGAATACTTTTTTACTTTTTCAAGGCTATATATATATATATATATATATATATATATATATTGCGGCTTAATCAAACTAAAGTATAGCTTAGCCAAACTATACTCTTAGGAAATAAGAACACAAAAGATCACATTAGCTAGCAGCTAGAGTAATCCTATATTCTAGGCTTCCATTTAATGATAAGCACCTGCTTTTTATATATTAGATTTTCTTTGATATTATCAGAGATGGTTGGCCTGTGTTTAGGATTTTAATGCAAATAAATAAAATGCACAAAGGATTAAAAAAGATGAAACATTTGTAATGTTTATTATTTGTATATGTTTTCCTTGAAAAGCTAAAAAAAAACAAAAAAAAAACACATCTATTATGTATGAGATTAGCAATCATATTCTCTTCCTGGAAGCAATGTAAGCTAGGAATAACAGCACAATTTCATACTGTACCTGTAAATGTTGTTATTTCTTCCTATTTAATACATTTATAAACAAAATGAAGCGCACATTGAAATGGATTGTTTTAGGGATGCTAGTGTGCTCATTTATGAAATATTTTTTATGTTTTCATTTTGTACTGTTGCTTGCATGCCGGGCTGGTTGTACTATAATAAAAGCTCACTAAAATGAGAAACAATAAGGCGAAGCATATATAGAGTTATCATCTTTATTTGTAATTATTCATAACCTGTGAATAATAATACATTAAAATGAGATTAAAGGTAATATATCACCTAGCTTTGTTTATTATATTTTATTTATTTTTTTATTTTACTGATTAGAGATAGATACTGAAAATGCTTTTTATTTCTAATCTCTCTATTTTCTAATTATAATTTTTATTTTATTTAATTGATTATTATTTGGCTGCCATGTTTCCTGAGCTATTTTAAAAACATTTGATGATATTACAGCCAGACCCATGGACTATAGGCAGAATAGACAGGACCTGTTGAATTCAGATTCGAATGCGAAAGACTTCTAAGCATGCTCAATTACTTTTATGACGGTCATTCTACAGGAATGGCTGAGTTTTGAGTAAAAGCTATTGTGTGTGCCTCTGTTATCTATATAATGGTGTCAACTTTTGCTGTACTTTTGTGTTAGTAAGAAGGGAAATATGTTAGTACAGAACAGGAAGTCAAAGCTACATTTTAAAGAGGCTGTCCTGAGAAATCTTAAACCCCTTGGTGGCCAATTGGTTCAGTCTGGTCCCTAAGGGGTTAAGTGGATATGCTATCTGACAACCCCCCCCCCCCCCCTTCACCAAATCGAACAATTTTTCTGAGTATTGTGCACCTGCACCAGCAAGGGAGGGGTTAAGTGAATTAAGCCCTCACCTTGCTTGGGCAGATGCAATGCACTCCGGACAGAAGATGGACCATGGTCTGGCTCCCAAGAGATTAAGGTGGGATTTTTGCTATCCCAAGCCTACTAATGCCAAGCTCCTACTGTCCAGTCTAGGAGCACCACTTTTTGATGCTTTGGGACTGTTGGTACTATGTGGTGGTGAGTATTGGGAAAATAATTTAGTGGTAATGTTAACCATTTTACAGGCTAACAGTAATCCCCAGATTATAAGTGGGTGCCATCTATCAGAAGTCTTCCACTACTAAGCCTGTAAAGTAAATAAAAAAAAAATACAGACTAGATTTTTTTTTTATTGAAATAAAAACATCCCCACACCCCAATCCAGAGTAGTTCGCAGGATACTGATATCTGAAAAACAAAAAGGAGACTCACAAAAAAGGCTGTTGGGTGTTCTGCTCCTTACAGTATGTAGCATCTGTACAGATAGCTGCTTACTGTCTGACTGGAGGTTAAAAGGGGATGTTATGCATCCACACTTAACCTCTTTAGGGAAAAACTGAAAAATCTGGTCCACAGGGGGTTAGGTGGGAATGCTATGCACCCCCACTTAACTCCTCGGGGGCAAGACTGGACAATCTGACCCCTGGGGGGTTGGGTGAGGATGCTATGCAACCACTACAGGTGCTCAGTCAGTGGCTGAAGCAGTGTTCCGCCTCAGTTGCAGACCCAGCACATCAAGCTCCCTGTGCTGGGTCTGCTGAAGATAGAAGTCTGGAGCATTAACTATAATCCCCCCCGCCATGCACCCCTTAATGGGTTTCATGCATTGGAAATGCATTATGCATAAAAGGCATTGAGCACTATAGAGTAGCCTGATGCTCAAGTGAGCATTATAGCAACGTATAATAATTAATAAAACCAATGTCCCATGATGAAACCAATTTGAAAAACTTGTCAAAGTAGAGCTTGTATGTTTCCATTTTGGAGTCCATTGTGCTTTTGTGCCATTTGGGTTTGTCTTGCTGGCTGTAAAGCACTTTAGTTGCTGTGTATATTAATAATATGTATTCTTAGACTCATGCCTCATTTACAATATGTCAAATTTAACCTACATATTTCTGGCCTCTTTTTAACACTTTGGGCCTCATTTTTTAAATCTGTCTAACAAGAAAAAAAAACTGTCCCTGTTACCTATGACAACCAATTACAGTGAAATGTTCATTACTACAACACAGAATTGATGGCTCTTCCAATTATGACAAATTGTCCAGGTCCGTAATGTAATATCTATGCAAAAATATAATCTCCATTGGCTTCACATTTATCTAGGTCTTCAAACTTCTATCTATTTACTATCTATTTACTATTTATCTATTTACCTGTAACGATTTTCTCCCCCAAATGTCTTTTATAAGCCAGTTTTAGAGAAGCTTAATACAGACACAAGTGCATGAGTGTTTCAAATGACCCGAACTAAAAGCATTATAGATCCCTATTATGCTTTAGGTTTGGTTCATTAGATCTGTGTTCACACTAAGACCTGCTTTAATAAGGTAGGTGCGAAAAGGTGTCCATGTTAGACTTGTCTGATCTCTGCCTTATTGTGGAGTTTCAACAATTACAGTTCAAGTTGAGTTTAGAAAGACCTGGTGGCAATTGTTCTGAAGCCATGTCTTTTCTCTTTGATTGTCTTTTTATTTAAGTGAGCAAATAAACATAACACCAAATGACATGTAAGCAGAGTTTGGGGGAACAATGGAAAAGCCATATTCTGTATAAGGCTGGGTTCACACTACATAAAACACCTGCCGTTCTGTGACACTCACAGAACGGCCGGTGTTACTAAAGATCATCCCAGACATTACTGCAGTACCGGCCGGATGATCTTCATTTCTGATTAATTGGGATGTGGGTGCCGCACGCTCCATTGTGTGAACTGACAGGTCACACAATTGGTCACTGCTCCCTTCTTTGAAAGACTTAAATTTTAATATCACAATTTTTGGTCATGGCATTTATGGTTGAAATGGCCCACATCAGCATGATTACTGATGTTGATCATTAAAACATAAGAGACAGGGGTATGTTATACAGAAGGAGTACACCAAAAATAAAAATTATTATAAATTTACAAAATAAAAAAAACCCACAAATATGAAACAACAATGATAAGGAAGAAAAGATCCCTACACAACTTTAAAAACATTTAAAATTCCCAAAAAGACTCATGCAGTATAAAAGGTCCCCCGGGCCAACAACGCAGTAAGACAATACAGCTCACAATCCCTCACAAGATGACAAAATAAATGCCAAAAAAATACAAAGAATAACCCAATGAATGATCTATATAAGGTGCTCTATAGGTAAAACCTAAGAATAAATACAAAGTAAACCAGTGCAAACTAAGAAAATACGAACAAACAAAAGTAATTTGTATCACCATATTAAGAGTAAGATTTGAATTTTTTGGTGTTCTCCTTCTGTAAAACATACCCATGTCTCTTCTGTTGTGGTCCATTTGTGTTGGTTTGTTTAGGAAGCACCCTTTTATCTGGGTTGTGCAGCCCCCTCCCCCCTTATTGTTTGAAGATCATTAAAAGTGAGTGCCAGCTGCTAATGGCATCCAATGTTCACCATCTATGATGCATGCATAGCTCCTAAACTCACTTTATTGTCTGCTTGTAACTGCATGACAGTCATGCACATCATATGTCATTTAAGGAAACGTGTCACCACGGCTGCAGGGTTAAAGCCTGACAGACCCCCGTGGAGCCCCTTATATTTACCCCTTCCTCGAAGTCCTGGTCCCGACCCTCGTCCCGTTGCTGAGAAATCCCCATCAGAAGCCGTGTGCGCGCTCACCAGAGATAAGTCTGACGCCCATAGAGAATGACTGCTTCTGACAGGGATTTCTCGGCAATGGGGCAGGGATCGGGACTTCGAGGAAGGGGTAAATATAAGGGACTCCACCAGGGTGTCTGGCGGGCTTAACCCTGGCAGCTGAGGTGACAGGTTCCCTTTAAGTGACAGGAGCTGTTCTATAGATTTGAGTGGTAAAGTTGTCTGTGCATGCTCTGTGGCCTTTGAAGAGATCATTTCATGGGGAATTTTAGGCTTAGTGGTCAGAATAAAAACTGAAACATTTCATCATTTAAAATATAGAGTGCAAAATTGAAAATTCTAAAAATAGGTTTCACATCAAACCTTGATTAAAACAATAGGCCATTTTAAAATAACATATTACCTATAACTTACATTGAAACTGATTTTACACTGATGGTAAAATAATGAGAACCCTCTCTCCAGTGTTAACTGCAATAATTGTGTCTTGTAGTTCTATTCCTATCTGTGTTGTTCACTGATCACAGTTCCTCACAGAGATCCTCTCCTAACACCTGCTATCTCTAAAATGTCTATTGAAGCTAGTTTTTTTTGCAGAAGCAGGTCATAGATAACGAGCATGTTTATTATATTGATGGTCGTAATTAATTATGGACATTATTCTATACAATGTGTGCACACGGCAGGCCAATTTCCCCTTGACGTTATTACACTGAAAATACAGCCTCATTTCTACTTCAAGATTAGGGCTCTAGTTTGGTATTATTTTACTGTGTGTGAACATAGCCTAAAGTTTAGAAAACAGTCAATAGGACATAAGGGGGCACATGGACATGCCTAAAGTGTACCTGTCGTAATAGCTTTCAAAATCTAAATCAACAGTAGATGTGATATAAAGAAAATTTGCAATTAACATTCATTATTTTTTATTTTGTTATCATGAAAAACGTGGTACTTCCTGTTCTCTGACTTTTTTTTCTCAAAGAGTCAGAAAACAGGAAGTGCTGTGTTTCCCAGGCCATCTGAGCACTCACAGAGAAGTCATTCGTGTGATTAATGGACGTATTGAGCAGTGACTCTCTGTAGTGGCCGGAATTCCTGTGTTTAGTATGTTTTTTTCAACCTGCACAAGACTAAAAAGCTGCTTTCTGGAGACTGGACCTGGATTTCTGGTAAGTTCAGCTTTGTTTTACAGCATTATAACAAAAAAAAAACCACAGTGACACTTTAAAGACACACTATCAACAGATTTATGCAGTCCTATCTAAGGGTAGCATAAACTAGTAACAGAGAAACTCAACAGAATGATATATTACTTACATTTTTCTGTGCAGCTGATCCAGAGATATCCTGCTAAATAACATGGACAATAAGTAGTCCTCTTCATTATGTGCATGAGCTCAGTAGTCCTCAATATTCATGACAAGCAGAAAACTCATTGCAACTCAACCTATTGCATATAGAAAATATTGAAATGTTACTTTAATGCATTGATACATTGATAATCTGTGTAAGCAAATAAGGATAACCAATATAATAGTCTAAATTAAAATACACATAAAAATATTTGGAACTGTTATGTGGATAAGGGATTTAGTTAGCCATAGACACTTTTATTTTTTGACAGTTCTAATGAGAATCCTGAGAATATGTGCCTCACCAGGAAATTAGAAATAAAGGATTCACCATAACAGCTTTGTTAAAGTTTCTTCTTTCTATGACTAGCATTCATAGGAGAATAGGGATGTATGACCCATGGTGTACATTAAGTCATATCTATATTAGTGTAATAAAACAAAAACAAATTGTAAAAAAAACATTGTCACCACAGGATACCACTCTACAGCGAATGCTAAAGACAATGACCAAGGGTTGTTATGCCTTTGTAATTGACCAAAGCCTCAGTGGTGCAATTCTCTAAAATGTAGCCTCTGTAGCTGTAAATATTGCATTGAGTTTGGCCGCTGTATGCAGAACTCATTGTGTTTTTGACATAATGGTGCGCCATAAAAATACGTATTTTAGCAGATGTCAGGAATTTAAATTAGACAACAATATTCTTTGTAATTATAGTTCATGTAGGTGCATCTCAGCCCTGTAGACACATCATTTTTTATTCAGTATGGTAAAAGGGCCTTTTTTTTCAGTCTTCATTTTCAATTTTACAGCTGTAATTGATCAGCCAATTCCCAAAGTTGCTTTCGTAAAGCTGTGCTTCTTTTTTGGACTATTACGCCAACAAATATCACTTACAGTATATTTCTCTAATAGTAGTACTGTAATGTAAATCATATATAATACAATATTTATAGACATCACTATTTAATTGATGCTGGAAATTGTATACTTCACTTTAAATATAAACACAATAACTTGTTTATAGTTGCTTAGTATATTATAAATGTATAATTTTGATCATATCTATGAATATACAGTACAGTGCAGGGCTTGCCTCAGCACAGGGCTTTCCCGGGCAAGTGCCAGGGCTCTCTAGGGGCCCAGAGAGGGAGAGGGGCCGGGTGTTCTAATGTTCAGCCTGCTCACTGTAGTACAGGGTGAGCACCAAACATAAGAAGACACCGGAGATGGAGCAGAACCTGCACAGAGAGAGAAAAGGGTGAAGGACCTGATCACATGACCCGAAGGTCCTCAACCTTACAGTGTGGAGAGCAGCCCAACAGAGAGAAAGAAGGAGAAGACTGAACTGTAAGTGTTGTGTGTCAGTGTCACTGAGTTAGTGTCTGTCAGTCAGTGTCAGTCAGGCAGTGTTTGTGTCAGTAATGTGTACTTTGTATGTTAGTGGTGTCTCAAGTGATTGTGCATAGTGTGTGGATGAGGGGCCCACTGATGTGCAGAAGTGAAGAACCAGTCACCAACCAATGACTGTATGACAGGTCTAACTGATTAATGTGTTGGGGCATGGAGATATTGAGGAGTGACCAATTTAGGGAACCTTTTTTTGTATTAAAGGGGAGGCCGCGGCTCAAACTTTTTTTCAGCCAGTAGCGGAGTCCCACCACATCCACTGACTGGCTCAGCGGGCCTGACAGGTCACATTCCAAGTCCCCACTCAGACCTAGAAATCATCTGGGACCAGCAACTGGAGCCCATGACAGTGGACCCCAGCCCTGGAGCCAGGGAGGTAAGTGCATATTGTTATGTTCACCCACCTCCTTGAAAAAAAAAAGTCCAAGTCTGGACTTATCCTGATGATGTTGAACATTTAATAGACAGAATGCATATAATTGTATCATCACAATACATACTTTACAATCATGTGGAACATATTCACCAAAGAACATACCATACCATTCCCTTCTCATCCCCCCATTCACACCACTCCATACCCTAGACCTTAGTCACCAAAAAATGACTGTATGTACAGCTCTAACTGCTTGGAGTGTTGAGGAATAGTGATAGGAAGGGACGACTAATTTAGGGAACCTGATAATCCTGCTTTAAATTTGTGTTTTAAGGGCACATAGTAAACAGATAGTAGCAAGCCCTCCCAATAGTGACCCATATAATAGTCACCCCTCCAAATGTTCCATATAGTAGCCAGCCTACTATATATATATATATATATATATATATATATATATATGTATGTGTGTGTATGCGTGCGTGTGTGTGTGTGTGTGTGTGTGTGTGTGTGTGTAGTAGCCAGCTATCCCCAATAATCTTTTATATAGAAGTCAGGCCTTTCCAAAAGTGTCTTATATAGAAGCCAGGCCTCCCTAATAGTGTCTTATATAGAGGTCATCATTCCCTAATAGTCTTATATAGAAGCCAGGCCTCCCCAATAGTCTTTTATAGAAGTCAGCCTTCCCAATAGCCTGTTATATAGTAGCCATCCCTCCCCACGCTCCCCAATAGTCTTATCTAGACGCCAGCCCTCCACAATAGTCTTAGATAGAAGTCAGCCCTCCCAATAGTCTTATATAGAAGTCAGCCCTCCCAATAGCCTGTTATATTGTAGCAAGCCCTCTCCACCCTCCCCAATAGTCTTATCTAGAAGCCAATCCTCCACAATAGTCTTATATAGAAGCCAGCCCTCCACAATAGTCTTATCTAGAAGCCAGCCCTCCACAATAGTCTTATATAGAAGCCAGCCCTCAACAACAGTCTTATCTAGAAGCCAGCCCTCCACAATAGTCTTATATAGAAGCCAGCCCTCCACAATAGTCTTATATAGAAGTCAGCCATCCACAATAATCTCATATAGAAGCCAGCCCTCCACAATAATCTTATATAGAAGCCAGCCCTCCACAATAATCTTATATAGAAGTCAGCCCTCTACAATAATCTTATATAGAAGTCAAACCTCCCAATAGCCTGTTATATAGTAGCCAGCCCTCTCCCATAGTCTCTTATATAGTAGTCAGCCTTCCCCCCTAGTATGTTATATAGAAGCCAGCCTTTCCCAAGTCTCCTATACAGTAGTCAGTCACGTCACCACATTATAATCTGCAATGTTGGCAGGCCAGATTTATCAAAACAGAAGAATAGTGTGGCGGGCCAAAAATAATGGCACTGCGGGCCAGAGTTTGACATGTCTGGTATAGATTATGGGGGATGTTACATGTAAGTCATTAGGGGAGGGAAAAGCATGGTTAGGGTTGTAGACAGAGACAAGGTAGGAGATGTAGGGAGGACATTGTGGGTAAGCAAGAGGAGTTTGTACTCTATTCTGAATGAATCAGAGCAATGCTGAGAGTTTTAGCTGATTCAAAAGTGAGGAAGGGACTTTAAATGTTTTGTTTAACATTTTATAAAGAGGATTGGCATTCGAGACAGGAATTGGCGATGCATGGTATTTCTTGCCATTTTTCTTATTTTTCAGAGCAGTTTTTCAAAATATTTGCTCACAGGCAAGTACAATTAAATCATACAGACACAGAGGAAATGTCAGGTTAGTGATTTTCTGGAATTGTCCTTGTGCCAGAGGAGATAAATATGCTGACATTTAACGTATTGTTATCTGTGCACATGAATTGGTCATTCCCAAATAAAGTTAACATTAAATCTACATATCATTAGTTTGGGGTGATGATATGAAAAAATTGGGTGCATAGTCATTATAGTGTGTCTGTATTTGGTAATTCAGGTTGTATTCAAAACAGTTGCCAGAAAGCAGATATTTCTTGGCAAAGTAGATTGCAGTAAAACGCTGGTAAAAAAAATAGCCTCTTGACTGCCTTGAAAAGTATAATTAGTATAGCAAAGCAATGACACTGATCTTTTTGAAATATTTTCTATATTCACTTCTATGCCGAAAGACTACAGTATACATACATTTAAAAGTAAATGATCAATTTAAATTTTTTTCTGGTATTGCAAACTTAATTTAAAAGTTAGCTTAGCGTTTTCCATTTTTTAAAGTTTACCGGCCTCAGGTGGCTTGACATTTATTCTAAATTCAATATTCAAAATTCTCAACATTAGTAACTAAATGGCAAAAACTTCTGAAAATGGTTACAATTAGCATCCATATAGTGAGGGCGATAAGGTAGCTACTGGCAAATGCCAACTGGGCTAACACAACAGACATGAGATTATATGTATTATAGCGTAAAATCACCAGTTACTTTCCCTTGTACTTGAAGAGGGAGAAAAATAAAATGAAGTCAGGCAGACCAAACCATTTCTAGTTCAGTTTTGTACTGAAAGTCTGTAAGTAATGAAGTCATCATTTTTCTAAAGTTTATTAAATTGGGATTTCTGGCATATGTTTAAAAGTCAAATCTTGCTGAGGCTACATAAAAGAAAAAAAAAGTTATACTTTCCTACTTCTAGTTCCCCCGCAGCTCCTGTTTGACTCCTTCCAGTCCATTGCATCTTCCTGCTGCTGTTACAAGAGCTCAGATCAGGACCTACATGCTCAGCCAGTTATTGGCCATAATGTCCTCCCTTGCCAAGTGATTGGCAGATTCTGCTTCAAGATTTTTGGGGGGACCAAAAGGAGCCAAACAGGAGATGAGAAGAACAATCATGGTACAGTGGATAGAAACGTATATTTTTTGTGTTTAATTTTTATGAAGCCCCAGCAATATCTGGGATATCTGAACATTACAATTAATGTTTCCTTAGGCCAGTGTTTCTCAACTCCAGTCCTCAAGACCCACCAACAGGTCAGTTTATGAGGATCTCCTTAGTATTTCACTGGTGATATAATTATACTCAGTGCATCAGGAATTATCAAAGGTGTTCTATGTATGAGATATCCTCAAAACATGAACTGTTGGTGGGTCTTGAGGACTGGAGTTGAGAAACACTGCCTTAGGCTATCTTCCCACAATGGGAAAATGTCGGACGACTTTCTGGACAACCATCATTTTGGTAATGACAGTTGCAAATAATGTTCACGATCATTATTTGTGACCGTCATTACCAATAGACGGCCACCTTTTGGGGCTTAAAGCGTAACTGTCATTTCAGGGCCATTTTTTTAAAAAACATTAAATATCAACAGTTCAAGCGATTTTAAGAAACTCTGTAATAGGTTTTATAAACCAAAAGAGTTTCCTTCTGGACTGAAAAAGCAATCTCCCAGCCTCCCCCCTCACTTCAGAAGAAGCAGGATTTCTGTCTCCATTATGTGGCTATGGAGAGGGGAGGGGCTGTTAGGAGTGACTGAGCACGGAGGATTTCTGCAAAGCACAACACCCTGCAATCTTCTCTCAGTAAGTTCATAGATAAGCACTGACTTTTCTGACCCCAGAATCCAGCGTTTTAGGTGCCCAGAGAGTCTACAAACAGCTGACCTTCATGTCACCTCTTCCTGCTCCCTCATCTCCCTCGGCCCCTCCCCCCTCCATAAGGATAGAATGGAGAGAGCAGAACCTGTCTTCACTGGCTTCTCTGTAATGAAGACGTGTTTGCCTGATAATGTATAGATAAGAAGTCAGGGGGAGAGGCTGGGAGATTGCTTCTTGAGTACAGAAAGAGTCTTTTTTGGCTGATAAAACCTATTACAGAGTTTCTTAAAATCCCTTAGACTACTGATTTCTGCAATAAAAAAAAAATGACAGTTACGCTTTAAATGATGACCATCTAGAAAGACGCTCATCATTTTCCAGTTGTGCAAACATAGCCTAAGGGTGCCTTCACATGTACCGTTTTGCTGCGTTTTTAACAGTGCGTTTTTATCGGTGCATTTTTGTTGCATTTTTTACATGTTTTCATGTGAAAATCAAAACGCGCATGTAAAAACGCAGCAAAAACACAGCTTTAAAAACGCAGCGTTAAAAACGCAGCCATACGGTACGTGTGAAGGCACCCTAAGGCTATGTTTTCACAACTTGAAAATGATGAGCGTCTTTCTAGATGGTCATCATTTAAAGCGTAACTGTCATATTTTTTTTATTGCAGAAATAAGTAGTCTAAGCACGTGTGAAGGCACCCTTAATCTGGTACGCAGATGTTTTGCCTATGTAGACTGTTCTACAAGGGCTAAACATTGCATAGACAATCAAATCCCTTTTTCAGATTATGGAATCTTTAATTACACAGATGACTACTCCAAAGGTAAATATTTAGCACGGAAAAACTTAAACAAATACAGGAGCCTCATTTAAAATTTTCTTTTAGGTTAGGTTTACATACTGTCATTTTCCGGCCATCTTTTTAGACTGCTGTCCATAAAAGCATCTGCAAAACATCAGCCCTAAAGGGTTTTTTATTTACTCATTTTAACAACATTTAAAGACATTCGTGTCGGACTGGCCCACCAGCTTTAGAAACTGCACAAACACTACGTGACATGTTGTTTCCCACTGGTTCTACATTGGTGGGCCCCCAGGATAATTTCCTTTGGTGGGCCCCAGATACCCCAGTCCTACACTGTTCGACTTGCTTGCGTTTTGCAAATCTCCCAAGTTTTTACTATGTCTGAAAGAGATGGTAGTTTTTTGACTATGAGGGAGATTTATCAAACTGGTGTAAGTAGAATTGTCCTTGTTTGCCCCTAGCAACCATTTAGATTCTACTTTTCATTCCTCAAAGATTCTTTGAAAAAAGAAAGGTGGAATCTGATTGTTTGCTAGGGGCAACTGAGACAATTCTTCTTTACACCAGTTTGATAAATCTCCCCCTATGTTCCCACTACAGGAGCGGGCCGTCATTTAATGGCAAAAGGTGGCCGTCCTTTCATAATGAGGGACGCAAATAATTTTCATAAACATTATCAATAGACAGCCGTCATGTAGAATAGTAACTATGATAGTAAAAAAAGGGTATTGGTGGACAGAGGTTTTCGCACCCTGATGTCAAAATACCGCTTTCTCCTGCAGACATTAGAACATCTAGAAATTTTTTTACAGCAATTTTTTGATGTAAGGCACATATTCATTAGGTCCTGTAAGGTACTGTAGTTAACAGAGTTCCCAAATTTTGACTTTGAACCCAACTATACAATATAAATGTCATCAAACAAAACAATGATAACAATAGAAAAAACGAGGCAGGAGTACCAAAGCTTTGACAAAGCCAAACTGGAAATCATTATGTGTTAGAATAAAACACAGCTCCTCACATATGAAGGTGGATGTTTTCTTGTGACCAATAGGTGTCTCTTCAAGAAGTTTAGCTAACACTTTAAACATTAAAACTTTCAGGTCCTGCGGTATTACGGTATATAAGTTCTCTATATCAAGAGCCGTTATAGGCTACATTTTTCCGATTCAGTCTCTAGTGAGCGTACAAAATAATTTGTGTTCTTTATGTAGGCAGGGACTTTTTTTTAACAATGGATGCAGGACCCAGTCAATATACTTCATCAACCGATCCCAGCTACAATCAATACAACGTCCTGGTGCAGAGATAAGCATCTTAGGTATTTTAGGGAAAAATACTAACAAGGACACCACTGGAATTGGGGGGGGAGGAGCAAGTTCTCTGCTTTTTTACATGGGAAAAAAGTTCTGTTCTCCACTCTAACTCAGACAAATGTTAATAATGTGTGATTTTTTTTTCTCTAATGTAACATACCTGTCAGATCATAGAATTAATGTGTAGCCACATGATCAAAGAGAGACAACCTGAATTATTAAGTGTAATGCTTTAGGAAAAGTAGGTCTTAATGATACTAATGAATTATGTGCTTTCTTGTTGCTGCTCTAATATGTATATACATGTGTGTTGTTGTTAACCTTTCTTTCTATGATGTCACAAAGGGCTAGCATTCATACTGGTCGGGGTACATCAAATGGAGACTGGGTCATGGAGAGGACTGGATGTTTTCATTCAGACCGATCACACCCTTAGTTTATTCTCGCCAGACATGAGTCAGGTGACTTAGCTGTTCACTTGTTCTGTCTATTATTCATTCTGCCTATTGGTCCGGACACTAAGACCCTCATGAGCAAAGCTTTTGATATGTCTGTATAACCAGTCAAAAGTCACATTCGGAAAAAAAAAAAAATTACCCTTCCAGCAGAAGATTGATGATTATAAATGGCTGCCCTGCTCATTGGGCACTTCGTAACCCCAATAATGCAGCCGGCTCTGGTCACTGCTGCCGTTCACACACAGCCCTTGCTGAGTGGACCAGAAATAGCATTCCCAATGTAAAATAACATTTTACAGAAGTGTCCCTTTAAGATCATGCCCTTAATCTTTTAAAACCCTAGCAATGCCCTAAGAACAGAAGCAATGTTTACACATTATTATTTTTTTTAGTAAAGAACGGATGCTGGTTGCAATGGCATCAGCGTTCCGTTCTTTACTGCAGGGGTGGCATTGCATTGAAGTCAAAGCAATGCCGCCCGCTGTGTTAACAGTGTTATTCTAAAGAACGGCCTTAGAATAATGTACCTGCCATTATTTACGGACGCTGTCCTCTGAACAGCATCCGGAAATAACATCAGTTCACTCAACGTAAAGTGCAGGGGCGACCGCACATTACATTAACTTGAATGGCTAATTGATTTGCGGGCACACCAGACGGTGCCCGCAAATCAATAGAAAAAAAACAAAAAACATTCCTGCAGCCGATACAGAGGTATCGGCAACAGGAACCGGCTCAGTGCAGCCCAGCGATCGGCTGTTTAACAGTATCCGTTGCTATGCAACGGATGCCTTTAAACACTGTGTGAACATAGCCTTACTAAGGAGTCTAACGTGTGTCACTCTTCTAATGAGGATTGGTTTTTATTTGGTTCCAATATCTTGTGATTGATTTATTAAAATGTAGCACTGCCATAGTGAATGTATCTAAGTAAAAAGTTGCAAAAATTGTGCAAGCATATTCACCTGGTATTGACCAGACATAGGCTTGCACCTGTTTGTGCGAGTTTTTAAAAAGTTGCAAATGATAAATTGGGCGCTAATCCTTGATTAGATGATCTTCTGGGTGAATACTCAAAACAGGCAGATTTAAAAAAAAGTTGCATCTAAAAAATATTTGCCTATTGAATACTGGTTCATAAATAGAACTTAGACCAAAAATGGGTGAAAAATCCAATTATTCACCTAAAAATAGGCACAAAGCCCTTGATAAATTTCCCCAAATTAGCTATATTTAGTTTTTATTTTTGGTAGCTCTTAAACTTTATTTAAAAAAATAAATTGAATATATACTGTACATTGCATTCTGGTTGGTGTTTTTGGTTGTCTGGGTCTATCTTTTTTGTTTAATGAAATTTTTTTCAAAGCAAAGACAAAATACATATACTAAATACAAAATGCCATCTAAAATAAAGGAAAAACAACTTCCATAAATGTTACAAAAAAAGAAAACGCTGACAAAAATATTTTGTTCATGCATTTTAAAATTACAGAATAGACCACAGTGTGTAGTACCAGAAAACCTGTTTGGCCATACCACCTCAATTTTGTCGACATGGAGCCTACAAATAGAGCAACACCTTATCTTAGTCTTAAAGGGCAACTCTAGGTAGAGGTAAAAAAAAAAAATCTGCTGCAGAAGCATATAGCATTGCTAAACTGTCTAACCCAATTCTGAAACTAACAAAAATCCATTTGTTTTGGCGGTCTTTGTTCTGTATTGTGTGGCTGTACTTCCTGGTTGAGCAGTTGTACACAGTACTACAGAATGCATTGCTTTCTCTCAACTGTTCATCACAGTCCTCCACCCTGCCCATTCCACGCCGAAATCTGTTGCAGAACATCAAGGCTGTGTTCACACATTGCAGTTTCATTGTGTTACTGAATTAATTGCAGTCCTTTACCATTTATTGTGTTTCCACCCACACAGCGCACTGTTACTACCTATAATGCAGATATTGGAATAAAGTAAAGAACTTTTTGAATTTAATTTTTTTTTCCATCTTCATGCTCGTATTATAGCATCTTTTATCTTTTAGGTTGAGCCCACAATAAGGACTTTATCCAATATTATCTTACATGGGATATACTGTTTATGCCTTGTTTTTGTCCAGGTGGGATTGGCAGTGCCGCCTCTGATCCTCTCTGCCGTTTAGCATCATTTAATTGTGGTACTGCATAATTTTCGTGAAGTCGCTGCAGTACTGCAATGAAACTCCAACATGTGTAAACATAGCCCTAATTTCACTGCAGACTTCTGCACAATCAATGAAGTTGCAGCACCTGCTTCTGGCCGGTCAGAGATGGGGAATCACTCAGGGGATTGCAGGACCCAGCCAAGCCTCCTGTGACATCATGCAATACCCCCTGTCTGCATCATCAGCCTGTCCTCAGCAAACACACACAATGTGAGACAGAGACATTTAATCTTGTCTCCTAAGGTCAGTAGGAGCAGAAGACAGTGTGGATTGGCACAGAGGCCAGTTTTTTTCACTTCCTGGATGTCAAACAGCTACCAGTGTGGCAGAACCGTACAGATATGGTAATACATTATATACACACATCTATATAACTTTTAATGTACTTTTAATAGAAAAACTGTTTTCCTTATGTGGAGTTCCCCTTCAATTTACAAAGCCATGTCCTTATTTGCATAACCACATCTACAAATACTACCCCATCAGGCATTGTAGCTCTTTTTAGGATATCATCCTTGATGGCTAAACTTCTGGAGGCTAACATACAATATCAGCAGAAAATTAGAGAGCAGAAGAGAATTTTTGTTCCTAATTTCTACTCTTCTACACATGTTTATCCAATATATTGAGGTAATATACTGGGGATTTGCCAATACTCTAACCTCCACTATAGCCTGACAAAGTGAGTCATGTAACGTGCACCCCTGTTAAGTTTGATCTTTTTTGGATTTTATATTTAAAGTTATCTTCTGGAAGTAATTATCAGCTGCATAACTATAGGGTTTTACAGCTTCATATGGCCGTTTCCTTTAATACTCGGAAACATTTTTATATGTACATAGTGCAATTGTAGTTGGCATTTATGCTGCCGATATTATGAGGTTATTGAAGACAGCAAGAGCACCACCTGAAAATAGCATCCCGGAAGAAAAGCCTGCTGCTGCTGCTATTGCTTCCAGTGCTTCTCAATCAACCTCTTGCTGTGTTCTGGGAAAGGCTGGATGCTTTGCAGCACTAGAACATCTCAAGACTAAAAGCATCACTGTCAGGCTTCAATAAGTAACCCATTTGTTTATGGTTTTCAACTAAGTACTGGAAAAGACATGGTTGCGCTACATTTTTCATGTTCATTAAGTCAAATTATAACTATTATGGGTATTTTAGCAAAATGATGAACTTTCTTTCCGCAGGACAGTATATAAGGACCATATACATTGAGATACACAAAGATCCAATACATCTTCAGTTATTTTTCTATTTAATTCCATCATATGTTCAAAATTTATTATTTAGGGTTGCACAGAGGTAAATGCTGTCAGTTATTAAACCATTTAAGACGAATGTACCAGCATTTTTTCACATGGATAGAACAGGGTGGATGCAGGGAGCCGATTATGCAGTCCTTTTACTGAACCGTGGCCTGGCTCCCGCATAAGGTGCCGTTCTTTTCCCAGGCACCGTCCGGGGCTGAGGCACTGGAGGCAGCCCACCAGTGGGAATAAGCCCTTGCCTCTCTAGGATGCGGCTCAATTGATTCTAATGGAGACACGTCATAGGGGGCAGAGGTGTCCTGCTGCTGGTACTGCTGGTACATTCACTTACATAATTACAATAAATTACACTTGACAAATGTTATACATTATACAATGTTATTATTAGTGTTGAGTGAAGAGGACAAAATTTTTGGGTTTAAGTCAAATGCCGAGTGTTCAGGTTCAGAGAACATTCCCCAACCCGAACAGCTTGGCCTCCACATACTTATCACTGAAAACATAGATAGCAGAAGGACATCAAGAGTAGTGTTGTTTCATCCACAAGTGATGATCGGCATATGCGCCCATCCCCTCCACATTTTCAAAGGCATACTTTCTAGATGTGAATTCACAAGAAGTAAGCACTGCTGAGATAAAGGCTTTAGTCTTCTGCTCTTCGGGCATAATTCAAATTTGCAATTTGTTTACTTTATGTTGCCTTTCTGCTCACATAACTGCTCTGCAACCTAGTAAATTAATTTATGTGGCATGACAATATTTCTTGAATGGTGCATAAAAATTACTAAGTTATAGCAAAAAATAACTTCTCGGACCATAAAAAGATACATTTTGCCTTCAGAAATTTTCTATTTTTATGATATTCCATAATGCCATAATGCCCTTCATATTCTACATAATGCCCTTCATATTCTACAGTTAAGAGCTGGGTAGCCAAATTTAAAATGAGCTGCTTCAGCACCAAAGATTGGCAACATCCAGGACTACTGAGAGTAGTTGTTGTTCCGGAGATTGTCAATGCTGTGCACAACCTCATACTGGTGAATCGGCAAATTTCAGCTTAAGAAATAGCAGACATCATGGGGATTTCTTGTAAACGTTTTTGTGTCATTATCCATTAACACTTGAACATGGAACATGAACATTTGAAGAAGTTATCTGCAAAGTGGGTCCCCAAATGTTTGACAACAGATCAGAAAAGCATGTGAGTGAAAACTTCCCGATCCATTTGTCAGCGTTCACGGACTGATAAGAACTTCCTGGATCAACTTGTCACTATGGATGAGACCTGGATTTATTTGTATGACCCCGAAACCAAGGAACAGTCACAGTGGTTCTCCTGGTCCAAAGAATTTCAGGGTGCAAAAATCAGCCACCAAGGTGATGGTGTCTGTGTTCTGGGATAAGAAGGGTATGCTGCTAGTGGACTACCTTCAAAATGGTTCCACCATTTAAGCAAGGTATTACATTGAAGGCAGTTCTGTAGGTCAAAAGGCTGTCCAAAGAAATTTTATTTCTACAAGACGACTCCGCTCACACTGCACAAGCAACCACAGCAAAACTGGTGGAGCTAGGCTTCCAGCTGGTTGACCACACCTTTTTCACCAGATCTATCTCCCTTCGACTATTATCCGTTTCCAAACCTGAAGAAACACCTCAAGGGTACCAAATTTCACACCATTTCTGAGGCCATGGCTCCTATGGATTACTGGTTTGGGGTACAACCGAAATCCTTCTTTTTGCAGGGTTTACAGAACTTGGAATATCGATGTAAGAAGTGAATTGACATCAGTGGAGAGTATGTGAAATGTAAAGTTTTATCTTCCTATCTCGCTTCTTTCTGGGTCAAGCCAAAGATTTATCAGCAGCCCATATATATATATATATATATATATATATATATATATATATATATATAATGTAAAACATAAATCTTCAAGCAACAATGCCTAATAGTAATCTCTGCTTATCAAAATCACATCATGTTGAAATTAAATTTCAATAAAATAAAATCTTTTTGGGCAGTCATGCTTCACTGTTAACGTTTAATTATCCTGATCAAATCTTACTGGTTATTTCTCCTTTGAGTATGTCACATCTATTCGACCTTTTTATCAGCAGTGAAATAAGGAATACATAACAAATGGCAAACCAATGATTTTATTATGTTAGCACCAAACTGTTTAGATTAAAACAAATATAAAAACATATTCCGCAATTGCTGTTGTATGGTTAAAAAAAAAAACTTTTCTTGAACAAAAATTCAAGTGTTTGGTTGGTTATTTCCATATTCCTGTAATAAAAAAAGTCAATACCAAGATATAATACTCACAATGACATAGTTTAGATATGTTTTAGGACATACACTGCTCTATAAATTAAATGTCATTCCCACTTACAAAAAGGGTTTATTTTACTTGTGTTCTCATAAAACAATCGTTGTCTGAAAAATGCTTTTATTCCCTACAAGGACCATGTATGTCATTGCTTAAACTAAATTAACTTAGACTATTTTTTCCCAGGAAAAAATAGTCCGGTTAAAAAAAATGTTTCTGTTAAAGTACACTCATTTTTATCAAAGCCATTTAGTGGAACTTCAGCACAGTTTAATTTGATCTGTTCGATGTTTTAAAAGTGAAAGATCAAATGCTTTCAACTCAGCAAGAGGCATTAGATATATTTAGATTCTCTGCTATTTATTTCAGTAGATAAGACATAGGAGTCCAGGGTCTGAGAAAGAAATCCAGTTGGTAAAAATGCTGATACCACATTGGTTACTCATCACAGTTCATTTCATAAGAGACATCCTAGTGACCTTAAAGGGGTTCTCCAGAGGGTGATATTTTAATAGATTAATACATTGCTTTAATGAGGTTATATTTAGAGATGAGCGAACCTCGAGCATGCTCAAGTCCATCCGAACCCGAACATTCGGTATTTGATTAGCAGGGGCTGCTGAACTTGGATAAAGCTCTAAGGTTGTCTGAAGAACGGTGCAAGAACAAAAATAGAAGCATTTTACAGAATGCAGGTAAGTATTTCTACATTTTACTAATAAAAGTTTACCCCCTTAATTGGGGTGCAGGCACACCCAAATGTGGCCACATTCCAATTTAAATAAATTTATGTTCCTGTGGCCAATATGGTAATATCAGCTGCAGGAACATGTCAAACAGCTGCCATTGACACGGCAAACAAGCGCCGTTGTCTTACTCTACAATTTATTTTATGGAATTAATCATAAATCTTAGAACAAAAAGGAGGCCCCAGTAAAGCTGCAGAAGTTTCTTGGTTGCAAAAGTAAAACTCAATAGGTAACATTTATAGAAATTTATACAAAGATTGTCATTGGTGTTACTTCTAATGACCACAAAGACACCTGCTGACACATTTATAGCTCGGCTTAAAAGTTTAAAGCCAACTTCAATGACTGATAGACTCGTTTCTTAACAGTTAAGTTTTAGTGCAGAATAAAGTGTTTATTTAAGTTTCTATTCTGGATAGTGTTAAACAGTTCTGTCAAAAGATTTGATGGACAGGTTGATGGATGTAGATGCAGGGACATTTAGGATAATGGCTGAGGATTTTGTAAGTTAAAAGAAAATAACATGTTTGGTAAAGTTGGTATTGGCAATTGTTTGTCTTAACAGGGTGTTCTACTGTATGTACTTTACTGTTTGTAATGGTTATGGAGTGCTTTAGGGAAGGTAAAGGTCATTCTTTTACTCAAGTCATGTATTCCCTAAATTTGTACAAAAACTCAGTGTAAGCACAAAACTAAGTTTTTATGTTTCATTTATTTATAGCATATGAGCAATGGCATTAACTAAATCGCTTTCTCAGCAGTAAATACCCTATTATCACTGTGTACATGAAAAGACCTATAGTTTGCTAACATACTTTAAGTATATGTTATCACACCGTAAAACAAAGGTAAAATATGTCCAAGGTAAAAATACTTTAGTATTTTCAACATAATAATGTGCTCCATTGAAGAACATGACGAATTGGATGGCAGAACACACTGCATAGAATAGGGTTTTTTTTATAAAAAAAAAAATAAAAGAGAAGGAAGAAGAACTACGGGGAGCAGGTAATAGGTAAGTATTTATTTTACTCTCACTATGGGGGTACACTCAATATGTTGGGGCAGCACACAGGGGGCTATACAACGGTGGGGCAGCACACAAGGGACTACACAAAGTTGGGGCAGCACACAGGAGAATTGGACACCAATTCTCTATTCACCATTGAACAGTTCCTCTTAGCTGGGGAAAGAGCTTAGAAAAGAAGCTGAAGGTTACCATACTGCCTGACTGATCTGCAGAAGAAGTGCTCCCACGTCATTGGAGAAGTCATCAACCTTCACAAAGAACTGGTGAAATCAGGATGACGCAGGATAGGTGTTCCTAAAAAGTTCTTCATCAGCTGGAGGAAACAAAGGCCTCAGATATCCAGACTTTGGCATCTACTTCTTACTTAGGGTGGGTTCACATTGAGGAATCCACATGGAGAAGTCACAGCAGATCTCGTTGCTCATCCCAGCTCGCGGCCACACGCATCCCTGCCCATCCCATTCACTCAATTCTATAGGTGGGCGAATTCCGCCGAAAGAATTGAGATGTCAACTCTATCGGTGGACGGTGGAATATGTCTGTGCATAGAATTGAGCCTATGGCACAGGCCGCAAGCGGGGACGTACAACTCAATCCGCTGGAACTTATCTGCGTGGATTCCTCAATGTGAACCCACCGTGTGTCAGGACAGAGATAGGCGCAGTGAGGAACAAGAGCAAAGAGGTATTGATACTAGTTTCTTGTAAATCCTTCAAGCATACTATAATGTAACAATAATGCAATATGTACAATTTATAGTCCTGTGGTTATTCTAAACAGCTTTGCTATTACCCAGTGCTTCTAATTTTAAATGCTGTTTAAAATTTCCAAAAGGGAAGCAGGGGGGAGCCAGAAAGTATCCATGTATAATACAGAATATATTAATACATGTATCATATCTGATTTATTAAAATTACTTATTGCATAATAAAAATAGACATCTACCATGTGTATCGCGGTGAAACAAATATCTTTATTTTAGGCAAGGACACCAGGATTCATCCTCTAATTAGTGATTGCATCGGAATATTCTAAGTGCCAGCAATTCATTACAAAGAAAGGAAAAAAAAACATTAACCATATTTTTCACAGAGATATTTCCATTGACAATGACACAATGCAGAGACGAAGCATTGAAAGCTACATAGCTCAAAGCCAGTTTATATATTGGCAGGAATATATAGCGCCAAAGAAGCCTCTGATATAATGATATGCCTTTCAGAGACACAAATATAGTGCATTTTACTAAAGTATTTCAAGAGACAAATTATTGTAAAGTAGTAGAATACAAAGTATTGCAAATGTGCTGTAAGACTGATGGCGGTACATTAAATGGCACAGTAAGGGTACACGGGGAGATAGAATGTGATCAATTGGTTAATGGATGTTCATTAGCTGAGACAAAACAGTAGTTGTTTCTAATGCTTCATTGAGCTGAGACAGTATGAAGACATCCCGGGCAAATAAAGATGGTCATATCATATCTTTAAAAGTGATTTATCATTCTGTTTACAACGATCAGCCCCGGCTCCCCTATATACATGAATGCCTGCTGGATAATTTTACTAAACCTAAAGATACATGTTATTATTAGAGAATAATGCGGGTGCTCTTCTGTATGCCTTTGTGTATAGATATTTAAGTTGTTCCGCCTTTTATGGGCTGTCTGTCATCTTGAGTCTTCTTCCCCTTTGTTACGGCTCTCTATTGTAGCCTATATTCCCCATTATGCTTTGCAAGGAAGGGAACTGAGGCTGCATTCACACATCCCGTAAAAATGTCCGTGATCGTGGATCCGTGACCAAAGACAATTTTAGGAAACATTAAAGTGAATGCAGACATTCACACGATCTGTGCTGTGACCCCCACCGCGATCCGCACAGCAAAAAAATAGTGTCCTAGTGCGAATCGCGGCATGGATAACCCCCTGTCACCCAGCAACAGAGATTACAGGGGCTCAGAAGACAGGAGTGCTGCAGACAACTACTTACCTATAGAGATGATCGAACATCAGAAAATCTTAGGTTCGATCGAACTCAAACCTTCTTCATTTGATTCCCTATGCCTTCCCGTTCCATGGGGAAGGTGGAGCAAGCCCGAGTACCGCCTGGAAAACAGGGATACAGCCTATTACCTTGGCCATATCCCTGTTTTCCAGGCAGTACTCGGGCAGTCTCCTCCTTCCACATGGAACGGGAAGGCATCAGGAATCAATTGAAGAAGGTTCGAGTTCGATCGAACCTAAGATTTTCCGATGTTTGATCATCTCTACTCGCCTATTCCCCCGTGTCGGTGAGCATGTAAGCTGGCCGGCATAGGGGGAATAGGCAAGTAGTTGTCTTCTGCGCTCCTGTCATCTCTGCTGCAATTTGCTGCTGCAACTGCAATGTGTGAACACAGCCTAGATGTTCTGAAACAGTTTTGGGGCGGGGAATGGGCAGGGTGGAGGACTGTGATGAACAGCTGGGGGAAAGCATTGCATTCTGGAACCTGAAGTACTGTGTACAACTGCTCAACCAATAAGTGCAGCCACACAATACAGAACTAAGACCACCAAAACAAATGGATTTTTGTTAGTTTCAAAACTGGGTTAGAGTGGTAAGTAATGCTATATGCCTCTAAAGCAGGGTTTTTTTTTTTTTTTACCTCTGCCTGGAATTCCCCTTTATTGCACTGGGGATGTCTACAATGCACACAAAAGATTATTTTAACATAAAAAATGAATCTAAAACTCAGCTTTATTGACATCAACATTTTATACTCTCGTTATAATCACTTCATCTTAATAATTCTCTCATTTGTCTGAGCTACACACCGAAATCTGAGTACTAGATTTTTAAAGTGGAAAAAATGAATACAGGAAAACCCTTTATGGAAAAACATGTTAATATCTATGTCTGTTGATTGTAGAGTTATTTGCTACAAGAAATTACTATGGTCCTTTGCACATTATTATTCATTGGTTAAATCATTAACTAAATCATTTCAACTTAGATAATCATTTACATGGGGAAAGGCTAAATGTGATTATTAATACATTTTAACTGAACGCTGATGCAAAGTATGGCGGAGCATCATTAACTGTAATGAGATATCAATGTCCTGAATGTCAAATGGGGCCTACTCATTTGTATGTTATTTGTATCTTGATAGTTTCTCATCTGATGCAGAAATAGCTTAAATTACCACTGGTTCTTTGCACAATTGTCATGAGCTGTTGGTTAAATAGAGAAACCTGTGCTTTATAATCTTGCTCTGCTTTTTTTTGCAAAGAACAGTCTAACTTGATTAAAAAAAATATATATAGCAATTTTTATTGATATTATAGTGCTATTATATCACACGAGACACTCGAGAATAAATCCCCTTCTAAAATTCCTTAAGGGTATATGTACTGTTACCCTTCCATTGTACCATTCTACTCACCTTTAAGGGATAGTCCCATCCCAACTAATATAGTTAAAGCAACTCTGTACAAGTTACAAGTTGTTCTGGGGGGGGGGGGATTGTGGGTACAGAGTCATTTTAAACTTGTAGGGCTCTTTCTCTCCCATTGTTGACATCTCTTTGTCTTGGTTACCGGCCATCGACCATGACCATGAGTCATCAGCACAGAACTAATCAGAAAATTAACCAGTGTGGCAAAATATCACTTAATACTAAAAATTTTAAACTTTCAAATTTTCTGAATGTGGTTTCTTGCATAGGCCATAATAAATGCTGCACAGACATATCTGTCAGACAAAACTGGTATAAAAACTATATAAACTGGTATTTACTGCACAGAGCAACCTATCATGGTCAGTTTACACCGTTTCTATTTTATGCACTTTGATAAATCCAGCTCATCGTGTCAACTAATAAAGTTAAAATAATAACCTGAGGAAATATTGAAATCCATTATCCCTATACAAACAGAATCAATACAATGTCCACCTAAAACATCAGTGCAAAGGATATTCTGCTACGATAATTAGTGAAATATTTCCAATAATATTATTTAGACGTGAGGAGATGCTGACCAACATATCCCAATTCAGTAAAAGACAACAGAGGTCGAAGTCTGCGTCTGACATCTGCTCTGCTTATCAGGTTAATAGAAGGCCCAGTTTAGATTAAATGCGTCAAGGAAAAAGCTTTCTGGGCAGTTTGTCAGACAATATAGAAGTAAATTGAAAAATAGAAAATATAGATATATATAAAATGGTAGCTAAAATGCTCAGCTGACCATGGTAACCCCTTTGTGACTGGATTTACTTTCGAGTAACATATTTTACAGTCATAACTCCTTAAATTTTTTTTTATACACCAATCCATATGAGGTCTGTTTTTTGCAGGACTAATTTTACTTTGTACTTACTATAAAATCTATGACAAAACTGATAGATAGATAGATAGATAGATTTATTTATTTATTTATAGAGTAATATTAAAAAAGAAGCAATTTAGCAAATTGGTTTTCCACCATGCATTACGGTAAAAGTGATGTGTTAACTGTATTCTGTGGGTCAGTGCAATTACTGCGATATCCAATGTACAAAGCTTTTATTTAATTTCAGTACTTACAAAAATTAAAACTTAAAGTAAATCTGTACTCACCAACCCTCCCCAAACCATTGGAACCATTGTATTGCTGACTGTACATTCTTCCTGGTCATGTAACTTAAAAATCTGCCTGATGCTGTGGTTGGGATGAAAAACATCCTTTAATCCATTAGCAGCGGGGTCAATGAGGCATGGCCTTATGCATGTCTTAAGCCTGTAACGTCTCTCCTCCGTCTTCCTCCAACCCCTCTTGTCCTTAGTTCCTCCTCAGCGGTATTTCTTCTATATAACCCTGGCTGTAATACTACGCATGTGCCGGAGCGATCAGAAGTGGCACAGGCACACTGCTGCGGCCAAGCTTCTTGGTCTAGGCTATCATGTCTTCACCGGCATGCGGGACCTGCCATTTTTCCGGTTGAAGCACTGTAAAAGTGATTGCAAAAGTGGGGCCCATATCTCTCTTACCGCTTTTTATCATTTTTTTCTGATTTATGATGTCTACTAAAATAAGCAATTGGCGTTTGGCTTTTTATAATAGATTGGGAAATTCCACTCAGGCAATACCAATATTTAGCTTTTTTAATTTAAAAAATGTGAAAAGGGGGGTTATTTGAACTTTAATTAGAGTAGGACATTTTTTATTTAAAAAAAAAATACATAATGTACCTTTTTTTTTCATTTTAAAAGACACACTTTTTAGCACAAAAATATCGGAGAAAGGGCGGCCAGATACTGTCAGACCACCCAAGCTCCTTTCTTGATGGTCGGGCATGGCGCTGATGCTTTGCTTGTTGACTGCTGGATGAGCTGTGCAGCCACTGATAGCTGCACAGTCATCTCCCAAAAACACAGACATGAAAATAGTTAAAAGCAGCTCCCCCCTAACTGCCAAAAAAAAAACTTCCACAAAAATTAGGCTCTTGGTTACCATTTGAAAATGGTGTAAACTACCCCACCACAGTCATCTCCCTCTTCCTGCAAGATACCGATCAATGAGATCAGTGTCTGGCACTTTTTTTTGCTATTTTTTCTAATTTCCCCTCACAAATATATATATATATATATATATATATATATATATATACCCCCAAAAAAAAAATTTTTATGGGAAAAATCAATGGTGTAATTAGTGTGTAATTATCAAGTAAAATTGGTCCCATAAAAAGTAAACTTTCATATGATTCTGTACATGGAAGAATAAAAAACTAATACAAAACTAACAGCTTTTCAAAGAACAAAAGTTCAGAAATAAAATTTGCTGCTTTTAAAAAGTTAAAACGAGTGTATTTGAAGAATTTCAAATGATCAATTTACTTGCATTTTTCCTGATTAATTTTTATTGATTAGCATGTGTCTATCCAAAAAGCAAATTCATTTACATATCATCCAAAAACACAATGCACTCAAGAGGATATTAATCTGTCAACTTATATAATCAATTCTGATGTCAGAGCTCTTACATGTTTTTTTTCCCCAAAAAAACAACCAGCTGATGGAATTCCCTGTGTCTTCGGCATGTTCCCATTGATCTCATTAAACCATTTCTATTCTTTTCTGCTTATAATCAATATTATCCGACTCACTTTTTTTGGAACATTTATCATGTGTGAAATGCAACATGTGGAAGATAGCTTCTATTCATTCCGAATAAAAAGCCCTTATATTTCACACCACCATCTAGTTACAGATTTCTTTGTAATATTTCAAAATATTGGAAAATGAAATATTGTACATTTCAAGGATGAATGCACAAATGTATGTAGGATTAACAGCTTCATGTTTTTATTGTTATATTATGTGAGTTTTATTTTAATTTTTAATTAAAATTCAAAAGCCTCTTGCTTCCTTTCAATAAAATCGCATTCATTCTAGTCAATGGTTTTCTCTAGCTGGGGCTTTATCCTGTTATTGAATTGGCTTGTGCTACTGAATGATACCTTGTTAAGGACGACAGCATGAGTTTTGAGCACATTGATAATCATATTAGCCTATAAGATGAACATGGAAAATGGTAATTCAGGTTGTAAATTTTTACTGGTTACTTCTGTCTAGTATTTAAATATAAAATAAGCTGTCCTAACAATATTAGAAGTGTCACGACAGGAGAAAGGAGTAAGCCCTGATCTCACCCATAGGCGCTGTCCCTGCCTACTTGCTGGTCTTAGAAACATAGAAAAATAGAAGATTGTCGGAAGAAAAAGACCACTTGGTCCATCTAGTTGGCCATTTTAGTATTTACTTTCTTACAATTTTAGGATATATGTTTATTTCTTTATCTCTTTCTTTATTCCTTTAACTGTATATCTTTTTTTCTGTCTTCCAGATGGGGAGAGTGGCTGCCTCTACTTGGTCGTGCACTCCACCCATCCCACTCAGGTGGTTATTATTTCTGCCAGTATTAGTTGGATCCTGCATGCCCAGAGCATAGACTTATTATAAGCAATGGAGAGGCTAAAGTACAGTGTGGGGTCCATCCCGAGCATGAGGCCACCTTATTGTGGTGGGATGGCTTACACTATTTGCAAATGGTAACCAAGAGCTGCATTATTTTTATGGATTTTTTTTAACAGTTGGGGGCTGCTTCTAGTGATTTTCATATCTGTAGTGGGTCTTTATCTTGCCATTGCAGTGAGCTGTTGCATTGTTCTGTGTTTTTGTGTGTTTGCAATCTTTCAGCCCTACCAAGTGTAAATGGTGTTCTAGGAGAGCTGACTAAGTTTGTCTTTTTTTCTCTCTTCTAGATATTTGTTTATCTCAGGCATGTTTGCATTCAGTTGTGATAGATTTATCTACCATACCTGTTGGAAGTTTATTCCCAATATCTACTACTCTTTCAGTAAAGCTAAGCCGCAAGCAATAACTTAGTGACAAACCCTACACTAGATAAGTGCACATGAAAGATGAAGGATGAACAACACTAAATACAAACATGACAGCAATCAAGTGATCTAGCGAGGTACAAGATTGTCAGGCAGAAGAATAGAGAATTCTCAGCTGGAAGCTGTTCAAGTAAGTTCTGACAAAATGTTGATCCCACCTGGAAAACTTTTTCAGAATATTTGAAAAAGATTTAAAGAGGGAACGTATAGAGAGGGGGATATATTAAGATTGGCAGACTCATACGCCAGTCTTAAACAAAGCCCCACCTCAATTTACCCAGTTGGATTTACTAAGAACATGTCCCCAAGTAAGGTTGGCAGGCACCACTCCTGCCACAGGCTCAAATGAAAATCTACAATTGGTTTGGAGCAGGTGTGGATTTTTCCATGGTTTACACCTGTTTCCTGGAGTAAACAATGATAAATTAGGCTACACTTCCTCCCCACATTGCTGTTCCCTCACTGTCCGCCCATTAGGTGAGCCAGGGGTTACGGCTGGGATATGTCACAAAGAAGGTAAGAATCCGTTCCCTTTCCATGGTGAACACCAGGGGCGCAAGTTTTATAAATCTGCCCCGATTGCATTCTTTGGTGGTACATTGGTCCCTGCCATGTAGACAAATTTATGTCCAGGATGTTCTGTAGTTTCCAAGGGTTTGGGCAAGAGTGGACTATGTACCATGAAAGTTCTTTTATTAAGTACTAACATAACCAACCTAACAGTAGAAGACAAAATAGCCACTTATGTATAGGTAATACATGCAAAAATGCAAAGCGGTATAAGGAGTATATCATTTGAATAGTATTCAATAGTATGCACAATTTGATATTCATACACAAAAAAAGAAAAAATGTTCAGAAGATTAATTTCTTAGCATTTCCTTGAAGAGTTACATTAAAATAAAATCTATACCATCAAGTAAACCTATCTAGTACTGGCAAAATATATATTTCCCTATAGGTTTAACAGATGGCTAGTAGTATCAGCTTATTAATGTTTTGTGGTTCATATGTTTGTTGTATGTTGGCTACAAAAAAATCTTATTGGACAGATTCATTACAATATAGAATTTAAAAAGGCAGAACAAAAAGAAATCACAATCACAAAACTAACTTCCGCTTGTCGACCTTTGGAAACTAAGTACATTTAGTGACCAATACTCACCTTCCAATTGCATTTACTAAGAAGAGCTTAAAATGCAGATAACAGAAAAGTAACTTAACCCTTAGGCAACCCTGGACGTACCCGTACGTCCAGGGCCGCCTACGTGTGTTCAGAGCGGGGCTGCGCGGTGGCCGCGCTCTGAACCGCGTGGTCCTGGGTGCGGCATATAGCCGGGACCGCGGCTATTAGCGGGCACGGTCCGATCGCCGTGCCCGCTAATAAAGTAATCGAATGCAGCTGTCAACTTTGATTGCTTGAGTGCTATGGTCTTTTAAGCACAAGGAGGAAAAACGAAAACGCAAAAATTTTAATTGGCCCGGTCCTCTAAGGGTTAAAAAGGGTGAGCAAATCATGGCCTTTAATATAAATTCTCAGTAAAATCCTTTTGTTTGGTGCAAACAAGTAAAACAAGAAATAGTGTAAATTTCCCAAAGCAACCAATCACAGCTTAGCTTTCATTTTACCAGATCAAAAAGCTGAGCTGTGATTGGTTGCTTGGGGCAGTTTACCCCAGTATCTTTTTTACACACCTTTTGATTTTTTTTTTTTTAGGCTATGTTCTCGCACAGTAAAATAAAAGCAAAATAGGACAGTAAAAAGTGCATTAAAAAAACGTAATATTTGAATCTAATGATGTGCTAGGTTAGGTTTCCATACTATAGAAAAATGTCAGTCTGTGTGCAATAAATGCACAAACAGCAGTTTTTTTAGTAGACTTTAGGCTATGTTCACACAACTTATGACAATGGCTGTTGTTTGGCATTCAAAAAGAAACGGCCCTAGTATTGAGTGTCAAACAACGGCTGTTTTCATTGAAATAGGCCACCAAAAAATATCTGACATGTCAACTATTTCAATGGCCATATCAAACAACGGCCATTGTTCAATACATTGTGTGAGCAATGGCTACTGTTTGCATTGACTTTAATGCAACACATTTCCATATGAAAAGAACTTCTACGTTGGGTGAAGAGAACCTTAATGCAGCACAATATAACTTCAAAACAGAACTGTGTTTTATATTTAACTGTTGTATTTGATTTTATTTTACTGTGAACATAGGCTACTGATATGTTTGCATGCCTCAGAGTCATCTAAAATATTTTCTGTCATAAGCCTTAAGGCACAACAAAGTTTAAATATGTCTGATAATATTCCCTATGTACTATGGCTGAGTCCTTCCCGGAGGGATATCTGGCTAGTCCTGTGTTTTGAAACTCTTCAATGAGGCTCCACGGGCTCTTATTTTGCATATTCATGTTTCCCAGGGGACAATGCACCTAGGATTTCACTGCATTGAGCGCTTTCACTAGCAGCCGGCAGTGTTATCGTTAGGCTGGTCTCCCTGAGTTCAGCAATGTGTTTCTCTTATGGTCCTTAGGCACCAAGGTATTCTACATAAGTAAAACACAGAGGCCATATGTATATATATATAAATATATATATATATATATATATATATTCTTTCTACTCTTTGCTTGCTCAATATGTCAAAAAAGATTCTAAATATTTAGATTTTAAAATCTAATACTAATCATAGCACTATTTTGTGTGGTTATTTTTCATGGTAATGTAATACTGTGAGCTATAAAGCAAAGAGATTCTAATAAAATTAAAAGTAAGAAAACATGGAGCTGAGTAATTAAATATATAAACACACAATTTTATATAATAGAATTTCAGATTTATGAACTGGTTTAGCTCTTATAAACACATATTTGATCTTTGACAGACATAGCCACATATTAATTACAGAGTACCAGCCCAAACGGCATTCCTTTCTTCTAGAAAATGCAGCTCTTTGAAATCAAGTCAGTTCATTTTTCACATTGGCTCTGGCTTATGGCAGAGATAAGGTTGCTTGACTTTAGCCGTACACATAAGGATTAATTTGTGAAACAAGAGCGGTTACTAAAAATGTTTATGTATTCGAATGTTTTGAAAGGTATTTTAAAAACTCTTTTACTGAACATATCGGATATCTGTAAACATTTCACATAGTAAAAAAGATGTTTAGAGATGTTTAAAGCTTGATTTACTATATGAAATTCAAGGTAATTATGTTTGTAATATACAAGTTATTTTATGTTTAACATCAGGTTTCCATAATAAACTCAACTTTAAAGAATATAGAGTAGATAAACAATGTTCAGCATGGGCTATTGTTCTTGATGGATGATTGTGTAAAGGTAAGCAGATACCTTGCAAAAAAGGGGTCTGTGGAGCCTCAGTTGCGAGTCTCAAAACACGGGAATAGCCAGATATCCCTCCAGGAAAGGAAACCTGTTGCCAAGGGGTGCCACCCTGATACGTAGCTCCTTAAGTCCCACTCGGTTGCGAGTATTGGTACACAGGGTGGCCTCTTTTGCGTCAAAGTCTAACTCTGTTGCAAGTATTGCAACATGACAAGGGTTTACCAAAGCCAGGCATCCATCCACAGACAGCTGTTTTGGGGTGTTTGCCCCTCATCAGTGTGGAGCAGGATTTTGGGTAAGAAGCGGGACTTAAGGGTCTAAGTATCAGGGTAGTTTGGTGACCTCCCCATTGGGAGGCTTCCCTTGGCAACAGGTTTCCTTCCCTTGAGGAATATCTGGCTATTCCTGTGTTTTGAGACTCGCAAGTGAGGCTCCACAGACCCCTTTTTTTGCATATTCAAATTTTATAGGGGCAATGTATCAATGGAGACTCTTATTGAGTACTCCATTGAATATTTTTTTCCACTGATCTCCCTGAGCTCAGTGATTGCTCAGGGAGACCACCATTATAAAGATTGCACAGGTTTACTCAAATATGGCTGTTGTCTTCTAGAAGAACCTCCATACCTGTCTGTAGGTCTGCTATTACAGCGGAGCTCTTCTGAATTGAATAGGGCTGAGGTACAATACCCCACATAACCTGTGAAAAAGTGTGCACTGTTTTCAACCTTGTTTTATCAGTCATGGTAAACCCCTGCCACCCATAAAGCTATGCCAGTGGACTGGTTTCTACTGCTGCCCTGCAGTGGTCACATAGACCATTGTAGAAGGGCTAGGACTGTAAATTTATGACTCACTAATCACTGCATAGTTCTCTCAATGATTGGGGAAAGTGTTTTATAAATGTCCTGTCTGATCATTTAGAAGTAGTTAGGGGATCTGGCCCCAATAGACCACCCCCCCTTCCCGATTGCAGACTATAAGACACAGAAAAAAATATAATTATGTATGTATAGAGTCTGCTTTCAGGCAGGCTCTATACATAGATCGCCGATAACACTAATCTATGCTATGCTATGGCATAGCATAGATCAGTACATGCAATCTATTGATTGCATTTTTTAAGTGTAAATGTAAGTAAAAGTGTAATAAAAAAGTTTTTAAAGTACTAAAAAACCCCTTATAACCCCCCCAATAAAAGTTTAATATACCTCCTTGCCCATTATAAAAATAAAAGTATTTAAAATAAATTGTAGCGTGCAGAACTGTTCGATCTATTAAAATATAACATTATTGGTTCCACACGGTAAACCGTGTAAACGGGGAAAAAAACCACCAGGATTGCTGTTTTTTTAAAATTATGTATCAGAATTTTTTTTATAAAAAGCGATTAAAAATTTTCTGTTACACCAATATGATATTAATAAAAACTAGAGATCATGGCGCAAAAAATTATACCCCAACCATCCTTGTAGGTGGCAAAATAAAAGCACTATGGCTCTTAGAAGGCAAGGAGGAACATTGCATTGATTTGACCTGGGCATCTGTGCTTCAATGGGCTCTGTTTTGAAGGGGTTAAAAATAACCTTAAGTTTTAGGTAGAGTTTAAACAATTTAACTATTATTGATGGATACTTTTGTCGTCACACCACCATTTTCCAGAATATTTCTTTGGATTCATATTTTGCTTACTGAAAGTCACCCTTAGTGGAATGATGATTTGCCATCAGGTAATAAATAATTTGAAAAAACTTTTTTCTATAAAAAAAAATAAATACATATATAAACATTGCATCATTGTATTTAAAAAAAAAAAGTTAATAAATTGGACATTGGGATTAAACTGTTTAGCTCTTAAAGGAATAATCCAGGATTAGAAAAACATGGCAGTTTTATTCCAGAAACAGCACAACTTTCCTCTCCAATTTAGGTGTGGTTTGCAATTAAGCTCCACTCCCTTTAAAACCCCACCCAAACTAGAGAGATGTGCTGTTTCTGGAACTAAGTAGCCACGTTTTTCTAGGCCTGGATAGCCCTTTTAAATTAAGTTTTCAAATCCAATCTTGTGTAAAGGCTTTTAATGGGGTAGTAATTTTTGTATAATCGTGCTCAGACCAGTCAGAAATAAAGGATACCTACCCTTCTGGCTTCCCCACTACCACAATTCTCACTGAGCCCCCATCCCGATGCGCATATTTGTCTTGAGGACACACTCACTCAGCTAGTCAGTGGCAAGGTGGGACACCACCTGAAAGATTTAAGTATTTTTATTTTTATGGCACAATCACATCTAACTGATTCAGTTTTTTCTTCACAATAAAAGCCTAAAATAGGTGATGTTATGTAGGCTATGTTCACACAACATTTTTCAGGTCCGTTTAAAATTACGTCCTTCATTTTGAGTCTAAAATAACGGACATCATGTAGCAGCTTGGCCCCCCCTTAGTGCAATGACTGGTGTTTGTACATTATACTAGTTTGGAATTACTAATTGGCATTTGGGTGTGTCTTAATTGAAAAGTCCATCGAATTTAATAGTAAAAACGGAGAAAGAACAGTGAAAGAAAAACTGTGTGTGAACAACTTTTAAAAATATGTCCGCTGTTTGCAAAAAGACATCCATAAATAATGATCATGTTCATTATTTTGCCGTCCACGGTAAAAACGTCCGGAATTTAATGCATTGTATGCATTGGATGTCTGTCTTCCTATTGACTTCAATGCATTGCCAGCGGAAAAAAAAGACGTTTTTTTTTAAATATCAAAATCGTCTCCTTTTCTCTATTTTTGACGTTGTTTGGACATAGCCATACAAAGAATAAGATTTATTAGAAACAGCAACCACACTTTTTTGTGATCATTTTTTTAAACTCATATCATGCCAAGCAATGACTATTAGTCTATGAATTATTTCTTTAAAAAAAAAAATGTAGCTATTTGATGAATAATGGAAGAAGTCTAAGAAGAATGTGAACATTATGCAAAACTACAATAATAGTCCGAGGCCCAATTTTAAATGAAAAGTTGTATTCCATTAGACTTAAAGCTAATACTTGTATTATCATTCGGTTTTGTTTGCATATATTGGGTCTATCCATTACTAAGAGTTCTATTTGTTCGAGAATCGGGAATGTCTTTCTAAAGGTTATTTTCTGATTGACTTTCAGCCAATAACCCAGGCTAATAATAGCAATACAAGCTCAAAACACACAGTTTACAAATAGAAGTTTATGACAGACTCGAGACCCACTGAAGGCATGAAAATTCAGCCCCCATCAATAATCAAACTTTAATTATACACTGAAGGATTTTAGGTAGTGGAGAGAAGAAGACCTGTGTCATATTTACCGAGCACTTCAATCAATTATTTGTCAAATCCTTCAAATTGTACTTTGTTTTGCTGAGAGCAAAATGTACATATAACGATTCTTTTCCAGCGCTTTCCAGGCTCCTGAGGACCCGCGTTTATTGTATACTACTTTTGATGCACTTTTTAACTGACACAGTTGATAGCCTCGTAGATTATTTTATTGAGCTAATTAGGCAATCGTATTCCGACTAGAGATACGGAATTCAATGAACAAAACAAAATGCCTTTAAACTGTTGAGTTACGTCCATCTGCTCCTAGGCAAGTATCCACGCGATCGAATGCAAATTGCAACTGGGCACCGAACAAACGTGAACTTTTTGTATTTAGCGGGTCTTTCCAATGATGTTATTCATAAACAAAGCCGTATACTTGTTTATATTGCGGAACATCGACAAACAATAATATTTACTTCTTATGGACCAGCCAACATATTGAAAATTAGCAGGTAAAGTATATGAGAATCATTGTCAGCATCCTTGGCTCCATATTTCGTGTTGCTGTAAATGAGGTTTGGACGTGAAAGAGAAAGCATTGTTCTTGCTCACAGGAAGCTATGCCTTCTCCAATTGGCTCTTCTGATCTCAGTGGAAAATGGATGGATGTTATCCAAAATTAATAACTGTACATCTGCTACTTTTACAGAGGAAAGGTTTGTGATCAATAGACCTGCACAAACATTAGAAGTGATCACTGATGGCGAAGGATACTAAATATCTCATTACAGGATATGGCTTCTATATAAACTCTTCCAAAGTTTTCCTACTTTCTCGTTTCGTAGTTAGATTTCAGGCTACTATAGATGTAGGCAATGCATATAAACTGGAATGCTACTTGTATACATTTCACAATGTGTTACGGATGCTCTGACAATGAAATCATTTTCCTGTAGTCAAATAAAAGCTCTTTTATGATAAACCACTTCATGTGAGCTCATTTCTATACACTAGAATTATAAATGAAACGACCATGTAAGAATTGTAAACCAATAACATCCACTATAATACATGTATATGGATTTTTTTTCCCGACTAATGTGCACAGTATATAAATAATATACTGAATGATTACTGCATTAGGAACAGCTGGTATCTTGTGACTAATAATGTGATACTTTATCACAATTGGCTATTAGATAATGTGTTGACCAGCAGTAGGTCACATATGCCAGTTATGGGTGAACGTGACTTGAGTGTTGTTGATTATGGGCAGATTTGTAGGGCCTGGAGGTGTTGGAGCATTTACCTGACATGCCCTAGTATTATTGTTCATCGTACCACAATCCTTGAATTGGTGGGTGCTTTAGGGACCTGTCAGCTGACCATCTGCACCCATATCTTAAGGAGGTCTTTGCTGGCCACAGTGCCATTTTTTTTATTTCAAATTCATGTTATTGGGCTCATACCACTACCGGGTTTCACTGAAAATAAAATACCCTCCTAAAATAAGGCACCCCAACTACCCCACCCTCTAGCCTAAAGTAAGGCATCCCCCTGGAAAATAAGGCACCCCAACTCTAAAGTAGGGCGCCCCCGAAAGTAAGGCGCCCTCCGAAAGTATGGCTGCTGGTTGTTACCTGGTGCCACCCAGGAATCACCTAATTCCCTTGTGGACCTCCACAGCTGGCGCCACAGACAGCCTGTTCTATGGTCCCCCACATCCTCTGCACGTTCCACCACATGCTGCCGCTGCACGCTTGACGCACGTCCCGCACACCCCACCGCATGCCTGACATACATCTCACTGCTAATGCACTCTTTGTCCCGGGGTGAGGATTCCAGGGAGGTCCAGGGAGGATGTGCTCTCATTACTCCCAAAAATGTGCACCACCTGATGGAGCTTGCAGCAGGCTTGGTTGTAGTTGAGTGTGGACCAGTTTTTTTTTTATCTATTCCCTAACATATGCTGTAAGCCATGGTTTCCCAAAAAGGTTAACCAACCTGTCACTGAGTAGGTGTTCCTAATGCATTGATCTTCAGTGTATGTGTTTTGTCCGCATCTGTTCGGACCTCTGGGCAGTCCTTTGCCCATAAAGCACAACACAGATGTACTTTTGGTCATGATTCAATGTGCATGTTTCCTACCAGTCTTTACTCTAATTCCAACACTTGCTGTGTGGTGATTAACAGGTTCCACCACTCCTTTCTGGATTGCTCTGCTAGCTATAACCGGGCTGCAGATGGTTTAGACTGAGTAGAGATGACAGTTGCCTTCTCCACTTATCTCCCTTCCATGTTAATAAGTGTCCTGTGTGGTCTTTATGTCAGAAAGCTGGTCCAATCCTTCTCTGGACTTGGACTCTGGCTTCTCATAAGATGTCCTCTTGTGCTCTTGGACATTGTGATAATCTTTTGTAGCTTGATTTGATGTTTCAACATCGCTGACTGCCTATGGTTGGGCTGGCAAGTATGCCATAACAGTCTTGGAGGGCCTAGCGCTAAGGCTCATACTGTCTGTCTGACCCTGTCTTCCATCCAGGCCCTGGGTTCTCTTATAGTGTATGTATACATTTTATACTTCTAATGTCACAACATACTGATTATACAGGGATGATAGCAGGGCTACACTGGCCAACTGGCAGTTATGGCAAATGCTAAGTCAGTGTCCTGTGGGCTGTTCTCCTCCCTGGCAGTAAAGCTTACACTCTTCTTTTATTTTGACACAATTTGCACAAAATGTCAGCATTTTTGCTGAGCCTACAATGTATGGGCTGCTGGAAGGAACTTACTGACACCACACAGTCATATGAGCAGAGATACACATGAGCTGATGTGATTGGCTGCTCACTAAGCAGGCACCCTAGCAGCACAAAATCAGCACCTGCCTCAGCACCTCTTCACATTTTATGTAAAAGTGGTCTAATGGCTGGTCTAATGGCTGGTCTAAGTGGTCTAATGGTTGTATTAGATGGCCCAATGTGCAGGGCAAGTTAGCGCTTACAGAGCCTATTACATGGCTTGATAATTGTGTGGGTATGGCTGCACAGTCATCGCTAAGGATTAGCGTTCATCAGCTGTCAGAGTGATTTGTGAGAGGCGGTCGTTGATTTTTAAACAGAAGAATGATGGTTGACCTCAGGGAGATCGACCAAAAACACTGCAGAGACACCATCACGTGTTTCTCAACATCAGTAAATCTAGGACCATTGCCCCCTGGGAAATCAAATATGCAAAAATACTGCGGAGACACCATCACATGTTTTTTAAAGCCAGTGAGCTAGCCAGAGCTTCTACTGGGAAGGAACAACCAAGTCAAGGGGGATCTCCAGTCAAGAAGACCACCATCCAACAAGACACAATCAAAAAATGACACGACTTGCAATGATTTTTAAACATCTTGAAAAACCACGATCAACTGACAAGTGAATGAATGATTGCTCACTCAGCTGATCATTGTCGTTATTACATGGGGCGTCAGATAATCACTCCATGTATTAGGGCTTTAAATTAGACTTACAAAGGGCTCAGCTCCTCTTGAACTTGAAACCAGCATAACATTCCACTCGCCAAACTTTACAGAGTTTTTAGACTGGTTAAAATTACTTGTGGCACACTTAATTTCAGAAGACCCCTATACAGTTGTTTCCTTTTTAAGTTGCCTTGTTATTATGTTTAATCATTTGTGAATAAAATATTTTAAACCATAAAATAACTTATTGCAATATATAGTGAATCATAGTTTTGTAATTATTTAGCCCTTTTTAATTTTCCATCATTTCAATGCCGTGATTTCTCCCATGGATTGCCTGCCAGTTGGAGAGTAATGGTTGACCTCCAATACATTAAACAACGTTAATATTTACATATGCCAAGAGTCATAAGATACCATGCTACATAATAAAAATAAAATCTCCATTAAATACATTAACCTTGGAAAATGTTTTAACGTCCTCTGAAATGTCCAACAATATCATGAATTGTTGGAAGAGTAAACTGGTATTATGAAAAAAATATATATTTCACTGTCTTTTCAATAAATAAATGTTATGTTCATACTAATTGCTAAAATATCTACAATATTACGATTGAACAAAGTTAACTTAATAACCTTAGAAATTTGTATATGAGGCTTTTGTGAGATATAAGCCGTAAAGGGCAACTCCGGCCAAAAACAATTTTTTTAATATGTTATTACATAAGCAAAGTTAGACAAATTCCTGACATACACTAATTATGGGAGATGCCCATATAATGCTATTTCCCTCAATTTACTAAATCAAGCAGGCTTCAATTTCTTTAAAAAAAAAAAAAAAGCGATGTCTCGACTCCTCAGTCAATACCTGCAGAATCCAGCAGGGGGTGAAGTATATGTAGAAATTACATGTATTGGCCATTCCTGTGCTTTTCTAACCAAAATTCAGCTACCTGTCTCCCACCCCCATCCAGCTTGCCCCCCAACCTTCCCCCTGCCCTGACAGTAACCCATAGTGCAATCATCCCCCAAAGTCCGCCCCCACCCCCCAGCAACCCAAATCATCAGAAGTCTCTTCCAGTGTAGTGTACAGACGGGGGGGGGGGGGTTGTTTGGGGGGCTTTTGGGATGATTGCACTATGGGTTTCTGCCAGGATGGGGGGGGGGGGTAGGGGGCAAGCTGGGGGGCAGGTAGCTGAAAAGCACAGAAATGGCCATTACATGTAATTTAAACATATAATGCGCCCCCTGCTGGATCCTACAGTTATAGACTGGGAAGTTGTGACTTCAATTTAGAGAAATTGAAGCCTGTCTGATCTAGTAAATTGAGGGAAATAGCACTATATGGGCATTTTCCATAATTGGTGAATATTAGGAATTTGTCTAACTTTGCTTATGTCATAACAAATTAAAAAATAATTTTTGGCTGGAGTTCCCCTTTAATTCATGTTTCTATAAATGACTATATATAGATAATAATCTATATAATCATTGTTTCATGTAAAGCCTGTCGTAATAACTGACATATTAATTAATCCTTACATAACCAGACTCACTGGGGCTTTCCACAAGAGATATACGGTTATGAACTTATAAATGCTCTAACAGCAATTATATGTTAGCTTTATGAGCGCTGTAATGTTTATGCTATATAATTCCATAAATCCCTGACCAACATGAACCAAGTTATTTGCACATTACGCCTCGTTATTATGTTGCATTGGGTAATTTTCCAAGCTGCTTGATTATTTATCTATAACCATTATAATATAACTGCAATGGTTCTATTTGTAGCATATAATGTTAAGATCATTCTAATTTGGCAAACTTAATAAAACTAACCAACTTTTTAGAGAATGAAATTAGGCAAAAAGTAACTCGGAAGAAAATACTTGTACAGAAATAGGACTCTATAAATAGATACACACCTGGAATGTACCTTCAATAATGATAAGAGATGTATCTGGATAGATAATTTAAAATAAATTTTAAGGAGAGAAGGACTTAAGGGGCTACTCAGGTGATTTTTTTTCTTACTCTTTTAAATCAACTGGTGTCAGCAAGTTATATAGATTCGTAATTTACTTTTATTTCAAAATCTCAAGCCTTCCAATACCTATCAGCTGCTATATGTCCTGCAGGAAGTGATGTATTCTTTCTGGTCTTAGACAGTGCTCTCTGTTTCCACCTCTGTCCGTGACAGGAACTGTGCTGAGATAAGCTAGGGACTGTATGATGTACAGTAATACTAGGAGCTGTAAGGGACACAGAGAGGTGAGGTTATCTTTTTTTATTTAATTCCCAACAAAATATTTTAAAGAATTTTGCTAAATAACCCATTTAACCCCTTCCTGCCACAGCCGTATTGGTGACAGTGTTCTGTTTTTTATCCCTGCAGTAACATTTGAACGTATTCATCAACATTGCCATACACAAGCTTATTTTTCTGTTGCGTTTTCTAATATTTAAAAATGTAAGGTTCAGAACTGATTAGAGATGATCGAACATTGGAATTTTGCAGGTTCGAGCGAACTTAAAGCTTCTCCAACTTGCAGCATTTGATTCCCGATGCCTTCGGGCTTTCACCTCCTTCCCCACGGAACGGGAAGGCATCGGGAATCAAATGCTGCAGGTTGGAGAAGCTTTGAGTTCGCTCGAACCTGCAAAATCCCGAGGTTCAATCATCCCTACACAGAAGTGCAGTCTAAAAACTGTTCTTCATATAAAAGAAGTAACTGGTTGCTCCACCTTTAGTATTGAAAGCCTACCATAATTTGTAGCCAGAAATGATTTAAAGGTTTATTTTTACAATGCGTGCACAGATATTTTTCCATAGACTTTAATGTAGCGTATAAGTCACACTACGTTTTTGCTATCCGCTTTTTAAAAAAAAAAACGATGGAAAAATGGAGGCAATTGTGTACATCAGCTTTGATCCGTTTTTCAATTGACTTCCATTATTTAAAAAAATAAAAAATAAAAAAAAAAGCAGATCAAAATGCATCCTTTTTCTTTATTTTCACAAAAATGTGGTCGGCTATGTTTTTGTGTACGTAAAAAAAAAACCATGCATTTTGATGCCTTTTTTTAATAGTAGAAGTCAATGGAAAAAATTGATGCACACAAATCCATCTGTTTTTCTGTCCATTTTTTGTAAAAACTCCTCTGTGCAACCATTTTTCCATTGACTTCCATTATAAAAAAAAAAAGAATCAAAACACATCCGGGTTTTTTTTACGTAGCTGAACACTCTTTTGCATAGATGAAAAAAAAAAAGATGCATTTTGATCATTTTTATTTTTTATTTATAATGGAAGTCAATGGAAAAACAGATCAAATGCACCCATTTTTTTTGTAAAAACGGATGAAGAAACATTGCAAAAATGTAGTGTGAACCCAGCCTTATTAGATAAGACGAACTGCCATACTATTTTTCCTTTTTTGAGGCTGTATTTTACTGTGTGTGAACCTAGCCTCAAAGGAAATTTGTCAGCTGTAGAGATGAGCGAACCGGGTTCGGGTTCAAGTCGATCTGAACCCAAACGTTCGGTATTTGATTAGCGGGGGCTGCAGAACTTGGATAAAGCTCTAAGGTTGTCTGGAAAACATGGATACAGCCAATGACTATATCCATGTTTTCCACATAGCCTTAGGGCTTTATCCAAGTTCAGCAGCCAACGCTAATCAAATGCCGAAAGTTCGGGTTCGGATCGACTCGAGCATGCTCAAGGTTCGCTCATCTCTAGTCAGCTGTAATTTACGTAATTTTACGTAATTTATGTAATTCTACGTATTTTCTGACACTGTTAGATAGCTCTGAGGTCAAGGTCAAGGACTCTTCAATGAGTCTCCACGGGCTCTTCTTTTGCATATTCATGTTTCCCAGGGGGTAATGCACCTTGGATTTCACTGCATTGAGCGCTTTCACTAGCAGCCGGCAGTATTATCATTTTGGCTGGTCTCCCTGAGATCAGAAATCTGTTTCTCTGAGGTCAAGGAGACACATGGTCCCTTTCCTATATTCCTCTGTGCATCCCCGATGTAGAAACAAGTAGTAATAACAAGTGCTCCATCTTCTGTCCAAATGACTGTGTTATGTTATGTTGTATGTAGCGCGACCATAAAATCAACATGTTTATTTCCTCACAAAGCAGATTTATTAGACAAACAATCTGTGACGGCCGTACTGCAGATTTCCACGATTCTCTCAAAGCTTTCCAAACAAACCCAGAGTCCTTTATTAAACATTGCATTGAATTTTTAAACATGATGTTTATTCTGAAGCGGAGTTAATAATTTATTGTTATAACGCAGCAATCGGAAGCCTACAAACAAGCAGTAAAAGGTGCTTGTATAAAATGTCATCAGTTTTGTTAAATTCTAACCTCTGTATCCACTACTGTTATTGAGTCTTTAAAATATCCCAGATAAAGCTGTGTCATTCATAAATCACAGCTAGCCGTACGGAAGTCAGATCTGAAACAGCTTATCCTTTTAAAGCTTATGATGAACACCAGTTGCCTTAATGCTTTGTATCTGTTTTTATTTTATTCCCAGCCTGTAAATGGATTCCTACTGTATCTCATGCATTTGTTTTGCTCTCCCTGCGTAGAGTGAAAAAAAATAAAAATAGAAGGTCTGTCTTGTGAAATGAAGCCCTGGGACCTGCGCTGGCTCGGGCTGATACGGAACATTTATCTTTGTTAAAATGCCAAAATTTGTACTTAGGTATAATTAGAGAGGAGACAACTTGGCACCAATCAGAATTTGTCCGATTCAGTGTTGTTTGAGAATAATAAATACGTACTGAAATAGGACAAAATACAGGACTCTTTTTTTTTCCAGATAAGATATAGCAGTGGTGCAAATAGTACAGTCATGGCCAAAAGTTTTGAGAATGACACAGATATTATATTTTCACATGATCTGCTGCCCTCTGGTTTTTATGTCTGTTTGTCAGATGTTTTTATCACATACAGAAATATAATTGCAATCATATTATGAGTAACAAAAGCTTATATTGACAGTTAGAATGAGTTAATGCAGCAAGTCAATATTTGCAGTGTTGACCCTTCTTTTTCAGGACCTCTGCAGTTCTCCCTGGCTGCTCTCAATCAACTTCTGGACCAAATCCTGACTGATAGCAGTCCATTCTTGCACAATCAATGCTTGCATTTTGTCAGAATTTGTTGGTTTTTGTTTGTCCAATCTCTTGATGATTGACCACAAGTTCTCAATGGGATTAAGATCTGGGAGTTTCCAGGCCATGGACCCAAAATCTCTATGTTTTGTTCCCTGAGCCATTTAGTTATCACCTTTGCTTTATGGCAAGGTGCTCCATCATGCTGGAAAAGGCATTGTTGATTGCCAAACTGCACTTGGACGGTTGGGAGAAGTTGCTCTTGGAGGACATTCTGGTACCATTCTTTATTCTTGGCTGTGCTTTTAGGCAAGACTGTGAGAGAGCCGATTCCCTTGGCTGAGAAGCAACCCCACACATGAATGGTTTCAGGATGCTTTACAGTTGGCATGAGACAAAACTGGTGGTAGCGCTCACCTCGTCTTCTCCGAATAAGCTGTTTTCCAGATGTCCCAAACAATCGAAAAGGGGATTTATCAGAGAAAATGACTTTTCCCCAGTCCTCAGCAGTTCACTCCCTGTATCTTTTGCAGAATATCAGTCTGTCCCTGATGTTTTTTTCTGAAGAGAAGTGGCTTCTTTGCTGCCCTCCTTGAGACCAGGTCTTGCTCCAAGAGTCTCCGCCTCACAGTGCATTCAGATGCGCTCACACCTGCCTGCTGGCCTGGCCTGCAAGCTCTGCACTGCTGGTAGCCCAATCCTGCAGCTGAAACACTTTTAAGACAGTCCTGGTGCTTGCTGGTCTTGGGCGCCCTGGAGCCTTTTTGGCAACAATGGAACCTCTCCTTGAAGTTCTTGATGATGCGATAGTTTGTTGACTGAGGTGCAATCTTTCTAGCTGCGATACTTTTCCCTGTTAGACCATTTTTGTGCAGTGCAATGATGGCTGCACGCGTTTCTTTAGAGATAACCATGGTTAACAGAAGAGAAACAATGATGCCAAGAACCCGCCTCCTTTTAAAGTGTCCAGTGGTGTCATTCTTACTTAATAATGACAGATTGATCTCCAGCCCCATCCTCATCAAGACCCACTCCTGTGTTAATGGAGCAATCACTGAAAAGATGTTAGCTGGTCCTTTTAAGGCAGGGCTGTAATGATGTTGAAATGTGTTTTGGGGGATAAAGTTCATTTTCTAGGCAAATATTGACTTTGCAAGTACTTGCTGTTAAGCTGATCACTCTTTATAACATTCTGGAGTATATGCAAATTGCCATTTTAAAAACTGAAGTAGTAGACTTAAAAATTGTAAAAATTAATATTTGTATCATTCTCAAAACCTTTGGCCATGATTGTACAGCAGATAGCGACAAACCCAACATTGGTGATCGTTCCATTTCTGTCATTACTTATTGACTTCAAAAGGTGTACTACACTAAGGGCTTGTTCACACTACGCAATCAGCACAGAGATTCCGCCGGGAACCTCCGTCTGCGGACTCCGTGCTGAATCTTTCCTGCTATGTCTCTGAATGGTAGGGCTCCGTTCTCTGCTCAAAGAATTGACATGTCAATTCTTTTAGAGGAGAGGCGCGGAGAGCGGAGGCAGGGATTCACTTACTATAGATTTACCAATCACATCTGCCACCAGGGCCAACATCAGCACTGGGCTAACCCAGGCAAGTGCCGGGGCCCACAGCACCTCTAGGGGCCCAGAGAGGGGGAAGGGCCCGGTTCAGCCCAGGTAGGGTGAGTGCTGAACATCAGAAGACACACAAGACAGAGCAAGACTGACACAATGAGAGAGAGAGCAGGGTGAAGGATCTGATCACATGACCCGAAAGTCCTCAACCTTACAGTTTGGAGAGCAGTGGGACAGTGAGATAGAGGGAGAAGACTCAGCTGTAAGTGCTGCATGTCAGTGTCTGTGCCAGTCAGTCAGTGTCTGTGTCAATAATGTGTGTTCATGTATGTCAGTGATGTCTCAGGTAATTGTGCATAGTGTGTGGATGATGGGTGCATAGTGGATGGATGGAGGGGCCTGCTGTGGCTCTGTCACCCGAGGGCCCGCAAAAACCTGGAGCCAGCCCTGTCTGCCAGGAGTTTGTTCCAAGCATCTACCACTAAGTTGTATCTTTGATGCAATGTTATGTATTGTTGGCCTTCAATCAATATGTGAATATCTTTGTACAGTTTCCGCAGTGGCTTTCAAACATTTGCTATAGGAAAAGGATCTGGCTTGATGGTGCAGAACGGTTCTCATAGTTTTCCATCTTACATTTTATTTTCTTCGTATACCCAATAAATAAAGACACGTCATTGCTCAGAACTCCAGAGTGATATCTGGATAAACCATCCTTATTATTACATTTTCTCCTAGACTCGATGAAGATGTTTGTTCCAGTGTTTTTTTTTTTTTATTAATCTAAAATAGCTTCCCAGTGCAATAGGTTTATATAAGAACTCACTTCCAGTACAATAGCCTGGGATGAGGTTTGTTATGAATTACGCTCGTGACGCCACGTTCAACAGTCTGCCGAGCTGTAATAATCCAGATTAGTTTAATGGATGCATATCACCAAGTTTATGTAACGCGGCTGAAGATAAGGCCGGGCAGAACAAACACAGTCACAACATTTCCCGAGGAAATAGGATTACAATCGTGGTTTTGGTTTCCTTTCTTTTAAAGGATTTAACTGTTTAAATCTTAATGGCTGCCGGAGCCACATATCCTCCGAGCATGATTGATCACCTGCTAGTAAAGTCTGCTATACATGTTCTCAGTGAGATTCCCAGTGATAAGTGGAACTGACAAGATTAGTAGACTCGTGTTTGGCTACAATACTTATCTCCAAGTATCTGATATGTTTAAGCTCACTTTAAGACTTTTTGCCTAATCTAATTGGTCGACAACATAGAGTAGCAAACTGTTAATTTTTTTAAGTCTATGTGTGCGATGCAGTGTTTTTATGCTTATAGCTCAGTATTGGATTTGATACAGAACAATAGTGATGTGAAATGCCTGTCACATTAATCCCATTTTGGGAGTTAGGCGTCCTGGCAAGCACTCCCACCTTACTTCCCTTCCATCTGCCGCAGTCATAATATATTATGATCCCTTAATTCACCCTCTGTTATCCGAACAAATAGCTTTGTACACATGGTATATAAATAATAGGTTGTTATTCTCTTTTGATATATTTGTTGAAGATTATAACAGCAATACAATCAATGACGACCCTAAAGTGTACAAAAACATAATAAATAGACTATTGGCTTCACCAGGTCATAATTAGCGATTGCAAGGGGTCTCTGTAATGAGATGTCCACCGATCTTAGCTATGGCATGTCTGTGAAATATATCAGCAGCTTGTTTAAATACCAGTAAAACATGCAGCATTGAAACATATGAAAAGTTATTTTCAGTGACAGTATGGATCACATTTTAGCTATGTGTTTTATAGTCTTAAAAGGGCATTCTGGACAATTTTTTTTCTTTCAAATCAACTGGTGTCAGAAAGTTATATAGATTTCTAATTTACGTCTATTTAAAAATTTTATATATATATATATATATATATATATATATATATACTGTATATATATATATATATATATATATATATATATATTGTATTCTTTCCATTCATAGTGCTCTCTGCTGCCCCCTATGTACATGACAGGAACTCTCCAAAGCAGGAGAGGTTTTTTATGGGGATTTGCTGCTGCTCTGGACAGTTCCTGACCCGAACAGAGGTGGCAGCAGAGAGCACCGTGTCAGACTGGAAAGAATAAAACACTTCCTGTAAAGCATAGAGAATTTGATAAGTACTGGAAGACTGGAGATTATTTAAATAGAAGTACATTACAAATCAATATAATTTTGATTTGAAAGAATTTACTTTTTGTCGGAGTACCCCTTTAACAACTAATACAAATTGCTCTGGTCATAACAGTATTTAAAGTATATAAAGTACCATAATTCCTTGATCCCATTTTATGCATGTATCCTTGGTATATTTGCAGCATAAGGAAGTGCTGCATGTATTTTTGTACCATAATGCTATATGCAAATAACAAAGCTAATAGTATAATAAAAGCTAATAGTATGTAATCATCTAATTGTCTGTTATTATATAAGTTTTATATGACACTTGGAGATAATTACACTTCTTACAGGTATAATAGAACGGGGTAATTAGCTAGATCTGACTCATTGCAGGAGATGGGCTTTATAGATTATAATGTAGCCCGTCTTCTGCAATGAATTGAATATGGCAGCAGGATGGGGAGTGAAGTGGGGTGCTGCATGAGTTATCTGGCTATAACTAACAATTGGGGGGGTCTCACTGCTGAGACCCTGACTGATCTTAACATTTGACATGTTTGAGTGAGTTTTCAAAAGTTAATTTAAATAACAGTAATGTATTATGTAATCGCATTTGCTTTAAAGCGACTCTGTACCCACAATATGACCCCCCCCCCCCCAACCACTTGTACCTTCGGATAGCTGCTTTTAATCAAAGATCTGTCCTGGGGTCCGTTTGGCAGGTGATGCAGTTATTGTCCTAAAAAACAACTTTTAAACTGGCAGCCCTGTGCCCAATGGGCGTGGCCTAGAGTATCTGTGCATCAGGCTGGCACACCCTCTCTGTCCCTCCTCCCCTTCCTCATCATTAGGAATGCTCCAGGCAGATTGTCTCCTATTCCCCACCTGTGTGAGCCTGGCACATGGGCTGGATCATTAAGCATCTGTGCAGTGTTCAGACAGGAGAAAATGTTCCAGTGGCATTCCTAATAATGAAGAGGATGGGGAGGAGGGACGGAGGGGTGGTGCAAAGTTAGGGCACAGATACTCTAAGCCCCGGCCGTTGGGCACGGGGCTGCAAGTTTAAAAGTAGTTTTTTTAGGAAAATAACTGCATCACCTGCCGAACGGACCCAGGACAGATCTTGGATTAAAAGCAGCTATCCGAAGGTACAAGTGGTTTGGGGGGGGGGGACAGATTGTGGGTACAGAGTCACTTTAACCAGATAAATGACTTACATTTTTCATTTGTATGGAGAAACCTGTCCTGGGTTATTCCTTTAAAACAATACAGAATACAATATTATGAGACTTAACAATACTTACGTGTTCCGTTTTTTGTACTTATGATATAATTCTTATTACAATGAGATGTATGAATAATACGTTGATTGCACAGCAGCGGACTACGATAATGACGGTTAATAAATGGCGCGCTGTAATTCTGAACTGTAAAAACCTAACATAAAAAATATGCATTCTGTAATACGAAAATTTTGTTACCATTTCAGCTGCTGTAGAAGAGAAATAAAAATGGTTATTTTCAGATTTCAAACAATGCTTAGTGAGACTACTAACTGATGGATCTATTGAAATCCTGAAATCATAGTCCAGCATATACATGAACCACTGTAGGTTATATGACATGGTATCTACAGTACAGTTTAGATTTTTCAATAGACGCCTATACGGCAGCAGAATGACTACGCTTTATAAGCTTCTGCTGCTGTACAGGGATCCATTGCACAGGTCATTGCTGTTGTATATATTTCTTTTATGATTTAATCTATTTCTAGGAATGTGCTTATTGACTCCCTGTTGGTCCCTATAGTATTCTATAAAAATAAATTTATAGTAAATAAGTATTTATTTGACTGCATTCATTCATGTGACCTGATGTTTATGGAGCATAATAGGTACAATTATTTATTTGTCATTCCCTGGTTTTCTGTATGACTCACCATAACCTAGAAGACTTGAAGGTCGACACAGATGTATATTTATTGGGAGGAATTCATCAAGATTGGCATACTATCGTCCCTATGCACCCCACCACATAAGAGGCATGCGCCTCTTAGTAAATCTGACAGCTCTAAGGCATGCACACTAATCTACACCTGCTCTAGAGCACGGGTAGGTTTTTGCCATGGTTTATGCCTGTTAGCAGGTGTAAATCATAATAAATCAAGTGTGGTAGGCAGCCACACCTTCTCTCCGCCTTGTTACACCACTTGCCCGCCCATCTGGTGAGCAGGGCGTACATTAAGGGAAAAGGTGCCGATTTATGTGCAAACCGCAATAATGATAGATTCCCCCCCATTGTGTGTTAATAGTGGTCTTAAGGTTTTTAATATCAGTCTGTGACAATTAAACTATTTTATACACATCTTTACACGTGTTTACACTTCTTGGTGTTTTCTGCTTTTGTCTTTGGTAAGGGCCCATTCACACCAAGTAAATTTGGCGGAATACCGTGGGCCTCAGTGTCAGTGTTTGTATGGGAGGGCTCGCAAGACAGGCAGGAGTACAATGAAAGGTGGCAACAGTGTATAGATAACAGAGGTATACTTTATAGCAGTTGTTCACTTTATGTAGTAACCAAAAATGGATTTCCCTCAGTTTTACACTAGGAGTAGCTGAATTAACATAATGGATACTATTTAACAATTTTTGTTCTTTATTTTCAGTCTGTAGTTCAGAAGACCATTTGCAAAGGAAAGGGGGAGGAGAGTTATGTAGAGAAAGAATACACAACATATGATATAGTTGCAATAGAGACAAATTAGGAGAAGAATTAAAAAAAAATCCAACTCTATTAGTAAAAAAAAAATCTAACTCTATTAGTAATAAATCGGCATAGTTGTTCAAAAAGATGATTTTGATCTAGAGGTATGGCATGTTTTTGGCTATAGACCCCTTTAGATAGAAACTCTCCTTTATTAGAATCTAATAAGTGTGCCAGATTAGTGATTTTTTTTTTTAATTTCCACTCCACTTGGACAGGATTATTATTTCCCTGCAGGAAAAGAGGAGAATCCCATAGTGGGAAGTATTTAGAATGGTAGACTGTGTAATTTTCTCACCGCAAGGATAACATTATGTTTCAAATGCGACAGTAGTTCCGAAATAGATGAATGCAAGATAGAGGCTAGAGGCCAAGGGTGAGAAAGAGAAGATTCTAAAGAGTAGTTAGAAAAGAAAGAGGTACAGTTAATCCAATCTCTAACATGTCTAAAAATAGCCGCTAAATTGTAGAGTCTGATATTGGGTAGTTGCCCCCCCCCTTGTGTTTAGAAAAACTAATGGTGTCATAGGCTATTCTAGGTCTTTTTGATCTCCATATAAATCTAGTAAAGGTAGATCTGAGTCGAGAAATGTCCTTATGTTTTAGAAGAAGAGGGATCATTTGCATGGGATACAATAATTTAGCGAACGACATCATCTTTATAAGTTGTATACAACCCAAGATTGAGAGAGGTATATTTTTTCATCTATCTAACTCCTGTTCTATCTTTTTAAAAATTGGAATATAATTTAGGGAATAAAGAGAAGAAGGGCTATGGGTATTTCCTCATTCCCTACAAATTCCCTTCAAAATCTGAAGAAGATATCTAATTCAGGGTTCTAATGCCAAATTAAAGAGGAGGAGGGACATGGGACAGCCCTGTCTGGTTCCCTTTTAAATAGGGAAGACATCAGACAGGAAACCTGGCGTATGTATACGTGCCTTGGGATTGTTGGAAATAGTGGAAATAAGGGAGGGAGATGTATCAACCATGGTGTAAAGTGAAACTGGCTCAGTTGCCCCTAGCAACCAATCAGATTCCACCTTTCATTTTCCAAAGAGTCTGTGAGGAATGAAAGGTGGAATCTGATTGGTTGCTAGGGGCATCTAAGCCAGTTTCACTTTACACCATGTTTGGTCTTTAAAGAGTCCTATAATACCATAATGAGAAAGCGACATATTCAGCCAATCCCAGTTAATATTGTCAAAAGCCTTTTCGGCATCTATGGCAAGTAGGCCTGCCAAATGGACTGGATTTTCTCTCCTCTGCACCACTTCTGGTACAGTTAAGACTGTTCTGATGTTGGTAACTGCAGAGCGGCCTTTTACAAAACCAACTTGATGATTGCTAATTAATCGAGGGAGAAATAATGCAAGAAGATCAGCCATAAATTTTGTGAGACTTTTTAGGTCCTGGTTTATCAATGAAATGGCACGATAGGAGGATGGGAGCTGTGCGTCTTTCCTGTTTATGAATTACTTTAATATACTGTAAGCCATTTCCCCAGATGGCAACATGACTTTTTTCATCTGTGATATATTGAAAAACGGAAAAGTAGAGACAATTTCCATGGATAAACTTTTGTAAAATTTGCCGCTAAAACTATCTGGACCCGGTGCTTTGTTAATGTGGAGAGAGAAAATGGTTTTAGAAATATCGGTATAGAGGAATAGGGGGCTCTGTGTTGCTTCCCAGCATGCTGCTGTTGTTTACACACAAAAAAAAACACAAAAATGCAACAGCTCACCAAAATGGCAAGATACAGACCCACTACGGACATGCTTTTAATTATTTTTATGTCTGTAGTGGGTCTGTATCTTGCCATTGCTGTGAGCTGTTGCAATTTTGTGTTATTTGTCTGTTTGCAATTTCAGCCATAGCAACGTGCTACTGTCTAGCGTGAATGGTGTTCTAGGAGAGCTGACCAAATTTGTCTTTTTTTTCACTGCTGTTGTTTCTCCATGTTCCTAACAAGTAGAGGAGTATCTCAGGTGTTATTTACTGTGCTAATGGGTAACTGATGGGGGCCGAGACTATAGTGAGTTACTGTGGGAGCTCCTTCACAGTGCTGCCATCCTGTGCACGCTTGAACTGAAAGTCCCCACAACTCCGATATTATCTTACATGGGATATGCTGTTTATGTCTCGACAGAAGCACCTGCTTCTGTCACTCCTTGCCTGCTCAGGTGTAGGCTGGAGAGGCTGATCAGAGATGGTGAAAGACTTAGGGGGTAGGAGACAAGATCTAGCCAAGTCTCCTGTGACATCTCCTGCCCCTGTTTGCATCATCAGCCTGTGCTCAGCAAACACACACAATGTGAGACAGAGGCATGGAATATTTGTCTCCTGAGGGGGAAGAGCAGTGGTTTGGCACAGGGGCCATTTTTCTTCACTTCCTATGGTAATACATCATATAGACACATCTATATAACTTTTAATGTACTTTTAGTTGAAAATAATTTTCCCTATCCGGAATTCCTCTTTAATCACTTCCTACACAATCATAATGATTTACATTATCAGGCCAGGCCAGATAACTATTATTCATATTATAGAGCAAAGAACATTGTATTATTAGGTTATAGCACAGCATAACTTCAGGCAAAAGTCTCATGAATTTTCAAACCTTAACATACATAATTTTGTTTTTTGAATAGAAGATCTAAAAGCATGACCATAGAAAATGCTAACTACATTTCATTTAATAAAAAGAATATCTTCAAAAAAATTTGAAATTGTAATGTTTCACTTCACTAGCCAAACAATGATATGGCTAAAATCACAATGTAGAGGATTTGAATGTGACACACTAAATAATTGGTTCTGCAACAATTCTACAGCAAAGAAGAAAAAAAAGTTGTTTAACAGCTACAAAATGTGAAATAGTTTAGACTTGGGTCAGAGTTGTTCAAATGTAGAAAGTTTTTCCGCATCGGTTCATGATATGTTAATACTGCACTTTTGAATTATGCTTTACAGTGTGTGAAAAGTTATATGGTATCCTATTAACACTTTTCCAGTCGAGGGTTTGTGCCAGAGTCATATATCAGGAAGAACTTTTTCTAACTCCTCCTATTTTGCACCACATTAGAAAGTTTAATATTCACCTTAAACCCAAAGTTATATTAAAGTGAACCTGTAAGCATATTTTTTGGTGTATAAACCAAGGCCAAGGCCGTTTAGGGCATCTGACCCTGAACCTGAGTTTACCTTTGCTTTGATAGTTGACCCCTCATGCTTTGAGATATTGCACCTTTAATTGACATGCACATTTGCCTTAAAAGCTCACAGATAGTGCTGATCGGATTTGCTGAACTGTTTGAGTTTGCCAACATTCTCCAAACCTAAACACACAGCATTTGACTCCCAGAGGCTGAAGAAGTTTCATGCCACCCTAGGTTTGCCAGGAAAATATGGATACAGCCTATCCATGTTTTCTAGGACTACTTATCGCGGCTATCTTTCCCAGCCATCATGAATCAAATGTTGAGTGTTTGGAAAATGTTGTTTAACCCAAACAGTTCGGCAAGTCAACAATAGTTCTCAACACTGCTCAGAAGGCATTTTCCTGGGATGGAAAAGCCAGGATAATTCATTTCAGCCACATTTCTTGGGATGCTTGTAACCTCCTCTGAGAGGCGTTGCTAACAAGTGCAGCCCAGAGGACTCTCATTTTCTCTTAAATAAATATTGTCTTTAACCACTTAATAATCACATTAAAATTGGAAAAAACTCTCCCAAAAATGTTCGGTAATCGTTAATTGTTTGGGCTGGGTTCACACTACGTATATTTCAGTCATAATTGTGGGCCTCATATTGCAACCAAAACCAGGAGTGGATTAAAAACACAGAAAGGCTCTGTTCACACAATGTTGAAATTGAGTGGATGGCCGCCATTTAATGGCAAATATTTGCTGTTATTTTAAAACAACGGCTGTTGTATTGAAATATTGGCAGTTATTTACTGTTATATGGCGGCCATCCACTCAATTTCACCATTGTGTGGAGAGAGCCTTTCTGTTTTTAATCCACTCCTGGTTTTGGTTGCAATATGAGGACCACAATACTGACTGAAATATACGTAGTGTGAACCCAGCCTTAAAGTGTACCTGTTGTTAAAACTTTCAACATCCAAATCAACAAAAGATGTTAAATGAAGCAAGTTTGCAATACACATTTATTATTTTTGTTGTTGTTATCATGCTGTAAAACAAAGCTGAACTTACCAGAAATTCAGGTCCAGTCTTAAGGAAAATTTTGTGCTGGTTGAAAAAAAAACAACTAAACACATGAATTCTGGCCAGTACAGGGAGTCACGGCTCAATATGTTCATCAATCACATGACTGCCTTCTCTGTGAGCGCTCAGATGACCTAGGAAACACAGGACTTCCTGTTTCCTGACTGTTTCCTGTTTTTTTAAAAAGAAAAGAGTCAGAAAACAGGAAATGTGTTTTCCATGATAACTAAAAAAAATAAAATAATGAATGTAAATTGCAAACTTGTTTTATATCACATCTACTGTTGATTTAGATTTTGAAAGTTATAACGACAGTGACACTTTAACTATGCAGAATATTCCTAATTCATTTTATTGGAGGTTTAGCATAAAAGACAAGATAGACCATGAAAGTTATAGACAAGCATACTGTATACCCATGTGGGCTGCTTATGAAACCTAAAGCTACTCACCTAACAATATTACATTTTCTATTATATCAATAATAGTCACAGCTATTAAAACTGACATGTAATGTAGCCACTAACGGAAGCTTGAAATACAATACATTTTTATCCAGACAATAGAGAGATATAGAGTGTAGTTGTTCCTTAAATCTGAAACTACAGCTTTTATTAAAATTATTTTGTCTGTTGAGTCCATTTATGCCATAGGATAAATAATATTAGAATTACCTTTTTTTTTTTTGCAAATATTACTATGGCTTTTTATACAACAAGTTGGTAATTGGATGGCTTTTCCACTTAATCTCATATTTTGCATTTGTGAAATGCTGACCTTGTAGAAAATTAAAACCTTACTCGGCAAATCTTTAAAATTACACACAGAAATCTTTTTTATTGGGTCTTATGACTTTTCCAGATAGACGATTGGACTAATAATTAAGACAACTGAACATGGTCCATAATGTGACCTTTGGTACATGTGATATCTAATTGAGTTTAAAAAACTTTTGGTAAAGTAAAGTAATAGCTTAATTAAAATGTGTTCTTATGTATGTAAATGAAATCATTCATAAGAACATTTGCCGGTCGTATGCCGTTAAATGTTCCTTCCCTTTAGGAACTTAAGACATTGAGCAGCACACTGTAATTAATGTAAAATTCTGCCTGTGGCCCAGGATTCATTTCATACACACTTGGGATATATTGGTCTTTTAATCAAGTATGGTAACAGACATAGGCCAATGTAAGTACATGTTTTAATAAGTGTTGAGCAAGCACTAAAATGCTTGAGTGCTCATTACTGGAGTTGAGCGTGCTTGACTCAGACAGCCAACTCCATTGAAATTTAACCAGGTGCCCCGTGCTCAGCAGAGTGGAGGGTGCCAGGTTCATTTAGTGCATTTTTTTCTTCTAATTTTTGTATCTCTCTTTCATTGAAGGGAATCTATAAATAAAATATACAAAAACTAGACAAAAAATGCAATTGGTTTTTATAAGACACATAAGAACCCCTGGCTGTATGCAGGCAACTGTATATTTCGTTTGAAAATCACTTTAAGGGACAAACATATACAAAAATTAGAACAAAAAAATGCAATAGGTTACTGTGGTGGGTGGGAGATATAACTATTAAGGCTATGTTCACACTACGTATATTTTCGTTAAACTACGGCAGTTGTTGCACATTGTGTGATTATTACAAAAATATACATTACCTTGCTGTCTGTGGGATCCCGCCGCAGCGTATACACATGGTATACACTCCGGCTGGGATCCCTAATCCCTAACTGACATGTCAGTGCACACTATGGAGAAAGCGGCTCTGGCTTCACGCTCCATTGTGTGCTGTGTGGAGAGTTCTGATGGCGGCGCGCACGGATTTGCCTGCATCAGAACTCTGCCGCCATAAAGATCATCCGTCCGGCACTGCAGTACTGGCCGGGATGATCTTTTCAGAGACCGGATGTTCCATGACCCGGCCCGGTCACAGAACGGCCTGTCTCTTACATTGTATGAACATAGCCTAAAGGTGTATTGCCACCTTTACTCGACCGAACAGCAAGCTTGATTTAGCACTATACTCAACCGAGCATGATCGCGCAACACTAGTTATAATGCATCCAAAAATTCTACTTCTGCCACTGACGTCTGCCTGTCTTCCCATGGTGTCCACATGAATTGATGTCTTCCATTGAAACGATGCATCAGTTTATCTAATGGAGACTTCTTTGTTTCCACTCCTGATTTTGACTTGTAAATTCTGATACAAAATATTGACCAAAATAAGCTGTATTTGTTTCACATTTAAAAATTGTAAAGCCATAAACCTCAACACAAAAAATGCAGTGATTTGTAGGAAATCACATGCAGTCCTGCTGTCGAGTAATGGCACCCTAGGAAGGTGTGAATCTGGCCTTAACAATTGTAAAGTCTGGGTAAGTACTTTTTTTTTTAATGCAGGGGCGGGGGAATAACCAGTCTTTAAATACCTCTCACCGTGCCTGCCATCTGCATTAGGACCGGCCCTGGGACCCCCGGCGGAAGGCATTTTTCCCCGAGTTGTGATGATGTCATGACTCGGGGGAAATGCCTGTCCCTGTTGATGGACAGCTTGCTAAGCCAATCAGTGACTGGAGGGGAATCCAGCCCTAGTCACTGACTGGCTCGGCAGCCAGTCTATCAGCAGGATTGTGACGTTGGCAGCACCGGTGATCCCTGAGCCTGGTAGAGATCCCAGAGCGGCGATTCAGCATAGGAGAGGTAAGTCGGGACCCCCCCCCCCCCCTGCAAATAAAACAAAGAGTGGAGGCCGGACTTTTCCTTTAAGATTCAGGAGAGAAAAGAAATAAAAATGTAACTGTGTCACTGCATTTTAAGTTCTGTAATAGTTAAAGATGCAATGTACTCGTATGAGGACGTTTCGAGAATGAAGTCTTCAAAATAGAAGTGGGAAAGTGGTATTACATATTTCACAATGTATACAAGAAGTATTCCAAATAATCGATACTCCCCATGGGAAGGCTCAACATGGTTTTATTGATCAAGGGTGAAGGTAATAACTTCTTTACAGAAACATCAGTCGAAAGCAATATATTTAAAAAAGCAGCTTCTATGGTGAAGATATATATTCTTTTTTTTTATACTTGGGCCATAATACAACATGCTCAATTTTTATACAAGTTCTTCTCCTGCTGGGATCATATGAGGAAAGAACAGCCTTATTTTAGGCATCTTTTATCTTAAAACGGTGTCCTATATTCCAAGAAATATTTATCTCCTGTATCCGTCTACCTTCACCTGGCTCTGTTTATTCAAGTTTTGGACCAGTATTCTTTCCTGTTAGAGTTACTTTTAATGAGCCTTTTTTTCATGGCATGATTGGGCAGGCTTGACAACACCGTAGTGGGGAAAAAAAAGAAGGTAAAAACAGATTTAGTATATTTAGAATAAGTGTATTTATTAAGTACTCTTTTGTATCTGTCAAAAGCTCAAAAGTTACAAGAAACATCCAACGTTTCATTATCTTATAAGAGACTATAGCTATCCAGTGTTCTTATACAAATCACCACTTTTACCTTCAATCCATCTAATGAATTATTATGTAATGAAGAAGCTTTATTGTCCATAAAAAAAATCTTTACAATTCTAAAAAAACTGTTTGTGGGGTATATATATAGGGGTATATATACAGTGTCGGACTGGCCCACCAGAGGACCGGAGCATCCTCCGGTGGGCCCCCAGCTTTAGAACCTGCAGTTACACTGACTGACTTGTCTTTTCTCACTGGTTCTTCATTAGTGGGCCCCCCAAGGATCATTTCCTCTGGTAGGCCCCAGATACCCCAGTCCGACACTGTATACAGGTAGTTAAACATAATTTCTCTGTCTTTGTCCAGTAGCTAATGGGTACCAGATCGTCTCATCCTATATGGGGGGTTGCATACCTTTGCACATGACCCTATCTGTGTTTCCCTCGTATATTAAAACTTCTTTGTTTCCATATTCCTTATATTTTCTTTGTGTCCTCATATTATCTATCTTAATGTATGCATACATCATATACAATGGGCAGTTCTAATTGGAAGCAAAATCCTAAAGGCTGAACCCTATTGGATGATTTGTAACTTTTAATATAAAGACACATTCCAGAGCTCCAGCCTATAAATAAAGCTGATTTGGGGGGTTACGGCGAGAGGACCCTCACATGCTGAAGGAGCGTTGTGTCTGTCTTTCTGGCTAGATTAACCCTTACCCTTCAGAAGGGTTTTCAAGAATGGGAAAGCACACAGACAATATAGTGAAATCCCGAGGTTGTGGGATCATTAAAAATATTACCACAACATTTGCTAGTTTTATAGAGTGACAAGGTTTCTACATTATACACTAGGGCTACATAGGTAATTTGGTAGTGACTGGGATAGCATGACCAAAAATTGCACTGTATGAACTGCACTACATCATAGCTAAGGCCAGTAGATACGGTTGCACTGTGACCCAATGGTGGCAGCTAGGGATGGTCCGAACCCGCCGAGGTTCGGCTGAACCCGAATGCTCGGCATCGGATTCCCGCTGTCTGCCCGCTCCGTACGAACCCCGTCCGAACCAGGTTCGGACCATCCCTAGTGGCAGCAACTACGTTCTAACAATAATAAAAAATCCACCAAAAATTTATTGTGACTCTTGGCTTGTGGCCACTTGTGAGTTGCAGTGTGACCCAAACTCACTGACCTTACCTGTGACAGAGAGCAATCCATGTGGAGTGACAAAGCAATTGTTGATTGCACATTACTTGCCACAGCTAAAATCTCCACGAAGCCCTAGCCTAATTTACACCAGATTTTAAGACATAAATATGATAGTAACCAGATTACCAATAATGTTGTAAAAAATTGACAAGATGATAGGATAACTATGCAAGCACTGGTAGTCCTAAAATTCCAGCGGATGACTAGGGATGAGTGAATTTACAGTAATAGCAAAGCGAAGAGTTCGCAGTCGGCTTGTCAGTAACCTTGGGTTTGAAGGTCAGCCCAGTGCCGCTCTCCTCTGGGTGCTGGAAAAAGCTGGATACAATCAAGAGAAACTGGGAAAAGTTTCCCAGGATTGGATGCAGCTTTTTCCAGCACCCGGAGCAGAGCAGCAGTAAGCAGCAGGCTCACAAGCGACCACCGAGACTAGCTCATCCCTACTGATTGCTATTTACTAGTTACACCAGTTTTTGCCTCAGACAGATTAATAAATCTAGGCTAGTGTTTGTGTGCCACAAGCCTTCAAGTATTGTTTATGAGTATAATGGAAATAAAATTGAGGAAACAAGTGACTAACTTCAACGTTCATATAGTATAGTTCTTCTTTCATTATTTGGATTTCCTACACAATGTGATTTCTGCACTTGTCATTGTTATTCATATTCATTGTTATTGTTATTCATGCGCGCACGAGGAAGGAGTAGTTTGTTCCCTCCAAACGTCCGCAAGGAGGATGTACCTGGGCGTCCGAGTGATGTTTGCATCAGCTGTGAGCTTTGAGGTCTTGTATATGCTTCATCTACATTCTAAATAAATGAATTTTAAGTCATGAAGATCTTGTGAGTATACTGTGCCCTGTATCTACAGAGCGTATGGGTTTTCAATAACCCGAAGATGACAGCATTTTGGTGAGAAGTCTTTTCCTCCATACCTATTATGGTATCGTGATGCTCACCACTGCATCCTCCTCCCTATTCTTTGTGCATAATCATTGCTGCTCGGCCTCCCGTGTTTGCACGGCGTCTTGCAAGTTCCCACATGTGCCAGTGATATCAAGGGCCTTCCTGCCTTCTTAACCCAAGATAACCTAGAACAGAGCACTGCACGCGCATTAATTGTCCCAACTAAAAGAATTAACTTCATCTGCTCATCGCACATGCCCCTCCACTAGGCTACAGCACCTGCACAGGTTGCACGGGCCTTTGACATCAGCGTTATGCGCAAACTTGGAAGACGGTGTGTGCACACAGGAGGCCAAGCAGCAACGGATATTTACAGAGAAGAGGGAGGATGATGCAGTGGTGAGGTATGTCAAAGCGTGGCACAAATGCTGAGCCACAACTCCTCTTTGACTCTTCTTTACAGTTAGAAAGTTGAGATTGCACAGAATCGCCACACCCACACAGCTTACACAAAGGGACCAAGATCACTAGGGCACTGTCAACTTCAACACACTCAGGTTAGGTCAGGGTGCTGACAGATTGCCTTTAGATGTTAATAATTCATAAATCCTCTCAGTAAACCCTTTTTTAATAAAAAATGGTGAGAGAAGTGTAAGCTTGAAAGTTTGAAAGCTCCATTATTTATTTCAAAATAATGGTATACAGCTTTTATACATTTACCCCTTTATGGTTTGTGGGTTCAGTAAGGAATCAGATGTACAGATAAAAACCATAGTACTATTTCCTGAATCTATATGATGCCCTACCTCCTATGTCAAGGGATGGACCGCTATGATGTTTTTAAGGCAAACTCTATTTGTATTCATAATCTAAATAGAAAATGCCTGATGTCTGCAAACATTGGAAGAAGGCATTTGCTATTCCCCCATATACTGGCACTATATCAGTTTACCAGAAACCAGCAACATTGATGAGGAATATTCATGAGACACTAGTTTTTATTAAATATATATGATGAATAGCCATGAATATTGATTCAGGTTACAGAATACCTGACATCTCCGTGCAGATGACTGACGCATACTAACATTGACAAAACCAATGCATTAGAAAATACATACATGTCCTATATGTGGAAATATTTGACTTGACTATTACTATTTTCCTGAGCGCACCACTCACAATGCACATTGTGCAGAAACAAATTAGCTGGAAAGATTCAATGAGAAAAGATTTTGTACCTAATGCCTAGCCTATGAGCCTATGAGGGCCTATCACTAAAACAACCTTATAATAAGATATTGCTGACCACTTTTTAATAAGACTTTAATATTTTAATGTGGTGTCCAAAACCAACACTGACTCTAAGAATCTTTTTTTGTAACTTTTTTTTATTATTAGATCAAAATCGAACATACACAGAAATAGAAGGAAATTATGTTCTCACGGTACACTGGACATAAGTAATTTGATTGTAGATAGAGGCACAGCGCGCAGTAGAGCTAGGAGGCATGTATCCTGAGTGTCCAGTGCGCAGTTATATCATCTATTAAAAAAGACAACTTTGATCCTGTAGCAAAAGTGGCATTTAAGCCATTAAACAGCTACCCAACATACACACATACACAGTAAGGCCATGTTCACACTACTATATACCAAAAACAATAGAGATTAGTTACTAGAGATGAGCGAACCGGGTTCGGGTTCGAGTTGATCCGAACCCAAACGTTCAGTATTTGATTAGCTGGGGCTGCTGAACTTGGATAAAGCTCTAAGGTTATCTGGAAAACATGGATACAGCCAATGACTATATCCATGATTTCCACATAGCCTTAAGGCTTTATCCAAGTTCAGCAGCCACCGCTAATCAAATGCCAAAAGTTCGGGTTCGGATCGACTCGAGCATGCTCCAGGTTCGCTCATCTCTATCTGTTACCATAACAACATATTTTATTGATTAAAAGAATAAAAATTGAACACCAAAGACAGAAACCAAAACCCGTGAACACATTGGCAGCATTATAAACAAATCATATTAATAAAACTCATTACATATAGGGAAAAGTGGGGTTATCACTCTCTTTATAGTAACATGTGCTCCTACGTGTCTATCAGTATAATTATCTCCACGTGGATAAGACAATTTGCACATGGGAACAATTGATGCGCTCAACCCACACTCACCCAGATATGCTTCTCAATCGTGCCACTGCAAGTCCCCCTCGACGTACGTTTCGCGATTACCGCTTCATCAGGAAGGCATGCCCATACTGTACTGTGTAAATCAGGGATGGGGAACCTTCGGCCCTCCAGCTGTTGCAAAACTACAATTCCCATCATGCCTGGACAGCCAAAGCTTTAGATTTGGCTGTCCAGGCATGATGGGAATTGTAGTTTTGCAACAGCTGGAGGGCCGAAGGTTCCCCATCCTTGAATGAATGTGTTAAGCCACCTTGTCACCACTATAAATGGTTAATCGAACTAAAACATGTACATTTTCAAAAAATCTTTTGAAACGACAGGTACACTTTAAATCTCGCCAGTACTGTTTATCTTATGCAAGCCTTGTTTTTTTTTTTCCTCTCTTTTGATCCTTATTATTCTTCTGCCTAGTAAATTACAGTTGCGGCTAATAAGAGGTGTATTGCTATTTTTTTGTATCAGAGAATATTGCAATTATGGGCAATTACAATTACGACTGAAGCAGGAACATACTGTGCACAATACACATACTTAGTTGTTCTGTGTCACTGTTTTATTTATGTTACCAAAACTCAGGATATTAGAAACTTCTCAGCAGATCCCAAGATTAAAATCATTTTTTAATAAATGCAGGGAATTCTTTTTTGCCTTGAACAACATCCACATAAATCATTTCTTTGTTTTCTGCTTTTTAACAACTATAATCTAATTAATCTTAATGTGGATATAAAGATACCCTATGCTTTCTTTCCTGTATAGATCATTTAATGGTCTTTTTCATATTTGAATGTAGTGCACCTAAGGCTTCCATATGAGTCTCAGATAAGTATGCTTGTTACATGTAAGTACTAGTAAATAGAGTGGCGTAACTACCAGGGTCGCCGCTGGGCACCCCCTCATCAATCACTCTTGTGACTGCAAGCATTGCTTGCGGTCACAAGAGCCCGACTCCGTCTGTCCCCGGCTGATGTGCGGCTCCCGGGGGGTGTCCCGTCCTATCCCCGGCAGCGCGTGCATCATAAAGATCCCTTTGCGTCTGTGACTTCAGGCACAGGGAGCTCTCTGATGTGCACACTGCCGGGGATAGGACGGGACACCCCAGTCAGCCGCACATCAGCCGGAGGCCAGACGGAGGCTAAAGGAGAGAGGGGAAGAGAGGGGGTCATCTATAAGGGGGGGAAGAGAGGGGCCATTTATAAGGGGGGGGGGAGAGGACGCCATCTATAGGAGGGGGGAGGGGGCCATCTATAGGAAGGGGGAGAGGGGGCCATCTATAATGGGGGGAGAGGGTGCCATCTATAGGAGGGGGATAGGAGGCCATCTAAAGGAGGGGGGAGAGGGACCATCTATAAGAGGGGGAGAGGGGGCCATCTATAGGAGGGAGGGGGGGAGAGGGGGCAATCTATAGGAGGGGGAAAGAGGGGGCCATCTATAAAGGGGGGGAAGAGAGGGGCCATCTATAAGAGGGGGAGAGGGGGCCATCTATAGGATAGAGGGGGGAGAGGGGCCATCTATAGGAGGGGGGAGAGGGGGCCATCTATAAAGGGGGGGGGAGAGATGAGCCATCTATAAGGAGGGGGAGAGCGGGCCATTTATAAGGGGAAGAGAGAGGGCCATCTATAAGGGGGAGAGGGGGCCCATCTATAAGGGGGGAGAGTGGGGCTATCTATAAGGGGGGCCATCTATAAGGGGGGAGGGGGCTATCTATAGGAGGGGGAGAGGGGCTATCTATAAGGGGGGGCAACATAGGGGGAGAGGGGGCCATCTATATGGGGGGATACACAGAGGGAGCATCTAAAAGGAGGCTACATAGTAGGGGGCATATACTATAAGGGTGGATACACAGAGGGGGATCATCTATAAGGAGGCTACATATAGGGGGGCATATACTATAAGGGGGGTAACATAGTCAGCCTACCCACTAAATGAGGGCACAAAAGAGTCGATACAGATGTACAGTTTGTAGAGAGATGAGGATGGTGCCAGTGTGAGAAACCTAATATGTTTCTCTGGCAGATTCTATACATTTGTGGCTCTGAGAAGTTCTCATAATGGCCCAGGGCAGATGGAGAAGGAGATGAAAAGGGAAGACTTCCGATAAGAGAAGACGTCCCCTGTGAGTCACCTGATGTAACTGCACTATGATGTATATGGTGTACAGAACCTGTGTGGAGCTGCGTCCACCTCTATATGACTGTATAAGGTGATAGTGATCTGTGTACAGTGGATGTTATTCAGTAGCAGCAGTGGTGTTAGTCAGTAGCAGCGGTGGTGTTAGTCAGTATGTGGTGATGTTAGTATGTGGTGATGTTAGTCAGTATGTGATGGTGTTAGTAGCAACAGTGGTGTTAGTCAGTATGTGGTGGTATTAATCGGTATCAGCGGTGGTGTTAGGCAGTATGTGGTGGAATTATTTGTTACTTGTTATCCGGTAGTGTTTTTTGGTCTTAGTATTTGGTCAGTAACAGTATGGCGGTAATAAGTATGGTGATAATATTTCCTATATGCTGGTGTTATTGGTAATATTTGTCTTGTGTGTACATATATATATACCAATAGCATCACTTGGTTGTGAAAGGGGGGGGGGCAAGTTGACCTCTTGCACCACAGCCCAGGAGACATTAGCTACACCCCTGAGTAAATATATACTGTAAGTTACTAAATTATTGCCTTGTGTTTTTTTAATTTTTTTTATTAATTTAAAGCCTTAGAATGCAGATGTAAATTTTTTGTTAATTTATTTAAAAAGATAAACCAATCTATTGCATTGACATATGTATTCAGACCCTTTACTCAGTACTTAGTTGAAGCATCTTTAATAGCGATTACAGTCTCCAGTCTTCTTGGGTAAGATGCCACAAGGTTTTTGAATTTAAAGGATGTTCTGCTATTGTTCTCTGCAGATCCTCTCAAGCTCTGTCAGGCTGGATGGGGACTGTGGACAGCCACTTTCATGTCAATCAAGGGATGTTCCACTGGGTTCTAGTCAGAGCTGTAGCTTGGCCACTCAGAGACATTGACAGAGTTGTCCTTAAAGCAAATGTACCATCAGGTAGATTCGCTTTAAGTATTGCTTATGTATAAAATGGTGCAGGTGTGCAGAAGCTGGTGCAACGCTCCTTTTTTTGAAACACAGCCCAATTCCAGTGTATGGCGATGTTCTATTCATGGGCACCGGGCTGGGGGTGAAGCACTGGAGACGGGCAGGCCCTCCCCCAGTGGGAGGAAACCCCCACTCCTCCATGATGCGGCTCCATTACAATCAATGGAGCCGCATTATGGAAGGGTGGGGGTTTCCTCCAACTGGGACGGGCCAACCCGCCTCCAATGCATCACCCCCAGCTCTGTGCCCGTAAATAGAACCCTGCTGTACATGGGAACCAGGCCGCGGCTCAGAAAAAAAAACACAGCACCAGTTTCCCTACGTCAGCATCATCCTATACACCGGCAATACTTAAAGTGAATGTACCTGATGGTACATTCGCTTTAGGCCAATACTGTGCTTTCTGTCTGTGTGCCTCATGTAATTGTCTTGTTGAAAGGTGAACTTTCAGTCCAGTCTAAGATCTAGAGCACTTCAACCCTTACCACTATCCCTACCCCAGCAAAAGTACCTCCGCTGCCTGATGCTACCACCATACAGGTACTTCAATGTAGGACTGGAATTGGGTATTCAACAAATCTGATGCTTGGAATTGAGGACAAAAAGTTTCGTCTTAGTTTAATCAAACCAAAGAATCTTGATTCTCAGAGTGCGAGAGTCCTTTAGGTGCCTTTTGGCAAATGTGAGCTTTTATGTGTTTTTTTACCAAGGAGAAGCTTCTATATGACCACTCTGCCATAAAGCCCAGATTGGTCCAGTGATGGTTTCTCCCATCTGCACACTGGATCTTTGGATCTCAGCCAGACTGACTGCGGAGTTCTTGGTCATCTCTCTTATCAAGGCCTTTCTCCCCAAATTACTTATTTGGTGGGGTGGGTTAGTTCCAAGTTCCAATCTTCTTCCATGAAAGAAATATGGAGGCCACTTTACTCTTGGAAACTTTTGGGGTAGCAGAAATTTTTTACCGTCCTCCAGATCTTTGCCTTTCCAAAGATCGAAGAATTATAATTTTACAACAACTGGGGAGCCACAGTTTGACATTATTTATACAGTTTGTGCCTTATATATACAGGGGTCTTTGCAAATTATGTCAATGATGACTGTGTTCATCAGCTCTTATACTTTGGATTGAGTTATCTTTCCACTAGACATACCAGTAAATTGTATCGTATTGCAATTCAGTTTTTCCAGTAACAGAAGAAGAATTGTGGCAGCATCTTATTTACTCTTCTGAAAGAGAACTTGCTTATCATGGCTAATAGATAAAGCAATATGGTTGGCAGTGTGAACGTGAAGGTTCTCATGAATGCCTCATCAAAACTGCACTGTCCGGATAGTAACACCAAGGAAAAACTAACAAAGCGCCGGAAGAATTATGTATTTCAGGGGCAACTACATCATAAATCATAAATAAACAATTTCAAAATTATATCCCCTTCAGCAACCATACAGTACAAACTGACTGCAAATACTGTATAAAGAGAATAGAGGTTGATTGAAATCATCACTCTAACTTTCTGTTCCTGTTTAAATTTTTCATAAATTCCTCTTTTGTTTTTGATGCTTACTCAGAAATGTGGTTCTTACAGCCGTGCAATTCATGAAATGTACTCTTCTCTCTTCCTTCCCTGCCAGTTAATGTGAAATCATGAATGTGAAATATATTATAAAGAGAACTACACTGCTAAACCATAGAAAGATAGAAGATTGTCGGCAAAAAAGTCCACTGGGTCCTTCTTAGTATCTCCTTTCTTATTATCTTAGGATAGATATGTTTATTCAGGCAGGTTTAAATTCTTTTATTGCAGATCTACTACTCTTTCAGTAAAGTAATATTTCCTCACGTTGCTTCTGATCTTTTCCCCAACTAATTTCAAATTGTGTCACCAATTGTGTTCAGTTTTTTTTCCCCATTGGTGGTGGGTGCAGATTGATGTATTATAGAGTCTCTAAGGGTACTATTACACCAAGCAATTTTTCAACGACTAACGATTAACGATCTTAAACGACCGCTAAGGCAAACGACCCAAAATCGTTGTATAACTTTGTAATGTGTGTTATTCTGTGAATAATTTTTTACTGCCGCACTACCCCTTTAAATACTGTATATACCAACTGTATGTGACTGGATCTTCAAAGTAGGGTTTCTCTAGGTTGAACCTGATAGACTCTTGTCTTCTTTCAACTTTATTAACTATGTTACTATGTTATCACCTGTGCACCCTAAAGCACTCACAGAAATATCCATTCACCTAATCAGACTATACAGGTTCAAATCCTTAAGTCTTTCCTGATATGTTTTATACCTCCCCCAATTTGTAGCCTGTCTTTGGACTTGCTCTATTTTATCAGTATCTTTTTGTAGATGAGGTGTCTAGAACTGGACACAGTATTCCAGATGTGTTCTCACTAGAGCTCTTGACAATGGGATCACTATCTCCCTCTTTCTAATGGCTATACCTCTAGCTATACAGCCCAGCATACGATTTGCTTTCCCCACTGCCTGGTTGCACTGGTGACTCATTTTAAGGCTGTCAGAAATCACTACCCCTAAATCCTTCTCTTCTAAAGTCTTTGCCAACACAGAACTGCCGATATGATACTTGGATAAAGGATTTCTTCTCCCCAAGTGCACTATTTAACATTTGGAAACATTGAACAGCAGTTTCCATTGTTTCGACCACTTATCTCGCAAAGCTAAATAATTTTCCATATTACTGACACCTCCAGGAATATCAACCCTATTGCAGAATTTTGTGCCATCAGCAACCAGACAAACAAACCTTAGCTACCAATATGTTCTCCTATGTCACTTACAAGCATAATGAAAAGAACAGGACCCAGAACAGAATCTTGTGGCCACCACTTGCAACCAGGCTCTTCTCAGAATATACACCATTATTAACAACCCTCTGATATCTATCCTTCAGCAACCACAAATCCACCGAACTATCCATGGATGAAGTCCAATTTCTCTTTCTACTCTTTTAGCTCTTTATTGGGAACTATATCAAAGTCCAGATAGGTGATGTCAAGCTAACTGGCTGGTAGTTACTGGGTTTTTCTCTACTCCTCTTGTGGATGGGTATAGGATTAGCCATTATTCAATCATCAGGAACATCTCCTGTTAGGATGGATTGATTATGCAGATCCATCAGGGGGCATAAATCACAGATCTCAGAGTTCTTTAAGAAACCATAAAATTAAAACCACTGAAATTTGTGTAAAAATTGAATTGCTTATCCTGTTACAATGGCACCCATCAGTGGGTGGGATACAAAAGGCATTGGAATGGTTGGCATGTACAGTAGACAAACAGTGAAACTGATTAGTAAACAAAAGGATTATTCCAAAATGGCATGTCTTTTGGGGTGTTCTCAGTAGCCATTGGTTAGTACCTTGTAAATGTAGTCAAAGAAGGGACAACCAATCAATGAACCACCAACAGAGTCATTGGCACCCATTGCATGCTGTGAACAAAGCCTATTCCTTCTGATCTGATCCAGATACTTACTTGAGCACAAATTGTTGAGATTTGCTATGAAAGCAAGGTGAACCCTGTCCACTGCCAAAAACTGCTAGAATAGGCTTATGAGCATCAAATCTGGACCATGGAGCAATGATAAAGGTGGCCTGGTCTAATTAATCACATTTGCTTTCATATCATCAGAATGGCTGTGGGCATTACTTTAAGGGGCTATCCACAAAAACATGGCTACTTTCTTCCAGAAACAGCACTTCTCTTGTCCTTAGTTTGGGTTTGGTTTTGGAGCTTAGTTCCGCTATGGTGAGTTTTGTTTTTTTTTTGCAACAAAGTAGTGGCTTTTTCTAATCCTGGCCAACCCCTTAAACTAAGAAAACAATAGCACCAGCATGTATTGTGGCAGAAGACAAGTTGGTGGACGTTTAATTTTTTGGTCAATTCTACTGGGACACCGTGGGTCCTGGCATTTATATGAATGTTACTTTGACATGTATCACCTAAACATTGTTGCAGGCCAGGGCAATGTCCATGATAATCTATATGTTTGAGTAAAGATTTATGATCTGTGTGCTATGCATCCTCTAGTGCTTACAATATTTAGTATGCTCTGTTTTCGGGATCCTTGATGACATAAAATTCACATATATCAGCAAAGTTTCTCCAGCAATGTTATTAGCATAATCCATTCAAAAACTACAGAATGATAAAGCTATTTCTGTCCAAATATAATCAAATTCCTTTCTGGGGGGTTTTGATGAAATATTGTAGAGCGAGCAGCAACTGGACGTGTAATGACAACATGGCAACACATTTTAATAACATAAGTATAACCTTCTTCCTGCTGTATTATCATTGACGATGTTAGTTAAATGCATTGCTATTGCATTTGCTTCTGATTGTGAGATATACCAGGCAATAGTTAGCAGTCAAATGTTAGATATGAAAACATATGGGTTTAAGTGGTTAGAAAAATGCTTCCTTCCAGAAACAGCACCACGCCTGTCCTTAGTCTGTGTGTGGTATTACAGCTTAAGGGGCATTCACATGATCAGTGAATGCGGTCCGTGCATGGGGCTTGTGGTACGGACTAGAGATGATTGAACATCGGAAAATCTTAGGTTCTATAGAACTCGAACCTTGTTGAACCTTCGGCATTTGATTCCCGATGCCTTCCCGGTCCGTGGGGAAAGAGACAGCCTGGGTACCGCCTGGAATTCTAGGATACAGCCTATTACCTAGGCTGTACCCGGAATTATCCAGGCGGTACCCAGGCAGTCTCCTCCTTTCCCACGGATCGGGAAGGCATTGGGAATGAAGTGGAAGAGGAAGCATAGACAGATATTTCTACTGTGTGTCTCCTTCTCCTAACAGCATGTAACAGTGTCATCCGTTTACAATTTTTTTGTTTATTAATCCTTTTACTTATATAATTATATATTTTCTTTTATGTATGTTGCACATTTGTTGGAAACAATTTAATATACAAATTTTAAAAATAAAAATTTACGCACTGTCACTTTTAAGAGATCTGGCGACTGGCTGACAGTTTTGTTAGGGCTGCTGGGAAAAGGGAGGCTGCGTATTAGTAGTGTCTACAAACAACTACAGCTGGGAGATGTTATATGATCATCTAACATTTACACAGTTAAAGCACCAGATGTTAGGTGGCACTTCTTTTTACATATTTGTGGCCTATGTATTAAACCATGTAGTTTTTAAGGTTTTTTTTTTTTAAAGCTACTCTGTGCCCACAATCTGACCTCCCCAAACCGCTTGTACCTTCGGATAGCTGCTTTTAATTTGAAATTTGTCCTGGGATCCTTTTCGGCAGGTGATGCAGTTATTGTCCTAAAAAACAACTTTTAAACTTGCAGCGCTGTGTCAGATTGGCGTGGCTTAGAGTGTCTATGCCCTAGAATTGTGACGCCCCTCCATCTCACCTCCCCGCCCTCTTCATCATTAGGCATGCTCAAGGCAGAATTTTTTATATTCATCACCTGTGTGAACACAGCACAGATGCCTAAACGATCCAGCACATGTACAGTGTTCACACAGGTGATGATTAGGAGAATTCCTGCCTGGGGGGGTTCCTAATGATGAGGAAGGCGGGGAGGAGGGACAGAGGGGTGTTGCAATCCTAGGACATGGGTACTCTAGCCCACACCAATTTGACACAGGGCTGCAAGTTCGAAAGTTGTTTTTTAGGACAATAATTGCATCACCTGTCGAACAGGACAGGATCTTGGATTAAAAGCAGCTATCCGAACGTACAAGCGATTTGAGAGGGGGGTGTCAGATTGTGGGTACAGAGTCGCTTAAAGGTGTGAACTTCATTGCATTGTATATATGTCACTATGGTGATCTGAAGGTGGTGCAATGTAAGAATGACTAATAAGATTTATTGAGGGATGGAACATGTTTTGTAATAAATGTAATTATGTGTGGTAACCAATTATATGTCAATTGGGCACATAAGTAGAGAAACTGTTATCACTTTTATCATGCTTTAAAAAAGTTAAAGGAACCTGTCAGATCCTTGGGGCATCATGAACCAGCCCTCATAGGCCTAAAGAACAACATTTCTATGCTTTTCTCCTGAGCTTTTTGCGATTCACTTTCCTCAGAGGGGAGAAAGTTAATAATATTCATAGGCCTGTTACAGCCAGCATTTCCAGTTACAATGCCACACCCCCTCCTGCCAGTTAGGATTGATTGACAGTCTGTCAGTCACCACTGTCTGGATGGGAGGGGATGCGGCATTATCACTGTAAACACTGGCCCAGGAATGCCATTCATTTTACCGGTCAGGTCCTTTGGTGGATATGTAAGGCTTCAGGCACCTGATATGCTCACTTTAATTATAAAAACCGGTGCAGGATGTTCCTTTCTAGAGGAACTGCATTGTTAGCAAGTAATAAGGTAGAGACTTGGCCCCGGGTTCCTTGGAATGGTATACCAATAAATCCTTCTTTCCTGGTTGGCACCATAAGTTGATAGACTGATATTTGCTTTTGGTTCCATCTTCTCTTTCATGCTTTCCATGCAGATTTACAACCCTCTTGTTTTAAAACTCTGCAGTTCCAACCAATAGCGATGGGAATAGGACCAACTAGGGCTGAACTCCTCTCCTTTGATCACATAGGAATTTAGGCTGCCTCTATGGTTTAAAGCCGTTGTGTTCTACTTACATTTAAGCTGTGGTCTAAATTTATTACAGACTTTGGATATGCCCATCAAAAGCTCAGTCTTTGCATCCATGGAAATTACAGTACGTCCATTTGCGTTAACGGGTAAATTACATATATAAACAGAGAGTGGAGACAAAACAAATTGCAAATGCCATTTTATTCAAAGTAATTAAAATCTTCTAGATCCCCCATCTGAGGTATTCCATGTCCTCGGTAAAACTAATCTGTTTAGACTTCCGGAGATTTAGTTTGTAGAATGACGACTTTGTTTTCTGTACTTATAAGCAGCCGTCCACCATTAACACTAATGGGCTGCTTACAGAGATAATACATGACTTGGTACAGAAAAGTCTATTGCTTTGCATTTCCTATAAAGAACTATACAGCCACATTAGATAATATGCATTTAAAAAAAGCTGGGCTATAAAGTGTCTTGATGTAGCTAATAATCTGAATTACCGGAGTCTGCAAACATTTTGCATGAGTTGCATGAAACTGACATGTTGCGTGCTTGCTATGCATTTCCAGAAGCATAATTCTGCATTTATGCATAGCAGGTTCAGGTTATTACATTCTGCTATGAACAAATACAATATATATATAAAAAAAGATGTATGTAATATTTAATGCGTGGCTATTAATATCCACTTCAGGCAAGATGAAAACAGCAGTAAATAATGTAAATACAAATAATTTTCTAATAAACTGTCACAGCTGTTATAGAAACATATGCAGCCTACTCACTAATCAATAAATATGGGTCATTACAAACACAAATAAACATAGAGCTTCCAGGCCACAGTACAAAAAGTGTTAAAGGGCTCCTCACCTACTATATGCTATGTATAATGGCAGAAGGGCCATGGGGCCGCCTTAAGCACAGGGTCTGGTTGTTATTGCTCCATCTGCACATCCTATAGATAAAGGTGGTCATATATCATTAAAGGGAACCAATCAGCATGATTGTGCTGATATGGTTCCCTGCAGCACAGTATAGATTTACTGTGAAGCCCCCAAGCATACCAGCTGTGGCTGCAGTAGTAGCTTTATGAAGGGGAAAAAGATGTTTTACTATGCTGTGCGAGGCCAGGAGAGGTTTGGCCTGCTGACAGGAAGAGAGCCGTGACTAGTCACAGGCAGCTCCCCGCCCAGATGACTAGTTGCCATCCTTCTTCCGGCCTTGCACAGTGTAATAAAACATATTTTTCTCCTTCATAAAGCTACTGCTGCAGCCGTGGCTGGTATGCTCTGCGAGGTGTACAGTAGATCTATATTGTTCTGCTAGGAACCATGTCAGCACAATCATGCCAATTGGTTCCCTTTAATAGCCCTTGGCCCCTTAGCTAAACTAACAGAAATCTCTTCCGATCCCCCCATAAACATGAATGTTTAACAGGGCCAAATGTTCATGTGTTCTCAATTGAAAGAAGAGGGGTAAACCACTGCCAGACAGCTCTGAAGAACAACAGGGTCAGGTAGGTGAAATCCAGCATGTCTGACTCCTTCCACAACTGCACTGACCTGCTCTACTCTTCTTTATCCTCTGTGTGTCTCAAGAGACCTGCTACATCTCTATAGTCAAGGAATATCCATGGGGACTCATTGTGCAAATGAACCAAGACGAGGCTGTGGTGCGACACTGCCAAGCTTGCCCACAGATTTCACTCCCTAGCTGAGTCTCATATACCACTAATACTGGCTGAATAATAGAGGCAAAATTTGAAGTTTCCACAGTATCCCCCAACGATCACTATAATAATTTGGAATATTGGTCTCATATGCATCAGAAGGACCTTTCAGGCTTTCGGGAAAAGGAACTATTACATTCTTCACAGATAAACCTCTGTTGGATGGGTAAAGGCTATTCTCCACAGCATCTGGAAATAGAGGACTATAGTTGCCATGTAATGTCTCCAAGAACTGTAGGTAGTGAACAGTGTGCAGACTAGTAGATTGTTATGAGATGAGTTAATCAGATTAATATATATTTATTCTTTATTTTGGATTTTTTCTTCTGCTTCTGTACACTGCACCTCCTGGGGGTAAGCGTCACCTCATTGGCTGGGATGCACCCTGCTGCAGGGACTTCTGTCTTTGACATAACTCCATGCTTCTGTACTTTGCATTAGCAATGAATCTGAGAAGATTTGCCTACCTCTGATTATGATATGCCCTTTTTTTGGCTGTGATACTGTATGTTCAGACACAAAGTAAAGGGACGCCAAAAACACTACTGCATTGGTGGTAAAAATAGAGAAAAACAAATTGAAGGAAAAGAAAGAAAGAAAGAAAGTTATATATCTAGTGACTATACTGTATCTAGCACCTGATGTCAGCCCAGAAAGCATGTTTCATTTTCTCTAGCACTAGCTCTGTGCTCATGATGGTATACTATTTAGCACATTCTCAGAACTAGTTTGACATTTTTAACAAACCAGCAATGTTCCTTAAATTCAAAGCACTAAATTTATTTAAATGGACGTCTCAATCACATCTCCATGACAACACTAAAAGTACTCATACATATTTATCTAAATGAACAAAATGTGCCACTCTTCTACCCTGATTTCACTAGTAACTTTCTGCACTCCCTTTGCATGAAGCACATCTGATTGCAATCACAGAAGAACAAAAGGAGAATATAAGCCATGCAATATTTAGCTTAGAAAACTACCTGACTTCTAGAAACCATGGAAATAAATCCTGGCGCTGACCTATGTTATATGCAGAAAATGGCAGAATCATCAATTACGATTGCAGAGGGGATAAGCTGGCAATGGATGCAAATCTGCTGGGTATCTGGAAGAAGCAGGTGCTGACCTTTCATTACATTTTGATTGTTTTTCTTTGGTCCTTATTGATGAGAATATTGAGTTAAATTCATTTTTTTTCAAACCCCAAATAATCATGACAGTTCTTGAGAGCTTCTGAAGTCCTTTTCTCCAGTTTAATTCCAATGAGGTTGTATTGATCCCGTGTGTTTCTACACAAGCGTTTAATGATTTGTCCTTAGCGAGAGATTCTTACTTTCATTGTCAGCGTGAGCCTGTAAGCAAGTAATCTACTTGATTTGTCTTCCTTTTACCATAAAGCATTTTCAATTTGCACAAAGCACTCCTTTATTCATATTTCATTACTGTTTATTAATGCAGGAGGAATGTTTTTGATATGGGTTTTAATATCCCCCCCCACCATTAGTCAGGAGCACACGCTGGTTCATCTTACGTATGGCATAATATAATATAAAAGAACATTATCCGTGTTATTTATTTTGCCGGGCCTTTGCCCATGTGCTGCATAACATCACTATCTCCTTACTATGATGTAAGGACTAAACAATTTGTAACCAATCAAATTATAACTTTTTTGATCTCTCTAGCTCTGTGGCCAAGAGTTACGTAGATCAAAGTCAAATTATATTACTGACGTGAAGACATTGTAGGCATTCTGCCAAACTGATGCAAAAAGGTTCTGATGCCAAACACACCTTAGTATAAATAAATTTATGGAGGACATTTAGGCTAATTTTACACATAGTATTTTGGTCAGTATTTTTAGCTAAAACCAGGAGTGGAACTGACAGAGAAAAATTATAATGGAAAGATTTGCACCTTTTCTGTGTTTTTGACCCACTTCTAGTCTTGGTTAAAAAAAAACAACAACCAAAATACTGAAAAACATGCTAGAAAACAACCTATGACTGTATCCATGTTTCCCAGGACTCCATAGGGTGGCATTCAACTTCTCGAAGCGACAGGAGTCAAATGGCTAGTGTTTGGGTGCAGAGAACGTTGCTGAACCCGAACAGTTTCGCAAGTCCGCTTAAAGGGGTAGTGCGGCGGTAAACAATTATTCACAGAATAACACACATTACAAAGTTATACAACTTTGTAATGTATGTTATGTCTGTGAATGACCCCCTTCCCCGTGTCCCACCACCCCCACCAGTGTACCCGGAAGTGTGGTGCGCTTTACATACCTGTCATGTGCCGACTCGTCTCCGATCTTCAGTCAGCGATGTAGTCTTCAGACGGCCGGGCCGAATCCCTCCGAGCGTCCTGGGTGCCGGCCGCCCTCTCCAGCGTCATCAGATGCTCAGCCGCGATTGGCTGAGCACAGTTATGCTCAGCCAATCGCGCCTGAGCAGCCGATGATGCGGCAGAGGGCGGCCGGCACTCAGGACGGACGGAGGGATTCGTCCGAAGACGACATCGCTGACTGAAGATCGGAGACGAGTCGGTACGTGACAGGTATGTATAGCGCACCATAGACTATAGACGCTTGGAGAGATGTGCCACATTCTTGCACAACTATATCAGGTGAGGGGATCTACTGTTGTACTCCTATTTTGGCTATGCTAGATTTATCTACGATTCTGCCCCAAGGAGAGCTGTCTGTTCTCTTCTTTCTAATTTTGTGACTTTGACTCCTAAGGAATCTTCCGCATGATTCTGTAGCCTACATTTAGCCTCTGGGTGGCCACCGATTGTTATTGGCTGTACTCTTAGGGCCCATTTACACAGAAAGATTATCTGACAGAATATCTGCCAAAGATTTGAAGCCAAAGCTAGGAACAGACTATAAGCAGAGATCAGGTTATAAAGGAAAGCCTTAGATTTCTCCTCTTTTGAAATCCATTTCTGGCTTTGGCTTCGGCTTCAAATCTTTGGCAGATAATCTTTCTGTCTAAATGGACCCTAACTGAGGTAGGTTTTTTGTGAGGCAATTTGTGCCTTATTGCAATTCACCAGTGCAGTGAATTGTGGGCTCTACACTAGCATTGCAGACACTGTGTATATTGATGCATATGTATGTTTTCCATGGCATTGTGTGTATATATGTTTTTTTTTACAAGATGATCCAGGACTATGTCAATGATAAAAGTAATTCTTTAAATAATTGTGGTAATTTGGTCTCATTTAGTGGTGGGGTAGGTATAGGTGTTAGATTTACTCAAATAGCTTGTAGATTATAAGGGATTTAATATGTTTATATAGCTATCTATCTATTGTATATAGAGATCAATTATTGTAATTTGAAAGTTCATGCTTGTATATTGTTTTTGATTATTGATTTACCATAGTATATCATATTTAGGCATGTAACAGATGTAATATACTTACTTTAATTGTACTGGCATCATCTTCCCATTATCATGCTAATAGAGAGACGGATATTTTAATATCATGTAGTTTCATCTTATTTAAATGCTATTTCTTGAAGGCACATATTGAAATTTGTTATACAAAAAAAAAAAAAAAAGCATCTATGATGCTTCTATAAAATAACTTTTGGGCACCATCACAGTGTGCCTGTCATGAACTACTGGCCCTGCTGGGCAGAAATACCTCATGCTATGACATTTGATTTTCCGATAAAAGGCTGATCCTGGGTGGTCCCTTAAAAAAAAGAAACACAAATAATCCTCCAGAAGACTACACTATAGTTCAAAAAATATATTTACAGTCTATTACAAAGATTACAAATGGAAGCGTCTGTGAAATGGAAATATTGTAAATGTATTTTACTATATTTAAGGAAACATCTTAGAAATGACTTTTTATTCTAACAATCAAATAAATAAAATGTCATAAAATAACAATGTACAGAGAATTTAAATGACTGGAAATTAAAGTAAGCAGAAGAGTATATTCCATTTGTGTTTTCTGCAGCCATCTTTGGTCCTATATGGTAAAATACATTATGTAGCATTGAAATACCTGTTTTTATGAACCTCTGCAAGTAAAATAGAAAAATATAGTGCATTTTCGATGTATTCAGAGCTCACTACAGAGAAATGTGTATACAAAACAAGACAGTATAAATAAAATTTACACACTTTACACTGAAACATTTACAATTCTGTGGATGCCCACACAGTTAAAGAAGACCAAATTCTGATCGATCCCTGGGATCTTTCTTAAAACAAAACCAAATCTGTTCTACATGATGGGTCATCCACCATCTAAACATATTTTACAAATATATTTCTTACTCTAAAGATATGCACAAAGGGATTATCTAGAAAGACACAATTTATTATTGCTTCCGGTAGACAGAAAAAAAAAAGAACCCCTCTGTTCTTCAGGTACCTATTAAAAAAAACCTCAACTCTAATTACCATGTGTTTTACTATTAACTTCTGTTCTTAGATGTCCATCTCAAGGTGGTAAACAAAAGTGCTACCCTTGTCACCCTGATATATAGAGCTAAATATAAAATCTAAAACCGTACAATCAAACATGGATTGCATTCAACGATATCTTGTATAAAATATATTTTGGCTATTTCAAATCTATTGTACAAAAATGTTGATTCCTCGGTCACCTTGCACTTGTTTGCAGGCAGTGAAAGGTTTAGACAGTGACTATGCCACAAGAGTCTTTTGCTTCTTTTTTCTTTTATTATTGAACTTGACATTCGCATAGGGAAGGCTTTGTATTTTACAGTACTAGTTTCTAGTATGTAGTTTAGGAGACCCTGTTTATTCAGAGAATTATAGAACTCTCAATTTTAGCAATTTTTCATGACTTAATATTTTCATTATGTATTTTGTATCAAAGGTGCCATGGCCGCACAGAGTGCCATTATTGCTTTGTATTCAGCAAGTCCTTAGAAAATATGTAAAAATAAACGGTTATTAACCTGCAGAGTTTTCACTTGCCTGCTGTTGATTTGCCAATGTGTACATAGATATCTAAGTAAAATGCCAGAATAACAGCATTCAAAATATAACTCTAACCATGCTAAGGATATTAGTCTCCTAATAAATGTGCAATTAAACTTATCGACCAACCCCCTCCGAGAAAAACAAAAACAAAAAAAATCTAAGGAGAATAACACATTAAAAAATAAGATTATATAATAAAACACAGCTTAAGGAAAATAGTTTTGCCGTATATTACCAATAATCTTGAGATTTTGTCCAACAAATATATTCTTTTTTTTTTAAAATGAATTATGTACAGTACATTTGAAAAAGTCCATTGGGCAAAAAGGAGGTTAGAGAGCTCTGTTTGTTCTTTATTCAGGTAGTACTTTGTTATTACTGCTGTCATCCTTGCCACATGAGTCTGATCCAATTTCTCTCTCGGTAAAAGTGTGGTGGCACTTAGGAGTTCAAGTCTGTAGGTGCTTGAGGATCTAGTTGGTTTTTATCTACGGCAAAATGCTGTAGCAGAGAGGACTCAGTTAACTGAGCAGATTCTAGCAGCAGTTCTTGTGTAGTGAAGGCCAGTGCTGTTGTCTCATAGTCTTACCTCCCTCATGAGGGAGGCCTGTCTATCACACCTGTATTCCGGTTCCATGAAGGTGTATCATTTGTGCTCTCATAGTCTGAATACTGCTCATGATCTTCTTCTGATGGCCGACCAATGAAATCCCTAAACTCATGACATCACTGCAAAGGAAACAAAGGCCAGATTCCATTATGATATGTATACACACCTGGAAGATGTACATTTATGTTTCATGCACAAACTGTATGGTGTGTAATTATAGATATGATCCGCAGAACTGATAGAAATGTATGGTCTTAATGGCTCAAATATACTAATAAGAGATAAGCGCAACTCAAGCATGCTCAAGTCCATCCAAACCCAAAAGTCTTGGCATTTCTTGCAGTCTTGGCAGTCACGGTGGCTGAAGACTCTAAGGAGTCCTGAAAACCATGGATACAGCCTATGGCTAGGTTCACACTACGTATATGTCCGGCCGCATATTTTTCGCGGCCGGACATATACGTATGAAACTCCGGCCGGGACTTTACGCAAGTTGCGGCCGGATACGTACTGACCGCGAACTTACGCCCGTAGCGTACTTACGCTTCCCGAGCGCTCTTCGTAGCGATCTAAAAGCGGTCTTTTACTTGGAAATCTTCGCCTAGCCCCGGACACCCCACAGAACCTTTTGGATCGGAACAAAAAGCTGGCAAAATGAAGAAATCACCACTACGTACGGGACCGCATGTTACGCTACGGGCGTAAGTTACGGCATTTCCATCTCGAAACAATGGTCTGGTTAATTTTTTACGGCGCCGCATACGATCCGGGCGTAAGTTCGTACGTAGTGTGAACTGTGCGCCCGTAGATCGTATACTTTCCATTGTACGCAAACTACGTAAGTTTCCGACCACTTATTCACGGAACGCGCTACGGCGGGAAACTTACGTAGTGTGAACGTTGCCTATGGCTGTATCCTTGTTTTCCAGGCAGGACTTCTTTCAATAAAAAGGGACTGACATTTCCACATAGGACTTTTCTCCACAGGGGACAAGGCATAACGTGCAACACTGTTAACTAAAAAAGCGCCAAAATATGGCTAAAAATTCTGGCACACATTAAGCAAACTGATAGTTTGTTTAAACTTAGAATAGACAGTCTTTAGACTGTCTTCAAAATTTGCACATAGGTAGTTTAAATAAATGTAGGTCAATTGGGCAGATGTACCAATGTTTGTTTTGTTTTTTTTTTGTCCATTTTCCATTCTGGTTTACCATTATACCTTATTTACTACTGGTGTGTGACACAAAGATGCCAGAAACCGGACCCAAATAGTAGGCGTGTTGTGAATGTTTCACTTTAACCCCTAGACGACCCAGGACGTAGAGTTACGTCATGGAAGTCTGTCACCAGACGACCCTGGACATAACTGTACGTCCTGGGTGGTTCTCCCGCTATGAAGCTTCATAGCAGGTGGGGGCTGGCTGCAATCAGCAGCCGGGACCTCACCGGTAATGACACGATGCAGCGATCGCGCTGCCGCGTGTCAATAACCCCTTAAACTCCGCGATCGCGGCGCGCCGGCGGCGTTTAAGTGGAAGTGACAGGGGGAGTCCCCTGTCACTTACTGATCGGGTGTGACTGCGGGGGTCCCGATTGTTGAAACGGACCGCCGGAGGTCTCTCACCTACCTCCATGCGGTCCGATCGGCGATCTGCTGCACTAAGCCTACACAGGCAGGCTCAATGATATTAATATTTAATTGCCAAAAAAAAGGATTTCATAAAAAGAAATATATATAACATTAGAGAATCTGTGTAACCTGCATATGGTTGTGTTCAGACTGACCTATAGAGTAATAGTATCATGTCGCTTTTACCATATAGTGCATTACGTAGACACAGAAACCCCCCAAACGTTACCATTATTGCATTCTTTTTTACAATTTCACCTATTTATATCTTCATAAATAATATATTTGGAATTCCATCATACATGTTATGGTAAAATGAATGACGCCATTACAAAGTACAACTATTCCTGTAAAAAACAAGCACTTACATGGCTTGTAGATAGAAAACTGAGAGTGCTAGAGCTCTTAGAAGGGGAGGAGGGAAAAACGAAAACACTAAGATCAAAATTTGCGCGGTCCACTGGGTCATTTTGGGCCTGGTCCTCAAAGGGTTAAATCCGCCATAAACAACATATTTATCAAACAAGCTGTAATTTTTTTTAACAGGTTTTGCATCCTAAAAATGGGGCATCGCTAGTGTGGCGCCAGATTTACTAAGGGCATGAGACACATTAATAAATCTGGCAGTTTGGGAAACTAAGATGTTGATGTGTATGGTTGTTGTAAACCTGACAACCTTATTAAGTGAGGCCCAACGTGTCTGTTTGCCATCTCAGTGGCATGCTCAGTTGGGTTCCTTATTACCTAAATATTCTTACTTAGAAGCATTGCTTATGGACCTATAAAGACTGCACATGCTTCATGGACCATGAACATGCCTTTGTGCCCTAACAGTTTAGTGCATGTGGCCATATATTTTATTATATACATACTTAATTGTCATTCCAGCAACAGCTTCAAGTGAATTGTAACCGGCAGAGCTGAAGTTTTCCTTATACCGCTCCATCTTAATAGCTTCTAACCACTCTCCAACAGAGCAAAATGAGGAGAAATCAGGGGTGTTCTGGTCCAGAAGGGGGCTGACAGGTCTAAACATATTAAAAAACAATATAGTTAATAGGAGCCATATTACTTCCCACATTTTACAGTCGTCAGCATGATAATGAACCGCATTTGTTATTTTGGGCATATATGAAAATACCCCTATGTAACTCATCAGATGAAGGGATAAATATTAGACCTTACAGACTATACTATAGTGCAAAAGTGTGGTGTGTACAATACCTTCCAACCAGGTCAAGTTAATTTACCTTTCTATACTTTGTCCCTCTTAAAGGGTGTCATCAGAAAATGGCTTATGGTTTAAATTATGTTCTTATAATAAACATATTTTTAAAGAATTTGTAGTCACTTTTTTTTCTAATTTTCCATTTTCTATCTATATACATTTTCTATCTGCTTATTTTCTATTAAAAAATGATACTGAAATATTGCCGTTTTCATTCTGACCACTGGGACTAAAACTAAGCTGAGACTTCCTGTTTTGTCTTTGGTGATAAGAGGAGGCTGCTATAAAGCCAACTGTACAGCATTACAGCAACATGTCTCACCAGTATAGCGGAAACAACAGAAGCTCCCTAAATGCTGTAAGAACAGCCCAGGCAAGATGGCAGCCCCAATTACAAAAAGTAAAGAAAGTCAGAAAATATAAACAGAATAGAATAAAAGAACAAATTTTAGCATCTGACTTTAATCAGTAAAATAAAATTTAGATCATACATTCCCTTTATACATCTGTTGTGAGCCATGGGTTCAGCTCGGGAGCTCTGTCGCGACTCCAACAACATCATGGTGGGGTGTGATGGAAAATCACTGCCCGACCTATTAGTTCGGCAATGACAAACGTTCATGTGTATAGGAGACAGAACTGTCAGCCCAATGATCGTTGTGACAAGTGTGGTGAGTAATGTGAGCTTGAGGACCACAATCTTTGCGTTTTAGGGGTTTTGTTAAGATCAACATATAAATGACCCAATAATTGAATATGCTTTTGTTGGAGGAAACCGTTTACGTGAGGTAAAAGTTTCATTTACTTTTTGTAAAACATACACATTTCTAACTTTGCAAATTTTTTTCATGTTCATATTTTAGTAGTCCGACATTTAGAAATATATGTATAATTGGCAGAGTATACCAGGATCTGCATATTAGAAAGATGTGTTATTCAAAAATCTGTTACGTAAAGCTACGCCAGGTTTTGCTACAGCCTAATTACATTTTGGCCACTTAAGGCACTGCTCTTTTGGAATCGATGGGTACATTTTTTTCCTTTTTTTCAGCTGTAGAGGCAATATGTCAGCTAATACATGTGAAAAATAAATTACAGCACACATACAAAAGTTCCATGTACATAATACGAAGTGTCTTGTTAAAAAAGCTAGAGGAAATTAATCCTCCGCTATGATTCAGTGGTAAAAGTCTTGGCAGTTTCCTCAAGCTTCCCCTTTTAAACAAAAGAATTATATAGAAATTTAACTATTCTAAAATGGTGGTCCTCAAAAAACCTCAGAAGAATATACATGAGTACCGGATAAACACATTTTTATACTTGTGAGTCAACTTAAAGCTGACACAGTCCTAAAGAATTTGATATTGCTCTGTCTCAATATATCGGAACATTTCTAAGAGCAACTATGTTAGCCATATGTTAATCTAATCATTTTGCTAAACATACAGTAAAAAAATATGTTGAGCCAAGGAAAAACTGTTTGATGTTTGAACTCTGTAGTTTGGCTGAGCGATTGGTCAGAGGCACTAGAACTGCCAGAGACTGGAAAAGAGGTTTAACCTCTTAACGACCAATGACATCCACGTACGTCATGGCGCTGTTAATTGGGTACAGAGAGGGCTCATGACATCTCTCTGAGCCCTCTCTCTACCATGCTGCTCCCGGCTGCTACCAGCCAGTCAGTTGTGCATTTAAAGTGACTCTGTACCCACAATCTGACCCCCCCACAAACCACTTGTACCTTCAGATAGCTGCTTTTAATCCAAGATCTGTCCTGGGTCCGTTTGACAGGGGATGCAGTTATTTTCATAAAAACAACTTTTAATCCTGCAGCGCTGTGTCTAACGGCCGGGGCTTACATTTGTATATGCATTAGGCTGGCACAACCTCTCTGTCCTTCCTCCCCACCCTCCTCATCATTAGGAGTGCTCCAGGCAGATTGCTTCCTATTCCCCACCTGTGTATAATGAACTTGGGCTGGATCGTTAATACACCTGGGCAAAGCTCAAACAGCAGTAAATCACTCCTAATGATGAGGAGGGTGGGGAGGAAGGACAGAGAGGTGGTGCCAGCCTAATGCATATACAAATGTAAGCCCCGGCCGTTGTTCTTAGGACAATAACTACATCACCTGCCGAACAGACCCCAGGACAGATCTTGGATTAAAAGCAGCTATCTGAAGGTACAAGTGGTTTGGGGGGGACAGATTGAGGGTACAGAGTTGCTTTAAATGCTGTTAAAAGCCCTCCATGGTTGTATAGTGGCCAGATCTGTTATAATTACTCTCCTGGGCCTCAGTGATGTGGACTCTGACGCACATCTCGGCTTGGCGATCATTAGAGGCAGTCCCTAACAATCGATCCCAGATAACACATCAATGCAGTTCATTTGTACTGCATTGATCTCTACGAGAAATCAGTGCATTGCTCAAAGGAGTACCCTAGGGGGACTACAAATTAGTGTAGAAAAGTTCTTTCTAAAATAAAAAATTGCATCCCATATTAAAAGTTTAACTCACCACCCTTTTCCTATTTTTTAAATAAAAAAAAACATAAAAAATAAACATATTTGCTATCACCTCACAATTGCCCTTGGTCATGACATGAAGAGGGTTATACCGCTGAAGTCCAGTCCAAGTAGGGACCAGCAGGTGTTGGCTGTAAAATACAACCAACAACCACAACATATAGCGCAGACTCAGTTTTTTTTTAATTTTATTTCATCTCACCTGTTACAAGTTCCCATTGGGGTTTTTAAGCTGTTGGGGTTCCGGATCATTTTGTCGAGAATACCAACAATCTGCTCAAACTTGGGTCGTTCTCCACGTTCCTTTTGCCAGCAATCTAACATTAGCTGATGAAGACCTGCAGGACAATCCATTGGTGCTGGCAACCGATAACCCTCCTCGATAGCTTTTATAACCTACAACAGACAATTTATTCAGATACGTGTAAAGAATAATGGTGTGTTGTACATTCTTTGGAGAAAGTTGATGAAGTTTATGGATTCTGTGCAAGTGCAGGTGGGCTATGATCACTACTATTTTCTAGTGATCTATCCAGTCATTATTAGGGCTCCGGTGCTAACTCATTACTTGTTATCTATGGCCCACCTACACTGGATTAATTTTAAACCACCAACAAATCATCAGTGGTTTTAGGAGTTGATTTTGAAATTGTGAAAGCCTTGCTGGGTAAGGACTGACTTTGTTGCCAACCAACAGCTATCGTTCATGTCATTTGCTAATTAGCAATGCTCCAATAAATTTCCAGAAAATTTCACAAAAAGGGTAATTTCTATTTACTGGATCGTATTGCTAATAATTATTTCACTGTGGCACCAAAGATCTAGATAAATGATTTTTTAGCCCCATACATTCTAATTTTTCCAAACAACTGCCCAGTAAAAAAAAGCCAAATGGTTTGACAACAGCAGTACCCTTTTAGGCTATGTACACGGCATGTAAAAATAAGTGCAAATAACGTCTGTTGTCCCAAAACAATGGCCTTTATAAATATACTTGAACATTAATAACTGCCATTGCTTTGCAACAAAGGCATTGTATTTGCACTTATTTTTTCATTGTTTAAAAATGGCCTGAACGGGCTTACTCTGGGCGCACTTGTACTGCTAGTAAGTAGGGATCGCTAGGCTTGATGGTCAGTCTGTCAGCTGAATGCCTTTAAACTCAGTGCTGTTCCGCTCCAGGTGGCCTGGAAAAGCTGGGTCCAGTTCCGGGAAACTTCTCCCATTTTTTCAGCATTGGATCCAGCTTTTCCAGGCACTCTGAGTGGAACAGCACAGAGTTCAAAGGCAGCCAGCTGATGATCTAACTGAGTCAAGCAAAGCGCTTCATTAGTACTGTAAATTTAGTCATCTCTACTAGTAAGTGAAAAGGAAAAAGAGAGCAGACAAAGGATTAAGGAACAGGTGCAAAAGCTTGTATACGTCAGCACCATGTCATTCAGTGCAGATGCACTTAGCAGTATTTTCCGCTTATACGTGCATTAATCCAACACTGCTGATCTACAATGCTGGACTAATATATATATATATATATATATATATATCTATATCTATATATATCTATATATATATAGTCCATGTTATACATAGTCACCTATTCGATTTTTAATTGTATCATATGTTGCACTTGTGCATTCGATTATTATGTCTCAACACAGTATAAGCACAAGACACTTAGATTTATTTTTTTTTTTTAGGTCTAGTCTTTCTATGTACAGTATGTGTATTGTAGTGTGCATATAGGCTTTTCAAATATCACTTTTTCTCTCTTGGGTATTTGTATTGCTAGAAATGCACACATTTTTCCTTTGATAATATATTTGCACAAGAGTAATTCTTATGTTTTACTACTCTTTGCATAGTGAATTATGTGTGAGATAAATATATATGTGCAATAAAAAAATCATGGTGTTCCAACTTTTTTTTTAAATCAGACAGTATTCATACTAAATAAAACTGTTAACAATTAATCCAGCTAATGTGGCTTTTATAATAGGGGGATTAGGCAAGCTACGTATTATTATACTGTCACCAGAAATAACCACTTTCAGTAACAGAAAGGGGGAAAACTTCTCTAACTCAACAATTCATTCAATGCCGCACACCTATGATAACGCAACAAAAAGAGTTAAACGTGATCCCACTGTGGTTTTGTGCCGAGTCTTGCTTTCATAATAGAGAAACCTTTAACTGCAAATGTGGTGGTTAAGTTAAAACATATTGCTGCAAACTTCATTAAACCCTGGAGACCTGAGTAGAAATGCACAGAGAGAATCAATCAAAGGGACATGTAAAAGGTTAGAATGATGTTATAAGGTAATTCATGTCACTGACATTGAGTTATAAAGCACTTGGAAAAAACACTGGTGTAGTATTCATGTTCTTGAATATCATGCAGTGAAGGATTGTCTGAAATTGACTTGTGGGAAGACGGAGACACAAAAGACTTTCTCAACCTTAACAGGGGAAACAAGTTTGACTGGTGAGCGCCAATTAATTCTTATCATAATGGCAATCCAGCAAAATGAAATGACTGTTTCATAAATTAAAAGGATTTATATTCACAAAACTATGAACTGATATTTGGAAATAGAAAATGAAGATGTTTTTACATCTAAATAAATATACCATATTTTCAGGCGTGTAAGACGACTGAGCGCATAAGTTAAAATATAGAATTTGGGATATAAGCGCTGTATAGGACTACCCCTCTTTCCAATGCACACCAAAGAAAAATTTATAAAAAAACCTAGACAGCAGTAAGATCTGAGAGGCAGAGAAGGAGGTCCAGTAATGCCGGTAGGATACAAGGGCGGGCCAAGCTGGGTGAAAGAGGTGTGTTTTACTGGGCACAGTGGCACTCCACCATATCTCTTTTTTATATACCCGGACGCCTGCAGCTTGCTCTGTCTTTGAGGTTACCACATACGGCGGGAATGCGAACATTTTTGAGCTTCCCCCACCCTATGTGGCGACCGCAGATTCTCCAGTCCAGTTCCGGAGTTTTCATGATAGCATCCGCCCTATAAGACGACACCCGGCATATAAAGATGACCCCTGACTTTTGAGAAGATTTACTTGGGTTAACAACTAGTCTTATACGCAGGCTTTAAAAAGTTTTTCCTACAAAAAGAAAGTTATGTCGATGTGTAAAACTGTGATAGCGCTACTTGCATTAACATATATTTTCTTAAAGAAAAAAAGGTAGCAAGTAGATATACAAAGATAAGAACAGGATAAGGCTCTTCTACACCACATCAAAGCCTTCCATCTAAAGCAGTGGTGTCAAACTCGCGGCCCTTTAGCTGTTGGAAAACTACAATTGCAATCCTGAATGCCGATCCTACAATTCCCAGCTTTCCCCTTCCCATTGAGAACACAAGAACATTTGGCCAGGCCTGGAGGGATAGGAGAGGTAACTGTCAGCGGAACAATTGTTACTAGAGCTGTATGGCCACCAGCAGAATAAGCCTTAAATATTAGATCTGTGTGGTTCTTCTAACAAAGGGGTCATGGCATATGAGCATACAATCCAGTCTCTTCTTTACCAGACACAACATCACAACATGCATTTTGCAGCAGCACAGTCAAAAGATTCAATCTTTGCCGTAAGTGCTGTAAATCTGTGGAATAGACTACCTCTAAATCTGCAGTTAAGCTGGTAAAACTATTTAGAAAGCTCATTTGGTTGAGAGCTGTCTCTACTCTCCCCCTTCCCCTCATACACATATAAAATGCTTATAATATTTCTTGCAACAAAACATCAATCTTTATTAGAGATGAGCCAACCGGGTTCGGGTTCGAGTCGATCTGAACCCAAACGTTCGTCATTTGATTAGCTGGGGCTGCTGAACTTGGATAAAGCTCTAAGGTTGTCTAGAAAACATGGATACAGCCAATGACTTTATCCATGATTTCCACATAGCCTTAGGGCTTTATCCAAGTTCAGCAGCCACCGCTAATCATATGCCGAAAGTTCGGATCGATTCGAGCATGCTCGAGGTTCGCTCATCTCTAATCTTTATGTAAATATATAAAATGTTTATTTTGAATATTAATCCAGTCTGATCTTGACAAAGATGGAAAATTACCCCTATATCTTCCCGTTATCCACATCCTTTTCCATTTGGAGGTTGAACTTAAGGGGAACCTGCCTATACCTTAATGGGGTACCCATGAAAAAAAAAATCTTTCAAACCAACTGATGTAAGAAAGTGCCAGAAATTTGTAATTTGATTCTATAAAAAAAAAAAAAAATCAGCTGATGTCCCGCAGGACGTGGTGTATTCTTTCCATTCTGACACAGTGCTCTCTGTTGCCACCTCTGTCCATGTCAGAGCAGAGGCAAATCCTCATAGAAAACCTCTCCTTCTCTCCAGACTGGAAATAATACACAACTTGCTGCAGGACATATAGCAGCTAAGTACTGGAAGACTGAAGATTTTTAATAGAAGTAAATTACTAATTTCTGGCACTTTCTGACACCAGTTGATTTGAAAGAATTTTATTTTTTGAGGAGGTACCTCCTTAAGATAATGACTTTAGATTTTTTTTTTACAGAAGTAAATTCCAAACCCCAGGAACTTTCTTCCACCAGTTGATTTGAATTTTTTTTTTTGCTGCTGAAGTATGCTGGAGTATGGCTTAAAAAAAACAACCATATTCAACCATAGGCACACAACAAGAACCTATAGCATGTTCTGAGTATCTTATTAAGGATAGTAAGAGCCAAAGAGTGAGTGATCTGGAAAATAGTTCTATAAAAGAGAATTATATATATAGTCATAGACAAACTAACTACTAATATAGGGCTATTCTGAAAAACTAGGTGGGTAATAATGCACCACTTTTCCTGTCTGCCAACTTGCCAAAGCAACTGCATGTAAAGTTATGTATCTAAAATATTCTCTGTATGAAAAATGAAGCTTTGATAGGCCAGAATATGTGACCCTTTCTTCCTTGTGAGTAAGTAAGATGGAGTGGCACAAGGATTAACGGTAGCAATGAGAAAACTGATGATAAACGAACCTCCTTTCTCGGGCATATTATGTGATATGAAAGGCAATAGATATGCCTCCCAGTCTTCAATAACAGCGTGTCGGAATGATTTGTCTGATGAGCTCATACGCTGTCGAGAACCAGATTCTATAGAGATATCACTGTTCAATAACCCGTTTGTTAATTCTGCCACAAACATGAGTGTGACATTAGAGACATCAGTTAAAGACGTAAAGCTGAAAGTCAATTGGAGAGAGAGCTTCTCGAGATAAGGCATTGCTTAAAATTAAACTTTGAGAACACTGCGGCAAGTGACTTATGAATTGACTGCTTGAATTGAATCTCTTCACAGCTTATGTCCAGCTCGGGGATAAATACAGATGAGAGCCTCCTAACTCTGCAAGCTAAACAATAAATGATAAACCCTACTTCCCCATGTGCTTGTTTGAATGTTAAGCAGCTGTAGCTTTACAATCATTTTATATTCTTGTCAGAGATGTTTATGTTGGCTGGTAGAGCTTGAGGAAGGTGTCAAAGATATAAAACTTTACGGAGTACCTAGGGGAATGTAAATATTTCTTTTTCCCGGCCCTAAGGATTTGTTTGCACATATTTTGACAGTCCATGAAATCTTTTGACACTGAGCCCTGTCAGATGTTAACAACTTTGCACTCGTCACAAACTTTTTCTATCTTTGCTTTGTGATCTCTGTATCAGAAACAATCATGCATAAGAAGGCTTCGTGTAATTGAAGTCAATCAGCTAGATTTGACAGTATACAAAATATTACAGTTTTAAGTCGTGTACTGAGAAAAGATTATGATTTACATATTAGTTGCCGGCAATAGGAGTGCAAGATATTAATAGATTTTAAAAGCAATGCTTACATCCTGGTTTGACATATCCCAGTAAGGCCTTTCTCCGTATGACATTACTTCCCACATTACAATTCCATAACTCCATACATCGCTGGCTGATGTAAATTTCCGGTACTGGATTGCCTCCGGAGCTGTCCATCGAACTGGGATCTTTCCTCCCTAATTAAAAAAAATACCAAAGATTGTAATATTTGGAAACAGTAAAAAGATTAAAGAAGTAAAAAAGATGTAAAATTATTCATATCTTTCAAGGCAACTTGATTCCTGTCATATTGTAGTCAAAAAGTAAAGCGTCTGTAACCCCTGTGCTGTAATCTCTGTCCTAGTTTACCATCCCCCTATGGTCCTTGGCCAGTCAGAGACCTCCTCACTATACATCTCAACAACCGGTTTTTCTTCTTCTCCCCTCCTACCACCTTGTAAGATTATGTATTAAGCATTAGATCTTTGTTCTAGAGTGTTCTTCCAACAAACACTTATACTAGTTGAATAGAAAATAATAGCACATTTGTTTGAATGTGAACACATAGGCACAAGTAATGGAGGGTTATTAACCAATTTTGCTTTCTCATTTTTCAGATCCACAGAAACTACATCTACATAGAAATCTCAGTGAGTTCTGGCTTATTTATCAGATTAGGTGATTACATGTGTCCTCTACTGATCTGACAGCACAAAAGTAATGTTATCATAGAAATCACAAAAATAGGTTTATATCAATAAACAATTCAACATTTTTTTTCACATTTCTTCCATAAAGTTACTCTTATCAATAAGGAGAGGAGACAGCACACAATATACAATTGAACTGCACCTGCCATACACAGCTGGCTCTCTACCTGCCATAATAGTATGGAGTACTAGCACTGCAGCTGCCAGTACTCTGTTTCCTACTGGGTGTTAACATTTTATGTCATAAGCTGCCAGCCAATGGAGGGGAAGAAATGCAGCTTGGTGCAGCCTGTGGTATGACTAGTGTTCACTGCCACTCTGTCCCTACTGCCTCCTCACTTTACTGCTCTTTCCTGTCACTGCCCCACTGTGCCTATTGCCCCCTCCTGTCACTGCCTCACTCTACCTACTGCCCCTCCTGTTAGTGCTGCATTGTCCCTACTGTCCTCTCCTGTCACTGCCTCTCTGCCCCTACTGCTCTCTCTACTAGCACTGCCTCAATGTACCTAACCCCCGTACCTGTCACCGCCTTACTGACCCTACTTCTTCCTCCAGTTACATAACTTACTTTCCCGACTGCTGCTCTGAGAGAGATTGTAAGTGCTTTATAACCTGTCACAAACTTAAGACTCAACACATACATTTTTGCATATGTGACTTTTTTTTTTTTTTTTTTTTTTACTAACCTCACTATCATCATTTGATTAATTAGATGTACATAAGTACCACTAACAATGCTCTTCAGTGCCACAAGAGCCTTTTTGCAAAAGAGGCAGTCAGTAAATTTCCCATAATATATCCAGATACAAACATACATACATAAATCACTTACAGTTGTTGTGTATACTGCATCTGCGTCATCCTCTATAACTCGAGATAAGCCAAAATCTGATACTTTGCAGACAAGGTTGCTATTGACAAGTATGTTACGTGCAGCAAGATCCCGATGTACGTATCCCATGTCGGCCAAATATCTCATTCCTGCTGCAATTCCTCTCAACATCCCCACCAGCTGGATGACAGTGAACTGTCCATCATGTTTCTAAAGAAAAGAGAAGATTTATGCTCATTTAACAGTGGGTTTGGCACTGAAGACAAATGCCTGACATGACTAAATGGCAGCATTGTGTGTCCTACAGTAGCTCTATATTTATGATGTTGAATTGGAGATGAATGCTTTGTCTAGAAATCTGTGAACTTATGGGAATGTGAATGCTAGAAATGGCTGAGGTTCTTTTACCTGTGCATTTGATCCCGGAGTGTTAAGTGTTTGGACTTTTAAGGGCATTGTCTGAGTAGATCCTGAGCGTTTAGTTTTTGGAGGTGAAGTAAACCATTCCAAACATTTCTAAAGCAGAAGATGATCACAGCTTAGTTTTCCTTATAATAAATATTAACTTACTACATCAAATAACAAGCACTTTAAAGTAATATTGACGTAACAAAAACTTAAATGTTTCGTTAAATCCTAAATGTTTAAAATTTGATACAACCCCTTAAAAATGTGGGGGAAACAAAATAATGCAAAAGAATTTTTTTTTTAGCCAGTGAATTTTTTTAAGGGGTGTTCCTTCTTGAAATGAATTGTCAGAAGTGGGTCAAAGCTCTAACACTATTCTCCTTATTCTCCTATTCAAACCTTAACACGATTCTTTATGCTGTATTACAGTAAAGACACAAACACACTAGAGAAGACCTTCGTCCCTGTGGATCTTGTTTCAATAAATACAAAACAGAAGAGAAGGTATTTTCTACAGCAGACAGCTTGCCCAAAATTTAGCAACCTAATTGTAGAGTTACCAGCGAATCCTCACTTAGTTCATTGTTGGCCTTACATACATTTATGTTTATAGAACAAGAGCAATGATTATAGGCAGCAAAGTCATAGCCATTAAAGCGACTCTGTACCCACAATCTGCCTCGCCAAACCACTTTTACGTTCAGATAGCTGCTTATAATCCAAGATCTGTCCTGGGGTCCCTTCTGTAGGTGATGCAGTTATTGTCCTAAAAAACTATTTTTAAACTTGCAGCCCTGTGTCAAATTGGCGTGGCTTAGAGTGTCTGTGCATTAGGCTTGCACTGCCTCTCCGTCGCTCCTCCCTGCCCTCTTCTTCATTAGGAATGCTCCAGGCAGGTTTTCTCCTATTCACATGTGCTGGATCATTAAGGCACCTGAGCAGTGTTCAGACAAGTGAGGAATAGGAGAAATTCTGCCAGGGCCATTCCTAATGGTGAAGAGGGCGGGGAGGAGGGATGGAGAGGCAGTGCAAGGTTAAGGCAAAGACAATCTATGCCACGCCAATTTTACACAGGGCTGTAAGTTTAAAAGTTTTTTTAGGACAATAACTGCATCCCCTGCTAAACGGACCCCAGGACAGATCTTGGTTTAAAATAAGCTATCTGAAGGTACAAGTGGTTTGGGGAGGGCAGATTGTGGATACAGAGTCACTTTAATTCTTAATACATTAACCTCTTCATGACCAAGGTCATGAAGGTCGAAGCAATGTTCCTCTCCACCTTTAAAAGCCATAGCGCTTTTATTTTTCCACCTACAGGGCTGGTTGGGGTGTCTTTTTTTGCGCCATGATCTCTAGTTTTTATTAGTATCATATTGGTGTAAGAGAAAAGTTTTTTACTTTATCATATTGGTGTAAGAGAAAAGTTATTTACTTTATTTTTTTTAAACATTTTGTATTCCCCCTTAGGGAACTTATTTATGGAATGCTCTGATTGCATATATAAGCATATAACTGAGAGCACACTATCTACAGATCGCAGATCCGACAAGATGGAGGTAAGTGGCTTACCCCCTCCTTTCAGTACAAGTGATCGGGACCCAGCAGCCATGCTGGGGGTGGGTCCTGATCAGTCAGTGACAGGTCCTTGTCCTGTCACTGACTACCTAAAACGATCGATGTGCATCGCAGCATCTTCACAGTCAGGAACGTTTATATACATTCCTGCTGCACGGGTCATCTGCAGCAGGAATGTATATAGCCGTATGGCTGACATGAAGGGGTTAAAGAGGTATTCCCATTTTAACTAACATAGTTAAATTTAGAGAGCATGTCAAGTTTAATATTTTTTATAAATACATTCTGGCAAACTGGCCTCCTTTTCCTGATATGCTCCCTTTTCCCTCCCATGAACTATTAGAGAGAAAGGGCAGGCATTTTAGGAGAACAACACTCTTAAACAAACCAGGTCTGCACAACCTAAATAAGGTGGGTGCTTCACTACATACCAGTACAAACCACAAACAACACAAAAGAAAAGAGGCTATGTAAGACTGTAAAGCACACCAAAACCACAATATATGCAAAAAATATCTACAATTCTTTATTTATGAACAATGAATTACAGAAAGACCAAACACAATGAAGTTCTGAATCCCTAAACCCATGTTAAAAACACTTAAAAATAACCATCAAAGGTTCCCTACATACTCACTCCTGTAACATTACAAACACTACATATGACAAAATATGAAACACAATATAAAACAAATGTGCCAGGACCTGCATAAAGTGCTGTGGTGCTATATTGAATTACAAACCATGATAAAGTGCTTCAGAGTAAAAAAAAAAAAAAAAAAAAAAAAGAAATATATGGACAGAATATAGCCAAATCATCACAAAGTCCACTACAGGATGTACGGCAGGGCCGGACTGGGACTAAAAATCAGCCCTGGCATTTCCGAGCACACAGGCCCACTCACCGTGCGGTGATAAGTTATGAGAGGATGTTGTGAGTGCAGCACGGCTACATGTATCATCACGGCCATGACTGGAATTACAGATAATAACACAGTAAATGGGGTCAGAAGCTTCTGTCTCTGTACTATGTAGCTGAGCTGCAGTTACAGGTCATCACCACTACACAGTGTACAGAGAGACTGCTTCTGGCCCGGTCACTGTGCTCAGTTTAACACCACCACCACATACTGACTAATACCACCACACACTGACTAATACCACCACATACTGATTAATACCACCGCATACTGACTAATGCAACCGCATACTGACTAATACAACCACATACTAACTAATACCACCACATACTGACTAATACCACTGCATACTGACTAATACCACCGCATACTGACTAATGTCACCGCATACTAACTAATACCACCACATACTAACTAATATCACAGCATACTGACTGACACCTCCACATACTAATACCACCACACACTGACTAATACCACCGCATACTGACTAATACCACCGCATACTGACTAATACCACCGCATACTGACTAATGTCACCGCAGACAGACATATAAGGCTCCTCACTCTGACACCATCCTCATCTCTATACTAACTGCACATCTGTACTGTCCCCTTTACACCCTCATTTAGTGGGTAGGCTGACTTTATGTGACCCCCTTATTGTATATGCATCCCTCTATGTAGCCCCCTTATAGATGGCCCCCTCTCTTATCCCCCCTCTCTTATAGATGGCCCCCTCTGTTATAGATGCCCCCTCTCTCTTCTCCCCCCTCCTTTATAGATGGCCCCCTCTCTCTTCTCCCCCCTCCTTTATAGATGGCCCCTTCTCTCTTCTCCCCCCTCCTTTATAGATGGCCCCCTCTCTCTTCTCCCCCTCCCTTATAGATGCCCCCCTCTGTTATAGATGCCCCCCTCTCTCTTCTCCCCCCTCCTTTATAGATGGCCCCCTCTCTCTTCTCCCCCCTCCTTTATAGATGGCCCCCTCTCTCTTCTCCCCCCTCCTTTATAGATGGCCCCCTCTCTCTTCTCCCCCCTACTTTATAGATGACCCCCTCTCTCTTCTCCCCCCTCCTTTATAGATGGCCCCCCTCTCTTCTCCCCCCTACTTTATAGATGGCCCCCTCTCTCTTCTCCCCCCTCCTTTATAGATGGCCCCCTCTCTCTTCTCCCCCTCCCTTATAGATGCCCCCCTCTGTTATAGATGCCCCCCTCTCTCTTCTCCCCCCTCCTTTATAGATGGCCCCCTCTCTCTTCTCCCCCCTCCTTTATAGATGGCCCCCTCTCTCTTCTCCCCCCTCCTTTATAGATGGCCCCCTCTCTCTTCTCCCCCCTCCTTTATAGATGGCCCCCTCTCTCTTCTCCCCCCTCCTTTATAGATGGCCCCCTCTCTCTTCTCCCCCCTCCTTTATAGATGGCCCCCCTCTCTCTTCTCCCCCTCCCTTATAGATGCCCCCCTCTGTTATAGATGCCCCCCTCTCTCTTCTCCCCCCTCCTTTATAGATGGCCCCCTCTCTCTTCTCCCCCCTCCTTTATAGATGGCCCCCTCTCTCTTCTCCCCCCTCCTTTATAGATGGCCCCCTCTCTCTTCTCCCCCCTCCTTTATAGATGGCCCCCCTCTCTCTTCTCCCCCCTACTTTATAGATGGCCCCCTCTCTCTTCTCCCCCCTCCTTTATAGATGGCCCCCTCTCTCTTCTCCCCCCTACTTTATAGATGGCCCCCCTCTCTCTTCTCCCCCCTCCTTTATAGATGGCCCCCGGTCTCTGCAGCCCGCTCCTGTTACCTCCTATCACCACAGCCCGCTCGGTCCGCCTCCTGTCACCGGAGCCCGCCTCGGTCACCGCAGCCCGCTCGGTCCGCATCCTGTCACCGGAGCCCGCTCGGCCCGCCTCCAGTCACCGGATCACAGCCTCTGCCCGCTACAGTCACCTTAGCCCGCTCGGCCCGCCCCTGACGTGCGCCGCTAATCCAATCAACGTAGAGCAGCGTGGGGCCGCTGCGGTGCACGTAACACACGTTCCACAGCCGGCCGCAGCGGCCCCACGTTGATTGGCTTAGTGGCGCACGTCAGGGGCGGGCCGAGCGGGCTGCAGTGACCGGAGGGGGCAGAGGCTGTGATCCGGTGACAGGAGGCGGACCGAGCGGACTGCGGTGACCGGAGCGGGCAGAAGCGGACGGGGAAGAGAAACGGGCCGCGGCGGTGATTTTTTTTTTTTTATGCAGCCCGGGCGGCCCACGGACTGGTAATCTGGCCAGCCCAGCGGGCATTTGCCCGGCTTGCCAGATTACCAGTCCGGGCCTGATGTACGGAGTGAGGACATGAGGGTCCAACCACATCCCACACGTTACGTTCCTACCAGGAACTTCAATGGGTATTTTTTAAGTGTTTTTAACATGGGTGAAGGGATTCAGAACTTCATTGTGATTGTCTTTCTGTAATCCATTGTATCAATAAAGAACTGTAGATATTTTTTGCATACATTGTGGTTTTGGTGTGCTTTACAATCTTACATACCCTCTTTTCTTTTGTGTTGTTTGTTATTTTAGGAGAAGGCAAGTTTGCTGAAGGAATGTATTTGCTAAATTATTTAACAAGTCCTACATGTTTAACTAAACTAGTTGAGATGGAAACATCCCTTTAAGCTTATAGTTGGTTCCCATGTTGGGTCATTAGGATAAGCAGATGGTTGCCTGATACCAGCACTGATTTAGCAGACTGGTGCTCATTAAAAGAAGCATTTTACATGGTTCAATTATTGTACCAGCTAAGCCGCATGAACAACCCCCTCTACTTACATAATAATCAGCTGTACATTCCCTGTTTATACAAGGAGATGGGCAGTTAACTTATCCTGACTTTTAGGGATGCCCAATCCCGGCGATCAGCCAATGAATAAGCATTTGCTTGTTTGTTGGCTAGTTGCTGAGCCTTTTAGACGGGTAAAAACACCAGCCCCTTTAGCCAATAATCACCATGTGTTGGGGTAAAATAGTTTTAGGGTCTTTTAGAATTATGGCACAGCCTGCTGTAGTTTTGGGTTGTCCTGGATAGGCTATGTTCACACAACGTCCAAAAAAGGAAAAAGGCGTCCGCTTTTAGTGTTTAAAAAGACATCCGTTATTGCATCATTTTAATTGGCTTGACTAAAATGCACTGAAGTCTGTGGAATAACGGACGTCTTTCACACATTGTATTGAATGCGTACACCTCAAAAGACGTCCGTCATTCAATACAACGTGTGAAAAAGACGTCCGTTATTCCATAGACTTCAATACATTTTAGTCAAGCCAATTAAAATGATGCAATAACGGATGTCTTTTTAAACACAAAAAAGACGTTGTGTGAACATAGCCATACATTGAAGTCAAAGCCTTTGCCAATCTGTCCCTTTTCTGATGTTGATGTGGTCTAATAATCCACATATATCCAACAATGTTACGTGTTATCGCATTGGCGGTACTCCTCTAAACATTTCTATTTTTAATGGTTGCAGGCTAAATACCCACTTTACTCTGTAGCAATAACATTGTCATATTATAGAAGGAAATGTATATCACTCATGTGGGTAAACATCTAAAATTACATAAAAAATTACAAATACCCTATCATACATTGAAGTGGACCTTTTTTCAAAGTAATACCCAGTCAGTTGTTCATTCCTACATTTCCAGGACAAATAACACATAACACATCATTCTAAGAAAAGATTCTCCAACATTTTACGGGCAATACAAGTTGACTCAAACAGATAAGTCAGGACAGCTGACAGATCCTCTTTACTAAGCCACACAGTAAAGCTGACAGCTCCTTTCAACTTCACAACACAAAGCTGATATGTCCTCTTTAGGTCCTAAACATCTTGCTGCCATTTCCTCAAAGTTTTGATGCAATACTGTTTTTGAACATCTTATAAAATTCACTTGCATCTACTAACGGTGTTATATGCTTATATAAGGTAGAGGTAGTCCAACAGTGACTCAAAAAGGCTAAAATCTGGCGACAACATAAAGCATTAGGAATAGAGAAGAGCGAACCTGGAGCATGCTCGAGTCGATCCGAACCCGAACTTTCGGCATTTGATTAGCGGTGGCTGCAGAAGTTGGATAAAGCCCTAAGGCTATGTGGAAAACATGGATATAGTCATTGACTGTATCCATGTTTTCCAGACAACCTTGGAGCTTTATCCAACTTCAGCAGCCCCCGCTAATCAAATACTGAAAGTTCGAGTTCTGATTGACTCGAACCCGAACCCGGTTCGCTCATCTCTAAGTAGGAATAAAAATAAAATAAAAAAATTGATGAAATGGCAATAAACAATGTTAATATACGTTCTAGTTATTGTTTCTTAAAATAATAACTTTTTATAAATAGACCTCAATTAACATTGTAAACAATTCAGGTCTCGAGCTAAATTATTTTCAGCTTCTTTATTATTTCGAGGCATAGTGTAATTTGCTGATGAAATCCCATTTTACACCTGACTTTATTTACACCAGCAAAGCATTCAGTATACTGAATATTATCAAGACTAGGGAAGAATATATTCATAATGTTAGTGCTATCCTGTTTCACTTACCAACCAGGAAAGCAAGCACTACACCAACACTGGATGATGTTTACATTAAAAGTAAGGGTTTCATATTACATACCAATCCAAATGACTAAAGGGAAGGTAAAAGTAAACACATCCCCCCATGCATATTTATGACACGCTAAACATTCATTTTACAATAAATTATGAAGAGCACTCACCCTTAAAAATGCATCTAGAGCTCCGTTCTCCATGTATTCAATTACAATCATTACGGGTTTGCCTAAAACATGAAACAATTCGATGTTTGTGAGATCTTTTCTAAGCCAGAACCAACATCCACTTTGATAGGAAACATCTTGAAAGTTTCCACATTATAAGTGGCAGCAATAGTAATAAGATAGTTTTAAGTGTCTGTCTACAGCATGGATGAAATTTGTGCACATAAATAATAAGGATCAAGAAGTCGGCTGGAGATGACAGGAAAGGGACACTTTTCTATCCATGAAATTACTATACTGCTTGAATGTCCAACCTAAATGCACAAGATACCCTCTGTTTACTAATTTCCATCACAATTATATGGACGCAATAAAAACTTACTGCAAGGCTGAGATCATTTTACTTATGCCTAGCAAGAACTCCAAGCCGCAGTGGCGAGTTTCACTTACCACGTGTCACTACTCCTTCCAAATGAACGACATTTGGATGATCAAACTGGCCCATTATACTCGCTTCACAAAGAAAATCCCTCCTTTGCTTTTCGGTGTAGCCAACTTTGAGAGTTTTAATGGCAACTGCTACGTCTCTTTTTCCTGGAAGCTTTAGACGGCCGCTGCACACTTCTCCAAACTCTCCTAGAAAGGAAAAAAATGAAGGTGGACAAAATGTGATTTCTTAGATTTTATTACTTTATAAAATAAAAAAATATTTCAATGGCCGTTTCAAGCAACTTCACTCTATGCGATAGTCTAGGTGAGATTTCTAAATCAATATCTAAATATCCAATTACTCAGTATGATATATAAAACTTGAATTTATTACATTTCCATTAAAAGAAAATGCACAGAGAGACCCCACCATAGCATGTTGAAAACAAAACAAAAACAAAAACAGAGAGAGGCAGTTTGGTGGTCTACATGGAAAACTGTCTCTAGTAATAGCTACACCAGGACAAATTACAGGAAGTGGGGGTGGCGTTTACCATGTTCTATAGACAGGGAGAGTAAATCAAGTGTTCCCTCTCACCCTCACCACCTATAACGTTCTGGGCAGTGTACTACTGGCAAAAATCCCAGCTCTGGTCCTGCCCCCTGAAATGAAGAGGATACGAAATAACTGCTCACCATGGAGGGGACTCTCACACTGCATAACAGCAGTGAGGGTACTAAAATAACCTGGTCTCTGAAGAGTTCATGTAATAAAACCATGAAGGTTTAAAAAATCTTTAAAGGAGAAGTCCGGCCAAAATTAATTTTTGATATGTTATTACTTATGGAAAGTTATACAAATTTCTAATGTACATTAATTATGGGAAATGCACATACAGTATAGGGCTATTTCCCTTAATTTAGTAGATCAGGAAGTGTTAGAATTCTCTCAGATACAGTGACGTCACGACAAAAGGTGTAATTCCTATGGGGTGTCCAAAAGGGGGCGCTCTATATGTAGAAGTCTATGGGACTTTATTGTTTCTATGGATTTCTATGTAAAGTAATGTAATGTAGTGTACAGTATGCTTTATTGAATGAATACATCTATGGAATACTTTGGGAAGCAAGTGTCCTTGCTCCCCAAAGTATTGCATAAATGTATTCAATCAGTACATTAGGATATCACAGTAAGCCCACCGATCCGCCACACTCCCGCGCTCCCCCCTCCTCCTCCTTCCGGGATCCGGGGAACCTCCCCCATATCCCAGGGCTGACTCCGCACCTGGCCGCCCCCTCCCCTCACACATACCGGCTCCCGATGCTTCCTGGCCAGCACGTGTGGGAGAGGATGGTCAGTGCGGACACTGGGATGCATGGGGAGCCGGTATGTGTGGGGGGAGAGCGGCGGCTAGACGGGGAGTCAGCCCTGGGATAGGGAGAGGTTCCCCGGATCCCGGAAGGAGGAGGGGGGAGCGCTCCTGTGTGATGAGCGGCTCCCCCCTGCGCCCAGTGGCCATACTATGAGCAGATAATGGGAGCAGTAGTTCAGTGTATATAGTCCGGATCGGCGGGAGTGCGGCAGATTGGTGGGCGGCGGATCGGCGGGATTACTGTGATATCCTAATGTACTGATTGAATACATTTATGCAATACTTTGGGGAGCAAGGACACTTTCTCCCCAAAGTATTCCATATATGTATTCGTTCAATAAAGCATACTGTACACTACATTACATTACTTTACATAGAAATTCATAGAAACAATAAAGTCCCATAGACATCTAGATATAGAGCACCCCCTGCTGGACACTCCATAGGAATTACACCTTTCGTCGTGACGTCACTGTATCTGAGAGAATTCTAACACTTCCTGATCTACTAAATTAAGGGAAATAGCCTTAAATGTGCATTTCCCATAATTAATGTACATTAGAAATTTGTATAACTTTCCATAGGTAATAACATATCAAAAATTAATTTTGGCCGGACTTCTCCTTTAAAATGACAAGTACACACTAATACACTGTGAACAGTCACAATGAAGGCAAATTCTATATAAAATATTTCTTATGCATTTTACATATTTACACAAACAAACAACAACATATCAATACACAGGGAGTAGCTTATTCCCATAAAATTTTCTAAAATACAATCAGAAGAAAAAACATTTTCTATTTAAGGGGTTAATCTGAATTCCCTGCAGGTTCACAGTGATCCATCCATCCAGTGATCTAAAATAATAATAATGTCTTCAAAGGTTTAGCAGAAGACATCCCAATTTGGAGCTGCTTAGGAGCCTGCCACCTGCCACTTTGGTCTACTGTTTATGTATTGAGCCAAAATGAACTTTTAGACCTGTTCGCTAATATGCAATAACAGCCGCATCTGTGGTAGAATTCTGTACAGAGGTGTCATTGAGAACGGCCATAATAAATCCCAGTTACTAATTCCTTGCAGGCACAGGCTGTCTGTTTTCTGCTGTCGGATACAGCAGGGTATTTGAAAAGCTGATTCTTTTACTGTTTTTGTTTTAGAACTGCTTCTGCACTCACTGGGGACGATTCTAAGACCCCTTTTCCCCCACCTGATGTGGGACAGCCTGTATCATGCTCAGTTAGTTATTTAGCAGAACAATAGATTTATCTGTTTACACGGGCCAAATATCAGGTTAAGGCTATGTTCCCACAACGTCAAAAAACGGCCGTTTTTATATTTATATCCGCGATTTAACAGACTGCAATGGCAAAGCATTGAAGTTAATGGGAGGACAGACATCCAATGCACACAATGCATTGAAAAAAGTCCGTTTTTTTCCGCTGTAAAAACGTTTTTCAATGCATTGTGTGCAATGGACGTCTGTCCTCCCATTGACTTCAATGCATTGCCATTGTAGTCAGTAAAATCGCGGCAAAAACGGTCGTTTTTTAATTTTTTTTTTTTTTTGCTCATTACCAACAATCAGCCTGTGTAAAAGGGACTTTATGGTGTGTTTACACTGACAGATTATCTGACAGATTATTGAAGCCAAAGCCAGGAATGGATTTGAAAAGAGGAGAAATCTCAGTCTTTCCTTTATGACCTGTTCTCTGTTTATAGTGTGTTCCTGGCTTTGGATTCAAAAACCTGTCAGATAATCTGTCTGTGTAAACGCACCATTAGACTACTAAACAGATAAATTACATTATTTCATTACCCAATAGTGTGCAAATCTAGTTATTGTGCAATAAGTCATAAACTTCACTATTCAAGATTAATGGAGAGGTACATGATAATAATGGATACTGAATGGAAAAGGGCTGCTAACTGGAAGGGTTCTCACACGGATGCACTTTTCTGTTGTCAATTTCAGAAGTGTTGAACTTCAAAAAACAGATGAAAAGCGGATAAAAAAAAACGGATGCATTTGTGTGCATCCGTTTTGATCCATTTTTCCATTGACTTCCATTGTAAAAAAAAAAATGGATCCGTTTTTTTAACGGACACAAAAGTAGTGTCAGCTGGAAAAATGGATCAAAACGGATGCACGCAAATGCATAAAAAAAAAACATGAAAAAAGTGGATTGCAAAAATGCAGTGTGAACCTAGCCTTAGAGCAGTGCTTCTCAGTTTTTAGTCCTCATGGCCCACTAACAGGTCATGTTTTGAGGATATCCCATACAAAGAACACCTGTGATAATACCTGATAATATATGTATAATTATATTACCTGTGAAATACTAAGGAAATCCTCAAAACATTACTTGTTGGTGGGCCATGAGGACTGGAATTAAGAAGCTCTGGATTAGAGTGTAGTAATAATAATAATAATAATAATAATAATAATAATAATAATAATAATTATAATTATTATATTAGTATTATATAGCGCCTACATATTCCACAGCACTTTATAATTCTGGGGGGACATAGAAAGAAAGAAAGACAAAAACAGACATTGCATTAATTTAATTGACTTTATATATCGAAGGTCCTTCTTGAAGTCTCATTAAAGCATGCATACCTTTACCTATAGCTCTATTATACAGACATTTTACTAACAGATTTTTATTCTAAAGTGCATTCTATGCTTATTGAAAGTAAATAAAAATGTATTAAGCAAATGGCCGTAACTTTATGGCAGCTCAGCTATAAACATGCGCTATCGAACGCCAATAAACAAGATTTATTGCCAAGCCTTTACTGCTCATAAATTTTTTACTAAGGAATAAAATAAAAATGCATTTGATTTCTAGGTATCAGTAAAACAGTGTTAGAGAAATCTGTGTGTGTTGTTTGAGGTTTACCTTGTGGAGCCATCACAATGAAGCTGTTTGTATCAAGCCCCAGGTTCGCATTGACAGACAATAAACAAAGGACATTTCCGTGCAGTCGCTAAATCTCGGAAGGCTTATTGTTGTGAAAGTCTCTTATCAGAGATTTCGGAAAATGACATCCACACACTGTATAATTCAGAGCCTCCGATCCCGCCAGAATTAACACTGCATCCTGTCAGTTGATCAGGAACTGATATTTAATATCTTTGTCCTAATGACAACCTGCTTTTGTTTTGTTTTTGTTTGTTTAATCTTGGACTCAATTCTATATAAATCCAGGAAATCAGATTAGCTCTTTTCACCTGTAGGATTTAACCAAATGGACATGTTTATGGGATAACTTACTTAGGCCTGTCTAATTGCGGGTTACATGAGGGTGCTGGGAAGAGAATTTTTCACTTAAATCACTTATCACTTGTGTTTCCTGAGGCGACAGCTGTGTTTGTCAGTCAAAAACTGGAGATTAAGTGGAGATAATGTACGGCATTAATATTAATGCCTAGAGCCCTTGTAATATTTGTACATTGATTCTTACTTCACACAACTAAGCGACTACCAAGAGATTTCCCACCAAATGTAACCGATAACAAGCAATAATTTGGGACGGATACAAATGTTGTTTATATTGGAAAATGGAAGGTATTGTTTTATTATATCATGTAATGGATTAGTTTATCACTTACGTTCATAAGTTATTCTGTGCAAAAAGTAAGCTTAGGGTATGTTCACATTGAGGTGAATAAGGTGGAATTGACATGTCAATTCTTAGAGAGGAGAGTGGCGGCAGCGGAGGTGCGCAAGCTCTCCAATAGATGGGCTATGGCACACTGAGGCAGGTGGGATTCTGCGGTGGAACACCGCCTGATTTACTCAGTGTGAACATACCCTTACAGTCTAAGGCCATGTTCACGCACAGTATTTTTGCTCAGTTTTTTGGGCAATATTTTGCAAAAAAAAACAGGAATGTATTGAAAGCACAGAAAGGCTATGTTCACACACTACTGGAATTGAGTAGATGGCCATCAAATCAAGACCTCCTGAAGCGGCCCGCGGCTCTCCTGTGATGTGAGCCGCTCTTGTGGGGCAGGAGCCGGCATACATAGCATCCTCCTGTGTCTGTGACAGCTGCCAGACACAGGAGGATGCTGTCCGTGCCAGCTCCTTCCCCACCAGAGAGACACACATCTTCTGTCTCCTGCGGGCCACGCACGATGACATTATTTCATTGCGCCCGCCTGGAGGAGAAGATGGTAACAGACTAGGAGAGAGAGGAGGACCTGGGCAGCGTGGGAGTGGAGGAAAGGTGAGTGAGATGTTTATTTTTTTTATTTGGGACAGACACTGGGGGCAAAGTACACTACCAGGGACATGACTGGGGGGTTAACTAGACTACCAGGGCATCACTGGGGGGTTAATTATGACCAGCAGGGACATCACTGGGGGGGGGTTAACCGCTCGCATGATGGGCGGGTAGGGCAGCCGTGGAAAATCTGAGGCATTGCCTCCTCCCACTCCTGATTTATCATGATTTACGCCTGCAAACAGGTGTAAATCGTGGTAGAAATCTACACCTGCTCCAGAGCAGGTATAGATTTCTACGCTTGCTGTGTGGCAGCCACAGGGCCTCCCGGTTTACTAAAACTGACGGGGTGCATGGGGATGAGGCCGGATTTAAGTATTCCGATCTTAATAATTTCCTCCCATAGTATTTTGAGGCCTATTTTAGGCCTCATTTTGGTCAGTTCTTTTATCAAAACCAGAAGTAGGTATAATACACAGAGAACGGAGCCAATCTTTCCAATATGGTCTAAGGCTATGTTCACATGTATTATTTCTGTCAATCATTCTTCAAACAAAACCAGAGTGAGTTGAAAACATGGAAACTGTGCAAATCTTTCCATTATAACTTTGCCCTGTCAATTCCACTGCTGGTTTTGGTTTAAAAAATACTGACCAAAAGACTGATGGAAATACTATATATTAACATTTGTTCTTTGTATTGCTCCACTTCCGGTTTTGGTTAAAGATACTGACCAAATACTGTGTAAGAACATAGCCTCATAGGTTCAGTTCACATACAGTATTTTGGTCAGTATTTTTACCAAAAGCAAGAGTGCGCCCAAAACACAGAAGGAGGCTATGTTCGCAAATCACAATTCTTTTGGTCAGTTCAACCAAAATCCAGAGTGGAACTGACAGGGCAAAATTTTAATGAAAAGATTTTGTCTGTTTTTTCTATGGTTTTCTCTGTGTCAGATCTTCCCCTACTTTTAACAAAACGGAACTTATGTGAGTATGGCTTTTCAGATCCACACCCCTTCTTCATATTCTAAGCTTAGTGTTTGATCTGCTGAACAGGACTGAGGTTTCCATTTCACAGAACAGACCAGAAATTATCTATTTATGCTATCGATGTCACTTATATTACAAGTAAACAGCAGTTTTCACCGTGGACACTGAATACCCATGATCATACTTTGTAAAAATCATCATACGAATTGTACTACGTGCACTGCCTCAGCACTCATCTCATTATTAGGACCAGTTCACACTGAGCAAATTCGGCGGAGTTCCGTGGTGGAGCTCTCAGACACAGAATCCCGCCTGCCTCAGTGTCAATCGGCGACTCCTTGGGGGGGCTCGCGCACCTCCACTCTCCTACGTTCAAAGAATTGACAAATCAATTCTTAGAGCAGAGGCGTGCAAGCACTCCCATAGAGTCGCCGTTTGACACTGGGGCAGGTGGGTTTTGTCCAGTGTGAACTGGCCCTTATAAGATGGCAGATTGCACCTCTATTATAAAGAAAGAAGCAAATAGCACAGGATTAATTTTCAGCTTTTTTGTGGCAACAGCTCAGACAAGATGGCCACCCACATAATCAAGTGAACAGAACACAAAAAATAAAACCACTTATAGGCACTTTGCGACTATGTACAATAACTGGAACATTGGCAAAATAAAGCACTTACTGCCTCTTGTGTCACCCCAGTCATCCTAGTCTGTAAGCTATTGTGAGCACGTCTCGAACTGTTTATATGATTTTTATTTTATTTTATTTACTGTATAATGTATTATAAATATTTAATGTTTTGTACTTATAGTATTAAAAAAGTGCTGCGGAATCTGTTGGCGCTATACAAATAAAAATTATTATTAATATTATTATTATTATTATTAAAACACCAGAAACCCAAAACTATTAGTAAAAATCATTATCTATCTATCTATCTATCAAAAAATAAAAACATACTTTATAGACTGTAAAAGGAATTGGTCTGTGCACTGCTACTATATAACCTTTTCACACGAACAACAATCAGAGTTTCCCGTCTTCTTGAGTCCTTAGACAAACCCATTATTTTATCAGCACAGCACAAAACAAAAAGGTTCTATACAGAAGTTATAATTACTTTCCTGTCATATCATGTCGAAGATTCAATTCAGTGGCATCTTACCTGCACCAATCACACGCTCGATTTTTATACACGATGCATCTAACTCCTTGGCAAATTGATGGACAGCTCTATTCGGATCTTCATATGTTTCAGGGTCAATGTAGGTTTTAGTGCCTGGAAATTTAACTGTAATGATGTCAGAAAGCAGAACGGTGATGGAGAAACACACTTACTGCTCATAGAGCTAAAAGGGTCACCCCCTCCTGCTCTATGTGCAGTTCTCCGCACCATCCACAAGCTTAGATGCTGCACATTCAATATATACCTGGATAAATTGTGCCTGTGTTGTCTTTCTGCTGTAAAAAGCAGAAGGAAGACACAGACAAGTTTTATACAGGTACATATAAAAGGGGCAGTGTCTTAGCTTGTGGATGGTGCGGAGAACTGCACACAGAGTAAGAGGGGCCATAGTATCACTTTAACCGGACATGTGCAGCAGTTTACATGCACGTGCATATCAAAGCTCCTCAAAAACTAATGTCAGGCTAATAATGCATTATATTGTTTATTGAGTAACCCAATTGAATGTACCATCAGTACCTTTGTTTTAAGTTTTGCACATGGATAGAACGGTGCTAGTGTGGGGAAGCCAGTGCCGCTGTCCTTTTTTTGAACCACGGCTTGGGTACCGCATACGGTGCTGTTCTATTTCTGGGCACCGGCCAGCCCGAGTGGGAGGAAACCCCTGCCCCACTATGACGCAGGTCCATTAGAATCAATGGAGCCGCATCATAGAGGGGTGGGGGTTTCCACCCACTGGGGACTGACGGGCCCACCTCCAGTGCTTCAGCCTGGGCCGGTGCTCTGTAATAAGACCGTGCAACCGGCTTCCACACGCCGGCACCAGGAATTGTCCAGAGCAGGAAAGGTTTTCTATATTGATTTGCAGCTGCTCTGGACAGTTCCTGTCTCAGACAGAGATGTCAGCAGAGAGCACTGTGTCAGCCTGAAAAGAAAACACCACTTCCTGCAGGACATACAACAGCTAAGTATGGGAAGACTTGAGATTTTTAAATTGAAGTAAATTACAAAGCTATAAAACTTTCTGAAACCAGTTGATTTGAAAGACGAATATTTCTATGGACAACCCCTTTAACATGGAAACATCAGAGATTTCAATCAATAATTCTAAAGTTATAGTAACCTTTTCACATAATGATATATATCAATCTGCCCGGCTCCATCTGCTCTATAACATGATGCTGATAGCTTAGGTGCCATTTTCTTGGTGACGGGTTCCCTTTAAGATGTGTGCACACAGATTTTTTAAAACCATTAAAACTATTTTTAGACACAAAACAGATGTGACTTTTCCCATTGAGTATTAGGCTATGTTCATGCGCAGTAAAATTATCATCAATTAATTCTGACCATTCATTAATTCTGGTCATAGGTAGCGTTAAACAGTGTGGGAACATAGCCTTGGGTGGCCATACCCCACATTTAGCAGCAAACTCATTGAGGGTAGTGGAGGTTCCTTCACCTCCATTCTATTAGATGAAGTGACCTATGGTAATGTCGGAGGTAGGAAAACCACTATACAAAGAGCTAAACAAATAAAAAGTTTCCCTAAAATAATGGACTTTACTGAATACAGTTTACAGGGTTGTGCTTCTGTGGGATTTTTCACCACACTGTTGATAATGCAATTAAACGGAAGCAAAACCCAGTGATTTATTTTCATTTTATTATTCAATCTTCCTGAATCAAAACATTTCCAGGGTGCGTGCAATGGTGAGGAAAATTTATATACAACACAGATTACTGAATAAATTAATGTTTCCTAGAGAGACTTCTATTTCTGACTTCTCATTTGAATGAATCAGGATTTTCTGACAATGTCGAGTAGCACTTTGAATAAGAAAGGTATGCAATTATTTTATCTTTTAGCTTTCATTTGCATAATGCAATCGGTTATACTGTTATTTTCTTTTTTTTTTTATGTTATCACGGCAGACTTCTTATCTGTTAGTACGTATGAAAAAAAAAACAATAAAAAAAACAACACATGAATGGCCAAGAGAGGGCATAGGAAACAATAGGTTAACCTCCTACACAGCGATTTCAGGCAGGCAGATGGAGAATGAGCCATACTCTCGTTTTCTATGATAAGCGGCCTGGATTCCAAGTAACCTTGTGCATCTCAAACGGGGCCTCTGATGGTTCTTTATTCAAGCTGTCATAAAACATTTTGACAGGAGAAAGCTACTCTGGCATACCAACATGAAATAGTGTTGGCTGGGATTTCAAGGCATTGTTGGTTGGAAACCATAGGAGGAAATAAAAATGTAAATTGCAATTGCTTTCGTAAACACGGCTATTGTTTTTTTTAAAGGGCTTGATTCAATGAAAGATTGAAGGGCGCAGAAAATTAAGGTACAGTACGGCGTTCGCTAAACCAAGTTAAATAATGTTGTTGTTTTTTTTTCCCATGAGGAACAAAATCAATAGGAAAAGCATTCACACTCCTGAAAAATTTGCTTTATACAAAAGAACAATAAAACACGACCGACTGTAAGTAGCTGGTGACCACTGTGTTTTGTTGCTGCTGATGCAGTCGGATTAAATTAATCACAAGCCTCTCCTTCAATGCATGCTGACAAAGTGGTTCGGCAAAAAAATAAAAAATAAAATAAAATGCAAACCCTTTCCAAGAATATTTTGCTTCTAGTAAATGTGAAAGCATAACAGGCTATAAAGAAATGATATTATATAAACACCGGGCTGAATCATGTAAGTGCATTCCAGCTCTATCAAATTAAAGGCAGTACAGTACAACATTGTAGATGTAATCTGAGAACAATAATGTTATCCTAAGCTGTCCATACACATTACATTTCTGTTGGCAGACTTAATGTCTCTAAGAGCCGCCACAAGATCTGCGGTCAGGAGAATCAGGGATCGGACAACGATATTTACCTGTCCATCCAAGTTCCCCGGGGAAGAGCCTGGCAGATACTTATATGCTTTCTAGTTTGAAGTAATATGTAGGCAAACGGAACGTACAAGTTAAAGGGGATCTTGAGATAAGGGCTTTAGGACCCCATGGATGAAGGGGGTCTTTCATTTGAGATGCCACTTTAGAAGCCAGAGTAGAAAGCTGCTAACAAAAAGTCTTTCTTGCTCTTGCTTAGGCTGGGTTCACATGGAGTTTCTGCAGTCTGTTTAACATCCCCATTTGGCTATGTTCACACGTTGTCATATTTCAGTAAAGAACGGAATGGAATGAGCGTCTGTTCTTTAATGCAGGGGCGGCATTGCATTGACATCAATGCAATGCCGTCCACTGTATGCACACATCTTAAGGCTATGTTCACACTGCGTATGAGTCTGACCGCATTTCATAGATTACATAGTTGGCCACTGCAGGAAAATGTATGGGCAGCAGCAGCATCAAACAGCATTACAGGGGTTATCCAGCGCTACAACAACATGGCCACTGTCTTCCAGAGACAGCACCACTCTTGTCAGTTCCATCAAAGTGAATGGAGCTTAATTGCAAACCGCACCTGAACTGGAGACAAGAGTCGTGTTGTTTCTGAAATAAGTGGCCATATTTTTGTAGCACTGGATAACCCCTTTAACAGCCGATAATCATGGATTCCTAAAGCCTGACTGATCTAGGGCGATTAGCTAAAAAAGTGGATGTCATCATGAGACAGCTACTTTAACCCCTTAAGGACAGAGCCTGAAATGGCCTTAATGACAGAGACAAATTTTATGAATATGACCAGTGTCACTTTAGTCATTAATAACTTCGGGATGCTTTTACCTATCCGGCTGATTCTGAGATTGTTTTCTCGTGACATATTGTACTTTACATTTCTGGTAAATTGGAGTCGATACTCATAACAAATCTTTATGAAAAAAACCCAAATAATGTGAAAAAATGTGAAAAAATGCATTTTTCCAACTTTGAAACTTCTTTGCGTATACAGAAAGTGGTTATACCACATAAATTATATATTAAATAGCATTAGCAACATGTCTACTTTATGTTGGCGGCATTTATTAAACTATCTTTCATTTTTTTAGACGATAGGAAGCTTAAAACATTAGCAGCAAATTTCCAAATTTTCAGTAAAATTTCAAAATCAGATATTTTTAGGGACCTGTTCAGGTTTAAAGTGTATTTGAGGGGCCTGTATGTTAGAAAGCCCCACAAAGCACCCCATTTCAGAAACTGCACCCCCCAAACTCTGCAAAAGCACATCCAGAAAGTGTTTTAACCCTTTAGGGGAGTCACAGAAATAAAAGCCAAGTGTGTAAGGAATTTGAAAATTTTAATTTTCTGTGCAGAGATTTTATTGTAATCCAATATTTTTCATAATTATAAACCTATTACCAGAGAAATGCACCCCAATAATTATTGCCCCGTTTCTGCAGTTTATAGAAATACCCCATATGTGGCCCTATTGCGCTATTTGACGCAACCACAAGCCTCAGATATAAGGGAGCGCCTAGTGAATTTCAACGCCTCCGTTATATTTGGTCATTTTTGACTGTACCACTTCAGGTTGGCAGAGGCTCTGGGGTGTCAAAACCTAAAAAACACCCCTAAAGGGACACCATTTAGAAAACTACACCCCTCAAGGAATGTAACAAGGGGTGCGGTGAGCATCTGGACCCCACAGGTGCTTCACAGATTTTCCGAACAATATGGCGTGAAAAAAGAAAAATTTATTTTTTACACTAAAACGTTGTTCTAGCCTTCAATTTTTCATTTTCTTAAAGGGATAAGAGGCAAAAAAAGACAAAAAATGTGTAGCGCAGTTTCTCCCGAGTACAGAAATACCCCACATGTGGCGATAGAGTGCCAAGGGGGCGCAGGACGAGCCTCCAAAGGGAAGGAGCGCCAATTGGCTTTTGGAAGCTGAATTTCACTGAAAAAGATTTCAAGGGTCATGTCGCATTTACAGAGCCCTCGTGCTGCCAAAACACTGGAAACCCCCCACAAGTGATTCCATTCTGGAAACTACACCCCTCAAGGAATCTAACAAGGGGTGCAGTGAGCATATGGACCCCACTGGTGACGGGCACAAATGTGGAACAATGTGACGTGAAAGGGAAAAATTTCATTTTTTCACTTTCATGGCACAAATGTGCCCGTCATCAAGGGGTCCATATCCTCACTGCACCCCTTGTTAGATTCCTTGAGGGGTGCAGTTTCCAGAATGGGGTCACTTGTGGGGGGTTTCCAGTGTTTTGGCAGCAGGAGGGCTCTGTAAATGCGACATGGCGTTCATCATCCATTCTAGCCAAATCCAACCTCCAAAATCCAAATGGCGCTCCTTCCCTTCGGAGGCTTGCCCTGCGCCCACATGGCGCTTTATGTCCACATGTGGGGTATTTACGGACTCGGGGGAAATTGCTCTACACATATTGTGTGTTTTTTTTCTCTTTTAACCCCTTGTGAAAATGATAAATTCAAGGCTAAACCAACATTATAGTGTAAAAAATGTAATATTTCATTTTCACGCCACATTGTTCCACATTTGTGCCCGTCACCAGTGGGGTCCATATGCTCACTACACCCCTTGTTACATTCCCTGAGGGGTGTAGTTTCCAGAATGGGGTCACTTGTGGGGGGTTTCAACTGTCTTGGCAACACAGAGGCCTTTTGAATGCAACATGGCCCCTCGAAATCCATTCCATCCAAATCCAGCCTTCAAAAACGAAATGGTGCTCCTTCCCTTCGGAGGCTTACCCTGCACCCGCATGGCGCTTTATGTCCACATGTGGGGTATTTACGGACTCGGGGGAAATTGCGCTACACATTTTGTTTTTTTTCTCCTCTTTTAACCCCTTGTGAAAATGATATATTCAAGGCTAAACCAACATTATAGTGTAAAAAATGTAATATTTCATTTTCACGCCACATTGTTCCACATTTGTGTCCGTCACCAGTGGGGTCCATATGCTCACTACACCCCTTGTTACATTCCTTGAGGGGTGTAGTTTCCATAATGGGGTCACTTGTGGGGGGTTTCAACTGTCTTGGCAACACCGAGGCCTTTTGAATGCAACATGGCCCCTCGAAATCCATTCCATCCAAATCCAGCCTTCAAAAAGAAATGGCGCTCCTTCCCTTCGAAAGCTTACCCTGCACCCGCATGGCGCTTTATGTCCACATGTGGGGTATTTCCGTACTCAGGGGAAATTGCTCTACACATTAAATGTTTTTTTTTATCTTTTAACCCCTTGTGAAAATGAAAAAACATGACAAGATTAATGATTTAGAGTAAAAATTTTACAAAAATTACACTAAATGTTGGTCTAGCCTTGATTTTTTTCCATTTCCACAAGGGGTTAAAAAAGAAAATGAACACAAAACGTGTAGGGTAGTGTCCCCTGAGTACGAAAATACCCCACATGTGGACATAATGTGCCATATGGGCACAGGGCAAGTCACCAAAGGGACAGAGCGCCATTTAGAGGCTGGAATGGAGGATGGAGGCCATGTCGCAATTACAAAGCTCCTGTGCTGCCAGGACAGTAGAAACCCCCGACAAGTGACCCCATTCTGGAAACTACACCCCATAAGGAATCTAACAAGGGGTGCAGTGAGCATATGGACCCCACTGGTGACGGGCACTTACGTAGAACATGTGCCGAGAAAATAAAAAATACAATTTTTTTCATTTTCACGTCCCAAATGTGGCCGTCACCAGGGGGCCATATCCCCGCTGCCCCCCTTCTTAGATTCCTTATGGGGTGTAGTTTCCAGAATGGGGTCACTTGTGGGGGGTTTCTACTGTCCTGGCCGCACAGAGGCTTTGTAATTGCGACATGGCATCCTCTAATGGAAATGGCGGCCATACCTACTTAGCTGGGGAAAAGGGACAATTCTAATTTATTTGGGGGTATTAGGCCAATTATTAGTTTATAAGGTTGGAAATGACAGGTGTCCATCAAACTCAACCTGTGTTGATCCAGAGGAAGGCAAAAAACCCTCTTAAGGCAGACGACAGTAGCCTCATCACAGGGGAAAAATTCCTTCCTGACTCCATAATGGCGATCAGAATAATCCCTGGATCAACGTGACCCCTGAAATAGGAATAAGGGACAGAATTTAGATAATGTAGAACCCCAGTGACGTGTGGTGCGCCTTGGAGCGATCCAGTATGCAGAGGCCGGGGGGATCAGGACAGGTGTCACACTGGAAATGGTGTCCTTCCTGATCCCCCTGTTACACCACACTCTGCACTTCTTCTGGGGTCTCCCGTTCTCCAGTGTGGGGGACGTCACCTGGAAAATGTTGCCCTGGTGCGATACGGGGTCCCTCATATCCAGAAGCGCTGGGTCCGCTCCATGGCTGCTAAATATTAGGGCTCTATTACTGCTTCTGATATGTTCGGATCGTGCCGCAAGCTACAGGGCAGCGAGAGACCAGAGGAGGGGGCGCTGGTATAAAAGTTATCCCCGTACCGGTGGTAACCTTTATCCAGCAGTGGGAAGATCAGTTCCCGGACGATCTTCCCACTAACTCCGAGGATGGGGGGGAGGGGGGCATCTGGGGGCTGGATTCGGGTGTCCCTTCCTACATACACTCTAAGGGTACATGCACACTGCGGAATCGCGACAGATAACCCTTCGTGCATTCCACAGCTGGCACCCACCGGCGGACTGATGCAGGCGCACGTCTCCACACGTGTCATAGACTCCATTCTATGCATGGGCGGATTCCGCTCTCTGTCCAACGTGTTCATTCTTTGGATGGACGATGGAATCCGCCCGTGCATAGAATGGATTCTATGACACGGGTGGAGACGCGCGCCTCCATCAGTCCGCCGGCGGGTGCCAGCTGTGGAATGCACAAAAGGTTATCCTTCGCCATTCCGCAGTGTGCACGTACCCGAAATCTGTAAGTGTACCCTAAGGCACGCTCACAGAGTTTGTAGAATTTCACACCATACCGTCATCTCTTATTGGGACGGTACTGGCGGAAAAGACGTGTCTGGGGGGCAGCGTACGCTACGCTACCCCCAGATACGTCATTGGAGGATGAGGATGATGAGGATGAATGGAGGAACGAAGGACCCCCCATTCATCCTCACTGGCTGTTTCGGTGTCGGAGGCAATAACAACGTATCCCTCTGACGCCGAAAACACCCTGGGGGCCATCTTTATACGGGGATTGGTATATGGGGTATGTAGTGGTGTAGTGTCAAACTTTATTCAATGTAGTGTGGTGTAATGTAGTGTTTTTTACGTGTTTTTTTTACAGTAAGTATAAAAAAAAAACCTACGCCAACAAAGGAGTTGCTGATAAATGCCGCACTTATGTGCGGCACTTATAAGCAGACCGTGGCAGTAGAATATAGAAAAAAAACACCCTACGCCAAAAAGGAGGAGTTGCTGATTAGCAGCGCACTTTCGTGCGATGCTGATCAACACTCAGCGGCGATAGGGTGCGGAAAATAGAAAAAAAAAAATTTGAAAAAAAAAAAAAAAAATTCTACATTTGAACATCCCTGTAGCTGCTGATAAGTGTATTACACATATCAGCCGCTAGAGGGCAGCAGAGCGCAAAATACGGAAAGAGCCGACGCTGGAGCCGAAAATAGCCGAGAGAAGCCGAACGTGACGTCACGGAAGAAGCCGAAGACCCGAACGAAGACGAGGATGCCGCGAACCCGGAAGACGCCGATCAGGAGCCCGGGACAGGTGAGTAATGTACAAATACCTGCTCTGGACCCCTCGGCTACCTAGCTGAGGGGTCCAGGGCAGGTATTTACTATATTGTGGGACTCTGATCGCCGTGCCACCGGCCCGATCGCCGTGAATGGCCGGCCGGTACCGGCCGGCCGTTCACGGCGATCGGGCCGGTGGCACGGCGATCACCATTACTTTTTACAGTAATGGCGGTCGGTGCCGTCCTCGGACAGCACCGACCGCCATTTTTTTCCGGGTCATCGGGTCGCCGATGACCCGGAAAGGTTCCGATCGCCGCTATTGGCTGATCTGAATTGATCAGCCTATAGCGGCGATCGTAAGCACGGGGGGTGTTAACCACCCCCCGTGCCGTGAAGCTAAGATGGCCTGCTATGATTTATAGCAGGCCATCTTCCCCGACCGCTGTGTGTGAACACGCAGCGATCGGGGAAACATCGGGCGTAAATTTACGCCCTGATGCGCCAAGTACCAGGGCGCGAGGGCGTAAGTTTACGCCCGATGTCGTTAAGGGGTTAATGAGGCATTGGGACTAATATTAATCAGTTGACTGATTGTTTATCTAATGTGTATGGCCAGCTTAAAAAAAAATTGGCTGAACTGCACAAAATAACTAAAGTTTAGTAAGTTTAGTTATGTATTTAAGCAAATGTCAAGTTATTTCTACCAACTAAAACACTATTTAATTTTTTTTTAAATTAATATTAAAAACAAAGATTATTAAAGTGTTCTTCCCACCATTAAAATACAAGCAAGGCAATGGTAGCCTACTGTATCAGCAGTTTCTAATTTCTGTCATAAATATAAAATGAATTGCGTTCATCTAATTTCCATGTCCTCATTTTGTCTTAGAAGATTGATGCTCGCTTCTATTGTCTCTGCTCTTATTTATAATTGCTTCAACTTGCTGGGATCTTTCTCAATTGTGAGTCAAACAGCAAACCACGTTGGAACTGAAATAATGAACTAGGCCAAAGTCAAGCAATTTCGCTGGATGCCAATAGTTACTATTTGCATAGCCGGCAAATCCACAATTTACACATTGTCGGTTGTGACGAGTCTATTTTTCTGACATTTGGACATTTATAAAATCATAGCACAAGTGGAATGGAACAAAAGAATTCTGTGCAACATTTAACAAGGCTCGCGTGCACGGCTCCACTTTCACCCTTTACGTTCTATGATTGACAAGAGGATGTGGAAAAATAGCAAAGGGCAAAGATCAACTTGCCCATTGACCTTTACATTCATCTGTAGGGGAGATTTCTAAAACAGCTTGCAAATTACAATCATGGAGGTGTGAATGACGTAGCTGCCTAAGGGCTCGTTCACACAGAGCAAAAGCAGCTGAATTTCTGCGCTGAATCAGCGCTGAAATTTCAGCCGTTAAAATAGATGCAGAGCTAATTTCCATTGTGTTGAATGGAAATTCTGCTCTGCAGTTCACACGGTGGAATTTCCGCACTGAACTAATCCACTTTCCACCAGAAGAATTAACATGTTCATTCTTCCGCTAGCGGAAGCCTATACAAATCAATGGGGCTCTGATTTTCTGTTTCAGCGCGTAATACGCACGTATTCAGTGCGGAATACAAGCCTAATACAAGCGGAAATTACGCGCTGAATCAGCCCGGAAATGGGGAAAAAAGGGGGGGGGGGGGGAGGAGGATTCTAGTATATATTCTGGTATATTCTAGTTTACTCGCCAAATACTTGCTAAATTTCAGCGCTGAATGCATGCTGATTCAGCGCTGAATGCATGCGGATTCAGCGCGGATTCCTTGAGTATTCCGCGCTGAATTTGTCAAGAGCGGATTGCGAGCTGAACACTTTCCTAGTGGAATACGCAGGGATTCTGCTTACATTCTGCTCGGAATTCAGCGTCAGTTGATTTCAGGCGGAAATATTTCCTCGCGTAATCCGCCCCTTTTGCTCTGTGTAAACGTAGCCTAATACTCAGGTTTACCTGGGATTCAGTTAACCCTTACAAGTTGTATCTATACCAAATATAACGTCGCCATCATTTTTATTTTTGATAGCATAGAAGGGCCACAATATAGAAAGGAAACACTTACAATGAAAGTATAGCTCTTCATCTCCTTCTTGGTCAGCTTTGCTATAGCCACAATGCCTGTGAAATATACAATTAAAAAAATACAAACATAATTTTATATACATTTTCTTAAAACTGCAGTATATAAAATAAAAGCACAAAGAGCCATACGGCATAGAAAATATATTTTGCCATTTTACTGTTTATTTTTTGCGATCTAGTTTATAATCTAGTTTGGTACCGTCAGGCCAGTAGATGCGCTAGTCGCGCAAAACGGGCCATCGCCTGTTGAACGCCCGCTTTGTTGCTTGTTTCCGTTGTTTGCTGATCGGCGTTTGTAAACGCTGTACTTTCATACTTGCAGTGCAACCTCACTTTAATGGGGCAAAGCTGTAATACCTTGCACTGCCATTACACGAAGTACAGCATGTGATGGTGCAAACCATCCTAAAACCAATGCAAACATTGAAAACACTTCAGCACTCACATAAGCTCTGTGGCTCCTTGAGACAGCTAGCCAGCATGGGTACCACAAGTCAGACCTCCAGCAAATAATGCCAGTACACACAGTAGAATAAATAACTTGCGTCACTCACCATCTTCATATAAATGCTTTAAATCCATCAAAAAATCATGGGATGTGAATAGTCCCTGAGAGGAAGCGCATGGAGTCGCGCGAAACGGTTCGTAGCCTTTGCTCTATCCACATTCTGCGACTTTTTGATGGATTAAAAGCATTTATATGAAGATGGTGAGTGCCGCAAGTGATTTATTCTACTGTGTGTACTGGCATCAATGTTTTCCTTGCTGAACACCACTTGCTTATTTTGTGAGCTAACAGTGTTATGTGTCAGCATGTGTTCCGGAGGGCCTGATAATGACTTGCACACGTGAAGAGGTAGTGCCGAGGTGTTTTATCTTTTTTTTGTTCTCCAGCAATTAATATTCTATCGACATGCAGCCTGTAAGGCCCTACTTCAGTACTTCAACCCATTGTGATAGGGTGACAGATTGAGGCCCCCCCCCCTTTGTCTAACTACTTAAATGCTGCTGTCATTATTTTCTTGGCAAAACAAGACCGACAAGCTATCCACAGGATCAGCTGTTCGGCACCGGCACTACACCTGTACTATGAATCAGATGGGAGGCATGGTTCATGTAAATCAGTGCACTTGGGGCTGTACTTTAGCTCTCAGTGCACCGATCCACCTGCCAGATTCCCTCCAAAAGGATATTCATCCGGTGCTCTGCTGTGAACGGTGGCCTAAACTGACATCACAGCAGAGTGCCAGCTTAATATTCATTAGGAGGCATTCTGCAGGATCCAGCAGGCAGGTGGACTGAGGGCTACAGTAGAGCTCCTGTGCACCGAATAATGCTAAAGTGCACCAACATAATAAAAGGTGCAGCCTCTCTGTCTAACCTGCTGCATTTTAAAAACACTATAGTAAATTACATGGTTGGCCACTGCAGGGAAATGCATGTGATTGATCAGAACCGACACAAAAGATACCTTTAGACTAACTCTAAAAGGTGGCAAAATCTTTGCATTCTTTCATTTCTAAGTAATTTTTTTTTTGTAAAAAAAAAAAAAAAAGACACACAACTTTTTCTAATATTTCATTCATATATCTCTTCCAGACTTTGAAGATATTTAAACATTTAAAAAGACTTTAGTATCATCCCCTTCCCCATTTTTTGGGCTAAAATCTACAATTATTACCTCCTTCCGATGATGAAACCAAAGACCATGAATACCAAAATAATAGTGCCTGCCACGGCAACCACTGCAATTATAATGACAGGGTTCTGCTCACTGGATACGGCAGTAGCTGTGAAAAGAAAATATAATATTTAAAAAAAACAAAACACAAAGTAGTATAAGTATATAAATGAGTAACATACATAAAAAACACTACATCACCAAAAAATCCAATTTCTCTTTAATGCTTTATAATAAAACTACAGCATAAAAGTATTGCAAGGAGGAGTATTGTACCGGATCAACAAGCAAAGTCTTTAGCATGCAGTGCATACAAGTTAATATTTTCCAATTTGCAAAATTCTATATAAGATACTTATTGCCGAGATAAATAGAAAACCTTACCAGTAGCTTCCTCCAAGGTGGTGACATCGAGCCTGGGACTATACATTCCATAACCAGCAGCAGTGAAAGCTCGAATTTGAAACACATAAACTGTTCCAGGTCGAAGGTTATTGACTGAAACAGATGTTTGCTTTGTTTTCAGTGTAGAGTATGTACGTTCCTTTTGATCCTGCAAAAATAAAATACGGTATATATTGTTGATATGCCTGAAATACCCCTAAAAAGCCTTAAACAAATGCAATTCGAAGCAGTAACTAGATCAAGCAAATCTTTCATGGCCACCAAAGCGCATTTGTTGATTGGGGTTGAGATGTAACAGATGGCATAACAGTTCAGTGAGGAGATGGAAGTTTCCGATAGAATAAGTGGTTCAGCGAAAATCTTTTTCTTTCAAATCAACTGGTGTCAGAAAGTTATATAGATTTGTAATTTTCTTCTATTTACTAATCTCAAGTCTTACCATACTTATCAGCTTCTGTATGTTCTGCAGGAAATGTTGTTCTCTTTTCAGTCTGACTCTCTATCCGAGACAGGAACTGTCCTGAGCAGGAAAGGATTTCTATGGGAATTTTCTGCTGCTCTGGACAGTTCCTGTCTCGGATAAAAGCAACAGCAGAGAGAAAGAACTGTGTCAGACTGAAAAGAATACACCACTTCCTGCAGGACATACAACAGCTGATAAGTATGGGAAGACTTGACATTTTTAAATAGAAGTAAATCACAAATCTATATAACTTTCTGAAACCAGTTGATCTGAAAGCAAAAGATTTTCGCTGGATAATCCCTTTAAGTGGTTACTGGCTAGTGTTATGGACAGATATGATGTGGACATGGACAATGGGTCTATGTTTTTTTTTAGATTTTGATTTATTTAAATTTTTTATATGAATCACAACAGGGCATTATTTATAAAAGCCCTGTCCAATGTTTTCCTTTATTTTGGAAACAACAATGGATTGATTGTTACAAGAAGTTTTGCGGGCAAAGGTAGTACGATAGTGAAAAATGAAGAGGCTCGAGTAAAAATGACTCAAGTGGGAAACATGGTTGTGATATTGAGGTAATTGTGATAAATTTCATTGTGATGGACACAGCAGGTGCCAAAGAAGCCAGAGGGTTCTACAAGAACATGTAATGAGTAGCTCCATCTTAACAGATTTCACTGGATGGCAGGCGGCATGCTGGGAGTGAAGCCAGGCCTTGGAACAAATTATATGGTTTATGAGGTAGGAGAAGAAGTATTCTGAGAAGTTTGTGTTCAAGAGCCGATTTCTCAAGGATAAATATGATGGGATCAGGCTGAACAGAAGACGGGGATATCCCATTAATCAGAGTGCTTGAAGAGACTAGGTAGGATGAGATTTAATTTAAAGTAAACAGAACAGATAAGAAGAAATGGATGGAACAAGGCAAGTAAGTTAGAGAAAGGAGATGAATACAGAGATACGTCTAATAACGAGAGCTTGGGGAGCACTATAGTAATAGTAAGATAGTAATATAGTAATAGCTGTTTTAGCTGAGTAAACCATTAAGGGTTAAAATTAAAAGGAGAATTTGAAATTGAAGTATTGTATTGCCCCTGCAAAGTTATACAAATCCCCACTATACACTTATTACGGGAACTGCACGTAAAGTGCTTTTTTCCCTGCACCTACTACCGCATCAAGGCTTCACTTCCTGGATAAAATGGTGATGTCACGACCCGACTCCCAGAGCTGTGCAGGCTGTGGCTGCTGGAGAGGATGATGGCAGGGGGATGCTCAGTGTCCCTCCAGTGCCCTGTGTCCCTCAGCCATCATCCTCTCCAGCAGCCACAGCCCGCACAGCTCTGGGAGTCTTGTCGTGACATCACCATTTTATCCAGGAAGTGACATCACCATGTTATCCAGGAAGTGAAGCCTTGATGCAGTAGTAAGTACAGGGAAAAAAGCACTTTATAAGCATTTCCCGTAATAAGTTTATACTGGTAATTTGTAAAACTTTTGGGGGGCAATACAATACTTTAATAAAAATTTTCACCGGACTTCTTTAAAGGTGTAATCCAGCAAAAATCTAGTTCATGAAAGTTATATAGATTTGTAATTTACTTCTATTTAAAAATCTCAAGTCTTTCCATACTCTTCAACTGCTGTTTGTCCTGCAGAAAATGTTGTTTTCTTTTCAGTCTGACACAGTGCTCTCTCTGCTGACACCTCTGAATTCAGTCCAGAGCAGGAGAAGTTTTCTACAGGGATTTTCAGCTGCTCTGGACAGTTCCTGTCTCGGACAGAAGTGGCAACAGAGAGCATTGTGTCAGACAAAGAAAGAAAACAACATTTCCTGTAGGACATACTGCAGTTGATAAGTATGGAAAGACTTGAGATTTTTAAATAGAAGTAATTTACAAATCTATATAACTTTCTGAAACCAGTTGATTTGACAGAAGAAAAAAAAAAGATTTTTGCTGAATAATCCCTTTAAGCTGTTTTTAATTAGAAAATAAGGGAAATGCAGAGCACTGTAGTGGTGCTATAAACAGTATGGTAGCCCTTCAGCTTGCTACACTGCAATAATGTACCTATATAGAGAAGAGAATAGCTGATGATAAGAGTATGCCTTTCTGGATGAGCAGACACAGCAATAGTATAGAGGAAGTTTATCCTGTCTATTGAGTTAATTGTTTAAGGCAGGTCCGTCCAACTGGCTGCAGTTCAGAACTTTACTTTAGTCCCCAGCTTTGCTAAAAGCTTTGGATGACAAGAATTGCTTACTATTACTGGAAATAGCGGAACCTTATTAAAGTTACAATGTGTCTATAATACTTCGGAGGCCCTAATATCTCTCAATGCACCAAATGGCCTTTGGGTATTTTACATTAACTCTATCTAGCTTTGTAGCATAAATGTATGATAGAAATCACAATTAAACATAATTTTTCATATGTTTCTGCCCATGGTGAGACTAACAATTCATTCTATTGTTGTCTATTCAGTCTCCTGCTCCTAGTTCTGAGCTGCTTCTTTATGCTGAAGACACAAAATGCGTGCGTGAGCTATTCTCTCTGTCTCAGCTCTGAATCCTCTCCCCTTTGAGACAACTCATGTAAACAAGTCCCTGGCAGGCTATATCTGCAACTTTGTAGCAACTTTGTAATGCTGGGCGGGTTAATCTGAGGTCAAGTTGCTGATGATCACTGTGATTTACCCTATTACAGAGTTGCTACAAAGCTGCATATATATACAGCCAACCAGGGACTTGTTTAGGTGAGCCATCTGGGAAAAAAAGAGGGGAAAAGAGAGAGATGGAGAGAACAGCTCATACACAGATTTCTTTGATCTCAGCACAAAGAAGCAGATAAGAACTGGGGGAAGGAGACAGAATAGATAATAGCAAGTATGGAATATTAGTCTTATCATGGGCAGCAACATATGAAGTTATATTTGAGCAGAAAACCCTTTAAGACATTTATCTTTAGCAACACTTTCATATATACATCACAGACATCTATCAATATGATTATAGCTTTTGCACAGCATAAGAACAAATCCCTGTGATGGTACCGATAAACCTGCCCAATGTCATGTAACTGTAATGTTACTGAAACCCTCCCCCTAGCTGTTACATTTAGATAAAAGTGGTAAAACCATCAAGACGATGTTTGAAGGAGGATTCTATAAACAAGCTGTGCTGGAATGTTAGGTAACCCATAAAGCAGCCAGAAGCATAAGGCTCTAGTAGACTGTGCATGTTTATTGATAGATGGAGACAAGCTGCCGTCAGATACCACTTGGCAGAAGAATTTAGCATGTTGAAATGCAAAAAAAGCCCGATCTTAAAGGGGTTGTCCGGCGAAAAAAATTATTCACAGAATAACACACATTACAAAGTTATACAACTTTGTAATGTATGTTATGTCTGTGAATGGCCCCCTTCCCCGTGTCCCACCACCCCCACCCGTGTACCCGGAAGTGTGGTGCGCTATACATTACCTGTCACGTGCCGACCACGGTCTCCGATCCTCAGCAGTGACGTCTTCTTCGGGAGGCCAGCGGATCTTCCCGAGTGCTGGCCGCCCTCTGCAGCGTCATCCGAAGCTCAGCCGCGATTGGCTGAGCATAACTGTGCTCAGCCAATCGCGGCTGAGCAGCTGATGACGTGGCCGCGTCATCAGCCGCTCAGCCGCGATTGGCTGAGCACAGTTATGCTCAGCCAATCGCGGCTGAGCTTCGGATGACGCTGCAGAGGGCGGCCAGCACTCGGGAAGATCCGCCGGACTCACGAAGAAGACGTCACTGCTGACGATCGGAGACCGTGGACGACACGACATGCGGTGAGTATAATGCACCACACTTCCGGGTCTAGCGTGGGTGGGGGGAAACACGGGGAAGGGGGCCATTCACAGACATAACATACATTACAAAGTTGTATAACTTTGTAATGTGTGTTATTCTGTGAATAATTTTTTATCGCCGGACAACCCCTTTAACATCTCCTGAAAAATCTGCGAATGTATTCATTTATAATTTATCAATGTGGCTCAGGGTGTTTGATAATTCTGATCTCTGGGAGTTTACAACACTAAGGGTATGTTCACACGCCGTGCTCAGTGTCCTGCAGTGAGTGAATGGGAGGGCACATGTGCGTCCGCTTCCTCCCCTCTCCGTTCAATGAAGTGACATGTCACTCCTTTGAGCAGAGAGCTGCGGCAGCGGAGGAGCACGCACTCTCCCATAGACGAGCAATGACACCCTGGGACAGGCAGGATTCCATGGCAGAACGTTCTGCTGCAGAATTACCTGTTTTACTGAGTTGTTCACTTTAACCCCTTAAAGTGGCACGCTCATCAGGTCCTGACAAATGAACCTGCTGATATGTCCCACAAGCTCCTTACCTTATAACTGCAGGGCTGTAAATCAATTCTTCTCCCCCACATTCTGGAGATATTGGCTAATTTGCCCTATGAGAGGGGCTTAGGAGCATTTGGGGTATCGTCCGACGGCCCGAAGCACCAGCTTGGCCTGCCCAGCCTGTCCCCTCCTGTGCCGCTCACTATGTATATATGAATATGCACAGTGGGCGGCACAGGAGGGGGTAGGCTGGGCGGGCCGAGGTGGTTGCTCCGGGCCGCTCACTATGCATATTCGTGAGCACGGGAGGGGCGGAATAGGAGGGGACAGCATGGGAAGAGCAGGCTGGACAGACGATGCCCCAAATGCTCCTAAGCCCCTTATTAGCATAGGGGCAATTAGCAAATATCTCCAGAAGAGGGAAGAGAAGAATGAATCACAGCCCTAAAGTTATAAGGTAATTAGCTTGTGCAGCATATCAGCAGGTTCACTGAGCAGAACCTGCTGATAGTGCCGCTTTAAGGACAGTGGATTTTGGCCTTAAAGGACAAGTGCCATGAAAAACTTTTTCCCAGTAATTGAAGCACATTACAAAGTTATATAACTGTGTAATGTGCTTCAATCACCTATCTGCCTCCCTTCCCTGTCTTTTCCCCCCTCCACCCCCCACCAGGAAGTGTCCTGACTCACACAGACCTGATTACTGTCGTCACCGTCACCAGGCAGCTCCTTCTTGTGAGGATGAGTGATCAGCAGGAGGGCTGCTCTAGGTCCTGTTACACCAGCCTCCCCCTCCCCCTCCTTGTCAGGTGACTCTGCTTGCTCAGCTTATCTTCTCTAGTGACATGACTAATTCACTGAGTCCACGGCAGCAGGAGAAAGAGTATGAGGGGAGGAGGGAGCTGTCTATGTGCCCGAGTCAGTCGGAGGGAAGATAAGCAAGTGAGATGTGACAAGTGATGGCTTGCAGTTGTTCAGCCAATGGGAGCTGAGCAAGCCTGTCACCTGACAAGGCAGGGGAGGGGGGAGGCTAGTGTAACAGGAGAAGGAGCTGAGAGAAGAGCTTGGTGACGGTGACGACAGTAATCAGGTCTGTGTGAGTCAGGACACTTCCTGGTGGGGGGTGGAGGGGGGAAAAGACAGGGAAGGGAGGCAGATAGGTGATTGAAGCACATTACAGAGTTATATAACTTTTTAATGTGCATCAATTACTGGGAAAAAGTTTTTCATGGCACTTGTCCTTTAAGGACCCGGCCAATTTCCATTTGCTTTTTCCTCCTAACCTTCTAAGAGCAATAGCACTTTTATGTTTCAACCTACAGGGCTCTTTAGAGTCCATGATACACCACAAATTGTAGTTTTCATTGGTACCATATTCCTGTAGATGGGACATTTTTACGCTATTTTGCTTTTTATATTTACGACGTTCACCGTATAGGAACACTATTGTTATATTTCATTAGATTGGACAATTACACACGCTACAATATATAATTAGGGTTTTTTTTAGTTATTTTAGGTGTTTTGTACATAAAATGGGAAATGGGGGTTTTATTGGGGGAGGGAATATGTCATGTTTTTTAAAACTTTATTTTCATTTTATGCTTTAAGGCTGGGTTCACACACAGTATATTTCAGGCTGTATTTGGTCCTCATGTCAGGTCCAAATAGCAACCAAAACCAGGAGTGGATTGAAAACACAGAAAGGCTATGTCCACACAATGGCGAAATTGAGTGGATGGCCGCCATATAACAGTAAATAACTGCCATTATTTCAATATAACAGCCGTTGTTTTAAAATAACAGCAAATATTTGCCATTAAATGGCGGCCATCCACTCAATTACAACATTATGTGAACATAGCCTTTCTGTGTTTTCAATCCACTCCTGGTTTTGGTTGCTATGAGGACCTGACATGAGGACCAAATACTGCCTGAAATATACTGTGTGTGAACCCAGCCTTAAGTCCCCCTAGAAGGCTATTCCATTCATTTATCACATTGCATAGCACTGATCAGTTGTATCTGCAATCTTCACATAGAGTCTACCTGTGATAGACTGTAAGTGAAGATTGCCAAGTTGACTGCATGGAGAGAGGTAAGAGACCTCCGGCAGTCAGTTAAAATGATTGAGACCCCAGCAGTCACACTGCGGGGGTCCTGATTGGACAATGACAGAGGCGCAGCAGCATTGAAAGGGTTAATGGCGGGTGGTCACACGATCACGATGGCCCATCCTTAACAGTAAGGACTCGGCTGCTGATAGCACCCAGTCCTTACTCTCACTACCCTCCTGAGCTTGCTTCATAAAGCCTCTCGACCTTCTGGTGTATCGGTACATCATGGTTCATTAACCCTTTGAGGACCAGGCCCAAAATGACCCAGTGGACCACGCAAATTTTGATCTTAGTGTTTTCGTTTTTCCCTCCTCCCCTTCTAAGAGCTCTAGCACTCTCAGTTTTCTATCTACAAGCTATGTAAGTGCTTGTTTTTTACAGGAATAGTTGTACTTTGTAATGGCGTCATTCATTTTACCATAACGTGTATGATGGAATTCCAAATATATTATTTATGAAGATATAAATAGGTGAAATCGTAAAAAAGAATGCAATATGGTAACGTTTGGGGGGTTCCTGTGTCTACGTAATGCACTATATGGTAAAAGCGACATGATATTATTACTCTATAGGTCAGTCCGAACACAACCATATGCAGGTTACACAGATTCTCTAATGATATATATATTTTTTTTGGCAATTAAATATTAATAAAATGGGCCTATTGTGACACTTATAACAGTTTTATTTTTTCACCTACGGGGCTGTATGGGGTGTCATTTTTTCCGCCATGATCTCTAGTTTTTATTAATACCATATTTGTGAAGATCGGACGTTTTGATCACTTTTTATTGATTTTTTTTAATATATAATGTAACATAAAATGGGTAATCCGCGCACTTTTTTCCCTCTTTTCGTGTACGCCATTCTCTGTTCGCAATGACGCTTGTTATATTTTAATAGATCGGACAATTACGCATGCTACGGTATATTATATGTTTATCTATTTATTTATTTTTATATGTTTTATTTATATAATGGGATAAGGGGGGTTATTTTAACTTTTATTGGGGGAGGGGGTTTTGGGGTAGTGTAATAATGTTTTGAACTTTTTTTTTTTTTACACATTTGAAGTCCCTTTGGGGGACTTTTACATACACTAGTTTGATTTCTACACTGATGATTGCTATGCCATAGGCATAGCATTGATCAGTGTTATCGGCGATCTGCTCATTGAGACTGCCTGTGCAGGCTCAGTGCAGCAAATCGCCGATCGGACCGCACGGAGGCAGGTGAGAGACCTCCGGCGGTCCGTTTCAACGATCGGGACCCCCACAGTCACACTGCCGGGGTCCCGATCGGTAAGTGACAGGGGACTCCCCCTGTCACTTACACTTAAACGCAGCGGTCGCGCCGCGATCGTGGGGTTCGCGGCGTTTAAGGGGCGATCGCGGCGTTTAAGGGGTAAATGACACGCGACAGCGTGATCGCTGCAGCGTGTCATTACCGGTGAGGTCCCGGCTGCTCACTGCAGCTGGCCCCCACCTCCTCTGAAGCGCGGGGCCCCCACCTCCTCTGAAACGCGCTCCGGAGCGGGAGAACCACCCAGGACGTACAGTTACGTCCAGGGTCGTCTGGTGACAGACTTCCATGACGTAACTCTACGTTCTGGGTCGTCTAGGGGTTAAATAAAAGGCTCCCATGACATTCCGGCACATCATGGATCCTTAAGGGGTCAAGCCACAAACGTGTGTTCAAATTTTGCTACATTTTTGGTGCTTAAAACTGCACTGAAGCCAAGAGTCCTTTCTTATAAACTACACCCATTTATACCATCACCCTTGTCAAAAATGTACGTAAAGCATAATAAATATGATGCAAAGCAAGTATGCTTTTTTTTTGCCTCACACTACAGCAGAAATCATTGTAAATCTAACCCATTAGGTTATTGCTGATTTGGCAGACATTTTTCTAAATGCGTATGAGAGAAAGAACAAACTAAAAACATGATACAGTTACTCTATATGAACAATGACCTTGGGCCACTATTTCTCGACGGCCTAAAGTAATAAACAACAGTGAATGGAAATCAGCAGTAGATCGTGTTTATAAGCGAGGAGGAAGAGTCTAAGCATATTTTCTAATAAAAGTCTATGTGGGAAAGGATTCATTGTATTGACAAATGCAACATTCTGTTTGTAAATCATAGAAGTAACAGTGTTCACTATCTGGATTATACATTCGTATCGCTTCTCTCACTACATCTCAGTATCAAACACTCTCCTGTTTTAGCCGAAGCAGCAATGTTTGTCTTGATATCCCTGGTTTATAGAACGGATAGAAGTCATACAGGGAAGATTGTTAGAGAAGGGGTTAAGAGGAATGGAACTGCATGAGGCTTGTTTTGCTGAAAAATAAAACAAAACACCAGGGTTTTCATGGCATTTCTCACAGTGTCTTTGTGTGTATTTTTACCAAACGTGCAGTGGCCAGATGTCAGTCTGTAGTAAATCAAAAAATATATATGCTAGGTTTTTGGTTTACAGCAAGTATGGCTTATTTAGTGGAATGGAGAGCTGTCAGTTCAGGTCATCAAAGTCTCAGTCAGGACTTGTGTCCTTAAAGGGGTTATCCAGCGATACAAAAACATGGCCACTCTCCCCCCTCTCTTGTCTCCAGATTGGGTGGGGTTTCAAACTCAGTTGCATTGAAGTAAATGAAGCTTAATTGCAAACCGCACCTGAACTGGAGACAAGATAGGGGGAAAAGTGGCCATGTTTTTGTAGCACTGGATAACCCCCTTAATATAGATTCCTTAGGCTGGGTAAATATGGAGTATTTTGGTCAGCATGTGGTATTTTAAGCCAAAACCAGAAATCCTAAACAAAAAATAAAAATGTGTGAAGTGCTTTGGACTCTGTTGGCACTATATAAATTGAGAGACTATTATTATGAAGATGGAAATATTTCCATTATTGTTATTATTCGTGTTAATTCCACTTTTTGGTTAAAGGGGTTATCCAGCAGTACAAAAACATGGTCACTTTCTTGCAGAGACAGCACCACTCTTGTCTCCAGTTCAGGTGTGGTTTGCAATTAAGCTCCATTCACTTCAATGGTACGAAGTTACAAAATTCCACCCAAACTAGAGACAAGTCTGTCTCTGGAAGAAAGTGGCCATGTTTTTGTAGCTCCGGATAACCCCTTTAAAAATACCAACCAACCTCGAAAACCACTCTTCACTTTTCCATCTATTTTAATACTAAGGCCGCATTCACACGTTCCGTGTTCTGCACGAAACACAGACATGAAATGCATGTAACGGACTCCCCCCGTGCAGCTGTAAATAGATGCTGAGAGTGGGGGAACTGTATGCAGATGCGCCACGCTGTAAGGAAGCAGCCGCACTGCGCTGTCATTACAGCGCGGCGCATATGCATACAGTTCCCCCACTCTCAGCATCTAATTATAGCCGCTGCCTGGGGGGGGGGGGGGGAGTTTGTTGCATGCATTCCATTATGCATAATAGTGGGTCCGTAAGCACATTGATCTATATTGAACTATTCACACAGTCCATGTTAATTTTGATCTGTAATCCATTCCGAAAAAAAAAAAGGGACATGTCTTAGTGCAGGTTGCGATTGCGGTAGGGATTACCAATAGAAGTCTATGGGGTCCGTATTTTTTTACGGCCATCACGGATGTCACATGTTGATCACAGAGAAAAAAATAGCGGGAGGTTTTGTGGCCCAGAAAAATCCCTGAACGTGTGAATGAGACCTAAGATAAAATTGTTTGTGCATATTTGGTGAACATCCTGATTTTCAAACCAACTTTGTAAACATGGGCCACAGTACATTAGCTATGTGTCCATATTTTATTTATACAGTAATAAAGCTTATTTTTTATCAGTTGAAACATTCTGTGAATAGTTAATGCTCTCCGCGCAAGGAAATGGCCGGATTAAAAACAGGGCACCAGATCTGAAACACGTCTGAACATCTGTAACCGTTCCATAAATTGAGAGACATAAGCGTAAACAGAAACTAAAAGGCAACATATAACATGCAATACACATCTACTAAAACCGGTTTTGTTTATTATGATTTTATTGCAAATTATGAACATTTGCAATTTCCTGTGTTAACAGCTCTTACTTTCTCGTAATACTTGATTTCATATTCCGTGATGACTCCGTTGGGATGTTCGGGTTCCTGCCAGGATAGATCGACAGTGCGTTGCAACACTCTGTCCTTCATTACCCCACTTACTTGTGATGGGGCTGGGAAAAAAAAAAAAAAAAAAGATAAAAATAAGCACATTTGCTATCATCCATCACATAAAAAAAACACACATATGATCGGTCTCTCGCAGTGTGACTTTAATTATTTCATTACACTAAAATAAAGCACCTTTTTCATAAAGTACAATAAAACTCAGATACTAATGAATATTCAAACAAGGCCTTATTATGCTCATAAACTATAATCGAAATGTAAATTAAAGTGCAAACAGCAGAAGACAGCATTGTTGGAGTTAGTGCAAACAGGAATTGATGGGATTATACTGACAATTAAGCAAATGAATTCTAATTAAGCCAAAAATCGCAGGCTCTCAGATTAATCTCTTGTGATACATTGACAGACCAAATATTTATTATACATGAAAATGGCACAACAAAACAACGGAAACAAACATTTTACGGCCATTTGGAGTATTAAATTCATCGAAGTGTGCCAATTATCCCGTAACAACTTCATTTAACCACCAAATATATCCATTGACCTAATGGCGAAATCCAAGATTAAATTATACCGAGTGATATATAGTGTGGCTGCCAGTGATATAAATATCCACTTACTATTGCTGTACGTTTTGATAACATACAGCGACAGCTATGGCACTTTTTTTTTTCAAATAATTTTTACTAGAATTTTTTTATTGATACAAAAACAAAAGACTGAAATTATATTAACAGAAATTTTCAAGTAACCAGTAGAATTATCAACCAAATTATAGAAATAAAAAGAAGAGATTATATAAAGACAGGTAATTAAAATAAGGGATGTAACTACCGTAGGGAATAATAAGGAATATTGCACTCTGGCTACGGAATGAAATAAAATTAATACCGTATATAGCTTATTTTAACTGTCCAATCTGATAGTACATTTCCACTGCTCAGCCCTAATTCCACTAGGATATTACAATTATTAATACATGTTTTAAATATACAGGAGAATCTAAAGAATTCTCTTCCGAAATTTTGAAGAATCTGGAAACCTTAGTTATTCTTCTCAGAAATATTCTCATGTTTATAATATTTAACCTTTATCCTTATACCCAGACAGTGGCACCTTTATAGGACGTTTTCCTATATTATCGCACACACGCACAGAATTACCACAAACGTAACAGTTGTGTTCTCATTATACTAGAATAGACGACAGAACCTGCCTCAGGATAAAAGTAGGTAACCATCAATCACGAGAGCCCTCACACTGTGACCTGGCATAAACTGTTTGCCATGGTTTGTAAAAAGAGACCAATGCAGAACATACTGTAGGTACAAAGTGTTACGGTATGTCTGCCTGATAAACGGGTTTATTTATTTGCAGGTATCACTTCTGGGACCAGCAGCAGATTGAGGGCTGCATGACCCTATCGGCCTGTTTGTGGCCACCAGAGGTGATTGGGAGGCCATTTTATTTTGGTAGCTCCGCACTGAAAGGGAGCCGTGTGCAGGTTCAAACTACTTTTTTGTATAAGGCTATGTTCACACATTGTAAGAGAACGGCCGTAACGTGACCCGGCCGGGTCACTGGACAGCCGGTCTCTGAAAATATCATCCTGACCGGTACTGCAGTACAGGCGGATAATGTTTCGGGCAGCAGAGTTCTGATGCGGGCGTGCACGAATGCACCCACATCAGAACTCCCCACAGCACACAATAGAGCGTACGGCCGGAGCTGCTCGCTCTATTGTGTGAACTGATAGGGTTTTCTGCGGCCACTATTCTACAGTGCTGCGAAGGATCCCGGCCGGAGTGTATACTATGTGTATACACTCCGGCTGGGATCCCACAAAGCGCAAGGCAACGTATCTTTTCGTGAGAAGCCCGGCAACAATGGCTGTACTTTTACAAAAAGATACGTTGTTTGAACATAGCCTAAGTCTGTAGATGAAAAGATAAATGGCCGAATTCAGCGGCAGTAAAGAAGTAAAGAAAGTCACGAAATGGCCAGTCTCTTACTACATGGGAACATGGCCCTATACTGAAAGACTTACAAATGATTAACAATGATTTTAAGGCCAGCCCAAAAGATGTAATCAATGACATACAAATGACTTTTCGTTCCTTGCTTAATAGTTGCCACATTTACACCAGGAGAAAATCTCTTAAATGAGAATGATTTATTGCACATTAATCAGTCGGTATAAAATGCCATGAAAACACCGCTCCCCTTGTCTGCTCAATACCATCTCTTTATGATTCTTACTCAATTACGTCACATCAACAACAATAACGTCAACTTCCTCTATTACGTCACATATCATTAGGGTACTCATATACCATAAAATCATACACTGAGTGAAATTTATCAACAATTGTTTGAATAGTATACCAATGGCAAACTATCACTGCTTGGAAAGACAGCGGTTGTGTTCAAAGTTTCAAAGGAAATCTAATGTACCAATGAAATGTAATAAAGCTGTACATTTACAGTAAAGTTAGAGTAAATATGGTAATAAAACAGGTTTTAGAATATACAAAAAAAACTTTAAGAAATCAAGAATGTCAGTGTTATTATTACAATAACTTTTAGTAATTTAGCAAAATAAGCAACAAAAAAAAAAAAAAAAGAGGGGAAGGAGGGTAGTGGTGGGATAAAGGAAAGTGAGGGATAGGAAAGGATAGAGAATGGCACATGTATATTATGGGTGTTTGTTTAAAGAAGGAGATGGAACTCAGTAATATACTGAGAAGGCTATTCTAAGCTGTGATTGGAATTGTGTCAGCCAAGAGTACTGCATAGCATGAATATTTATTGCCCAAAATTTTTGATCCCTGGTCATCTCCATAAGACATATAGCATAGTCCCTGTTGTAGCATAGCAACGTCAATAGGTGTCTGACACAGAAGAGAAGATAGTATGTAGTAAAGTACGATAGTGATACCATCTTGACGTGCTACAGGAAGTTAATAAAATTTCTTCAAATCATCTCAAATTCAGTTTACAGTTCCTTTTTCCCAGGCAGTCACACAACAATTAGGTTCTGCAGTGTGAGAACCCTGTACATACCTGAGCGAAGGGGATACGGAGGGTCCGCTAGCATAACCAAGGTCTCTAGGTTTGTGAGACTTCGATGGAGGGTCTACGATCAGGAGAAAGGAGCACAATGGGGAGTACTTCATCCCCAACACAGCGGCCAGAGGGCCCCAAGCTCCGTTATGTTAAATGGGATTGGATATAAATGGTAACTGCCCAATAGACAAGGCCAGTTCAATTCAAGTAAATAGTTGGTAAAGACAATGGACCAAGGCAGGTCAGGAAAGGCCCTTTATAATAAGGGACCTTTTTAAATAATTATCCACTAAGAATGTGATATTGTTCCATTTGTGACATAGTTATATTGAACTTCTGACAAACTCACTGTCCTTGCAATAAACCCAACTGGGAAACTAAACCTTCCTTTTGGTTCACAGCCTCACAATTTCTCTAACATTAAAGACAGCTTTTGATGTCCTTTCCATAAAGTGTGGGGGAAAGGGCATAGAGATTGAAGAAGGAGGCTACCCTGGGGCCTGGAAAATATTGCACTTTTTAAACTCACCAATTAAAGCCTATTGTTATGGATTGTTTGTCATTCCGTGCTGCATTGATTATCTAGGTATCTTCCTAAGTAGGACATCAAGCTTCCAGGAGGTTAATGCAGTATTCATGAAATCATTCATCAACATGCGCCAAGGCGATTTTCAAATATTTTTGGCCACATCCTCTTCTATTAAAATGTGCGTACGGGGAATGGAAATCATTCTTGAAATTATTAAATGGCAACCAAAATTGCTTGCAATTTGCACCCCTTGGATTTGATCTCATCTTTTCTTGTTTCTTCAGTGACCTTATTTTACAGTGATTCTACTATTGCTCATCTCTGGTAATCGAGTGAAAAAAAATCAATGCATTTACCCAGGGACACCACTTGACTCCAGGTCATCAGAAACAGACAAGCCATGCATGTTTAATTTAAATTCTTGTCCTACTGCATTCTCATACTTGTAACTATTTCTCAGGCAGCAGAGTGAAATAGGTGTGAATTACAGATTCATCCCTGTGTCTCACAATCTTCCATTAAGTGTTGCCTCCTTTTTTCTCTCCATGTACATCAAAATCCAATAAGGCTCAATTGCATTGCCAGAAGTTGGACTGATTTTCATGGAAAAAACAGCAAAGAGTGTGGCGGCTTTAGTAAAACTCGAAAGGTAAAATTTTAAATTACAATATAAACCTCTTTCCTTTGAAGCTTAATAGTTCATATATTTCTCAATTTTTTCCCATCAGAGATCAAGTTTATGTTACAAAGCACCCTTTAGAAGTAGGTGGAAATGTTAAATGTGCTGAACTTCATAGTTGCACATAGTAAGTGATATGAAAAGGGTTTTTCTTATCAAGTTTTAAGTTGTTTTCAACTGGAAATCCAATAGAAATCACATAGTAAGAGAAATGCTAGGCAGACTAATAGGAATAAAAATACTGGTTAAAAAGAGGTTGAATTTACGAGTGGAGCCCGCGCTGCAAATTCTGCTCGAAATTCAGCCTGTCCTATTTCTTCAATGGGATTTCTCTTGTGCCTCTGCTTTCCTCTCAAAGAATGAACACGTTCATTCTTTCAGTGGAGAAATCCCATTAAAAAAATAGGACAGCCTGAATTTCGAGCGGAATACGCCACGCGGACTCCGCTCGTAAATTCAGCCTCTTTTACTGAGGGTGCAAGGGCCTTATAGATTACATACATGAGAGTCAGAAAATAGAGTGGGAGCCAAATTCTAAAATGTAACTCTTTCATCTTTTGGTTCACGCCACCACATCCTAATAACAAGGGGATTGCTGCCCCCTTCCTACCTAAAGAGGAGCCATGGCCTCTCATAATCTGTTAAGTTTTCAGTAGCTTTTCTCGTTCTCTCTAAGCCACAAGTTCTCTGGCAATAGATTCTGCTAGTTCCAGAGTTTGATAGCTAGACAAGATTGGGGGGGTCATTGCTGTTCAGGTCTTTAAGGGAACCAATGATTGCAATAAAGGTCAAGAAACGTATACTGATACTAAAAAAAAAAAGAATCCAGCAAAAAAAAGAATCCAAACATGTAAGTGATCATAATCCGCTTTCCTCATCTCCTTTGTATATCAACTTAGTACATTTCCGGCAATGTATGTAAATTGACCTTATTTAGGCATCTGGGTGGTCCTCAGCTCCGAACTCGTCCCCAATGGTGCGAACAATCATCTGTCAAAAAAGGGTGCTCCCTAATCATGGTTCCCAGGAGGTTCTCTGCCCTAATGATGTCTAAAGGGAAACAAATGTGGAAAGGGAATGGACCATGGTCCCTTCTTTTTGCTCATACACATGTAACACATGTATAAATTCTATACAGACCATAGGACCATAGGTGTGGTTTACCAACAAAACTTATATCCTACAAAAATAGTATCCGCCCCCCCAAAAAATGTATACTTAGTATTAAACAATATTTCCTTTATTGAAAAAATAAATTTTAAACAACACTGTTTATAAAATCAATAGTAACAGAAATGCAGAAATGGCATAGATAGACCACAGACTACACCTGGACATTAGAATTATGTAGAAAGCATACAGGCGTCAAAAAGAAGCAATAGATATATAAAGTGCAATTGCTACAGTAGTATGAATAACATTAACTCCTATGACAGGGTGTTTGTAATAATATGGACGTTACTTATAATCTTCCGACCATACGAGATGCCCAGCTTCTTATAAAATACAAATCTGCTGAGAGCAAAGTATACCTCAATGTAGGGCTGGGCGATATAAACGATATGCCAAAATATCGTCATCAATTCGGTTGACGATATGGATTTTTGGCATATCGTCATATCGCGATATACCACGGAGCGGTAGTGAATAAGCTTCTCACTTACCGCTCCGTGGTACCGCGCTGCAGGGCCTTCCGTCCACGCATTGTCAGCGCGCTAGCGCGCTGATGCGTGTGACGTCAGGTCTCCCAGTGCATGCTGGGAAGAAGACGCGGCCCGTCTCGCCTCACGGACTCCATCAGCCAGCCCTGCAGGAAAGGTAAGTAGCAGAGGGGTCGGGGGCGGGCGGCAGATGGCTTGGCATGGGGCTGATGATGGCCCTGGCTGGGGGGACATGATGGCTGGCACATGAAATGCCTGGAAAACAGTGAGGGGTGAGATGGCTTGCACCGGGGGGGCGGGGGTTGGGGGTGCTGATGACTGGCAACGGGGGGCTGATGACTGGCGACAGGGGGCTGATGACTGGCACAAGGGGGGCTGATGACTGGCACAAGGGGGGCTGATGACTGGCACAAGGGGGGCTGATGACTGGCACAAGGGGGGCTGATGACTGGCACAAGGGGGGCTGATGACTGGCACAAGGGGGGCTGATGACTGGCACAAGGGGGGGCTGATGGCACAGGGTGGGCTGATGACTGGCAAGGGGGGTTGATAACTGGCACAAAGGGGGCTGAAGGCATAGGGGAGGGCTGATGACTGGCAAGGGGGGGTGATAACTGGCACAAGGGAGGGGGGGCTGATGACTGGCACAGGGGAGGGCTGATGACTGGCAAGGGGGGGGGGTGATAACTGGCACAAAGGGGGCTGAAGGCATAGGGGAGGGCTGATGACTGGCAAGGGGGGTGATAACTGGCACAAGGGAGGGGGGGCTGATGACTGGCACAGGGGAGGGCTGATGACTGGCACAGGATGGGCTGATGGCACAGGGGAAGGCTGATGACTGGCAAGGGGGGTGATAACTGGAACAAAGGGGCCAGCATAGGGGAGGGCTGATGACTGGCAAGGGGGGCTGATAACTGGCACAAAGGGGGCTGAAGCCTTTGTGCCAGTTATCAGCCCCCCTTGCCAGTCATCAGCCCTCCCCTCCCTTGTGCCAGTTATCACCCCCCCTTGCCAGTCATCAGCCCTCCCCTATATATTTATAATTATATATCGTGATATATCGTTATATCGTGCATGCATCAAATTATATCGTGATATAAATTTTAGGCCATATCGCCCAGCCCTACCTCAATGTCTGGTGGTCTATGGCTTCTCCTCCTACCAAACACACGTTTCACGTAAAAGCTTGATCAAGGGGCTAATCACAGAGTTAATGTCATTCATACTACTGTAGCACTTGCACTTTATATATCTATTGCTTCTTTTTGACGCCTGTATGTTAATTCTAATGTCTAGGTGTAGTCTGTGGTCTATCTATGCCATTTCTGTTACTATTGATTTTATAAACTGCGTTTTGAATTATTTTTTTCAATAAAGGAATTATTGTTTAAGACTGAATATTAAATTTTTTTTTGGGTAGACACATTTTTTTTGTAGGATATAATACATGTAATACATGGTACATTCATACTTCAGACTAGTTGTATGTATGAAAATAGGATATATCACAAACTATTCTGTGGGCTTGTGTGTGCTGTAGATCATATTATACATCACCTAGAGACAAACAAAACTTAGATACTGGCAGACACCATATAGGTGAATGCATCAGAAAAATACCGGCAACATCTGTCTTTTATATTTGCATTGCCTTATGTTGTACAGGATTATCTTATCAAACGGAGGGAGTTGTTTTCTAATGAAAAGCAAATGTTGTGCATTAACCCATTTCAACCAATCAGCCACACGTCTAATAAGTTTAAAGCTAACCAGTCTCCGTAGGTAACCCCAAAACCTCCCCCCCTCCCCCCAACCTCCCCTTGGCAATTTGTTTTTCAATAATTCCTGTGAGTTTTACAATATGTTGCTGTGAGTCAAATCTGAACTATCGAGGAAGCTAAATAATAAGCGAGACTACATCTTTAAGGACCCAGAAAGAGCGATGAACTTCTACGCAGCTGGGTTCCATAAAATTCATGGAGAAAATAGCTCATTTATCACTCTGTGCTGTGCATTTAAACTCATGTGCTCTGCCGTAAGATTCCTTGGCAAGAAACTTTACAGAGAATTAAATGGGTCCATGCAGGGGTATTAGCTGTCCAGCAGGTGTTCAATAAAATATTTTAATGTACAAAGCAGTGACAGAGTGTACGTTTTAGCATAAGGCAAATTCCTTATAGTGAAATGTAAAATGACCAGCGAGTTTTTAATTTGATAACAAATGATAATAAACGAAAAAATAGGTTTCCTTTTAGGGAAACAGTAGTATATTTACTTGCATGCTGGGAGCAATAGAAATTTTTACTTTTCTTAACTAATATATGACCAATTACATTTACTGCATTTACATGGGTCTGACCAATTGTAATATATTCAGCACAGACTTATTTTAGATAGTGGTTAAAGGAACAGGGTGGTTTAACCTATTAGATTTTGATAAAGTTGGCCGTTCACATCTCAATATCAGTCACTCGGACCAGCAATGAGTTTTTTGCACTTAAAGTGATTATAAAGGTTGCTACTAAAATCATAGATTTTGTGCATAAATCCTATGTGCCAATAAGTATGCAGAACCAAAACAAGTAGATTAAAGTTACTCTGTACCCACAATCTGACCCCCAAACCTCTTGCACCTTTGGATAGATGCTTTTAATCCAGATCTGTCCTGGGGTCCTTTCTTGTAGCCCTGTGTAAAATTAATGTGGCCTCAAGTACCCATGCCCTAGGCTTGCACAGTCCCTCCTCCCCACCCTCCTCATCATTAGGAATGCCCCAGGCAGAATTTCTCCTATTCATCACTGAACACTACACAAGGGGTGGATTGTTAAGGAACCTGTGTAGTGTTCAGGTGATGAATAGGAAAAATCCTTCCTGGGGCATTCCTAATGATGAGGAGGGTGGGGAGGAGGGATCAGGAGGCGGTGCAAATAACTGCATCACCTGCCGAACAGACCCCAGGACAGATCTTGATGATGAGCCCCACCTTAGTGACACTGTCTGTAATTGATGTTGCCAATAACAGCACACAGGAAAACAGTTTTGATCACCTTGAAGCTGCTAACAGAACAGAAGCTACTAACATAGAGCAGGGACAAAAATTACCATATTTTTAGACTATAAGACACAATGAAATATAAGACCCAATTTTAGTTGAAAGAAAATAAGAAAAATAAAATTTAAGAGACACACTTATGGGGGATCTGTCATCTGTGTATGACACATTTTTATAGGTAGAGGAGCTGTGGATAACACACTGTTATGGGGGGAAATTGAGGATAACAAGCTAGTGTGGGGGGAGCTGTGGATAACATGTTGTTTTGGGGAGAAGCTGAGGATAACACGCTGTCATGGGTGGAAGTTGAGGATAACATGTTCTCATGGGGGGAAGTTGAGGATAACATGTTCTCATGGGGGGGGGGGGGTTTAGGATAACACGCTGTCATGGGGGGGGGAGTTTAGGATAACACGCTGTCATGGGGGGAAGTTGAGGATAACATGCTCTCATGGGGGGAAGTTGAGGATAACATGCTGTTATGGCTGAGCTGTGGATAACATGATGTTATGGAGGGAAGCTGTGGATAACTTGCTATTATAGGGGGGAAGCTGTGGATGACATGCTGTTATGGGGAGAAGCTGGGGCTGACACACTGTTATGGAGGACATTGATAAATAACCCACTTATGAGGGAGGAGGTATTTGTACCATATGACACTTTGTCCTTTAACGGCTGCTCCCTATTGTTACGTAGACAGGATGATCGATCAGTAAAGGAGGGGGGGGGGGGGCATATATTTTGAATTACAAAAAAGCAGAGCCTATCCCTGCTCCTCTGTGTGGTATATTCCAAGCTTCTCCAACCTTATGGTCCTGATGGTAGGGGCAAAAAGGCTGCTATTAGAAAAATTAGGGGACTTCAACTGATACTCCTGACCACCCCCTCTGAACCTCTGAAAAGACTGCCAGCAATTGCACGCCAAGCAATCCTTGCTGATCCCAGTTCCTACAGCCACCCTATTGCCAACAGATTGCAGAAGCATGGCAGTCAACTATGACATCCACATAAGATGGTAAATGTCAGAAGATATTCCTGGTCATGCACAGCTGCAATAAATCTCTCCTGTACTCTTCTGCTGCATAAAGAATGTAAGAAAACATCTTTTTAAAGGTATCACCACTTTATAAGATGCACTCAAAGTTAGCGTGTCATATATTTAGAAAAATAAGGTACATGTATTGATACCTTCTATTTAAAAGTTGCCATGCCCAGACCACTGCCACGGCTAGTGCTCAGAAAACAGGTTCTTCTTGTTGGGTGTCCAGAGATCTCTGCATCAAGTGCTTTCCCAGGTCCTCCATTCAGCTCTGGTGTCCATTCAGGACACATCAATCATAGCTGAGAGGTGAGGCCACACAAAAACCCCGCCTTCTGGGCACTTGCTGAAGCTGGGACATCAAACAGCGTTTCTTTGGGTCACACAGGTTGTAACTAAAACATTATTTGGCCATGTTCACATGGCATATAACAACGGTCACAAAACATCCGGTGTTACTGAAGATCATTCCGGCCATTACTGCAGTATCGGACGGATGATCTTCCGCGTGCATCCGTGTACGGATCCTAATTTACCGCTGCACACAATGAAGCGTGCGGCCTAAGCCATTGTGTGAACTGTCATATTCTGTGCGGCCGCTATTCAATGAAGCTAGGTTCGCACACAGTAAAATAAAAGCTAAATACAATAACTTTGAGTGAAAATAAAACAATGTGTGAACGGACTGAATCAGAAACATAGGTCATAAATAGTGAGGGTGCCCCTTATATGGCTAGGTTCACACGTCTTTTTTTGGTTGTTCAACAGTCGTCTTTGTAGAAGTCCATCATTTTAAGGTCAAATCATTTCCATTATTTATTTATTTTATTTTTTTTGGTCGTTTGACGGACGTCTTTGTGGACGCCCGTCATTTTGAAGTCAAATAATCTGTAAATAAATCTGTAAATTTGACATCTGTCAAACGACCAAAAAAAAAAAAAAAAAGACATTGTGTGAAACTAACCTATGGCTGGTCATAATCAATTACAGACGTTATTCTATATGATGTATGCCCTGCAATTCATTTTCCCATTGACCACAATAGAGCATATTATTATGTTGAAAATTTGGCCGTATTTAGACCTCAATATTACGACCGTATTTTACTTTTTTGGTGTGTGAACATAGCCTTATTCCAATTTCATGCAAGCACAGAAAGCATAAAAAAAGGCTGATATGAATACATACTAGTGCACTCCCATACTTAACCCTTAGACGACCCAGGGCGTATAGTTACGCCATGGAAGTCTGTCCCCAGACGACCTAGGGCGTAACTGTACGCCCTGGGTGTTTCTCCCGCTATGAAGCGTGCTCCGGAGCGGAGCGCGCTTCATAGCAGGTGGGGGCCGGCTGCAATCAGCAGCCGGGACCTCACCGGTAATGACACGCTGCAGCGATCGCGCTGCCGCGTGTCATTAACTCCTTAAACGCCGCGGTCGCGCCGCGACCGCGACGTTTAAGTGTAAGTGACAGGGGGAGTCCCCTGTCACTTACCGATCGGGACCCCCGCAGTGTGACTGCGGGGGTCCCGATCGGTAAAACGGGCCGCTGGAGGTCTCTCACCTGCCTCCGTGCGGTCCGATCGGCGCTCTGGTCACTGAGCCTGCACAGGCAGGCTCAATGAGCAGATCGCCGATAACACTGATCAATGCTATGCCTATGGCATAGCATTCATCAGTGTAAAAATCCAAGTAGTGAATGTAAAAGTCCCCCAAAGGGACTTCAAATGTGTAAAAAAAAAAAGTTAAAAACACACACACACTACCCCAAAACCCCTCCCCCAATAAAAGTTGAAATCACCCCCCTTTCCCATTATATAAATAAAACATATAAAAATAAATAAATAGATAAACATATAATATACCGTAGCGTGCGTAATTGTCCGATCTATTAAAATATAACAAGCGTCATTGCGAACGGTAAACGGCGTACACGAAAAGAGGGAAAAAAGTGCGCAGATTACCGATTTTATGTTACATTATATATATAAAAAAATTAATAAAAAGTGATCAAAACGTCCGATCTTCACAAATATGGTATTAATAAAAACTAGAGATCATGGCGGAAAAAATGACACCCCATACAGCCCCGTAGGTGAAAAAATAAAACCGTTATAAGCGTCACAATAGGCCCATTTTATTTATAATTAATTGCCAAAAAAAAGGATTTCATTAAAAAAATATATATAACATTAGAGAATCTGCGTAAACCTGCATATGGTTGTGTTCGTACTGACCTATAGAGTAATGGTATCATGTCGCTTTTACCATATAGTGCATTACGTAGACACAGGAACCCCCCAAACGTTACCATATTGCATTCTTTTTTGCGATTTCACCAATTTATATCTTCATAAATAATATATTTGGAATTCCATCATACATGTTATGGTAAAATGAATGACGCCATTACACAGTACAACTATTCCTGTAACAAATAAACCCTTACATGGCCTGTAGATAAAAAACTGAAAGTGCTGGAGCTCTTAGAAGGGGAGGAGGGAAAAACGGAAACACTAAGATCAAAATTTGCGCGGTCCACTGGGTCATTTTGGGCCTGGTCCTCAAAGGGTTAAATAACATTTATTTTCAAAATACTAATAGATAAGTAAAAAGTATAAAACTAGGCTGAAACAATCAATCATACTACACAATTTATTACAACAAAAAGTAGGTCCATGAGATTATTGTACTATACTATTACTATTATATCATTTTTTATTTAATTTTTTTGCAAAATTTTAACTCCTCAGATAAAAACTCTCTGCTTACTAAATCATATGTGTAGGTTCTAAAAACTATTTTAATAAATAACTCAAAAAAGAAAACACATAAGAATTACAGAAAAATAAACTGCCTTCCATGGATTATGTGACCAAGCAGGGTGATAGAGCAGCCCTTGCTGTTGTGCAGATGAAAGCGCTGCTTTCGATATAACATTGCACTAATCAACTCTGTTCAATACCCCAGACTTAGTCGCATTGTTGAAAGCTGTAAAGTAGCGTCTATATGTTCTGGAATCAATCTGGCTATTTAACAAACCATTCCTGTATGACATGACAACCGCCAAGCAGGAAACTCAATACAAAAGGGAAACCTACTGTACGGTCAAACAGCTGTCAAGCCGAGAGCCGCCGGTTAATTTATCGGATTACCAGGGTGTCACTTTGTTCTTGTAATAAAAACCAAATGCTTAAACCAAGAACCTTATACCAACAGAAGCTAATATTATACATATACTTACAAATAATAAAATAAAACAGCAATTGTTCCTTAAGAAAATTATATTGCTTAGAAGTAACTTGTCAGAGAGGATGTGTAGTTGAATATTCTTCAAGTCAATAAGAAAAAAAAAATTGTACTTTCTGTCCTATCCGGGACAAATGAACTTAGTCATGTTTAACTCCTTCCCGTCGGTAATCTGTATATATACGTTCCTACTGCACATACCCCGTGCAGTAGGAAAGTATATATACATTCCTGACTGAGGGGCTGCTGATGCAGTGAGAGCGGTCCCGCACATATCAGTTTGTCTGGGGCTGTAGGTAATGAGAGGCAGCTGCAAACCCGCAGCTGCGTCTCATTAACCCCTTAAACACTGCGATCTATAGCGATTGCGGCGTTTAAGGTACTCAGTGGCAGAACAAGCTTCTGTCACTGAGTGATCGGGACCCCCACAGCATGTACCGATGGGCGGGGGTAAGCCTCTTACCTCCGTCCTGTCGGATCGGCAATCTATGTATACAGTCTGCTCTCAGGCAGGCTCTATACATGGATCGCCAATAACACTGATCTATGCTATGCTATGGCATAGCAAAGATCAGCACATGTAATCTAATGATTGCATCTTTTACAGTAAAAAAAAGTGTAAAAAAAAAGTGCAATAAAAAGTTTTTAAAAGTATTAAAAATCCCTTTTAAACCCCCCTTTCAATAAAAGTTTAAAATACCCCCTTGCCCATTATAAAAATATTTAAAAAATAAACATATTACATATTGTAGCGTGCGGAATCGTCGGATCTATAAAAATATAACATTGCTCCCGCACGGTGAACGGAGTAAACAAAAAACACACAAAAAAAAACCCCACCATGATTAATGATTTTATTAAATTATATATCAGATAATAAAAAGCAATAAAAATTTTTCTGCTACACCAATATATTAATAAAAACTAGAGATCATGGCACAAAAAATGACACCCCAACCAGTCCTGTAGGTGGAAAAATAAAAGCGCTATGGCTCTTAGAAGGCGGGGAGGAACATTGCACCCAGGCATCAAAAGGCTCATGTTTTGAAGGGGTTAATAAGCGGTACTAAACTAGTGTACAGGAATCTGCATCCTGTAACACATAGCTGTACAATTAGAGAATTAGAGACAAGTGAACCAACGAAAATCTGCATCTCTGGCATTTCCTCCCATGAATCCATATTTCCCATGTAATGCCGGCTGAAATAGGGGTCTATAAAGGATTAGTTATGCCTAGATAGTCTCATACAGAGGGAGCAGAGATCTGTAATAACATATTTCTGCATGTAGTACATGCAGACAGCCTACATAGCTAAACAATCCATTAACGATGACTGGAAGTGGTTATCGATGTATGTGATAAACACAAATATGCTTTCACGTATGGCATTATATGAGAAGAGACTGGCACTGTATGAGAATAAAATGTCATCTTGTTGTGCACTGTTTTATACATGGGAGCCAGCAAGGAATTAGCTGAGGCAGCTTTTATACATAGCAATTTTCCCTACAATCTGAATGCAAATGACTGTTTGTAATAATAATGGGTAATATGATTAAATCCGGCAGACTTGCTAAAACAAGTCCAATCATGGTTGTTGCTGTGATTATGGCATATAAACAATGACCAGAAGAGAAAACCCCATAATAAGCAATGCTGGCTTTTATTTTACTGCAATATGAACTTTTCTTTTAACCCCTTCACGTCAACAAAACATATATATATATATATATATATATATATATATATATATATATATATGTTCTTGCTGTATGATGTATGTGCAGCAGGAATGTATATATACGTATTGCTGACGTAAAGTGGTTAAAAAAAAGTTCCATTAGTAAAATAAAAGCCAGCATCCCTTATTATGGGGTTTTCTCTTCTCTATATATGAGAACGTCGCTGCCTGTCATTAACCCCTTAAACACCACGATCTATAGCGATCGTAGAGTTTAAGGAAATCAGTGACAGGTTAAGCACCTGTCACTGACTGTTTGGGAGCCCCCAAGCCATGCTGGGGGGGGGGGGGGGCGGGGGGCGGGGTCCCGATCACTTGTACCGGCGGGCGGGGGTAAGCCAGTTACCTCCATCCTGTTGGATCGGCCATCTTTGTATAGAGTCTGCTCTCAGGCAGACTATGTACAGATCTATGCTATGCTATGGCATAGCATAGATCAGTATAAGCAATCTAATGATTGCATGTTTAACTGTAGAATAAGGCTAGGTTCACACTATGTAACTGTGCGGCTGTATTTGCGGCTGTAATTGTGCGGCGGTATTTTTGGTGGTTCATGCGTACGCTGGAAAGTATACGATATACGGCTGCACAGTGCACACTATGTATGAATCTACGGCCCGATCGTAAACGGACCCATAAAAAATGAACAAGACCATTGTTTGCGGCTGGAAATGCGGCCGTGGATTGACAGGCGGTCCGTACGGAGTACTTCAAAAATAGCCGGCAATGATGCCGAATGCCGACGCCTCTAATAGTTAATATATTAAATTAATAAAACACATTTTCTTTGTAATAAAGTCCCATTCGTTGTTCAATAATTTAATTCTAACGAATCCATCATTTTGCAATTAAATATACTGTTAAAATAAATATATATATATAAATAAATGTATATTTATATATATATATATTTATTTTTTGACAGTATATTTAATTGCACAATGATGGATTCGTTAGAAATAAATTATTGAACAACGAAACTGATTTTATTTCAACGAAAATGTGTTTTGTTATTTAAATATTATTTAGTACAGGAAGCTCCAGTAAGCAGTTAATTCATATTGCCGGCAAAAGAGCTTTCTGTACTAATCATCACTTTACTTTAATTAAAACATCAAATGTTTCTTCTAATTATGTTATCACAATAGCATTATTACAAGAAACATTTAGAATTATAATTGGGCTCAGCTGATTGGCTGATCGGCTGAGCGCACATATAATTAGCGGGTCCGCAGCACAGTGACTTCATTGTGCTGCGGACTAGCGAAGAGGCAACATCGGGGTGAGTATAGAGCTCTCCCCAACCCCTCCCCAGCACTGCACCCCTCCCAGCAAGGAAGGGGGGTCACTTAATCCCTTCCTTGCTGGGATGGGTGCAGTCTGACATCAGTCTGGCCCCCAAGGGGTTAAGGGGGATACAATACATCCTCCCTTAACTCCTTGGGGGCCAGACTGTAAGCAGCGATTTGTAAAGATGCTGCATACTGTAAGGAGCACAACACCGCTCACAATGATGGGTGTTGTGCTCCTGTTTGTGTGTTTTTTGTGTGTTTCTCCCTTTTTGTTTTTCAGATATCGGTATCCTGGGGATTACGTCGGATTCCGTGGACTACGTCGATGACCAGCGGTTGTTTTTTTTGTTTTTTTTTAATAAAATGGTCAATGAGGGGTGTGGGGGTGTTTTTATTTGAATAAAAAATGTTTTTAACTTGTGTCTTGTCTTTATTTCTTTACTTTATAGACTTAGTAGTGGAAGCCGTCTAATAGACGGAATCCATTACTAAGTTGGGGCCTAGTGTTAGCCGGTATAAAATGGCTAACACTAACCCCCTATTATTACCCCAGTACCCAATGCCACCAGGGGTACTGGGAAGAGCCGGGTGCCAGTGGTCCCGGAGCGTCAAAATTGGCGCTCCTGGACCGGGCGTCAGCAGGCTGGTAAGATTTAGGCTGGGGAGGGCCTAAAACAATGGCTCTTCCCTCCCTGGTGTTACCAGGCTGCTGTCGTTTGGTTTTTAACTCGGCTGGTTATAAAAATAGGGGGGACCCTATGCGTTTTTTTTAAATTATTTAAAAAAAAACCGCATAGGGTCCCCCCTATTTTTATAACCAGCCGGGTTAAAAACCAAACGACAGCAGCCTGGTAACACCAGGGTGGGAAGAGCCATTGGTTTAGGCCCTCCCCAGCCTAAATCTTACCAGCCTGCTGCCGCCCGGTCCAGGAGCGCCAATTTTGACGCTCCGGGACCACTGGCACCCGACTCTTCCCAGTACCCCTGGTGGCATTGGGTACTGGGGTAATAATAGGGGGTTAGTTTTAGCCATTTTATACCGGCTAACACTAGGCCCCAACTTAGTAATGGATTCCGTCTATTAGACGGCTTCCACTACTAAGTCTATAAAGTAAAGAAATAAAGACAAGACACAAGTTAAAATTTTTTTTTAATTCAAATAAAAACACCCCCACACCCCTCATTGACCATTTTATAAAAAAAAACAACAACAAACAACCGCTGGTCATCGACGTAGTCCACGGAATCCGACGTAATCCCCAGGATACCGATATCTGAAAAACAAAAAGGGAGAAACACACAAAAAACACACAAACAGGAGCACAACACCCATCATTGTGAGCGGTGTTGTGCTCCTTACAGTATGCAGCATCTTTACAGATCGCTGCTTACAGTCTGGCCCCCAAGGGGTTAAGGGAGGATGTATTGCATCCCCCTTAACCCCTTGGGGGCCAGACTGATGTCAGACTGCACCCATCCCAGCAAGGAAGGGGTTAAGTGACCCCCCTTCCTTGCTGGGAGGGGTGCAGTGCTGGGGAGGGGGTGGGGAGAGCTCTATACTCACCCCGATGTGTCCTCTTTGCTGGTCCGCAGCACAATGAAGTCACTGTGCTGCGGACCCGCTAATTATACGTGCGCTCAGCCGATCAGCCAATCAGCTGAGCGTACATATAATTCTAAATGTTTCTTCTAATAATGCTATTGTGATACCATAATTAGAAGAAACATTTGATGTTTTAATTAAAGTAAAGTGATGATTAGTACAGAAAGCTCTATTGCCGGCATATGAATTAACGGCTTACTGGAGCTTCCTGTACTAATTAATATTTAATTAATAAAACACATTTTCGTTGAAATAAAATCAGTTTTGTTGTTCAATAATTTAATTCTAACGAATCCATCATTGTGCAATTAAATATACTGTCAAAAAATAAATATATATATAAATATACATTTATTTATATATATTTATTTTAACAGTATATTTAATTGCAAAATGATGGAATCGTTTAAATTTAATTATTGAACAATGAAAGAGACTTTATTACAACGAAAATGTGTTTTATTAATTCAATATATTAACCATGAGAGGCATCGGCATACTGCAGAGGATCGCAAACCCCGGTAATAGCGATTCCTGTAAACTGTGTTCCCTGCTTTCCCAGATGCATCCATAGGTGTTTGCATCACTTTTCTTAAGATTTTATTTGTTATTTTTAGTTGAACCAGATTTCCAAGTAAATGGCCGTATGTTTTCAGCCGCATGTCTATTTTTTCCCACGGCCGTAGTTTCATCCGCACATTTACAGCCGCATAAAAAATACAGCCGCACAGTTACATAGTGTGAACCTAGCCTAAAAGTGTAAAAAAAAAGTGTAATAATTTTTTTTAAATGTATTTAAAAAAAACCTTATAATCCACCCCCCAATAAGTTTAAAATACCTCCTTACCCATTATAAAAATTAAAATATGTAAATAAAATAAACAAACATATTACATATCGTAACGTGTGGAATTGTCCGATCTATTAAAATATAACATTTTTGTTCCCGCACAGTGAACAGTATTAAGAGCGATGCAAATTTTTCTTTTATACTAATATTATACTAATAAAAACTAGAGGTCATGGCGCAAAAAATAACACCACAACCAGGCCTGTAGGTGGAAAAATAAATATGCAATGGCTCTTAGAAGGTGTGTGTGTGTGTGGGGGGATTACATTAATTTGACATCATTTGACATCTGGGCACCAATGACCTCGGTCATGAAGGTGTTAAAATAGTTCAAATTCTGTGTGTAAAAGGCTAGATCCAACTGTATTCCTGATATGGGGGAAACGGCTATTTGTCTGATTAGGGTAACAATCTTTACATAAACTCTCTCAGGAGACGTCAGATAATGTACGACCAGTTAGGGAAAACTAGGAGTCAGCAAAGTAATCATACAGATAATTGTTGTGTCTTTATTCTATAGTAACAAAACAATGGCTCCAGAGATGATGAAGATATTCCATCAGACAATATAGGTAAGAATGTATCCTGTCACTTTTTATTATACATTGCGGCGTGTGAAAGGGATTTTACAGACAGTACAATGCAAATAAGACACTGATTAGAACAAACATCTAAAAGGTGAAATCTTACATTTACATATATATTCTGAGGGGAGAATTCACAAGATAGAAACTTAGCATCATTTACAGCCTAAGCAGCACTGACATGTTAGGCTATGTTCACTCCACGCTTTTATAGGTGCATTTTAGGGCAGAATATCCCTGTATCTGTACCCAAACACATGTGCCCTATGCCCATAAACCACTTTCGTCACTCACTGGCTTAGAGGACATTCCTGTGATGTAGTAGTAGCGCGAGATCCAGGAGGCTAGCGGGGGTCTGCGGTGCTGCAGAGGCATGGTAACAGGTAAGTATACTTTATTATGTTCCCACTGTCCCCTGTCTGCAGCTGATTTTTTTTATTTTGGCTGGAGTTTTCCTATAACACATTTCATCATATGTGTTCCTCTCTGCACTAATAAAACGAACAGCAAAGCCTCTCTTCACTATCACATGAACAGCAGCATTCCATAACTAACATCCACTAAACTAAATATATTACACTGTAAGGCTATGTTCGCACAACATAAAAATAGAGAAAAGGCGGACAATTGTGTTATTTAAAAAAATGCGATTTAACTGACTGCAATGGCAATGCATTGGAGTCAATGGAAAGACGGACGTCCAATGCGCACAATGTATTGAATAACGGACGATTTTACTGCGGACGTCAAAATTTTGAACTTGATCATTATTTAGGAACATCTTTTAGCAAACAGCGGACGTTTTTATTAGTTGTTCACACACAGTTTTTCTTTTGTCACCGTTCTTTCTCCATTTTTACTAATAAATTCAATGGACTTTTCAATTAAGCTGCATCCAAAGGGCAATTAGTAACCGCAAACTAGAATAATGTACCAACACCAGGGGAGGCCAGGCTGCTAAATGACGTCCGTTATTTTAGACTCAAAATGACAGAGATTATTTTAAACGGAGCTGAGAAAACGTTGTGTGAACATAGCCTAATGCTGGTGGGTTCTATTATTGTATAGGAAAACCTGACCATCGTGAAGGCCCATATTTTTTTTCTGGAGCTCAATCTATGTGTCTTACCCAATGAAGGCAGAGGGGAGAGGCTCCAGCTGGACAGTTTCCTTATAGCCTAGGGCTATACTCAAACAACGTAAAAAAAAAAGAGAAGTTGTCCCTTTTTCTATTTAAAAAGACGCCCGTTATTGTCGCGATTTGACGACAGACGTCCAATGCATACAATGTAAGAAATAACGGACATTGTCTGTGTGGACGTCATTATAATGATCATGTCAATTTATTTTCTTTAACCTTAAGTGTTATGAAAAATACAGTCACCGAAACCTGTAACTGAATGCTTATGGGTCATAATAAATGTGGTGTCTCATTAGCCTCATATAAAGTATATATAAAAACAAATATATGGAAATCCAAGACTGTGTGAAACACCTACTGAATAGATTGATCACTTCACACAACATATACAAACAGAACGACTCACAAGCATCAAAACCGGATTAAAAAAAACAAACCAAAAAAACAACAAATGAGAATAATGTAATCAATGTGACTAAAAGCCCCCTTGTCCACCTAGCTCGCAGACTCTCATGTTCGTAGATGACGGCATGCTGCTTAAAAATCATTAGCGGATTTGCTTGACTCTTTTACAAGTGCAGTTGTCAGCTCATTGTCCACTTTCTCTACAACTGTCAACATTGGTATCAATCAGGTCTGATCTTATGTCGCGTTGCATATAAAAGTGCTAAAACTGATTCCCAATGCAGACGCCAATGTTTCTCCTTCAATGGGTTTTGACATATCTGGCACAAATCTGAAGCTTTGCAAACATGCTGTACTGATGGCAAATTTTCACAGAGACGGAATAAACGCTACTGATACCTTCCTTGATCTCCCCCCCACCCCCCAAAAAAAAACAAAAAACAAAAAAAAACAGTCCATGTATTTTCCCCTTCCTGGAGATTTTTGCTTGATGTTGTACATGTATGAAATTTGTCATGAGATAAATGTATGCCACCTGCTTCTGAGCGAGAGATCTGAACCCACAGCTTCTGCATTTTGCTAATGTTTCCCAAGGTAAGGAGACATCTTTATTCCTCACGGCCTTCTCGTGTGCTTTTCTCTTCTTCAATTATTTACCGTTTGCGGCATGTGTCATTTACAGGCATCATGTCTGTAGTTCTTTCATAGAGATCTCTTTCCCGGCAGGAGGAAGGAGCGAGCAATTACAAGACATTAAAAAAAGCTTTGAAAACCATCATGCTAATTCCTTTTTACTTTAAATCTTGACGTTGCTGACGAGAGAGTATATATGGATGTCGGGCAAGAGTGGACAGGTTTTTTTTTGTCAAATTTATTATTTATGAAAAAAGCACCAAAGCAGATTCGGCATATAGTCTCATTCCTTAAGGTGAATTTATCATCACAAAATATCAGCTGGTTTTCAATCAGGCTTTTAAAGTTTGGCCTTGGTGCAAAATTGCACATTTTTGGTCACATCATATCCAGAATAATTTGAATAAAAAAAGTTTTCTTAATAAGAATAATTTCATTGAAGATGAAGTGCCGCGGCCAGCTTTCTTAACAGTCAGTTTTACCACGGGGCAAACAGTGTATACGCACACCCACCCCGAATGAACAAGAATTTTTTTTTTTTCAATTTAACAGCACTTTTTTCCCCCCAGTTTTGTAGCATAATTTATTGAAAAATAGAAAAGTCTATGATTGCAAAGTACAATTGTAAGTGCTCATATGGGTTTGTAGGTGAAAACATGCACGTGCCATGGACTTTAAAACACAAGGAGGAAAAATGAAAAATTTAGCTGTGACCTTTCACCCCAACACCCGGGGTAGAGCCAGCTAACCCTGCATAGCCCCCCCCCCCCCCCCGGTAGAGCGGATACTTACCCCCTCCTGCAAGTTCTGCTCTAGAAGCCGGTCCCATGGCTGAGAAGTTTCCGCCCAACGGAGTGCGCACGCGATATGTAAAGCAGTGATTTCCAATGGACGTCAGACTCATCTCTGGTCATTTACACAGTCCGTGAGCAGTCCGTTGGGTGGCCATTTCTCCACGGCAGGACCGGCTTCTGGGGCGGGACTTGCAGGAGGTGGTAAGTAACCGGGGCTCTACCGGGGGGGGGGGGGGGGTTAAATAAAGGAGCTCTATGTCACTGTGATGTATGAAAACCATACAGAACTGAAAACTACTTCTATTAATTTTCATTTTAAAAACATTTAAACAAGTATCAAAAGGCAACGGGAAGTGCTGAAAACAGCCACTCAGCAAGTGTCACCAGGAGTGGCAGGGAAGTAGTAAAAAGCGTATGACTATGCCATTTAGGAGTATACAATGTGGAAATGAGTTATTATAGTGACTTTGGCAGACTTGAGCTGTCCTTGTAAAATTAGGATGGACGATCATCTGAAAGGCAGCTATGTAAGATTACATTTCCCCGCAGTGGCCACAGATGGAGGAAATACTTGTCTGCCAGCAACTTCCCCTCAACCGAATCAGCTACCTCTTGGGGATGCTGGGGTGAGACCAAGGACAATGACCTGTTTTCCCTGTGGGACACAATCAGAAAGGGGTCATCACTGCTCAGCCTCTGTACAACTATTATCTGAAGTTTATCCCTCTCTTGAAAAATTCAGACTACAACATGTAATAAAAATAAATAAATAAATAAATAAAGATAGCATGCTGTCCACATAACACTGAGTTGCAAGTAGGACTTGTTCACAAAGGCATAAATCTCATGGATTAACCTAAAAAAAAAAAAAAATCTTCCATTGATTTCAATAGGGAACGTAAGAAAAAAAAAACTGTGCTGAGGAAAAACAAAACAAAATGGGGTTGTCTTTTTAAAAAGAGAGACGGCATTTTGTTTTGACCCACATGACCTCAGCGGATTAATAAAATGATTAAAAACAGCTAGAAATAAACAAAAGAAGAGTCCCATCTTTCCGTATAGCATGGTTGGTCCAATTCGTCCATCAAATTGGAATACCCTGCCTTGCAAAATGTAGCTATAATTTGTTATGGTCATGTCCTACATGGTCGCCATTTGTCAGAACAGACGTGTAAATTTAACTTATCCATGAAATATCTGGCCCAATACCTACAGATATCGGTTGATCATCAGGCCCCTGAACCCACTGCGATTAAATGATCACGGGGAAACTCAATTTTATCCAGTTAATTTAAACAATGTCTACGATATACTCTTTATGTTGGATGTAAATGTTGGAATACCATACAAAGCTATAAAAAAAGTAAATATACCCTAATTAAAGAAGTCTTTGTAAAATTAGGTTGCTCAAAACATAACAGATTTTCACGTGGAATCAGCTATTATGTTTTCAGGTCTGAGTGCCTCACTCTTTAATGTAATTTATACATGATTCTTGAAGCGTTAACTTTACATATAATTAATACATCCTTACCCAACTAACTTTACCGAACCCCCGCAAAGCTTTTATTTACAGCATATTCTGAATAATCAGATTCTTGGCAACAATTCCAAGGACGTCCCAGTCGCTTGGAGACAATTAACAACATCTGCATAATAATTATTGAATGCTAATACACAGCGCTCTAACCATTTTTTGTTATACTTTTTTTTTTTTTTTAAACAATATTAAAAGGCCATACAGGCAATTCACTCTATGAGGTCTGTGCTGAATAAAACAAAGATGTCCCAATTTGCTCACTGTGCCAGAAAACATCAAAGCCTCCTCCGTGCCTCTGCCCACAGTCACATTATCAGCCCAAGGAATCGTGATATTGTAGTCTTTCCTCTTCGATAAGTCTGACTTTCATTATAGCATGGATATTGGATTATGTCATGCTTATATAATGATACAGTTTGCTTTTCTTGTCTACCACACGAATGACATAGACCACCCAAATACTTTTATTTTCCTTTCCGAGACACGACCATCCAAAGCAAACAATGGATGGAATCTCCCAGCACAGCCGCTTTCTTCTCACTATCCGTGCACGTGAACCATGTGACTGCCAGTGACCCATGTTTTTACATCTCCAAAAAGAAAAAAATTACAACATTTCTTCAAAAACAGAAGCGTTACCATAAATAATATGGTACGACAATGATTCCAGTTTACAAAGTCTGAATTAAAGTGTAAATTGTATGTTTCGATAACGTGTATGCTATATTCCTTATTACCTATTTGTCTTTACTAAAACAGATTTCCATGGTTTCTGTTTGAATGCCGATATGTTTTTTACTTTTTATTTACAGAGTTTCTATATATTGGACCTTTCATCTCAGGTTACAGGAGAAAACAGCTGTAAACCACTGCTTACCTGAGGAATTATGTGGCTATTGAAGGGTTTATTCAGCATTACATTAAATAGCATTTTTCTTCCAAAAACAGTGCCCCATCTGTCCTCAGGTTGTGAGTGGTATTACAGCTCAGCTCCATTCAATAATGGCTCAACAATTTTGCAGGTATTAACAACTGAAAGTCTTACCTAATGGCAAGTTGGTGTAGTATGTGAACTAAGACCAATAGTTACAATTGTCGTTGTCAGAGGTGGGTCTATATGGGCACTATAGATCTGATAGTCCTTTTACACGGAGCGATAATTACCCAATTTGAACGATTAACGATTTTGTAGTAACAATGTGTTTTTAAAATGATAAGCGTTTAGACGGAATGATATAACATTTGAAAAAATCGTTATTGCGATTGTTTTAAGATCGCTTAAGCCCATCTCACACATAGGGTGAATCGGTGAAAGACTGTTTAGACTAAGCAATCTGCGAATTTTCTGTGAACGACCAACGATGATTTGACAACATGTTGAAAGACAAAGTGAACGATTTCTCACTCGTCGCTTGATCGTTCGCTGTGTTTACACGAGCCGATTATCGCTCAAATGCGATAGCTATGGCAAAAATTCGAACGATAATCGCTCCGTGTAAAAGGACCATTACACAGGGTTAACATCTCAATGGTTATATAATCAGCTTGTTTTTTTTTATAGCTAAAAATTACAAATAATTAACATTTCTAATGGTCCGTTCACATGTTCAATCGATCGTTTAACAATTGTGAAGCAACAATTTGGTTTCTATGCTGATTAGACAAAGAGATAAATTGTTTGAAAAAAAAAAAAAAATAGTTTTTTTTACAATCGCTTTAAGATCCCTTAAGGCCATCTTATACACTAAGGTGAATCTTTGAAAGACTGCTTAGACTAAGTGATCTGCGAATTATCAGTGAGAGACCAGCGACCATTTGAGAACACGATGAAAGATGACGAACGATTTCTCGCTCTTTGCTTGATCGTTTGCTTTATTTACATGAGGAAATAATTGCTCAAATTCGATCGTTATCGTGCAGAATTGAACGATAATAAACGGACCATAAGAAAATAGAACAATTTATTGATTAGAAACGAGCGGTGAACAATTTCAACCACCTGAATCCACGTCTCTGGGATACCAAAAAGTGCCTCTCCGACGTCTGCGAGGAAAAAAAAAGTCTTGATGTCTCAATAAGCTTAACCAACTGAGTCTATTCATCACATTCTCTCACTTGTAAGAGTCTGCCACAATCCAACCCAGACTTGTAAAAGGAATGTCCTTTATTAGTAACAAACTTCAAGAAAGAAACCAAACTAAATCAACCCTAATCCCCCTTTCAAAAAATAAAATAAAATAAAATAAAAAATAAAAAACAGCCAAGCACACAGCTGGTGCAATGCCGGCCTGCGGATTAATCAAACCTAATCTGCAATAAATTCAGGATGTGATCTCTTCTGACCTCATCAATGAAATCAGCTGAAAGTTACTTTATAAATCCTTCAGTCATTCTTTAACAGGATGAAAGCCGAGCAAGTCACCCCTCCTTGCTCCTTGAAGAGATTACATTAAGAAAGGCCTTAATTTCAGAAATTCTTCAATATGTTAAAACGAGCCTGCCACAAAGACAGCTTTAGTTCTATATTTGAGCAAAGGAGGAGGGAGGAAAAAGTGTTACCGAGAGGACACAAAAAGGAAGAAAAGATTTACACTGGCGGCTTCTCTGCTTTTAGAGGAACCATTTTACGCATTAAGCCTTATCTTGTTATTTTTATTCAAATGCTAATTCTTCTACAGATTAGTGAAAATGGGATTTGTCAAGTACAGTAAAGTGGCCAGTCTCGGTAATAAAAAAAAAAAAAAAAAGATGCTATTTATAGCAACAGCAAATTATTTGTTGCAACCAAGTGCATACAAGCTACCAGAAATGCATCCAGACGTGCCAACTTCAGGACAGCTTGTAATGATATAACCGGGTTTTTGGCAAAACAAAATGGATAGAATTTAGTATGAATGAATCGCTCAGATTTTAACTAACAAGCCAAAAGGAGAGTATGCACTTAGATAGTGATAGACCAATGCCAACTAATGTCCTGATTGGAAAAAAAAGAACCAAACAAGACTATACAAAAAGGCAAAAAAGAACCAAACAAGACTATACAAAAAGGCATCCATACAGCTACGGGCAGACAAATCCTTTAAGTATCTAATAATGATCCCATTGGAAAGTGTAGAGGAAAAAAAAAATCTGACCACCCATGAAGATTTCACACGTGCTGACGGTTTTGTTTTGTTTTATTTTTTTTTTATCCACTCTTAATTTGAGCTTCACAAACTGCATTACTGTACCAGTGTATGGAGCAGCAACAGAATCCTCCATTCTACAACTGGGTCCAACGGGCGCAGGTCCAAGTAAAAAGGCAAGGCAAAATAAAGTACAAAAAATGTATAAAAAAATGGCACAATGCGTTTCAGGATCGCACCGATCCCTTTCTTAAGTGTCAGACGCTTGAGAAAGGGATCGGTGCGATCCTGAAACGCGTTGTGTTGTGCCTTACTGCAGTGCCATAAAGTGCACTGAACTGTTTGATGATTTACACAGTGCAGTACTATAGATGGTCTGTGGAAGGGAAAGGAGATTTTAAAGTACTCTGTGAGCAGAACTAAAAGAAATAGAAGCAGCAATGAAACATGCCATCTAACTACACTAGCCTAATTGTGCTACTGCTGAGAAGCTAAAAAGGAGGGGGTAAGGGTAGATTGAACTGCACCATTGTGGATATACAGCAATGGATACTGGTATTTACACAACAGACAGGAGTGTTATGGGTATGAGATAAGAGGGAGGCCTTGGTTTACCTTTTAGGAACCATTTAGGTAACCTTAAAGGGGTTATCCAGCACTACAAAAACATGGCCACTTTCTTCCAGAGAAAGCACCACTCTTGTCTCCAGTTTGGGCGGGGTTTTGCTGCTCAGTTTTATTGAAGTAAATGGAGCTTAATTGCAAGCCGCACCTGAACTGGAGACAAGACTGGTGCTGTCTCTGAAAGAAAGTGGCCATGTTTTTGTAGCACTAGATAACCCCTTTAGGCTGGGTTCACACTATGTATATTTGAGGCTGTATTTGGTCCTCATGTCAGGTCCTCATAGCAACCATAGCAACGGTAAATAACTTTCATTATTTCAATTCAACAGCCGTTGTTTTAAAATAACAGCACATATTTGCCATTAAATGACGGCCATCCACTCAATTACAACATTATGTGAACAGAGCCTTTCTGTGTTTTCAATCCACTCCTTGTTTTGGTTGCTATACAGCCTCAAATATACAGCCTCAAATATATGTAGTGTGAACATAGCCTTAAGCTGCAAACAGCAGATTCTAAACCCTGGCCCTATTACTGCCCTATTACTAGAGACACATATCCCCTGATAACAACAGTGGACAGAGGACTGAAGGAAGGGAGACACCTAGTGGCCAAAGACTTTTCTAGGGTAAAGTGCCATTTTTGATAAAAGAAGAAACATGTTAGGAATCAAATGGAGGAATTTGACCGGTGACCATTTAAGGACCATTACATTCACACCTACTGTGTTTTCTGTGAATTTTATGCTTCACATTTCAAGTGTAACTGTTTTGTTTTTTTAAACTTTTGACATGTCATAGAGACATGTCAAAAGTTTTGATCGGTCCAGGCCTGAGTCTTCAGACCTGTATCGATCGTGAGAAAAAGCCAGGAGAAGTCCGCGCTCAGTGTGGTCCTCTCCCGGCTCTGTGTCATGTGATGAGTCAACAAACACATTGGGCCATAAGCCCACAAGGGGCTCACCCAACTTGTATTCCCCGAACTGATAAAACCTAATCTTTGATAACTCCTATAAAACAGGACGAACTGTGCTACTAAACAATATTGAGATATGTGAGCTAAACACAGTGTGCTCAACCACATGGTATTGCCCAAATATCCCTAACAGATCATCATGAAGATGGTATAAAGTATAGATATTATGTTATATGGGAGCAGCACTGCAGTTAAAACCACACACACACACACACACACACACACACACACACACACACACACTGTCCCCGCAACTAGTTTCGCCCTAACACGGGCGTCATCAGGCACGGGACAACCTAGGAGATGGGGCCCAACTACCGTGAAGCCCTGCCTAGGTGATACTGTTAACCGATTCAATGAAGCAAGAGTAAGGGGGCAATGCCAGTATCACTTTGAGTTGATTGGAATTAAAAGATATAATTATTTTCTATGTTACAGAAGAACAGACTGATACATGAAAGGTACCATGTGTCTCCCTGACCTAACAGCTATGTAAAAGCATCAATAGTTTGGAACATGAATTGCAGCTCACAAAATCCCTTTAAGTCATTTCTTGGCATAGTTCATTAACCTATCACATAGTTTTAAGAACTGGCAAAATCAATATTAGAGCAATTTCTGAGACAATTTTTAAAGGTTATGTCTTATGTGATATAAGATTGTTATAAAACAGAAGAAGAAATTTTTACCAGCTCCGACCTTGGGCTCCTGAAATTTAGTAGAAAAATCCAAATAGGTAGGTTGGATCTCTGGAGCCCTGGTGCAAAACGTAAAACTGGGCCTCCATGTAACTATCCTATATTTCCACATGCCAATGTATACAATGCCTTTATTGTAGGATATACATACTGTAATTACGTATTATTTTTAAGAGAGCCTACTGCATCGCTACTTTGTGCCTGTGGGACCCAAAAGGCCCTCTGCCACTTAGCATTGGAGTCCAAGTATTAGCACATCCTCTGCTTCTCCTATTGCTTCCCGACTAGGACGTTCCCAATGGATTCCATGTGAGACAAACTCAAGCTGTTTTATTATAGCGTGTGACTGCTACAGAACGACTTCTAGGGAAACAGCAGGAAATCTAATTTCCCCAACGCAGCACTCCTCCTTTATCAGAACCTTAAATATTATCCCTATACTCGCAACCAGGTACACTGGTTTCCTCCCGTAGTCTGAAAACATACTGATAGGTTAATTATTTGCTATGAAGCTGGTTCCAAGTCTGTGTATCTGTGTATAAGGCTGAGAAAGTGAGATTACATTAAGAGCCCTATTGAGTACTGGGACTAATGTGTCTCATTTCAAACTGAGCACAACGCTGCAAAACAGGATGGAGCTCGAAATATTGGGAAATTAATAAATACGAGATAGTCTGAAGGGCTTTAACCAATATTATACTTCACTTACTAGTGAAAAATCCTTAAAGGGGTTATCCACCTAAGAGCGAAAAAATTAAACCTAGCTGGTCTTACTCACCAAGCCCCCCTGAGTATTTTGAGCCATCTCCCGTCTTTCTAGCTGCTGCCATTCCTGAGTTAACAGTTTTTCTAAAAGCCAATCTATAACCAAGATAGGAAACTACATTTCCCATCATGCATCTCTCTGATTGGTCCGTTTGTGTACTCGCCCCCTTAGCTTTCTTTCCTGCCCACTGCTGTCATTACTATTGCACTGTAAACATAGGGCTGTTTTTTCCACTGATTTTGCATCACATCACCGCAATATGTATTCCATACTAGCTGACGATGTAGCAGAGCTGACGCGCGTGGTGTCTGTTTACCGGGGAGGTGTAGTGTAAGTTTAGATCTCTGCTTGCTAACTGTGAATGAAAACATTCTAGTTCCATCCAGACTCTAAGAACATCCACAAGACTTACAATATACAGAGCTGTGACACAAAGACAGGTACATATGCGAGAATTCACTGACAGCAAGCAGAGATAGAACTATAACTTTTCATATTACAGAAACCTAGGTTAAGGGACACATGTAAGTCTATGGAAGCAGCACAGGTGCATGGAGATTATGCAAATGATGTTTCCTGGGGGTGGGGTTACCAAGTCAATAGAAAGCTACCTGGACCCCTAGAGGAGATCACATGTTGTCAGACCACAAAGGGAGCTGAATGTGGTCTGAGTGGACAGAGAGGAGAGGATCTTACAGCAGATAAGTATGAGGAAAAAAAACTGTGAAAGGGTGCAAGATAGGTTATACATAGAGACAAGCGAACCTCGAGCATGCTCGAGTCCATCCGAACCCGAACTTTCAGCATTTGATTAGCGGTGGCTGCTGAAGTTGGATAAAGCCCTAAGACTATGTGGAAATCATGGATATAGTCATTGGCTGTATCCATGTTTTCCAGACAACCTTAGACCTTTATCCAAGTTCAGCAGCCCCAGCTAATCAAATGCTGAAAGTTCGGGTTCGGATCGACTCGAACCCGAACACAGTTCGCTCATCTCTAGTTATACATGTATATTAGACATAGGGTGGTATTGGAATGGGGGATTGTTTAGAATATTGTTTTTGTAACCCGGATAACCCCTTTAATGTTGTCCAACTGCTTGCAACAGATGCCTTTGTGCCTCTGGTTTATCTAGCCTTACAATAGCAATAGCATAAAAGCTCATAGTAAAATATTCATCTCGCATCCTGATCTGATATTGTTATCAGCTTGAATGTTTGAAACTGCTAAAGCGACAGGGCAAACAGAACAGATTTCCTGCAACTGTTTAAAAGCGAGGGCTGCCAAATGAGAGAACAATTGGCTAGGCGTTAGTGCACATGGCTCATGGCTCCTGCACAGATCTGCAGACACAGATAGGCTAATAAACTACTGACATATTGGACACAAACAAGACTGCTGGAGGCCGTACAAACCTGCCCACAAAGTCAGCACGCCATACACCTGTGCCTGAAAGTCACTTTAGATTCATGTCAATTGTTACATCTCTCTCTCTCTCTCTATATATATATATATGTACACACACATATATATATATATGGATATATTAGCATATTACATTGAAACTGTGAAAATAAAACTAAATGTCTAATAATTATTTTCACAATCAAACTAGAAATAATGTTCGATAGATATTACCATGTACATATAGGAAAGTATGCCTCCATGCACTAATAAAAATATAGAAAACAATCTTGAATAAACCAATTTTCTATCTCAGCGCTCAGAGCACATGAGGTCTCAAGGTGCAAAGCCCGTACCATGCTAACATTACGGAGATATGGCTCCCACACATTCACCCTCTTAACCCCTTCATGACCGAGCTCACTGATGCAAGGATGTCCGTGTCAAATTGAAGCAATATTCCTCCCCGCCTTCTAAGAGCCATAGCGCTTTTATTCTTCCACCTACAGGGCTGGTGGGGATGCGCCCATTTTTTACCTCCCCCCACAATACAGGGCGACCATACCCGGCGTATAAGACGACCCCCGACTTCTAAAAAGATTTTTCGGGGTTAAAAAGTTGTCTTATTTGCTGGAAAATACGGTAATTAAAAAAAACCCAGCAATTATGGTGTTTTTTCGCTCTTCATTTACACTGTTTACCGTGCAGGAACAATATTATTATATTTTAATAGACAATTCCGAACGCTATGATATGTAATATTTGTTTTTTTTTAATTTGTATAATGGAAAAGGGGCTAATATACATGTTCATTGGGGCATTCTTTAGGGTTTTTGTTTTTTAAATATAAATTTAAAAAATTTCTTCACATTTTGCATTGCATTGTGCCTTAGGGTACTTATATATGCAATGCTCTGATTGCATATACTGATGAATGCTATGCTACAGCATAGCTTACATCAGTACTATCGTCGATCGAGCAGACTCTATCTACAGATCGAAGATCTGTCAGGAAAGTGCTGAGTACGCCAGACTCGGCTCTTTCCGTCGCTCCATAGGAATGAATAGAGCCGCGAGAGTCACGTGCAGACCCAGGGCTCTATTCGGCGGAGTCCGATACGGAGGGGGGTTCAGGGGTCGGACCCGCCACAATCTCCTACTCTTCCCCTATGCTGTGGATAGGGGAAAAGTAAATTTTTCCCAGAATACCCCTTTAATCCTAAACCCAAGTGGCTAGCAGTATAAAAAATGAACAAGTAAATATATATGTATACATATCTTCAATTAAGCAAAAAATAAAGGACTTTCTACGATCTTCAGCTTAATGGACATTCTCCAATTTCTTGAAGCATAATTGCCACGCACGTCCTGTAAGAACATCATTTTCTACACATTGAACATTTACAGGCATTCTTTTAATTGGTTTCCTCTCTGTAAATGATTAAACCTCAACTTGCAAGCATATACAATTAAAATCATTTTTCTTTTTGACTCTGATATCAAATATTCTTTCAACATGACTAGTCTATGTATTATAGAGTCATTACTCACAGAACCCAGCTAACAGCTAAGCCCAATAACTTTTTTTTGTCTTACACTGGATCTAAGAGAAACAGATTGCTGAACTCAGGGAGACCAGCCAAACGACAACACTGCCGGCTGCTAGTGAAAGCGCTCAATGCAGTGAAGTCCTAGGTGCATTGCCCCCTGGGAAACATGAATATGCAAAAGAGGAGCCCGTGGAGCCTCACTTAAGAGTCTCAAAACACAGGACTAGCCAAGTATCCCTCTGGATTTAAGAGTAACAGTTCCATCAGTTTCTAGAAAATCTTCAATATTATTTATTTTTGGGGAGGCTGTTTTTGGTAAAAATGATAGGGAGGGAACTATGAGAGTAGGCTATGTTCCCATAACGTCTTTATAGGAAAAATAACGGTCATTGTTTGGAAAATACTGGGTGTTATTTTATAATGACGGCCGTCAATAATGATCATGATCCCTATTGATGGATGTCATTATGTAAACGAACTGCCATTTTTTTTTCATCTAAAAAAAGATGTTGGAACATAGCCTCATACTGCAGAATTCTGTGGCCTCGGTGTCCTATAGTATCTCTATGGGAGGGCTTGTATGCTCTCAGTGCAAAGAACTGACAATAGAGAGTGGCGGGAGCAGAGGCACGCAACCCCTCCCATAGAGATACTATGGGACACTGAGGCAGGCGGGATTCTGCGGCTGAGCTCTCCGCCACGTAATCCCACCTACCTCAGTGTCCCATTGTATATATTCCGCCAATTTTACTCAGTGTGAACATATCCGAATGTGTCTGTAAACTTCTATGGATCTATCATTTATGTCCCTATAAACTACATTAGGCACATGTTAGATGTCAGGATGTGCCTATAAGCCCTGCAGTACCCGACACAAACAGCAGGTCTCCAATCCCCTGATCTGTTCTGAAGGGGGTCTGAGGGAGAGCCTCCCCGTGCCCTGGATATTAGAATAAACAGTATACTGAGGAACAAACCCCCTGCCAAGCATAGCAATAGCACTGTTTAGCAGCGCTAGAACAGACCAGGGAATCAGAGCCCTACAGTTTGTGTTTGGAACTGCAGGACTTATAGCTCTACACAAGCGTTGGTGTCAGCAGAGGGCCGTGCTTCCTCTTACTGCCACCACTAAACGTTCATACGTATATTTAAATAAAATATATATATTTTTTTTTTTTACTAAGTATTATAACTTTATTAAAGCAAGGTACATGCATTTTTAATCTCCTGAGTACCCCTTTAAAGACTTCTTTAACTAGTAAATGTAACACATATGAAATATTTCTTTTTTTTTTTTAGAAAATGCTGGATAAAAATAAATAATTACACAAAAAAAAAGTGACAGGAAGAAACATTCTTTGGCAATAAAGCAGAATTCTCAGAGAGAATAGGAAACATGTCAAGGAATGAATTCTTCTGCTTTGTAGACTTTGTGGAAAGGAGGAACACGTGGAGTTAATTATCTCTCCTCTCCCTGCAGGGTATTGCTATGTAAGTGTTTGTCTTTCCTCCCTCAAGTACCTTCTTGGTGAAGTTCATAGATCAGGCATTTTTAATGATCCATTTTTTGGTTTTGTGCCTTTCTTTTCTATGTTTTAGAAGAAATGTCAAGGAATTAGCTTTCAGATGAAAACCCCTGTGATATGTCCTTTAGCTTAACCTGATGTGAACCCATATTTTCCAGTATACATTAATGCCTCGTTCACACAGACTGGTACTGAAATGATAGAAAGTTGCACCACTACCACATAGGGGAGGACAAATGTATTTCTATGCATTGCCTGTCAAGCTTTTCTCTGAGGTTACAATGTTAATTAAGGACATTGTTTTTTTAATGTGGGTATTTTTAAATGGCAGGGCATGGGGCAAAAACAACGAACGGCACTAACTTGCCTCTCCTTGTTCCGGAGATCCGCCATCTGATCGGCCCTGCGAACTCCGCCTGGCTCTAGGATCTCCTCTGCTACTGACGTCACAACCCAGCTGATTGACAGTCTGCTCAGCCAGTCAGTCACTGGGGAGGGACGTAGCTCCAGTCACTGATTGGCTGAGCGGGCTGTTCATCAGTCGAGTCTGGCATTTTCCCCTAAGTCAAGACGTCATTGCAACTGTGGGGAATATGGCTTCTGGCGGGGGTCCTAGACCCTCTGGCACAGCGATTCGCGGGCACAAGGCAAGGTAAGTAGTTGTCCCCTATCATTTTCCCTCTTGCCCCTGCCGGATTTAAAAAACAATAAAATCCGGACTTTTCCTTTAACATAACATAAACGTATGTTTTTTTAAATTAGATATATACTTGCGTTGACTGGTAGCAGTAAGGGGTGACACAGCCCCCTCTGCTCTAACCAACGTCGGTGTTAGCAACTTTGCTATCACTGCTCCCTCTGTTAGGGGTCCTAGCAATAACTGCTCCCTGTGCAGAGGCTGCCGCACAAAGTGATGATGGTACTGTATATAAAAATATAGAGTACACTGGGGGAACAGGACCCTGCACTGTATAGTGTAAGTGGCAGTGCTTCATCAGAACAGGGGATCGGGAACTGCAGGGCTATCGACATAGACTTTGGTGGCAGCAGAGGGGGCTGTGTCACCCCTTACTGTTGCCAGTCAGTGGAAGTATATATGTAATAAATTACGCATTTTGAGAAAGTTATATAACAAAGTAATACAACTTTATTAAAGTAATTAGTTAAAAAAAATTTATTCAGTTACCAGATTACCCCTTTAAAGGGACTCTGTATCCACCAACCCACCCCACCAAATCGATAGTACCATCTGTTTGATGACAGTAAATCCTTATGATCGAGTTTTTTAAAATGTGCCCGGAGCCTTGGTTAGCCCAAAAAATGATCATCAATAAAGTAGGGATGGTCAGAACCTGCCAAGGTTTGGGTTCGTACTAACCCAAACTCTCGGCAATGATTCCCGCTGTCTGCCCGCTCCACAGAGAGGGTGGATACAGCGGGAGGACCGCCTGGAAAACTGGGATACAGCCATAGCCATAGGCTGTATGCCAGTTTTCCAGGCGGTCCTCCCAATGTATCCACCCTCTCCACGGAGCGGCCAGACAGCGGGAATCCGATGCAGAGCGTTCGGGTTCATACGAACCCGAACCTCGGCAGGTTCGGAGCATCCTTACAATAAAGGAAAAAGGGGTTGTTGTACAAACTTGCCAGAGCAAAGTGGTTTTTTTTAGAGCATGTAAAGTGGCTTTTTTTTTATTTGGCGTTGCTACTGTATAGACAAGTCTATAGAAAAATCACTATAAAGCCTCGTTTAGAGCATGCATCATTTCCCCCAAAAAAACACACAACTCATCCAAGAAATGCCACAAATTGAAACATAATACATAAAGTACTTTTTATATTTGAATACAAACTTTACAGGAACATCTAGCTGCCTTTGGCTAATTTTACACTAGTGTTATACGGGGACATCTCTATCTCTGTAATACAACTGCAAACCCCCACACAATTATGGATCTGATGACCTGAACGGACAGCATTACAGATGAGCGAATTTAGATTTGCATTCTGCTCATTGGGCTGCGGGCTTTGAAGTCTGCTCCATGCCGCTCTTCCCCGGTTGCTGGGAGAAGATGGATTCAATCCTGGTCCGCTTCGTTTCTACTGTAAATTCGCTCATCTCTAGACGTCATCATAGAGATCTATGATACACTAAGATCAAGCCAGTAAACTCCTGGCCATGTTATGGGTGTAATATGCGTATATATGGACTACTGCTATTAGTTGACTTGATGAATGTTTAGACAGTAAACGTTTTTTGAAGGGATTTTCTTTTTTCATTCTGATAAAAAGCATAATTTTGCCATCCGTTCAAACCAAACCTAGTCATGGTCATGGCCACTACAATACGGATCCTTCCCTCCACATATAAATCTGTATAAGGATTGCTTTTTTATGACCTAGTATTAAAAAATCATGAGGTGTTGATCTTAAATGAAGAAATTAGTCGCCATTTAAAAGCTAGAAAGGATTTATACAACACAGGGTCTTTCATGCCGAGCCGGCTATTCCCTGGGCATATTCTGAATAGGAATCTGAGTAGCCAACATTGGTTTTCAGGCCTGTGTGGTAAAACAGAGCCACTCGAGCACACACAATTCATAAGGTCTTCCTGCAATAAAGGCAGAAATTGGATACTTGGTAAGATTAATTACCTAGATAGGGTCTTATAATGCAAGTCAAATGGGAAAGTAATTAAAGTGCACCTTCCATGAAAAATATTCATTACGGGCATATCAGGTGACAGATAAATCAAAAGGCATTTAAAAAGCTATAGGTTAACCTGCAGAGGGGCTTTTCCTTTTCTAGACCTCCAAAGCAAGTAGTGATATTGAATTCACTTTAACCAGGCTCACATTATGTTTCGAACGGAGACAAAGGCAGAGATTGTAATGGAAGCTGCAAAAAAGAAGAGATACCACTACAATAAAGACTGTGTCTGAAAACAAAAAGAAAAAAAAAAAAAAAAAAAGTTGAGATAAAGGAAAATCAGTCGACTGTCAGCTTTGCTGATTTGTATCTAATTCTGTTATTTTACCTTCGCAATAAAGAGGATGCGAGTGATGAATTAATACGTTTAGCGGTCTCGTGGGTGTGATTTCTGCAGATGAAAGCTACTATACGCTTTGGCAATCAAGTGCGGTTGTATATTAAAGAAAATCGAATAAGGTGAGAAGTTTCTCACATCAGTAGCAGCAAGCAGACTCTTTGAATCAGGCCCGGTATTACGCTGCTGCCAATAGAGCTATTTACATAATTCAGTAATTATAGGAGACAGCTTTTTATGTGCCAATAATTATTTTACCCAGGGGAACGCAAATCATAATTAATAACACTTTCTACCATTCTACTTTAATTGTAAAATACATGATAGGATTAAAAGTTCAAAAGACAAGGTAAGGGGAAAAAAAGCAAGAAATACACTACAGGCACTTTTAGCATATACTTAACCCCTTAAAGGGGTTGTCCAGGCAGGAGTCTTAGGCTTTATGCTTAGGAAGGTAATAAAAACATTACCTCCAAGGCTCCGGTGTTGCTGCTGGTATTATTCAGCACCAGTCCCCATGATACGGATGCTTCAGAGTTCAGGGATGTGACCTAGTAGGTCTGCACCGCTCAGCAATGCCCGAGGTGGGACACTGCTAAAGATGCCAATTGGCTGTAGAAACTCTGCATAGGTGCATCTTAAAGGGGATCTCTAATTAAAACTTACTTGTCCCCTATCCATAGAAGGCCAGGGGCCCATCTAGAAATCGCCGGGGGGCACAGAGGTCGGACACCTCACAACTAGGGATGAGTGAACAGGCCGAGGTTCGGGTTCGCATGAACCTGAACTATCGGCTTCTGATTCCCGCTGTCTGGCCGCTCCGTGGAGAGGGTGGATACAGCCTGAGGACCGCCTAGTAAACTGGGATACAGCCTATGACTCATCCCTACTCGCAACCTTTGTGAATATAGGACAAGTAAGTTTTATTTGGAAAACCCCTTTTGTGAGATAGGGAAACATGCATGGTGAGCAAACCAACATCAGGCTTCTGTGCCCTGGCACACCTCTTTGACTTTTCAAAAGGGCAAATTGTATCATGATTAAGCCATTAAGGAACTTTATACAGGCACAGAGCCTCTCTCTGCGTCAATCGCTACGAAACAGTGTCTGCAGTTTTATATAGCAATTTAAGGGGTTAAAACTTAGTACTGCTCTCTCTCACTAGTTTTCATTTTCTGGTTGTTTATGCTACAATCTATATATATATATATATATATATATATATATATATTTTTTTTTTTTTTTTTTTTTTTTTCACACAGCACTGTCTGTGCTTTTTCTATATACAGGGTGAAACAAGAAGATAGTACTAGCTGTGCTTGCATAGTTATAAAAAAAAAGGGATATAATGTTACATGTAGTAAGGTAATGGCTACATTCCACATTAAAACGTAGGCACAAAGATTTCCATCTGTTTATCTGCCCTTTCTTTTGGGAACCATTTTTAAAGGGGAACTATCAGCAGGTTAGACCAATCTAACCTGCTGATATGCCCCATAGTGGCAGTCAGCCTGCCCCATCTAATGAATATAAATGGAGCGTGCCTGATTGTTGCTGGGGGGGGGGAGTTCCCCTTTAATGAATGCTATTGATTGTACAGGTGGAGCCTCCCCCATTTGTGTTCTCCCAGGCCTTTATTTGAATTATGTGACCACAAGGCCTGTTAGCAGATCAGACCTGATCATCACAAAGGTCCCTATACACTTTATTCTGATGTAAGCTGAACCCATAGTTGTAGTTGTAATCTACACCTGCTCGGAGCATGGGCCTCTTTATAAATCCAGCAGAGGAGAGATTGGGGACTTTCAGGCTAGAGTAGCATATGAAAAGTCCCTATTGATAAAATATTTATTAAAAAAAATTATAAATAATTTGTTAACTTTAACAGATTATTAAAGTATTGTATTGCCCCCCAAAAGTTATACAAATCTTCAATATACACTTATTATGGGAAATGCTTATAAAGTGTTTTTTTCCCTGCACTTACTACTGCATCAGGGCTTTCCTTCCTGGATAACAGTGATGTCACTTCCTGGATAACATGGTGATGTCACGACCCGACTCCCAGAGCTGTGTGGGCTGTGGCTGCTGGAGAGGATGATGGCAGAGGGATGCTCAGTGTCCCTCCAGTGCCCTGTGTCCCTCAGTGTCCCCCTGCCATCATCCTCTCCAGCAGCCACAGCCCGCACAGCTCTGGGAGTCGGGTCGTGACATCACCATGTTATCCAGGAAGTGACATCACCATGTTATCCAGGAAGTGAAGCCGTGATGCAGTAGTAAGTGCAGGGAAAAAAACACTTTATAAGCATTTCCGTAATAAGTGTATATAGGTGATTTGTATAACTTTTGGGGGACAATACAATACTTTAATAAAAATTTTTGCCAGACTTCTCCTTTAAGCTACATCATGTATTAAAGTACAGAATACAGCCAGGAGATGAAAATGTGTTTTTTTTCTGTTTGCTACTAGAATCTGTCAACACTCAATCTGTCAATATCTACTAATGCTCGCTGCTATTTGAGAGGTTTTCGTATAGATCACTGTACATAGGCTCCACATTACAGAATTCAATGCACCAGCGGCAGATGTGTATGATTAATAAGCAGCCACAGGGTTTGGAAGCATGCACAACTGTGAATACTAAATGAGACTGAATGATATGGTGTTATCCTATAAAACAAAATAAGGATTCTGTTACTCTCTGATGGATGTGAAAGCCTATGCTGCTGTGCTATTTCAGAACAATGGGGTTGATGAGCTTTCTTCAATGTTAGACTATGTTTCCACTATAGCAGAGAAAGGCGTCCGTCTCATAATATTGATGGCCGCAAATAATAAAAATGATCTTTATTTCCTGGCTTTAATATTACGAGAGGGTGGCCTTTCCCCGCTATGATCCCATGGTAGAAACATAACAAACTCACTAATGTGACTTCCACTGGGATACTGATTTCAATTAAAGTCTATGGCATTCCATTCCTGCAGCGGACTTAAAGGAGAAGTCTGGTGAAAATTCTTATTAATGTATTGTATTGTCCTCCAAAAGTTATACAAATGACAAATATACACTTATTACAGGAAATGCTTATAAAGTGCTTTTTTCCCTGCACTTACTACTGCATCAAGGCTTCACTTCTTGGATAACATGGTGATGTCACGACCCGACTCCCAGAGCTGTGCGGGCTGTGGCTGCTGGAGAGGATGATGGCAGGGGGACACTGAGGGACACAGGGCACTGGAGGGACACTGAGCATCCCCCTGCCATCATCCTCTCTTTAGAAGCCACAGCCCGCACAGCTCTGGGAGTCAGGTCGTGACATCACCATTTTATCCAGGAAGTGAGGCCGTGATGCAGTAGTAAGTGCAGGGAAAAAAGCACTTTATAATCATTTCCCGTAATAAGTGTATATTGGGGATTTGTATAACTTTAGGGGGGGCAATACAATACTTTAATAAAAGGTTTTGCAAGACTTCTCCTTTAAATTCCACTGCAAGAATATCATGCCATAGACTTAAAATTAATCAGTGTGCTGTCCCATCACAGGCGTTAATTGGCAGAGCAGGCAGTCACTGAGCAGAGAGACAGAGAAGTAGGCAGGAGCACATCGGGGGAACACAGACAGGTAATTATGATGTTGGGAGTAGTTAACCTTCACAAGTTTGAGGCATGATACATTCTCAGAACGAGGATGCTGGGCCATAGACTATAATGATACCAAGTACAGTGGTGCCTTGGATTAGCAATAAGCATGTGGAGTATAATGTATAGTAAGTGCATAATCCTGAAAAACAGCCGCAGTTTGTAGATACAGAATGGAACTGCAGATCCTCATAATGCAGTAGCGTAGTACAACAGGCTATAATAGAGTCGCAGGGCTGCTGTCAGAGGTCTGTGTGGTCACATGACAGAAATGGGGAAGGTGTGTGTGTTCAGCATGGACCAATCAGGAAGTGAGAATCACAGAGCTGTGCATGAGGACAGTGACAAAAACCTTTCTATACAGTAGTGTGAATGGCTGAGTAAGTGCAGGCAAATTATAGTAGAAGTGTGTATAGCTGAGTGAGAGTGCAGGAACATTATAGTAGCAGTATGTATAGCTGAGTGAGAGTGCAGGCACATTATAGCAGGAATGGAGAGGATGGGAAACACAAGGGCTGACAGAGACTGCAGGCAGTATGAAGGAATGAGCAGGGCAAATGTGGGCACAGTATAGCAGCACTCTCTGTCTGGGGAGAGAGGGGTTACAGCTATGAAGGGATGACTTCCACAGTCCTGTCCCCTGAAGTAGGCCCCAGCCTGAAGTGGATCTGCTATGATTTGGAAGGTGAGGGAGACTTCCTGGGTCAGAGTAGAGAGCTGTAGACTCCGCTATGCAGGCCATGCCTATCCCCCGCTCCGCCTCCCACCCAGTACAGGGAGCTCTTAAACCACAACAATGCTCTAAAACCAAGTTATAATTTTGAAAAACTGTGAGCTCTTCTTGCAAACCTCTCTCAATCCAAGTTACTCTTAAACCAAGGTACCACTGTATCACAAGCAAAGTGACAGCATGAAATCTGCTGAGAACGCGTTACATGTGAACGCATCCTAAAGAATAGATAGATAGATAGATAGATAGATAGATAGATAGATAGATAGATAGATAGATGTGTGTCTATGTTTTCTGAGTGTCGACACTGTCTAGCTTAAAGTTTTAAACAGCTATAACATTTTCCTCTTCCAGAATTATTAGCTGTTAAAATGTACTTTAGTAATTCCCGACTAAATGTGTCCGGGCATGTTTATTTTAAAATGTGGCAAATCAACCGAGCTAAATAATATATTATTTGTAAATCAGTTTTCTTTCAACGCGCTCATATTTTACCATAGCAAAAATACCATTGTACTAATGTGTATTTTACTATGCTGCTATGCATCATTTCTACTGAATCAAGTGAAAAGGCAAATTTAATGTTTGTAGAGAATGATAAAAATAAAACCTTTTCAGCGATGAGTTCTGTATGAACAAGAGAGAATGTAGCCAGCTACTCAGCCCGGTCCCCACATTCACTATTTCAATCAAACATGATCGGTTAGTAGGCACTATACTGTTTCTAAAGGAAGTTTAACAAGTTTTCTCACAAACTTGAGCTGCTATTAGTCAGAGTATAAAAACAACACCTGTCACAGGATTACAGGCAAAATCCACAACACAGAGAATAGATCTTGACAAAAAAAGTAAATGATCACAGCTAAAAAGGACTCAACATTGTTAACACCTTATGGTGTCTGTTATCTCTCACCAGTTCTGGCTGGTTGACTTGCACAGACTGCACTAAGCCAAAATATAGTAGGTTTAGTGGACCAGAAATATGTTGATATTGTGGCTATAGGACGCAACAATAGATGTGATTTTATCCATAAAAACAGTAAGAAAAGGTATATGACTTAAAGTGACTCTGTACCCACCAATCTGCCCCCCCCCCCCCAACCGCTTGTACCGTCAGATAGCTGCTATTAATCCAAGATCTGTCCTGGGGTCCATTCGGCAGGTGATGCTGTTATTGTCCTAAAAAACAACTTTTAAACTTGCAGCCCTGTGTCAAATTGGCGTGGCCTAGAGTGTCTGTATCCTAGGCCTGCACTACCTCTCCGTCCTCATGTCCCGTCCCATATTGTGGGCCCAGAGTTGCTTTATCAACAATGGAACACCAAATTGCCCTTTAATTAAAAATCTGAGGCCTCTTAATCTGTGGCATTTTGACCACAGAGAAATTCACCAATCACTATAATAGAGGTTCTGTGCCCTCTGTTTGAGTGGAGCACTGCTACTTCATTAAACCTGATTATATGGGCCAAGTACAGCAATTGGCTATCTACATCTGGGCAATACAGTGGAATGGAGCGGCAGCATGCATATTCGACTACTGCCCTATTTAAAGGGTCTAGCCCCCCATAGCACCTGGGACGTTAAATAAGAAGGTATGTCTCTTACCTTCTTCCTTGGCACCGGTCCCGCGTTATCAGTCAGCCTAATCTTCGGCTAGGAGCACTGCCCTGCCCCACAGCGTCCTCAGGCCTGCCCGCTCCATTGATTATCAATGGAGAGAGCGGGCCAGAAAACGCTGTTGGGGCAAGACAGTGCTCCTAATAGTGGTCAAAGCCTAAGATTAGGCTGACTAACAGTGCGGGGCCAGCGCCGAGAAGGAAGGTAAGAGACATACCTTTCTCCTCAGCGTCCTGGGCGCTAAAGGGGCTATCAGCAATAAAAGTATAACATAATACAGTTGGGTTCAAAGACAGGCAACCAGAGGAATCCTTAATGGAATGGGCAGACTACAGAACTCAGAAAGAGTTTTAGAATTAGGATTATTTAGTTAAAAAAGGATGGCTAAGGGGCGACCAAATAACTAATATTTAAGATTAATAACTAATATTCAAGACTTTAACAATAACAAGAGGAGATCCTATATGCCTAAAGGGGAAAAAAAAGTTTATAAGTTTCTATGCCAACATAGAAAGGGATAATACACTGTTAGAGCACTGAGACTACTGACTTCTGACTCTGCTAAAATGCTAGGAAGTGCGCTCAGCAGCTGGCACTCACAGTCACTGACAGACATCAGTGATCACATTGCTGTTAATAATTTACCTTCTTAAATACAGTGATCAATAGCAACTGCAGCACGCAAAAGGATAAATGATAGCTATTGAGTGTCCGATTGGCAGTGTCCCTGCAATGCAATCACAAAGGGCTGATCTGGTACTATGGCAGCTGGAGGCCTTGACTAGGCCTTCGTGCCTGCTATTGCTGATATCTTAATACAGTTTGCCCCAGGTAGACTATACTGGCAGAGCACCAATTTAATCGATTAGTACTAAAAGCAGCCATGTTCTTCTAATCCTGGATAATGCCCTTTACTCTTGGTCAAATATAGAAGATGGCGTCTACATACAATGTTATACAACTTAAAATAAGCACCGTCTGTGCACTTTATCTGTATTAGTGGTTTATCTCTAAAATACAGTATATTCAATAACACTAAAACAGTCCTCCTTGTAAGATTTCATCGTCAATCCCAGCAGTCCATAATTTTGTTAAGAATACTTAGGCCATCACACTACGGAATTGGCGCCGAGATTCCGTGCAGAAACATTGCCCTAACCCCCCCCCCCCCCCCCACACACACACGGACTCGGCGCCAAATCCTGCCTTCAATCTCTTTGAACGGGAGAGCTTGCGCGCCTCTGCTCTCCGTGCCTCTCCGCTCAAAGAATTGACATTTCAATTCTTTGGAGTGGAATCTCGGCGACGATTCTGTAGTGTGAACGGGGCCGTAAAGAGCAAGAAAATATTTCAACTAACCTACATTTCTCTTTTGTGCAACATTAGGAATCAGACAAGGTATAAGCCCTGTGCAGACATCACATGTATGTAAATGGAAATTATTTTCTTTTCATTGAAATACCAGCTTTCCCTATCCTAAAGGCTGTGTTCTCATACTCCGTAAAAAAAAAAAAAAAAAAAAACAACAACCCTAGTTTATTTTTGACTTCTGAAGTCGGTACATGCAAAGGCTGTTGCCGTCACTAGAAGTGTTTGATTATGAATGACTCATAATAACACTTTTAAAAGTATCGCAGTCGTGCTAGTGTTGTTCTGTATAATGGTTGAATGTTAAGCATCTGGATGTAGGGACGCCGGGCTTTGTTTTCTTTCTAAACGTATCCTTCTTTTGTCCTTGTCTTACTGACCAGGCAGGAATAGCAGATTTGCACAAATATCCCTTGTCAGATACTTTGCTACAGGACATACATCATCCTTTCCAGCTCATCCCCGATTAAATTTAGTGGCTAGCAGCAATTACCTCTTCCCTGGAGCCTGACCCACTGGTAAACGGAATAGACATTGCCTGGCTCCGACATTCCTCGCGCTTGAGCTCTTAATTGATATTTTTTTCCCTTTGGCCCAATATGTGCTACTGGCTTATTCATCAAAAATATATAAAAATATAAATAATAACTATTGGCTGAAACTAAACATTTCTGCCTTTTTTTATTTTTGCAATTGATGTATCTGCAAACTTGGTTCTTGATTATGTTCTCCCATTTAGCCCTATTACTTGGATCAGTTGTTTAAAGCTGTTAATGATCCATCTGGATCAATGTCTTTGCTTGTAGATATAATTTACGGCATTGTTAGATTAGTACAGATGTTTTTAGAGATGGCTATGATCCGTTTCGCTGGCTGCTGTTTCTGGATCTAGGCACAAATGAAACAAACAGAATTGGGAGATTTTTCCTATGTGACGCTCAGCTGCAATCAGCCACCGATTAATATTTTTAGCACCAGCTCTTCTGCATATAAAGAACATTATAATTATAACTGCAAACGTAATCGTAATTTCCAGAATGTCAGCACTCTCGCCGTCATACGTGAAAGAAAGCTGTCAGCTTTATATTTATACGCAATGGAAAGTGGAGCAGCCCAGAAACCATGCCTTCACTTCAGCCGGCAGGAGACTAGGGAAGGCAGAGTTTAACTTATAGTACATTACATTTAATGGGTTCGACGACATTTATTAAACACAGCACATAAAGCGCTTGTACTTTGTAATCTATGGCTTGTTCCGACTCAGTCCCTAAGTGCTAATCTCGACCGCAGCAAGTACAAGAGGGAAACATTTGTTTAAATAGAGTCGGGGCATGGATGAAAAATACGTACGTAGGGACCTACATATGTATCCCCAGTCCATGGAAGTCCTGAATGTAAAAATAAAAATACTGCCACCCTATCTATGAACATCATGGCACTTTAAAAACTTTAATCTTCACACCATTTATAAGAAAAATTTTCTCTCCCAATAAGTTATAGGGGTTGAGCTTAGGTGCGTCTGTCTAAAAGGTTACTGATTGTGTTCAGCATTGTGGGAACTGCTGTGGACTATGATAGAGTCTATATATCATAGGATCAGTAAAAGTTTAAAAAATATATATATAAATAAATAAATAAATAAAATAATATTAGAAAATAAATAAGTAAATATATATATATATATATATATATATATATATATATATATATATTTAAAAATTCTGGAATACCAATCAGACTCTGGCATTCTCCTTTATTGCTTATCTGGCACAGCTCCATATCCAGTAGCATATGTCTGGTATTACAACTCACTACGGCTTAGTCTCATTTAAGTGAGTGGGACTGAATTTGAATACCAGGCACAGCAGCCACTAAAAAAGCAAGCACTTGTGTCTGATAAACACAGCAGACACAAAAGTTTAAGGCCCTGTTCACACACTGTCTTTTTTAGTAAAATAATAGCCGATTTTTTGATACTCAAAACAATGGCCATTATTTTCAGTCTTCAATAAATTTTATTAAAGTCTATGGAAATAACAGGCTTTAATCCACACAATGCAAAGAATAAGGCTGTTGTTCACATGGGCTGTCAAACTAAGGTTCAGGACATTTATTGGTGTTATTTTCAGTTGTTTACACAGATTATTTTTGGGCTGTCCTTTCAACAAAATTCAACGGACCTTTAAAAGCACCCATTCTGCAAACTAAACTTAAATATTGTACCAACGGCCGTCATTGCAATGACGTCCCTCAAATTATGTTAAACAAAGGACATTATTTGGTACACAATTTGAGAATCAATTAACAGCCAATGAAAATTGTGTGAACACAGCCATGGTGGCCATAGCTTATTTTTAATACAGTACATAAACACTGCAAGTAGTTTTTTATTTCGTATTAACCTTAATTCCTTATAGCACTAAAACAGCACGTGCTTAACACTAAGGGGGAGATTTATCAAACTGGGGTAAAGGCGTATTGTTTTAGTTGCCCCAAGCAACCAATCAGATTCCACTTTTCCTTCCTCACAGACTCTTTGGAAAATGAAAGATGGAATCTGATTGGTTGCTAGGGGCAACTAAGACAATTCTACTTTACACCAGTTTGATAAATCTCCCCCTAAGATCCTGAAACAAAAGCCAGTCTCAGATTGGTTTAGACAAACTAAATTCAGAAAAATAAAAGGAGACACATCTGGCCCCCACAAAGACTGTATAAAAGTTATATAGCATATACTTATGTCTGACATACTAATGCAGTGTTCTAGATAAAGTTTCTAGTAAATACCATCACTTCGTAACTGGTGGAGAGTCCATCATTTGCCAATCATCTGAAGAGGGAAGAGGCTGGTTTTGTGGTTTTGTCTCAGCTCAGTGGCAAACATGTCCACTAGGGATGGTCCGAATCCGCCGAGGTTCGGGTTCGGCTGAACCCGAACACTCGGCATCGGATTCCCGCTGTCTGCCCGCTCCGTGCAGCGGCGGATACAGCGGGAGGACCGCCTGGAAAACTGGGATACAGCCTATGGCTATGGCTGTATCCTAGTTTTCCAGGCGTTCCTCCCGCTGGATCCGCCCGCTGCACGGAGCGGGCAGACAGCGGGAATGATTGCGGAGGGTTCGGGTACGTACGAACCCTGTCCGAACCAGGTTCAGACCATCCCTAATGTCCACCTTGTGTAATGGAAACCAGTATTCAAGTGAATGAATGGAAGCACCACTCTGGATTAAAGAGGTTGTCTGGGGAGGTTGTCTGGGGATTTTATTTTAAATGTGCTCAAACTGGAAATTAACATGAAAAAGCAATACTTACCTTCCTCACGCCCTGCTGCTGACCCTGTCATGGTGCCCTGTTCCCAATACACAGCACTTCTGAGATTTGGCAGGAGACACGGCCATCAGTGGTTGGGGCAGGGACACCATTGCAGCCACTGACTCACTGAGTGGCAACGTTTCATGCCAAACCTGATCCCGATGCTGTGCATTGGTATTGGGCTCTGTGATAGCGCTTGGGGAGCAAGGAAGTCAGGTATCTTTTTTATGTTGATAACCCGCCTAAGCACATTTTTTTTGTTAATTTTCCCAGAAAACCTCTTTGTCTATTATCAAGCACGAGCATCCAGATCCCCCCAATTCCAAGGTAATGGCTATCACTTCTGGTGAGAAAACCCTTTAATTGTGGATGAAAAATTATCTCTGTAGTCAGATGAACTAATAATCCTGAATTAAGTTGCTAAAAATAAAATAAATGTAACAAAGAGAAAGACTGCACACAAGCTACTTGCTTCATGCTACCAAGGTAAAACAATGCAGAAGCTTATGCCAGTTCTGCTCATAATAATGACTTTACAGCTTATTTGTTCTTTTTTTTTTTACAGGTATAATATATTACAACATAAAAATAAAAGCTACACTGTTCCCCCAAAATACTGCAAAATATGTATGTCCTCTCACAACTCTGACCAAGCACCGCAAAGAAATAGGAACAGACTTACATCTAGTCTCAAAAACAACAATTTGTACCCTATGGGGGAGATTTATCAAACATGGTGTAAAGTGAAACTGGCCCAGTTGCCCCTAGCAACCAATCAGATTCCACCTTTCATTTTCCAAAGAGTCTGTGAGGAATGTAAAGTGGATTCTGATTGGTTGCTAGGGGCAACTGAGCCAGTTTCACTTTACACCAAGTTTGATAAATCTCCCCCATTGAATATGTCTGTCTCACTGCTAAAGTAGCAGTGGACGGAATTATAATGGAGCCCTATGGAACTTCAAGTTCACCAATCCCCCAAAGTTCCATAGGCTCCATTATAATTCTGTCAGCTGCTACTTTGGCAGTGAGATGGAGATAAAGAGACAGAGCGTGCGCTGCTACGTGCGTCTGAACCTTCATTCTAATGATCGGTGGGGGTCTCATCACCTGGACCCCAATCGATACAAACCTCTGACATGTCGCTGTGTTAAATGATAAGTCGCTATGATCAATGATAAGTAATGATTAGAGATGAGCAAATCTCGAGCATGCTCGAGTCCATCCGAACCCGAACGATCGGCATTTGATTAGCCGGGGCTACTAAACTTTGATAGAGCTCTAAGGTTGTCTGGAAAACATGGATACAGCCAATGACTATATCCATGTTTTCCACATAGCCTTAGGGCTTTATCCAACTTCAGCAGCCACCGCTAATCAAATGCTGAACAATCGGGTTCGGATGGACTCGAGCATGCTCCAGGTTCGCTCATCTTTAGTAATGATGTTTAAATGATAAGTACCCTTTAATGAGCTATGGTACAATGAACGCTGACCAGCAACTGGTGGCCATGGGCATATTATACCAAATTGATAAATCTAGGCCACTGTCTTTCTGCTAGTTTCCCTTCACCTATAAAAAAGGAATTTACTGACATAATTCATAAACAATAGGAATTTACTGACATAATACATGATACAATATATACCATAAAATTTTCAATTACCATAAAAATGATAAATTAGTGAAACATTACTTACCAGCTTGACCCGTTGTAATACTGACTGCAGCAAAGAGTCTCTGAGAGCGGCTCATGTCGGAAACCCCGTTTACAGCTTCCACTTCAAAAGTGTAGTTGGCATGTGCAACAAGGTCCACAATAGTAATATATGTATCTAATAATCCACTCTGCTGAGGCACATATCCCACAGTGTTCCCACAGGGTACACATTCCCCCTGCTCCCAGCTGCATCTCTTGCATATAACTCGATAGGTGACATCGTTCCTTCCACCATTATCCGCTGGGGGACTCCATTCCAGGCTCACCGTTGTCTGGTTTATGTTGTAAATCAGATTCTGTGGAGCTGAAGGTGGTCCTTTTGAGAGAAAATCATTGAGAGTAAAAAAGGTAAAATTACTATAGATGCAATTATTATACATTAACATTACTTTACATGACATTATGAATATCCAAGCACAGCAGAAATCAATAGTCCAGGCGATTTTAAGAAACTTTGTAATTGGGTTTATTAGGCAAATATGCCATTATCTGTAGTCAGAAAGACTTTCCCCAGGCCCCGCGCTCCTCTGTCTCATTCACTGTTCATTATCAGGAAATCTCAACTCTTTTACATCAGTCGGGCCCTGTGTAACCTATGGAGAGGGGAGGGGGGAGGAGGGAGATTAGTCTGCAGCAGAGAGCAGAGAACATAGGATTACACAGTGGGAGCTGTGTGAAAGCTGGTATTCAGAGGTTAGAGAGGTCAGTGTTGTGTAAATTAACTCTTTGTTGTCCTGTTTTGGTGCCTCATTCCCCTCCACCCCTCCCCTCTCCATAGAAAATCATGAAGACAGGGGGGAGAGCTTCAAACTGCTTTTTCATGATAAAAATGCATTTTTCGGCTAATAAACCCAATTACAAAGTTTCTTTAAATCGCCTGTACTATTGATTTCTGCAAAAAGAAAAAAAAAAATTAAACAACAACAGTGACACTTTAACCCTTAGACGACCCAGGGCGTATAGTTACGCCATGGAAGTCTGTCCCCAGACGACCTAGGGCGTAACTGTACGCCCTGGGTGTTATTCCCGCTATGAAGCGCGCTCCGGAGCGGAGCGCGCTTCATAGGAGGTGGGGGCCGGCTGCAGTGAGCAGCCGGGACCTCACCGGCAATGACACGCTGCAGCGATCGCGCTGCCGCGTGTCATTAACCCCTTAAACGCCGCGATCGCGGCGCGACCGCGGCGTTTAAGTGTAAGTGACAGGTGGAGTCCCCTGTCACTTACCGATCGGGACCCCCGCAGTGTGACTGCGGGGGTCCCGATCGGTAAAACGGACTGCTGGAGGTCTCTCACCTGCCTCCATGCGGTCCGATCGGCGCTCTGCTACTCTAAGCCTGCACAGGCAGGCTCAATGAGCAGAGCGCCGATAACACTGATCAATGCTATGCCTATGGCATAGCATTCATCAGTGTAGAAATCCAAGTAATGTATGTAAAAGTCCCCCAAAGGGGCTTCAAAAGTGTAAAAAAAAAAAAGTTAAAAACACTAACACACTACCCCAAAACCCCTCCCCCAATAAAAGTTGAAATCACCCCCCTATCCTATTATATAAATAAAACATATAAAAATAAATAAATAGATAAACATATAATATACCGTAGCGTGCGTAATTGTCCGATCTATTAAAATATAACAAGCATCATTGCGAACGGTGAACGGCGTACACGAAAAGAGGGAAAAAAGTGCGCGGATTACCGATTTTATGTTACATTATATATATAAAAAAATTAATAAAAAGTGATCAAAACGTCCGATCTTCACAAATATGGTATTAATAAAAACTAGAGATCATGGCGGAAAAAATGACACCCCATACAGCCCCGTAGGTGAAAAAATAAAACCGTTATAAGCGTCACAATAGTCCCATTTTATTTATAATTAATTGCCAAAAAAAAGGATTTCATTAAAAAATACATATATAACATTAGAGAATCTGTGTAACCTGCATATGGTTGTGTTCGGACTGACCTATAGAATAATTGTATCATGTCGCTGTTACCATATAGTGCATAACGTAGACACAGGAACCCCCCAAACGTTACCATATTGCATTCTTTTTTGCGATTTCACCAATTTATATCTTCATAAATAATATATTTGGAATTCCATCATATATGTTATGGTAAAATGAATGACGCCATTACACAGTACAACTATTCCTGTAACAAATAAGCACTTACATGGCCTGTAGATAAAAAACTGAAAGTGCTAGAGCTCTTAGAAGGGGAGGAGGGAAAAACGGAAACACTAAGATCAAAATTTGCGCGGTCCACTGGGTCATTTTGGGCCTGGTCCTCAAAGGGTTAAATCCTTTTTTCCATTTTTTTTTTATGCTATAGTGGTCGTGTGAACCAGAAGTTAGTTATAGGCTACGTTCACACAACGTCTATCTTCGGCTTTTTGACGGGCATCATCTTGAGTCTAAATAATGGCCATTATTTTAAGATGACTTTACACAGATTGTACAAAAAACTTTAGTTTGGCCTCAAAATTACGTCCGTCCTAAAAGATGGCTGTCAAATGGCCGAAAAAAGAACGTTGTGGGGAGAAAGCCTTTAAATTATATATTTACTGGAGATTCAAAAATTTTATAGTGATTAATGAACTTCAGAAAAGTTTCGTGGTTTGGCCACGTGGCCCTGAGGCTGCCAGGAAAACATGGCCTATGGCTGCATCCAACTTCTCCAGATGCCAGTAGTTTAATACCAAGCGTTCGGGGGAGTTACGAAATGGTATAACCCGCCACGATTTCCGTCGCTCACGGCCACGTGCATCTCCGCCTGTGTGATAGACTCCATTCTATGCACAGGTGGATTCCGCCGTCCACCAAAAGAATGGACATGCCAATTCTTTTTGCGAACGACGGGATTTGTGGCAGATTATCCGCCCCTATTCCATACTCACCCTTGGTCCTTCTTCCCACAAGGTAGTTTGAAGAATGTTTGTGGATACCAAAGTATTTTTGAATCTAGGCTGCATTTTGGCAATCAAATAAAAATACAAAAAAAAAAGAAGAAAGAAATCAAACGCTGTATCAAAACAAGCCTGTATGAACAGGGCCCTATGCTCTTTCTACAGTTGAAGGGTAATTAGAAGACTATATATGACCAAGGTCCAAACACTGTCTAGACAACTTCATTGCTAGTGGAAATATTTTGTGCTGTAAGCTATAAAAAGAAGCGAAGCGATGACATGTGGAAGGTAGGCTTTGCTTAGATCTAGTACTTTTGAAGTAAACGCCTTAGAGATTAATTCTGAAAAAAACTTTCTGGTGACAGAAAACTCAAGGCAGCCTTTTCATTTACTATTGTACTTTTTTTTCTAGTTATAACCTTCAGATGAAGTTAAAACTTGCTCTCTATAGGAGAGAAATCCCTTTATTTCATTTCCATAATAATTGAATCTCAATCCCTTTATTTTGATAAATACAACACCACACACATTTTTTTTTTCCAGTGGTGGCATTAGACTGATCTACCTGAAAAGATATTGATACCACAATAGCCATTTGTACAAAAATTGATGGAACTGGGAGGAAAAAAAAAAAAAAAAACTATCTATGCCTACTGATATGACCTAGTTGAAATATGTTTATGGAGATAAGGCTCCACCAATAGCGAGGTTTCTAAAAAGTTATATTAAAAAGATATTTTTGTGTAATAAAAGAGGAACCATGCCTACTGATATAGATACAAATCCAAACTTTGGGGGATATCTCGTTCTTTTATCTATATAATTTCATATTTTACAATCTGTACTAGGTAAATTATTCAATATGGGCAATATCATCGTTTAGCACATGCACCAGCAGCTGGGTTCACAACATGAAATGAAAAAGTCCTAGAGATACAAATACTGCAAAGTTTGACAAGTCAAATAAGAATAAATTTAGCATAATACAAATACAATAAATAAATTTGTTTATTACGGCACACAATGATCTACATGTGCCCATTTAGTCTATGTTCCCACATAGCTTTTCTGACTATAATAGGGCCATTATATATACTCAATGGGAAAGCATCCCCTAGTGCTCACATATATCAGCTAAAAAAACTAAATGTAGGCCCTTTTTTTTTATATAATTTGCCACAATTGGGACAAAAAAAAAATAAAAAATAAAAATCACAAAAACTATCCCATAAAAAACAAGCAAAAAAGTTGGAAATTTCAGATGTGTTATATCGGAAACATTGCCATTTTATGCCTCTTAATCAAACTAAAGAAAAGTATGTGAATGTAGCCTAAGGGCCCTATTACACGGGACGATTATCGTGCGAAAAATCGTTAAATCGTTCAAATTTAAACAGTAATCGTTGTGTGTTGTTGATCGTTGATTTAGATCTGAACCTAAAATTATCGTTAATCGCTCGCTAATCAATCGCTGCAATTCCACATTCGTTCGTTAAAGTTCCGCAATTTTTCACTAATCGTTCAGTGTAATAGCACATTGTCCATTGTTTCACTGGGATCAGAAGGAATGAACGATTGTAATAACGATCGCAATAACAATCATAGTAACGATCATAACTACCGATTATCGTTCTGTGTAATTTAGTAAACGATTTTAGGTTAACGATAAACAATCTTGTTTGCGATCGTTTATCGCTAGTCGTTAATCGTTAAAAATTGCTCCATGTAATAGGACCCTAAGGCTCAATTTACAGTCCGAAACATCCAGTGAAAAGTCTAGAACAAGAAGGCGTAAAAAGACTGGGGTCAGTGAGAAGAGATTGCAAACTTCAGAAAATGTTCATATTTTTGACACTAGACAATACAAATAAATGCCACAGTCAAGAGTAAGAATATGCAGAAAGGTCTGTGGAGCCTCAAAACACGGGACTAGCCAGATATCCCTTCAGGGAAGGGCCTGGTAAAGGGATGGCTCCTGTAGGGAGACCACCAAAACCACCATATTAAGTGGCCCCTTTCAAGCAATATTCAACTTGAATATGAGTCTGAGGATATGACAAAGGAAATACCAAAGCCAGGTATCCATCTACCGATAGTCAGGGTGTTGTCCCACATCAGTGTGGAGTAGGATTCTGGCTAGGTGGGAGAAATGCCCAGTAGACCAATACATATATCAATATACTATAAAGTATTTCAATAAACAGAACACTGACGTCAGGGAGACCAACTAAAGAAGACACTGTCGGCTGCTGGTTAAAGCGATCAATACAGTGAAACATGAATATAGCATGACTATAACAATAAGGATGCATAGGATAAAAAGAACACAATTTGCACACTAATGTCACTAATGTCCATGGCCAGTTTCCTGTTATTGTTAATCTAAATCATCATTGTTATAATGATAATCAGTTGGTTAAGTATAAACTAAGAATATGCTAAAAAATTTAGAGAGGACGGTTTAACCCTTTTAAGCCCTTTAAAGGACATCTCCTGCATTTTTCCCCCTTTAAATAAGGAAATCACGCGGATAATTTGCAGCTGATCCTGTCGCTCGTTCTCCTGCGCTCTCGCTTGAAGTTCAGCCGGTCCCTTAGGCTCCATTCTATGTGCAGGCAGATTCCGCCGTCCGCCCAAAGAATTGTCATGCCAATTCTTTGGGCTAACGGCGGAATCCGCCTGACCACAGAATGGGGTCTATGGGACGGGCAGAGAGTGAAGCGAGAACATGCCGAGATGAGCGGTGGAATCAGCGGTAAGTTATCCGTGTAATTTTCTTAGTGTGCAGATACCCTTAGGTGAAAAAATTTGACTTTTTTTTGCACAAAAAGGTCTTTTTTGACTTGTGAAGCGCTCAACACTTCAAAAAAGAGGGTGAAGCATGGGATAAAATGGTATGGTCACGGCAACTTTCCACCGAATAGGTGTAAATCATAGCTGAAATCTACACCTGCTGGAAGATGGTATAGATCTTCTCTGCACAGGCAGATTTATTAAGGGGCTAGAGTCTCCAGATAAATGTGCACAGACGAATGGCAGCAGGAATATACTGGAGGTTTGTGTGGTCTTAGTAAATTCCCCCGGATGCTCATTTTTTTTTAAAAAAACCTTTGCTTAATTTGCTGCCTCTGAAACATAATGTATGCATCATTAGGGCGGGCACAAACTCTGTAGGGTTCCATGTGTTACATTATGGACTTAACGGGGTTGTCCAGCGAAAATCTTTTTCTTTCAAATCAACTGGTTTCAGAAAGTTATACAGATTTGTAATTTACTTAAAAATCTCAAGTCTTCCCATACTTATCAGTTGCTATAAGTCCTGCAGGAAGCGGTGTTTTCTTTTCAGTCTGACACAGTGCTCTCTGCTGACATCTCTGGCCAAGACAGGAATTGACCAGAGTGGGAGCAAATCCCCATAGAAAACCTGCTCTGGACAGATCCTGTCTCAGCCAGAGATGTCAGCAGAGAGCACAGTGTGAGACTGTAAAGAAAACACCACTTCCTGCAGGACATACAGCAGCTGATAAGTATGGGAAGACTTGAGATTTTTAAATAGAAGTGAATTTCAAATGTATATAACTTTCTGAAACCAGTTTATGTGAAAAAAAAAAACTGGATAACCCCTTTAAAGGGCTAGTGCGGCGCTAAGAAATAACACACATTACAAAGTTATACAACTTTGGGATGGGTTTACACTAAGTATATTTCAGTCAGTATTGTGGTCCTCATATTGCAACCAAAACCAGGAGTGGATTAAAAACACAGAAAGGATCTGTTCACACAATGTTGAAATTGAGTGGATGGCCGACATTATAATGGCAAATATTTGCTGTTATTTTAAAACAACGGCCGTTATATTGAAATAATGGCAGTTATTTACTGTTATATGGCGGCCATCCACTCAATTTCACCATTGTGTGAACAGAGCCTTTCTGTGTTTTTAATCCACTCCTGGTTTTGGTTGCAATATGAGGACCACAATACTGACTGAAATATACGTAGTGTGAACCCAGCCTTGTAATGTATGTTATGTATGTGAATCGCCCCCTTCCCCGTGTTCCCCCACCCCCGCACGTGGACCCGGAAGTGTAGTGTACCATACATACCTGACGCGCGTTGTCCCCGACCCCGATCTTCTGTCAACGACAGTTATGCTCAGCCAATCGCGGCCGAGGGCCGGCCTCCCGAAGATTACGTCGTTGACAGAAGATCGGGGTCGGGGACGACGCGCGTCAGGTATATATGGTACACCATATACCTGGAACATGGGGAAGGGGGCGATTCACATACATAACATACATTACAAAGTTGTATAACTTTCTAATGTGTGTTATTTTGTGAATAATTTCTTAGCGCCGCACTACCCCTTTAAGAATACTTCACATATTGCGGTTTGATGTCTCTATTGGGCACGGTGTTGCCAGTAAGTAATGTTTCAAGGGGAGAATACATTTGTAAAACTGCAGTATAGAAACACTAAAAGGCTATTTGCTCGATATAATGCATTATTGCTCTTTTTTCCTTTGTCCAAAAATACTGTTATTTGATATAAAAGGAAGCAGACGATCCCTGCCAGGTACTGTACACACATATTCTCCCTAAACCTGAACTTTTGTTGCCTCTGAGTTTCCATGTGGCAGCTTCCATTAGTTATTATTAAGCATAAATGAAGACTTGCCATTTTTAGATATGGGATGCCAAATTATGTATGACAACTTTCTGGTTGATTAAGCAATGTCATTTAAATGATGAACTCACTTGTACATGCGATATATGAAGGATCAGAATGGGCTCTGTAATAACCGTCTTCACAATCACAGCGAGATGAGCCTTCCCTGTCAGAGAAGCTGTGTGCTGGACATCGGGAGCACTGCAAGTCTTGTGAGGAAGATTTATAGAAGCCACGACCGCAAGCTATAAAAGAGAAAGAGAAAATGTTTACTTATATATCTTATAACATTGCCTAGGAAACAAAGATTTTTTTTTTTTATTATTATTATTATTATTATTATTATTAAAAACCTTTAAATTAAAGGGATTATCCGACAAATCAAGTTCTAATTAGAATGTCAGAACCATACAGTTACACTATTAAAATAAATAAAAAAATAAATTATATATATATATATATATATATATATATATATATATATATAATTTTATTTTATTTATTTTTTTTAAGCCCACCCTTGATATATGGTGGTCCTGAACCATACACTTCTAACAGGACTCCCGGCATCATAATTCATGGCTACAACTGTACGCTACTCATGAAATAAGTCAATACAAATGTGTGAACAGGTGTAAATAAAAAAAACATTTAAGTTAAAGGGGTTATCCAGCGCTACAAAAACATGGCCACTTTCTTCCAGAGACAGCCCCACTCTTGTCTCCAGCTTGGGCGGGGTTTTGCTGCTCAGTTCCATTGAAAGAAATGGAGCTTAATTGCAAACCGCACCTGAGCTGGAGACAAGAGTTGTGTTGTCTCTGAAAGAAAGTGGCCATGTTTTTGCAGCACTGGATAACCCCTTTAAAGCCCTGTATAGTTGGAGCCCTTATAGTTAAAAGTACAGGCACAGCACCCAACAGCTGAGTGCCCACCTCCCTTCTTTAACCCATTCTGTGCTGCAGCCTGTAAACGACACAAAGAAAGGATAGAAAGGGTTAGCATAGAAAGCATAGAAAGGGTTAACAACAGCAGGAAACTATTTGCTTCACTGTATCGACTCCTGCTTTAATGACCCCTGACCTCTGCACCAGAGTCGGGGGTATAGAGTGCAGAGGCTGATGAAACACGTAGTTTCCTTCTGACGGCCCCTGAACTCCTTTCCAAGGCTGCTGGCAAGCAGGAACACTATGCAGTAGTCTGCGTTGCTCATTCAGTAAATCCTGCTGCTAACCCTTTCTGTGCTGAAGAAAGTGATTCAGAGATTAAAGGGGTAGTTCACAAAAAAAAAAAAAATCTTTCAAATAAACTGGTGCCAGAAAGTGCCTAAGATTTGTAATTTATGTCTCCTAAAAAATTCCAAGTCTTCCAGTACTTATCAGCTGCTGTATGTCCTGCAGGAAGTGGTGTATTCTCTCCATTCTATGTAAACACGTAACCCTCTCACAGGTGGGTCAGGGGTCACTTAACTCAAATAAACTCCAAACCCTCAGGCTGAAGCCTGGGGTACAAAAACCCCTTTAAATGATATCACCACTTTAAAAGAGGGGGCGGTATTTGTGGTTTTAACAGCATATATCCAGTGCTTCTAAGTCATTTAATCTATACAGTACTGCAGACTGTGATAATAGAGACGAGAGATAGGAGGATAGTTATATCCCTATATATCACCTAGCATAGTCTAGGGCGTGGAGTACTGGGTATTTTGTGCTTTTAAATTTGTTCACTTATATGTTTAAAAATACGGTAATAAAAGTTACATTTTAAAGGTGGTGATATAATTTAAAGGGGTTTTTGTACCCCGGGCTTCGGCCTGAGGGTTTGGAGTTTATTCTCTCCATTCTGACAGAGTGATCTCTGCTGCCACCTCTGTCCATGTCAGGAACTATCTAACAGTGTCTAGAGCAGTAGCAAATACCCACAGAAAACCTCCCCTGTTCTCCAGCCTGGAAAGAATACCACTTCCTGCAGGACATATAGCAGCTGATAAGTACTGAAAGACTTGAGATTTTTTTAATAGAAGTAAACTACAAATCTCTGGCACTTTCAGGTATTGAAAAAAAATGAAATTGTCAGCCCCCTAAGGCAAGTTATTCAAATCAGCCCTCCATAAAAGTTAATAGAGAGGTCAATGCCACATGTGGCCTATATCAGTCCAGACCCAGGGACTATTATAAAATTCTACTTGATTTGCAACAGTCTCCTTTCTCCTTTTCTTGTTGTCTCCCTGCTTGATCAAGCACAGTTTTCACAGTTTAAGAGAGCACAGTAACGTAGACGGCAAGAGTGTTTTGTAGCAGAACTTAGTGAGCAGGATCGGCCTCCTTAGACAAAGCTGACGGAGGAGGAAGGCTCAGCTGTCAGCATCTTTTTGAAACTGTGCAGCATAATCCCTGCAGTCTAGGAGCTTTAGGAACAGAATAGTTTTACAGGATTGAGTTCATATTTATAATCTGACAGAATTCTTTAAAAACTAGAATATTTTCAAGAACATTAATTTGTATAAAGGCCTATAGCTTCTTTTCTCCATTGTTGCGGAGCTTTTCTTGCCGCTATTACAGCAGTGAGTCTGTGCATAGATAATTAATGAGGCTGTAAAGACCCTCCCTTGTGAGCTTTTATCCTGCACTGAATGGCTCTCTGGGAAGGCATGTAAGGGTCACAGACAGTGAAGATGTCACTGATTCCAAACAACTATATCTGTTTGGAGGGTAACACTAAGCTTTGGGGAGAACGTTTTACATTTTCAAACCCAGCAGCTTTAGGTTATGGTAATTTTCTTAATATAATTTAGCTATTTGCCAAAATTTTACTTTTGGCAACATAGACATGGTAAGAGTAGTCCTCTGCAAAATGAGCTTTAGGCTAATATCACAAGTAGCGTTTTCCAACCATGTTTTTTTGTGGATTTTCTTTTTCCACTACACTGTACATTATATATTTTTTTGTAGTTTTTTTTTTTTTTCCCCATTTGGGATGCTATATGCTCTAGGATATCTGCTTATACCTTCTTGTAGCTGATGTGAAGTACTTTCTTCTAGTATCTTAATCCACCCTGGTGGTGCTTTTATGAGGGCGAAAATCATACTTTAGATAAGCTGTAGCCGTGTCAAAGAGGCGTTGCCTAGAGCAATCGTGCAATGGCGTTCGTGCCGTCTCTGTGGTGTGTACTCTAAGTGCAGTCCCCGTCCTGAGCGCCGTTGCGCTCAGATCCCGGCCTTCTCCGACTAGCCAGGTGTGTCACTTCGCCTGCACGGGATCGGAGCGCAACGGCTAATGTGTGATGAGCACAAGCTGATTCCGGAAGCGCCCGGCACCTTGGTATGCAGGGGTGGGGGTGACAGGCAGGAGAGGCAGGGAAGGGCCATAAGGCGTCACATACACGAGGCAGGGGCGACACTTAAAGGACACACCACAGAGGCGGTGCAGACAAAGATACTTCATTGCAGCGGCGCCGGGGGGGTCATGAGGCAGCGCATGCGCACTTTCAGATAGCACTGTGGACAGAGGGCGGCAGGAGAGGGCGAAACGGGAGGCAAGGGGAGGACCCAGACCAACACCACACAGACAGCGTTGGCCTAGGGAACGATCGCTCTAGGCAACACCTCTTTGACAAGGCTACAGCTGTACTACAGTATGTTTTTTGCCCTCATAAAAGCAACACCAGCGTGGATAGATACCAGAAGAAAGTGCTTTACATCAGCGTCAAGAAGGTATAAGTAGTTGGGGGGGGGGGGGACCAAAAGTGGGTACAGAATCGCTTTAACTAGAGACTAATAGCAGTTTATAAGTACATCTATCCTGCTGGTATGTTCCCATAGTGCAGGGGTCCCCAAACTTTTTACACAGGGGGCCAGTTCACTGCCCCTCAGAGCAGTGGAGGGCCGGACTATATGCTACTGCTGTATCTGGTCTGCAGGGAGCCGTTCCTGCTGGAGGATGACACAGTCTCTGCCCATGAGGAGGAGGTGGAGTGGAGGATCGTACTGCTCGTCTGTCTCTGGTCTGGAGGAGGAGTATTGGGGGTGGCTTAGGATGGTGGATATGTAGTTCTACCGCAGCCACACAGGAGCATGCTGGGAGTTGTAGTTCAACCACAGCCACACAGGAACATGCTGGGAGTTGTAGTTCTACCAAAGCTAAACATGATCATTCTGGGAGTTGTAGTTCTACCTCAGCCACACATGAGCAGTAACACACACACATTCCACTAACACACACACACTCTCACTCCACTTACACACAGACATACACACAGGGCAGTATCAAGGTTTTTTGGTGATAGGCAAATCTTGATAAAAGCATCCCTAATGTCTCCCTGTGGTGTCCCCCCATTGTAATAATGTCTCCTTGCATTTCCCCCATAGTAATAAAGTTCCCCTGCATTGCCCCCATATGTCCCCCTGCATTTTTCCTATAGTGATAATGTCCTCCTGCATTGCCCCAACACATAAAAAAAACAAAACATTATACTCACCTAATCCTGGCATGGAGCCAGCCTTTCTCTCTTCTGGCTTCTTCTCACCTCTCCAGCCGCTGTAGGGATCCCCCCCCCCCCATCCCCGTCATCACTGCCAGTGTTAGACTGGGGTACCTGGGGCCCACCAGAGGAAATAATCCTTGGGGCCCACCAAAGAAGAATCAGTAAAAAGCGGCATACTGACCCGGACCTATTCTGAATTCATCTGGATCTGCGACAACTCCCTTGTACCCCCACTCAGAGCAGGCTGTGGCTCAGAGATAGTTCTACTGACTGACTGTATACAGTATACTGGTAGTTTGTGCCCATATGATGCAGCTGCACCCCATATAATCATTTTATTACCCCCTTCATCCTACTGCCCCTCCATCATCATACTACTACCCCTTTCATCCTCTTGCCCCTCCATCATCATACTACTACCCCCTTCATCCTCCTGCCCTCCATCATCATACTACTACTACCACCTTATCCTCCTGCCCCTCCATCATCATACTACTACCCCTTCATCCTCCTGCCCTTCCATCATCATAGTAGTTCCTCTCTCATCCCTTTGCCCCTCATCACCATACTACAGCCTCCATCATTCTCCTGCCCCTCCAACTGTATTTAAAACAAAAAAACAGCTATACTCACCTCACCTGTATGGTTGCTCTTGCCCCCCAGCGACTCCTCTCCCTCCTGTGTATCAGTGACATCAGTCGCGCTGACAGGGGGTGGGGCTTCCCGGGGCGGAGCTTCCCGGCACATACCCGGGACATGGTTGTGACAAAAGGGCCTGACAGCTGCTGCAGCGTCCAACGCTGGGGCCCACTGAGGACAGACAGCATCACTCTGCTGGATGGTCAGTGGGAGTGGGGGAGGGGCCCAGTCCGGCACTGATTACTGTGCCTGCTGGAGGATCCCTTTGCTGAGAGGCTGATGTGAGAGGTGAGATCCAGGGGGAGGGGGGCGCCGCCGAGGAGTGGGGTCCGTGGGGGGGCATTGCTGTCGCTGGCTGCGATGATGCTATGAGTCTGGGTGGCCGGGCACCGTCTATAGGAGGTGGAGAGAGGGAGTTTCTGCTACACTGAGGCGGGGGCCGGATAAATGGCCTCAGAGGGCCGCATGTGGCCCGCGGGCCGTAGTTTGGGGACCCCTGCCGTAGTGCATGGGGCACTAAGATGAAGGTAATTTTCTTATGAAATCTTGCCTTTATTCACTATGTAAATTAGATGGTTTGGTGCACTGGGGGCGGGACTACTACCTTCAACATGCCAATCCCCCACGTCGGCCTAATACTCCTAATGAATATTCATCCTGTGCCGCCTCTATATTCATTAGGAGGGTGGACCAGATGCATCAAACTCCAGTGCATCAAACCCACTCATTTATATAGTTAACAAGGGCAAGACTTCCTGAACACGGCACTGAGAACCAATGTAAGAAAATTACCTTCATCCTCGGCACCTTGTGTGCTATCAGTACAAAACAGCAGATTGGAGACTTCTAATCTGCTATTAGCTTCCCTTTAACCCATTGTTGACTGCCAATATGCCTTTTTTAAGGCAGCTCAGTGGTCATTACGCATAGAGTGGGCCCAGGAGCGCTATATGGGGCAGATGCCTGGGGCACCTTCCCCAAATAAAAAAAAGTGAAATTAAATAATCATATTCAGTATTGCCAAATATTAAAATATGTTACTGGTCACAGTGAACGGCATCAATGAAAAATTATAACATTACAATTGCCATTTTTTGGCCATATCATGTATCGGAAAAAAAATTGAATAAAAAGTGGGGAAAAAAAGCATATCCCCAAAATATACTAATAAAGACAACAGATCTTGGCACAAAAAATATTGCCTATCTATACTGTTTAATAAACACACACACACAAAAAGTTCTATGGTAAATAAGTCAGAACAAGTTTAAAATTTTTTACAGTTGCATAAATTAGGTATTGTTGTATTCATACTAATCTGTAGAACAAAAATGATGTATTATTTTTACTGCAAAATGATTGATGTAAAAATAAAATGCAGACAGTTCTCTATGAGTTTCAGTCGTTCAAAGTGCAAAAAGTGCAAAAGTCGTGCAAAGGGGAAAGAGTTAAAGAAAATAGTAGAAGAGGGGAAGCCTTACGGCATTAATCCAGGGGGTTGTCCTTCAACAGAAATCCTATATTAGCCAAAGGCAAGAAGAGTGACTCTGTTCTGGAAGGGGTATGTTCACACATGGCAGATTTCAGAAAATACAGAATAAGGCTGTGTTCAGACTTCGTATGAGTCCGGCCGTTCCGTGAACCGGCTGGTCCCAGAAAAGATCATCCTGGCCGTTACTGCAGTACCGGCTGGATGATCTTAAGCGCCGTTAAGTTCTGATGCGGGCGCATCCGATAGCACCCGCATCAGAGCTCCCCACTGCACATAATGGAGCGTGCAGCCAGAGCCGCTCGCTCCATAGTGTGCACTGACAGGGTTTCCTGCGGCTGCTATCCTGCGTCCGGGATCCCTTCAGCCTGCAGGACTACGTAAGTTCCGTGGAAATCACAGGAACAACGACCGTGATTTTCACAGAACTTACGTTGTGTGAACATAGCCTAAAAGGTGATTATGTAGATTATTATGTATTTTTGTTGTTATACCTGTACGTGTTGCTGTACCTGTGCATATACTATTTAAAATGTTATTCACGCTGTGTTAACACAATTGAGTAACCATGAGTAAGGGCGCATTGTTTGAAATGCGCCAGTGTTTTTTTCTATAGACATCAATGTTTTTTATTATGTTCTAAATAAAATAAAAAAAATGGGATTTCACTATTCGGAGGATATCCTTTATCTATTCACATTGCTGAAAATATCTATAGGGTTTCAAAAATCCCATGCACATATAATGGAGTAACACCATAAAGAGCTTGGAAGGAATTTTTTCTATGTGTGATAATATCCTTATGTGTTGCAGTCCCCCCTGGAGATATAAGCTGATTGTCGGGGATCTTAGCTGTACGGTGACTGCATTTAGTTTTACCCACAAACTGAAATGTGGCCGTCTTACGATCAAGGTAGAAATTGGTCAAGATAAGAGTTTGAGCTTTGATCGGATCCTGTAAAAACTTTCATAAACCCAGCCTTTGTCTGCAACAATTATTCATCCTATTACAGGACGGATCTAACATTTATAATAATAACTGCATATTTAGTTGCAGCAGAGAAATTGAATATAATAAGAATGTGATTTATTTTCTGTTCCCAGCTTCTTTAATGAAGAAAATCTATTGTTAGAACTGTGGTGAGAGGAGTTGCTGTTGAGTCACGTAAAAAGTATGCAGTGGAGTTAAAGAAGGAGCAGCCGTGCTATTAAGCTTTTATTATATTTTTGATTAAGATGTTAACACAACAAATATTACCATGTGCTCTCGGGAGGGTTGGAGATATTCACGCTTTAATAACACAAAATGAAAAACAGCAAGGAAGATGGATTGAAAATGGTGCCCTAAAAAGGCAATATTTCCCACCCTGCAACTCTAGTTTATTATTAAGTAGATTACATTTTTTCACATTGACATTTTTCACCAAATTTGGTAGAATGTGAAGACCAAGGATAATGCAAACGGCTACAGGTCACAGCTGATGGGTTACCATTCAGTAAGTGGCTTTTCGGTCACTTGCCTCAGTGGTCTCTTCTTCCGTGTACTATACTATATGTAAACCAACCAGTCAAGTGAATGGCTGCAGGATCATGTGCACTATGCACGACACATCATCATAGCACTTCTGATGGAGGACACCAAAGTGGCATCAAGCTGAGGGGTTAGTACATTTTTCTTTTAGCCCCAACTTCTTTCCTGAAGTCATCTTTATAAACATTTCGGAAAACGCCTCTAAATTTAGAACACCACACAGTGTTAGGGCCCTATTTCACGGAACGATAATCGTTAACGATAAACTATGTCAAACAACCTCTATTGCGAACGACCTGAACGATGATCTTTACTTATGATCGTTCTTCTAGTCATCTTGTTGTCACTACTGCGAACAACCAAACGACGTCTTATTCCATGAGGACGATTTGCAAACAAGCAACGATAAAAGTAGGTCCAGGTCTCATTAAGCGATCAACGATTTCTCATTCGTCGTTTAATCGTTAACTGCTATTCAACCGAACGATTATTGCTTCATTCCGAACGATTTAACGATTATCCAAATGATAATTGTCCCGTGGAATAGGGCCCTTACACAACTAAACTTTGGGGGAGATTCATCAAACATGGTGTAACGTGAAACTGGCTCAGTTGCCCCTAACAACCAATCAGAATCCACCTTTCATTCCTCACAGACTCTGGAAAATAAAAGGTGGAATCTGATTGGTTGCTAGGGGCAACTGAGCCAGTTTCACGTTACACCATGTTTGATAAATCTCCCCCGTTGTCTGTAAAAATCAGGTTTAGGGTATGTTCACACTGAGCAAATGTGGCGGAATCCCACCTGCCTCTGCTCAAAGAAATGACATGTCGATTCTTTGAGCGGAGGAGAGCAAAGGCGCATGAGCCTTCCCATAGAGATGCTGTTTGACAGGCGGGATTCCGCGGTGGAGAGTTCAACTGGGGAATTCCCCCACATTTGCTCAGTATGAACATACCCTTAGATGCACATCCGCTTACTCATGTTAACAGACAGCGTGTAATGTTATATCTTTCATGCAGAGGCCACTTCAGGAGAGATAAGTGCCCGCACAGACCTTCCTCAGAGGTAACAGCTGACTTCCAGCAGGGATAAATGTGTCTGTCCCGTTGAGATAAATGTGAAACATTACTGAGTGCGCTGTGTGACCTATGAAAAGGTCATTCCACAGAGAGACGCTACTGTCTCCTCTATCTACTGGTGTCACATGTCGCTGCAATGCTGTACAGATCACTTTACAGCAGCATCTATTTATCACCAAAGACACAGCAGGAAGTCTCGGCTAAATAAAAAATGTGAAAAAGCGTCTAAAAATTCTTTGAAAACATGTTTTAAGTGAATGTACCATCAATTCTTTTTTTGAACCGCGTCTTGGTCTGTGTCATAGAGGGGGGGGGTTTCCTACCACTGGGGGCAGGGCTTGGCAATAGAACGGCGTGTACGCAGGAACTGGGCTGGGTTTAAAAAAAAAAAAAAAAAAAAAAAGACCGCAGCATTGGTTTCTCCGTGTCAACACCGTTCTATTCATGTGCAACATTTAAAGTGAATGTACCTAATGGTACATTCGCTTTAACACGATACATTATTTAAACAGTAAGTGGGACATTTACTAAGGAGTCTAATAAGTGCAACTATTCTAATGGGGATTGGTGTGTATTTTGTTCTAATATCTTGTGATTCATTAACATGTAGTACTGCCATAGTAAATGCATCCAAATAAAAAGGTGCAACAATGAAAATATTGTGCAGTTTTATTCACCTGGTTCTGACCAGACGTAAGCTTGCGCCTGTTTATGCGACTTTTTTAAAAGTCGCAAATGATAAATTGGGCGCTAATCCTGGATTATGCAAACTGTTGGGTGAATACTTAAAACAGGCAGATTAAAAAAAAAGTCACATCTAAAAACATTCACCTGTCAGATAATGGTTCATAAATAGAACGTAGACCAAAAATGGGTGAAAAATGCAATTATTCACCAAAAATAAGGCGCAAACCCCTTGATAAATGTCCTCCTAAGTCATTTTTTGATGATTTACACAGTTTGTGTTTCCAGAGGTAGTTTGGAGCTGAGAATAGACTGCATTTACGGTATGTTCTATGTCAATCCCTTCACAGGCGGATATATCTCATAAATGTTCAAAATAACATCAGTAACGATTGACCGGGGCAGCTCTTATAGACAGGAATATGACATCATAACTGTGTTGAATGGAAAATCATTGAGTCCATTATAAAAAAATAAAAAAAAAAGACACATCCAGCAGCCATAATGCTTCAGTGCAGGTAGCAATGTGTATATACATGAATCTCTATCTAGTGAGAGACAGAAACAGGCAGACAGGAGTATATTTAATTAATCCAGGATCAGTTTATACTAAATGAACAGAACTCATTTGACATTACAGAATGTTACAAATGTCAAATGAATAAAGTCAATGTGCTGAAACGCCATTTATTTTCAAAATTAAAATGTAAAAAAATGCCACAAGCTTGTGGGATTTGAGATGTCGGATGTAAATTCATACGTGCAGACTAGCTGAGCTGTTGGGGGAGAGACACCTGCGAGACCAAAAGGCAGCAATGGTAAGGCACTGACAGCTTTTCATTAGGCATTCTTGTTGTATTTAAAGGGAAACTAACAGCAGGTTTGAAGATTCTAGCCATTATGTATCCATAGTTCACAGAGCACTGGCGGTGATGGGTATTTTCTTACCTCCATCCACAGCGCCATTTTCACAAAATCGTCACTTTAATGAATATGTAAATTAGGCGGTTTGGTGTTCGTATTATACAGAGGATACTTTGCAGCGATATCACTCTAAGGGTCTTATTACACAAAGCGATTTTTAACGACTAACGATAAACGATCACAAACGAGATTGTTTACCGTTAAAATCTAATCGTTCACCATACGACACAGAACGATAGTTGTTAGTTACGATCGTTACTATGATCATTTACTCGGTCTGATCCCAGCAAAACAATGAACAAAGTGCAATTTCACGGAACGATTAGTGAAAAAACGCGGAACTTGAGCGAACGAATGTGGAATTACAGCGAACGATTAGCGATGATTTTATGTTCAGATCTAAATAAACGATCAACTATACACGAACGATTTTTCGTTGCCTGCAATCACACAGAATGATTATCGTTTAAATTCGAATGATATAACGATTTTTCGCACAATAATCGTCCCGTGTAATAGGGCCCTAACTCTTATGACTAGAATGTCAGATACATAGGTCAGCCAGCGGGTTGGTACTTATTAGTACACCAAACCACCTAATTTACATATCGATCAAAGGGGTTATCCAGCGAAAACCTTTTTCTTTCAAATAAGTTGCTTTCAGAAAGTTATATAGATTTGTAATTTACTTCTATTTAAAAAACTCAAGTCTTCCAATACTTATCAGCTGCTTTATGTCCTGCAGGAAATGCCGTTTTCTTTTAAGTCTGACACAGTGCTCTCTCTGCTGCCACCTCTGTCCTAGACCGGAACTGTCCAAAGCAGAAAATCCCCATAGAAAACCTCTCCTGCTCTGGACAGCTCCAGTCTCAGACAGAGGTGGCAGCAGGGAGCACTGTGTTAGAATGAAAAGAAAACAACATTTCCAGCAGGGCATACAGCAGCCGATAGTATGAGAAGACCTGAGATTTTTAAATAGAAGTAAATTACAAATCTATATAAAACTTTCTAAAACCAGTTGATTTGAAAGAAAAAGATTTTTACTGGACAACCCCTTTAAAGTGAAGAGCTTGCAATCCTGTGTTCCGTGCACTATGGGAACATAACAGCAGGTTAGAGTCTTCTAACTGTTAATTTGTCTTTAAGCTTTCTTCATTTAGTCTTCACAGGTTATCGCACAAATGTTCTGCTAAGTATCCGCATTAGGAAAGACCTGTGATCACTGCAGAATCTAAACTTACTTAACAGAATAACAAAGTCTACCACGCTCATGCATGTACAGGAGGAGACAAATTTAATTTTTCGAGCTATAATTACAACACTATTATTTTTTAAAAAATAAATAAAGCTGCATCATAGTTAAAGGAGAAGTCTGATGAAAAATTTTATTGAAGTATTGTATTGCTCCCCAAAAGTTATACAAATCACCAATATACACTTATTACGGGAAATGCACATAAAGAGCTTTTTTTCCTGCACTTACTACTGCATCAAGGCTTCACTTCCTGGATAACATGGTGATGTCACTTCCTGGATAACATGGTGATGTCACTTCCTGGATAACATGGTGATGTCACTTCCTGGATAACATGGTGATGTCACAACCTGACTCCCAGAGCTGTGCGGGCTGTGACTGCTGGAGAGGATGATGGCAGAGAGACACTGAGGGACACAGGGCACTAGAGGGACACTGAGCATCCCTCTGCCATCATCCTCTCTAGCAGCCACAGCCCGCACAGCTCTCGGGTCGTGACATCACCATTTTATCCAGGAAGTGACATCACCATTTTATCCAGGAAGTGAAGCCTTGATGCAGTAGTAAGTGCAGGGAAAAAAGCACTTTATGAGCATTTCCCATAATAAGTGTATATTGGTAATTTGTATATCTTTTGGGGGGGCAAAACAATACTTTGATTAAAAATTTTCGCTGGACTTCTCCTTTAGGAATCTACTACAAATATTCGGATGTCTCTGCTCACAGAATAAACATATCTGAGAATGCTAAACACAATAAACATTTGCATTCTATGTATGATAATGTATAAATTATTAAGAGTGAATAAATTAACAAGAGTGAATAAATAACACCTAGTAATACAAAGGGAATTGTATACAAGCATGTCCTAGCATGACTAGGACACACTGTAATATCTGGAAATGTTCAGTTACTAAATACATTAGACATAAACATAATCAATTTCTTGAACAGATAATTAAAATATAGCCGCCATTAGGAAAGATTTCCCTGGGAAACAACTGTCACGCGGAGGAAAAAAAGTAAACCGCCTCGTCTTGGACGGCTAAATTCTCAGAGGAAATGCTCCCGGTTTCTGAAGGATATAAATAGAAGATGTAGAAATAGGAGGGAACAAAGTGTCATGATTTAAAGAAAGCAGAACACAAATTTATACAAATCAATTCAAGGGCTTTGGAAATCTGTAAAGGACAAGTAAAAGGTGGTTTTATTCTGGTTATTGACACAGACACTCGTTTGTATTTCTCTGTGGACGCTGCTTTATCCTCCCAAAGTGGTTAAAAAATAAATAAATATGTAAAGCATGTCACCATGTCAAAAAACACAATACATTCCCATAAGAAAACACCTCTTACAGGGACTATTCCAATCTCATTTAGGCCACCCCCCTCTTTTTTCATCTCTGGTGTTTCAGATCTTCTTCACAAGTTACGGTATATGATTTTTTTTTCATCATGTAATTCCAGGATTTGTGTTAACCCCTTAAGGACCGAGCAGATTTTTGTTTTTGCATGTTTGTTTTTTATTCCTTGTGCTTAAAAGGCCGTGGCGCTTGAAATTTCTCACCTACAGTCTTATTTTTCGGCAACACCAATTGTATTTTGCAATGACATGCTTAATTTTTCCATAAAATATGCTGCAAGAAAAAAAAATGGACAATAGGAAATAGCTTTTTATAAAAAAAAATATGTGCAGTGAAATGAAAAAAGCTATTTTTTTTTCCATTTTGGGGGTTAGCTGCGTTCCCTGGCAGCTGATAGCAGCCGGGAGCCACGCAGTTCAGAGCAGGGTCCTTCCTGAAAAAATTATTTCAGCAATTTTGGATTTTGGCGGGTTTTTTTTAACTTACTCTGTTTATTAAGCAAAATCAGGAATGTGATCATTTAAAGGTTTGGGCGATACTGCATGCCATAATGCCAAGGATGTTTGTTTTCTGTGTTTACATTTTTTTTTACAAAAAAAAAAGAAAAAGGAAGTTGGGGGGGGGGTGTTAGAATTTTGGATGTGTGTATATATAAATATAAAATAAATAAAATAAATATTATTTATTTATATATATATATATATATATATATATATATCCCCCTTTAACTTTTGTAGTCCCCCGGGGGATTGCTAAGAGTAATATATTGCTTCTAGGGATCAATGCAGTACCTATGTGCTGCATTGATCCATCAGATCGACATTAGATTGTTTTAGCCTGCTAGAGACAGGTTGAAGCATTTGTCGATGTCAGGCAGCCCCCCCCCACCCGCCGCAACATCAAAGGGAGCCCATCTTAAACACTGCATAACCGATTAGATACGTAGCACCCATTTAAATAACACTGACAGTTTTGAGCGTCTGAAAGGTTAAAGCGCAACTATAATTTCAGTAGCCAAAAAATGAAATTCCTCAAATAAAAAGCCCTCGTGTTACCTTTTAAAAAGAGCCCTAAACTGCGTTGATAGCCTGTGCGCTCGCTGAGATATCCCCAGTTGTTTGGCTCAGAAGAATAAATTAATTTTTCTTCTGGCTGACTGAATGTGGGCGTGGCCTATCCCTCATCTCCCTGGCTGCGTCCTTCTATCCACTGACCAGCACCTTAGCAGATGTATCACACATAGCAGGATCAGATAGAGCCCCAACATACAGTATCACAATGTAAGATTAGATACAGAGCCCCAGTAGATGGTATCACACACATTGGGATTAGATACAGTCATCTGCTCTCATTACACTGTAGGATAATGTCAGCTATGGAGGTGGCGGCACCTGCTGCAGACATCTGATAGTGAATGTTATATGTACTATGGAAGGACTGTGTTGTGCTGGGACTTGTAGTCCTCCCCTCAGTGACTCACCCACTCTCCCTCATGCAGTACATTGGAGCCATGGTGGCATGTCCCCCCTGGGTGAAGCTCTGGAAACACTTGTCCCTCCATCCAGCTCTTCCCCTGCGCTGCTCCTCACACACAACACCCTCAGCTCTGCTTAGTCACCTCTGTGAGGGGAGGGGGGAGAACTTGCTGCTAGGAGGTGGGGGAGGAGGTTCTGTTTACGTCTGTGTCAGGGCTGTTATCTGATCCTCCTGTCAGAGTCCGTACACTCAGGACGGATCTGCAGGGAGGGGGCGTGTCCAGCAGGAATGCAGAAATAAGTCAGAGCCAGACAGAGCTGTAAGGGGATAATCAGCCTTATGTATTTAAAAAACTGTTCATTTTAGGTTATTAATGTGTATTGCAAAAAGTCTTATCATGACCTAAGCTAACTAAAACTGAATGGTCAAAATATTTTATAGTTGCGCTTTAAATAGCTGGGACAGATGATTGGTTCATGACGGCTATCAGTAGACGTCCCCAGCTGCTGATAGCAACCAAGAGGTGCCATGTATAGTGTGGGCTCGAGTCCTGAATCCCCTCTATACTATGTTCATGGCATCAGGACAAGAATGCTCACCCTATGTCGTTTACTGGTTAAAGTATAGGGGGCAAAAACTTTACAGGCACATTTTTTTTCTCCCATAGAAGTCTGCTGTGATAAAACCCTCAAACGCAAAGCCTGCCGAGACTCTGCAAAAGTTACTTCAGGAGATGTTTCATATAACTATTGGCCTAAAGCTTTGGCTATCCAGGCATGATGAGAGTTGTAATTTTGCAACAGCTGGAGGGCCAAGGTTCCCTACCCCAGCTCTACCCAGTATTGAGGCTGTCAATCTATTGCAGCAGGAGGAGGAGGACAACAGGGGATGGAAATGCACTTGGGCACTTGAGGCCCTGGCCCTGTCCTTTGGGAACTTGCATATATGAAAAGAAAAGAAAAAATCTGAAGGTGCTGCTTTTAACCCCTTCTTGGCCCTGTAATTCGTTACACAATGAGGAAAAATATCCAACAGATTCCCTTGAAGCAGCCTCTCTTACCTTCTCTCGTTTCCCTCCACTAACAAATCTCTGGATGTCTCCTCAAGGACATGACTGCTCCAGAACAGCTGTATCCATTAGACCATACAGCTAAAAGTGATGTGCGAGTTCAATGAATTTATCAACATTACTATTTTATCTTATCAAGAGGGATCGGAACAATGATAATGTATGGATGGAGTAATACAGAGAAGGTAAAGCAGCTGTCCAGGACAATTCTAAGGACAGGTAATTTTTATGTCAGTGAAGCCTAAAAAGTGTAGGGGGAAAAAAAAATAAAAAAGTGCTGTCTACTGTTTTCTATTGTCTGTAGTTTTTTTATGCAGACTGCCTCTATGCTGCCTTAGGGCCCTATTACACGGAGCGATTATCGTTAGAAAAATCTATAGATCGTTCGTAATTGAGCGATAATCGCTTCGTGTAGTAGAAAACAACGATTAAACGAGCAACAAGAACTCATCGTTCAGTGTAAGACGTTATTCGGTCGTTCACAGTAGCGTCAGATGCAGTAGCGTCGACAGGACGACCGCAAGAACGATCATAAGTAACAATCATCGTTCCATGCAATGGGGTGAAAGATTTCAGGTCGTTCACCATAGCGGTCGCTTGAGATTGTTTATCGTTAATCGTCAAAAAAAAATTGCTTTGTGAAATAGGACCCTTAGGCTATGTTCACATTACGGAAGAGACCGGCCATTCCGGTCTCTGAAAAGATCATCCCGGGCAGTACTGCAGTACCAGCTGTATGATCTTTAGCCCAGCAGAGTTCTGATTCGGGCGCATCAGAGCGCGCCCGCATCAGAACTCCCCATTGCACACAATGTTGCGTGCGGCCGTAGCCGCACGCTCGATTGTGTGCTCTAACAGGGCTTTCTACAGCCCCTATTCAATGAATAGTGGCCGCAGAAAACTGACATCTCAGTTGTTTGCGGCGCCGCTAGGGATCCCGGCCGGAGCGTATACTATGTGTATATGCTCTGACCGGGACCCCATAGACGGCAATGTAACGTACATTTTCATACGTATATTTTCCATGTGGTTTTACGATAATATACGTTGTGTGCACATAGCCTTACACTGTACACTTTTTAAAAGTATATGTTAATTTAAAAAAAAAAAACAGACAAATGAAGTGGACAGCCACGCAATCTGGGACTTTAAAGGTAACTATATTATATATGTTACTGGTGAAAGGGTAATAACTAGAGATCTGTTATGAAGCTTCCAAGCATGGGTAACAGCACATATGGTGAAACCTAACTACCAAAGTCATAGGATTTACAGCATGAGCCGTCAAATCTTCCTGTCATGTTGGTGTCTGCTCTGCTATAATTCAGCCTGAATCGCACAGCTTGCAGGAAGAGTCCTCCCACAGTCAGAGCTGCTGACCTCATCTGGGATGGACAGGTCCAGAATCTTTATTTTAATCATATTGACAGCTCACACTGGGAGTAATTACAACAATCAGACTCAATTCCAGACCTCCTGTTTCACATACAATGCAATTTCTCAGACTGAAAATGAGCTGTAGATGATATATCACAATTCAGAAAAAGCGTACAAAGATGCTTGCGTAAAAAAAACAAAGAGCTTAAAAGCTTCCGAGAGCTTGGGATTCAGCAGCGGCACAAAAAAAGATTTATCAGCGGTTATAGAGACTTGTTAAGAGAAAAAGGCACTAAAAAAATATTTTAAGAGATGTTCAATTATAATGTTCCAATGTAAAAGTAGAAAAAAATAAATAAATAAAAAAGTCTCCATTTTAGAGATGTTAGTGGAAGTTGCTGCAGCTAGAACTGTGTAATTTGCACTGGCAACATGACTAATTGAATTAGACAGGCATTTGCCCAGTAGGGGTAAAGAAACATTCATATTAAAAGTGAATGTACCAGCACGTACATTGCTTTAAGATTTTAACACCAACAGACTGGTGTCGGCACGGGGGATGTCGGTGCAGCATACTTTTTTTTAACCCATGCACCTCGCCGGTCTATTCCAGGTAATCGACCCGGCCCAAAGTACTGGCCGCCCCCAGTGGGAGGAAACCCCGACCCCACTGTGACGCGGCTCCATTAGAATCAATGGAGTTACATCACTGATGTGTCACAGAAGGGAGGAAGTTTCCTCACACTGGGGACGGGCCAGCCCATCTGCAGTACTTCAGGCTGCGCCGGTGACCGGGAATAGACAGGTGCCATTCATGGGAACCGGGCCGCGGTTTAAAAAAAAAAGGACTGCAGCACTGGCGCCATTCTATTGATGTTAAAATCTTAAAGCAATGTACCTGCTGGTACATTTGTTTCGAAAGTTACACTGTCCCCCCCCCCTTTTTGCATTCTGACTTCTCTACACAGGTGTAAAGGGTAAATTTAGCAGTTTTCATACCTTATTTTATATCATACCTCATGGTGCTTGTTCCAGTAAAAAGTGACCTTTATTCATCAGCAGATTGTAAGTAGGCCCCTAAGTGATGTCATCTAATAACAACAGTTTTCTTCTTCTTTGGCATTGTCACTGGAGTTGGGTTTTGAATCACTGTTCCAACTCATGTATATTTGTTAGGCATTAGTTTCTATGTATCAGACTATATTTTGGCAATAAGAGACAAGAGCCAGCCATTCATGAATTTATATTTTTTTAATTTATGGACTTGTTATACTTACCTTAATACGTGGAGGAAAGCCTTGAATACTAAATGATTAAAGTTGTTTCTTATGAGTTGTTTCTTACCCATATTATATTAGTCCTGTAAACTGTGCGTAGTTGGGAGTTATCATGGCACAGACAGTGGATGTGAATGTTCCATTCAGTAAGCTGCATTTTCTAAGTCCGCGCGCATGCGCGGGTTTGATTACATTGCGGTTCTGGATGCACTTAATGGCAAGCTAGAGTCCTAAGTCGGCATTCTACATGGAATATAACTCATTTCCCACGCAGGCGTTGTGGTGACATTAAATGCGGGTTGATTTCTAAGCTTGCACGCGTGTGCGAGTGACCACGTCATGGTGAGGTCTTTTCCTTGCGACAGGGACGCCATTTGATGATGGTCCTTTAATGACTGTGATTGGCTATCAGTGCCGTTTAGCGCATTGGCCGAGATACGGGCAGACTGATTTGTCCGTCATCCGTCTGTAGGCGGACCCCTGCGATGACGCAATCGGGATGCATGTAGGTGAGTGGTGGAAGCATCTGTCGTTTACTTAGCAGGGTTCGTCCTCTGTTCACTAACTTGATACGGGTGTTTAGATAGGCTATTGGTTGTCTCCGCCTCCAAAGTCTGACTGTTACCTAGATTATAAAAGACCAAACGATGCCAGGGGCGCCGCCATTTGCCCTACACCTGAAGACGCTCCGTTTAGGAGTGAAACTAATTGTGGAGGCGGTGTTTTGATTTTAATTCTAACTCCACAGTCCTGTGTTGCATAGATAGTCTGCAGCTATCTTAGTGTTCTGGTGTACCACTAGTCAGTGGACGTATACATACATTAATTGGACTGTGGGTTAGTGTTTTTAACTCACAATTTCACATTATTACTTTTACAGATTATAAATTAAAAGTTAAATTTTTTTTGTTATACGGGGATATTCAGGCTTATCTGGGCCCATGGCCCTTTGTGTTGCCAAGTTATTAGTCAAATAGCCTGGAATCCCCGATTAGTAAGGCACTATTTATTTATTGCGTTGTTTAAGTGATGTCATCGGCACATAGAGTTTTAGGCTAGCTTGTTGTGCAAGGGGGCGGGGCCCATGTGCCAATGACATCACAGGGCGGGGCCGATGGTGGTGTTGTGGCCAGGTCTAAGTCGCGCTGTAGTGCTGAAGCCCCGCCCACTTAGCACAAACTGCAGTTGACAAAAGATCACTTTTTACTTGAACAAGCACCATGACGGATTATATAAAATTGGGTATAAAAACAAAATTTACCTTTTACATTTATGAAGAGAAGTCAGAATGCAAAAAGGAGGTGACAGTGTCACTTTAAGCCCAGTGTAATAAAGGGCACATAATAAGAATATTACAGTATACAATAACTCCGAAGCTGTATGTAAAAAAAAAAAAAAAAATATATACTTCTATGACTTTCTAGTTGTAAACTGTGCTTCCCTTCAGAGATTCTCGCCTCTACCTCATCTAAGGAGCACTTTTCTCTTGTATAGTGTATTCATGCACATTTTTATGTATAGCACAGATGGTAGAGGTGTACAAATGTACAACCTTAGCAATTCTATACTTCTTTATGGAGGTCCATTGGGATAGTCAGAATCTTGGAAGTCTGTATTATATGTCACATTGATGTTACCAATGTCTTCTTTCTCCTTGCAACTACCGAGTTGTTTCCTCACAAAAGTCAGTGGCCACATGGTGAGTTTTCCTTCTAAAATGTTGTATATCTCAGTAACACAACTAAGTTGTATTGAGGGATTTGATGCAGATGTGCTGAGAAAACCGAAAAGCTAAGAGCCGATAAGCTGTATAAGCCCTCTTCAATTAGCTCTGTACTACTCACTATTTCCTTTCACATCAACTGGTGTCGTAAAGTTATATAGATTTGTAATTTACTTCTATTTAAAAATCTCGTCTTCCCATACTTATCAGCTGCTGTATGCCCTGCAGAAAGTGCTGTATTCTTTTTAATGTGACACAGTCATCTCTGCTGCCACCTCTGTCCGAGACAGGAACTGTCCAGAACAGTAGCAAATCCCCATAGAAAACCTCTCCTGCTCTGGACAGTTCCTGTATCGACCAGAGATGGCAGCAGAGAGCACTGTGTCAGACTGAAAAGAAAACATTTCCTGCAGGACATACAGCAGCTGATAAGTACTGGAAGTACTGGTTGATTGAAAAAATAAATTAATAATAATAATAATAATAATAATAATAATAATGTTACATGGACAGTGTCTGATGTTTCCTGAGACTATTGATACGAGAAACATCTCATCCTCTATGATACAAACATAGCCAAAATCTATTTGCTACACATGACTAAATTAAAATGTGCAAACACACACACACACACAAACAACCCACCCACCCAGCAGGTATGCCGGGTGTACTATAAGTCAATCACATTGCAATTTTCTTATTTTTATTGTCTGACTTGATGTCTATTGGAAAATTAGACTTTTTTATGTTTGGGTGTTTTGGAGTCCACAAGGGGGGGGGGGGGGGTGTTCATTTTTTTTGCACTTTGAGGTAACCACCCACAGTCCTCCTTTATTACTCTTTTACATAATAGGAGTGACTACTGCTGCATTTACACGGAACGATTATTGTTCCAATTTTCACGATAACGATCGCATTTGAGCGATAATCGGCTGGTGTAAACACAGTGAACGATCCATGTAAATGAAGATAATGAAAGTGAAGGGAATTACAGATAAGACGGTTCATTAATCTATAACAAACCTGATGCAACAATGTAGCTATAGACCTTCAGGCCAGCCTGTTCCAATGGTCGGCGAGGTGGGGGGCCTATGTGACTATGACATCATGGGGCAGGACCGATGATGGTGCTGTGGGCGGGGATAAGTGGTGCTGTTGTTGTGAAGCCTCACACACTTAGTACAATCTACAGTTGATAAAAGATTACTTTTTACTTGAACAAGCACCATGACGTATGATATAAAATAAGATTCTCAAATCATCGTTGGTCATTCACTAAAAATTCGCAAATGGCTTGTGTAAACAGTCTTTCACCGATTTACCCTATGTGTGAAATAGGCTTAAGCAATCTTAAAACAATCGCAATAACAGATTTTCCCAGAAATATATTGTTCCCTCTAAACGCTGATCGTTATAAAAAACACATCGTTATTTCAAAATCGTTAATTGTTCGATTGGGCGAATTATTATAAGTAAATGAAAGTTTGGGGAATTACAGATAAGATGGTTCACTAATCTAAAACAAACCTGACGCAACAATTTAGTTGTAGTTATTTAACCCAAAGATGTATGCAAAAATTGTTTGCAAAAAGTACATATCTAAAGTCTGAGCCATACACCTTATAATAAGCAACAACCTGGAGAGTGCCGTATCCTTTGTATTATTAAACCTTAGTTGCTGCATAAGGCCTAGCTTCCAGCTTCTAGACGTTCTTGCTTTCTCTTCAACATGCAACTTATTGTGGCAAAAGTTAAGACTCACTTCCATGAATTGTCTACTAAATATTAACAATATCCGGCAAGGCCAAATTTCACTTAACCTGATGACTGAATAGAGAAGATACTATTTTAGATTTCCTCTTGTGGATTCGTGAAATAATTGGCTTTTCCTAGAATGTTCTGGCACCAAATCCAGTCTCTAATGACTCTATTCCCAGGGAGCTTGTTCATTAATGCCTGCGTTTTTCTTTTGATAAATTGGCTATGGATGCCAACGCTCCCAGTCTTATGAAGGATGTTAATTCATAATATACCGACAATTACAGAATGTGCAACTTAGCTACGCCTAGCAGACGCTTACAAAGAATACCTAACGTAACACTTCACAGAAAGTCTCTATCGACCAGTCAACTGGACTATTTTCTCTGTTCTGCTCGTTTTTTGTGTGTGTAAACTTACATTTATGAAAAGTGACAAAATGTAAACAATGTTATAACAAGAAGGTCAGAGGTGATGCCATATTGCCCATGGGCCCACTTTTTTTATTTACAGAAGTTTCTAGTCTTACTCCTAAGTTGGCCTGCATGTCCCTGACCTTCTCTCACTCTCTCCTTCCAACCTACCAACTCTTTCTGCAATAAACAATACAGCACCTCCTTACAGCAAGTCTCAATACCTTTCCCCTGTGATCACAGAGGCCTTTTCCTAGTGGCCACCAGTATAGATGAGAAAACTTCGTATACACTCGGGTTCGACCTCTCGGCATACGACTACTGGTGACTTAAAGGGGTTATCCAGCGCTGCAAATACATGGCCACTTTCTTCCAGAGACAGCCCCACTCTTGTCTCCAGCTTGGACGGGGTCTTGCTGTTCAGTTCCATTGAAGTGAATGGAGCTTGATTGCAAACCACACCTGAACTGGAGACAAGAGTCGTGTTGTCTCTAAAAGAACGTGGCCATGTTTTTGTAGCACTGGATAACCCTTTTAAGAAGTTGGATGCAGCCCTAAGACTGCCGGTAATACATGAATACAACCATAAGCCTTAGGCAGTATCCATGTTTTCCAGGACTCCCTAGGGCTGCATCCAGCTTCTTCAGCCACCAATAATCAAATGCAAAGAGATAAAGTTTGGACAAATCTGAATTTACCCAAAACTTGCTCATCTCTAGTCACCAGGACTGTGAAGTTGGGAGGTTTTTTTTTTTAAAAAAAAATTGATTAGCATTGAGCAACTCATTTAGCAAACAGCTTGTTTAACTATTTACTTCCAAAGAAAAAGAAATGGTTGGTGTTACCATTTTACCACAGCATATGTATTAGGCTGGGTTCATCACACTACGTTTTTTTTCATCCGTTTTTTAATAAAAAATGGATGAAGAAACAGATGGAAAAACTGATGCATTTGTGTGCATTCGTTTCGATCCACTTTTCAATTGACTTCCATAAAAAAAAAAATTCTAAATGAATCCATTTTTTTTTACCATATGTGATTGACCACATTTTTGTGTACGTTACAAAAAACGGATCCGTTTAGAATCTCTTTTTTCATAATGGAAGTCAATCGAAAAATGGATCGAAATGGGTGCACACAAATGTATCACTTTCTATCCTTTTTTATAAAAAAAAAAAAAAGATTAAAAAAAAAAAAAAAAAAGTGTGAACCCAGTCGTACTTTTTTTTTTTTTTTTTTTTACATAAGCTACTTATAAAGTAATCCAAGTTAAAGACAGTATCAAAATGAGGTAAAAACAGAAATCAGAAGTTTGGCGTACCAACTCAGGGACTATTATTGTTTGCCCTAGGAGATATCAATGCCTACAACTACCCTTCTATCATACATCTTCAAATACTATTTTAACTATGTGTTGTACAGGCAATAGGCTCCATGTAAGCAGACTACTTTCTGTATCAATCTATTTTAACAAAGATCAATGCAGAACTGGCACACGGTCACTGTCAGACCTCATTTCCTGGTTCTTGGAGAAAGGCTGATCATTGGGGATGCACCTCGTGAACCCTATAGGAATTCTGGCCTTGCTTCTGACAGAGGACATGTATAAGAAAATACTTATATATAAAATAATAGAGTTAGGGCCCTATTCCACCAGACGATTATCGTTCGCATAATCGTTAACGATTAACAATCTCAAACGACCGCTATTGCAAACAACCTGAAAATGTTCACTCATTTCCATGGAACGATAATCGTTACTTATGATCGTATTTGCGATCGTTTTTTCTTTGCTATTTCGTTCGTATCTACTGCGAACGACGTCTTATTCAATGCAAACGATTTGCGAACGAGCAACAATAAAAATAGGTCCAGGTCTCATAAAGCGATCAACGATTTCTCGTTCGGTCGTTAATCGTTAACTGCATTTCATCTGAACGATTATAGTTTGGATTCGAACGATTTAACGATAATCTAAACGATAATCGTCCGCTGGAATAGGGCCCTTAGATTGAGCCATACAAATCTAAAACGTGTTGTGGCTTTTGCATCTATAGCTCCTTGATTAAAAGCTTTTTAATGGGTTCTATCCGGTAAATTGACACTAATTTAACATGCCATTAGCCAGCCAACCCTCTTATAGGAAATGTAGTACTTTCATAATAAGGGTACAAACCCACTTGACGTATTTGCTGCGTGAATCAGTCTTAAAAATAAGCAGGCAAAACGCAGGTTGGCTTTATACAATTGTTCTGTGTTAAAATACGCAATTGCGTATTTTTGAAGCATGAAGCTACATGCGTTTTTCACACAGGTTGTTAACAACTGATGCTTTGCTAACAACAAGATTCACGCTTCAAAAATACGCAATTGCGTATTTTAACGCAGAACAATCGTATAAAGCCAACCTGCGTTTTGCCTGCTTATTTTTAAGACTGATTCACGCAGCAAATACGTCAAGTGGGTTTGTACCCTAAGATGCGGTTTTATTTCAAATAATGTTTACAACAAGATACATAAATACATGCAATTTAATGTAGGCAACTATATATTGTTCACAGTTACAGGCTATGTTCACATAGCGTCTTTTCTTTGGCCGTATTTTCGGCCTCAAAATGACGCCTATCCAAAAATTCGAAAACAAACATTGAAGTCAAGATTCAGATGCAAAGTCAAAAATCTTGAATCATTGTAGTGTGGACTGCTCAACGTTCTGCCTAACTACTTTCTGACTGGCCTCAAATCCTAGCAAATTTTATGCATTTTTTTAACTGTCAACAATTTCACACCTATTTTATCCAGGATTTTTGTCTCATATGGGATTTTATTTTTTCATGTTTGTACAGAAAGAAAAAAAAATCAACTATGTATATGTGCAAAATTGACTGAACTTTATTTTTTTTAACTAGACGGATTTGACAAGTTGATTAATATTTGTTAATATTTGACAGTGAGAAAATAAATATGAGATGTAACATGTTCCAAACATTCTGATTCCACATCGAGAGGCATTTAATATCCATGATGAGTGACGCAAATTCAAGGCTCTTGAGAAAGGACTGAAACATTGTGAGCTTCTGAATGATGGTTTATCCCACAGTGAGACTTTCACTATTTTAGAGAAGTTGTTGTCCATTGTGTCTATCGTGCCTGTGTTCGTTGTCAAAGAGGCTTCATCATTCTTGAATCTCATTAAAAGTTGAGGTCAGCAATGGAAGCAGACGGCTTAAGTTACGTAGTGGTGAGCAACATGAAACTGCACCGGTGAAAGAAGTTAACCTTTCATAAACTGTGCAGCCAGTAAAACTACTAAAAAGAAATTTGATAGACTGGGCCCACGTCAATTAAAGCACAAAATAGATAGATAGATAGATAGATAGATAGATAGATAGATAGGAGATAGATAGATAGGAGATAGATAGATAGATAGATAGATAGATAGATAGATAGATAGATAGATAGATAGATAGGAGATAGATAGATAGGAGATAAATAGATAGATAAATAGATAGATAGATAGATAGATAGATAGATAGATAGGAAATAGATAGATAGATAGGAGATAAATAGATAGATAGATAGATAGATAGATAGATAGATAGATAGGAGATAGATAGATAGATAGATAGATAGATAGATAGATAGATAGGAGATAGATAGATAGATTATAAACTGAGACTGCAAACATGGAACAATAAAAAGAAAAAAATTAAGGTGTGATCTCTTGCACTACACACAACTACACAAGTTTTTACCTGGTGACGAGAGAGCTGAAGATAGGACCCAGGGCAACCAAATGAAATCCCTTGGGGTTGTCTCGGATAAGAATAAGCCCCCTTTAGGGAGCGTTCACATGTACAGGATCTGCAGCAGATCTGCAGCATATTTGATGGCCTAGAATTGATTTGCTTTGAATCTGCAGCTTCAAATCTGCGCCATCAAATCTGCTGCAGATCCTGTAAGTGTGAACGCACCCTTAGGGTGCCTTCACACCTACCGGATCCACAGCGGATCTCACTTCTGCGGATTCGAAGCGAGAACCGCTGCGAATCCGGTACCATTCACCCCTATGATAGCACATATTTGCAGCGGGATTAACATCCCGCTGTGAATATGTGCTTTAACCCCTCGCTTTCTGCAGCCTCGCTGCCGCATTAGCCCATTCTCAGCCACATCCCCCGCCGCATCCAGCAGCCCGCATCCCCTATCCCCGGCCGCATCCTGCAGCCCGCCGCCGAGAGCATAAAGTACCTGCTCGGCGGCATGGCTGCAGTGAGGCTCCCTGCCAGGAGCCTCACTGCAGCCGCGCCGCCGAGCAGGTATTTTATGCTCTCGGCGGCGGGCTGCAGGCTGCTGGATGCGGCGAGGGATGGGGGGGATGCGGCCGAGGATGGGCTAATGCGGCGGCGGGGCTGCGGACAGTGAGGGGTTAAAGCACATATTCACAGCGGGATGTTAATCCCGCTGCGAATATGTGCTATCATAGGGGTGAATGGTACCGGATCCGCAGCGGTTCTCGCTTCGAATCTGCAGAAGTGAGATCCGCTGTGGATCCGTTAGGTGTGAAGGCACCCTTAGGGTGCGTTCACATGTACAGGATATGCAGCAGATTTGATGGTGCAGATTTGAAGCTGCAGCAGATTTGATGGCCCAGAGATTCAAATCTGCACCATCAAATCTGCTGCAGATCCTGTACGTGTGAACGCACCCTTAGGCTATGTTCCCATAGAGAGGAAAGGTGGCCATCTTGTTATAATCATGGCTGCAAATAATGTTTATGACTTTCCCCACTATGTTCCCAAAGTGGGAACAAAGCCTTAAACCTATTAAAGAAGAAATACAATAATTTCCTTTTTTTCTATTCTTTATGTAGCTAATCACTAATTATATTTAGTTAAATTGCCATTACCTTACTTATTTATTTTTATTAAAAAAAAAATTCTTTAATTATGACCTGTTCTCTGTTTATAGTCTGTTCCTGACTTTGGCTTCAAAAATCTGTCAGATTGTGTAAAGTCAAAACCATAAGTCAAAAAAAAAATTATGGTCGGGTGATCTACCATGAAAATTCAAATGGAAGACTGTGAAAAGCTTTAAAGCCAAATGCTACTAGAAAATGCTACCAAGGACAATTAAAAAAATTAGAACAATCCAGGTCCACAATATTGGGAGCAACTGCTTCATGGTCCCTATAAATTATGTTTCTGCCCCCACAGAACATGAAAAAAAAAAAACCTCCTTAGTGAAATTTATCATTTTAGGTGTAGTTAAAGAATAGTTATTAAAGGACATCTCCCGCGGGACCCCAAAAAAAAAAAAAACACAGACACACACAGACACCATACTCACCATCTCTCCGGTGACGATCGCCACTCGATTCGCCCGCCGTCTGCCTCTCTGTCGCCGCCTTCCGCGATCCAGCGATGTCTCCAACTTCCGGGTCCAGGGGATGGAAAAGGCTGCCAGTGCGCTTGCGCACCGGCAGCCTTTTCATTGGCTGGAGCGCATCACATGGCTTCCAGCAAGCTCAGCCAATCAGGGCTGAGCAAGCTGGAAGCCATGTGATGCGCTCCAGCCAATGAAAAGGCTGCTGGTGCGCATGTGCACCAGCAGCCTTTTCATCCCCATTCACTTTGCATGAAGACGCCGAGGAGGAAGAAGACCCGGACCGCCCCCCAGCTCTGACGTCGTCGTCACCAGATGCCGCCCCGGAGAAGAGGACCGTGACGATCGTAATAGGTAATGTATACATTCCTTAACTTCCGGGGTGGGGGGTCGGGGGTCCGAAAGTGGGGGAAGGGGGCCAGGCCGGGTATTTAACCACATTACAAAGTTATATAACTTTGTAATGTGTGTTAAATGAGCAAAAAAAATTTTTTGTGGGAGTTGTCCTTTAATGATCAGTGCTGACTGACCTGTGGCTAATAAGTGATTATCTTCATTGTCCCAAAAAGGTTAATTATATTTTACAAGAAAATAAGTAGAAGGTTTAACAAGTGACTAAGATAAGAAGGACAAACAATGAACACATAAAAGCAATAAAACAAAAGTAAAAACTTATCTATCGGAGCTGTGTTGCTGTTTGCTTTGCCAAGTGCCACTTAAATGCGGCATATTTCGGCATATCACAATGGCCTTCTCTTAGCTTCACGATGACCCACGCTTTCCCTGTTACCTGTTAATACCTTACTATCTTTGGTAAAATATTTCACTTACTATATGAAGAGCACAGCAGAAGACAGAACACAGATGTACAATCCACTCATGCATGCAGTTTTAAGATGAAGACATACATCATAGATTGTCTACATTGAACATTGTGCGTAAAGGAATTGTATTATGAATAACTCCCTACTCCTACTACAGTAGGTGAAGTTCCTCATTGTTGAAAATGGAAATCCTTAAAGGGATATTCCCATTTAAACTAACATAGCTATACTTCTAGGGTTCAGCAAGTTAAATATATTTGAAAAAAAAACATTCAATTAGCAAACTTGCCTCCTTCTCCTGATCTGCTGCTCGTTCCCTCCCAATGTTGACAGCTTGTCGTCTAGTTTACCGACCACAACTCTGCCCTAATGTATACTATCCCTATATACCTATGTATATTATACCATATATACCTCTGGACCAATAACTATCCCCAAGACCCTTTGGCCTGCCTACTAGGGATGAGCAAACCGTCGGTCTTTTGGTCCAAAGGCATCTTCGCTCAATTACTATGCCTGCGATCCCGGTGCATAGTTGCGCTCCCGGCAATCTGCGGGCAGGATCTTCCAGGGAATTCAAGATACATTCCCTGGATTTCCAGGGAATTCCCTGGAAGATCCTGGCCGCAGATTCCCGGGGGCGCAACTATGTTCCCGGGATCGCAGGCACCACACTGGGGTGAGCAGCTTTCGGACCAAAAGCCCGAAAGTTCAGCTCATCTCTACTGCCTACTTAAGTAAAAAAAAAATAAATATATTCTATACAGAGTTGTGTTATAAATTCAGGGACAGTCTAATAAAATCTGGTGTTTTTCTCTACCCCTACTTCTCCTTGTAGATGCCCCTAGTATTGTAGTTAACCCCCACATGCTCAGGGCCCGATCCATGGAGCAAACCGGCTCCACAATAGGTGGAGAAATACACCACCTCTAGCGTGGAACCGGGTTGTGTGACCCCTGTGAATCAGTGTAAGCTGAGTTAGGCAAGATCGGCGAACCCAAGGGGAAAGTCGGTTGCACAAAATTCTGCGACTTTTCAAAAAAAATAAAAAAAATCTAAATTGATAACTCCCTCCATTACCATCACCACAACAGGTAGCTAATGTTGCAAATGTGACTAGTGGTAATGTGACTTATTCTAATGCTTATGTGTCCAGTGTGGCTATTATAATATTAATATGGCTAGTGCTAGTGTAAAGTCTCTTTAACATGGGCCAATTATTGGGAAAATGAACAATCCTTAGAACACTCCTTATCGATAATTGGCTTGTTTAAGGGTCCATTTACACAAAAAGACTATCAGACAGATTATCTGCCAAAAGATTTGAAGCCAAAGTCAGGAATGGATTTGAAAAGTGGAGAAATCTCAGGCTTTGATTTATGACCTGATCTCGGTTTATAGTCTGTTTCTGGCTTTGGCTTCAAATCTTTGGCAGATAATCTGTCAGATAATCTTTCTGTGTAAATGGACCCGAAAAGGGGCAGCGAGTAGCTGATTGAATCTTGTGTGTGATGTCATTTAAATTATCGTTATCAGCTGCACCTCACTCTGTGCAAACAATGGATGTGTGACCAAGAACAATGAACTGAAATGGGCCAAACAAACAACCCAATGATCATTCATGTGGCTTAGCCACACAACTAATTAAGCCTTGTGAAGGCTTTGTAAATGAGCACCTATCCCACTGATCAGCACTTGTCTGCTGCCTCCCATGAGGCTGTGTAAAAGGACTTCAAATATGCTAGAGTGGCTAGTGACTTATTCTAATGCTAATGTGGTTATGGTGTATTTTGCTTATGTGACAAGTATAACTAGTAACTTTGACTAAAGGCCATATTAGACAGCCTCAAGGCCCTATTACATGAAACGATTATTGGCCGTATAATCGTTTCGTATAATAGAAGACAATGATCAGCCGACATGAACAATGTCGGCTGATCGTTGTCTGTCGTCTTTCAACATGTTGAAAAACAAACGACTAAGATAGCAACAATCTGCTGCCGTCGCTCCGTGGAAAAGGAACGGCGGCAGCAGACCGCTGCTATCCTCTATGGCCTGCCCAGAAATTATAAGGATCACCCGGACAGCCCCCCCCCCAGCCCCCCCGCGCCTCCCCCCCCAGCTGACGATCAGCTGACGTTTGTCCATTTGTGAGCTGATCACTGGCCACTATTACATGGGTGATATCTGCCTAACTGGGCAGATAATCAGCCCTTTGTTCTCCCGCTAGTAGGACTATTCTGATGCTAGTATGTCTATTATGAGAGAAGTACCTTTTACACAGCTGAACAATTGTGTGGCCAGGGCTCCATAAACAACTGCTTTATTGTTCACACGGCACATCACTTACATCATTCTTAACCACCAATCTCATTAACACTGGAAAATACATATAACAATTATCGGCCTGCTAGACAAAAAACTCTCCAACTCTATGTACGAGGATTTTTATTCTGATGCTAATACAGCTAGTGGGCACCGCACGGGGGCATGGTCTCTAAAAAGGGGCAGGCATATATCTGTAAAATTGGGGCCATTCATGAATTTTGACATGCTTGTTTAGAAAAATTAGACAAAAAGGTTGGCAAACCTGCCTAGGTCTAGGGATATGTGTAAGTCCAAAGGTGAGAACTGCATCTGTCAGGCATTTATAACTTAGCTGTGGATATGCCAGAAATGACTAGATGGGAATACCCCTTAAAGGAGTAGTGTGGCGTTTAACTTTTATTCACTAAATAACACAAATTACAAAGTTATACAACCCGCTGCGGATCCCTGCCCAGTAAACTCTATGGGCAGACAAACTCGCAGCAGGATGCACATCCCGCTGCAAGTTTGTCCGCAGCCTGCCCCGTTAACCCCCCGGCCGCCGGAGCCTATACTTTACCTGGTCCCCGCTCCAGCTTGCTTCGGGGCTCCCGGTGTCTTTACGTCCCGCTCAGCCAATCAGTGCGCTGCGGCGGGGCAGAGCACTGATTGGCCAAGCGGGACATGCCGGGAACCACCGAAGCAAGCCGGAGCGTAGACCAGGTGAAGCACTCGTGTTTGTGCCATCCTGTAAATGTAATGGTATATCGACTGAAGAAAGGGTTATAAGATTTTTCTTATTCTATTTTTTTATTCTTGACTTTCACACAGTTATATGTATTATGCAAATACAGCAATAAAGATAACACAAATAAAATATAATATTGTGATAAAATAGCTTTATATTGTGATTATATATGCATCCACATGCAGGATTAATTGATTAATATATATATATATATATATATATATATATATATATATATATATATATATACACACACACACACACACATATACACATATACAGCACACTGGCCAGTTCTTCAACATAGACCATGGGGTACAATTATCAATGTCGCTTCTGTCGTACACCATGGAAAAGGTGCAAAATTTTGCCTTTTTCGTGGCATGCTTCCCACTTGCCTGATGGGTGGGCTGGTTGGATGCACAACCTTCTTCCCCTGCCTAATTTATGACAGTTCCTGCCTGGATTCAGGTATAAAGCATGGCAGAAATCAACACCTGCTCTACAACATGTGTAGCATGCGCCTCTTAGTAAATCGGGCAGACTGCATGGAGGCAGGGCTTTATTCATTACTACGCTGGTCTTGATAGCTCTTCCCCGTGTGTCTTAACAGATGTGAACATAGCCTCACTAATGCAGCTAAAATAAAGACTAATAGAGACATGTTTAAAGGGGCACTTCGAAGACAAACTATTTGGAGTGGGAAAGATTTGCAATGGGGATTTGTTCCTTCTTCCCAGTTTCTGACACAGATAGAGGTGGTGGCAAAGAGCTTCGTGTCACATTGGAAAGAATACACCACTTCCTGCTGGCCATACTGCAGTAAAGTACTAGAAGGTTTGTGTTTTTAAAGAAGTCACAGTCCTGTAGGCTTATTCCGCACACAAGCAACTGGGGAACGGATTTTGTATTTGGCTGCATTTCTTTGTAAGGATTACTTACCTCTTTTGAAAGACAATTAATTATTTACAAAAAGTTTGAGAAAACAACATTAGCCATGTACTGGAAACTGAAAATAACATTTATACAAATAAACATATTTTCTATTGGTTTACGACGGAAGTGTCAATAATGAAATCACATAAAAGTTGCAAAAGATCTCTAACATTTCCTGCTGCAATAACTTACCTTACCAGATGTAAAAGCAAACCAAATATCTGATGTGGAAGCTGTGTGTGTGTACTGTAGTTATAGAATCCCAGCACATGGCTAGATCAGGCTTCCTGTGGCTTCTTCTGTCACATCTGGCCGCTAACAGCCTGATCTGTATGGACCCTATTACACGGGATGATTATCGTGTGAAAAATTATTATAATGTTCAAATTCAAATGATAACCGCTGTGTAATTGCAGGCAACGATCGAAAAATCGTTCATTCGTCGTTGATTTAGATCTGAACCTAAAATTATCACTTCGCTGTAATTCCACATTCGTTCGCTCAAGTTCCGCATTTTTTTACTAATCGTTTAGTGTAATTGCACATTGTTCATTGTTTTGCTGGGATCAGATGGAGTAAAGGGTCCATTTACACAGAAAGATTTTCTGCCAGATTATCTGCCAAAGATTTGAAGCCAAAGCCAGGAATGGATTTGAAAAGAGGAGAAATCTCAGGCTTTCCTTTATGACCTGATCTCTGGTTATAGTCTGTTTCTGACTTTGGCTTCAAATCTTTGGCAGATAATCTTTCCGTGTAAATGGACCCTAAACGTTCGTAGTAATGATCGCAATACAGATTGTAGTAGCGATCGTAACTAACGACCATCGTTCTGTGTAATATGGTGAATGATTTCAGGTTAACGATAAACAATCTCGTTTGCGATTGTTTATCATTAATCGTTAATCCTGTAATAGGACCCTAAAACACTTGGGACTTGAGGCTATGGGTCCTTTTACTCAGGGATCAGCACTTGTTTGCAAAGCCACAGGCTGTGTTCACACATGATGTTTTGTTTGTTTTTTGCTGTGCTCTCATCAATAGTTTACTACAATTGCGCAACTCACATCAAAATAGTGGGAAAAACAGTGTCACTGTCGTTTGTAACAACTTTTGACATGTCAGAGACATCGGTCCAGTTCTGAGTGTTTAGAGCCATACCAATCAGGGGAGAATGAGCGGGGAGAGGACAGCGCTGCAGTGAAAGTGCTGCTTCCATAGACTTACATGTGTCCCTGAGCCTAGATTTCTGTAATATGAAAAGTTATAGTTTTTTTCTCTGCTTGCTGTCAGTGTATGCAGGCATATGTACCTGACTTTTTGTCACAGCTCTGTATATTGTAAGTGTTATGGATGTTCTTAGAGTCTGGATGGAACTAAAATGTTTTCATTCACAGTCAGCAAGCAGATATGTAAACCTAAACTACACCACCCATCCCTGGTAAACAGAAGTTTGTTATGCAGCACATATCTACACCTTGTATGCATCAGCTCTAATACACCATGTGTGCGTCAGCTCTGCTACTGTACATCATTAGCTAGTCTGCAATACATACTGTACATGGGTAATTTGATGCAAAATCAGTGAAAAAAACAGTCCTGTGTTTACTTGGCAATAGTAATAGCCGTGGGCAGGAAAAAAAAAAAAGCTATGGGGGTGAGTAGGCAAATGAACCAATCAAGAGATATGCATGATGGGAAATGTTTCCTGGCCCGCGTGATCCTGGATATAGATCGGCTTTTAGAAAAACTGAGGAATGGCAGCAACTAGAAACATAGGTCCTTATGTGGATAACCCATTTAAAGGGGTATTCCCATCTCATCTAATACACATAAATACACACACACAAAAGCCAGACCAATGCTTTTAGAGTAGAGAGGTGTCTGTTAACCTAGACAATGACCTGTTAACAATGGGAGAGACAAGGTGGACATATCAGGAGAGAAGGAGGCAACTTTGCTAACTTAAAGAGTTACTCCGGGCTGGGGTAATTTTTATTGTACAGCCGTGGAGGGGGTAGATATAGAAACTTGTTTTCTATTAAAAGTACATTAAAAGTTATATATATATCTATACAATGTATTACTGTATCTGTACAGTTCTGCCACACATAGTTCTGCTATGCCCCCCTAGGAGACAAATCTTCCATGCCTCTGTCTCACATTGTGTGTGTTTGCTGATGATGCAGACAGGGGGCAGGGCGTGATGTCACAGGAGGCTTGGCTGGATAACCCAATCCCCTGATTGATTCACCATCTCTGTCCGGCCAGAAGCAGCTGCTGCACTAATTTTACTGATTGTAATGGGTGGGGGCTATGATGATCACATGAGGGAAAGCATTGCATTCTGGAAAACTGCCAAACCAGGAAGAACAAAAACACAATACAGAGCAAACACCCCCCCTCCCCCCAAACAAATGGATTTTTGGTAGTTTCAAAACTGGGATAGAAAGGTAAGTAATGCGTTATGTTTCTGCAGAAGTTTAATTTTTTTAACCTCTACCTGGAGTTCCCCTTTAATGTACTTGCAAAAATATTTAAATGAAGAAGTTGTACAAGTCAGCAAACACCCATGCGCCGACTGGGTCGACCTTTGGTGTGTCCGGCAAAAACTATTGTTCATGTGCATTGTATCAGCTGCACATTTCTCTGTCTAAATAGGAGATGTACGGCCTATAATGAATCCACCAACAGCAACCATACACAATCAGTGCTTGTAAAGGCACAGCATACTAGGCTGCGTAAAAGGACCCCAAGTATCAGTGAAAGTATTCAGACCACATCTTTGTTCCCTGTGTCTAAGTTTCTATTTTGATAAATAAATGTCTATATGTGGACCATGGATAGTCTCAAGAAGGTGGAGCCTAGGGTTCCTTAGAACCTGGGACCACCATGCCTTACAGCACTGTTTGCACAGCACACATCACTAATTATAGAAAGGGGTGGGCATCCAGCACAGTGAGGCGCAGAGGTGCAAGTGCCCAAAGAACAATAGGCTCCACCTCATTGGCAGACTCCAGTATTACAATTTGTAGACAATGGGTGAGGCATTGTCTTTAGATGCAAAAGCAACGTGCTAAAGAGATTACCAGACAACTTTTTAAATAAAAAATAAAATAAATAAATTTCTATTTAGAAATTGGTATTTATTTCTGGCAACAGAACATTAAAAATGAGGGTTGAGACATTGTGTATACACAATATACAACTCAATATTGAGGCTCTGTAGCTGCAGCTCCACAGACCTTAATCCTCTTTCTTTTTCTCCTTGTCTGATAACTGAAATCACAGCTTTGCTGACAATACGAAAGAATAAGAACTTCAATCCATACAAGTGATTTCTTCAGAGACCAAGCAGAAGAGGTGAGAATTAACCATTATTCTGTATAATGAAAGTGGCGGCATCTTTGCACTGAAGCTCTCGCCCCCTCCACATTAGATTAATCAGGAGAATAACTATTCTTCTATCTCCCATGGTAGATGTAATCTATGCCGTCCCAGTGGGCACTTCTGCCTGGATAACTCCATGGGAACAGCTGGACACAATGACAATGTTAAACCAGCTGTTGGCTCTGCCGGCCTAACATCTCCCTCCAGACAGAAACAAAAGAGACGCACAGACGTCCTTCTACACCCAGAGCCCAGCGTGACGTGTCACTAGTGTCATCATGCATCCTAATGGGACACACACACCAACATCTTCTACACATAATAACACGCTACTTGTAACTGTAATGTAAAAAGAAATTGTGTGGATAGATAGATAGATAGATAGATAGATAGATAATTAATATAGACACAAATAGATGATAGACATTTAAAATTATATATTTTTTTATTATTATTATTATTATTATTATTATTATTATTATTATTATTATTATTATTGTTTATACCCCAGTATTGCACCCACCAAGACCTAAACCAACACGTCAAATCTTTTTTTTTTTTTTCAAGTGACAGGGACACTTTAAAGGGGTTGTCCAGGGAACAAAAGACAAATGAAGCCTTTTCCTCCCTAGGGCTCACTATCCAGGGCCGGCCTTAAGGTAATTGGCGCCCTGTGCGAAACTTTTTTTCGGCGCCCCCCCCCCCCCCCACACACACACACACGGGTCTGCTGAGACCCCCTGAAGGTGTTATAAAGCTCCTACTCCTCCAGACAATATCCAGCACCCATCACCCGACCCTCCCAAACATTACTGCCACACCACAACCACTACCATCACTATCATATTGTTACTGACCAAATCAGTATACTAAATCCAATAAAACAAAGTACCAGACTACAAGTAACAAATATTACCACCGCATACTGACTAATACCACCGCATACTGACTACCACCACATACTAACTAACACCACCACATACTGACTAACACCGCAGCTGCTACTGACTAACACCACCACTGATACTGAACAACACCACCACATACTGACTAAAACCACCGCCACTACTGAATAAAATCCTCTGTACACAGATCACTATAGAGGTAGAGCCAGCCCTAGACAGCTCTGTACACCATATACATTACAGTGAAGTTATATCCAGTGACTCACAGGGGACGTCTTCTCTGATCGGAGTTCTTCCCTTTTCATCATCTTCTCCATCTGTCCTGGGCCATCATGAGAACTTCTCCGAGCCACAAATCCACAGAATCTGCCAGACAGACATATTAGACTCCTCACTCTGGCATCATCCTCATCTCTATACTAACTGCACATCTGTATTGGCCCCTTTACACCCTCAGTTAGTGGGTAGGCTGACTCTATGTGACCCCCTTATAGTATATCCCCCCCCTGTGTAGCCTCCTTACAGATGGCCCCTTGTTTAGACTTCCCTATATATGGCCCTAAGTGGATCTCCATAAGAACCACCCTCTGTGTAGTCCCCTTATGGTATATGGCCCCCCTCTCTGTAGCCCTCCCTTATAAATGGCCCCCTCTTTGTAGTCTCCCTTACAGATGCCCCCCCCCATGTTGTCCCCTCTGCCCCTCTTACAGATGGCCCCCATGTTGTCCCCTCTGCCCCTCTTACAGATTCCCCCTATGTTGTCCCCTCTGCCCCTCTTACAGATGGCCCCTCTATGTTGTACCCCTTATAAATGGCCCCGTGTTGTCCATCCCCTTATAGATGGCCCCCGTATTGTCACCCTTATAGATGGCCCCCCCTGTGTTGTCCATCCCCCTTACAGATGGCCCCCTTATGTTGTATCTTCTTATAGATTGCCCCCTTATAGATCGCCCCCCTTGTTGTCCCCTTTATAGATAGCCCCCTTATGTTGTCCCCCCTTATAGCTTGCCCCCTTATGTTGTCCCCTCTTATAGATTGTCCCCTTACAGATTGCCCCCTAATGTTGTCTCCCCCCTTATAGATACCTCCCCTATTGATTGCCCCCTTATGTTGTCTCCCCCCTTATAGATGCCTCCCCTATTGATTGCCCCCTTATGTTGTCTACCCCCTTACAGATGCCTCCCCAATAGATTTCCCCCTTGTTGTCTACCCCCTTATAGATCCCCCATATAGATTGCCCCCTTGTTGTCTACCCCCTATAGATTGCCCCCTTGTTGTCTACCGCCTTATAAATTCCCCCCTATATATTGCCCCCTTGTTGTCTCCCCCCCTTATAGATGCCTCCCCTATAGATTGCCCCCTTGTTGTCTCCCCCTTATAGATGCCTCCCTATAGATTGCCCCCTTGTTGTGTACCCCCTTATAAATTGCCCCCTTGTGTACCCCCTTATAGATTGCCCCCTTGTTGTCTCCCCCTATAGATTGCCCCCTTGTGTACCCCCTTATAGACTGCCCCCTTGTGTACCCCCTTATAGACTGCCTCCTTGTTGTCTCCCCCTATAGATTGCCCCCTTGTGTACCCCTTTATAGATTGCCCCCTTGTTGTCTCCCCTATAGATTGCCCCCTTGTTGTCTACCCCCTTATAAATTCCCCCCTATATATTGCCCCCTTGTTGTCTCCCCCCCTTATAGATGCCTCCCCTATAGATTGCCCCCTTGTTGTCTCCCCCTTATAGATGCCTCCCTATAGATTGCCCCCTTGTTGTGTACCCCCTTATAGATTGCCCCCTTGTGTACCCCCTTATAGATTGCCCCCTTGTTGTCTCCCCCTATAGATTGCCCCCTTGTGTACCCCCTTATAGATTGCCCCCTTGTGTACCCCCTTATAGATTGCCCCCTTGTTGTCTCCCCCTATAGATTGCCCCCTTGTGTACCCCCTTATAGATTGCCCCCTTGTTGTCTCCCCCTATAGATTGCCCCCTTGTGTACCCCCTTATAGATTGCCCCCTTGTTGTCTCCCCTATAGATTGCCCCCTTGTGTACCCCCTTATAGATTGCCCCCTTGTTGTCTCCCCCTATAGATTGCCCCCTTGTGTACCCCCTTATAGATTGCCCCCTTGTCACCCCCTTATAGATTGCCCCCTTGTCTCCCCCTATAGATTGCCCCCTTGCTGTCTCCCCCTATAGATTGCCCCCCTGTGTACCCCCTTATAGATTGACCCCTTGTCTTCCCCTATAGATTGCCCCCTTGTGTACTCCCTTATAGATTTCCACCTTGTGTACCCCCTTATAGATTGACCCCCACCACACACACACACACACACACACACACACAACTCACCTATTCCTCGTTCCCCCGCCGCGGCTCTCGTCTCGTCCCGGCCAATGCGCGCTCTCTGGCACCGCACACACCAGTGACTTCAGCGCACGCTGGGGCCGCTACTTCCTCCCTGTGCAGGAACTACAAGGCCGACGGCTTACGCAGAGGTCACTGATGCGTGCTCTGTTGGGGAATTCCCAGGGAGCACGCATCAGCTGGGGGCGTACTGTCCTATCAATCTTGTGACCGCAAGCAGTCACAAGATTGATAGGACACAGTAGGCGACGCCCGTGGGGAGGGGAGGCTGGGGGAAGCCACCACAGGAGGGGGGCGCCGGGCGGCCAGCTAGAGGAGCGCTCGGGCAGAAAGACAGCTGTCTCTCTGCCTCAGCGCCCCCCCAGCTAGACGGGAGTGATGCGCCCTGTGCAAGCGCACAGGTCGCACACCCCAAAGGCCGGCCCTGTCACTATCCCAATTATTGTGTGCAGGCAAAACCACGTTCACACACAATGTCCAATAGCTACACAATGCTGGCAAGGGCTGTTGTGGCGGCACTGTGCATGGCAGGGCTCAGACGGGAAGGAGCACCATTTAGAATTTTCCTGGAATGTTTTTGGGGTGCCATATCACAGTTGCAGAGCCCCCTGTGGTATCAGTACAGTGGTCATGATTTAGACAGACATGACTCCAAGGAATCCAAGCATGCACTGAGCATGATGACCCCACATGTTTAGCACTGGCCCACAAAAATGAAAAAGTATTTTTTTCCTTCAATAATTTGTAATTTTAGCTAAAAAAAATAAAAATAAAAAAATATTTTCACAAAAAAAGGCTCAAGCTTGTTTTTGCAGGTTTCTTTTCCAGGAGTACAGCAAAACCCCATATGTGGTTACAAACTATTTTTAGGAGACAAGGCAGGGTTTTCCGTGGCCCATGTCACATTTGGGGTGCCCCTGCAGAATGCGTACAGTAAAAATTCCACAGAAGTGACCCCTATTTTGAAAACTACACTCCTCTGGGTACTTACTAGAGATGAGCGAACTGGCAGAGGTTCGGGTTCGTATGAACCTGAACTCTCGGCTTCTGATTCCCGCTGTCTGCCCGCTCTGTGGAGAGGGTGGATACAGCCTGAAGACCTGTGCTTATGGCTATGGCTGTATCCCAGTTTTCCAGGCGGTTCTCAGGCTGTATCCACCCTCTCCACAGAGGCTGCAGACAGTGGGAATCAGAAGCCGAGAGTTCAGGTTCATACAAACCCGAACATCGGCCGGTTCCCTCATCTCTAGTGTTTACCTATAGCACATTTGATATCTACTGATGTTTGCCAGAAATTAGGAAGCAGTGGAAGTTGCAAGAAAAAGTGCAATTTTTTCCACAGTTCTGCCATTTCAGTGCCCAATTTGTTGTGTCCAGCTTGTGTACACAGCGAAAAGACAACCTCCTGATTATGCAGAGTGTCCTGGCTTAATGAACACCCTACATGTGGCCCTAAACTTTTGCCTGCACATACGGAGGAGGCTGAGGAGTGAAAAAAAAAAAAAAAACATTGACATTTTAAGGTTTAAAGGGATTGTCCTATCTCCTTAGATTCTGCTTGGTCAGCTGTGTCCCGCTCTCACATGCGTGTTTGGCACGGGGGGCCACAAGGATGGGACGCAGCGCTGCCAGCTCAGCTCTGCATTGTCTCCCTCTGGAATGACACGTCTCCAGGGAAAATACAAGCCCTAAAAACATGTGGGATGTCAGAGGGAGACATAAAAGTAGTGAAAAAAAACTTCCTTATACTTACTTTCTTGACCACCAGTCCTGTCACTGCCCAGCCACCTCTATCATAGCTGATAGCGGTGGTCGAGATCCTAGGCAACCGCTGTCAACATGGCAGCCAGAAAAAGGACCCAAACTTTAAAGTGTCACAGTCGTTGACATTTTTTATTTTTTTTGCAGAAATCAACAGTACAGGGGATTTAAAGAAACGTTGTAATTGGGTTCATTAGCTGAAAAATGCATTTTTATCATGAAAAAGCAGTTTGAAGCTCTCCCCCCTGTCCTCATGGTTGTCTATGGAGAGGAGAGGGGAGGGGTGGAGGGAGATGAGGCCCCAAAACAGGACAACAAAGAGTTAATTTATAGCTACATCACCGGCTATCTCCTCTGAAGTCAGCACTGACCTCTCTGACCTCTGAATACTAGCTTTCACACAGCTCCCAGTGTGTAATCCTTTCTTCTCTGCTCTCTGCTGCAGACTTATCTCCCTCCTCCCCCTCCCCTCTCCATAGGTTAAACAGGGCTCTACTGATGTAAAAGAGTTGAGATTTCCTGATAATGAGCAGTGAATGAGAGAGAGGAAGAAAGTGTGTGTGTGTGTGGGGGGGGGGGGGGGCTGGGGAAAGTCTTTTTGAATGCAGATAATGGCATATTTGCCTAATAAACCCAATTACAATGTTTCTTAAAATCACCTGTACTATTGATTTCTGCAAATAAGACGATAGTGACACTTTAAATGAAAGCAAGTGTGCTAATGCAATGCATTTGCAAAATTGCTTTCTTTTGCCGTTGCCTTCAGCTAACAAAAGTTGAGATGATGGGTATACCCCTTTATTGTGTCGATTTATGTCATGTCTGATGAATATGGTGGAAGATGTAGCTGTTATAAAGAAGTCTGCGTAAAGTGCAAATAATCCACATTGTTGTCTAGAAGGAAGATGTCTATGTATGTGACAGCAGGCAGGTTGCAAACTGCTTCATCCTATGGTTATCCCCCCACCACTGTGTGTGCTGCTAAGCCGAGAGATCTCCGAACAAAGACATATATCTTATATATCTGCTGTGATTTTTTTCTAGGTAATGACCGCCATATAACGGCCACATATTCAATGCTAAGGATGCTATTGGATTCCGTTGTGTGAGATCATGATCAGGTCATGTCTCAGACAGTAACTCTCCCTCCTGCAGCTTCTTTCTTTCAAATATTTTCATAAGTTATTCTCTTTAACAAGGATGGTACTTTCACATTTACAGTCAACCAGAGGAGGGAAAAACTGTATCCTTACTTCCAGAATTTACTAAATTCAAACATGGAGGATGCAGGCACATGGGACAAGAGAGACAGAGCAAATGCAAATTACATATTATACATCTACTGCTTTCACATACACAACTACACTGTTCCGCAACACATTTATCATATTGTATTGTAACTTCGCGTTTTCATTATCTATACAATGTATCCCACATGAAACAAAAAATAAACACAAAAAATTGTAAGAGTCTTTCGACTTAATGCCTCCAAATTGACACCATCATATTTTAGGAGTGCTAACTTTGTTTCTACAGGAAAAAGTGAAATATCCTTTTGCCTTTGGCATATCTCATAAGGTAATATATCAGAGTTGCATTATCACCAATTTTTTAAAACGAATATGTAAGCCCCACCAAGGGTCTAAGGGTGGTATTACACGGGCCGATGGGGACCCGATAATAACCGTAAACGAGCGCTGATCTGCTAGATCGGCGTTTGTTTACTGGGCTTATTACACGGACCAATAATCGTTTAACAAGGGCTGCATGGACATTGTTGCCGATGTCCTTGCAGCCCTTGCTTAAACTGTATACATTGCCTATCCAGGCTGCAGGGCTCCTCTTGCGCTCTGCTTCTCACCGGGTCCTGCATACTGCAGCTTCAGAGCAGCCTGTCTCAGCTGTCAGCTGACCACTCAGCTCAGCGGTCCTGGCCAGTGATTGGCTGAGCGGCCTGTTAGCTCAGACAGGTTGCTCTGAAGCTGGAGCAAGCAGGACCCGGTGAGAAGCAGTGCGCAAGAGGAGCCCTGCAGCCTGGATAGGTAATGTAAACAGTTTTGAAATCTTCAGCCGCCGGCCGCACACAGCTATCACATGTAGCGATGCGTGGTCGGCGCCCGATAATTATAGGTCTAAACCTATACCAACGATCAGCCGATGATCGTTGTCATTGGCTGATCGTTGTGTTTATTACACGGAGCGTTAATCGGCCAGATAGGGCCCATTATCGTTCTGTGTAATAGGGCCCTAAGGTTGGCGGCAGCTCACATTTTAATGTTATACTTGCAAAACGTGTTGGTGGTGTCTTTATTTCTGCAAAAAATCAAAACACTGTTAAAGGGGTTATCCAGTGTGGGGGCACTTTTTGGGGGGGGGGGACCGGGGAGGAGGTGGCTGAAATAAAAGACGTCCACTTACCTCCCCGGTTCCAGCGGCGGTTCCCGCATCACGGCGCTCTGGTGCCCGGTTCCCGGCCGCTTCCTGGTGTCTGACGCCGCCCGAGACGCTACATCTCAGGGCCGCTCAGCCACCCAGTGAAGGAAGCGGGATCCGTTTGAAGTCCGCTCAGATCCCGCCTCCTTCACTGAGTGGCTCAGCGGCCCTGAGACGTAGCGTCTCGGGCGGCGTCAGACACCAGGAAGCGGCTGGGAACCGGGCACCGGAGCGCCGTAATGCGGGACCCGCCGCTGGAACCGGGGAGGTAAGTGGACGTCTTTTATTTCAACCACCTCCTCGCCGGCACCCAAAAAAACCCCTACACCTACGCATGTTTTACAGGTATGACATGAAAGAGTTTATTAAAGGGCTTATCAAGGATAAGAGAAACACGGACGCTTTTTACCAGAAACAGCATCATTCTCATGTCAAGTTTGGGTGGAGTGTTGCAACTCAGTTCCATTGAAGTGAAAGAAGTTTAACTACAAAACCCCACCTGAACTGGAGACAGGAGTTGTGCTGTTTGTGGAAGAAAGTTCTCTAATCCTGGATAAACCCCTTTAAGATTGATGCTGAAGTGCTGCCAGTTTTAAATATTAATTTACTCAATTAGACAGTACTGAAGATAAACAGGAATGGTGCAACAGCAGTAATTAACATGTGAGACAATTTTTAAAGGGAATCGGTCACTAGGTTTATGCCACCTTAAATGAGGGCAGCATAAACTAGTGATATAAATGCTGGACAGATCGTTGTATTAGTACATCACTTTGTTCAGCCATTCTCCTAATATGCAGGAGAATAGGATTCTTGCCACACCTCTAACCCCGCCCTGCAACTGTTGATTGATAGGTGACTGCCTATACACAGCATTGATAGATAACTGCCAATCAGCAGCCGGCAGGCGAAGTTTTCTGCTTCTAATGAATATCCAGGACTACTGGGCTCATGCACATATTGGAAAGGACTACTTATCGTCTGTGTTATTCAGGAGGAGATCTCTGGATCAGCTGCACAGAACAATGTAAGTGATACGTCATTCTGTTCAGCTTCTCTGTCACTTATTTATGCTAACCTTAAATAAGACAGCATAATCCTACTGACAGAGTCTCTCTAAATACTTACTGTAGCGTCTCTTGGTGTTTTTTAGATTCTCAGATTGTCTAAAAGAGGAAATTGCTATTTAATTTGGGGGGTATAAACAGACAATAACTAACATTCTGCCTAAAAGACATGAAACAGACATATTACAACTACATGTATTTTATTCTTACTACATTCCCTCCATCCAAGACCTAACAATTAGAGCTGTAAGCTGGTATAGCACATTTTCCTGTCTCTCACAAATATCTATGCTGGAAGAAATCTCTAGTGCTGAAGTCAATGGTATTTCCTATTACAGCCTGATTGTATTGTGACATTTAAAGTAAACCTGCAATGCAGTTTGGAAACATCTGAGATCAATAGTACAAACTGAGTAAGGGAGTACGGCTTTTTCACATTAGTGTATTTGGTTCTGTTCTTATAAAGAGGGAAAAACAGTAATGGAGGACATCAGAGGGCAGGGGGACCATTAGGAGCCAGTTTTTTTTCCATTGATTTTTTTTAAAGATTTTCAGGCAGATCAAAAGCAGTATGTGCACCTTTTATTTCTGATGCAGTCGGATACTATATGACTGAATACAGAATGGATTTCATGGATGTGGCATACAACTGCATACATAACATAGCCTTAAAGAAGAAGTCCCATGAAAATGAAAAATGGCTGGATGGCAGGGGGGGGGGGGGGGGGGGCGGGAAAATAATAAACAAAGTAAAGTCACCGACCTTTGTGCCTCCGTAGCACTGCTCCCGGGTCCCGTTGATGGCCACCGGCTGTCATTTTCTACAGAAATCCATGTACGCCACATGTACCCTTCTATTCCAGCTGCAACATCATGGCCCTGCTAAGTGATTGCCCGCTCAGCCAGTCAGTGAACTGGGCAGTGTCTGAGCAGGTGACATTACTGCTGGAAGAGCTGACAGTGGCCGGCGGCTGTCAACAGGACCTGGGACTGCCGCTACAGGGCACAACGATAGGTAAGTTAACATGATTAATGCAAAAGATATGTTGTACTTGAATTAATGGAATTCCGGCCGGAGTGTATACACATAGTATACACTCCAACTGGGATTCCAACCGACTGCACAAAAAACTGACAGGTCAGTTTTCTGCGCCCGCTATTCATTGAACAGCGGTCACTGAGATCTGTCAGTTCACACAATGGAGAGTGCGGCTTTGGCTCCACTCTCCATTGTGTGCAATTGTGAATTGGAATGCGGGCGCATACGGGTGCGCCCGCATCCCAATTTAACAGAAATAAAGATCATCTGGCCAGTACTGGCCGGCATGATCTTCACTGACATCGGCCGTTCTGTGACACGGCCGGGTCACACAATGGCTGGTGTCACAAGACTGAGAAATCCGCACAGAGAGGTTTCTGCAGATTCCGTCGCTCGCCCCTGCTCACGGCCGTGCGCATCTTCGACTTTGCCACAGACTTCATTCTATGGTCAGCCGAATTTCATCATCCATCCAAAGAACAAACAGGTTTATTCTTTGGATGGACGGCGAAATTCGCCCGTGCATAGAGGAGTCTACGGCAGGCACGGAGATGCGTGCGGCCGTGAGTGGGAACTTCTCCGCGCGAATTCCTCAGTGTGAACCCACCCTAAATGCAGGAAGCCCCGGTCATCTGCGCTCACAGAGAGAAGGCAGTCATGTGACTAATAGACACATTGAGCCGTCACTCCCTGTACTGGCCGGGTTTTTTTTTTTCAACCAGCACAAGACTTAATATCTGCCTTCAGGGGGCTGGACCTGGATACAAGTAAGTATAGCTTTGTTTTACAGCATGATAACTAAAAAAAATAAATAATAATAAATGTAAATTGCAAACTTGCTTTATATCACATCTTCTGTTGATTTAGATGTTGAAAGTAATGATGATGACAGTGACAATTTAATCTGACAAACCTGCCCCATCAGTCCCATGTTTGCAGGTGTGAAGAGAAACGTGAATTAGCATTAAAGAGAAAAGGGGATAAAAAAAAATTACTTTTGTTCCGAACTGATTCCTATGATTAATGTGCATGTGGCCTCATTTACCGACCATTGTTCTCCAATGAACATTCAGTGCGTTCTTTTCATTCTGATATTATACTTTGTATTTCTTCACTATATGTAAAACTATGCTGATTATAAAGCTTATGTTCCGTGAAACCCTGCACCTGCGCATACATAAGTATTCGTGCCTCTTCCCGCCTGCTTTTTTAGTATAACGTTTCTCCTAAGAGTAATCCAATTAACCCCCATGTGAATATATAAGGCATATGTATAATGACATGCAAATGCATAATTCAATCTTGAGGTCAAAGAGGTAAATTTCAGAGTTATTAAGTAAATCATGGAGGAGAAACAATGCTTCTTTGGATACGGGTCCAGGGCAAACGCATAAGAGCCAGTGGGGGCTGCGTTCTGAAGTGTCACATGCTATTATTACCTAGGTGACATGAATGTTTTCATTGGCTCTGGATAAGGTCATAGAATATTAACTTAATTTATATTTGGCTTAGAATGGCCTGGTGTCCAACAAAAGATATGTCCCCGTTCAGCCGCTCTGAGCTACGATGTGACAAAGACCTGCCACCGAGCAAGATGGATGATTGCACATACTGACCCCTCTCCCCTCTATCGTGCCACAGTTCAGTCTCTTCAGTATCTCTACAACAAAAGGCCTTCTCCGAGCTCCCAGTGGTCTTCAGCTTTATTGGTGCTAACAGGTCCAGACATTTCCATCGATCGCTTTCTATCCTCCTTAAGCACAAGAGCTTGCCCTCTTTGGCGAGCTAAACCCTGGCACAGATGTCTTTTTTTAATTGCTTCTCTGCTGCCTGTTGGGAAGTATGCGATCGGACAAGCGAACACCACATCAACGCAGAAAATGCCTATCCACTTATCTCAGGTTCCCCATGGCATTTAAGAGAAAGTGATACGTGTTTAGCCTCGAGACGTTAACCGTTTCTTCACTTCCACTGCCATCTTTTTATTGTCACATTTTTTTTATCACCACGCGATTTCTCAATATCTTACATCAAACTTCAGACAAATGTGACTATGGTTTCTAATCATTTTTCATTTTGGTGCATAATTACATCTGATTTGCTATCGTGCTTAATCACTTGATAACCTGCTGGGTAATAATCTCTTTCTCTGCAATACAAAAACATGGAACTAAAACTTCACTCAATGCATATTCATTAGAAAACTAACACTTCATCTTTTTTTTTTCCGAAATACACAAGTGTCTTCCATCCGTATTAACATATTCAGAAAAGCCCCAAGGCAGCACTCTCTACCTGGAGGCCCAAAGGCTACATGAGAGGCTGTCTGGGCTGGAGGAGGCCAATGTACCGCCATCTTTTATGCTGAGCTAACAACCGCTGTATGTCTACATAATGATGAAGCCAAGGGCATGCGGCCTCCCTACAGACTGAATATGATAATTCACATTAATTGTATTAAGATATGGGAAAAGAGAATGACAGGAATTCTAGTTTATGCACGGCAGTGAATGGAGTATAAAAATTACATTATAACAACACATAAGAACAGCAAAATTCCTTTAATTCAGCATCAAAGAAACTTGATTACTGATAACATTTCACTTAACACTTAATCTGGATGTAGGCCTTAAACTTTTTGAAGTACTGCTAGTTTATCCTACCTACTGAGCTATAGCTGCTTACCAATGGCTGTCGGCATATTTGCAAAAAAAAAAAAAAAAAAAAAAAAAAACACACCATGGCATTTATAAAAAGATTTTAGGTTGTGTGAAGCTAGCCTTAGGGCCCTACTACACAGAGCAATAAATCTACCAAACCAGGCCGATCCGCCAGATTATGGCTCGGTGTAATAGAGACAACGATCACCGGCTGATCGTGTCTTTTGGCCCTGTCTAAAAATCATCGGCTATTGACTGCGCATTGCTACATAGTGATGCACGGCTGATGAGTTAAAATAAATAAACGTACATATACATACCTGTCCATGCTCCCCAGTGTTCTTCTCACTTCTGCCCAATCCCTGCGCCCACCGCTGAAGGTTTTACACCAGTCTCTAAAGTGACAGGCCGCTCAGCCAATCACTAGCCGTGGTGCTGTTCTGTCTCGGCCCATGATTGGCTGAGTGACCTGTCACTTCTGAGACCGGTGTAGAAGCTTCAGGGGCAGTGGCGAGTGGGCAGAAGTGGGAAGAACACTGGGGAGATTGGAGAGGCAATGTATATACCTCATTATTTACTATATACACCAAGGGCTGCTGATATTGCTGAGCCATGTAATAGGCTCAGTAAAGGAGCGCCGCCATGTAATACAACCCTTAGGCTTCCTTATATACTTCTACAACTAGATGCAGTAGCTGCCAATCTGGGAGACAGCAATAGGCTAAACAGAACTAGTGCTTTCCCAGGTTAACCAAAATTACTGGAAAAAAACAAACAAACATTTTAAGGCTGTGTATAGACAACATGAATACAGCAAAGGGCCTCTGATATTTCCAGAGTCAGCTACTTCCGAGCGCTCATGCTTTCTACCCTGCTCTGAACATCTCAGTTAATAGCTGATATGTAATATTGTGTGAGACAATAAATCATCGCTTTAATACATTTAGGCCCCTAAACACCACATGATATGTGAAGCGAAATGAAACGCATATCCCACCAATGGTGAGAAGACTGGAGGCGACTTACATTTGCTTTATGGTTATTGTATGCTGTGAACAATAATTAAGACATAAGATAATAACATTTTTTTTTCTGTAAAACCAAGCTGTATTCTGTAATATATATAATTTTATACTGCTGCTTGGGAAATCACGAAAAAAAACGAGACAATTGCTATTCAAGGTTTACCACTGTTAGTAATATCAATTGTGACAATTCACAATGCAATATCTTCTGCATACCCAGAACCTAAATTAAATTGAAGAAGCTTTGTTCCTGTGACCTTGACGTCATCATTTCCATACTAAAACAAAAACCAAGGGCAAAGTGGTGCAGAGACCCTTCACGAACGGGATTGTTTCAGCTGAACATCACTTACGTCTCACAGTTTTTACCCCCAAATCACCCAAACTGCGGCACTGCTCTTTCTATAAGGTATAGAACTGTGTCCTATAACTAGACAGAGGTGGAGTTGGGAAGGGGTGAGGGGGGTGGAGAGCTCATTCAGAGAAGATGAGAAATGATGGCAATTATTACCTTATACTCTTCCCCCTATATACACAACTCCCAAGTGGTTTCTGCTTTGGATCCATTGTCCAGCCTTGATGTGCACGTATACTATAGAACAATTAATGTGACAGTGATTGGTCATTTATGCTTGAGTGACAGTGAATACAAGCATGACAGTGATGGATAGTGTTTGTATAAGAATGATAGGGACTACTGCATTTCAGACAAACAGGGTGTAAATCGCCAGTAACATTTAAGGACACCAAATATACAGTAAAAGGCGATAAGCTGTGTTATTCAGTGCAATGCTGTATAATACGGTGCCGTGAGACATCCTCTGCTATGCTCCAAATGTCTTTATGTCCTCATATCGTCATTCATCTATGTTTTAAAGTGTTTAATTTTTTTTTTCCAGAAATCAATAGTACAGGCAATTTTAAGAAACATTGTAATTAGGTTTATTAGCCGAAAAATGCATTTTTATCATGAAAGAGCAGTTTAAAGTTCTCCCCCCTTACTTCATGCTCTCTTATAGGAGGGGTGTAGGGGGATGAGGCACCAAAACAGGACAACAAAGAGTTAATTCACAGCTATATCATTGGGCTATCTCCTCTGAAGTCAGCACTGTCCTCTCTGACCTCTGAAAACTGGCTTTCACACAGGTCTCGCTGTGTAATCCTTTGTTCTCTGCTCTCTGCTGGTGACTTTTATCTTCCACCCTCTTACCTTTTGGCTAGGTTCAGAAACAGTAGAATAAAAGCTAAATATGACGGTACTTTACTGTGAAAATACAATATGTAAACAGATGAGAAAAGCGACTCTGTACCCACAATCTGTCCCCCCCAAACCGCTTGTACCTTCGGATAGCTACTTTTAATCCATGATCTGTCCTGGGGTCCGTTCGGCAGGTGATGCAGTTATTGTCCTAAAAAACAACTTTTAAACTTGCAGCCCTGTGTCATACTGGCTTGGCCTAGAGTGTCTGTGCATTAGGCTGACCGCCCCTCGGTCCCTCCTTCCCGCCCTCTGCATCATTAGGACTGCTCCAGCCAGGTATTCTCCTATTACTCAATTGTCTTAACACTGCACAGGTGCCTTAACGATCCAGCCCATGTGCCATGCTGACACAGGTGATGAATAGTAGAATATCTGCCTAGAGCATTAGTAATGATGAAGAGGGTGGGGAGGAGGGACAGAGAGGTTGTCCCAGTCTAATGCACAGACACTCTAGGCCACGTCAGTTTGACACAGGGCTGCAGGTTTAAAAGTTGTTTTTCTGGACAATAACTGCATCACCTGCCGAACAGATGCCAGGACAGATCTTGGATTAAAAGCAGCTATACGAAGGTACAAGCGGTTTGTGGTGGGCAAATTGTGGGTACAGAGTCACTTTAAATAATGAGCATGTTTATTATATAAATTGTCGTAATCAGTTATGGCTGTTATTCTATATGGTGTATGCACTGCCAGGCAATTTCCCATTGATGTTAATGGAGCACATAATTTTACTGAAAATATAGCCGTATTCTAAGCTCAAAATTACGGCCATAGTCTACCTTTATTTTACGGCGTTAACATAGCCTTAGAATTAGTGTCATTCACATGTCCACAAAATACCTCGGAGCTTCCAGCATCATGATTCATTATGATGCCTGGAGCTCAAAAAGTGTTAATGCCCACTTAGGGTCTGTTCACACTTGCGGAATTTCACGCGGAGCCCCCGCCGTGGACTCAAAAACCCGCCTTCGCCTGCCTCAGTGTATCAATGCGATGTCTCACGCGCCTCCGCTCTCCACTCAAAGAATTGACATGTGCACTACTACCTTGATAATGCACCATGTGTGATCCAGAATGACATCTCACACAATTGCAAAAGAAGAGCCAGTGGAGCTTCATTGAAGAGTCTCGAAACTCTCACACAATTGGGATATATTATGAATAAGGCACGCATAAGTCAATAGGGGTCATGAAGACAGGGCTATTTTGAGTAATACTACATTGGGAGTTTGCATATGCAGCAGTCATTATTAGAGGTTTGCCTAAAGCAAGTGTTTAGTAGTGACAAACCAGAATCTATATTTATCCTATAAGATGTGTAAACCAAGAAGCTGCTGTAAAATCTTACAACACAAGCCACAAATATCTTATACCTATTACTATAATCTTATATTAAAACACAGAATGTGTGCATTTCTATATGCTGATTTAAACAATAAGGACCAAAAAGCGTGCCCTCCCCCCATAACCACAAATATCTTCTGTGGTGTTTAGAGAGAAGTGAGCGCCTGGCATGATGCTTTTTAGGGGCTGCTGGGCGACTGTGGTGCTATGTGACTAAATGGCTTGTGCGGAGTCTCGCAGCACGTCTATCAATCAATGTCACGGCTCTCTGGGATTCCTGTCCTCGGTTAGCGTCTGACTGATTATGAATAATAAGAGGGCCTCATCTGCTTACATATTCATATATGCTTACAATGGTGGCGTGATCAGCAGGAGATTAAAATGTGGATTATTCATTTGATTTGCACACTTCAGTAGAAAACAAACAAAGAGAAACAGAATTGCTACAGTTCACTTATGGAATTTCCCCTAATAGTCTAATAAGGGGCACTGATGTAACTATTTCCTACCCGCCTTCAATACTAGTGATGACACCTTAAAATAAAAAAACAAAAAACGGGTGATTGTAACTTGCAATTGGTTACTATAAAATAGCTTTAGGAGCCCTGCAAGTCTACAGAGGAACCATTTGCATAGGATAACCTTTTGGCAGGCCATTTATATTGGAATCTGGTTTGTAGCTGCTTTTGTATAGGTACAAGGCTTGTTACTAACCACCCTGGTTTTACTCAAAATTCCATTAAAGCTCTACATGTAACACGGACATTCGATGCCGAGCACTCCCTTTTGTAAGGAGGGTGATGTATGGGGGCTGTTTTCGTAGATGCATAAGGTATGCTGGTAGCGTTGTGGTCACTTGTGAATTTCTTTCCCTGAATAACAAAGTGCTCAGTTTCACCCTACAGAATTATTTTCAAGAAAGTCACAGATGTCCCTGCAAACAGATCCATAGCTCAGCTTTACTGATCCTGTGAGTTTTAGAGATGATGGAACAGCGCTGATGATCAGGTTCATACAAACTCGAACCATCGGCATTTGACTCCCGCTGCCTTCCCGTTCCGTGGGGAAAGTGGAGACAACCCGAGTCCCGACTAGAAAACAGGAATACAGCTTTGGCCATAGGTTGTATTCTTGTTTTCCAGGTGGTACTCAGGCTGTCTCCACCTTTCTCATGGAACAGGAAGACTGCGGGAGTCAAATGCCGATGGTTCGAGTTCGTATGAACCTGAACATCAGCACTGTTCCATCATCTCTAGTGAGGATAACTGGATGATGTGCTTAAAAAGACTGTCAGTAGGTTTATGCTGTCCTATGTAAGGGTAGCATTAACTAGTGACAAAGAAGATGAACACAATGATGTATCACTTACATTGTATCCTCTACATTGTGTGCGTGTGCTCAGTAGTCCTCGATATTTATGAACACCAGTTTCCTCTGCCACTCCTGTCACTTGACTAACAAATGACGCAAATGCCAAATTGCTATAGACTGCAATGTTTAAGGGGTTAATGGCAGAAAGCAGAACTATCACCTTTGTCCATCGCTAACTGTGAGCACTGACTGCTGATAGCAGCTGTCACTTGTTGTCTATGAAGCGAGCTCAGCTTCTGAGCTTCATAGTAGAATAGCGAAACCAAGCATACATGGCACAGGTCGTTAAGGGGTTAAATTGAAAATAAGAAGAAAAAAAAAACAAAAAAACCACTTCATTCCCTGCCTTACCCTTTATCTCCATGTCGGTCCCCCATCACACTTTGCCTCCTAGGGTCTGTGTCACACAAGGACTTTCCTGCTTAATGAGCTAAGCAATCAGTGGTCTAAAGATAAGGCGGGAAACCAACAGAGATAGCAAGTGTTGCGGGGGAGCGATGTCTCTTCAGGGTGTACCGCAGGGTATGCACCTGCGCAGTAGGACGTATACCCCGCTGACACTGCAGCTGAGTGGGATCTAGAGAGGCCCAGATGGAACTCTAGTATTCAGCCATTCATTAGGTTACATCATCGGTGGGAAGGGAAAGGAATGCACTGGGGACGCCGGACCCACCTCCATTGCACCAGACTTGCTAACTTGCATATCTAGAAAGTAGTACTAGTCATAACTCAGGAATTCAGAGAAGCGCCAGTAATCAGTCTAACCAAAAACAACATAGTTCTAAGGTTAGTAACAGGTACCAATGGGTCTGGGGTGAAAAAATGGCAGTCCTCCTCTTCTAAGCTCTGTTGTGCCCAAACAGCAGTATATGGTCCCATATGGGGCACGTTTTCTTTTTTTACCGTTTAATGCCAAAAACGTTTCTTTCAATGCTCACTACGAACTAAAGAAAACAAACTGGTGCTGATCTCTAAACATGTCATTTACTCCTAAACCACAGCTCCAACACTGGCTAGACATTTCAGCTATATCTGATTGCAGATCAGTCCTTTGTGGCAGATACTGACTGACAGCTGAGCAAGCAGGAGGCCGGGCAGCATAGATTATTCATGAAGGAGAGGGAGGAGGAAGGAGTGGTGAGGTGTGCCAGAGTGCAGCACAAACACTGAGACAAAACTCCTCTTTGACTCTTCATTACAGTAGGAGATGCGAACTCGTGCATAATGCCAAATTACAGACAAATTACCAAAAGGCAACATACTGACTAGAGACTGCCAACTACAGCACACTGTCAGCACCAGGTGCTAACAGATTCCCTTTAAATTTAGTTAACAACCATATATTCTGGAAGTTTGTTCCAAGCATCTACTACTCTTTCAGTAGTGTTGAGTGAACTTGCCAAACATTCTGTTTTGTCTGAACCTGAATGCTTGTCAATTGACCCCTGGTGCCCAAAGAAGTTGGCTGGTCCTAGAGCTGCATCCATCTTCTCCAGCCCCCAGGGGTCCCCGTACGTCTGTGAAGTTCACTCAATACTATCCTTCAGTAAAATATTTCCTCATGTTGCTTCTGATCTTCCCTCAACTAATCTCATGTTTTGTTCAAGCGGCACCGCGGCACCGCGGCACCCCCCCCCCCCCCCCAACCCCCCCCCCCCCGCACCTTCTTATTAAATAAGGCAAATTTTGCAACACGGATAGCAATAAAGCAAGAATTAATGAATTACTAACAGAAAATATATCCGCACAAACAAGGCTCTGAAGAGGACTGAATAAGGGGTTTTTCATTAAGGAAACGGTAAAGCATTGGTGAAATGAGGTAAAGATAAAAGCCGTACAACACCAACGAATGACTGAAAAGCATCAGAAAGCATTCAGTGCAAGAAGAGACCGAACTTCATATTCTATAAATGGAAACTGTCAAGATCTAGAATCTTAGTTGGTATAAAAAGTTTCTGGGTGTGTGTGTCTACGTATGCATGTGTTTTAGGGGTGTTTCACCCACTGCTTTTTTTTTTTTTTTTTACATTTTTTCAGCCAAAGCTAAAAATGAATTCTGTATAACGTAGAACTGAGGGGTAAAGCTTCCAGTGAGCCCTCTGTCCCTGTCTCATAGGGGGTCTAATTTTTCTTTTTTTCCACCAGAGCAGTAGAAATACAAGTAGCTGCACACTTAAAGAGGTTATGCAAAGAGTTTGTATGTTCTCTCCGTGTTTGTGTGGGTTTCCTCTGGGTACTCCTCCCACACCCAAAACAGTGAATTTAGATTGTGAACCCTAATGGGGACAGGGACCAAAACTGGCAAAACTAAACAAATAAAGGCATATTATTTTTATTATTCTAGGAGCTGAAAAAGTTCTACTTGTTCTGCTTCCTGGTGCTTCACTTTTCCCACTGGCCATCTCTAAAAGTATATTTTTCGAAATAAGAGAGGAGTGGGTGCAAGTTGCTAGCACTGCGTGAGGGCAAAACCACGATGTTCAATATCTGCGATGTTCAATATCTGCCCGAGGTTACACACACAAACTTGTCTTGCAAGGTTTCAAGATGGCCAGTGTGAGAAGCTGGAGCACCAGTGAGCAGAAAAGGTAGAATCTTTTCTGCTTCCCCAAATAACCCCTCTAATCTGTGTCAGACCACATTCATATATTTATGGCACCTGGATCACACTGATTTTTGGTCTCTATTCTTCGCATTTTGTGAATATCCGTTAACATCGACATAAATGATATGTATGAACTCTGCACATCCTAAACTGGGTGGTATACTTCTCAGGTTCTGCTTAGGTCAGAAAGTTAACCGTGAACCCATACTGTATTGCTTTACATTTTTTTTTACATGTTACCTTCTGATATGAACCCAGGATCCAAGTACTACATGGTACCCAGGCCCATCATTGAGTTGCCCAAACTCTAACACCCAAATGGGAGCTCTTCATTTATTTATCACCATATGAATTGGCAGATTTGCCATTCATAGGCATAGAAGACTTGGAGACGGCATCTACGACACATGTATTTTACAATTGCAGGCAATTTTTTATTATTTTAGGAGAAAAATGTAATTTATATAAGCAAAGTTGAGTCTACTTAAAATATTTATAAAGGCTAGAACCACATGGGCAGATTTTGTGGCAGAACTAAGGAATATATATATATATTATATATATATATATAATTTAGGTTAATATATATGATTTAGGTTACTCCTAGTATTTACTTCTGTCTTTGACTTTATGAACTTCCAGGAGAGAAAAACAAACAAACAAAAAAAAAACACAGACCTTTATACATTTATTACACATAAGTAAAATCTAGTATGGCCTTGACTCCATGGCTATAAGAAATGTGACTGCCCCTTTAAGAGGAGTTCAATTTCTGACTCCTGAAAGCTGTTTACAGTAAAATATACCATTTGCGGAAAAAGGGGGGTATATAGCCAGGTTTCAGACAGACTAAATCCACTTCATTTTGTAACTTCCCCGAGTCAGTCGGTGGATTTAGAAATAATGACACAAGCCTTCAGCTCCAGAACAATTTGCCCTATTGTGCGCACCTATCAAGTTCTGCCTTCACAGCGGCTCTCTGTTTTGAGGATAAAAGACTGAAACTGAAGCCTGGTTTCCCTTTCTCTTCCATGTTGAATGATGAAATCACAGTACAATTTAGTTAAAGCTCATCATTACATAGCTGATGCTTTGACGATTTGATTGAAAGAAGTATTTCCAAGAGCCTTAATGCTCGTCTGTGTGTTTAATAACTGGCAAGGACGAGGAGGCAAGCGCTCGCTCCTCCAGTCCTGTAAGGGAGGCGCACATTATGCTCATATATAATGTATGTGAAGATTACAAGGCTTTGTATACCGGCCCAGAAAACATCTCAATGCCTTGCTAGCCCACTTACTGGACTTGTCTACTGAGAAGCACAAAACTTTACATTTTATTAAGGCATTTGGGATGTTATAATTGCAAGTTCTCGTATGAAATATTAACTGCATTTCCAATGAGATTCCTATTAGAAACAGCGACGTACAGTAAGGTATTTTTACATTCCCTCACTTGTTTTTGCATGCCACGCTAATAAGGAACCAGCCAGCCCCATCATGCATTATTGACGCTTAACCCTTTGAGGACCAGGCCCAAAATGACCCAGTGGACCGCGCAAATTTTGATCTTAGTGCTTTCGTTTTTCCCTCCTCCCCTTCTACGAGCTCTAGCACTCTCAGTTTTCTATCTACAAGCCATGTAAGTGCTTGTTTTTTTACAGGAATAGTTGTACTTTGTAATGGCGTCATTCATTTTACCATAACATGTATGATGGAATTCCAAATATATTATTTATGAAGATATAAATTGGTGAAATCGTAAAAAAGAATGCAATATGGTAACGTTTGGGGGGTTCCTGTGTCTACGTAATGCACTATATGGTAACAGCGACATGACACTATTATTCTATAGGTCAGTCCGAACACAACCATATGCAGGTTACACAGATTCTCTAATGTTATATATATTTTTTTTTATGAAATCCTTTTTTTTGGCAATTAAATATTAATAAAATGGGCCTATTGTGACACTTATAACAGTTTTATTTTTTCACCTACGGGGCTGTATGGGGTGTCATTTTTTCCGCCATGATCTCTAGTTTTTATTAATACCATATTTGTGAAGATCGGACGTTTTGATCACTTTTTATTGATTTTTTTTAATATATAATGTAACATAAAATCGGTAATCCGCGCACTTTTTCCCCTCTTTTCGTGTACGCCGTTTACCGGTCGCAATGACGCTTGTTATATTTTAATAGATCGGACAATTATGCAGGCTACGGTATATTATATGTTTATCTATTTATTCATTTTTATATGTTTTATTTATATAATGGGAAAGGGGGGTGATTTAGACTTTTATTGGGGGAGGGGTTTTGGGGTAGTGTGTTAGTGTTTTGAACTTTTTTTTTTTTACACATTTGAAGTCCCTTTGGGGGACTTGTACATAGATTAGTCTGATTTATACACTGATGAATGCTATGCCATAGGCATAGCATTGATCAGTGTTATCGGCGCTCTGCTCATTGAGCCTGCCTGTGCAGGCTCAGTGTAGCAGAGCGCCGATCGGACCGCACGGAGGCAGGTGAGAGACCTCCGGCAGTCCGTTTTACCGATCGGGACCCCCGCAGTCACACTGCGGGGGTCCCGATCGGTAAGTGACAGGGGACTCCCCCTGTCACTTACACTTAAACGCCGCGGTCGCGCCGCGATCGCGGCGTTTAAGGGGTTAATGACACGCGGCAGCGCGATCGCTGCAGCGTGTCATTGCCGGTGAGGTCCCGGCTGCTCACTGCAGCCGGCCCCCACCTCCTATGAAGCGCGCTCCGCTCCGGAGCGCGCTTCATAGCGGGAATAACACCCGTGACGTAAGGTTACGTCATGGGTCGTCTGGGGACAGACTTCCATGACGTAACCCTACGTCCAGGGTCGTCTAGGGGTTAAAGTGTACCTTTTGTTTAATTTTTTTTTTCTGCAGAAATCAATAGTACAGGTGATTTTAAGAAACTTTGTAATTGGGTTTATTAGCCGAGAAATGCATTTTTATCACAAGAAAGCAGTTTCATTGTTCTCTACGGAGAGGGGAGGGGTGGAGGGAGATGAGGCACCAAAACAGGACAACAAAGAGTTAATTTACAGCTACATCACCAGGTTATCTTCTCTTAAGTCAGCACTGACCTCTCTGACCTCTGAATAGAGGCTTTCACACAGTTCCCACTGTGTAATCATTTGTTCTCTGCTCTCTGCTGCCGACTAATCCCCCTTCTTCCTCCTCCTCCCTCTCCTCTCCATAGAACAGACAGGGTCCGACTGATGTAAAGGAGTCGAGATTTCCTGATAATGAGCAGTGAATGAGAGAGAGGAGGGGGGGGGGGGGGGGGGACCTGGGGAAAGTCTTTTTGAATGCAGATAATGGCATATTTGCCTAATAAACATAATTACAAAGTTTCTTAAACTCGCCTCAACTACTGATTTCTGCAACAACAAAAAAATACGACAGTGACACTTTAAGGCAAATGAAGTCCTGCAATTGAGGTTTTTGCGGTGATCTATAAAACGCATATCCTGTATAGCTACTGGCCTTGATAAAGACCTAGTAGAATGTCTGCTCCCCCAGGTGAGAAGTTACTGGAGGAGGCAACATGGCCACATTAAGTACACTAATCTGTACAAATACAGCGCACAAAGCGCGTTGGTTCTGCTAGACAAGGTATAATGTACCCAGCATCTACACACTTCAGGGATCTATGATGAGCTCTGCTATACCGTGCTGCTGAGCTATCAATCAAAGCAAGTATAAAAAGGAGTTAACATCTCGGCTGAGTGAACTTCAGCTCACCCGCTCTACCTTGTAGAACAATGTTAGCAGCGCTGCCTTTTTTGATGGGAAAAGGCAGCGCAATGTGAAGGCCACCAGCCAGCTAATGATTTAATAATGAGGCATAGACTCAATGCCTATCGTCATATTTAGAGATTTTACATGAATGTTTGTCTCTTCTCTGAATAAATCTGCCTCCGTATGAATTTTAGATAACCACATTAGGGTTAACGTTGGATTAAACATTTTGGCATACAGATCAGGGGATGAAGCGTGTGAAAGAGATGACAGTAAGTGTATACTGATCTGGGGGGATCAATGATCAAGTGCATTGGCAAGTCAAGTATTCCATCATAGCTGTGGGGAATTCATGGTCGGGCTGCCAGGCTTCAGGACAGGCAGAGGCTGATGTATATTTCTTGTGCAAAGCGTTTTCTCTGCAGTTGCTTGGGATGGAAGCCAAGGAAGGGAATTATTGTAGCAAACAAACACTGAATAAATGACAGCATGAGCACATAGTGAACATTTCGCAGCCCAAAATGAAGTATCCTGTTCAACTCGGCTTGTTTTAAGCATCTCTGCTTTTTCCCCTATAGCAGGTTTGCAGCAGACGGCGATACACATGGAAGGCTGTATGTATTAAGTAACCTCAAGCTCCGCAGAGTTCTGTCACAATGACGAGAGGATCTAAAACGGGAAGCCTTTCCTTTAATGCTGTTATGGGCTTAGACATAGCGCTATGCGAAACGCCTGAGATGCCCAGGCAACCTATAACCTCTATTTCTAACTAGATTATACTTCCGACTTTCAAACTTGCTTTCAATTTCACCGCTACAAGTGTTAAAGTGGATTGTGCTCAGCCGCTGGAGTGTCTGATCAACTGCACCAGAATCCACCGGTGCTTAGCAATTACACACGAAACCTTATTAAAAGAAAGTCATTGGAGTTTCCGAAGGATTACAGAATTGCATTTAGCACGAGTAATGAAAAGAGTGACGTGTAAGTGTCCCCGTGATAGTCCTCGATAAATTTTAAGCTTAATTTGTTCTAAGTCCTGGCAGAGTATACAGTTGACAAATGTACAAAAAAAAAAAAAAAATAGTATTTAACTATCCATCTCATCGCGCCAGGTCTACAACACGCACAATAGCGGATATTTGAGGAAATCTAATCTTCGTACCAGTAAATGTTCTCTTATGTATACAGTTATTGATAGAAGTGAAGGCATTTTCTATAAAACAACAAAGAACGTGTTCCTTGGAAGAAGCCTTGATGTTTCTGCTTGTTACTATCAGCACATAAATATCATCTCTTTTATGTCGCAGAAGTGAAATGTTAGGGGCAACAGTATTTCCCGGGGAAAAAACATCACACATGCTGCCCTGATACCTACTTTCAGTCAATGTCGCTGGCTCTGCTAGACAGACCTCTATTGGTATGCACTTGGAAAAGCTGTGCTCTGCAGGATAAAAAAAACCTCTTGTAGCTGATATAAGGACTGAATTTCCCTCTGACTTTCACGCTGTAATTTTACATTATTTTTCCGACAAATATAATAAGTGTTTATGAAGACTGAACACCATGACTGTTCTTACACTGTCTACACAGGTGAGCTCTGAAGGTGATCTTCTCAGAGGAATGCTTACACTAGACTGATACAAGTAGCTACGCGCCATTATTTTTTAGTTCTAACCCTATTTCTGTTACAATTTTTTTTTAAAAAATTCAGCGACATTTCCCAGTCATTTGTATTTATCACCATTGTTATATATCATGCTACTAGTACAGCAATCCGTAATAAGACATCAGACTTACGTTCACAAGTGTCGCCTTTTTGTTGATAACCTGCTTTGCAGATACATTTTCCAATGGGCACCAACCATTCGCCTTCAGCACTGCAGTGCATCTTGGGAGAATTATCCGCCTCTTCCTCGGCGTTGCTTACACACGTCCCTCTTACTTCAACCAAGGAGGAGAATTCGGATCCGGTGACTGTGTCAGGGAATACCGCTAAATTTTCAATAATGGTCCAACACTTTTTATAGTATACCTTTACAGACACCAGGGCAATGCAGGCGCCTACGTCCTGAAATGCCAGGTAGAATCCTTTCTTGGAGAGGGGTCCAATTTCCCGAACTTCTGTATTCAGTTTCATTTTCCGCTCCCCTAGGTCCCCTTGGGTAAAACTTTCATCGGCGGCAATAGTGTCTATTTTCACATATTGATTTTCTCTCATGTTTCTGCCAGTGTCGTAATCTGTTTCATAGTAATACAAGTTAAAGGTTTCCTTACAAGTTCCCAGCACACCAGGAAGACTGTTACAATCCCTTAAAGTGAACTTTAGCTCAACAAAAATCCTTTGTGCGTTGGCTTTTGAAATCCAGTTAGTTCGTAACCAGTTGTTCTGGTTGGGTTCCAGGACCTGACATACCTGATAAGTTCTAATTGGTGTGTAATTCTCATCCAATCCACTGATTTCTTCCCACTAAAAAAAAAAAGGTATAAATTCTATCAGTCAATGGTACAAAGGGAGCATTGTGTACCTGATCGACATTTCCAATTGCTTCACCCACATGCCCAGCTATAAACTACCTAAACCAAGTACTGTATGAGGGATCAGATGGTGGTATAGAACTTAACAAAGGAAGTTTCACAGCAAATGCATCTTGGATGTATCTAAAGATATTTAGTACTAGCAGATTTACTTCATAAAGAAAAAAATACTAAAGAAAAATCCCTATAATCCCTCCAACTATAAATGATCTATGAAGTTTCAATCAGAAATGGGCTATGAAGAACCACTCTCAGTCCCCTATAAATTACATTACTATACTGATCTATATAAATTAGGTGCCAGTAAAAAAAAAATTAAACAAATAAAATAAACTAATTATATATATATATATATATATATATATATATATATATATATATATATCCATACTGAAACACAAAGAAAAATATAGGTGTTAAAGTAAAATAAATTATGGTTTTGTGTTTCATATATAAATAGCACAAGACATATTTGTGAGAACATGACAATGACAGCCAGGCCAGATGCCAGCTTGGCTATGTTCTGATGTAGGGTAACACTTGTCAATATTGGTTGAGATGTGAAAATAAAGTGTGTACAAGTTCTAAAGGAAACAGATGCCCAGAAAGAGAACAGATGTAAACAGGAGAAAGGAAGGCTACTTGACATATTGTGTACTTGTCAAACAAATGTACTGTGTGTGGTACATGCCATATATATTTCTAGTTGTTGTTCCTGAAATATATATAATATATATATATATATATATATATATATATATATATATATATATATATATATATAATTTATTTATTTTTATTAGACATGAAAATTAGAAAAATTAGTTGTATTTGTTCAACATGACGCTGCAATGAATTTCAATTTCCTTCTTCTGCACTACAGCCAGACAGGGTTCCTTTCCGTGCCTCAGCTTCCGTTCCCATTACATTAAAGCACCACAGAAGTATACCCGAGTTGTGATTATATGGCTGCCGCACTGTCACATTCTACAAGAATTTCTGTAATGTTATTAACAAATATTTCTGAAAGATTGGAACCCAATAAGATGAGAAGTATAATGTACTAAAGCGACCGGTCGCTACGGTCAGGGCAGCAGCTACATGCATCACAAGATGTGACCAGGTTGTAGAAGAGTCCAACGTTTTAGTCCTTACTCAAAATTATAATGGTGTGTGGCTCAGATAGCCTTAAAAAGTGATCATCACTGCTGTGACCTGTAACAGTGAGGTGAAGGAGTCAGGTTAACCCCATAGTGACTAGCTGGATTTCGTTCTTTTAATGATTAAGGGCACTTTATGGGTTATTAGCTATCTAAATTAGTGTCTTTTTTTTCATACACAGGACTGTTATAGTGTTTTTTTTTAATACCATATTATTGTAATAATTGTTTATATCCTACCCTTTTAGGGTCCATTTACACAGAAAGATTATGTGACAGATTATCTGCCAAAGATTTGAAGCCAAAGCCAGGAATGGACTTGAAAAAAGGAAAAATCTCATGCTTCCCTTTATGACCTGATCTCTGTTTAGTGTCTGTTTCTGGCTTCAAATCTTTGGCAGATAATCTTTCTGTGTAAATGGACCCTTATATCCCTATTCCACCAACAGATTTGACGACAGATTATCTGGCAAAGATTTGAAGCCAAACCCAGGAACAGACTATAAACAGAGAACAGGTCATAAAGGAAAGACTGGATTTCTCCTCTTTTCAAATCCATTCCTGGCTTTGGCTTCAAATCTTTGGCAGATAATCTGTCGTCAGATCTGTTGGTGTAATAGTGCCATTAGTTATATTGGTAAATACTGGTAAATCCACACTAAAATATATTATTAAAGGCACATGCACTGGCATCATATATAATATGTTTAGTTTCTGATGATCCAGGGAGGCTATGGGTACACTTTATTACTACTCGAAAATCCCCCCCTCCCCCCCCCGCCCTTATGTAAAAGAAAAAAAAGGCTGCAAACCCATACCATACTCTTACTATGGTGCGGATTTAAAGGCCAGGAGCAGGCCAGCAAACATTCACAGCACGTAGTCATTGCTGGCAAAAGTTCTTTTTTTATTGTTGTATCCTAAAGTCCACTGTGAACTCCATGTGAGAGAACACTATCCGATAGGTAATCTTCTGTCCATTGGTAATTATTTCCTAAGTACTGAAGCGCTACATTAAAAGCATGTTAATGTGTGATGAAGCCTCCAGTAATAGCCTCATGTAATGTGGGAATGATGCTTCGACTGGTAAACTAAATACAGACTTGCGTAGCTAACACTAAACTAAGCGGGTTCTAGGCTGGAGCGGAATTTGTGTTTCATACCAAAATTAACTTTTTTTAAAAATTAGAATTTTAAAATTCTAAACTTTGGTTCCAATTTGGTAACCGGTGGCCCATAAAATACTGGAAATGAAAATGGTAAAACCATAAGCATTCCTCAGTATTAAAGCCAGGGTAAAGCTTGCCCTGCGCATGGCTAGCATGATAATAACCTTTAAAAAAAAAATCTTACCCCACTGGATGGCGAGGAGATCCATTCCAATTCTGTCTGTTGTGCTTTGGAATCCAGCAATATAACTGCAAAAAAAGAGTTGTGATACAAGTTACTGATGGCATATACAGTGAGTACAGTCCCTTATGCCAGAGCTTTTACCTGAGAAATGTTAGGATGTAATAAAAACCAGAAAATTCCTCTATAAACAAATATATTGTGCGGGAGACAGGCTGGAGGTTGTGTTGTGGTCGGGGGCTCTCCTATCTGATACTCTGTCTCGCTCCATTTCACTAATTGTGGCCATAAGTGTTGTCTCTGGATACTTTGTGTCCAATATATCCTTCTTCTATATATAAATTCAAATAGCTTTATGTAACGTGATATATTTAGAGTTTATAGCTCGATTCCACTTTTCAACAAACAGTACTTGTTATATAGGATCATCTCTAAAACATATCTACATATCTGCTCTGTTTGTTACCTTTAGGCTATGATATAATAATTAATTACGCCCGTAGGTAGCGTTAAACAATGGCCGTTCACAATGAAATGGCCGTTGTTTGTACAGCGTGTCAACATAACCCAACTCTGAACAGCTTCATATGTTTGGCCTAGTGATCATGCCAATATGCCTGGCGCTATCGGGCGCTGGGCCTTCCACCACTGAGGGGTCTAATATACCAACATCTCACGTGTAAGAAAATAATATTGGTCGATATGAATCCATGACGTGGCGAAGAGTCCATTTTTTTTTAACCTAGGAATTTATTTTTGTAGAATAATTTTATTCCTTTATCCTGCATTTCTGTTTTATTGCGGAATATCTGATTGTATTTATAATATTTATAATGCAGATGAAATATATTGAAAATAAAATTGTGCTCCTGGTATATATCCCTACAGTCTGCCATGTCTAGAGTTTGCATCTGTACAGAGCAGAAGAGCCGGCAGCCTAGGAGCACGCAGCCTACTTTATTAACTAGCGACAGACAGCAAGATCTGACTTCATCTGTTTCTGTTCCTAGAACAATATGAGCCACATGGAGAGCAGAAGCCTTTCCGAAACACGGATATTCTCCAGATCACACAGTCACGTCTTATACTGTCCTATTAAATCCCGTCTATATCATGTCTGATGTACAACAACAGGAATAGATTCCCACCTCTACATATTCTAAACCCTACATATTCTAAAATATTTTTTTATTTTTTTTATTTTATGCCTGTCTCTTTAAGAAACCCGGCCAGCGTCTGCTACACTTACTTTACAGTCTTAAGTGGTGAAAGCTATCATCATCATATAGGAAGTATGAGCGGAGTACAAGTGCCGCCGTACAATGAACTGACCTTTCCATTCCATAAAATATGTATTGTGTTGCTGGATGAAGCAGATTACCATTGCTGAGGCTTAAGATGTGTGTCAGCATTACCCCACAGCGGCACACATTTCTACATCACTTACTGGGTGTAATGGTTCTACAATGAGACGTGTGGATTCAAGCAGAAGGACAAGAAATGGATATGTTTTTGCCTGCGAGCACTGGAGACTGATCTTTCTGCACAGACCCCCTTATTCCCAGGACTACGGCTATAAAGCTGCTCCGGGAAAGGCGGTCGGCTCTCCATATCTTGTGGAGGAGAAGCTGCTTTTTTTTATTTTTTTGTGTCCTGTTTGGCTGGATCATTCACTGCTGACACTGAGCTGTGATCTGCATAATGCATTCATCCTGCTCTAGGGGCAATGCTCATTGTGCACAGCGCTCTGCTGCTATATACTGTTTCACCTTATCATACATTCATCTTCCATGATCACATCTAGGCTGCCGGTCACAAACTGCTGGGAAAGTGCAGAAACCATCGCTACAACTCAACAGAGTACCTTGTCATACACTAGACAGGCACAAACTCCATGCTTCCTTAAAATAAAAAATAAAATGTAAAAAAAAAAAAAAAAATAGCAAATGTATTAATATAATATCCTATCATCTTCAGCTTCTGCTGTTGATCTGTGCATCATATGTTATGTGATATGCTACAAAAAAAAAATCTATCCTGGCCTATGTCACCTTGTATGATAGACTCTGGCAGCACGAGATCTGGCTGTATTAGAATAGCCAAGACTGAAAAAAAAACAAGTCCTGCTGTATTATTTTTGGAGATACAGGTAGCACTCGGCGTACGGGGTACAAGGTGATGCTGCAGGGAGAGGACACATGAGGTTGAGCTCTATGCGGGGTGCTCTGTGCGGTCACTATGCTCCTTCTACAGGCGCCGGCTGGAACTTTCCCTGGAAACCAGCACACAAGCTCTGGGAAAGCTTCTGGTCTAGCAGCACATTGTGTGGGCTCCCTGCTTCTCAGCACTCCATATACTCTACTAGTGCACCAACAACTTCACTAGTACTATACCAGCAACACCACACACACGTGTGTAACATCACAAAAGATATATATATATATATATATATATATTAAAGTTATGTGCACTACTATAGTGACTACTACTTTATTATGTCAACTATTAATCTAAAGCGTGTAACTCTACAAAGTGCGCAGGATTTAATATATATTACTACTATGTGCACTACTAAAAGGCACTACTAAACCAATGTGTAACAACTATTAATCTAAAGTGTGCAACAGATAGGAGTGCACACGTTATAGTATCACTGGTATTACTCCAGGTGGGTGACACTAGATAACACATAAGCATATACGGTATATATCTACTATATACACTTTTACCCTACCACATGACACCACTTAGTACACAAGTACTATTATTTCTACCTACACTAGTACTCAAGTATGTGGCAGACGCTACACAATGTGTATTATTACCACCTACAGTAGTAGTCAATAATGTGACACCATATACCCCACACAATTATTATTATATTACTACATACACTAGTCGTCAGTTTGTAACAAACATTACATCACATAGACTACATGTACTTATATTACTAGTTAGGTGTGCGACAGACCGCACACGTACTGTTTTTACTAATTACACTAGTACTCATTTGTGCGACACACATGCACTATTACTACCACTTACACCCAGGTGTAGTATCACTCTCTACACTACAAGAGGCACAATTGGTGTTATTACCTCTTACACTAGTGCTCAGGTGTGTAACAGACACAATCAGTGTTATCACTTCTTACACTAGTGCTCAGGTGTGTGACACAGAATCAGTGTTATTACTTCTTACACTAGTGCTCAGGTGTGTGACAGACTCAGTGTTATTACTTCTTACACTAGTGCTCAGGTGTGTGACAGACTCAGTGTTATTACTTCTTACACTAGTGCTCAGGTGTGTAACAGACACAATCAGTGTTATCACTTCTTACACTAGTGCTCAGGTGTGTGACAATCGGTGTTATCACTTCTTTCACTAGTGCTAAGGTGTGTAACAGACAAGTAGTGTTATTACTTCTTACTCTAGTGCTCAGGTGTGTGACAGACACAAGTAGTGTTATCACTTCTTACACTAGTGCTCAGGTGTGTGACAGACACAATCGGTGTTATCACTTCTTACACTAATGATCAGGTGTGTGACAGACACAAGTAGTGTTATTACTTCTTGCTCTAGTGCTCAGGTGTGTGACAGACACAAGTAGTGTTATTACTTCTTACACTAGTGGTCAGGTGTGTGACAGACACAATCAGTGTTATAACTTCTTACACTAATGATCAGGTGTGTGACAGACACAAGTACTGTTATTACTTCTTACACTAGTGCTCAGGTGTGTGACAGACACAAGTACTGTTATTACTTCTTACATTAGTGCTCAGGTGTGTGACAGACACAAGTACTGTTATTACTTCTTACACTAGTGCTCAGGTGTGTGACAGACACAATCAGTGTTATAACTTCTTACACTAGTGGTCAGGTGTGTGACAGACACAATCAGTGTTATTACTTGCATTAAAACTTGTGTGTCAGAAGAAAGTATTAGTATCACTCTCTACACAGGTTACGTAGGTGTGTGACAGACATGTGCACTATTACTACCAGCTAGACTAATGTTCAAATATTAGTATCATTCTACACTACATTCAAGTGTGTTCCAGATACCATACAATGTATCACTATATACACTAGTGCTCAGGTGTGTGACCAAAACCATACAACATACAAGTATTAGTATGACTATATACACTAGTGCTCAGGTGTGTGACAGAAAAGTACTCCTACCCCTGTACAGACAAGTGGTCAGGTATTTAGGTGTGTGACAGGTATCACTAGCCCTATACCTATAGTAGAAGTATCCCCTATATACTGAGGTGTGTGACAGGTATCAGTAGCTGTATACATACAGTACTGGTATCCCCTATATACTCAGGTGTGTGTCAGGTATCACTGGTCATATAGCTGTGTACAGACTGTCCCTGAGGTGTGTGTCAGGTATCACTAGCCCTGTACATACAGTACTGGTATCCCAGTACTGGTATATACTCAGGTGTGTGACAGGTATCACTGGCCATGTGCAGACTGTCGCTGAGGTGTGTGTCAGGTATCACTGGCCGTGTATAGACTGTCTCTCAGGTATCACTAGTCATATAGCCATGTATAGACTGTCTCTCAGGTGTGTGACGGGTATGACTGGTTCTGTACAGCCTGTGTCAGGTATCACTGGCCGTGTATAGACTGTCGCTGAGGTGTGTGTCAGTTATCAGTAGTCATATAGCCGTGTACAGACTGTTGCTGAGGTGTGTGTCAGGTATCACTGGTCCTGTACAGACTGTCTCTCAGGTATCACTGGTCCTGTACAGACTGTCTCTCAGGTGTGTCAGGTATCACTGGTCCTGTACAGACTGTCTCTCAGGTTCCTGTACACTGTCTCTCAGGTGTGTCAGGTATCACTGGTCCTGTACAGACTGTCTCTCAGGTATCACTGGTCCTGTACAGACTGTCTCTCAGGTATCAATGGTCCTGTACAGACTGTCTCTCAGGTATCACTGGTCCTGTACAGACTGTCTCTCAGGTATCACTGGTCCTGTACAGATTGTCTCTCAGGTATCACTGGTCCTGTACAGACTGTCTCTCAGGTATCAATGGTCCTGTACAGACTGTCTCTCAGGTGTGTCAGGTATCACTGGTCCTGTACAGACTGTCTCTCAGGTATCACTGGTCCTGTACAGACTGTCTCTCAGGTGTGTCAGGTATCACTGGTCCTGTACAGACTGTCTCTCAGGTATCACTGGTCCTGTACAGACTGTCTCTCAGGTATCACTGGTCCTGTACAGACTGTCTCTCAGGTATCACTGGTCCTGTACAGACTGTCTCTCAGGTATCAATGGTCCTGTACAGACTGTCTCTCAGGTATCACTGGTCCTGTACAGACTGTCTCTCAGGTATCACTGGTCCTGTACAGACTGTCTCTCAGGTATCACTGGTCCTGTACAGACTGTCTCTCAGGTATCACTGGTCCTGTACAGACTGTCTCTCAGGTATCACTGGTCCTGTACAGACTGTCTCTCAGGTATCACTGGTCCTGTACAGACTGTCTCTCAGGTGTGTCAGGTATCACTGGTCCTGTACAGACTGTCTCTCAGGTATCACTGGTCCTGTACAGACTGTCTCTCAGGTGTGTCAGGTATCACTGGTCCTGTACAGACTGTCTCTCAGGTATCACTGGTCCTGTACAGACTGTCTCTCAGGTATCACTGGTCCTGTACAGACTGTCTCTCAGGTGTGTCAGGTATCACTGGTCCTGTACAGACTGTCTCTCAGGTATCACTGGTCCTGTACAGACTGTCTCTCAGGTATCACTGGTCCTGTACAGACTGTCGCTGCGGTGTGTAGTCTAGTCCTCCAGCAGTGCTCGCCCTGGCACAGTCCCCGGAGGACCCGGATATATCGAGCTGCAGCCTGTGACTGTGAGGGACCGCGGCTCCTCCAGGGATGCCCTATACATAGACGACTTCTTGCCATGACGTGCGCAGAGTTTCTCCACACTGAAGTGAACTCTCCCGGTGTCTGGCAGCGTCGCCCCCGTCACAGGGCGCAGGCAGGAGAAACTTTGTGCGGCTCTTACCTTCCTTGGCGGTCTGTGCGTCCCCGCTATGTGCAAAGAGAGAGAAGAAGCAGAGGGATAGGGTAATCCAGGGGGCACGGGGGCTCATGGTGCATTGGAGTGCAGGAGCCGGCTCGGTCTCTGGTGGTGCGGTGTGAACGGGACGCTAGTCTCAGGTGCGGTCCGCAGCAGAGCGGCAGCGTGCAGCGTACATTCCTGTGCTCAGTGAGGGATGCCGGTCCCCGCTCGCGCCGTGTGCCAGCCTCTGACTGCAGCCTGGATGCTAGATCCTAGCGGGTTAAAGGAGCCGCGAGGACGTCAGAGTCATGTGACCGCTGGGGGCGGGGTCTGGAGCTCTGTGGCGACCAGTGCTGGAGATGCGTCAACCTCCCGAGTGTGAACTGTGAGCAGGGAATGGCGCGGAAAGTGTATATGTCTAGATGTCCCCGTGACCCCCCTGTGATGTCTCCTCCTCCTCACAGGACGCCCCCTGCCCTCGCCTGATACGAGAGCCTGGCAGTCAGACGTCTGGTACTTCTGGTAGGTGCAGTCCTATGTAAATGTCACGTGTTCTGTAAACTTTCTGGTCTGTGTAGGTGAGGTGTGGGCACTGCTATGGGAACCTGGCGGCGCCCTGCTGGGTGCAGTCCCATGTAAAAGGGTCTTCTGGGGGATTCAAGAAGGCTACTAGCTAGAGGCTATCTAGTGTGTGCAGTCCTATGTAAGAGTGTGGGTGCTTTGTCATTTGTGTAGTCCTATGTAAAAATACAAATAGTTTATTGAAAGCTCAGTTTTACAGTGTGCAGTCCTATGTAAGCAGACTATATTCTGTGCCTTCCAATAAGCTTATTTATGTGTGCAGTCCTGTGTAAAAGCATGCTTTGTGGGTATCTAGATCTATATCATCTTAATATCTGGACACATTCTGATCGTCTTAATATCTGGGCACATTCTGATGTGTGCAGCCCTATGTAAAAGTATATCGTCTAAATATATGGACACATTCTGATGTGTGCAGTCCTATGTAAAAGTATATCGTCTTAATATCTGGACAAATTCTGATGTGTGCAGTCCTATGTAAAAGTATATCGTCTAAATATATGGACACATTCTGATGTGTGCAGTCCTATGTAAAAGTATATCGTCTTAATATCTGGACACATTCTGATGTGTGCAGTCCTATGTAAAAGTATATCGTCTAAATATATGGACACATTCTGATGTGTGCAGTCCTATGTAAAATTATATCGTCTAAATATATGGACACATTCTGATGTGTGCAGTCCTATGTAAAATTATATCGTCTAAATATATGGACACATTCTGATGTGTGCAGTCCTATGTAAAAGTATATCGTCTTAATATCTGGACACATTCTGATGTGTGCAGTCCTACGTAAAAGTATATCGTCTTAATATCTGGGCACATTATGGTGCGTGCAGTCCTATGTAAATGTATATTGTCTTAATATCTGGACACATTCTGATGTGTGCAGTCCTATGTAAAAGTATATCATCTTAATATCTGGACACATTCTGGTGTGTTCAGTCCTATGTAAATGTATATTGTCTTAATATCGACACATTCTGATGTGTGTAGTCCTATGAAAATGTATATCGTCTTAATATCTGGACACATTCTGGTGTGTGCAGTCCTATGTAAAAGTACATAATCTTAATATCTGGACACATTCTGATGTGCGTAATCCTACGTAAAAGCATATCGACTTAATATCTGGATACATTCCAATGTGTGCAGTCCTACGTAAAAGTATATTGTCTTAATATATGGACTCGTACTGATGTGAGCAGTCCTAAGTAAACGCGTGTCTTGTGGGTTTCTAGAAGCCTTTTTTGGTGTGTGCAGTCCTGTGTAAGAGTGTTCGAAGGGTCCCTTGAAAAGAATGTTCTGTTAAAATCTGGACGCTGCCTGGTTTACGCAGTCCTATGCAAAAGCATTGTCTCTGAGTTTCTAGAAGTCTTTCCCCCCCTGCGCCCCTGTGCTCCCACCTATTGCTACTATAACTCAGTCTGTCCCATCCAGCTGCATCCCCCCACTCCTTAGCCAGCGTTCCTCTGTGGGTGGGATACACCCTCAGCTCTTAGAGGGTATCAGTGATAAGACCCCTACTCCTCACATCTTGGTGTCTTCACCGTTATTCTATGGTACAATCCTATCCACAATCCATATTCTCCCTCATACAAAGTCACAGCTTAACCCTTTCTGTAGCCCAGCATATACCTGTGGCACAGGAGCAATTGATGTGCACGCCATACATCCTGAACAAGAGTTGTGCCCATGGAGGTGCCAGCGTGAGGCCTGCCGTCTCTTAAATCCCTGCAATTTAACCCTTTCATTTCCATGACATAGGGTAAGTCCTCCAATAGTGTTTAGAAACGATGGTTTAGGTGAAACTGTAATCAAAAAATTCAATGTTTTTTTTTTTTTAACCTGCACAGGAAAGTTACGTCACCTGCCGTGAAAATGGACCATGGCGGAGAATCAGCTCCATCATACTGTGCGGAGCCGCGGCCGTCACCCTCGCCAGGAAGCGAACGCATGAGGATCATTAGAAATATCGAGCAAATGCTTAGCAGAATTATGGACATGATCTATCTGGTAGAAGATCCATCCGACCTGGATGAGATAGCTGCCGCACTCTCTAAGCTTTCAGAACAGGCCTCCTCTGTGATACATAAAGAGCGGGGATTACCTAGGGGTGAGTCCCCTCTAAAAACAGAGGTCAGTCCTCCTTCCAGACAGAACTCCGGGACCCCAAAGCGACCGAGCGATAAGCTGATCCTCGACAAATCAACGTATGGCGGAGCTTCAAAAACTCTGAAAGTGAAAGATCGGATTTAGAGAGTCTGTAAGGATGAAAATGAACGAGCTCACAGGGCACGGCCCTGGCTTGTAAGGACAGGACTGATAGTCAGCCTGGATGTGGTTGGGTGAGCAGTGAGCAGTATCTGTAATCTCTGAACACAGCCGTAAAAAAAACAGTTACCGGGAGCGAGCCATTCACAGTCACTGCGATGGTGCCTGCTGCCTTGTCTCAATGTAAAGACAGATGGTCAGATTTCTTATAGTCTATGGTCCGGAGTTACAGCTCATCCCACTTTAAGTAAATGGGTTTGACTGTAACGTCAGACTATGGTGGACTAAAGTGCTGCTGTTCTGACTTGGTTACTATTAAAGAAAACACTAAATAAAGAGACGACTGCAAATAAGCAGTCTTCACTGAGTTTTATAGTTCTGTATAAAAACAAATTTTAGCAGTCCAGAATGCAGCCACCTATACTGTACCTGTACGTATCTATGTAGAGAACTCACTCTATGGAACTATTTGTTGTAGTTAAAATATTTGTAATATTTTTATTATATTCTACTGTTTGTTGTACTTTAGTAATAATTATTTTATTCTGTTCTTTATACCGTTCTTTACATGGTTAATATTTATTATATAATTAAAGTGACACATCTGTTCATTGACTGTAAGCATGATGTTGTTTTGCTGCTTTTTGGTTATACTTTTCTTATACTTTCTTTCTGTTTGTTGGTTATACTTTCTTTCTGCCTTTTGGTTGTACTTTTTTTCTGCTTTTTAGTTATACTTTCCTTATACTTTTCCTTCTTTTCACCTGGCATATGTGATGTCCAGCCTTATGGAAATGAGTGCTTTGTGAGTGTCCTGGTGTATGCAGTACTGTGTAGAAGCCTAGTCTTTCTGGTCTATGCGGAGCTCTATGACTGTCCTCCTGTATAGCCTCTTCTATAGTCTTTCTGGTCTATGTGGTGCTCTGTTAGTGTCCTCTTCTATAGTCTTTCTGGTTTATGTGGTGCTCTGTGAGTGTCCTCTTCTATAGCCTCTTCTATAGTCTTTCTGGTTTATGTGGTGCTCTGTGAGTGTACTTTTCTATAGCCTCTTCTATAGTCCTTCTGGTTTATGTGGTGCTCTGTGAGTGTCCTCCTGTATAGCCTCTTCTATAGTCTTTCTGGTTTATGTGGTGCTCTGTGAGTGTCCTCTTCTATAGCCTCTTCTATAGTTTTTCTGGTCTATGCGGTGCTCTGTGAGTGTCCTCCTGTATAGCCTCTTCTATAGTCTTTCTGGTCTATGCAGTTCTCTGTGAGTGTCCTCTTCTATAGCCTCTTCTATAGTCTTTCTGGTCTATGCAGTTCTCTGTGAGTGTCCTTTTCTATAGCCTCTTCTATAGTCTTTCTGGTCTATGCGGTGCTCTGTGTAATTCTATAAAAAAAAGCTATAAAATAGTGTCAGAAAATTGTCATGCTTCTGATAACAAGCGTGACTTGTTTCGCTAGGATCTAGCAACATTCTGTACGTCCGTACATGAAATCATAGATCCTGACATAGACTCTTCTCCTTCTTCTCTATATCCAAGCCCCAATACCTGCTCATGAATATTCTTTAGAGGCTCCACCACTATCCGTCTCTAGCAGCAGACTGCAGACCATGCCCCGACGCTTTCCACTTATGTGTTAGATGTATAAGGGCTTTTTCATGCGCGCTTATTTTTCAGCGTTAAAGAAATCTCGTGTTTTACCCTTTTTATGGTGCTTTTGGTGGTGTTTATGTTCTCACATTTTGTACATTTAAAAATACACCTGCTGCATTTAGATAAGAACATTGTCGACCCTAATAATGTTACAAAAAAAAACAGTGTTTGTAAACCTTATGGTATTTTACTATAGTCCACTTGAATGAAAAAATACTCAAAAGAAAAAAAAAATTATATTGAAAATACAATAAAACGTTTTGTGTGAAATCATCCTATGTTCACACATCTTCTGCATCAGAAAAGGCTGCTATTCACACTGTGAACTGTGGGGCATATTCTTGATGCATATTTCACATACGTGGGAATTGGTGACATCACATATTCCTTAGTGACATCACATATTCCTTAGTGACATCACTTATTCCATGTGTACTCCATCCAGAGAATGAGTTGGAAATTAAAGAACACAGATATTATCTCCATTGAATGGCATGGCAGAAATCCCAGACTCCCTTTAGTTTTTTTTGCACTAGATCTTAAAGGGGAACTCCAGCAAAAAAACAAATCTTCCAAATCCTAGAGATTTCTCATTTACTTCTGTTAAAAAATCTCAAGTCTTCAGCACTTATCAACTGCTGTATGTCCTGCAGGAAGTAGTGTACTCTTTCCAGTCTGGAGAGCTCGAGGTTTTCTACAGGGATTTTCTACAACTCTGGACAGTTCCTGTCAAGGACAGAGGTGGCAGCAGAGAGCGCTGTGTCAGACTGGCAAGAATATGCCACGTCTTGCATTACATACAGCAGCTGATAAGTACTAGAAGACTGGAGTTTTTGTTTGTTTTTTTAAATAAATGTAAATGACAGATCTCTGGCACTTTCTGATACCAGTTGATTAAAGTATTCCTTTAAGGGGGAATATAGTAGGAGATGCACTGAAAAGACCCCCAAGAAAAAATCAAGTAGCGGGTAGGGAACCTTGGCTTTCCTGCTGTTGCAAAACTACAACTCCCATCATGCCTGGACAGCCCAAAACATAGTCAAGGAAAGGGTCTGACTAGTTGAAGATGGTGCACATCCCATGTAGTCTTTAGTGACCTGATGTGTGTGTGTGAGAAGGACCCCCTCCATTATCTCTCAGCTGACCCAAGTACAGCCATGTGCAGACTACGCCAGAGACCGGCCGTTCCGTGTCCCAGCCGGGTCACGGAACGGCCGGTCTCTGAAAAGATCTTCCCGGCTGGTACTGCAGTATCAGCCTGATGATCTTTGCAGCTGCAGAGTTCTCCCCATAGCACACAAGCCGCTCGCTCCATAGTGTGCACTGACAGGGTTTTCTGCGGCCACTATTCAGTGAATAGCGGCCGCAGAAAACTGACGTGTCAGTTTTCCACGGCGCCGCGAGAGATCCCAGCCGGAGCATATACCATGTGTATACGCTCCGGCCGGGATTCCATAGAAGACAAGGCAACATATCTTTTCGTAAAAAGTACGGCCGTTGTTGCCGATTGTAACAACGGCCGTACATTTACAAAAATATACGTGTGTGAACATAGCCTACACGTGCAATACACCCAGCATATCACTATAAAGGGACATGCAGCAGGATAAGTAAAGTTCATGGGAACATGGTAGAACCTAGGGAACGTTTCTTATTTCTCCCAGGACACTTGCAGAAGTGACTTAGGGCTCCACTTCCATTCATGAGCGCTCCAATGACTGAATGCGGTAATTAATCTATGCGCGGGTAATGTGCATGATTGACAGGAGCACAATATCTGGCTGCAAAGACATTGAGACTTCCCTGCAATACATAATGAAGGCTGCCCGGCCGCTCATTATTATCTCAGGCTACATTCCCGCTAAGTACAGCGATGGGAATGTGGTTACCATGTCACTCCGAGTGCTCCAGTCTTTAGCAAATGGACGCTGCCCTGACATCTCCTTAGATCAATACTTCCCTGACTGACTGCCTGGCACACATTATGGAGAGACTACTTCAGCTTGGACCTCAGGGACCTCCTGGGATCTGGATTTCAGCCGCCTGTTATCTGATAGATTTCCTTCTATAATTCATTTTCTTACATGATTATTTATTTCGGGAGTCTGAAGTCACAGCGTGGACTGGAGGTTTTTGGAACATATAAAAATAAAGTAGCGTCAGTGGCTCTATATTAGAGGTAGGGAACCTTGGCTCTCCAGCTGTCGCAAAACTACAACTCCCATCATGCCTGGACAGCCAAAGCTAAAGCTTTGGCTGTCCAGGCATGATAAGAGTTGTAGTTTTGCTTGAGAGTCAAGGTTCCCTACCCCTGCTCTAAGCAATATGATAGTACTGTACAATGCTGGGCTTTGTAGTCTCACAATAAAAGAAGTGTCAATCATACCTCCTAGGCTTTGTTCACATATACCTTGTTGTGTCTGTTTTAAACTGACACCACAACACATCCACATCGCCTCATCCATCACACAAATGACACCACCGGTGCCTTAAAGACCCTGTTGACTTACAACGGAGTCCTGCCAAGTTGTCCATCCTCCTGACAGGAGACATAGAGTGACATGCCGAACTACTTTCCCTGTCATATTTGATAAATGTCGGATCGTTCCTTAGACCTCCCTGTTCCACTTTTTTTTGTGTATGTGGTGCATCCTACAAACAGTTATTCCCATGGAGTCCTTATGTTGTTTTAGGGTCGGGGTAGGGAACCTTGGCTTTCCAGCTGTTGAAAAACTACAACTAAAGCTTTGGCTGTCCAGGCATGATGGGAGTTGTAGTTTAGCAACAGCTGGAGAGCCAAGGTTCCTTACCCCTGGTATATACCATACAAATATGCTTGTATTTCCATAGGGGTCATCTATAAAAAACGTCATCAAATCTGGAATACAATATACACCTATACCCCAATATAGGACTAGACGTGTGCAGTGCTGCAGCTCTTGCATTGGTTTATGTTGTCTTATGTTTCCTGTGTTTACCGTGTGGAGACATTGATGGATGGATCCCCTACAATATGTCGATCCTTATTTACTATAGTCCTTGTTAAAATAATCTTACATGTTCTGTCTGTGTTTGGTTGAAAAAAGTCTAACCAAAAGACTGACGGAAATACTGTGAACATAGCTTTGAAGGGGTTGTCCAGCGAAAATCTTTTTCTTTCAAATCAACTGGTTTTAGAAAATTATATAGATTTGTAATTTATTTCTATTTAAAAATCTCAAGTCTTCCAGTACTTAGCAGCTGCTGTATGTCCTGCAGGAAGTAGTGTATTCTTTCCAGTCTGACACCGCGCTCTCTGCTGCCACCTCTGTCCAGTGCGGTAGCAAATTTCCCTAGAAAATTTCTTCTGCTCGCCAAACTGAAAAGAATACCACTTTCTGCAAGACATACAGCAGCTGATAAGTACTGGAAGACTTGAGATTTTTTAACAGTGGTAAATTTAATTTGGTATTAAATTACAAATCTTTTGCACTTTCTGCCACCAGTTAATTTAAAAGAAAAAAAAAATTGGTGAACAACCCCTTTACAGTGGTACCTCGGTTGTCTGCTCGCAACTTAAACAGTTTAGTTCTCAAATAGTATTTTCAAGTAAAGTTTGCTCTGATTCTCAAACACTTTTCGGCACCCAGTCTTAAAGTACAGTAATACTGCAAACTTCAAACTGTGCTTGTTATCTGAGCGTTTGTGCGGGTGTGGATGGTGGGCTGTACCTGGTGAGTTTAGCACTGGTAAGGCTTCACATACAGTACAGTACTGTATAAGACTGCTGGAGAGCGTATACAGTACAGTAGTAGTACAGTCAGTGCCCCACCATCTCCCATCCAGTACTGTATAAGACTGCTGGAGAGCGTATACAGTACAGTAGTAGTACAGTCAGTGCCCCACCATCTCCCATCCAGTACTGTATAAGACTGCTGGAGAGCGTATACAGTACAGTAGTAGTACAGTCAGTGCAACACCATCTCCCATCCTGTACTGTATAAGACTGCTGGAGTGCATATACAGTACAGTAGTAGTACAGTCAGTGCACCACCATCTCCCATCCAGTACTGTATAAGACTGCTGGAGTGCATATACAGTACAGTAGTAGTACAGTCAGTGCACCACCATCTCCCATCCTGTACTGTATAAGACTGCTGGAGTGCATATACAGTACAGTAGTAGTACAGTCAGTGCACCACCATCTCCCATCCAGTACTGTATAAGACTGCTGGAGTGCATATACAGTACAGTAGTAGTACAGTCAGTGCACCACCATCTTCCATCCTGTACTGTATAAGACTGCCACCTCCCATCCTGTACTGTATAAGACTGCTGGAGTGCATATACAGTACAGCAGTACAGTAGTAGTACAGTCAGTGCACCACCATCTCCCATCCTGTACTGTATAAGACTGCTGGAGTGCATATACAGTACAGTAGTAGTACAGTCAGTGCACCACCATCTCCCATCCTGCACTGTATAAGACTGCTGGGGTACATATACAGTACAGTAGTAGTACAGTCAGTGCACCACCATCTCCCATCCTGTACTGTATAAGACTGCTGGAGTGCATATACAGTGCAGTAGTAGTACAGTCAGTGCACCACCATCTCCCATCCTGTACTTTATAAGACTGCTGGAGTGCATATACAGTACAGTAGTAGTACAGTCAGTGCCCCACCATCTCCCATCCTGTACAGTACTCTATAGGACTGCTGGAGTGCATATACAGTGCAGTAGTAGTACAGTAAGTGCACCACCATCTCCCATCCTGTACTGAATAAGACTGCTGGAGTGCATATACAGTACAGTAGTAGTACAGTCAGTGCACCACCATCTTCCATCCTGTACTGTATAAGACTGCCACCTCCCATCCTGTACTGTATAAGACTGCTGGAGTGCATATACAGTACAGCAGTACAGTAGTAGTACAGTCAGTGCACCACCATCTCCCATCCTGTACTGTATAAGACTGCTGGAGTGCATATACAGTACAGTAGTAGTACAGTCAGTGCACCACCATCTCCCATCCTGCACTGTATAAGACTGCTGGGGTACATATACAGTACAGTAGTAGTACAGTCAGTGCACCACCATCTCCCATCCTGTACTGTATAAGACTGCTGGAGTGCATATACAGTGCAGTAGTAGTACAGTCAGTGCACCACCATCTCCCATCCTGTACTTTATAAGACTGCTGGAGTGCATATACAGTACAGTAGTAGTACAGTCAGTGCCCCACCATCTCCCATCCTGTACAGTACTCTATAGGACTGCTGGAGTGCATATACAGTGCAGTAGTAGTACAGTCAGTGCACCACCATCTCCCATCCTGTACTGAATAAGACTGCTGGAGTGCATATACAGTACAGTAGTAGTACAGTCAGTGCACCACCATCTCCCATCCTGTACTATATAAGACTGCTGGAGTGCATATACAGTACAGTAGTAGTACAGTCAGTGCACCACCATCTCCTATCCTGCACTGTATAAGACTGCTGGAGTGCATATACAGTACAGTAGTAGTGCAGTCAGTGCACCACCACCTCCCATACATTACAGTGCTGGGATGGGGGGGGGGGACTCTATACAGTAAAGGATGAGAGAGGAGTTAGTGATTACTGTACTATAATTGCTGGTTCTGTTGAATGTTTCTTGTATATAATGTCTTGTACTGTAATGTAGTGCTGTTCTGTACTGTAGTGATTATACTGAGCACTTATCAGTGTAATAAATGAGTATCGTAGGTAATTATTGGTCGGTGCTGGAACCAATTAAACACATTTACATTATTTCCTATGGGAAGACACAGCTCTGTTCTCAGACTGCTTGGTTCTCAACCGAATGTAATTTACCTTAGTTAGAATCTTAGTTTCAGTGTCTTTCTCTAGCAGTGAAAGCCTGGCATAAGTAAACCTGTCCATAGCTGGTATGGGTATCTGAAACCTAGCTGGCTCATGGGCACTCATTCCATACCACATTCCCGAAAGTGAGGTCACATCACTAGGATATGCCATTGCTTATGGGTCGCTGGGTTCCAACCAATCCTCAGAATAAGCATCAACCCTTCGCTGTACGGAGAACTACAAAACAGCCTCATTTACTCGCAGTTTCCCGCACAGCGAGCGGCCAAGATTGTCGCTGTGCAGGGGATAAGCCGAAGAGAATGTAGTCCTTTCCTTATTGACCGCTGAGGTCCCAGAGGTCAGTCTCCCATTGAATCTAATGTTAAGGAGTAGAGTACTGATGTGCTATAACATTACAAGATAGGAATACACCTTTACTGTTAACTACAGGTATATATGACCTTCTCCCATTGATTGTATGGGTAAGCGTTGTATTTCAATAGTGGTAGGTAAGAAATGCCGACTTCTATAAATACAAGCATCTCCAGTAAATACAGGAAGATCGCATTATTAATGGATATTGCTTCTATTTCAATCAATACCTGCAGAATTCTTTGCTTTTAATTGCAACGTGATATTATACATTCATACTCTTGGCATTATGCGAAGGGTTAATGTAAGTCAATGGATTCCCCAAAATCTTACGATGAATTCTGCAGAAGCCTCTTTGATTTCCAGATATTCGCTTGGCGATGGTTTGTATCACTAGTTTATTATGTACCTTAATGCTTGGCTTTGCATCTGTTCCTGTAGGGGTAGTCACATAATGCAGATCACTAAGTAATTTAAAGGGGTACTTCAGCTAAATGTTTTACTTTAAAATCAACTGGTTTCAGAAAGTTATATAGATTTTAAATTTACTTTTATTTAAAAATCTCAAGTCTTCCCATACTTATCAGCTGCTGTATGTCCTGCAGGAAGTGGTGGATTCTTTTCAGTCTGACACAGTGCTCTCTGCTGCCACCTCTGTCTGAGACAGGAACTGTCCAGAGCAGTAGCAAATTCTCAGAATAGAAAACCTCTTCTGCTCTGGACAGTTCCTGTCTCGGACAGAGATGTCAGCAGAGAGCACTGTCAGACTGAAATGAAAACTATTCCTGCAGGACATACAGCAGCTGATAAGTATGGGAAGACTTGAAATCGTTTAATAGAAGTAAATTACAAATCTATATAACTTTCTGAAACCAGTTGATTTGAAAGAAAAAGATTTTCGCTGGAGTACCCCTTTAAGCGTTATTGAAGAAATCAAATGCTACACGTAGGGATGAGAAAGCACTGGTAGCATTGTACAAGACCTCTCGAGTGTCCGTTGTTTAGAGGGGCTGCTTTCTCCCACATTTTTTTTTTACAATATAGCGCTAGAAAGTGTCAGCCTATAGCTAACACTAGATTTTATGTATGATGTTGCTTTTTATAATAGCGTAAAAAATATATATATAGGGAAAGATTTATCAAACATGGTGTAAAGGGAAACTGGCTCAGTTGCCCCTAGCAACCAATCAGATTCCACCTTTCATTTTCCAAAGAGTCTGAGAGGAATGAAAGGTGGAATCTGATAGGTTGCTAGGGGCAACTGAGCCAGTTTCACTTTACACCATGTTTGATAAATCTCCCACAATATATACTGTATATATTACTTCACCTACAGAATTTTTGCAGCAAAATCAGATGCAGGTATGTGCTTGGTATTACGGTTATACAACAGCTGTGGCTGCACAATCCGCTGTGAGAGGACAGATGTCGTAGAGACAACTCTCACCCCAGATGTCTAACCTTGTCAGCAGTGTGATTAATACTGGAGGCGGAAGGGACTCACTTATTATTTGACCATCAGCCTCAGCATTGCAAATAGCAAGAGTGCTTTTTAATTCATTCCATCAGTATAAAGAAATAAATGAATAAAATGCAATGCTAGGTATTCATTAAAGTGAAAATCTTATGGTTAAAGGAATAATGAGATGTAAAAACAAAAAAAAAATACCTTATTTGTTTTTAAAACTGAAAAATGGTTTGTTACTTAAAGGGGCAATCTGCCCAGATAAAATACATGCTGAATCATCCCCCCTCCTGGAGACGAACAATTCCTTCCATACTTGTTACAATCTTTTCAGTCTCCTTCCCGTAGTTCTGAGCTGCTGTCTGCTGAAGACACAGAAAACTGTGTTTTCTGTCTCCTCCTCCTCTTTCAAGACGGCTCATGTAAACAGCGTCCCTGGCCAGATTTTTCTGCACTCTGTAATGCCGGGAGGGTTAGTTACAGTAAGGTCACAAGCTACTTGACCTCAGATTAACCCTCCTGACATTATGCCTCATTCACTCTTTCAGTGTTTTTTCTGGGTCGCAAAACCTCCTGCTATTTTTTACTGACAACTTTACAGAAATTATGAATAAGGCCTTAGAGAGTACAGAGATAGCCGGCCAGGGACGCTGTTTACATGAGCCATCTTGGAAGGCAGAGGCAAGGAGGGGGTTCGGAGCAGAGATGGAGGTAACGGCTCACACAAAGTTTTCCGTGTTATCAGCAGAAAGCAGGAGGCTCAGAACTGGGGGAAGGAGACTGAAAAATAATAACAAGTATGGAATAAATTGTTCTTCTCCAGGAGGGAGGATGATGGCAGGGGGACACTGAGGGACACAGGGCACTGGGGGGACACTGAGCATCCCCCTGCCATCATCATTCTCTCCAGCAGCCACAGCCCGCACAGCTCTGGGAGTAGGGTTGTGACCCCACCATGTTATCCAGGAAGTGACATCGCCATGTTATCCAGGAAGTGACATCACCATGTTATCCAGGAAGTGACATCACCATGTTATCCAGGAAGTGACCTCATCATGTTATCCAGGAAGTGACATCACCATGTTATTCAGGAAGTGACATCACCATGTTATCCAGGAAGTGAAGCCTTGATGCAGTAGTAAGTGCAGGGAAAAAAGCACTTTATAAGCATTTCCCGTAATAAGTGTATATTGGGGATTTTTTGAACTTTTGGGGGGCAATACAATACTCCAATAAAAAAAATTCTCTGGACTTCTCCTTTAACCCCTAGGGGCGCAGTATTTAGGCAGTAACTTTTCCATTTAGTCTTGTTTAGGACCACACATAACACATGGTAAGTTGCACCATATGACACACTCAACCCTGTTGTGTTTACAGAGTCCCCTCTGCTATACCAGTGAATGTCGTGTGCTTGCTGTGTGCATTAATCTCCTTTCTAAGCTGAGTGCTCGCTACGTTCATCAAGTATTCTGGTGTTTAACTGGAGAACATCTCAGGTTGAGGTATTCCGAATGTACAACATCATTATCCACTTGTTAGCCATGCGCAGTGATAATTGCATTCCTGAGAAGCGAGCGCAGGATCCCTGGAGCTTGAACCCAATAAACAACATCATGTGGCCGTCTCCTTTTACATTAGAGGACAAGGATAAAACCACATAAAAATTACAACCGCAGCTTCAATATGTAATCTCTGCCGCTCTATCAGAAACATACAATATGTTTCTTGTTGTTGGTGGCAGCACAGAGACCATGTATTGTTTTCTGGAGGCCTAAATTGGACACAAAGAAAATGCAGTGACTGGAAATAATAAAATGCTTTCCGGAGTCAGTGTACTGAAGCTGAAGTTAACAGAATTAGTTTGAGGCCTGTTCTTCAAAATTACAGTTTAAGAGAAGAATATATCAAGATGCAATCTCTTCCCGTAACAACTTCAAACGCCGACTTTTCTTAACAGGAAAGAGCGAACGGACCGAAGCCGTCTGCAGATTTAACCGTCTTTCTCTATTCTTTTTGTTTTCCAAAAATACTGCAAATACTTTTCGCATGAAAGATGTCAAAATATTTGTTGACTTAGTGGGGCAGATTTATCAAGCATGGTGTAAAGTGAAACTGGCTCAGTTACCCCTAGCAACCAATCAGATTCCACTTTTCATTCCTCACAGACTCAGCTGCGTTCACACTACGTATATTTCAGTCAGTATTGTGGTCCTCATATTGCAACCAAAACCAGGAGTGGATTAAAAACACAGAAAGGATCTGTTGACACAATGTTGAAATTGAGTGGATGGCCGCCATTTAATGGCAAATATTTGCTGTTATTTTAAAACAACGGCTGTTGTATTGAAATAATGGCCGTTATTTACTGTTATATGGCGGCCATCCACTCAATTACAACATTGTGTGAATAGATCCTTTCTGTGTTTTTAATCCACTCCTGGTTTTGGTTGCAAAACTGACTGAAATATACTGACTGAAATATACGTAGTGTGAACGCAGCCTGCGCAAGGTGGAATCTGATTTGTTGCTAGGGGCAACTGAGCCAGTTTCACTTTACACCAGGTTGATAAATATTCCCCAGTGTGTTTAGACATTGCCATAAAGCAGAGGGATCCAGGGACATGGGCAAAGAGGAGACATTAGAAATAATAATAAAAAAAAGGATGATGCCAATAAATATAAAGATATACACACATATTATCATTTTTTATGCTTAATAGACAGGATAAAAAAAAATCTTAGCTGCTTTATTCTGTAAACAGCGCCACACTTGTCTGTATGTTGTGCCTGGTATTGCAGCTGAGCTCCAATGAGTTAGATACCAAATGCGCCACAATTTTGTCTCCATATGAGCCGGAATACTGGCATACATGCTGGGGACTAAACTTATTATATGTTCTAGACTACACGTGTCAAGCTCAGGCCCTCCAGCTGTTACAAAACTACAATGGGAATTGTAGTTTTGTAACAGCTGGAGGGCCTGAGTTTGACACCCCTGTTCTAGACATTCTTTACACTACACTAGACTTTTTAAAGGGGTTGTCCTGTGAAAATCTTTTTCTTTCGAATCAACTAGTTATATAGATTTGTAATTTACTTCTATTTAAAAATCTCAAGTCTTCCTATACTTTTCAGCTGCTGTATGTCCTGCAGTAAATGGTGTTTTCTTCTTAATCTGACACTATGCTCTCTGCTGCCACCTCTGTCCGAGACAGGAACTCTCCAGACCAGCAGCAAATTCCCAAAGAAAACATTTCCTGCTCTGGACAGTTCCTGTCTCAAAATGGCATGGTGGCATGGGGGTCGCAACCAACAGCTGGAGGAGGACAACTAAGCCCTTCTTCTCCAGCATGGTGTCCACTTGACACATTGGCTTAGACATTTTCCTATGCAGGTTATAGGAAGGGATAGAGAGAGCCTTTTTTTTCTCTTGGGTGGCAGAAGAAATATGCCTTGGGTTAGACAAGCTCTTAGGCTTTTAAAATGCTTAATAGTGATGGTAGATAGATAGATAGATAGATAGATAGATAGATAGATAGATAGATAGATAGATAGATAGATAGACAGATAGGAGATAGATAGATAGGAGATAGATAGATAGATAGATAGATAGATAGATAGATAGGAGATAGATAGATAGGAGATAGATAGATAGATAGATAGATAGATAGATAGATAGATAGATAGGAGATAGATAGGATATGTAAGGATGAATCCACAGCACTCCAATAAAAAGTGAAATAAAAAAGTCAATTTATTCCATTAAACTCATGCAACGTTTCGGTTGCCTTTGAACCCGATGTCACTCCTCTCCAAGTGCCAGGAAAAGCTGGAGACAGACCTAAGAGAAGTTTGTCAGGACTGGATCCAGCTTTTCCAGGCACCTAAGGAGGAGCGGCATGGAGTCCAAACGCAGCAGGCTGATAAGATGACTGCCGGGCTAAGGAAGTGCTTCACTTTGTTAACACTATAAATTCGCTCATCTGTAGTTTTTAAGTAAAAATATTTGAATTTTTGGTGACTTGTTTTATAATTTTCCATCTTACTGTCTATAGTATAAAATAGTCCTAAAATCTTGCAGTTTTCATTCTCACCACTGGGGCTTAAACTAAGCTGAGACTTCCGCGTTGTGTCTGGGGTGTTATGAGGAGGCTGCTGTAAAGTGATCTGTACAGCATTGCAGCAACATATGGCACTATTAGGCTGGGTTCACACTAGGTTTTTGCTATTTTTTTTTTCATCCGTTTTTTGCAAAAAAGGATGAAAAAAAAGTTTGCATCTTGTTTGATCCGTTTTTTCATTGTAAAAAAAGAAAACAACACATCAACGATAAAGCATGTCACTAAATTCCATTAAAAACAGCTCAGGCAAGATGGCAGTCCCCTTTTATAAAAAAAATTTAGTATCTGACTCTAACAGTAAAAGAAAATTTAGGTGATACATTCCTCTTAAAGGGAACCAATCACACAAAAATTGGGCATAAAGGTAAGGAAACGTGCTGGTACATCAGCTTCCTAACCATCCCCCTGTCCCCCCCCCCAGTCCATGAACATTCAGCCCGCAAAGTTAGTTTAATTGTGTCCCGCGCTCTATGCAAATTACCATACAAGTAGTCACGGTGGGCGGGACGGCTGTTTGAGTAGTCACGGTGGGCGGAGTCTTCGTCAAGTAGTCACTGGGTCCTGGGCCGGCCATTGCGCTGTAATCACGCCCCTACGTCTTTACTAAGCTGCGCATGCGCAGTACAGTGGGTGAAGCCGCTGCTGTACTACCCAGCGCAAGCGCAGTACATCAGCGTCTTCTCGGGCTGCACTGTGCATGCGCAGCTTAGTAAAGACGTCGGCGTGGCCGACATGCAATGCCGCCCCCCCAGTGACGTCACCAGGCGCCGCTTTACAACACCCCCGGAGGGGCGTGATTACAGCGCAGGAGCCGGCCCAGGACCCAGTGACTACTTGACGAAGACCCCGCCCACCGTGACTACTCGAACAGCCGTCCCGCCCACCGTGACTACTTGTATGGTAATTTGCATAGAGCGCGGGACACGATTAAACTTACTTTGCAGGCTGAATGTTCATGGGACAGGGGGGATGGTTAGGAAGCGTGCTTGCTGATGTACCAGCACGTTTCCTTACCTTTATGCCCAATTTTAGTGTGATTGGTTCCCTTTAAATAAACTAATATTTTTATATCTGAAGCATTAAATTTAATGTTGGTAATTGTTATCAGAATAAGGCTGTAGCCTACTTTGCACCCCCCCCAAAAAGTGTAATGGTTATTGGTTTTTGTCTGTATTTGTGAGTTTGAGGGAGAACCGACACAAAAGGGAATGGTAGTGTCTGTCTATTGTTAGTCGTGTAATCACAGGGTTACCACAACAATGCAGTGACATAATTGTTTCACTATGGGAGAAAGAGTCACAGGGTGTCAGATAACACAACTTCACTTACTACCTTTTTAAATAGGAAAGCGATCAGGTTTCACTGCTGTTGCATTAATCCTATGATTTTACTGTGACTTGTGCTCGACTCTGTGGACTGTGCTGTAATATCCTCCAATTCCACATTGCTGTATTATTTAGGCGGAATTATTATTGTATTGTAGTATAATTAGTCTGGGTGACAAACCAGATTGGTTGTTTCTTAAAAGCACATCTCTAATAAACAATAAATAATATCTATCTATCTATCTATCTATCTATCTATCTATCTATCTATCTATCTATCTCCTATCTATCTATCTATCTATCTATCTATCTATCTATCTATCATCTAATGATCTATCTATTATGTATCTCATATCTACCTATTCATCTATCTATCTATCTATCTATCTATCTATCTATCTATCTATCTATCTCTTACACCTTTGGGACACCTTACTCCAATGTATTCTTGCTTCAAACCAAGATATAAAATGCTGGTGTATATTAAATTCCCCCCTATGTCTATTTCCTTATAACAAGAAGTACACATTTTTGCCAAAAGAAACATTTATTTAGCATTTTAAATCCTTCTCTGGTGCCGGTAGGGATGCCCCTCGGAGCATGGTGTGGTGGTGGTGGCAGGGAAGCCAAGGAGCAAGATGCATCATGGCGATGCATCTTCTTAGCTCCTCGGTGCTGGTGAAGCATCGCAGTATCAGTCTGGTGGTGTTTATACAGCTGATCAGCATCCTGCAGGTCGTGTTCATCTAGCTCAAGGTCTCACTGGTGGTTATGAGCCAGACCCATCTGTTGCAGAGGCTGGTCACCCACATGAGAAGGTGAATAGTTGTGGAAATCCAGACTAGCTTCTCACTGCTCATCAAATTTAGCAGCTCACTGGTGGTAATGGTGGTGATCCAGCTGGTAACAGTTGTCCAGATGTGCAGGGAGCTGGTGTGGGTGAGGGTGGTGGTCCAGATGATCAGGTTGGTGGTGCAGATCCAGGACATGATATCATTGGTGGTGGTGATCTAACTCAGCTGCTGAAGAGTGGCAGTGAGTAGGTGGCTGTCAGTGAAAATCCAGCTCAGCAGGCGGCTGGTGGTGGACACCCAACTGAGCACATCACTGATAGCGGTGATCCAGCTGAGCAGGGCAAAGAAGGTGCTTTCCATGCTGTGTAGATGGCTGGTGATGGAGATCAGGCTGATCGGGTCTCCGGTGGTCACATTCCAGTTGAGCAGCTCTCCAGTAGTGGTGTTTGGACCCTGTAGGATGCTGGTGCTGGAGCTAGGCCTCTGTAAATTTCTGGTGGTAAAGTTGGGACACTGCAGGGTGGTGGTAGAAGAGTTCCACCTGGGCAGCTCTGATCATATCATTTGGCCACTGCAGGTCCCTGGTGACGTTTTCCCAGCTGAGCGGGTCGCTGATGGAATTGCCCCAGCTCAGCGGGTTGATAAAGGGTTCAACCAAGATGAGCGGGTGTCTTGTGGAGAGACAGCCCACCAGGATTGGAACCACATAGCACAGGAGGTTGCCAAAAATGGCAAGACCCCTGTCAATCCTCTCCTCTCTATCCATGGACTGATGACAAGCAGAAACACTAGAAATAAACTGACAGTATACGCAGGCAGAACGCACAGGTAGTACACGCAGTGTGATCGCTAGTAAGTTCCTAAGAACAGAGAGTCTGGGGCTCTGCACCTTCTTTTCTAGGGCCCTGGGATGACATCACCAATTATGTCACTTACTTGATGTCACTGCTGGTCATGTTCTAATGTGATGTCATGAGCATGCCCTGACACATTGTTGCCATGCAACAATGCAGACACTTTGCCACAATCCCCTTTGCCTGCAAGTGAAGTGAAAACCAACTGCCAGTACTAGTAAGACAGATCATGTTCTTTGTTTGAACTGAGCATGTGCGACACTACAAAGAGGATGCCTGGCGGGCTATTACCTGGGGTTTCGGGTTATGAGACTAAACAGCACATGGGGTATTACTGAGTCTATATCTCTGAAACGATACATTTTAAGTAATGCTTATACAATGGAAATATGTTTAATTTAACATAATGCATTATTATAGATGTAGTTGTGGCAGTGAGCACACTTAGTTTGTATAATAGGTCAGGAAGGGTCAGTTAGCTGTGTAAGGGCTTGTATAGTTTTAAGGGTACAAACACACACACCGTATACGCAGCAGATACGCAGCAGATACGCAGATGGTGATGGTGCAGATTTGATGCTGTGTTCAAGTTTTTACATCTAATCTGCTGCGTATTTGCTGCGTATTTGCTGCGTATCGCAGCAGTAAATACGCTGCGTATACAGTGTGTGTGTTTATACCCTGAGGCTGCATTCACACTACGTATATTTCAGTCAGTATTGCAACCAAAACCAGGAGTGGATTAAAAACACAAAAAGGATCTGTTCACACAATGTTGAAATTGAGTGGATGGCCGCCATATAACAGGATATAACTGACATTATTTCAATATAACAGCCGTTGTTCTAAAATAACAGCAAATATTTGCCATTAAATGGCGGCCATCCTCTCAATTTCAACATTGTGTGAACAGATCCTTTCTGTGTTTTTAATCCACTCCTGGTTTTGGTTGCAATACTGACTGAAATATACTAATTGAAATATACATATACTGACTGAAATATACATAGTATGAACGCAGCCATAAAAGAGTATACCCATCAGAGGGAGGAGGAGGTTATCCCGCAACTGCTATAAGCCCCCCAAACGTTGTGTCTCCATGGTAGCTATGGTAGCTACTCCTCACAGCACCCACTGGCAGGGTGAGTATTGAGGGGGGGGGGGGTGCATACAGGATTCATACGACACTGTACAGTTTCTTGCTTTGAGACCCCATAGATCCTAGCTACGCCCCTGGCAGTGATTTATGGCAGCAGTTATTGTTAATTGTGGAACCTTAGGGGTTAAATGGCGTGATTTATCTCTGACCCTGGCTATTACAGCAGCTTGCCCCTGCCAGTGATGGTGCAGCCTCTGTGCCGGTACCTTCCCACACCTCCCAACCATGTCAAGTCCACTATTATGGGCCTGCTCCCATTTGTCCCCCTCCAGGGTGCTGCAGGTGCTCCGTTTTACCATAAGCCATCCTGATGAGCACTCCCAGTTATATGTAGCACAGTGTATCACTAAGCCATAGGCTCCCCACTCCGGCCACTACCCTTGTGGCCTCAGGCATCATTATGCCTCCAGGTGCGAGAGGCCGCTCCTTCCCCCAGTGCTCAGACACACTGCTGAGAGTTATGAAGCAAGGAAAGGAGATGTGGGATGTATGGGTCCATCCCGATATGAGGCCACCTTATTGAGGTGGGATGGTTTACACTACTGCTTTCAGTGATTTTCATATCTGTATTGGGTCTGTATCTTGCCATTAGTGGTGAGCTTTTGCATATTTTTTTGTGTGTGTGTTTTTGTGTGTTTGCAATTTCAGCCATAGCAACGTGCTTCTTCCTAGTGTGAATGGTGTTGTAGCTGACCAAATTTGTCTTTTTTGCTTGCTGAGGCTGGGTTCACACACTGTATACTTCAGGCAGTATTTGGTCCTCAAGTCAGGTCCTCATAGCAACCAAAACCAGGAGTGGATTGAAAACACAGAAAGGCTCTGTTCACACAATGTTGAAATTGAGTGGATGGCCGTCATATAACGGTAAATAACTGCCATTATTTCAATATAACAGCCGTTGTTTTAAAATAACAGCAAAAATTTGCCATTAAATGACGGCCATCCACTCAATTACAACATTATGTGAACATAGCCTTTCTGTGTTTTCAATCCACTCCTGGTTTTGGTTGCTATACAGCCTCACAAATACAGCCTCAAATATACATAGTGTGAACCCAGCTTCAATTGAAACTGTACCTGTCCATGTTCCCGTCCTTCTCCTGTTCTCTGTTTCCTCCCTGTTCAACTGTGTGAGTCTTCAGCTGTCAGCCGTACATCGCTATTATGCGTAGTGATGTGCGGTCAGTGCCCGATGATTTTAGGTCAGGGCCTAAAGAAACGATCAGCCGATGATCGTTTCATTAGCTGATCGTTGTCTTTATTACATGGAGCGCTATTTGGCCTATCGGCTTGGGCCAACTATCTCTCCATGTAATGCCTTAATGGCTGTCATGATTCTAATGATATTACACCCTGACAATAGGAGAGTGTGAAGACAAAAGGATGCTGCAATAGAGACGTCTTGTGATACTCGGAACAAAAGCTTCAGAACACTTCCCAAAATAAAGATGTATGAAGGTGCAAAGCAATTTTTTTTATTTTACAAAAACAAAAGACCATAACAAAAAAGCTTTATAAATTTGGTGTAGCTATAACTGTGCTGCTTTCAGATGGCGCACCTTGGGGGACATTTATTAAAAGGCTAAAATGCCGTTTTTAGGGGCAGATGGGCTGATTGGCATAAAAATATTTGCAAATGGTCTATTTGCGAATATTTCATTCTCTTCGGGGCCCATCTGCGTCTCCTGCGCCAGGGGAGGGGGCGCTATGGGGGGTGCGGCAGCACACAGAGGGAGCGCTGCCTCTGTTTGCGCCGCATTTATGATTTTTCCGGAGAAAAAATGATAGTGAAACCTATACCAGCTCTGAGCTGGAAGCGCTCCGTGCGCACAGGATTTATGAAGAGACAGTACACCTCTACATACAATTAATCCTCTGAGCTCCGGAGCTACGGAGACATTTGTAAGCCCAGTGTAAAAAACGCCGGACTTCATAAATGTCCCTCCTTGTGTCACAAAGACACTGCTGTAATCCCACCCATTCCTGGTCCAAATGTAACTCCCAGCTGAACTTCATTCCCTTCTTATATAGGGGAGTGACTTTGGTTTAAGAGCTCCCTGTACTGGGTGGGAGGGAGAGTGGAGGAGGGGCATGGTCTGCATAGCGGGGTCTACAGCCCTGTACTCTGACTCAGGAAGTCTCTCTCACATTCCAAATCATGGCAGATCCACTTCAGGCTGGGACTTGCATCAGGGGACAGGACTGTGGAGGGTCCCATAGCTGTAACCCCTCTCACCCCAGACAGAGAGTGCTGCATGTATGTGCCCACATCTGTCCTGCTCTTTCCTTCATGCTCCCTGCAGTCTCTGTCCGTCCTTGTGTTTCCCATCCTCTCCATTACTGTACAGTAACTTATAATATCACATATTCTGCTGTTTCTGAATGTCTGTTTCATTTATTTTATAATGTAATATAATATATATAATATAATAAATCATTATTTTGGGGTGTGGAACCAATTGTCTGCATGTCTATGATTTCTTACGGGAAAATTTGCTTTGGTTTAAGAGTGGACTTGGATTATAAACACGAACCCGGAAACAAATTATGCTCGTAATCCAAGGCACCACTGTATTATCTATCTATATATTATCTATTTATCTATCTATCTATTGTACGTTGGGTTGTGAGCTCAGGTAAAGAGACACTCTAAACGCAGGTTTCTTCTCAAACAGACGTGTCAGCGCTTTATTTCCAAGCATAGAAGCTCCACAAACTAAATACAGCTTTCTCAGGCAGAAATAAGTCTTTCAAATGGCATAAATGAAAATCCACAGAAATAATACAGTCCTGTACAGTATCCTGGAGTACAGTCACAGCAGATACAGGAGTATCTCTCACCCCTCTGTAGGTTAGAAGTCTCTCCTGGTATACAGCTCCAGTATTAGCAGCAGCAGAGCAGGGTCCACACCATGCTGCTTTCAAGTCCAACTCCCATCAGACTAGCTAGGGTTTTAGTCCACCTGCACCTGTGTGGAGATCAGCCTCCAGGTTAGTAGCCGGTTAGGAATATACCTGCCTTGCCAGATTAACCCATTTAACCTGCTACTCTATCTATCTATCTATCTATCTATCTATCTATCTATCTATCTCCTATCTATCTATCTATCTATCTATCTATCTATCTATCGATCTTCTATCTATCTATCTATCTATCTATCTATCTATCATCTATCTATCTATCTATCTATCTATCTATCTATCTATCTTCTATCTATATATCTCCTATCTATCTATCTATCTATCTATCTATCTGTCTATCTTCTATCTATCTATCTATCTATGAAAATGGTGTATAGGTACGCCGAAACGTCGTGTCACTTTTGCTTGGTTGCTGTGTATCGTTTCGTTTGATGAAATCAACCCACTTCAGGTTTTTAATTCATCCGGAGTGCTGCAGAGTATTTATCCGTAGCTGAACTTTGGTCCGTGGTCTGGGACTTGTCTGCGGGCACCCACCTTCGTTTATTACATTTGGTGCTGCTTACATTTTTTGGATATCTATCTCCTATCTATCTATCTATCTATCTATCTATCTATCTATCTATCTATCTATCTATCTATCTTCTATCTTTCTCTCTCTCTCTCTCTCTCTCTCTCTATATATATATATATATATATACTGTATATATCTCTCCTATCTCTCTCTCGTATCATCTTTATTACCTCTCAGCTTCTAAACTTTGCCTTTTTCTTTCTGTATTTTGTTAACAAAAGAGTTTCCAGCCATGACTAAATTAGATTTGAATTAGATTTGCTCTTCATGTAGACACAGAGGAGAATCCAGAGAAGCATACATTGCTTGGCAACACTGAATTTAGCTATTTGTTTTGCCAAGGACTTTGCATTTATTTATACTACATCATTTGTTTTGCAGATGCTGAGAATTACCAGAATGAATTTTATTGTCGGCATTTTTTTTTCCTTTGTACCTTCCATTTTAAAAAATAGGAAGAGCAAAGACATATTTGAGAAATCCATTAAGTGGGGAAACTACTTTCCTACTAACTGCTTTATTTCAGGATTTTATTTCACTTTGCAAGTATAACCAAATGCTTACAGATGTGTCGGTGCTGAATGAGCTGATTGCATTACATGCCAGATTGTCGCAACTGCTTCCAATACTCAGCAATGTACTGTTTCTACCTGAAAGAGGTGACGGCATTCACATGTTACTATTCCCTATGGCTGAACACAAGTCATGTGCCGCATTCAGTTATGTCCCTGTAATGTATGTATATACAATAATATGTATAGGAAAAATAGTTAAAGGCATTATCCAGAGAAAATATCTTTCTTTCAAATCAACTGGTTTCAGATAGTTATACATTTCCTGCATGACATACAGCAGCTAATAGTATAGAAAACCCACGCAAACACGGACAGAACATACAAAGGGGGAGATTCCATCTTTCATTCCTCACAGACTGTTTGGAAAATGAAAGGAGGAATCTGATTGGCTGCTAGGGGCAACTGAGCCAGTTTCACCTTACATCATGTTTGATAAATCTACCCCAAAGTTTTTGCAGATGTCGCCCTTGGTGGGATTTAAACTCGAGGACCCCACCTAACTACTGAGCTACCGTGCTGACCCACACCTCTCCTAAGAAAGACAACCCTTAAAGGGGCTATCCAGCGCTACAAAAACATGGCCACTTTCCCCCTACTGTTGTCTCCAGTTTGGGTGGGGTTTTGAAACTCAGTTCCATTGAAGTAAATGGAGCTTAATTGCAAACTGCACCTGAACTGGAGACAACAGTAGGGGAAAAAGTGGGCATGTTTTTGTAGCGCTGGATAGCCCCTTTAACTTCATCCATATTGGTAGCAAGGACAAGGATTCATTCTCTATGGAATCTCTGTAAACTGGAGAGTTCACCACTCACCAATGTTCATAAGTCCCATAGAGATGTATGGAGTGATGGATAGCCATGTGTCGCTGCTCCATTTACCTGGAAGACAGGGAATTTTCATGCTTGTAATTGGTGGGATCCCATTGGTGGGAGGCCATCGGCCAGATAGTGATGCTTGTCCTGTGTGTAGCTGATAACTTCTAATCCTGGGATACAGACTCCATATCAGTCTCACATATACTACTCCATATGGCCTCCCCACACATATATTGCTTCCTATGGCATCCCTTCCCACACATATATTCCTCCCTATGGCACCCCCTCCAGATACCGCTCCTAACAGTACCATCAATATATATATATATATATATATATATATATATATATATATATATATATATAGAGATAGAGATAGAGAGAGAGAGATAGATAGATATTGCACCCAATGGTAGCCTTTTTCTTATAAATTATTTTTTCTTATATATGACAAAGATATGTGGACTATGCACCACCATTTTTTAGGCTGCTCAGCTAGAGGACAGGAATATGAATAGTACCAACCAACAAGAAAGGAAAGGCCTGTCATAAATACTCACTGGCACACCGAACAAATAAAGAAGAAAATATGTATCTTTTTTTCACATAAATTAAAGTAACAAACATCACACTGGGACATAAACAGTTAAAAACATGTACAAAAACACAAAAAATACATCAAGGGGGCCCCACTACATATAGGGAAAAGCCCCTAGGACACTACGACAAGCAAACATGGCAAGGACCATATCTAACCAATAAATCTGAATACATTTTTCCTATATCTACTGCTCCCATTGCCACTCTCCCAAATATACTGCTCCCATAGCCCATTCTTATATATATGTTGCTCCCCATGCACCCCCAAGGACGGATTAATTTTACCAAGGGCCCCGAGCTGTTCATCAAGCTTGGGGCCGTCCCCCCAACCCACTGTAACTATGGCGGCACTAGCTTTAGTCTTTTTCTTCCATAATGCAGCCTGTAAAGGACCTGTGGTGACATCATTGTCACATGATAAGGTCCTTCAGTATGTTCTCCAATGTTACTGCATTGTTTCCTGGCGGCAGTTTTGTCCTGATTTGTGCAAAATTTGCAGGAAAAAGCAGCGATTTTTATGCAAATCATGGCAAAACTATAGCATGGAGTTAATACAATACTGAAAGTATAAGTCTGTTTGGGGGGCCATGGGCCCAGGACTACCACCCGAAACTGACCTATTATAATCCGCTACTAAATGCCCCCCATATACTGCCTCCCATATAGTGCTCCTAATGGTCCCCTCTCCTATATATATTGCTGCCATTTCCCCCTCATATATACTGCCCCTGATGCCTGTCTCTCTCCTGTATAACTGCTCCCATTTCCCATTCTCTCTAATAAAGAGCTCTCTATAGCCCCCTATATCAATGCTTCCTATTTACTATGCCTGATGATATAATCAGGAAGGTGATTTCATGTCCTTGCAGGCAGACAAGAGAGTTTGTGGGACGTCTATGGGCACAGGGCACCACATTATTGCTGTCTTCCACATTTTTCACAATTTTCCAGGGATTTTGCACAAACTGCTGCATAATGGAATACTGTGATGGAGGTCCCACAGCTGTTCCGGGACCCCCTCTTGGGGTTGGAGCCCAGCGCTATTGCCCAGGTAAATATATAACAATCAAAAGTTCACCGATGAAGCAGATGGCAATAGCAAGAGAGCAAACGCTACTGTGAACTATATAACCAGCCCTGTAAATCTTAGCCGTGTTATTCTACCTATATTCCGTATCTAGAATTACATGGTTACCTCTTGCTGCTTCCCTTTGCTCTAATAAACGGTTGGATGCAGGCTCGGTAGTATATCTCCAAAACGCATTAATAATTCTCTTCTGAGGGAACAACTCCTATTTGTTCACATCAAGCGTCAACCGCTGCTCTTTGTAGCCGTAAACAATGGATCTGCATGAAGTTCCCACACTCCATATTAAAATCTCATTTCCAGGATTTAAGCAAACCGCTGGGCTCTGTGTCTACGGCAAACCTAATCACGAGAGTTGTCTCATTCCGGATATTCCAGGCGTCGAGCGATTTGGTAGGAAATTAGTATGAAATGACTTATCTGCTGAACTGAAGTGCTTAAAAACGAACAAAAACTATTTCAAGGTGAGATTTTTCCACAGACCTAAGATTTAATGCTAATGCCTGCACACACCCACTAGGCCCGGGTCATTTAGCGATCTGTTTTCCAGTGATACTAAAACAGCTGTAATTACATTGTTAAGCATTGATTAATACACAACCTACATTGCTAATGTATGAAACGAGCGGCGTTCAATGCCGGGAAAGATTTAGTATGAAATTTCACAGTCCTTTGGGGCGAGTGAAGTGTGGGATTCCATCAATATTAATTCTTTTTAAGCAGGCCCAATTTGCTTACGCAGCTCCATTCTCTACTACCTTTAGCGTTCAGCCAAACAAGCACATTTTTATTTTATGCAAAATAATTAGGTGGATTGTCAAAGCTAGAGAAACAAATGATTAAAACAGCAAAAATAATTTCATGTCTTTTATAAACCTCATTTTTCATAGGCCTTTTCCTCTGCTGTGGATTGCATTTATTTCTGCCCAGAACTGTTAAATTGGAAAAATAAACTGTAATGAGTTTTTTTTGTGTGTGTGTTCAGGTACACTGTATAATGTATCTGAACCCAAACCATCAGTATCCAATAGTTGGCTACTGTACAGTCCTATATTTGCCTAGATGCGCTCCTTTGCTGTGATATGCTGGTATAGGATGTTTAAAGGGGTTATCCAGTGCTACAAAAACATGGCCGCTTTCTTTCAGAGACAACACGACTCTTGTCTCCAGTTCAGGTGCGGATTACAATTAAGCACCATTCACTTCAATGGAACTGAGCAGCAAAACCTCGCCCAAGCTGGAGACAAGAGTGGTGCTGTCTCTGGAAGAAAGTGGACATGTTTTTGTATAACCCCTTTAAATATGTTACATGGTAAGTATTAATGTATTAAAACATCACATAGAAAACACTTAAAGCAAATGTACCATTGCTTTTTTGTTTTTTTTTACATGAATAGACCGGTGCCAGTCTCCTTAGGGAGAAGTAAAATTTGCTTTGACGTTTGCAGTTGTAATTGATTTAGGAAGTGCAACAATTGTTGTTGCACATTTTTGTGTAACCTTGCAAAGTGTTGGGCAGCCTGACCACATTAGAAAAATCAACTACATAAAAGCGTGAAGAGTGTAGGCCATTTTAATAAATCTGACATAGGTACACAAGGGGGGAGATTTATCAAACATGGTGTAAAGTGAAACTGGCTCAGTTGTCCCTAGCAACCAATCAGATTCCACCTTTCTTTTTCCAAAGAGTCTGTGAGGAATGAAAGGTGGAATCTGATTGGTTGCTAGGGGCAACTGAGCCAGTTTCACTTAACACCATGGGGGAGATTTATCAAACATGGTGTAAAGTGAAACTGGCTCAGTTGCTCTTAGCAACCAATCAGATTCCACCTTTCATTCCTCACAGACTCTTTGGAAAATGAAAAGTGGAATCTGATTGGTTGCTAGGGGCAACTGAGCCAGTTTCCCTTTACACCATGTTTGATTAATTTTCCCCGAAGATGTACAACTGGCAACACAGTGTTAAAGAAAGTCTCTTCAAATATACAATGATAAATTCCTCCCAAAATGAATTTCCAAGTAAAATGTATAATGTTTTCTTCCGGACATTTAAAATTCATGATAAAATAAACTGAGAGTCAATGAGTGAGGAGTGCTAAATCCGAAATGCATTAGTCAATGACTGTGTTGTTTTCCATTTGTTCATTTTGAAAGGTCTTCTGCCTAGCTGAATTATTGTGAATTGTAAGTGTATTGTATTGTATTGTAAGGCATTTAACCTGGAAAATGGGCAAATGACAGTCTTGTATCTACAGCTTCTACATATCTACAGTATGCCTGAGCTGAGCTGACAACATTTGCTACCATTGCATCTTTTAATAGGGAACTACAGAGAAAAAAAAATTGTTTTTAAATCAAACGGTGTGAGAAAGTTATTCAGATTTGTCAGGAAGTATTTTTTCTCCCTATGAGGATGCAATTGGTATCTGCCTCGTTTATGCCTTCCTCTGGATCAACACAGTAGGGTTTCTGTAGGTTGAACTTGATGGACTCTTGTCTTTTCTCAACCTTGTTTCTTAACTATGTTACTATGTTACTTAAATAAAAAAAAAAACTAAAGCATCCCAGTACTTATCAACTGCTGTATGCCCTGCAGGAAGTGGTAGATTATTTCCAGCCTGACATAGTGCTCTCTGCTGCCACCTCTGTCCGAGACAGGAACTGTCCAGAGCAACAACTCCGCATAGAAAGCATCTTCTGCAGAGGTGGCAGCAGACAGCACTGTGCCAGATTTGAGAGAAAACACCTTTTTCTGCAGGACATACAGCAGCTGATAAGTACAGGAAGGTTTGAATTATTCAAATAGAAGTGATTGACAAAAATATTAAAACATTATACATATTTATTTATTTACTTATTTATTTATTTTTATCTAGAATACCCTTTTAAAAAGAGATATTGATAATTTTCCGCTGCCTGTTTCGGGGTATGTATTAATAAAAAAAGAAATTCCAGAAAAAAAGCATTTTAGCAGTATATATTTTCTTAAACTTTATACGTCTTGTCACATTTCACACTGAATAGCTTGTTAAACTATTGTTAAAATAATTTTTAATCTTTTCTCCCCCCTCATATATACTGTCAATAGAGGGCTCAGGAGGGTGGCCCATATTCTTCCATGGAGTATCTCCCATTTCACACATGATATATATTTTTTTACTTTGCTTGGATAGGAAAACATAGTAAGGTATGCCGACTCTGCATAGAGGTAAAGAGAACACGTATTTAGTCTCCTTTGAATGAATGACAATGTATGAATACATCTAACATATATGCCTATTTGCATATACCGTATATCTTGGCTCTAAACATGAAGTGGGCTCTTTTAACACTATACAGTATATCTATATATAGGGTACATGGGTATCAATGAGTTAGAATGGCTAAGGGTGCGTTCACACCTACAGGATCCGCAACAGATCTGCAGAAGATCCGCAGCAGATTTGATGGTGCAGATTTGATGCTGTGTTCAGTTATTTAAATTAAATCTGCTGCAGATCTGCTGCAGGTCCGCAGCAGAAAATCAGCTGCAGATCTGGTAAGTGTGAACGTACTCTAAAGAAGTATTTGCAGAAAAAATATTACATGCTTCACTAGCCATATGTTGTTCTTCTGGTATATACTTGCTGAATCGAGTGTAGGACATCATTTTAACCAGTGTGAATGTGTTGTTTTGTGTCTTTGTTAACGCTTTTCGACATTGTCAATAATACAAAGAAAAAATATAACGTGTGACTTTGAATACATTCTTTTCACTTTGTATTAGGACAGATATAGCTCCTCTCCCTATAAAGTGTAAAGAAACACATAACCTACATACTGACTATCTCTATGCAAACAAAACTGCTGCGGTTATACATACAGTTACCTCATCTTCTATTGAGTCATACTCACTACAGTAATAGAGGGAATGCTTCATTATGGAGATCTACTGGATGATTATAAGTATATAGTAGAGATTAGCCACGTTTGGGTTCACATAAACCAGAGCGATCGCCATTTGAATCCCACCTGCCTGGACAAGATGGAAGGAGCCTGAGGACTGCCTGGAAAGCACTAATACAACCTATGGCTCATGTCTAGTATACAGTAATGATGTGCTTTACAGTTGTAGCCTCTTCATTGGATGTGAATATAGCCTTAAAGGTGTACTGCAGAATTTTTTTTTCTTTCAAATCAACTGGTGTTAGAAAGCACCAGAGATTTGTAATTTACTTCTACTAAAAAAAAATCTCCAGTCTTTTAGTATTTATCAGTTGCTATATGTCCTGCACAAAGTGGTGTATTCTTTCCAGTCTGACACAGTGCTCTCTGCTGCCCCTCTCCTGCCCTCCATACTTGAAATAATACAATATCCAAAAATGTCCGATCCACAGCTCCATAAAAAATTCTGAATTTTATTTGTAAATCATATTAAAAAGCTGTTGTGACAAAACAATAAAATCATGCCAACGCATTGAGGGGACAAGCCCCTTAATCATAACGAAGGTGCTATGTATGATTACAACCTTATATACGTGTGAAATGTGAACTCTATGGGGGGGATTTGGATCATGCAAGCAGGCGTAAATCATGATAAATGAGGAGCAGGGAGAGGCCACGCCTCCTCCTCATCTTGTCACGCCCCCAAGCTCCCCAGCCCGCCCATCGGCGAGTGGGGCATAGGTGCGTATCTGCACCTTCTCCCTGGTGTACGCCTTGGGCGGACTGTTCTTAAATGTCCACCTAAGTGTCCTATTACACAGGCTGATGGGGGTCCGATGAATACTGTAAACGAGCGCCAATCTGCTAGACTTCTGTATCCTATCGGGCCTTCTAATAGGTATCCTAATATGGCAGACATGGGGGGGGGGCTTTATTAGGCCCCTGGCTGTCATGACTAGCCATGAGCAGTCCAGCAGCCTCTCAGTCTAACCACATAGATGATGAGATGAATATTAAATGTGGCATCTAAGGGGTTAAACTGCCAGAACAGGCATTGCAGCAGGAACATGGCAATGCACAACAGCAATGGTATCGTTGTGGGTACATTGGCAGTAGGCACAACACTATTGAACGCTAAAAGGGGTATTCCACCCAATGCTAAACAATTAATTGCTTCCAAACCAAGCTGGTCTTACTCATCAAGCTCCCTTGAGTATTTGGAGCTGTCTCCTGTCTTTCTAGCTGCCACTGTTCCTGAGTTTGAAGATTTTCTAAAATCTCCTATCTATCTATCTATCTATCTATCTATCTATCTATCTATCTATCTATCTATCTCTTATCTATCATCTATCTCCTATCTATCTATCTATCTATCTATCTATCTATCTATCTATTATCTATCTATCTATCTATCTATCTATCTATCTATCTATCTATCTATTACTATCTCTCTCTCTCTCTATCTCCTATCTATCTATCTATCTATCTATCTATCTATCTATCTATCTATCTATCTATCTCCTATCTATCTATATATCTATCTATCTATCTATCTATCTATCTATCTATCTATCTCTTATCTATCATCTATCTCCTATCTATCTATCTATCTATCTATCTATCTATCTATTATCTATCTATCTATCTATCTATCTATCTATCTATCTATCTATTACTATCTCTCTCTCTCTCTCTATCTCCTATCTATCTATCTATCTCCTATCTATCTATCTATCTATCTATCTATCTATCTATCTATCTATCTATCTATCATCTTTCTATCTATCTATCTATCTATCTATCTATCTATCTATCATCTATCTCTATTCAGTTTCTGTATCAAAGATGATGTTTTATTGGCTTAATTATTCACTTAATAAAAAAAAGCACGGCAAGAAGTGAATGCTAATAAAGAAGTTTGTGCCCGAGCGCAAAAACTAGATTTCAGCCATGGGTTAATAGTGAAGGCTGCCAATATGTGCATATAAGAGATTGTACTTCAATATTTTTTTCCTTTATTAAAATATTATTTGCTCCGTATTCGTATTATATTTATATATATTTACCTATCATTTAACCCCTTCACTCACCATACAATCAGAGCCTTAATTCGCTTATAATTTTTAGTTTTTTCCATTGTCATTTTCCAAGCAGTGTATTTTTTTCCATTAACATATCCATATGAGGGCTGATTTTTGGTGGGACAAGTTGTACTTGTTATTATTGGTACCATTTTTGCAATAGTTTTTTGTTGTAACCATGTTCCTCGTGCGAGAAATTTTTTTTATTGTTTCGTTCATCATGTATGTGGTGATACCAAATATGGTGTGTGTGTGTATATATATATATATATATATATATATATATATATATATAAATATAATTTTTTTTTTTTAATGTAGAAGTAGTGAGGGTGAAGGAAAAATATGAATATATATATATATATATATATATATATATATATATATATTTTATTTTTAAAGGCAACTTTTAAATTCCACATATTTTTATATACATTTTATTTTTATAACTTTTGCTTCTCCCACAAGGGGACTCTGACAGTTGTCAGCAGATCACTGCTGTGGACTGCAGTGTATACGGCCAGACAGCATAACACTGGTATATGCAGCCGTGCTGCAGACACGGTCTGGTGCTCGGACATCTTTGGAAGGCCTGGGGGCCTTCACAAGGTTCCTGGCTGCCATGGAAACCCATTGATACCAGAGATTGCAGAGAAGCTAATGGGTAAGTACAGCATAGCGGTCACAATCTGAACGTGACGTATGAGAGGTTAATCTATGGCCTCGCTCCTGTGATCACTGGGGGACCCTCACTGCCTTATTTTAACCTCGGCATAAAATAAGGACCCTTAAAAGGGTACTCTGGCGAAAATCTTTTTCTTTCATATTAACTGGTTTCAGAAAGTTATATAGAGTTGTAATTTACTTCTATTTAAAAATTTCAAGTCTTTCCATACTTAACAGCTGCTATATGTCCTGCAGGAAGTGTTGTTTTCTTTCCAGTCTGACAGTGCTCTCTGCTGCCATTTCTGTCCGAGACAGGAACTGCCCAGAGTAGGAGAGGTTTTCTATGGGGATTTGCTACTGCTCCTATCTTGGACAGAGACGTCTGCAGAGAGCACTGTGTCAGACTGAAAAGAATACACCACTTCCTGCAGGACATACAGCTGATGATAACTATGGGAAGACTCTTAGATAGAAGTAAATTACAAATGTATATAACGTCCCTTAATGACCACCTTAAAAAGGCGTATCGGTGGTCGCAAAGAGTGCTGGAGCGATGGTTTGAAGTAAACAGAATAGTAACTTCAAAGAGTCGCTACAACACAGTGGGGGAGATTTATCAAACATGGTGTAAAGTGAAACTGGCTCAGTTGCCCCTAGCAACCAATCAGATTCCACCTTTCATTTTCCAAAGAGTCTGTGAGGAAAGAAAAGTGGAATCTGATTGGTTGCTAGGGGCAACTGAGCCAGCTTCACTTTACACCATGTTTGATAAATCTTCCCCACTGTCTCTCGATGATAGATGATTCTCTTACAACCATGAGGTCATAACAGTTGCCAAATTAATCTGCTGCAGAACTATTGCCCAATGAATTCATTACTATTACTTTATGTGGATGAACACTTCACACCACAATGTAGTATCTCTCAGTATACACAGGCCGCTTTGTTAAGGCAGCACCTTATCCATCAAGCAATTGTTTTGATTCCCTATGTCATGGCTTATCTCTAAAGATAATAATGTAAGGAGGGAAAAGCTGCATATTTGTGCACGGAGACCATTTTGTGAAACTATTTTTCCTTTAGATAACACTAATATGTGTGCGGGTGTGTGTGTGGGGGGGGAGCTATACCGCTTTGATTGTCGCATGCAGCCGGATCTTTTTATGAAGAACCTAATACTTCTTTGCAGTTGAAGGAGAAAGCCTTTCACATTTTCCTTTGCGGATTTACTTGTCCAGTGAAAATGACCGATGAATAAGATGCTGGCAATCATAAAAGACAGAACTGTGGGGATCCTCATTAATCTGCTAATAGTTTTTTTTTCTGTCATGCCTCTTCAAAGTTTCATGTCTTGTAAAGAATTTGTGGTGTGGCGGGCAGCAAAGGCAGCCTGGCCTTCCACTCATCACCGACATCAAGGCGCACTACAACAAAGCCAGTATGCCCTTTAAAATTGTCTTCTGCTTAACTTAACTGTGGCTAGGGTTAACAGCCATGAAACAGAAGAAGGAAAAAAAAGCTGTTTATTTAACTGTACTCACTGTACTCACAAAGAAAAGCACAGAAAGCAGCAATTTTATCGAGCGAGTTAACAAATACGCTTAAGAAAGTTAGCAATTCCAAGCAGGATTATGTTGCTTGAATTTGAAAAGAGAAGCAGAATGTTTCTTAACCATTTGGTTGTAACTAGAATTGAGTGAACCTGGAGCATGCTCGAGTCCATCCGAACCCGAACGATCAGCATTTGATTAGTGGTGGCTGCTGAAGTTGGATAAAGCCCTAAGGCTATGTGGAAAACATGGATTTAGTCATTGGCTGTATCCATGTTTTCCAGACAACCTTAGAGCTTAATCCAAGTTCAGCAGCCACCGCTAATCAAATGCCGATCGATCGGATTTGGATGGACTTGAACCTGAACCCGGTTCGCTCATCTCTAGCTGTAACGGCTCCCGTCATGTTTTAATTAGGAATGAGCGAATTAACATTACTAGTAAAGCGCTCCGCTAGACTCTGAACCCCAAGCCGCTCTTCTCCAAATGCCTGGAAAAGCTGGATCCAGTCCTGGGTAACTTTTGTTCCTTATTATCAGTATCTTGCTTGCATATATGTGACTGTTTGATTACTTTTTATTCAAATTTTTCTGCATGCGATTTGACCAAAAATCTGCAGTTTTGCACTTTGGCCTTTTTTGTACTTAAATCATTTAAGAACGTTGGGGAGATTTATCAAACATGGTGTAAAGTGAAACTGGCTCAGTTGCCCCTAGCAACCAATCAGATTCCACCTTTCATTTTCCAAAGAGTCTGTGAGGAATGAAAAGTGGAATCTGATTGGTTGCTAGAGGCAACTGAGCCAGTTTCACTTTACACCCAATGTTTTTAATTTATTAAATATGAAGGAAGTGATTTTAAACTTTTATTATGGGATGGTATTTTTATTTTTGAAAAACATATCTTTTTTGTTTTTTACACTAATTTGTTGCCCCCCCCCCCAAGGGGACTCCTATGAGCAATACACTGATTGCTCATAGGAGTACATATGTACTGCACTGTACTGCATTGATCTATGTAATCGGTTCCTGATTACTAGGGGCTGTTGAAGGCAGTAGGTAGTGATCACTGAGCGAGGACTAGCGTCAGGTCGTCGCTGAGGCCTGGGTCGGTAAGTATGGTGTATCAGCTTCCTACGATTACATCGTGGGAAGCTAATAACCCCAACACACCACCCTGGAAGCCTTTTTAAATTGAATTTAAATGCGGCTGTCAGTTTCGAACGGTTAATTAGCCTGAGTCGGCTAATAGGTTCCTGGCTGTTGATAACAATTGGGAGTGGCACGGTACAGAGAGGACTCAAGTTGTAAGCTCTCTCTGTACCCCTTTAGGGAAGCCATGACATATTGGTACGTCATGGGCCCTATAGGGGTTAGTTGTATAACATTTTGTGGCCATTCAGGGTAATAATATAACCTTTAACGGAGACCTGCTTTTATTATGCCTATTGTTGGGACTCTCAGACTAATTTATTCCATGAGGATCAATTTCTTAAGAGTATCTGTTCATACATCCAGTTATTCACAATTCATTTTCTTGCTGCCAAAAGAAATACATGGAGACTATCATTTCTCATTTCCATTTTCATGTGCTGAAATTAAATCTTAACATGTTCTCCCTCTATGTAAAGTAATTCTAGCTATGCACATATTTTTACATCTCCCTAAACCATCTTGTTTAACAATCGAAAAACGGTATCTCAGTACTCCTTACATTGCCACACTAGACTTAGTTTCCTTTCCCCACATTTTGGGACGGACCCAGATAGTTATTGGAGTGTTTCCTTATTTTTGAAAGTTAAAAAGTCTGTGCGCTCTGCCTTGTTTTCCAGACAATTTCTCTGCAAGTCTCAGATTTTATTACTTTATTGATCTTGACCATTCCCTCGAGGTTCTTGTTGGATACCTCCCATCCCAGATTCTTACTCCAAGCAACTTTTCCCTTAATAAAACAAACAGATAAAAGAGTGTATATGTATTTATTTAGCCTGAGATTATTACCTGTTTTATATATCCTAGCCAATTGTAAATCGCTCAGGGTCACTCATTGTTAGCCAAAGTTATAGCCAAATAAGTATCAAATGTTTTAATTAGAAAACGTTTAGGAAAGCAGGAAACGTTTGTCAGGTATCCCAAACATCTCATCCCAAGTATGGAAATGAAATCTGATTCCTTACTATTACATATTTTAGATATTTCAAATAAATTTATCGTACAGGTCGAGACAAGTATGTGAATATATACTATGTAGGTGTTATAAAATGTTTAAATGTTTTCTAAGTTTTTTATGACTTGAAGTGTAGCTGTCATTTCAGGTAACGTTTTAGATCTGTTGTGTGTATACATGAGGAATAGAACTATTTCTGGCAATTATTTAACTTGTATATTGTGTTAGAACAGTCAAATTTGGGGGGGGAGAGGAAGAGAGAGACAAGCCTCTTAAAGGTCTACAAGTCTAAACAGAAAATAAGTTATTCAGGAAAAAATTGTTTCTACATACACATATCCAATCTTTATATATTTTAGATTTAAAACCAAGTAACACTGTTAAAGGAGAAGTCTGGTGAAAAATTGTATTGAAGTATTGTATTGCCCCCCCCAGAAGTTATACAAATCCCCAATATACACTTATTACGGGAAATGCACATAAAGTGCTTTTTTCCCTGCACTTACTACTGCATCAAGGCTTCACTTCCGGGATAACAAGGTGATGTCACGTCCTGGATAACATGGTGATGTCACGACCTGACTCCCAGAGCTGTGCGGGCTGTGGCTGCTGGAGAGGATGATAACAGAGAGATGCTCAGTGTCCCTCCAGTGCCCTGTGTCCCTCAGTGTCCCCCTCCCATCATCCTCTCCTGCAGCCACAGCCCGCACAGCTCTGGGAGTCGGGTCGTGACATCACCATGTTGTCCAGGAAGTGACATCACCATGTTATCCAGGAAGTGACATCACCATGTTATCCAGGAAGTGACATCACCATTCTATCCAGGAAGTGACATCACCATGTTATCCAGGACTTCTTCTTTAAGTTATGAATTCTTCAAGAATTATCGTGTTTGAGTGATCTGGCTGACCTGTCCTTGCTGCACGGGTCTGGCGTCCTGCTCTCCCGCCTGGCCAATCAGTGGCTGCGGCTGGGCAACACACTAATTGGCCGGATGGGAGAGCAGGACGCCGGACCCGTGCAGCAAGGACAGGTAAAGTATGCTTACAGCGGGGGAGCCGGGCGGGAGCAGAAGGGGTTAAGGGCGGTATAATTACATACTCGCTGCGGTCGTTTAGACCGCAGCAAGTATGTAGTGTATGGGAACTGCCAGGACCTGCCGGGCGCGCAGCGAGAATCTCGCTGCGAGCCCGCCCGTGTGAATATACCCTAAATCTGTGTAACTGTTAACTCAAACATTACCTGAGGGTTAAACTTAAAGGCATGTAATGGCAGGAAGTTCACCATTAACATCACTAAGCAATATATGAGGAATAAATAAGCTTTTCACTAAGTGAAGTCTATATTAGGTGAATAGGGGGTAACACAGTGCAGTGTTAAGCAGTATACATTAAGGCTGGGTTCACACTACGTACAGTATATTTCAGTCAGTATTGTGGTCCTCATATTGCAACCAAAACCAGGAGTGGATTAAAAACACAGAAAGGATCTGTCCACACAATGTTGTAATTGAGTGGATGGCCGCCATATAACAGTAAATAACTGCCATTATTTCAATATAACAGCCGTTGTTCTAAAATAACAGCAAATATTTGCCATTAAATGGCGGCCATCCACTCAATTTCAACATTGTGTGAACAGAGTCTTTCTGTGTTTTTAATCCACTCCTGGTTTTGGTTGCAATATGAGGACCACAATACTGACTGAAATATACGTAGTGTGAACCCAGCCGGATATGTAAGATCCCAGGGTTATCAGAGTTATTAATAGGGGGTTTAAAGGGGTTATCCAGGCTTACAAACAGATCCCGAATTTTTTCTAGAAACAGCACACTCAGTTTGGGTGAGCTTTTGCACCTCAGTTCTATTGAAGAGAATGAAAGTAAATTGCAGTACCGCACACTACCTGAGGACAAGGATGGCATTGTTTTTGCAGGTAGGTACCTATACTTTTTTTTATAATCCTGTATATTCCCTTTAGGTACAAGTAGGGAAGATAAGACTAAAAAATTAGTTCTATGAATCATCAGTCATTGATCCTGTTTGATGAATGACCATCTGTGCATTGCTCCCCCAGATTTCTGAGGGGTCACAAGTGATAGATACTCATCTGTTGCTGTGGAAAATGTAATGATGTGTAGCACTTAAACAGAACTATAGGGCTAAAAGGGGTACTCCAGCAAAATGTTTTTCTTTTAGATTTGTAATTTACTTCTATTTAAAAAATATCCAATTTTTCTGTACTTATCAGCTGCTTTACATCCTGTAGGAAGTGGTGTATTCTTTCCAGTCTGACACAGTGCTCTCTGCTGCCACCTCTGTCTGTGACAGGAACTGTTTAGAGCAAGAAAGGTTTTCTATTAGGATTTGCTACTGCCCTGGACAGTTCCTGTCAGGGACAGAGGTGACAGCAGAGAGCACTGTGTCAGACTAGAAAGAATACACCACTTCCTGCAAGACATACAGCAGCTGATAAGTGCTGGAAGACTTGCGATTTTTAATGGAATAAAATTATGAATCTATCTAACTTTCTGACTTCAGTTTATTTGAAAGAAAATACATTTTGCTGGAGTACCCCTTTAAATTTTAAACAATAAATTTGAGAAGCGTGTAGATTTATGCTAATATCACCCAACAGTGTGACTTCTGGCCACACAGGAGCCACGTTTGGCTGTTAAGTAGCCATTTCAAGTAGCACTATCCTTCATCATAATGAATCATTAGACCACAAGTTAATCAGAATCTCCTGCTAGAGGCGTCTTACCGTCCATTGGACAACCGCAGGTTATAGTGCGTGGGACTACAGGAGCTGTAATGTGCATCTTTTATGTAAATGGGAAAAAAGCGGACATGCCTTGTCCAAATATTAATAAATGATGGCATATTGTCTGCTTTTCCAGAAGAGCTAAAGATTTTACGGATCAAACCACAAGTGATAAGAACAAGAAGTATTGATATCTGTTGAATTGTTAGGAATGTAGAACGCTGCAGCATATTTAATAACCATCTGTTCAGCTGTAGGGAAAGATAGATCAGTTTTGACAAGTTCTTAGTTTGATGAATCATGATGTAAAATAAAGGGAGTTGAAACAGTGGTCAGCGGAGTTGTGTACACCTCATGTGCTCATCCCCAGCTGTCAGTGGTAGCTTATATCTTACTCTATGTATGTCTTTGCATAGCTATAGAAATATTGCTTTATCGTATAAGCTTCTTTCCCCGTGAGCTTTCTTTTATCTGAATATGTGTAGCTAACACCCTGGTAAGCAACGGAACGGAGAATTGACAGCAAATCAAAGCAACATTGATTTAAGGTGCAAAAAAACATGTGATGTTTTACATATTGTTATAGCAGATAGTAGGAATAAGGCTTCTATAGTCATGTTATTAGATAGAACCATATACTGTATATTATATACATATATATTATATGTATATTATTATATACATTATATTATAGATATATACTGGATGGACTTTATTGGTACAAGATTCTATTGTGAGCCTATGGCACAGAACTTTTTCCTGCTTTCCTGTTTTAACTCAGCAGCTTATAGTTTATCGGCTTTAGGGTAGTAAATGGATAAGATTAGCTGCTTAAGACAAAATTGCAATGCCTTACATCTGCTGCATACAAGGCAGCCATTTCTGTGTGATAAATCTGTCACTATAGCATTATAAAATAGATATGACCCTAGACAGATTTAATGCCATGTCAAGGCAAATGATGCATAATATATAAAACATGAAAATAGAACAGTAAAATAAAACATGAAAATAGAACATTAGCTCAGGTGGGCTGCATCCACTTTTCTAACAGACTATATGTCGTGGAATACAGGAAAAAAGCAAAAAGGGACAGGTGGACCATAGGCTGGAACCTGCCCCCTGTACCTATCTATTTACTGCAATCTGCCCTAGACGGCAACGGGTAACTGGGTGACAGTCCCTGCACTGGGTAGGTGTTACACAGAATGAAACTTGACAAACAAACACAATAAAGCATAGTCGACAGTACACAATCACAATCCAGAAACAAAGTCCAAGGTAAAATAGTCAAGACAGGCAGAAAACAAGGAAAATCTGTGGAGTAATGTGGACAGATTTTTTTATGTATTGGGGACAACATACACTTTGGGCCCTATTACACAGAGAGATAATCATCTGAAACAGGCCAATTCAGCCAATTATCGCTCCGTGTAATAGAGACAGCAATCAACCAATGAAACTTGATTGATTTCTTAGGTCCAGACCTAAAATCATTCGGTTTCAGCGATGTGCGGCTGATGACTGATGATTGTAGTATAAAATAATAAAGTATTTACTTGCCTTACCACGTTCCCCAGTATCCTCAGGCCTTTCCCCAGTGTCCTCAGCCTTCCCCTGTCTCTGAAGCTGCAGCTCAGCTTCTGTTCCTTTCTGGTCCAGTCTCTGCACTGACAGGCTTCTCAGCCAATCACTGGCCAAGACAAGACTGCTGCCGGTGATTGGTTGAGCACCCTGTCAGTGCAGAGACGAGAACCGAAGACAGAGCTGCAGCTGCAGACACCGGGGAAGGCCTGAGGACACCGAGTAATGTGGTAAGGTAGGTAAATACATGCACTAAAGAAAAGGGCTCCACGGATATTGCTAATGATATCTGTGCAGCCCTTGCTGCCCAACAGTCTGCCTGTGTAATTGTTCAGTAAACGAGTGCAGATCTAGCAGATCAGCGATCGTTTACTTTTTATGATTGGGCTGTGTAACAGGACCTTTAGCCAGAACATGTCTTTTTAGCAGAAACTAATTTTCTTATGGCTCGGTAGGGCAAGCCCTGTCGAGGATTACTGTATGGAATTCAGTAACATAGTGTGTGTTGGGTTGGTGTAAGCCCGCTTTAAAGGACAACTCCAGCGGGACGAAAAAACAAAACAAAACACAGACACACACACACACACCAGATACTCACCATCCCTCCGGTGACAATCGGCACTTGAATCCCTTGCCGCCCGCGACTCCGTCACCTCCGGCCCCTGTTTTCAGAACTCCCTCACTTCCGGGTCTATGTGAAGTGAATGGGAAAGAAAAGGCTGCCGGTGCGCATGCATCACATGGCTTCCAGCAAGCTCAGCCAATCACAAGTGCACCAGCAGCTTTTTCTCTCCCATTCACTTTACATGAAGATGCCAAGAAAGATGAACACCTGGCCCGCCCCCTGCTGTGACATTGTCACAAAATGGCGCCCGGGAGAAGAGGACGGGTGTTTGTATGTATGTGTGAAAGGTGGGGATCGGAGCCAGATAGGTTATTTTGACACATTACAAAGTTATATAACTTTGTAATGTGTGTTAAATAAGCAAAAAAATAAAAAAATGCCGGATTTTCCCTTTAAAGGCACTGTTTAAGCAAGGACTGTCTGATTGAGTGTTAAGGATGCTTGGGTTGGACATCAACTCAGGCAATCAGGTACCTTCCTAAACATTTAATAAATTAATGTTGCCTGTGTCTTTGTCTGCTGGAGATCAATCTATTTCTGGTTTTGCACTAGGGTTGTGGCCAATTTTGTCAATTTCTCATTTGTTTCTAAGTCGGGCTTGTCCCCTGTTGGTAGTTGGAGTGGCTAGGGGTTGGATCCAATTCAGAACTCCTCAGGTCTGTGTACAGGTGGGCTCCATTGACTCTAAGTACATGAGTTTTTAGTGGTGGAACATCTATCTTCTGATTTTATTCTGGGACTTTCCTGGTTGGACCTGCATAATAAAATTCGATTGGTCTCTGAGAAAACTTGTTACATGGAGCCCAGTCTCCCCCCATTGCGTTGCAATATATTCTGCTGACTATGCCTCTGAGGAGGTGGAAATTCCAGGTTTTTGGCTGATTTCAACGATGTGTTGGCCTTATGATTGCAGTATTCAGCATCTTCCATAGTATAAATATCCCATGAAAAGAATCTTTAACCTTTTTGTGCCCGAGCGTGGGGGCTGAATTCTTTTTTGTGGAGAAAAAGGACAGCTGCCTCAGACCATGTATCGACTTTAGAGAGATGAATTAAATAACAGTCAAAAATCAGTTTCCCCTGCCACTGATTCCTGTTCTCTTTAACCAAATTGTGGGCACCTGTTGGTTCTCCAAAATTGACCTCCGCGGGGCCTTTCACATTATAAAGGGATACGAGTGGGAAACGCCCCCAAAAGGCCATTCCCAGTCATACCCCAGAGGGCCATTTGGGATATCTTGTTATGCCCTTTCGGTTGTGCAATGCACCAACCATTTTCCATAATTGAATGTCATTTATGACATTTTTGCTAAATTACTAGGTCACTTAATTGTTTACCTCAATAGCATCTTGATTTTTTTCCTGACTGGGCTACACTCATTATTTATATTAGACAGGTCATGTCATTATTACATCACAACCATCTTTTTGCCAAGCTGTCCAAGTGTCTGTTCACGGTTAAAAGGTCACGTTCCTTAACCCATCCTGATCTTGCCATCGTGGTTGCAAATCCACAGGACCCAGCCCCCACAAATGCACCTGATGGAAACTGTTTGTACTCCATCCCCCCCAATCTTTGTCTCAGAGTCTTAGAAGAGATTCACTTTTCTATGTTAGCTGGGCATCCTGGCATCGCTGGCATGAAATAGTGCTAGGTCTAAGGTTCCTCGAACATTACCTGAGGGTCTTCTTCATCCTCTTTCTCTCCCTTAGAATCTTTGGAATCATATATCTGTGGATTTTATCACCGACCTACCTGTCTCCAATAGGAAGACTGTCATCTGGGTGTTTGTTGATCTTCTTTTTCATCTGATTCCCCTTTAAAAGACTCCCTAGCACACTACTCCTAGCATTTATGTTTATAACCAAGGTCAGACAGAGAGACTGTCATTGGAGCAGATGCTCAGATATCTAGGATATCTCAGTTAAACAACTGTGCAAAGTCTGGGCCGAAGCTCTTCCAAGCTTGGTAAAAGTAAAAGAGTTCTCAAAGCACCAAGCTGATAAAAGATGCATATCTGTCCTAGAGTATAAAGTGAGGGAACAGATCTGGTTTTCCACTAGAAACCTTTGTCTTCAGGAAAATTTGTGCCTATGTTTATTGGTCCTTACTGTATCACTGAGGTCATCAATCTTGTTTTTTACAGATTACAACTACCGAGCTTCCACAAAGCTTTGTTAAAAAGTATATAACTCCTATTATGTCTTCTGAACTGCTTGCATCTGTTTTTGTTCAAGGGGAGAAGATGTTAGATTCCAGTTATGTGCAGAATTCCATCCAATTTTGGCCTGGAAGAGCCACGCTCCATGTCTTTTCAAACAATTTCTTCTGCACAACCCTTGGAAACCTGGTCCATTGTGTGAGGCAAGTAGGCAGGATCAGTTGGTGGGACCACATTAGGGCTCACTACCTGTGTCCTTTCCCTGCCCCTTCTTAGGCTACGTTACTTACAGTCGTGTCAGTTTCTCAGACTTCTGAAGATCATCTGCATCATCATATTTATCTGTTTTAACCTCACCTCCAAACTCTGTGGACAAGTAAAAGGGTCCAGAAATAGCACACTTCAAATACAAGTCTGCTCACATTGCTAAGGCTTGCAAGTCTTAATGTGAATAATACCTTATTCTATAGGTCCGTTTTTTTGTTATTTTTTTGTTACAGAAACCTTTTTTTTTTATAATTGTTAGTAAAGTACCCCCATTGTGACTCTTACAACGGTTTTATTTTTTCACCTATTGGATGGGATGTAATTTTTTGCTCCGTGATCTCTAGTTTTCATTAGTACCATAGTTGTGTAGATCAAATTTTTTGATCACTTTTTATTAAGATCTGCAATTCTGGTGTTTTTCCCCCCCTTTTCATTTATGACATTCACTGTATGGAATCACTATTGTTATAATTTAATAGATCGGACAATTATTATGCACGCTCTGGTGTATAACATGTTTATTTTTTATTTTTTTTTGCATGTTTCATTTGTATATGGGAAGAAGGTGATTTTAACTTTTATTGGGGGAGGGGCTTTGGGGTATTTTTTTAAAACATTTTTACTTTTTTTTATTTTTAACTTTTTTTGTGTAGCATTGATCAGTGTTATCTGCAATCTTCTCATAGATCCTACCTGTATCAGGTGTATCATCTATGAGAAGATCGCCCACCGAACCAGATGGTGGTGAGCTGAACCCCTCCGGCAATGAGGCTAAACGATCGGTACCCCTGCAATTACCCATGAGCGGTAGGTGACAGGATCTGCTCCTGTCACTTACAATTAAACTCTGCGATCGTGGCGTTTAATGGGTTAAGGACAGGCTGCAGTGTGATTGGTGCAGCCTGTCATTAATGGTGAGTGCCTGGCTGCTGATTGCTGCCAGCCCCCACCTGCTTTGAAGCTTCATATCTTCATAGGGGATTCAGGATGTACCGTTACGCCCAGGATTGTCTGTTGACATGCGGCCAGGGCGTACCAGTACTTCCTAGGTTTTCCAAGAGTTAATAGTATATGGTATGACTATAGCATATGAATTAATAAGGATATGGTAACACTCCCTGTGTGTCATTCAACAAATGTTATTTGGGCATTTCAAAGGAGATCAAAGAATGAACTTGGACCAAAAAATAGCAATGGAGGAGCATTCAGATGCTGATAAAAGGTGTTCATAAAATTAAGAAATAAGTTTTATTGTATTTCCTGTCCTTACTTCCCACAAAGTAAAATGATTAGAACATCCATTAAATGTGACAAAAATTGTCTTTTATGATATGCTGCCCGAGTATTGTTTCCTTTCTGTCTGTATTTTTTCCCTCTCTGCCAGAACAAATGAGTCTCCGCACCCTAAAGGCAATGCAGAATATAGAATAAATCATTTTCTAAAATGTTAGCAAATAAATGCCAAAGTTATGATTTTCCTATTTCCAGCTGCTGCTAAAATAGGTTATTTAATCCATTTTAACATTTTGTTGAACTTGTGTCTACAGCAAAGATGTTTAGGAACAGTGTCAAGTCCCGTACTTTTCTTTTCTTTTTTTTCTTCACGCTGAAACCCACCTGAGCTGGTGGTGCTGAGAAGCACTTTTGAATTGTAGAGTTGTCAGGGTTTCTGACAAGCTTTCTTCTCTTGAGTGGTCCAAAGGGAGCTGGTGACTCAGATGAAAAGAGGAGAGAAACACTTGATTTTCCTTCTACAAACGAAAATGAATATACAGAGGAAATAAAGACTTAACACAAAACAAGTCTATTCATATGGGAATCCATTTAAAGGGTGATCTTCCAAAGACTGGTAATTTTGAATAACTTATTTACTTGGTAATTAGAACACAACTTTACAGTGCAACAGTGAGATAGCATAAAAATAAATTGCAAGACAGTAATATATGAAATTATTCAACTAATAGTATTGATTACCAACGAGCTTTGTATGTAAAGGATCACCTGTAATCAATCTGTGTGTGGAAATGTTGGCTTAATCCACCATGGGGAACATTACTTTGTTCCAAAAAAAACTTTGTTCAAATTAAGTTCTAGACCAGACCCCTGACCTCCTATATATACTTTCTCAATCTGTTAACCCTTTGCCTGCTTATCTTCTTTCTCTCTGTCTGCTACTTTGGCTAATCCTGACCTCGGCTCTGTTACTTTACTATTTTCTTTGGTTCTGATTTTGTACCTTGTTGCCTGTTTGGTTTTGACCCTGGCCTGTTGACTATCCCTTGTATGTAAGTTTGTCTTGTCTGTTTTGTGTTTCATGGTTAGGGATGGTTGCCCAGTTGTCCGCAGTTGCCTAGGGCTATCCGAGGCAAATTGGCCTTTCCGGGTTGAAGTCTATCAGCGATTTGTAATTTCCAGCACCATAAATGTACAGGCAGATGAGCTTTCTTGCAGTTTTTGTGCCAGCAATGCTCCCAAGGAGAACTTACAGGACCGAGCCCCCACAAATGCACCTGATGGGAAACTTTCCCCCAACTACCCCCCTTCTTCATCTGAGATTTACTGTGAAATATCTGCTTTCTTGGTCCTATTGGTGGCCTTCTTGGTTCCTTCTAAGGGCTCGTTCCCACCGAGCAAAAGCAGCTGAATTTCTGCGCTGAATCAGCGCTGAAATTTCAGCCGTTAAAATAGGTGCAGAGCTAATTTCCATTGTGTTGAATGGAAATTCTGCTCTGCAGTTCACACAGTGGAATTTCCGCACTGAACTAATCCGCTTTCCGCCAGAAGAATGAACATGTTCATTCTTCCGCTAGCGGAAGCGTATACAAATCAATGGGGCTCTGATTTTCTGTTTCAGCGCGGAATACGCGCGTATTCAGCGCGGAATACAAGCGTAATACAAGCGGAAATTACTCGCTGAATCAGCGCGGAAATGGGGAAAAGGGGGGGAGGAGGATTCTAGTATATGTTCTGGTATAGTCTAGTTTACTCACCAAATACTCGCTGAATTTCAGCGCTGAATGCATGCGGATTCAGCGCGGATTCCTCGAGTATTCCGCGCTGAATTTGTCAAGAGCTGATTACGAGCTGAACACTTTCCTAGCAGAATACGCAGGGATTCTGCTTACATTCTGCTCGGAATTCAGCGTCAGTTGATTTCAGGCGGAAATATTTCCTTGCGTAATCCGCTCCTTTTGCTCTGTGTGAACGTAGCCTAAGACTTAACACAAACCAAGTCAATTCAGATGGGAATCCATTTAAAGGGTGATCTTAATTTTGAATAACTTATTTACTTGGTAATTAGAACACAACTTTACAGTGTAAAGGCCCTATTCCACGGAACTTTTTCGAACGATTATTGTTCATAAAATCGTTCAAACGACCGCTCGTTAACGATATTCGTTCTGTGGAATAGCGAACGACAACAGCAAAATCGTCGTTGAGTCATTCACTATTTTTTTTCAACATGGTCTCGCTAATCTTTTTGCTGAATAAAAAATCTTTCAATCGTTCTTGAAATGTCTACCTACATTTCCCCACGTTTTAAACGTCCATGTAACTATGTAACGACCGCAAAAAAATTGTTACACTACAGATATCGTTCATGTTCCCACTCGTAGTATGTGTTATCGTTCGCTCAAAAAAATCGTTAAGTGCTCGTTAACGAGCGGTCGTTGGAGCGAGTCTATGAACAATAATCGTTCCGTGAAATAGGGCTATTAGGCTTTGTTCCCACGTAGTATTAGACTGGCCGATCCATGACCCGGCCAGGTCACTGAACGGCCGGTTTCTGAAATAATCATCCCGGCTGGTACTGCTGTATCGGCCGGCCGATCTTTCACGCCGCAGAGTTCTGATGCGGGCGCATCAGATATCCCCACTTGCCCGCATCAGATATCCCCACAGCACGCTATGAAGCGTGCGGCCGCAGCCGCTCGTTTCATAGTGTGCAATGACAGGGCTTTCTGCAGCCGCTATTCACTAAATAGCGGCCATAAAAAACTGACATGTCAGTTTTCTACGGCGCTGCTAGGGATCCCGGCCGGAGCTTATACTATGTGTATACGCTCCAGACGGGATCCCATAGATGATAAGGCAGCGTGCCCTTTCGTACAAAGTACGGCCGTATTCGTACTTTTACGAAAAGATACACTGTGGGAACATAGCCTAACAGTGAGATAGCATAAAAAGAAGTAGCAAGACACTAATATATGAAATTATTCAACCAATTGTGTTCAATACAGACAAGCTTTGTATGTAAAGGATCACCTGTTATCAATTGTATCCGAGTATGGAAATGTTGGCTTAATCCACCATGGGGTACATTACTCTGTTCCGAAATATTAAATATGGAACAAATTATTTTATTACAAATTCTGTGTAAAAACAGAAAAGTTAATGGTTTGAAAACAAAAATACTTAAATGGACAAAATGGGACAGCCTCTATCTCCACACCTGTTTTAGTTTAACAGTAAGGTCTGACAAAGTCCATCTGTGTCTGCCACAGGCCGGGAGTGGAGAGGTCAGCTCCCCAAGGAATAAGAAAACAGACACTGCTGGCAGAAGTCTCGAAAACCGCCCTCTCTCTTTGCATCGCATTGCTATACTTTGGGGAGATGAAGTTTTCAGACTGTAAGTTTCTTCATTTTAACATTTCATTGGACTGAGTCAGATACTTCTGTGGTTTTATCAATGACTTTTTATGTAATGGAATCGCTGTTTCCTTTCCAGTGAGTCTTATTTATTTTAATATATTAATGAGAATTTTTTTTGACTATGTGAGAGACCTTTTTAGCATGTGCTCCTGCATTATTCTATTAAATCACATATATTTCTCCAAGCCTGTTATTACAGAGCTTACCTTACTTTGCACAGAGGTTATTTATAAATTTATACTGTAGTCATAACGGATGATCATATCATTTACCCTAGCCCAGTAACCAGTGCTATGAAAGCTGCTCACTACTTCTTTGGCACCTGCAGATTATATGGCTCACTTGTCACACCAGACATGTTATAGCATTACTAAGACTTGTTGCTTAAAGAGAATGTATCATCAGGTACATCAGTACCGGACGGATAAACTTCATTTCTATTGGTATGCGGGTGCATCAGTGTGTGCCCGCATCCCAATTTACCTTTGCATACAATGGAGAGTGTATGTTTTTTATAATAAAATACTGTAGCAAACCTCATGAATTTTTAAATCACTAATCTCTAGAGATGAGCGAACCTGGAGCATGCTCGAGTCCATCCGAACCCGAACTTTCGGCATTTGATTAGCGGTGGCTGCTGAACTTGGATAAAGCCCTAAGGCTATGTGGAAAACATGGATATAGTCATTGGCTGTATCCATGTTTTCCAGACAACCTTAGAGCTTTATCCAAGTTCAGCAGCCACCGCTAATCGAACGTTCGGGTTTGGATCAACTCGAACCTGAACCCGGTTCGCTCATCTCTACTAATCTCCCTTCAGTTAGAGCAAGTTTACTTTAGGATATGTTCACAAACTACTGGCGGGGGCATGTTTTCCCTTTAGCTGATAAATAATACTTTACAGTCCTGTATGTTCCCTTTGTGAGAGAAATTATTTTGGAGAGCGCCTATGTTGTTTCTAACATTGAAGTAGTGTTTAGGGAATGTTAAAGGAGAAGTCTAGTTTTTTTCTTTAATTTGGCAGGCGGCAGGGGTAGGGAGGGAATTGATTATAAGTAGGATCCTACCTCTCCCTGTGTCTGCAGTGAGCGGCGGGAGCGGCCATGGGACATGTCACGACCAGGCTGATTGACTGGCCGCTTAGCCAGTTACTGACTGAGTGCATCAGCCGGGACAGGCCTTTTCCCCCAAGTCGTGACATCATCACAACTTGGGGGAAAATGCCTTCCGGCGGGGTTCTCGGGGCCGGTCCCATCGCTCACCACGGACACAGGGAGAGGTATGTTTCCAACTTGTAATCAATTTCCCCTCTGCTGGCTGCAGAAATTTAAAAATCACTCGACTTCTCCTTTAGGCTATGTTGACACTGCGTATGAGTCCGGCCGTAGTGCGAACCGCGAATATACGCACGTAGTTTTGAGGTTGATGTGTACGCTTGAAAGTATACAATATAGCCCGCACAATGCACACTACGTATGAGCTTACGGCCGGATCGTATGTGGCGCCGTGAAAAATGAGCAAGACCATTGTTTGAGGACGGAAATGTTCCAACTCACGGCCGTGGATTTCCTTGCGGTCCCGTACAAAGTACTTATTTCAGCCAAATTGAACTTGATTTTTAGATCCAAAAGGTTCTGTGTGTTTTATTGGGCTGGGCGAAGATTTCCAAGTAAATGACCTGTTTCAGATCGCTTCGAAACAAGCTAGGGAAGCATAACTCTACTACGGGCGTATGTTCGCGGTTCACCCGTATGTTCGCAATCCGCCCGCATTTCGATTTTTCCCACGCCCGTAGTTTCAGCCGCACATGTACGGCGGCGTACGAAATGCGTCCGGACCCATACGCAGTGTGAACATAGCCTTAAGGTGATTATTTGTATAGATGGATGAGGACCACATAGATTAAGATATTTAGACAGTAGATTTATAACTGATTGGTCTTTATACATTTTTAGACATCTAGATAAGGTCTAATATCAGACGATGTATGAGCTTGTTAAATTGTTCAAATCAGTTTTCTCTTTTTATTAAAATATTGGAGTCGTATTCCTATTTCAATTCACAGCTTGAAAGTCTGTCATTATCTGAAAAATGCACAAAAATGGTTATTGATGAAAACTTGTTCCGCAGATTGAAGAACATTTGGAAATCCTGGATTTTGAATCGTAACAGTTGCTGCTAAAACCTGGTGATCGTGAGATAACAACATTCTCTCCTAAAAATCAGCCCATTTGATTTGACATAAACACCTGATGATTTTTAATACATTTGAAGTAATTCTCAGTAATTTAGCTATTATCATTATACCATTTGGGATTAAAGAAGTACTGCTGTAATTTTTTAAAAGAAATCAACAGGGGTTTTGATGACAAGCAGTTTTGCAATATATTCTCTTTATTTCCTTTTAAGTTTTCTACATTTAAGTCAATGTTATAAATACGGCCAACCTGTGGTCCATGCTCCCTTCATGCTGATATTTGGTCTTTTCTCTGTTCAAAAAGAGACTAAACACAGAAAGTTTAATTCCTTTGCACATTCACACATGAAAAGAGACCTGTTCATCATGCCGGTTGTGTATCAACTGAGGGCAATTAACTTAGGCTAATTATATTATTAAAGGACAACTCCCGCGGGACCCCAAAAAAAAAAAAAACACAAACACACACAGACACCATACTCACCATCTCTCCGGTGACGATCGCCACTCGATTCGCCCGCCGTCCGCCTCTCCGTCGCCGCCGTCCGCCATCCAGCGATGTCTCCGACTTCCGGGTCCAGGGGATGGAAAAGGCTGCCAGTGCGCTTGCGCACCGGCAGCCTTTTCATTGGCTGGAGCGCATCACATGGCTTCCAGCAAGCTCAGCCAATCAGGGCTGAGCAAGCTGGAAGCCATGTGATGCACTCCAGCCAATGAAAAGGCTGCTGGTGCGCATGTGCACCAGCAGCCTTTTCATCCCCATTCACTTTGCATGAAGACGCCGAGGAAGAAGAAGACCCGGACCGCCCCCCGGCTCTGACGTCGTCGTCACCAGATGCCGCCCCGGAGAAGAGGACCGTGACGATCGTAATAGGTAATGTATACATTCCTTAACTTCCGGGGTGGGGGGTCGGGGGTCCGAAAGTGGGGGAAGGGGGCCAGGCCGGGTATTTAACCACATTACAAAGTTATATAACTTTGTAATGTGTGTTAAATGAGCAAAAAAAAATTTTTGTGGGAGTTGTCCTTTAAGGGCAGTTTCACAAATAGCGAATTGCTGTGGATTTCACAAAGCAAATTCCGTAGGGAAATCCGCTGCGATTCCTGCTATGGGGGGAGTTTGAATGGGGTTACATAACTCACAGAATTTTCATTCTGCTGCAAGAATGTAAATGCCAGCCCCCTTAACCCGCTGTCGCCTGGAGCATACTGTACCTGGTCCGCACTCCGGCTGCATCTGAGGCTCCTGGTTTCTGTAGTTCCTGCTCAGCCAATCAGTGCATGGTCCTGCCTGCCGTCACTGATTGACTGGACGGGACCTACAGGAGCCGGAAGTCTCAGATGCAGCTGGAGTGCGGACAGGTAAAAGTATGCTCTGGGCGGGGGCGAATTAATACATACTCGCAGCAGAATTAAAATTATGTGGGTATGAAACCCCATTCAAACTCACAGTAGTGGGAATCGCATCAGATAACGCTACGTATGAAGCTACCCTTAGAGTCTATTTACACGTCAGTATATTTTTCACTTTGCAAATTTTTCTTCCCCAATCCGCAAAATTCCATTCTTATTGCATCTGTAATATTTGCTAATCTGCGGAAAAGTGTACTTAATTATTAATTAGTCACCATTCGTGGATCCGTAATTGTGGACAGAATTGCAGATGTGTGAATAGGGCCTTATTTTTGCTAATTAGATGATCAACTCTGCATGCTTACCAGGAAACAATGCTCTTTGTTATAAAACCATTCAGTCAGTATAATTTTACTGTGTGAATACAGAGTTGTTAAAGTTCGTTCCCTGTGTGTGAATTCGGCTGGAAGAACCAGCCGACGCCCTATCCCTTTGACCTGATTCACACACTTCATACTATGCTGACAGGGAGCCGACACCCGGTTAAGCCTTCAGGTGTTGCATTCTCCTGAGGCTTGCTCCTGTCTGAGTACAGGGGAGGGCTCCCTGCCTGCCATTGGTGTCTCATGCTGCTGTCAGACTCCTTGCTCCTATCAGGGGCTGGGGCGGGAGCTCTGGTAGCATTTAAGCTGGTAAATTACTCTCTGTAATTGCCAGTGTATGTTTGGTCTCCAGCTACACCAGCGTATCTTATTGTTCTGCTAGTTATTTGATATTTGGACTTGGACTTCGCCTCTGCCTCACTCTCTGTACTGCGTTACCTCTTGTGCTTGACCTTGGACCGGACTCTGTTTTCCCTTTGTTTGCTGATTTGGATTTTGACGTGACCTCCTGTTGCCGACTCGGACTGCCTGACCTGTTTGTATTTACCTGTCTGTGTGTTCTGTTACCTCCCCGTATCCCTAGTTAGGCTAGGGACTGTCGCCCAGTTGCTGCCCTAGGGTTTAGCCTAGGGGGGCAAGCAGGTAGGGACAGGGGTTGCGGGTCGAGAGAAGGGACTGCCATCTTCCCGGACCCCAGGACTCCCTGACAGATATACTGCCCCCCCCCCCCAAAAGTCAGACATAAATATATAGATCAGCTAGTTCTTTTGTTTTTTTTTCCCTATGGAAAATATGTCTGCTATGGCAGGTCAGGTAGAGACTCTTACCTCCCTGGTGCAGGACTTGTCTGCTCACTTACAGCATCAGGAGCAGAGTGTGGCATCCGCCCCGGCCCAGTCTCAGGTCCTCCCGGTTATGGTCTCTGAACCACATGCAACCTTAACTGATTTTTTTCTGGAGACAGGAGACAGTTTTTTGCTTTTCGTGAAGGTTGCAAATTATACTTTGACCTTCGTCCCCACTCTTCTGGCTCTGAGGCTCAGAGAGTGGGGATTGTCATTTCCAGACTAAGAGGAGATCCCTAGAACTGGGTGTGTTCTCTACCCTCTGACTCCCCCACCTGACAGACTTTGGACGCTTTCTTTTCTGCCCTTGGTCTGCTATATGATGAACCAGACCGTACAGCTCATGCCGTGTCCCAATTGATGTCACTTCGACAAGGCCAGAGCTTGGCGGAAGACTACTGCGCACAGTTTTGTCAGTACTGTACTGCGTCTGGGTGGAACGATCTGGCCCTAAAGGATCTGTTTCTGGCTGGCCTCTCTGACTCGTTGACAGACTTACTTATAGCCCATCCTGAGTCAAGAACCCTTGAAGAGGCTATGTCCTTGGCAATCCGTGCGGATCGGCGCCTGAGGGCCAGGTATTACAACAGGTCTAGTCCCATCCACTCCCCTCCATCGTCATTAGCCAGCACTGTGTTTCAGCCTTCTGCTGAACCCATGGAGCTGGATACTATGACTCCTCAGGAGTGGAGGGATTTCCGTTTTAGATACAATCTATGCCTGTATTGTGGTGGTTCAGATCACAGGGTTGCTACCTGTTCCCGGCTTCCTGCAAATAATAAATGTACCACAGCAGGGAGACTCCAACTCATAGACAGTCTGGAAGCTCAAGTAGTCTCTAAAGCTAATAAATTGTTGCTGCCCTGTACTCTAGAGTATCACTCGCTCTCCTGTACAGGGCTAGCATTTGTGGATTCCGGCGCTGCAGCCAATTTCATAAATTTTGATTTTGCCACTAAGATTGTCAATTCTTTTGTACCGCTTTCTCCTTCTATCCAGGTCTCGGGGGTTGACTCCACCCCTCTGCATGCAGGTCAGGTGACGTTTGCTACTCCAAAATTGCACCTCACGGTAGGAGCTTTGCACTCAGAAACCTGTTCGTTCTTGGTAATGAAGAATTTGTCAGTTGATGTAATACTAGGCCTACCATGGTTGAGGGAACACAACACTGTATTTGATTGGGAGACTTTAGACCTGGTCAGGTGGAGTCCTCAGTGTGCCAGTCACATAAAACAGCTTAGTTTGAATACCTCTGTTTGTGTTAATGATCAATTACCTGAATACATTGCAGATTTCTCTGATGTGTTTTCTAAACAGTTATCTGAGATTTTACCTCCACATCGTGAATGGGACTGTAAGATTGATTTGTTACCCAACGCTAAGTTACCTTGAGGCTGGGTTCACACTACGTATATTTGAGGCTGTATGTTTGAGGCTGTATAGCAACCAAAACCAGGAGTGGATTAAAAACACAGAAAGGATATGTTCACATAATGTTGTAATTGAGTGGATGGCCGTCATTTAATGGCAAATATTTGCTGTTATTTTAAAACAACGGCTGTTATATTGAAATAATGGAAGTTATTTACCGTTATATGGCGGCCATCCACTCAGTTTCAACATTGTGTGAACATATCCTTTCTGGGTTTTCAATCCACTCCTGGTTTTGGTTGCTATGAGGACCTGACATGAGGACCAAATACAGCCTGAAATATACATAGTGTGAACCCAGCCTTTAAAGGGCGAATCTATAACCTCACGGTACCTGAGAGAGAGTCTTTAAAAGAGTACATACACGATAGTCTAGCGAAGGGACATATTAGACCATCTGAGTCACCTACAGGGGCAGGGCTTTTTTTCGTGGAAAAGAAAGATGGTGGACTCAGACCTTGCATAGACTACCGAGAGCTTAATAAAATTACAGTAAGGAACCAGTATGCACTTCCTCTCATCCCTGACCTTCTTAACCAGGTTGCAGGGGCCCAATGGTTTTCCAAGCTGGATCTCCGGGGGGCATACAACCTTATTCGCATCCGGGAAGGAGATGAGTGGAAGACTGCTTTTAATACACCTCTCGGTCACTTTGAATACCTGGTGATGCCTTTTGGACTCTGTACCGCCCCTGCAGTGTTTCAGGGCTTTATGAATTCAATCTTTCAGGATATAATTGGTACATGTGTGGTTATATATCTTGATGATATTCTCGTTTTTTTCACCTGACTGGGAGTCAAACTGTTCTCATTTACGTACAGTATTATATCGTCTCAGAGCTAATAAATTGTTCACAAAATTTGAAAAGTGTTTGTTTGGGGTACAAAAAATTTCTTTTCTTGGGTATATCATTACACCTCAGGATATGCAAATGGATCCAGTTAAGGTGCAAGTGATTACTGAGTGGGCACAACCTACCACTAAAGGTCTTACAACGATTCCTTGGTTTTTCTAATTATTACCGCAAGTTTATAAAAAAAATTTCAGTAATCGCAAAACCCTTAACGGATTCAACCAGGAAGGGGGCAGATGTGAGCGCCTGGACCACATCTGCCCTAACAGCATTTGCTACTCTGAAGGCCTCATTTTCCTCTGCACCGGTCCTCATTCAGCCTGATCTGACTCATCCTTTTATTGTAGAAGTTGATGCTTCTGAGTTTGGAGTGGGGGCAGTGTTGTCCCAAGGTCCATCCACTCTGACCCATCTCAGACCCTGCGCCTTCTTCTCTAAAAAGTTCTCAGAAACTGAATGCAATTATGACATTGGGAATCGGGAGTTACTTGCTATCAAGTGGGCATTTGAGGAATGGAGGCATTTTTTGGAAGGTGCAGTTCACCGGATTACAGTTATTACCGACCATAAGAATCTCATTTATTTAGACTCTGCCAAAAGGTTAAACTCTCGTCAGGCCCGTTGGGCATTATTTTTTTCTAGTTTCAATTTTGTGGTCACTTACAGGCCTGGTACAAAGAATGTCAAAGCTGACGCGTTATCTAGAAGTTTTGGCTCCCCTGAACCAGCAGATACTGAACCTGAGAACATCCTCTCCCCAGGAGTAGTTCTAGCAGCCGTCTCCTCCGATCTTTCTCCACTTATTGAAGCAGCCCAAGAATCTGCTCCTGAAGCCCTTCCGGAAGGCAAACTATTTGTACCTCTGTCTCTCAGGTTGAAAGTTTTGGAGGAGACACATTGCTCGGTTCTAGCTGGTCATCCAGGTATTAGGGGTACTCAGGAGCTCCTGTCCAAGGGGTGTACAATTCGTAGCTCGTTTTTGGCGAGCTTTTTGCAAAAATCTGAATGTCAATTTATCATTTTCTTCCGCATTTCACCCAGAGTCTAATGGGCAAACAGAACGTATGAATCAAGAAGTAATTCAATATCTCCGTCTTTTTGTTTCTGATAACCAATCCCAATGGTCCACCTACTTGCCTCTCGCTGAATTTGCCATTAATAATCATGTTAATTCCTCCTCTCAAACCTCACCTTTCTTTTGCAATTATGGTTTTCACCCTCGGTTTTCATTTTCTTCATCTGCATCTGACACACCTCAGGCTAACGTTTCCACTGATGAACTGTGCACAGTGTGGGCCCGGATTCTGAAGAACCTTCAGGGTACCCAGGAAAGGCTCATACAAAAAAACAATAAGAGACGCACCATCTCTGCACCATTTGTTGTTGGGGATCAGGTTTTACTTTCCTCAAAAAATCTGAAATTAAAGGTTCCCTCTTTGAAACTTGCTCCTCGGTATGTTGGTCCATTTACCATTTTACAGGTCATCAATCCTGTTGCGTATAAGTTATCTCTTCCCAGTTCTTGGAAAGTTCATAATGTGTTCCATAAAGGGTTGCTCAAGAAATATGCCCACCCATGACCCACCCTCTCCCGTGTTGGTGCAGAGAGAACTTGAATTTGAAGTTGAGAAAATTGTTGACTCTAGGCGAGTCAGACATTCGCTGCAATATCTGGTGCATTGGCGTGGGTTTGGCCCTGAGGAAAGAACGTGGGTCCCTGCCAGCGATGTTCATGCCCCACATTAAATCCGTCTATTCCACAGGGCCTTTCCTCTCAAACCGACTCCTAGCCTTAGGGGTCCGGTGTTCCCCTGTGGGAGGGGGGGTACTGTTAGAGTTTGTTCCCTGTGTGTGAATTCGGCTGGAAGAACCAGCCGACGCCCTATCCCTTTGACCTGATTCACACACTTCATACTATGCTGACAGGGAGCCGACACCCGGCTTCATGCTTCTCCTGACTCCTCTCTGGTGCTCGTGGGGTTAAGCCTTCAGGTGTTGCATTCTCCTGAGGCTTGCTCCTGTCTGAGTACAGGGGAGGGCTCCCTGGCTGCTATTGGTGTCTCATGCTGCTGTCAGACTTTTTGCTCCTATCAGGGGCTGGGGTGGGAGCTCTGGTAGCATTTAAGCTGGTGAATTACTCTCTGTAATTGCCAGTGTATGTTTGGTCTCCAGCTACACCAGCGTATCTTATTGTTCTGCTAGTTATTTGATATTTGGACTTGGACTTCGCCTCTGCCTCACCCTCTGTACTGCGTTACCTCTTGTGCTTGACCTTGGACCAGACTCTGTTTTCCCTTTGTTTGCTGATTTGGATTTTGACGTGACCTCCTGTTGCCGACTCGGACTGCCTGACCTGTTTGTATATACCTGTCTGTGTGTTCTGTTACCTCCCCGTATCCCTAGTTAGGCTAGGGACTGTCGCCCAGTTGCTGCCCTAGGGTTTAGCCTAGGGGGGCAAGCAGGTAGGGACAGGGGTTGCGGGTCGAGAGAAGGGACTGCCATCTTCCCGGACCCCAGGACTCCCTGACAAGAGGTTTTGGTGCTGTGCGACAGGAGAGCTGACCATGTTTTTGAACCGAATAAAAGCTTCGAAGTTAATCCTCAAATTGTTTATTTCCACACTAAGGGTATGTTCACACAACGTAAGTTTAGTATTAATCACGGCCATTGTTGCCGATTTGCATACTCCGTTGGCTATGCATCAGTGATCCTTTGTTGATCGTTCACAATAGCAGTTGTAGCAGCACAGATTAAACAATATGCAAGGTGCTCGCCTCTCCGGACCAGACTCTCGTAACGCAGCTATATCTAATATGAAGTATCCAAGACAGCACCCATAGTATCAAACAATGTGAGCTTTATTCCACAATGTTATGCTTTATTTCACAGTTTCAAGCTTGAAAAAGGTTGTTACTGAAATGTCGTACTACTACGGGTGCTGTCTTGGTAACTTTGCCTTGGTTGATTGTTGTCTTTATTACACAGAGCGATATGTGCCCGAAGCGGCCTGATTCGGCAGATAATCGCTCCATGTAATAGAGCCCTAAGTATTATGACAGATAGACCCTCATTCCAAAAGGTAAATTCTCCATTAAATATCACCTGCTTAATCCGAGAAGTGCAGCATGGCCTTAAAACATTAAAATACACAAATGACCCCATTCAGATGACTTTCTCTCTCAAGTTCTACGGGAATTAAATACTGGTATAGGTAGACCCTTGTTCCTAATATTTCATAAATATTTAACAGCAGGGTCTGCTCCCCAAGAGTGGTACATGGCAAGTGTGGTATCAATATTCAAAAATAGGTCAAAGGGTCATCCTCAAAAGGTGTTTTCTGGCAGATGCTAATCTGATCTGTGTGTGGGTTTATAAGAGATAAGTCCCGATCTCCAGCTTCTATGGGGAGGTCAGTTATAGAATGGACTGGGCAAAGATTGTGTATGCTGTGTATTTTGACTTTTTAAAGGCATTTGATATTGCTCCGCATAGAAGATTGAGCCCTAAAAAAGGATTCTGGGCCTATGTGACAATATGTGTAAATGAGTTAAGAACTGGCTAAGTGATAGGAAACAGAGGAACGTATTCTTATTGGGTCACAGTTAATAGTAGGGCACCACAGGGGTCAGTATTGGGTTCTCTACTTTTCAATATGTTTATTAATGCAAGCTCTGTGTTCTAATGCAACATGAGCTCTGTAAGGAAATTAACACAGTGGAGGATAATATACTACAGAGGGATTTGGGTGAATGTAAAGTTATGTAACAGGGCCGAGATGAAAAAAAAAAAAGTATGATTAAGTACTATATTGTAAAAAAAAAAAAAATAAGTAGAAGAGGGCAACCAAACTAAGTAAAGAAATAGGCGGACTGCAGCTTGCATCAAGCTTAAGCTTATTTACGTTGGAAAAAGTTTATTTCTATCGAGCCATCAATTTCTACACAAAGCACAATAGTAACATATTGTAACAATTAAAAAAAATTACAAATGCAACTTTTTCTTCTAAGATATACTTGGTAGGGGCCCTGCCTATACAAGATTACACCGGAGAATAAGATACTGCAGCTTTAGAATATAACCTTCAGTATTCTTTTCATGTCGGCCACTTAGCACAGACATATAAAGGTGCACTCAGAAATGATTTCAATAATGCACTTTCAGTTTTACACCATGTTATTGGTTGCCAACTTTCCCTTATTATCCTGTATTCCTGGAAGAACATTATAAAAATGATTGCTATATTCTCTGCTGTAGTCTCTAAATATAAGCTGCATAACATTTGCTTTATTATACTTAGAGAATTGTAGAAAAAAAACTTTATTTGACATTAAATTCGGTAAAAAAATATTTTATTGGACTGCGAGGCAGTACACGTTATAATAAAACATTATAGTCAACATTATGTCCTTGATACTTTAAAATATGACGAGTTTCATGTGTTTACCTTATTCACCTTGGGGTCATTTCATTACTGGGTAAAAAGTTTTCGAATCCAAAATATGTTTTTCTTAAATGTTGTTGTTTTAACCCCTTCATGACCAAAGGTCGTTGACGCGTAGATGTCCAGGTCACAGTGAAGCAGTGTTCTTCCTCGCCTTCTAAAAGCTACTGTATAATACTTTATCTTTTCACCTATAGGGCTGGTTGGGATGTCATTTTTTGCTCCATGATCTATAGTTTACATTGGTATCATATTGGTGTAAAACAGCATTTTTATTAGGGTGCGTTCACACCTACCGCATCCGCAGCTTATTTTTCCGCGTAAATCCGCAGATCTGGTAGTGCAGATTTCAACCTGCGAGAAATCCGCGTATGTGTGCGTTTTGCGGTTTTTCTGCAGCAAGTTTATCGCAACTGAAATGTCCGTTTAGAATGAGAGACATTTTAAACTGACATTTCAGTTGCGATAAACTTGCTGCAGAAAAAATGCAAAACGCACACATATGCGGATTTCTCGCAGGTTGAAATCTGCACTACCAGACCTGCGGATTTCCGCGGAAAAATAAGCTGCGGATGCGGTACGTGTGAACGCACCCTTAAAGAGCTTTTTATTCATTTATTATTAATTAATTTTAATAATTTTTTTTCTTCTGATATATCATATAAAAATCAATCAATCCTGGTTCTTTTTTTTAATCTCCTTTCATTTACGATGTTCACCATGTGGGAACAATATTGTTATATTTTAATAGATCAGACAATTCTGAACGCTACAATACCAAACTTTTTTTTTTACATATTTTTATTTATATAATGGGGAAAGGGGGTGATTTAAACTTTATTGGGGGAAGGGTTTTTTTTAAAAACTTTTTTTATCTTTAGATTGCATATTGTTATCAATGCTATGCTGTTGCATAGCACTGATCAGTAATATTGATGCTCTGCTTATAGCATCTGCCTAAGAGCACACTCTAAGGAAGATCGCGAATCTGACAGTTATGATCGTGACTGTCATTATCCTTGGCCCCTGGGACACTAATGTGTGCAGGGCTGCTCACACTGAAGCAGCCCCACACACATAAAAGTGAGGATCTTAGCAAACTATTTGATCAAACAGAGTGTACCATGTCGTCATGTCAAGGCGTCCTGAGACACGGTCCCTACTCTAGCATTTTCACACTAACAATGGCCTCTCCTGGGCTAAATAAGCCTACAACTGGGCATATAGGGGCCAAATTATCTCTTTTATAGCAGCCTTGGGACATGGGTGGAGTGCAAGCCAACAGGAGGTAGCCCCCACACACACATTCAACAGAAAAAAAGGGAAATTTTGGCAGCACATCTATGACTCTGTTCACACTGCAGATTGCATGCTGCTTGTGGCTTAAGTACAGACAAAAAACAAAAGTTGCAACAGCAACCCACAGGTGCAAGGGCCTACCGTATATACTCCTCCCAGTGTACACACGGCCTAGCAATGGCCTCTCCTGGGCTAAATAAGCCTACAACTGGGCAGATAGGAGCCAAATGATCTCTTTTATAGCAGCCTTGGGACATGGTGTTTACCGTGTGTATGCTGGGAGGAGTATATACGGTAGACCCTTGCACCTGTAGGTTGGTGTTGCACCTTTTGTTTTTTTGTCTGTGTGTGAACATTGAGTCATAGATGTGCTGCCAAAATTTCCCTTTTTTACTGTTGAACAAGTAGAGGGACAGTTGAGGCGTCATATCTAGGTTTACTTGTTACTATTGCACTCCATTGTAGAGTTTGGCTTAATACTAGTATACCTGTGCGTGGATGATACAAATTTTTTGTAATTTGTGGTAATTTTTTAGCATTTCTGTTGTCTTTTACTGTATTTTATCATGGCTATTGATGAATAATTTTGTCAGTAAAATAGTACAATTTTTTTTAAAGAAATTATGACCTCAGTGTTCTCTGTGTTTTCACAGTAGGGTTATAGGTTGAACTTGGTGAACTCTTTTTTTTAACCTTACTATGTAACTATAGTATATGTAACATTTCATGAGGGGAAGTAAGCCAATAAAACTATACAGAGGCTGTAAGCAACAATTGTGCAATAGCAGGTGAGTATGGTACTAATGGGCATAAAAGTCTATTCGGTGATTTAGAACACACAAAAGGTATAAAATAGCATGCATAGTAAAGGTCAATCTGACAAGCGTTTAAGAATATTACAAAGTGCAATAAGCTAGAAAAAGTTCTTCAATATGTATACTATAGAGCTGTTACAGAGAGTGGCTCCAGATTTTTATTCTACACCAGGGATGAGTACTCTCTTTGCGGAATCTGTTGGCACTATACAAATAAATATTATTTCTTTATATTAGTTATATAGCTGCCATCCCTATGTTTGTAATGTTTTTTCATTGTAATGTGATATTAATAATAATAATAATAATAATAATAATATAAAAAAGATAATGTTTGGCCCTTAACCCCTTAACGACATCGGGCGTAAACTTACGCCCTCGCGCCCTGGTACTTGGCGCATCAGGGCGTAAATTTACGCCCGATGTTTCCCCGATCGCTGCGTGTTCACACACAGCGGTCGGGGAAGATGGCCTGCTATAAATCATAGCAGGCCATCTTAGCTTCACGGCACGGGGGGTGGTTAACACCCCCCGTGCTTACGATCGCCGCTATAGGCTGATCAATTCAGATCAGCCAATAGCGGCGATCGGAACCTTTCCGACCCGATGACCCGGAAAAAAATGGCGGTCGGTGCTGTCCGAGGACGGCACCGACCGCCATTACTGTAAACGGCGATCGGGCCGGTGGCACGGCAATCAGAGTCCCATAAAATAGTAAATACCTGCCCTGGACCCCTCAGCTAGGTAGCCGAGGGGTCCAGAGCAGGTATTTGTACATTACTCACCTGTCCCGGGCTCCTGATCGGCGTCTTCCGGGTTCGCGGCATCCTCGTCTTCGTTCGGGTCTTCGGCTTCTTCCGTGACGTCACGTTCGGCTTCTCTCGGCTATTTTCGGCTCCAGCGGCATTTATCAGCAACTCCTTTGTTGGCGTAGGTTTTTTTTTTATACTTACTGTAAAAAAACACGTAAAAAACACTACATTACACCACACTACGTTGAATAAAGTTTGACACTACACCACTACATACCCCATATACCAATCCCCGTATACAAATGGCCCCCAGGGTGTTTTCGGCGTCAGAGGGATACGTTATTATTACCTCCGACACCGAATCAGCCAGTGAGGATGAATTCTTCTTTCCTCCATTCATCCTCATCATCCTCATCATCCAGTGACGTATCTGGGGGTAGTGTAGCGTACGCTGCCCCCCAGACACGTCTTTTCCGCCAGTACCGTCCCAATAAGAGATGACGGTATGGTGTGAAATTCTACACACTCTGTGACAGTACCTCAGGGTACACTTACAGATTTCGGCTACGTGCACACTGCGGAATGGCAAAGGATAACCCTTTGTGCATTCCGCAGCTGGCACCCACCGGCGGACTGATGGAGGCGCGTGTCTCCACCCGTGTCATAGACTCCATGTTATGCATGGGCGGATTCCATCGTCCATCCAAAGAATGAACACGTTGGATGGAGAGCGGAATCCGCCCGTGCATAGAATGGAGTCTATGACACGGATGGAGACGTGCGCCTGCATCAGTCCGCCGGTGGGTGCCAGCTGTGGAATGCACGAAGGGTTATCTGTCGCGATTCCGCAGTGTGCATGTACCCTTAGAGTGTATGTAGGAAGGGACACCCGAATCCAGCCCCCAGATGCCCCCTCCCCCCCATCCTCGGAGTTAGTGGGAAGATCGTTTGGGAACTGATCTTCCCACTGCTGGATAAAGGTTACCACCTGTACGGGGATAACCTTTATACCAGCACCCCCTCTTCTGGTCCCTCGCTGCCCGAGCTACTGTAGCTTGCGGCACGATCCTAACATATCAGAAGCAGTAATAGAGCCCTAATATTTAGCAGCCATGGAGCGGACCCAGCGCTTCTGGATATGAGGGACCCCGTATCGCACCAGGACAACATTTTCCAGGTGACGTCCCCCACACTGGAAAACAGGAGACCCCAGAAGAAGTGCAAAATGTGGGGTAACAGGGGGATCAGGAAGGACACCATTTTCCAGTGTGACGCCTGTCCTGATCCCCCCGGCCTCTGCATACTGGATCGCTCCAAGGCGCACCACACGTCACTGGGGTTCTACATTATCTAAATTCTGTCCCTTATTCCTATTTCAGGGGTCACGTTGATCCAGGGATTATTCTGATCGCCAATATGGAGTCGGGAAGGAATTTTTCCCCTGTGATGAGGCTACTGTCGTCTGCCTCACGAGGGTTTTTTTTTGCCTTCCTCTGGATCAACACAGGTTGAGTTTGATGGACACCTGTCATTTCCAACCTTATAAATTAATAATTGGCCTAATCCCCCCAAATAAATTAAAATTGTCCCTTTTCCCCAGCTAAATAGGTATGGCCGCCATTCCCATTAGAGGATGCCATGATGCAATTACAAAGCCTCTGTGCGGCCAGGACAGTAGAAACCCCCCACAAGTGACCCCATTCTGGAAACTACACCCCATAAGGAATCTAAGAAGGGGGGCAGCGGGGATATGGCCCCCTGGTGACGGCCACATTTGGGACGTGAAAATGAAAAAAATTGTATTTTTTATTTTCTCGGCACATGTTCTACGTAAGTGCCCGTCACCAGTGGGGTCCATATGCTCACTGCACCCCTTGTTAGATTCCTTATGGGGTGTAGTTTCCAGAATGGGGTCACTTGTCGGGGGTTTCTACTGTCCTGGCAGCACAGGAGCTTTGTAATTGCGACATGGCCTCCATCCTCCACTCCAGCCTCTAAATGGCGCTCTGTCCCTTTGGTGACTTGCCCTGTGCCCATATGGCACATTATGCCCACATGTGGGGTATTTTCGTACTCAGGGGACACTACCCTACACGTTTTGTGTTCATTTTCTTTTTTAACCCCTTGTGGAAATGGAAAAAAATCAAGGCTAGACCAGCATTTAGTGTAATTTTTGTAAAATTTTTACTCTAAATCATTAATCTTGTCATGTTTTTTCATTTTCACAAGGGGTTAAAAGATAAAAAAAACATTTAATGTGTAGAGCAATTTCCCCTGAGTACGGAAATACCCCACATGTGGACATAAAGCGCCATGCGGGTGCAGGGAAAGCCTCCGAAGGGAAGAAGCGCCATTTGGTTTTTGAAGGCTGGATTTGGATGGAATGGATTTCGAGGGGCCATGTTGCATTCAAAAGGCCCCTGTGTTGCCAAGACAGTTGAAACCCCCCACAAGTGACCCCATTATGGAAACTGCACCCCTCAAGGAATGTAACAAGGGGTGTAGTGAGCATATGGACCCCACTGGTGACGGACACAAATGTGGAACAATGTGGCGTGAAAATGAAATATTAAATTTTTTACACTATAATGTTGGTTTAGCCTTGAATATATCATTTTCACAAGGGGTTAAAAGAGGAGAAAAAAAACAAAATGTGTAGCGCAATTTCCCCCGAGTCCGTAAATACCCCACATGTGGACATAAAGCACCATGCGGGTGCAGGGTAAGCCTCCGAAGGGAAGGAGCACCATTTCGTTTTTGAAGGCTGGATTTGGATGGAATGGATTTTGAGGGGCCATGTTGCATTCAAAAGGCCTCTGTGTTGCCAAGACAGTTGAAACCCCCCACAAGTGACCCCATTATGGAAACTACACCCCTCAGGGAATGTAAAAAGGGGTGTAGTGAGCATATGGACCCCACTGGTGACGGGCACAAATGTGGAACAATGTGGCGTGAAAATGAAATATTACATTTTTTACACTATAATGTTGGTTTAGCCTTGAATTTATCATTTTCACAAGTGGTTAAAAGAGAAAAAAACACACAATATGTGTAGAGCAATTTCCCCCGAGTCCGTAAATACCCCACATGTGGACATAAAGCACCATGCGGGTGCAGGGTAAGCCTCCGAAGGGAAGGAGCGCCATTTGGATTTTGGAGGTTGGATTTGGCTAGAATGGATGATGAACGCCATGTCGCATTTACAGAGCCCTCGTGCTGCCAAAACACTGGAAACCCCCCACAAGTGACCCCATTCTGGAAACTGCACCCCTCAAGGAATCTAACAAGGGGTGCAGTGAGGATATGGACCCCTTGATGACGGGCACATTTGTGCCATGAAAGTGAAAAAATGAAATTTTTCCCTTTCACGTCACATTGTTCCACATTTGTGCCCGTCACCAGTGGGGTCCATATGCTCACTGCACCCCTTGTTAGATTCCTTGAGGGGTGTAGTTTCCAGAATGGAATCACTTGTGGGGGATTTCCAGTGTCTTGGCAGCACGAGGGCTCTGTAAATGCGACATGGCCCTTGAAATCCTTTTCAGTGAAATTCAGCTTCCAAAAGCCAATTGGCGCTCCTTCCCTTTGGAGGCTCGTCCTGCGCCCCCTTGGCACTCTATCGCCACATGTGGGGTATTTCTGTACTCGGGAGAAACTGCGCTACACATTTTTTGTCTTTTTTTGCCTCTTATCCCTTTAAGAAAATGAAAAATTGAAGGCTAGAACAACGTTTTAGTGTAAAAAATAAATTTTTCTTTTTTCACGCCATATTGTTTGGAAAATCTGTGAAGCACCTGTGGGGTCCAGATGCTCACCGCACCCCTTGTTACATTCCTTGAGGGGTGTAGTTTTCTAAATGGTGTCCCTTTAGGGGTGTTTTTTAGGTTTTGACACCCCAGAGCCTCTGCCAACCTGAAGTGGTACAGTCAAAAATGACCAAATATAACGGAGGCGTTGAAATTCACTAGGCGCTCCCTTATATCTGAGGCTTGTGGTTGCGTCAAATAGCGCAATAGGGCCACATATGGGGTATTTCTATAAACTGCAGAAACGGGGCAATAATTATTGGGGTGCATTTCTCTGGTAATATGTTTATAATTATGAAAAATATTGGATTACAATAAAATCTCTGCACAGAAAATTAAAATTTTCAAATTCCTTACACACTTAGCTTTTATTTCTGTGACTCCCCTAAAGGGTTAAAACACTTTCTGGATGTGCTTTTGCAGAGTTTGGGGGGTGCAGTTTCTGAAATGGGGTGCTTTGTGGGGCTTTCTAACATACAGGCCCCTCAAATACACTTTAAATCTGAACAGGTCCCTAAAAATATCTGATTTTGAAATTTTACTGAAAATTTGGAAATTTGCTGCTAATGTTTTAAGCTTCCTATCGTCTAAAAAAAATGAAAGATAGTTTAATAAATGCTGCCAACATAAAGTAGACATGTTGCTAATGCTATTTAATATATAATTTATGTGGTATAACCACTTTCTGTATACGCAAAGAAGTTTCAAAGTTGGAAAAATGCATTTTTTCAAATTTTTTCACATTATTTGGTTTTTTTTCATAAAGATTTGTTATGAGTATCGACTCCAATTTACCAGAAATGTAAAGTACAATATGTCACGAGAAAACAATCTCAGAATCAGCCGGATAGGTAAAAGCATCCCGAAGGTATTAATGACTAAAGTGACACTGGTCATATTCATAAAATTTGTCTCTGTCATTAAGGCCATTTCAGGCTCTGTCCTTAAGGGGTTAAGACCCAAAATAGATTGGTCTTGGTCCCAAGGGGTTAAAGCACGGCTGGTCTTGTCCTACATTTCCAGCACATCTCGGGAATGGATTAATATTTTACTCTACAACAATTATTGGTATACCTTCAGGTACCGTACAAAATGTTATCTAAATGTAAATCTGACAAAGGTATGTCAAATTTAAGCCAATTAACCAAATAAAGGACACAAAATGTTAAAGAGACGTCACATTCCAGCATATTGCCTGCTCTGATAATGCCTAGTGTAATAAGAAGACACATCTTTTGACATGCAAATGTCAACCACATTAAAGGTACTGTATGTATTTGTGTGTTAGGAGGTCTACATTATTATAACACTGTGCATAAATTGGCCACATCTCTGTTCATTTGGTTCAATGGTGGCATAGAACTGAAAGAGGTTACACTCACCTGCTTTCTGCTGCATTTGACCTGACGAGGTTCTAGCTGAGCAGCACTTCCTCTTTGGTCTTGACACACAGGAAATGCTTGCTCAGCCAATCACTGGCCAAGGCGAGTCACTGCTGTGGCCAGTGATTGGTCACAGTATTTCCTGCATGTTGAAACAAAAGCAGAAAGTCTCTTTCAACTACTATAAACTGCCAGTATTTGGACAGACACGGTGGCGATATGGATAGATAAATATATTCGTTCTTTTTTCATTTTCTGTGCAGAAATATTGTGTGAGGTTGGACAACCCGTTTAAACTTAGAGAAGGGAGATTTGAAGTAGACCTAACATCATAGGTGTTTTTCTAGTGGAATTACATACCGCATGGGAATAGATAAAGTGTGATATTATATTAAGAATGAGTGACATCTTATTTTGACAACTTTCCGGACAGCTTTAATTCTCTTTTTTCTCCCTGTAAGAACCTCTTCAGTCAGTTAAAAGCTTCACACAGTAACTGAAGATACAGGGAATAGGAGGGAGTAAGGTTACAGGTACAGACTCTCTGCCTAGAGGCCCCTGTTGCGGCCGCTAATCGTCCTGTGGAATAGAAGGCAACGATCAGCCGACATTATTCATGTCAGCTGATCGTTGCAGTCATTTGTGTTTGAAACATGTTGACTGTGATAGTAGCGATCTGCTGCCGCCGCTCCGTGGAATAGGAGCAGTGGCAGCAGACCGCCACTATCCTCTATGGGCTGCTTGGACGATCTAGCGATCACCTGGGCAGCCCCCCACAGCTCCCCGTGGCCCCTCCCGCACTTACCCGCTCGCTGCCGAAGTGTGTAATAGTGGTGGCAGCGAGCGGGGAACGAGGAGCAAACGAGCGCTGACAGTGCTTGTTTGCTCCTCACAATCGGCCCGTGGAATAGGGGCTTAATCCTTTATATGGGACTTATGCTGTGAGCGGGGAGAGGAAACTGATTGGTCAGAGCACAAAGCACAGTCCTGAAGTCGTACCATGGAAATCCACTACTTATGTATACTTATGTATAGCAGATAAATTATTACTAATTCCATATAACATCACTAGAAATAAAGAGCTATCACTTTCTGTGTTGTATGGACGACACGGACGTGAAAGGTCTGCAGTGGACTCCCGGGAAAACTGAACCCTGGGCATATTCATACAGTTTCCCCGCTCCCAGCATCATATTGGAGATTCTGCAATCCAGAGGGGAAGGGGGGGGGGGAATTCCACTACAGGCCTTGAACATTCATGTCGTCCACAAAACTTAGAGCAATGATTCCTCCAACCACAAACACACGGGTGTGAGGGCGCAGGTCCAACAAAAAAATTAAAACTAGAAAATATATGTATAAAATTTGTTAAAAGACTCATCGCGTTTCTGAACCGCTCCGGTTCCTTTCTTAAGAGTCATGGAGATTGAACTAAGAAACAATCAATTTATACAGAAAATAGTCCATGATGTCAGAGGGAGTTGGACAAGGGAGGAGATTTAACCCATAAGACATAAGAATTACATCAAAATATGTAATATGTAATATATGTAATTCTTATGTCTTACGGGTTAAATCTCCTCCCTTGTCCAACTCCCTCTGACATCATGGACTATTTTCTGTATAAATTGATTGTTTCTTAGTTCAATCTCCATGACTCTTAAGAAAGGAACCGAAGCAGTTTCGAAACGCATTAAGTCTTTTAATACATTTTATACATATATTTTCTAGTTTTATTTTTTTGTTGGACCTGCGCCCTCACACCCGTGTGTTTATGGTTGGAGGAATCGTTGCTCTATTGATCCCTGGAGGATATCGGGAGAGACTGTGGTCTGTCTCACATGTGCTTCTGAGTGTTGTGCCTCCTAGCTAGCACAACCTTACCAGGTGAGGGTTACCTTGTTTTTCCTCTCCTCCGTTTTATCTGGTTGATCCTGCCATGGAGCGCTGTCTCCTTCTTTTTTGTCCACAAAACTTGGAATTTAGGAATAAGACCGAAGAATTCAGTGAACTTTTTTGCTGGTAAAGCTTCTCCTTTCCATTGTAGTGATACATCTTGATACCCAAGAGCCCTTAGAGCCCAGGAACAAGCCTGCTACTGTTTGTTAAAGCAAAAAAGCAACTATGTTTCTTGTGTCTGTATTGATTTATAATATCAGAAATCCAGTATAGTAGACCAGGAATGTGCACGTGTCCTCCTTTAAGGCACATTCTCTATGAAAGAAAGCAGTAGTATCTCAGAAATCATGAAGCTGCCAGCTTAAAAAGCACATTTGGCATATGTGGGAAGATGGCAGAGCTGTCGATAATTCTGCCAAAATGATTATATAACGCTTTATACATATGAAAATGTTACTGTTCTCTATACTCCTTAAAAGTTAAAAGTATACTGACATTTAAAGATATATTAAACTGAAGTATATGGCCCAAATATATCAAAGTGTGTAAAATAGAAACGGTGCTCTTTACGTAATACCAGGAGTTATGCAAAAAGCCTAGCTCAGGGGTATGCAAACCGCATAACACATTGGATTTGGCTGTTTTTGGCTTCCTTACCATCTCCGGTGGCCTTGAGGCTGGGGAGAAAGGGGGACCTCTCGATCTGAAGATAGGGGTGAGTCTTAGAGGTGGTATATCCTTCAACCCTCCCTCTCCATAACCAGTTTTTGGCACATTTCCATCTCCTTGCCTTCTCATAGCCATAACTATTTTTCCATATACAGAGCCTGTTTTTTTTTGGTGGTGTTGTGGATGGTACTCAATCCGTACCAGACTGTTGTTTATCTGCTCCAGATTAGGTATGCTTATATATATATATATATATATATATATATATATATTTATATGCATATGCGTATGAAGAACCACTATGACGCCATGTCAAGGTAAAACTCGTTTATTATAAGCGTTACAGAAGGTTATATAGCAGCAAGAAGTCAGAGCAAAGAGGGGAGTTCTATAGATAAGATGCCAGGCTATTATTTGCCATGAACAGGTTCCTTATTTGCATAGTGGGTTGTATTACATAGCTCATGGATTACATAATCATACACAGACTCTCTCCTTTAGGCGTGGTCCAGGATATGGGGGCCATCTTTAAAGAGAACCAATCACGGAAGAAATTAAATTTTTTTTTATTTTCTAATTCATTCATTTGTAAATACTTTTATTTATTTTTTCGGCCGCGTTTTTGTTTTATTAACTTTTCAATTCACTGTCTCGCGCCGGCTCTTTTCAAAAGAGCCGGCTCGAGACAGGAAGCTCCCGTCATCCACAGCGGCAGCAAGGCCGGCCGCCGCCATCTTGATTACGTCATTTGCGTTCCAGTGGTGGAACGCAAGTAACGTAATCAAGATGGCGGCGGCCGGGCCCAACAAGAGGAACAGGTATAGTATAAGATACAGACTGCAACAGCAGTCTGTATCTTCATTTTGTCTATTTATGAAGATACAGACTGCCTTTGCAGTCTGTATCTTATACTTTACCTGATCCTCTTGTCCGTTGCAGTCTGATGCCGGGCGCCGCCATCTTGAATACGTCACTTGCGTTCCAGCGGTGGAACGCAAGCGACGTAATCAAGATGGCGGTGCCGGCCTTGCTGCAGCAAACAAGAGGAACAGGTAAAGTATAAGATACAGACTGCAAAGGCAGTCTGTATCTTCATAAATAGACTGCCTTTACAGTCTGTAGCTTATACTTTACCTGATGCTCTTGTTCGGTGCTGGAAGGCCGGGCGACGCCATCTTGAATACGTCACTTGCGTTCCAGCGGTGAAACGCAAAGTGACGTCATCAAGATGGCGGCGCCCGGCCTTCGTTCAGCTATCAAGAGAATTGGGTAAAGGGATAAGATACAGACTGCACAGGCAGTCTGTATCTTCATAGATAGACTTAGGGAGAGATTTCCTTTGATAATAGGGACAGTGATTTTTAGGTGATTGGTCCTCTTTAACAATAGAATAAACAGAATTGTCTTTATTTCCACAACAGTGGGACCAATAGTACTTTTTAATGACACCATTAATTTTACTATAAAATGTACTGCGAAACAGATCGATTATTTGTGTGCTGAAAAAAAAAAACAAAACAATATTCCGACCACTACAACCTCTTCATTCTATTTGTCTGAGGAGCAGTGTGATGACTTATTATTAGGCTGTAGTTTTTATTAGCAGTTTGGGCTAAATTGATCTCTATGCTAAATTTTTATTTAATTTTATCTGATATATGATATGATCAGCAATTATGAGGTTTGGAATTATTTTTTGTTTATTTTCCCCCGTCGTCTAGGGGACATTTATATGTAGTCATTAGCTATGTTTACATTCTGTATAACACTGGTTGTTCCGTAAATGGCCAGTGTCAGAAAAGATCCAGGTCGGAGTGTTTACTATGTATATACACTCGGCCGGTGTAAGTTTAGTATTAATCACGGCCATTGTTTAATGTTATTGCACGTCACTGGGATGCCAATTGGAACCTTGACAAGTACAACATCTTTTACTTCACTCTGCATGCCATGATCGCAAATGATCGTGGCATGTAGTGGGTTAAACTGCCAGGATTGGACTTAAGTCCTTTCCAGGTACTTGAAGGCTGATGTCAGCTATAAGATACAGTCAGCACTCACATCATATGGAGGGGGTTCAGAATGTCATCAGGAAAGCTGGCACACCACCAGGGGAAGTATGTAGAAGGACTTGGGAGTAGGAAGGCACTGGTTAAAAGAGTATGGCATAGTTTGCTATTTTATAGCCTTAGTAGGCGGCAGTATAGTTTTTAAAGCAAATCTGTATTCCCAGACACTGTCCCCAAATTTCCAATATCTCTCGAAAGTTCTCAATATGGGCTTCCCTTTTGTTCTGGTGCTGGTATTCGGGTAAACATTTTCTTTTATTCTGGTGGTGCGGTGTCAAAGAGGCGGGGCTTAGAGCATCCATGTCCTAGGCCTGCTGAAGAGGAAGATCCGGCCCAGGGACATTTCTACAAAGAAGGAAGTTAGGGAGAGAGGCGCTGCAGGCCTAGGCCTATTAATAGCTGCCGCTGCTGCCCTAGGCACTAAACCTGAAGACCCCCCCATCTTCACTCACCAATTAGCATCAGGATTTTCTAGATTCTAAATAGCTCCAGGCGTCAAATTTAACACAACCATACCATACCTGAACAATACCACCATAATGTGACTGGATAACACCAACATACCAGACCTTACCATTACCACCACCATACTGTGACTGGATAACACCACCAGACCTGACCAATACCGCCATATTGCGACTGGATAAACCCGCCATACCAGACCTGACCAATACCACCATACTGTGATTGGATAACACCAACATACCAGAGCTTACCAATACTGCCATACTGTGACTGGACAACACCACCACACCAGACCTGACCAATACCGCCATACTGTGACTGGATAACACCACCACACCAGACCTGACCAATACCACCATACTGTGACCGGGCATGGATTAGGAAGATCCTCTGAATGGTACTTGGGGTTTGGGGGCGGTATCAGGTGATATGTAGGGATTAATAGTGAGCCACACAGTATTCTGAACAATATACCAACTTGCAGTTAATATATAAGATATAGCATTCTTGTTAAAAAAAATATGCTGAATGAGCTAGCAGAGCCTTGAGAATTTCTAGTGCTAAGCTGATCAAATTTATCTATAGCATGAGCTGAACAATTACATATAAGTGCACACAATGACAACTAAGGGCATCTCCATCCTGGGGTAATAGACTCGTTCTGTAAGGCAGCAAGTGGCATAATTAAATTAAAATGTGAGGTTTGATAGTGAAGCTGAAGTAATGAACACAATCGGTTATCATATCAGGTTTGTAATTAAATAGAACTATGAAAATGACAGGACCTTATTAAAACAGACAATTAAATATGTAAACAAGAATTATAAACATGGCTAATAACAAATATCAGAAACCTAGAAACTAATGAGGATGTCACCATGTGCCTGGACAAAGCTGCAAAAACACATGGAGCGTTTTATAATCAACCATCACAAAGCACAGCAAAGCACTATGGAAGAGATGAAGAAAACTGCTCTAATTCTTAGGGCCCTATTACATGGGATGGTTATCGCTCGAAAATCGTTATATCGTTCAAATTTAATCGATAATCATCTTATGTAATTGCAGGCAACGATTGAAAAATCATTCGTGTGTCGTTGACCGTTGATTTGGATCTGACCCTAAAATCATTGCTAGTCCTCGCTGTAATTCCACATTCGTTTGCTCAAGTTCCACATTTTTTCACTAATCGTTCAGTGTAATTGCACATTGTTCATTGTTTTGCTGGGATCAGATCGAGTAAACAGTCATAGTAACGATCTCTATAACGATCGTAATTAACGACTATCGTTCTGTGTAATATGGTGAACGATTTCAGGTTAACGATAAAGAATCTCGTTTGTGACCGCCAGTGATTGGCTGAGCGGCCTGTCAGTAAAGCTGCAGCACGCGGGACCCGGGGAGCAGCGGACCACAAGAAGAGCCCTAGACCATGGATAGGTAATGTATGCCAGTTTAGCAAGGGCTACAAGGACATCGGTAATGATATCCCTGCAGCCCATGTGTAAATGATTATCGGGCCGTGTAATAGGCCCAGTAAACGAGCGCCGTTTACAGCTCGTTTACAGTTAATATCAGGCCCCCATCGGCCCATGTAATACTACCCTTAGACACTGTAAACTTAGATTAGACAGTTTAATATTGTTAAAGGGCAACTCCAAAAATTTTTCCTTCAAATCAACTGGTGTCAGAAAGTGCCAGAGATTTGTAATTTACTTCTATTAAAAAATTTCAAGTATTCCAGTACATAACAGCTGCTGTATGTCATGGACATGGAGATATATATATTTAGGACATGCATCAGCTGATAGGTACCGGGAAACTCAAAATTTTTAATAGAAGTAAATTGAAAATCTCTGCCACTTTCTGGCACCAGTTGATTTGAAAGAATTTTTTTTCCACTGGAGTAACACTTTAATATCAAAGTTTTGTCTACATTTGCTCCATCTATTAGTTCGCTTAGTTGAACAGGGAGGCTAGGCTGCCTTATACATATTTTCTCATCTTTGTTGTTTTCATTTTCTGCATGATGCACTTTATCTTCTTGAATAAGATTTTTGCACACTGTGTTATTATAGTTCTACAATGCAGTCAGGTTTGATATATGTATTTCACGTATAGCGTACGATTATGTTTGCTCATAAAATATATTGGCCATAACCTCCCTCTGCATGTACAACTTATCATGTATATTTTCTACCATTGAGGCTGGCTCACAGTTACTGTTTTGTGCTTATGGATTGTTGTTTTTAGAGTTTTTAATCTTTTAATTTAGCCTGTTAGAGTGAAACTATTTTCTCTTTCCACAAAAGGAAGCACCTTGATAATTCAAGTAAATTGCTGCAATCCAACATAACAGATATGTCAGGAGGATGACACCAGCTGAGGAGCAGTGTAAACCACAGCGGGACTCCACTGTATTGTCAGGTATTAACCTGCATATGTTTTTTTTTCTTTGCCTATTGTGATCACTAAATTACAGCATATGTAGCACCTTGGTTATCTTAATTTTGTTGTTCTATATTAATGGTAACTTCCTGTCCCTCCCTGTAGATAGAATCCTGAGCAGCCAGGTCCTCCAGGTCCCAGTAGGCAGGACCTCCCCTATGTAGTATCTTCAGTAGCCAGGTTTTTCCCCATAGGCAGTATCATTAGACCCCTTGCTGTAGGTAGTAACTGCAGTAGTTAAGTGGTGTTACCCCCCTCCCTCGTACATGGCTTCCCCAGTAGCCACGTCCCACTCTGTAGGCCAGGTGACCTCGTGTAGGTAGTATCTCCAATACTTAATTCACTGTATTAGGCTATGTGCACCCTATGTAAGAGATTGGCCATTCCGTCACGGAACGGCCGGTCTCTAAAAAGATCATCCCAGCTGGTTCTGCAGTAACGGCCGGATGATCTTTTCGGCCACAGGGTTCTGATGCGGGCACATCTGTGCGCGCCCGCATCAGAACTCTCCACAGCACACTATGGAGCGAGCAGCCAGAGCCGCTCACTCCACAGTGTGCACTGACATGGTTTTCTACGGCTGCTATTCACTGATTTACAAAAATATTTTACAAAAATATACGTTGTATGAACATAGCCTTAGCCAGTTCCCTCCACCACATTCACCTAACCACCCAGCACCCAGCAAAATTGCACTCCCTGTCTTCTCTCCCTGGTCTTGCGGAGGGTGCAGGAATTACATCACCGTATGCACCTCTTTTGGAATGGGGAAGAAAGACAGAGATGCTCCTGACAGCATTTAACTGCAATGGTGCCCTATAAACACTCTTACAGTTTAAGAAAGATCTTAGGCAGAAGAAATTTAAGCAACACTTCAGGTTTTTTTATTATAATTTTTTAGCAGGAGTCCATCTCCCTTCTAGCTTCATGGCAAAAACTCCCCTGGTGTCTCCTTAAAGCCTCCAAGAGGTCAATGTCATCGGCAGTTGCACCACCATTGGGAGCTAGAAACAGCCTTGCTTTAAACCAAAATTTTGGTTTTAAGCTAGATCCCAACTAAGCAACACTCCTTTGCCACTAAGACACACCCTCTTGCCAAGTGAGGCTCGAGAATTGCCTAACATGCATAATAAACATGGGTATGTATTGAATTAAATAAATTTGCTGCATTTGGAATCTGCCACAGCTGACTGCAATTGAAATCTTTTCTTCTGCTATTTTCTTCCAAAGAATATAATAAATTTTGCTAGACTGACTTGTTTTTCTTAAATTGGCAACTATAGATTTCCATGTAAGAAACTGTACCATAGGCTGGCAGCCTTTGCTTTGCTTTATGTCGATACTAGTTTGAGGAGGACAGCCCATGACATTGCCTTCATAAATTACCAAATATCTAAATTATCTCCACTTACAATTCCCTAATAAGTTCTAAAATACCGATTCACACATGACACGTTCTTAACATTCCCTGCAGCCAGCTGTAGCCTACAAGCAGATTTACAACAATCAATAACTTGCCTGCAACCCACAGATAAACTATAGACTACAGTAAATAGTGCAGAGCCAGCTGTTTCTTAAAAGATTTATACCAAGTATTGTAGGGAACTAATCAGATTCTAGTTACTGAACATAGAAACATCAGGAACAGAGGTGAAATTCTCCGGGAGCCTAGTTGGTAGATTTCATATAGTTGGTATCAATGTTCAGGTTTCTTTAGGTTTCTTTTTTTGCCAATACATGCCAAAAAACATTTGTCTCGACCCTATTAGAAAAATAGTCTAGGTTTTCTGCTGCCTTAGGTGAAACATAAAATGCCCCCCCCCCCCTACTGCCCACAGTGCTCCATCACCCCCCCAAGCTATTGATAATCATAAATAAATAAGACGTGTATGCAGAAAACCCTATTTAGTGCACATCACCTATCTGGACTTCAGCAAAGCCTTTGATACAGTTCCTCATAAAGAGCTGATAAATATGTTGGAGAAAATTGGACTTAATCCCTGGATAGTTCCGTGGATTTGTGGTTGGCTGAAGGATAGACATCAGAGGGTTGTTGTTAATGGTGTATATTCTGAGTAGAAACTGGTTACAATGGTGTACCACAAGGGTCTGTTCTGGGTCCTGTTCTTTTTAATATCTTTGTCAGTGACATTGGAAAAATTTGTTAGGTAAGGTTTGTCTGGTTGCCGATGACACAAAAGTCTTCAATAGGGATGATATTCCTGGAGGTGTCAGTAATATGGAAAATGATTTAGCTTTACTAGATAAGAGGTCAAAACATTGGAACCTGAGTTTGATGTTTCCAAATGTAAAATCATGCACGTCGGAAGAAAGAATCCTCTATCTGATTATCATATCGGCAGTTCTGTGTTTGCAAAGACTTCAGAAGAAAAGGATATAAGGGTAGTGATTTCTCACAGCCTTGAAATGTGTCACCAGGTGGTAGGGAAAGCAAATCGTATGTTGGGCTGTATAGCTAGAGGTTTAACCAGTAGGAAGAGGGAGATTGTGATCCCACTGTATAGAGCTCTCATGAGACCACATCTGGAATACTGTTTCCGGTTCTGGAGACCTCACCTACAAAAAGATATTTTTAAATAGAACGGGTCCAAAGACGGGCTACAAAATGGTGGAGGGTGTCAAGCATAGACCATATCAGGAAAGACTTAAGGATTTGAATCTGTATAGCCTGGAGGAAAGAATCGAAAGGGGGGACATGATTGAAACCTTTAAAGGGAACCATTCACCCCGTGGCCCCCGTTAGAAACAGACAAACAGTTACATAAAGGTCAATATACTTACCATATCGCTCCCGGTCCCGTCCCGGATCTCGTTGTTGACACGGAGAAATCGCCGATTCTTCTTCTCCCGCCCATTATGGTAATGAGCTGAGATGAGTCCAACGTCCATAGGAAACGACGGACGAGTCCAACTTATTCATGAGTTCCTCTTCTCGTCGCCGCCCATCCACGCCTCCTGGAACTTGATTGACGTCTTCAGTCTTCAGTCTCCTCACGAATTCCCGCGCAGGCGCCGTTGCGAAGGTCTCGTCATCTCTTCTGCGCCTGCGTGGTAAACAGGATACGTGCTCGTGACGTTCCTGTGTACCGCGCATGCGCGAAGTCCAACACGTCGCTTCAGCTCTGACAATCGGCGCACGCGCAGTAAACATTGAAGCTGTGGAGCGGCTTCAATTGTGAACTGCGCATGCGCCGAAAACGACCGTCACGGCGCCTGCGCGGGATCCGGCGAGAAGAAAGAAGACGAGGCGGAAGAAGACCGGGCGTCAATCAAGTGTCGGAGGCGGGGAGAAGGCTGGACTTCGGGCCGGCGGCGCTCATTACCATAATGGGCGCGAGAAGAAGAATCGGCGATTTCTCCGTGTCAACAACGAGATCCGGGACGGGACCGGGAGCGATATGGTAAGTATATTGACCTTTATGTAACTGTTTGTCTGTTTCTAACGGGGGCCACGGGGTGAATGGTTCCCTTTAAGTATGTTAAAGGACTAAATAAGGTTCATGAAAGGAAGTGTTCATATAAAAGAACTGAGCTCAAGAACAAGAGGACACAGTCAGAGATTAGTTGCGGGAAAGGTCAGAAGCAACTTGAGGAAATATTATTTTACTGAAAGAGTAGTAGATACTTGGAACAAACTTCCAGCAGATGTGGTAAGTACATCTACAATAACTGAATTTAAACATTTCTGGTAAACTTATATCTATCCTAAGATAATAATAAGGGAAATACTAAAAGGCAGACTGGATGGAACCAGTGGTCTTTTTCTGCCAACAATCTTCTATGTTTCTACTACAGAAAAAGTTTAAAAGTTTCCAATTCAATGAGTGTGTAAACTATTCTTCAATCAATGTATTTTGACTACTTATAGTGATCTTATTCATGGTCATACTACCATTACACCTTGTGCTCTATTTAAGAGGGCAGTGTTCACTTGTAGTGTAGTGATATCTAAAGCATTCAAAAATCCTGACTTTATTGCAATCTATATATTTGTACATTTGCAGGTCACAGGGATTAATAAAGTCAGTAGTGTGTAGCAAATAGTATAATTTTATGGCCACTCTATGGAACATGCCGCCCTTCAAAGACTCTACAAATCTGCTGACCAAGCAATAAACTCATTGGGCCCCATGGTAGGAACAGCCCCCACTGTATGGCACACATATACATATGATTGGTAGAGATTTCAGATGAGTTTGCTGAATGTAAGCCCTATAGGGACATAGATTTAAATAAGCAAAACAAGAGTCCGTGAAGCCTCGGTTGCGAGTCTCAAAACATAGAATAGCCAGATAACCCTAGCTTGTTGCCAAGGGGTGCCTCCATGATGGGGAGAGCACCACACCACCCTGATAGGTGCGAGTATTGCGACATGACAAGGGCTTGCCAAGGCAGGCATCCATCCACAGACAGCCGTTTTGGGGTATTTGCCCCTCGTCAGTGTAGAGCAGGACAAAGAACTGAAATGTATCGATCATATGCCATATAAATGTGACATTAAGACATGAAAATAAGCGCATTATTTTAAGTATGTACAAAGCAAACTCTTTCCATTTGCACATACCCTTACTCAGACTACAGGTCTTCAACGATATTTAACTAGATTTCTAGACCTTTTCTCTTCTGAGTACTTGCGAAAAACCTAAATAGTCAAGATTGAAAGGTTAGAAATACAACTCAAAGACATTGTTTTGATATGTGCTCGTTTAAAGTAACCTGAAAGATTTATCACAGGTTTATATTATTAAGGTTTTGTCTAGTTTTAGGCCCAAGAGCTTATTTGCTAATTCTTCAAAAATGTGGCCAAAATTTGCCCTTGAAGAAACACCCAGAGTGCACCACATCAGAATACTGCATATGTCACACAACTTCATATCTCATTTCTGATTTAAAATAGGCAATATAGTTTAAGTGAGTGAGCTCATATTCACACAGAACAGAGAGATTTTCAGTCATTGAATGGATTTTATAGAAACCCAATTATATACTGCACAGAAGGTAAAAAAAATGTCAGCGTAAATAATATTAATAAATAAATAAATAAATAAACAAACACATGTATACATTTCATTATCTTTCTATCATTTATCTACAGATTTATATATTCAAGAACCAAAGAGAATTTTACCATTAGACTTTTTTTTATGTGTAACTTATCATTTGGGATACACTTGCTTGTATTTTAATAATTTTTTCTAATATAATTTATCGACATGAAGTATTTATAAATCAGTTACACACACATGACCAAGCACTTGGCACTGTATGTATGTATTTATTTATTTTTTTTTGCTTTCGATATGCCTGTATTGTACACCATACACATTGCTTGACAAAGTCTCAGAATGGTGAGCTGAAATGTTTTTCTTGTAACATATGGCCAAACAAAAGAAAAATTTTATTGGTAGTTCTGCTGATTTTTCTATGTATTTATCTGTTTTAGTATGTCTGGGTGAGTTTTTACTCATATACTGTAATTATATCCTACAACAGGGATGCTCAGAAACAAGTGAATCCCTAAGTAGTACATGTTTATTCCACATGCTGTGTGAACATAGCTAGCTTGAGGCTCAAGGTAATGCAATAGCTACGTTACCAGCATACCATTAAAGTCTTAGACTGTGCTGCTTAAAGCCTAGGTTCATCTTTACCAAAATGTTAAGGTGTTGTATCATATATATTTTTTAGGTGTTTGTTTTCTCTCTACAAAAAAAACCTTGATAATAAAAAAAAAAGTTGCATGTGACAAATTACGATTAAGGGATATTGTCCTGAAAATGTGTGAGCAGATGTATAGGGTTACCTGGCCATTCGACTCGATGATTTTGTATAGCAGAATATTTAAGATGTATTCAACCACAGTCTTAGAACTTTTTTCTTTTATCAAACTTCATATCCTGTTTGTCTAACTGTATCCGGCTTAGTAGTTGGCAGTGGCATAATAACCCGTAGCTAATCAGATAACGTGGGATGTTCATTGCAATAGGAGATATAGAAGATGATCTTGTCGGAGGAAGTGACCGTCCACTTGTGTGATTTTGTTATTGATAATAAAGACAGGATTACATTTGACAGGGCAGGCTTGCAGCTTGAATAAGGAAAGCTTCAAACACAGATCTTAGGAACAACATTAATTCTGGAAAGATATTGTAAGCTTACTCACCAAAATGGTGTTATAAAATATAGCTTTTTTTTATCAGGCAGTAATATCAATGTTTAAGATTAGCTGAACATTCTGGCGTCATGAAACATGACTCAAACAATAGAGAATAAAATATTTGAAAAAATGGCATATGTTGTATAGAAATGAATAATGAATAATAGAATTACTCAATCTTGAGCAAAAATATTTGGATTTAGCTTATTTGTATTTACTATTACTAGCAGAAGTATGAAAATGAAAATTAGAAAGCTACAAACAAGTCTCATGCAAAAAAAAAAAAAGGTACTTCTTTGTAGCTCTCTATCAGTGTAATGCCTTGGAGGAAGCCCACCAGTACTTTTTTTTTTTTTTTTTTTTAAAGGGGTTTTTTAGGCTTAGAAAAACATGGCCGCTTTCATCCAGGAACAGCACCACTCTTGTCTACAGTTTGGGTTGGCTTTTGCAACTCAGTTGCATTAAATTACAAAACCCCACCTGAACTGGAGACAAGAGTCATGCTTTTTCTGGATTAAAGCGGCTATGCTTTTCTAATCCTGGATAACCCATTTAAGAATACAAATTAGGCTGTAGTTAAAAGAAAAGTCAGAAGAATATAAAAAATTACAGGAAGGCGTGGGAAACAGGAACATAATAAACCACAAATACTTACCCATCCCCATGCCCCCATAGCGCCACTTTTGGGTCTTGCTGAGAGCCACCGGCTGTCAAGTCCGGTTGGCATCTGGGTACGTCATGTACCCAGCTCCTCGATCTGCAATGTTGATTGGCCGTTCAGCCAGTCAGTGACTGGCCAGTCACTGATTTGCTGAGCGGACAATCCATCAGTGGGTTATGTGACATTGTAGCTGGAAGAGCTGCAGGAGGCCGGTGGCTGTCAGAGAAAGCCGGGTGTTATGAATGTACCTGTTTGGATCTTGGCACGATTCTTGGTTTGTAAGGTACGACCATGACTGAGCTTTTGACCATGAATCTGCTCTTGTTTTTGCATTTTGTATGAACCTTATCTGAATACTGTCTAATTCCAGCTCTTGCTTTGTGGTGATAAACAGGTTTCCTCCACACCTGTATCCACCTGCTTAGTTCTCTGTCAGGTGCAAAGTGGCTTTGTCTTGCCTTTGTGTTTCTGTGACTGTTGGGTCTCTCTGCCAATCAATGTGTTTATTATCAGGTGTCTCTGTTGGAGATCTGGGGACTGGACCAATCAGACCTGGACCAGACCCCTGGCCTCTTTATAGGGTTTCCATTATGTTTATCCGTGCTGGATATTGAGACTAGTTTCTAGTGTGCCCAGCTCCCCTGCTATTTTCTTGTTTATATCCTCTGGCTATCTGATCTGTGCTCTCACACCCTGACTATCCTTGCTTTACGCCTGCTCTGCCCGTTTTGTTTGGTGACTTGACTGTGCCATTTGGATTTCAGTTTTTTTTTTTTTTTTGCTGCCCGCCTGTTGTGACTTTGGCCTGTCTGACCTTCCCTTCTTGTTTGTTTGTCCATCCATCTGTGTTCCGTGTGGCACCATACTCAGGCAATGGACTAACGCCCAGTTGCTCGTTGCTGTCTAGGGCAGATCATGACAAGTAAGCAGGGACAGTGGGTGGGGATGAGTGCAGGGTTTTCTGCCCAGTGACTTTTCCATCCCTTCCCTGGCAAAGTGTTACTACCATAAGGTTAAGTCAAATCAAATCAAATTAGAAGGTTAAAAAAGTGAAACGTGTGAACTCCTCATGGTGGGGGTAACTAATGATATGTCGAGGGTCGAGGCCGGTGGCACAGGTTCTGGATCAACAATCTTGGTGGCTGACAGTCAATGTGGTACAGGAGGGGGTCAAACAAAGATGGAATTCAGAAAACAGGCACAGGTCAATACAAGTATACCAGGACCAGATTCAGAACACCTTCACTATGGACCTTATGGGCTTGCAGCACTGGAGTCCTGGGTTCAATTCCACCAAGGGCAACATCTGCAAAGTGTTTCCATGTTCACTCTGTGTTTGCGTGGGTTTCCTCTGGATACTCTGGTTTCCTCCCACATCCAAAACCATACAGATAGTGAAATTTAGATTGTGAGCCCCAATGGGAACAAGGATCAATAATTGGCTAAACTATGTAAAGTTCTGCAGAATTAGTGTGCGCTATACAAATAATAGCATTATTTATTAGAAGAGGACAAGCGTTGGGTGTGTGGACTATTTCTACTTGGTGTGTGGACTGTCCCATAAATTCACAGAAGAAACATGTATGTGCATCCTACAGTCAGGATCAGAACTGCAAAGAGGAGGGTAAGGAGTGGGGCATGGAGCTGGACACAGGGTGTGTGACAGGTGGGAACAGATCACCAGCGTTGCATTACTAAACTGATTGTGAATTCAACTGTATAGGAGTGTATTTCTTGCTATTGCTATCAGTCACATTGTGCATATTGTAGCCTACTGTTTTCTTTGTGCTTCTTACCCTTATATACATACAACTTCTGAAAAGAAAATCCTGAATGGACCTCACACTCCTGTTACTAACTATTGTTAATTTATTATTCTTATTCAATCTTTGAGGGTCAAAGATTACCCTTGTTATCCCAACAATATAATGTCAATGTTTCTCTGTATTTTTTCTCTGCTTTACACGCCATGTTCCTAGTTAGTATAAATAATTACTGTACTAAATTTAGCACACGGACACATCACGTAGGGACACATGGACTATTATATTTACAAAATGACTTAACAACTTAATAAATCCTTAAAGTAAGCAGTCCCTCTGGGAACAGAATCCTAATTTTTATTTTGTCGTAGACCGTAGTTCTATTTGCTTGTTTGTCATTTTGCTGTAATTGGTAAATAAATTGTATTTCTCACTTTGCAAGCTTATACAAACAAGGCTAGTCCCCTCGCATAGAATTTTCAAAATTCATGGGATAATATAGCAGGTAATTTATCGGGTAAAATAAAGATTTTAAATAGTACAAATTGTTATTTCAAAGCCATTTTAGTTTTTGGTCGTTTTTTGTTATATGTAATAGAAAAAACAAAACAAATAAGAGTAAAGGGTTAAAGAAATATCTTAGAGAACTGATTACCATAAAAAGGTTTATCGGGTGAAATAGGAATTTAGAAAATAGAGCTAATCTGTTTAAGATGGTGGTTTATGTCCTAGAGGCTTCTAAATGTATCCAGACAACAAAATGCAATTAAATCACACAAGGCAGGTAAAATAACATTTCAACAGATTGCTACCTAACTGTGGGTAATCTGGGAGTTTTTACAAATCCCCTGAATTGATTAAAACTTTTTGATTATATTGCAGTAATTTGTGTCCTGCCGGCAAGAAAGTCAAGTTTGTGACACGTTTGGTAAGTGCATTATTTCATATATTTATCATATTATGGTATAACATTTGGGAAGAGTAAATTCTTAAAGGAAACCTACCTCCAGAAAAATATATACTAATTAAATCAAGGTTTAATAGAAAAAAAGGTGTTTTTTTTTCCTTTTATGAGTATCCATAAATATACAACATTGTTCACAATGCTTGAGCAGTCACTTTACCTGATTTCATGTTTTGCTTTTCCTGAGTTCCCTTGTCGGCTTTCCTGAGCTTACTTGTCAGCTTTGCTGTTTATACAGACAGGAGAAAAACATTTCATTATCATTGAATAATGACAGCCCTAGTGTATGTCTGGAAACTTACATAATGTAAGATAGCAGCCCTGTACACTATGTGCACATAGTATCATAGTAACTTAGTTAATAAGGTTGAAGAAAGACAAGAGTCCATCAAGTTCAACCTACAGAAACCCTACTGTGTTGATCCAGAGAAAGGCAAACCCTTATGTGGCAGATGCCAATTGCCCCATCACAGGGAAAAAAAATCCTTCTTGACTCAAAAATGGCAATCAGAATAAATCTAGAGATGAACAAATCTGTCAAAATTTGTTTAGCGAGATTTGAAAATATTCAGTCTGATTCACAAATATTCGGTCATATTTGCAAATATTTGTGATTTTTTTGCAAATGAATCTCAATAAAACAGCCAAACCATTGCAGCTACCGAAGAGGGATTATTACAGACCAATATTCGTACAACAGCTGTAGCTGTGACAGTGGCAAAAAATTAAAAATGTCAAATTTTTTAAAATTTCAATCAGCCAGTCAATCATTAAATTTTCATCCTGGACAGCAGTGGACGTTGGTGGATCAGTGGAGTAAAATCAATTTTCTCTGAGGATAGCAGTGGACATTGGTGGATGAGCAACAAAAAATTATGCTGTCTCTCAGGACAGCAGTGGACATTGGTGGAACTCTCCAAAGCTGACATCCTTCATAGGCATGCAGTACAATACTGGAGTTTTGCACCTGCCCAGTGACAGTACTGCAACTAAACATGTGCAGCCGCTATCACGGCTGCCATGTTTAGCAAATTTATAAACAAATGACACAGAATTTGCTTTGTAAAACTCTGCTTGCATAAAGTAAGACACGGTCTGAGGAAGCGCGCATGCGTGTAAAACAGCTGTAACTTTGTTTCATTAAGGTGTTTGGCGTCTGCTGATTTTGCCCAGTATGTCCTGTGGATTTCAAGCACGATTTAATAAAGGAAGATCACATCATTTGGTGAGTGCCCTCTCCATTTTGTTACATACAGACTGTCATTATATACTGATACTTTGGAAGAGTGGGCACCAACAAGTGATCTGTCAGGATGGGGAGGCAGGGACAAGACATGACAGTGAGCCCTAATACTGAACCCACCAACTGTCCCTACCTACTTGCCTCAAACGGCCCTAGGCGGCCATGGACAACCACAAAAACGTTCCCTGTACTGGATATGTGCACACAGAACAAGACAGACAAACAAACACAATATAGGATAGTCAAACAAGCAAGGTCAGAACCAAACGGGCAGTGCAGTACAAAATCAGGTAACAATCGGATAGTCAAAAAATCAAGCAAGAGGTCAGGTAACAAAGTCTAGCAAGCAGAGGGATAAGGTACGGGGATCGCAGGAAAAGACAGGGCGAAGCTGGGATCAGGGTATGAACCTAATTAGCCAGCACTGGGAGAGTGCCTTAACTTCCTTTTATGCTGAACAAGAGCCTGGTCCGGATCCCCATTGGACTGGCGCTCAGATCTTCCAGGTTCCAGATAGGCAGAGAAACCAGTCAGTCTAAAGACCTACTCAGCTGCAATAATCAAGTCTCCCAGTAATCAGTTTAACTTGCCAGGAAGTTGAGAAGCAAGCAGGTGTGGCACATAGAAGTAAAAACAGGCCCAGTTCACACCAGGTTACCGCACAATCCTGAGATGATCCAGTTTTATTTTACTGTCCGAAGGTGCAAAGCATCCCTGTATTCATCTTAACTCCGATGGCTTTTGTACTGCATAAGCTTTTTTACTAGTTTACTAACTATACAAGAAATACAGGAAAGATGTGTGTTATAAAAAAAAAAGCTACAAAACTAAAAATAAATGCATAACACATTCCCTTTAATAACATCCAAATATTATACTTATGTACCCTTCTTTTTATTTTTTCACAATAATGTCTTTTCCAACTAAGGGGGACATTTACTGTTGTGGCGCACCTGGTGTACACCAGTGAGAAGGCACAGATTCGCCCCTTCTCTCTGGCGTATGCCTGCCGTATCCCCCGCTCACCCAATGGACAAAGGAGACTGTGGGAAAGTGTCTGTACTATTGCATGACAATAAGGTCACAGTTCAGAGAGTATGGAGTACATATGTGTTTTTATCTTCTTTGCTTTGTGACACCATCCCTTTAACTCCTTAACGACCGACCAATTTTCATTTTTGTGCTTTCGTTTTTTCCTCCATAGCACTTGCATTTTTTCACCTAGAGACCCACATAAGCCCTTATTTTTTGCTACATTAATTGTACTTGGCTTAAGTTTTACAAAAAGTATGCTTCAAAACCAGAAAAATAAATAAATGTGTGGTGAAATAAAAAAAAAAAAATAATAATAATTTTTTTTTTTATTTGGGGAGGTTTTGTGTTTACGCTGTTCACCCTAGAGTAAAGCTGATTTGTTATACATGTTCCTCAAGTTAGTATGATTACAACGATATGTAGAAATCACGAGTGAGGGTCAGCACGTCCACTAAAAAGCTTTGTCTTTATTTCTTATTCCATTAAAAAATAGCAAATAGGCAGATACAAATATAGAAAGTCCACATCTAATGTGTTTCTGGCTGTTAGCCCTTAATCATAGAGCATGATTAAGGGCTAACAGCCAGAAACGCGCTAGAGGGGACTTTCTATCTTTGTATCTGCCTATTTGCTATTTTTTAATGGAATAAGAAATAAAGACAAAGCTTTTTAGTGGACATGCTGACCCTCACTCGTGATTTCTACATATTCTGGTTTCTTCTGGTCGTGCACGGACTGGGTGAGCTGAGCTTACTAATTGCCTTACTCTCTACAACGATATGTAACTTGTGCAACTTTTTTTTATCTTAACTTTATTTTATTTAATGGCTTTTAAAAATTAAAACCTTTTTTAAAAAATTAAATTTTCCTTAAAATTGCTCTATGACCATGCCTATAGCTGTGTGAAGTGTCATTTTTTGCGACATGATCTGTACTTTCTATCGGTACCTTGTTTGCGTATATGCAATGTTTGCAATACAATTTTTTGGGATTTGTTCACACCAATAATGCTCGATTTTGCAGGGGACGGGGCCTACGGTGACGCTGTGGGCGGGGCTAAGTGGCACCTGTTGCCGTGAATCCCTGCCCACTTAGCACAATCTGCAGATGATAAAAGATCACCTTTTACTGGAACAAGCACCATGATGTATTATATAAAATAAGGTATGAAAACTGCTAAATTTACACCTGTGTAGAGGAGTCAGCATGAAAAAAGGGGGTGACAGTGTCACTTTAAGCCCAGCATGTTTTCCAGAGCACTCTGGATGGGGTTTTCAATAAAAATATCTCTATACTTTGCTCCATTCAAGTTTCTCTCAATCCTGAACAGTCTCCCAGCTGCTAAAAAACACCCCCACAGCCTGAAGTTGCCACCATTATGCTTCAATATCGGGCTCATATTGGGTAATTAATGAGCAGTGCCTGGTTTTCTCCAGAGACAATGCTTAGAATAATGGCTAAAAAGTTAAATCTTGGTTTCATTAGACCAGAGAATCTTGTTTCTCACAATCTGAGAGCACTTAAAGTGTGTGTTTTTTTTTTTTTTTTTGCAATCTCCAGGCATGCTTTCACTGTGTCTTTTACTGGAGAGAGGCTTCTTATCATTTTTCCTTGGTGGGGAGGCAAGCTCTAGGAGGAGTCTCGGTTGTTCCAAATGTCTTGCATTTAAGAATCATGGAGGCCACTGAGCTATTCGGAACTTCTAGTGCATCAGAATTTTTTGCACCCTTCTCTATATCTGTGCCAACACACAATACATGTAGTTCTTACCCCCCTTATGTCTTGATTTCTCTAAGTGTAAGAGGAATGCACTCAACTCTTTGGTTGCAAGTGGAAACAAGAAGTATAGTTGATAATCCACTCAAATAAGAAGAAGATTCCCTTTCAATTGCACCGATTCTTGTGCTTATTTTTTCAACAGGTGTATGCACAGACCATATATATTTTTGTATGAGCTTGATGTTTTGGTGTGAACAACACCTTTGTCAAAAGGGTCTATGGTAAAGGAAAAGAACAAATTACACTGTGTAACCAATTGTTTAATATACACAGCAAATATGTACAAGGGTATATACAAATGTATGAATACAAATTTGTATATTGTATATGTACGTATTTGGTGTTGGTTACACTGTGTGATTTATTTTTCTTTACCATAGACCCCTTGACAAAGGTTGTGTTGACGCCGAAACATTGGGCTTATACAAAAATATATATGCTCTGTCGATACACCTGTTCAATAAATAAGCACAAGAGCCTTGCTTTTCCATTGGCAGCTGTGCCATCTTTTATAAAGGTAGAAAAATATGGAAGATGATTGAGAAAAATTTTAAGTGTCATAGCAAATATTTGGCCCCTATCCCTTAGTTATGTGCAATTAGAGTGAACCACTGGCTTCAAGGGAAAACCACCTTTTCAATCATATCCTTTCTTTAAAGTGACAGTAACACTTTTACTTTCACTGCCTGGGTAATATATCAGTGTCCAATGTTATTCAAACAACATGAAAGTAGGACACGTACACTGCTTGTAGCAAAAAAAAACTCTTCTTTATTCTATTCTTTAGAAAATATATTTCAGTTCTATAGTATCAAAAAACAATAAAAGTGCAAAGAACAAAACTATGAAGTCCTCACACCACCATAGTAGCATTGATCTGGTCATCCACGAGGCTCTCACCCTCTCTGTCAGGGCGGAAATGACATGGCGCAACATTTGGGGGTCAACCTCCTTTCTCAAGTGCTTGAGAAAGGGGGTTGACACCGAAAAGTTGCATTCTTTGCACTTGGGTGAAAGTCTTTTCTTGTTCGTTGATGCTATGGAGCTGAAATATATTTTCTAAAGAATATAAGAGTTTTTTTGCTACAAGCAGTGTACGTGTCCAGGGTCGGATTAACTTCACCATAGGCCCCGGGCTGTTCACCAAGCCTGGCCCTCCCCACCCCATTGTAACTATGGAAGCACTAGCCTGGCGTTCATAGTACAGGATAGATAATGTCATGATGTCCTGATTTGTGCAAAATTGCCATAAAAAAACAGTAATTTTTTGCAAATCATGGCAGAAGTGTAGCCAGGAGACAGTACACCATTGAAAGTATAAGTCTTTTTGGGTGGTCATGGGCCCCCCAGGAGCTCAGGGCCCCGGGCTGCCGCCCAAAACGCCCCTATTATAATCCACTACTGTACGTGTCCTACTTTCATGTTGTTTGGATTACATATGGTCTGGCTTAGCACCTTACCTCAGGACGTTATTCACCAAGTGTGCTATATATATTGGGTGACCCTACTTGAATTTACTTGAAGTGTCCAATGTTATAAACCCAAGACAGTATGGCTACATTCACATGTATGGAACTCCTGGATGTCAGGGCAGGAAGGTACAGACACGACAAGACAGTGGGCCCTAGGTCTGAACCCACCCACTGTCCCTATCTACTTGCCCCAGCGGGCCCTAGGCGGCCGCGGAGAACCTACGCTATATATGTGGCACACTTAACAGGACAGACAGACAAACACAATAGAGGATGGTGAACAAACCAAGTCAAAACCACATGGGCAACGCAGTACAGAATCAGCAATACAATCGCATAGTCACAGATCAGGTGGGAGGTCAGATAACGAGTCGAGCAGTCAGAGGAATTAGGAAGGGATAGACAAGGGAGAGCTGGGGCCAGGAGTTCACCTAACAGCCAGCAATAAGACGCTGGTCCTGACCACATTGTATACTGGATCAGGAGCCCGGACCAACGGCTGATTAGACCGGCCTCCTGAATCCAGCTACACAACAGCTGCGGCACTGCAGGCTGAGTGGCAGAGCGATCCGTCACTCAGCCACTCAGAGTAGAGATGCTGCTCAGCTGTGTTGCCGGCCTGCTGCCTGTCACGTGAGCCCGCAGCGTTCCTGGTTGTCAGGGATGCCGTCGGGTTTCCATCGGGTCACCCGGCTCCGGCAGGTGGAGCCATGTTGCGCTCCCATCCCGAGCCGGAGGAGAATGCTGCAGGATCCTGGCTAGGTAAGTTACTGACACTGGCATCACCATTCAGTATAACGCCATTAGCTCCAGCTGTGTCAGTACAGTAGCGCAAAGATTTAACTATTCGGAGCTTACAGCATAATGATGAATATTGATGGTGGGAGCTCGGAAGTCCAGTCTGTAGCTCATCATCCCTATATACAGATTGTGCATGGAACGTGTGAATGTAGCCTATAGCTGAGGAATGTCTGGCTTGGTATCCTATACCAAAAATAAGGATATCTGGATTATCATACGAAACTAAACCATATAAACTAAAAACACATATGTTGTCCATCAGAACAAAATAATGTATTACGTAAAAACTTTCAAAATTCGAGCACGATATAAAACCATCCAAGCAGGATTTTATGTCAACAGAATCCAAATAAAATGTTACGACTGTTATTTGCAAATAGTAAAAATAGATAAATATTCCGTAAAATCCTTTTGGAAAGAAACCTCGTGTCATAGAAGATTTCGGATTTGATGTTATACGAGATAGTTGACATTTCCATAAAAATGTAAAACAATAAAAAGCACAATTACGGTCCAGTTACTAAGTCTCTGGAAGTGAAACAACACACAAACTAAAAAGCTATCATTGACTTTAATTTCTACAAGTTTGCCAATTTCTAATACTCATAAAACATTTATGTTAGGAGTTCTTCCAAAAATGTGGTCACCTATGTAGGACAAAAAAGTAATTTGATGAGGCTAGGATGCTTGGATAACAGCCAGAAAAGTGCTGGAGTAAGACTAAATATATCATTTAAACCCTCAGGCTTTTTACTGAAGAATAAATGCATCTTAATTTAGGTGAAGAGATAAACCTAATAATACTATGGTTAGGAACATTTTTAGAATTAATGAAATAACTGACTGAAGGATGAAGTAAAAATATGTCATGTAAAGTTTAGGTCAAGGTATACGTATGATTGAATACATTCTAGTCTTGTACCAATTGTTTCATTTTAAAATCTGTAAAAAAAAAAATCCAAAATTCAGTTTTGATTAACTTCAAAATGTATCTATAAAGACATAATAAAAGATAATAAGATTATAGAAATGTTTGATTGATGTAAAACTTGGCATGTAGTTATGTCAGAGGCAGATAAGTGAATGATTACAGGTGTGGTCTGATTAGAAACTGGGTCTTGCCACCAGAGGGCATAAAAGTGCTTCCCTGTCTGCTCTATAAAAAAGGCTCTCAGGGGCCACTTTTGGGTAGTGTTCCACTTGGTGAGAAATTGTGTTAGATATGCCTCTGCAAAGTATACGCCAACTTGATAGACTTTGAAGAGGGGCTACATCATTGCAGTAGGAAAAATAGGAGGGTCATTTTGATGAATTTCCCACAGTTTAGGCTGTTCTGGTCAAGTGTTATGACTGTACCTGTTGGGACTTTGGTGCGGTCCTTAATTTGTAAGGTAAAGTCGAGACTGTGCTTTTGGCCATGAATTTGTGTTTATTCTGTATGTTATGTGTCTGAGCTCTGGCTAAACACTGTCCTACTCCTTCTGCCTTGCTTATTAATTCTCTTACCACACCCGTCTCTTCTCTGCTGAGTTCTTTCTGGCCTCTTCACGGTTAACCTCTGTTTTGGTTAGGTGATTGACATTAGAGATGAGCGGAACGTCGGACTTTTGGTCCAACGGCATCGGCGCCCTCATCATGCCTTTGTTCCCGGCCGCATACTTGCGCTCCCGCAAATATGCGGACAGGATATTCCAGGGAATTCAACAGGGATTCCCTGGAATATCCTGGCCACATATTCCTGTGAGCCCAAGTATGCGGCCAGGATCACAGGCATGATGAGAGAGCGAACTGCTTTCGGATCAAAAGTCTGAGCAGTTCGCTCATCTCTAATTGACATCTGGTTTCTCCACTGATTCTTGCTGGATTCTGAACCTCTGTTCCTATCTTACTGGATCCCTGATCTCCTATATATACTTCCTCAGTATAAACCTTTGCCAGCTATTAGTCTACCTTGGAAGCATATATTGATTCCTTGCTCTTTGTTTGCTATTTTGGCTTATCCTGACCTCGGCTCTGTTACCTGACTGTTCTCTTGGATCCTTATTTTGTACCTTGCTGCCTGTTTGGTTTTGACCCCGGTCTGTTGACTAGCCCTTTATGTAGTTTGGTCTGTGTTTTGTGTTTCATATAACTAAAGGTTTAGTGTATTGGAAGCAGTATTTATGGGAAGGCATGGTCAAGGGAAACAGGCTGCAGATGGTCCACACAGACCAGAAGCAGGGAGGATAATTTGATCCACCAACAGGCATAAGCAGCTCCTACACTTTCCATGTCCACCATCTAGACACAGGTGGCAACTTCATCATTCACTTCTGCCTCTGTGCAGTCCATTTCCAGGTGTTTAGCAGAAGGAAATTCGATGTTACAACTCCCATTATGGTCAGCCATCATCTCCATTTGCAGTGGTGTCATTACAAGAAACATTGGACTGCAACGGATTGGCACCATATTGTTTTTAGTGATATATGCAGGTTCTGGTTAGGATCTGATGGTCATGTTTCAGTATGGAGGAGAGTGATTGATGGCTATTAGAGATGAGCGAAGCTCGATCATGCTCAAGTCCATCCGAACCCGAACTTTCGGCATTTGATTAGCGGTGGCTAATATATATATATATATATATATATACTATATGTTGTTCCCCTGCCTGATACAAAATATTATGCTGTTCATAGGTACAGTCAGAAAAAATTGCATCAAATCTACACAGACGATTTTTTCAGGCCTAAGTATTCTTCTCATCAAAAAATCAATTATATATAGAGATGAGTGCAAAAACTCGTCATTCTACTATTCACAAATTGATTTGGGAATTGTAAGTTATTGTACAAATCTGTCATTTCAGTTGAGAGAATATTGTGGAAAACAATGGAGAACTCATTAAAGTGGCATCTTGTCTATATCACCAGTCTCTGTTAGGTCAGGGTACATGGGCATTCAGAGTCATTGAGATTATTTTGTCTGCTGACATCTCTGCTACCTGGGAGACTTTGCCACAATGTCAAATTATATCCAACAATTATGTTTAGGACCAACCGAAATGATGGCATTATTACGATGAGGGTCCCTACACACATACAGGATATGTTCCATCATTAAGTTACATTGATATCTGTAGCAGATCATGCACATCTAAATGGTCCCTAAGACTCAATTTCTACCTGAGCCATACTACTACTATTTCTACATGCAGTGAAGCCTTGATTTTCAGTATAGCCACCATTCTCGAATTTAATGCTGCATCATGATATAAACATAATATGCTACAAAGCACTGTTAGGCTAAGTTCACACAACCTATATTTTCAATTAATCACGGCCATGGTTGCAAATTGCAACACTGGCCGTGATTAATTGAAAACTTACTTTGCAATAAAGTCTATGGAATCCCGGCCGGAGTGTATACACTCTGTATACACTCTGACCGGGATTCCTTACAGCCGCATGAAAAAAGTGACATTGAATAGCGGCCGCAAAAAACTGACTGTGCAGACAATGTAAAGTGCGGCTCTGGTCGCACTTTACATTGTCAGCTATAGGTAATTGGAATGCGGGCACACCTGAATGCACCCACATCCCAATTCAAAAGAAATGAAGTTTATCCGGCCGGGATAAACTTCACTGACATTGGCCATTCTGTAACACCGCCGTGTCACAGAACGGCCGCTGTCATACGTTGTGTGAACTTATTTTGCTACCTTTTTTTTTTTAACAAATTCTGCTTGTTAGCCCAACTAAAAAATTTATTAGCCCAACTTGAATTTTTTTGTCAAATCAACTGGTGCCAGAAAGAGCCTGGGATTTTTTAAATCTCTAGTCTTCCAGTACTTATCAGCTGTTGTATGTCCTGCAGGAGGTGGTGTATTCTTTCCAGTCTGACACAGTGCTCAGTCTGCTGCCACCTCTGTCCATGTCGGGAACTGTCTAGAACAGCAGCAAATTTCCATAGAAAACCTCTGGCAACTGGTAAGTACTGGAAGACTTGAGATTTTTAATGGAAGTAAAGTACAAATCTCTGACACCGGCCGTTATTAAATGAAAAAATACATTACACTGATTGTAATGGAATCCCATCCAGAGTGTATACACTCTGTATACTCTCCGGATGGGATTCCGTGTGGCTACACAAAAAACTGATATTCATTGAATATCGGCCGCACTTTACATTGTCGGCTATGGGTAATTGGAATGCAGGCACACCAGAACGTGCCTGCATCCCAATTCTAAAGAAATGAAGTTCATCCTGCAGTACCGGCCGGGATGAACTTTACTGACACCGTCCATTCTTTGACACGGCCGGTGTCATATAGCGTGTGAACCCGGCCTTAACATGTATATTATTGGTTAAAAGGAGTCTACCACACGTTTTAAAACCTTAGAATCATTGACAGTGATAGACTAGTTTAGTTGAGAAAGCATGTTTCTTGCATGACCATGGAAAAAAAGTTTAAATCCTTGTTGTATTGAAGTTGCAAGTGCCATGTACACATTCCCTTCCTATGCAGCCTTTTCAAAAGTTCCCTAAGGGTGCGTTCACACATAACGGATCCGCAGCGAATTTCTCACTGTGGATCCCTGCCCTGTACACTCCGTGCAGACAAACTCGCAGCGGGATCGACATCCCACTTTGAATATATCTGCAGCCCGCCCTGTTAACCCCTGGCCGCCGGAGCGTATACATCGCCTTCTCCCCACTCCGGCTTGTTTCGGGGCTCTCTGCGTCTTCATGTCCCGCTCAGCTAATCAGTGTGCTGCTGCTTGGCAGCGCACTGATTGGCTGAGTGGGACGTGTTGGGAAACCCCGAAGCAAGCCGGAGCGGGGACCATGTGATGTATACGCTCCGACGGCCGGAGGTTTACGGGGCGGGCTGCAAACTGTCCATCCTGCTACGAGTTTGTCTGCCCAGAGTGTACAGGGCAGGGATCCACAGCGGATCTCGCTGCGGATCTGTTACGTGTGAATGCATCCTCTCCCTTCTGCTATGAATTGAAGTCTCTAATGTCTTAAAGAGGACCTGTCACCTCCGGTGACGAGGTGACAGAGTCCGGACCCCCTGCTAGAGCCCCTCATACTTACTTGATCGTGCCAGGTCCCGCTTCTTCGAACAGTCCCGGGACGGAGATATCCCCGCGGGAAGCCCTGCGCGCATGCTGCTGAGGTGAGTCCAACACTTATAGAGAATGAATGGAGCGTCGGACTCACCATTCATTTTCTATGAGCGTTGGACTCAACTCAGCGGCGTGCGCGCCGGGCTTCCCACGGGGATATCTCCGTCCTGGGACCGGCCGAAGAAGCGGGACCCGGCGCGATCAAGTAAGTATGAGGGGCTCTAGCAGGGGGTCCGGATTCTGTCCCCCCGTCACACTCTTTAAGTGATAGTCCTTGGCTGATGGTACCAGCAAATGGGAACACCTGTTCTCCTCAGTAATGTGCAATGCATGACCATTCACCTGGTTATTCTTAAACTGCTTTACCCATCATCTATCTAGTGCAGTCAGCCATTTTGAGAGGTCAAAACCTCTGACAGATTCCCTTTAACCCCTTAGTGACTGCCAGTATGCCTTTTTACGGAGATCACAAAGGGTCCTTATTCTGATACATACACCTTTTAACGGCTTTATCAAAATACCAATATGTAGCGATCCTGCACAGCCTCATAAATTGTAAATTAAATTGTAAACAAAATAAAAGTAAATGTAATTTTTACCATTATTCCCCCCCCAAATGCAATTAATTACATGAATCCTCAAATGGCGCTTTGGAAACTGTTGGCGCTATACAAATAAATATTATTATTATTAATATTATTATTAATATTATTATTATTATTATTATTATGAAATGGCGCCAATAAAAAGTAAAAATTTATTCCGGAAAAAATAAGCCCTTATAAGGGCCATACAGCAGCCAAAATAAAACAATGGTATGACTCTTGGAGGGTGGCAATAAAAAAAGTTCAAAAATTGATTGGTCACTAAGGCTCAAAACAAGCCAGTCACTAAGGGGTTAAATTAAAGCAAATTTCCACTCTATTTCACAGAATGTTGGATATAAGGCCTTACTGTTCCCTTAAGAGATGCCTTCAAATGTTTAATACTGCAAACATAATTATCTCCGACAATAATGCAGATAATTGAGGGCTGTCTGCTATCCACTGGGCACTAAGGACACTATTACACCTGCTGTTTTCATGTAGGTTTTGAAGCCAAGACAAGAAGTGGCTAGGACAGGAAGGGAACGTCTGTCTTTTTTTCCTCTTTTTTTTTAGTAACCCAGTCTTACTTTTGCATTTGAAAACAGCTTTTTATGGCACTTTTTTTTCTCATTTTCCATAGTTTTTTTCCCCCATAGACTTCTCTATAAAGGCTACTTATCCTAAAAAAAATGTTAAAAGTCATACCTAAAGCATATTGAATTGCCTTTAGTCAAAATAAATTCTATATGTGAAAGAAGACATGTTTTTTACTAATATAATATTCTACTTTATTAGGCCATGTTCACACACACTGTATTTTTTTGTAAACCAACGGCCGTTGTTGCAGGATGCAACACCAGCCTTCATTTACTAACAGTGCTTAATTCAATTGAAAACACTGTATATACTACGGCCATTGTTCACTGCAGTGCAGAAAGTAATTGACATGTCTATTTTCTACCGTCGCAGTACGGGGAGAGCAGCCATAGAAAATAGTCTGTGCAATGGTCAATTGGATTGCAGGCACACCCAAATGTGCCCACATTCCAATTAAAATAAAATGACGTTCATCCGATCAATACTGCAGTGTCGGCCAGGTGAACATTTAAGACAGTGGCCGTTGTTTGACACAGCTGTGTCAAACAATGGCCGTTGTGCTTACCATGGCCTTAGGCCGGTTTGACACGTAGCGTATCCACAGCAGGTTTCACGCTGCAAGTTTGCAGCAAAATCCACTGTGGAGACCTTCCCATTCACTTCAATGGGATTATATTCTTTACCGGGTCCCGACTCTGGCGGCTCACAGCGTTTCCAAATAGGGCAGTGCACTGATTGGCTGAGTGTCACGAGATGCCAGGAGCCCCCGAAGCAAGCCGGAGTGGGGAACCGGTAAAGTATGTACCCGGCCCGCAGGGGGGGGGGTGTTAAGGGCGTTGACTTCTACATACTCCCACTGTGTGAACCCGGCCTTGGGGTGGTATTACATGGGATGATTTTTTGGCAATAAACAACCTCAAACAACCGCTATGACAAACGATCTTAATCGTTCACCCCGTTACACAGGACGATGATCTTTACTTACAGCCGAATTTCGTGTTGTAACACCGAATGCTGTTCGTAAGATTAGTGAACGATCAACAATGAAAATCGGTCGAGATTCTATCAAACAATCAATGATTTCTCGTTGGTCGTTTAATCGTTAATAGTTTAATCGATCTAACAATTTTTCAAACGACAATCGCCCCGTGTAATACGACCCTTAGAACAAATTAGGAGCTTTGTGAAGAATTATCAGCGTTGGCATTATTGTTTAATATATTCACCTTTTTTTTAGTAACCATTCAACAATGTGGTCCACTTCGAAACATTACTGAATTCATACATTAATGATATAAAATCATATATTTAAGTGTTTTCTACGTGTTGGGCTCTCAGACCCACTGGCGGCTAAATATAGAATATCCAAGGGATAATTATCTAAATTATAGGAGTGGAAATATCTAGAGACACATTTTCTAGCTCTGAATTATAAAGGGGAACAGGTGCAGAGTGATTTCTGAATTCTAAGGTGTTCATTCTACCATTTTATTATTCATTTTATAGTCTATGCATGGATGTTCATTTAGCAGAGGAAATGGTACATATTCTGTAACACCACATCAACATAGCTGAAAGAGAGAGTTGCTAACAAACAGATATGATGAAATGTTTATTTATGAAGTACTTTCCTAAGCAAGACTGCCGAAACTTGACATGTTGCATGGATTATTTAATAAAAAAAATATGGATGAAACATCCCAGTATGTTAGTTCCTGAACAGCTTTGACATTTGCATTTGTTTTGAAATGTTAAAGTAGAATTTCCATTTCCAATATATCAGTTTTTTTCCACTAAAAATTATTTTTAAGGAAATGTCAATTGTTTTGTTGTAGAATGGAGTTTTATATGACTCTACTTAAAGTGACACTGTCACCCCCTTTGTGCATTATGACATCTCTACACAGGTGTAATGGGTAAATTTAGCGGTTTTCATACCATATTTTATATCATACGTTATGGTGCTTGTTCAAGTAAAAAATCATCTTTTATCAACTGCAGATTATGTTAAGTGGGCGGGGCCTCGCTGCATTAGCGCCACTTAGCCCCACCCACAACGCCACCATTGACCAACGGTGGCATTATGGCACTTAACACAATCTGCAGTTCATAAAAGATTACTTTTTACTTAAGCAAGCACCATGACGTATGATATAAAATAAGGTGTGAAAACTGCTAAATTTACACCTGTGTAGAGATGTCAGAATGCACAAAAGGGGGTGACAGCGTCACTTTAAAGAGCAGCTATCACAGATCTAACCACGATGATGTTACAATATACTCTCATTGGAGGACTCAACTGCTTGGACACTTTTTGAGGCTACTTTCACATGTGCACTTATTAGGGGACATTTATTAAGGAGCCTAATGCTGCGTTTACACGGAACAAATTTTCTAACGATTTTTCGTCTAAACGCTGATCGTTATAAAAACCAAATCGTTGCTTCAAAATTGTTAAACGATCAACTGGGCGAATTATCGCTTTGTGTAAACGCAGCATAATGTGTGCCACTATTCTAATGGAGATTGGTGTATATTTTGTTCCAATAACTTGTGACTGATTCATTAAAATGTAGCACTGCTATAGTAAATGTATCTAAGTAAAAAGTCGCAAATATGAAAAAAAAATCATGAAAATTATATTCACCTGGTACTGACCAGACATAAGCCTGCGCCTGTTTGTGCGACTTTTTAAAAAGTCGCAAATGTTAAATTGGGCGATAATCCCGGATTATACGAACTTTTGGTTAAACACTCAAAACAGGCAGATTAAGAAAAAGTGGCATCTAAAAAATATTCGCCTGTCGAATACTGGTTCATAAATAGAACTAAGACTAAAAATGGGGGAAAAATCCAATTATTCACCGAAAAATAGGCGCAAAGCCCTTGATAAATTTTCCACAATGTATTTCAGTTTTTCTCTTCAATTATAGGAACCAAAAAAAAAAAAAACGGATTAAGCTGGATTCATCACATGAAGAACACCTATAGTGCTAACGGACCCCATAAATACAGTCAGGCCCTGCACAGATTTCAATTCAGTCTAAAGCATAACCTGATGCTGACTGTATACCACTCAGCACTCCAGAGGGATTAAGTGGGGGCAGAGGCTGCAGATCAGAAAAAAAAAAAATCAGCATTTATGCGCTGGTAAATATATTCAGATTTTCTTTTTTAAGTTATGTTCACACGTCTTTTTTTGGCCAATTGGCGGCCAATTTTTTTGGGACAGCCATAACTTTTTTTTTGCAAATTACGATCGTTTCATAAAACAGCCACATTTTTGTGTCAAAATGACGACCTTCCCAAAATAAAAGCTGCAAAATGGCCAAAAAAGACCTTGTGTGAACATAGCCTAACTTTGTATAACCTGCATTAGAATTTGCAGCAGCAAATGTACAGTAAAAGCCTTTGTATTAGTGCAGATTTCTCATCATTTCTCTTGGTGCAGAAATTCTGGAGATTTTTTAGAAAACCTCTCCTGCTCGAGACAGTTCTTGACATGGACAGAGGTGGCAGCAGAGAGCACTGTGTCAGACTGGAAAAAAACCTTCACTTTCTGCAGTACACACAGCAGCTGATAAGTATGGGAAAACTTAAGATTTTTAAATAAAAGTAATGTACACCAGTTGATTTGATTTTTTTTTCCCAGAGTACCCCTTTAAGCTAGTTTCACACAGCAATATCTGTCTCAGTATTATTTGTAGTTAGAAGATAAAAACAGAAGTAATGAAGTTATGTCACTTATTAATGAGGCTGCTTTGCACTTTGGGGTGCTTCCTTTAAGGAGGGCTAAACATAATCTACATGCAGCGCAGGGGTTAGTGGGAATTGTAGTAGTGAGCAGTTGTCGCCACCTTGCCCAGGGAGAGGATTTTGGAGCACTGGTATCAAGAGGCTATGGAAGACAGAGAAACCAGGTATTTCTGCACTTGTTGGACGGCACTGGTTATCTGTAGTGGTATCACACACAGCATGGCTTAGGGCCCTATTCCACAGTAACAATAATCGGCCGGATCAGCCCCATTTGGCCCGATTCGGCCGATTATCGTTCGGTGAAATAGAGAGAACGATCAGCCGATGATCGTGTCATCGGCTGATCGTTCATTTAGGCCCAGACCTAAAATCATCGTTCCCCCACCGCACATCGCTACGGTTGAATAGCGGTGCACGGCGGGCGACCGACGATTTGAGAAGAAACAGCAGCAGCATACATTACCTGGCTGCAGGGCTTCTACTCTGCGCTGTCTTCATCCCCGGGTCCCGCGCGCTCTATCTTCTGAATGGCCGGTCAGTTGACGGGAGCGCTCAGCCAATCACAGGCCGGGACCGCCACGGCCTGTGATTGGCTGAGTGTGGCCTGTCAGCTGACCGGCCATTCAGAAGATAGAGCGCGGGGGACCCGGGGAGGAGACGGAGGGAGGACAAGCCCTGCAGCCAGGTAATGTATGATGCTGCAAGGGCTGCAAGGACATCTGTAACGATGTCCTTGCAGCCCTCGCTCAACGATCATCGGGCCGTGGAATAGGCCCAGTAAACGAGCGGCGATCTAGCAGATCGCCGCTCGTTTACATCGTTGATCGGGCCCTCCTCGGCCCGTGGAATAGGACCCTTAGATACACTAGTATTACACAGAGTGGCTTACATACACTAGTATCAAAGTGCTTAGAATGTGGAGACCAACTGCGGAACACACACGCTGACACACATACAATATATACACAGACCCTGAAGCAGAAATATACTGTACACACTCACACATACTGACATACATATATACACACAGATACTGATGTACATATACACACACACACACACACACACTGGCACACATATATACACACACACATTCACATATATACACACAGATAATGACGTACATATATACACACACACTGGCACACATATATACACACACATTCACATATACAGTATACAGAAACATCACAGACACACACATTTACACTGGAATGTGATTACACTAGTGCCAATGTATACGCCATGAATAGAGCATACACAGAAAAATCATGTGTAATAAGTGTATTAAGAACTGTAGTGTAATATGAACTATTCAGTCAGAAATAATATCGTCTGCTGCAGAACATCTTTTCTTTATAAGTAGATCTGTCACATTGGTGGAGTGAGAGACAGTATAAGTTGGGAAGCATTTTCTTGTGGTGGGATCTCTTACAAGTTCCCAGCATTAATAGAAGCAGCTGCAGAACATCTTTGGGAGCAAAACTGTCAATCACTTAAGACTCCACTGAGACACACACACACACACACACACACAGTAGATAAACATATCGACATATACATATATACCCACAGATACATACACTCACTGAAACACAAGTGACGTCACTCTCCCACTACGGATTCCGGTAGAGACTCAAAAACCAACGCAGGGATAGAAAAAATACAACCGCATTGGAGGGGGGGGGGGGGATTTTGTGGAAGCCATGTCTAGGGAGAGTCGCTACATTTTTTTACTAAACACATTAATTCCAAACTGAATTTTTGCTTTAGTTTTTTTTGAATAGAATAAAATAAAATACTGGTCCTGTAGGTTGAGTTTTGTAATATTCTCAAGTAACTGAAATATTTTTAATCTAATAAAGGTGAACAATAGTTGTGTAACTAAAAGAGCATAGCTACTATATGGGACAAAATATATTGGACTCTAATGATATTGCACATTTAACTGATCTGCATATAGGGATATTGCACATTCTAGCTGATTTGCATATAGGGAAATTGCACACTTTAGCTGATTTGCATGAAATACCGCAACAAAACCGCAGCATGAAGACAAAATAGAATCAGATGGAGGTGCCAACGAGGAATAAGGAATGAAGTTTTATTATCAAGAAAAGCAGATTGCAAAAGGTGGACAAAGGAACTCTCAATATGTAAGATGGAATGTGCCGAACCCATGAAGGATGGAGCCCCTCTCTGTAACCTCAACCCTGATGAAGGCAAACACTTTATTTTGCTGAAAGGCGTTGGGTTTTGAGTCTCTTCTCGCTTCTCGGCCTTTTGGCTAAGATCAAGTGTAGTATCTTGTCTTACTGAACTGCCTTGACTTGACGGCTCAGGTCCTGGGGTACCCCCTGCACTTGGCCTTTGGGCATCGGCGATTTAATTCGTCTTAAGCTCACTGCAGCTATTGGGTGTAGGGCTATTCCCCAGGAACGAGAGTGAACCTTCCTCTCGGCCTGCTGCTCGATTGTCCTGTGCCCGACGGTTTGACCGGAGAACCACTTCGATCCCGCCTGCCGACGAACGATCAACGAAGATGCCCCGGAACCCCGAGAAGGACGACGCTGAACCCCGAAGAAGCCGGCAACGAGGATTTGCATCTCTCCGCCCCCTTCGACGAGGATCTGCATAGCTCCGCCCACCAGGAAAGAGCTCGACCGGGAGAAGCGATGGCCTCTTCAGCAGCGGAGATGAAGAAGACCCAGCAGAAGGAAGCGAGGAAGAGCCAGGAGGCCCGGGTCGTGGATGCCTCTTCCTCTGCCGCCCCAGCTCAGCCGACGACCAGCAAGGCTGCGGATCCAGGCGTCCCTACACTGCGGCCCTGGATGCGCACTACGGTGGCCATGCGACTGAAGAAGGTGGATGGTAGAGAGCCGGACATGTCTGAGGATGTGTTCGCTAAGAAGATGGTCCTGGACCAGGGTTTCTCCAAGGCTGAAACCCTCAGCATTTTCTTCTTCACTGGGATCTTCTATGTGACATTTGCCTCCTTCAACACCTGCAGGAGGTACTGGGAGGCGGTAAAGGCAGCGAGGCCCGAATCCCCTTTCTCTCGCTTTGTAAGCAACTGCTTAATCCAAAGGGAGGAGAGGCGGGTGACGGTTTCAATCCTTAACCCGTACATCCCAGGCAAGGACATCGCCACATTCCTTGCAAGGTACTGCACAGTGGTCAAGGAACCCTCCAAGATCCTGAGCAGCCTTGGATTCTGGACTGGCAAGTGGTCGGTGGTCGTGAGGCTGAACAGGGATGAGTCATCGGACGACGGTTTCCAGCACCTGCCTCAGGCTTTCTCTTTGGGTGACGCTCCAGGCTTCATCTATTACCCGGATATGCCGCAGATCTGCAGGAGATGCAGCAAGAAGGGTCATCAGGCGAAGGACTGCAGCGAAGATTCCTGTAGAGTCTGCCGAGTGCCGGGGCATGGGACCAAGGACTGTCCGAAGGCAAAAACCTGCAACCTCTGCGGCCATGCGGACCACAGCTACAGGGCCTGCCCCCAGAGGGAAAAGAGAACGTGGGCATCCGTGGTTGCTAAAGCTCCGACCAGCCAGCAGCCGGCCGTAGCCCAAGCAGCGCAGAAGCCCAAGGAGAAGGAGAAGAAGAAGAAGGAGGGTAAGAGGACGACGGCCCCTAACCCTCCCCCCACCCCCGCCCTCCCTACCCCTTCCCCCTCCCCTCCTTCCCCCCCTCCCCCCTCTCCCTCCCCGCCCACCCCCACTGAGGAATCCCTCCCCTATCCCATTGCCTCAGTGGGTCCCCTGTCCCCCGCCCCTACCCCCACCCTCCCACCCCACTCCCCCAACCCAGCAGCACTAACCTTTCCTCCCGCTGCTGTGGTTCTCTCCTTGGAGGATTTTCCCCCTCTTGTCCCCACAGTGGTTCCCGACAGGAAGAGGAAAGTGAGGGACAGCCCATCGGCTGAGACCTCCAAGAAAAAGATCATCGAGGTCTGCGAAGATGACCTCCCGGAGGAAAGCGACATGGATCAGGTGGTGGAGAATCTGGTCGACGAACCGGAGGCTTTCGACTTCGAGGACGTCCCAGAGAATGCACACCTGAAAGAGGCGCTGGAGGAGTGCATACGGGAATGGGTCGGGCCGGCGGGCCCCGAAGAAGAGGATCCGCCCGACCGGAGTGGTATCGTATGAGTCTCTGACTAACCCTTTTCTTTTCTCCCCATGGCTAATCTTTCCATCTTTAGCTTAAATGTGCGGAGTATGAGAGATAGGTCTAGATTCCAGACAGTTCTTTCGTTTTTAAATGCTCAGTTGTGCGATGTGTATATGTTGCAGGAATGTGCTCTGTCCTCTTCTAGGTCCTACAACCATCTGGCCAGGCAGTGGTCCCACGGTCCCTCCTACTGGTCCGGCGGGGGCGACTGTAAGTCCGCAGGGGTCGCCATCCTGATCAGGGGAGGCAACTTTACACTTGATTCTGTTCAGGAGCTTGTCTGTGGCAGATTGCTAATTGCAGACGGCTCTTGGGCGGGGGAGCCCGTAAGGCTCATCAATGTGTATGCCTCTCCTGAGAAGGGTGCGCGTCTGGAACTATTCCAGGCCCTGCGGGCCCAGCTCGCAACCTCCAGGGCTGTAGTGTTGGGTGGGGACTTCAACTGCCCCATTGAAGCGGACGGACGCAGTTCTGGGACATCTGTCAAGTTGGATGTCACATCCAAACTGCTCATCGAGATGGTGACTGAAGCATCCTTGCAGGACGTTGTTGGGTCCATCGGGAACGGCTCTGTTAATTATACATGGAGCCGCCCCGATGGCTCGCTCCGTTCTCGGATTGACTTTGTGTTTGCCTCTCGAGCAGTCAGGCAGACTAGGCACTCTATGGTTCCCTGCTTCTTCTCTGACCACAGGGCCATTCTGTTTCAAGGGGTTCTGGGCCATGGTTTCCCATCTGGCCCAGGCTCTTGGAAGCTGAATTGTGCTCTACTGGCTCAGGAGGAGGTTCTGGAGGAGCTTAGAGAGGCCTACATCGTATGGCGCAACGATAAATGTATGTTTGAGCGTGTTAGTGATTGGTGGGAATTTGTTAAGGTTCAATTTCGCAGTTTCTTTCAGGCCAAGAGTGGTCAACAGGCATGCGGAAGAAAGAGGGACTTCAGGAGGCTGCAGCGCGAGCTGCGGTCACTGCAAGACCTTCTCCGGTGCGGCTGGGACGTGAAGGAGGAGCTGGAGGAGACCAAAAAGAGCTTGCAAAGGCACTTTGAGGAGGAATCCAAGCGAATCGTCTTCCGTTCCAAGGTGGAGAACCTGGAGAAGGGTGAGAAATGTAACTCGTTCTTTTTCAGGAAACTCCACGCCGGCCACACGCCCCTGACTGAGCTGCGGGATGAGACCGGAAGTTTGCGGAAGGGCAAAGAGGACGTGATGGGGGTTGTCACTAGCTTCTACCGCAGCCTCTACGCCCCGAAGACCACCGACTCCGAAGTGGCCGACGAGTTCCTGTCAGGTATCACTAACGTTGTTGATCCCGCAGGTGCGTCGGCCATGGACGCCCCCTTGACAGTGGGGGAGCTGCTCTCTGCCGCTAAATCCTTTAGGCCTGGCAGGACCCCGGGCAGTGATGGTCTCCCAGCGGAGCTCTATGTAGCGCTGGGGGATCTCATTTGCCCGGACCTGTTGGAGCTGTACGAGGAGATGGTGGTGGAGGGCAGAATGCCTCCGTCGTTGAGGGAGGGTACGATCACGATCCTGTATAAGCGGAAGGGGGAGAGATGTGACTTGAAAAATTGGCGTCCCATCTCTCTCTTGAACGTGGACTACAAGATCCTCGCCAAGGTGCTGGCCAACCGGCTGAAGAAGGTCATCGGTCAGGTCGTCCATCTGGACCAGACCTGTGGCATTCCCGGCCGCAGGATCGCAGACAGCCTCGCCCTAGTGAGGGACACGGTCCATTACATCCAAAGCCGCCGTGCACACGCGGCCCTGGTCAGCCTTGATCAGGAGAAGGCTTTTGACCGGGTCTCTCACGAGTTCATGGGCAGGGCACTGCGTAGGTTAGGACTTGGTGATATGTTTTGTCGTTTTGTTAACGTTATGTATTTTGATATTTTCAGCAGGGTACTGGTGAACGGCTGGAAGACTGACCCCTTTCCGGTTCTTTCTGGGGTCAGACAAGGCTGCCCTCTCTCACCTCTCCTTTTTGTTTGTGTTATAGAATCCTTCGCGGAGGCTATACGGCAGAACGGAGAGATCAGAGGGATCACCGTACCCGGACCCGATCGACACGAGGTCAAGTGCTCGCTGTACATGGACGACGTGACCGTCTTCTGCGCTGACCAGCGTTCGGTGACCGCACTCGTCCAGACCTGCGAGAAGTTCGGAAAGGCTTCAGGGGCAAAGGTCAACTGCGGGAAGTCGGAGGCTATGCTCTTCGGGGAGTGGCACCTGGCTTCCTCCGCCCCCTTCCCGTTTACCATCAAACCGGACTTCATCAAGATCCTTGGAGTCTGGTTCGGAAAGGAAGGCGCGGCCCTCAAGTCCTGGGAAGAGCGATTGGCTAAGGTCAATACGAAGATCGGGCTGTGGAGCCTCAGACACCTCACCATTGAGGGCAAAGCATTGGTCCTGAGGAACGAAGTTCTGCCTGTGCTCCAGTACACCGCACAGGCCTGGCCCCCCCATGTCACCGTCTGCAGGGCCATCACCAGGACCGTGTTTCGTTTCATCTGGGGCTCCAAAATGGACAGAGTGAAGCGCTCCGTGATGTACAAGGAACCCCGCAAGGGCGGAAAAGGTGTTCCGGATATCCCTACCTTGCTGCGGGCAGCCTTCGTATGTGACTGTGTGCGGAGGACTCTGCAACAGAAAAATGGCTCTGCGGGCAGGTCCATGTCTCGCCTGTTCCTCCTCCCCCTCTGGAGGGGTCTGAGCTGGGACAAGTGGGACAGCTCCATCCCTTACAACTGGCACACTCCCTGGTTCTACGGGGGCGTCGTCAAGTTTGTGAGGGAACACCAACTGGAGGGACTCAAGCCCGACTTGTGGAAGCCAAAAACTGTCCACAAGCTCATCAGAGCACAGGACTCTATGGAGCTCGTTCCAGGGCTCACTGCGGCCACCGCAGAGACTGTATGGACTAATGTGGCTTCGGCGAATTTGACCAACGGGCACAAGGACTTGTCTTGGATGGCCATTCAGGGGGGACTGCCTTTGAGGTCATTCATGCATGCCCGCAACCTGTGCAAAACGCGGTACTGCCCCCGGTGCCCCTTCGTGGAGGAAACATCTTTGCACCTCTTTTGGCAGTGTCCGTTTGCTCAGGGCCTGTTGGACGCCCTGGAACTTGAACTCAGTGACTGTGTGCCCAGGAACAGGCTAACGCACTGCGCGGTGCTGTACGGCCTGTTCCCTGGGAATTTCGGCGATGAGGCAACCCGGGAGGCCTGGCGCCTTATGAACTGTTTTAAGGACGCTATATGGCTTGCCAGGAACCGCCTCATTTTGAAGAAGGAGAGAATGTCCTTTCTGGACTGCCGCAGGCTGGTCCACAGCCTGCTCAGAGACTATTCCATCATGGACAGATCGGACCAGGAAGAAGAGGATTGATACCCCTCTCCTTCCCCCTCTCCCCTTGTGTTGTGTTGTCTTTCAATAAAGCTTCGGGCCTGTGATTTCCCCTCCCTACCCCCCTCTTTCCCACCCCCCTTACCCCATCACTTGTCTGTATTGCTTTATTGTTTGTTGTTTTAGGATTGTTAAGGTATGCGGGAATGTTAGTGTAGCGGGTGGTATGATGTATAGCGTAGGAAGCCTGTGCTGTATGTTGTACCATGGTGCTGAGTATGTAGTGTCTTATTTATTGAACTGTGCTGCGTCACAGTTTATGTATGCCTGACGACGACTGATTGTAATAAAGATATTTTCAATCAAAAAGTTGGGTTTTGAGTCTCTATGGGAATCCGTAGTGGGAGAGAGTGACGTCACTCGGTTCTGTGAACCTTCTTTTTTTTCTTGGGGGGGATTAGCCGCCGGCCGGGGCATCCCTATCCGAACAGTTTGGGAAAAGTATTGCACATTTCTGCACCATAATTGGACCTTGGAGCAACGCCAATGTACCAAATCTCGGTCTGCCATTACCACGAACATTGGAGGAATACTACGCCTATGAAGTTTTTACTGCACGATTTCTACAGGTACTTTCATCTATTTCACAGTGATATCTAGCGTACAACTATAAAAGAGTTTTATCATTGCCTTTTTAAGTACTACAGCTCATAATATCTATGCTTGGCATTTTAGTATTCATTTGTAGTTCACTTTTAGCTATTTCATAGGGACGTACAGCGTGCAATTATATAAAAAGAGACCTATTGTTGCACTTGTATTACAGTACATGTTTACCTGCGCTTGGCACTTTAGTATTTATTAGTTATTTATTTGTGGAGAGAAGCGGGTGACTCCCAGCCTGACAGCTGCAAGACTATCATAGCGCTGGTGTTTGTGAACTTCTGTTTTGTGGGGGCTCCCACACAGTTGGTTCTTTGCATTGTAACTCTCCATCTCTTTGTTCCAGACTCTGGCAGGTCGTTCTCCTCTGTTCCTCTCCTTAGGATATTCAGCCATCTCACTACAGTGAGCGGATGGAACATCACAGTGATAGGCCCTTCTTCATCTCTGGGCCCCTGGCTCTGCCTATGCTGCATGTACTGGTTGTGGGGAGGGATGCTGTCAGTGGCATACCATGAAGGCAGACCAGCTTTTCTGCACCCCTCACTTACTGTGCCCTATAGCAGCCACATGATCTGACTTAGTGGTAGCTACGCCACTGACTTCTGGCATGTTATAGCCACATGTCAGAAATTTGTATTGTGGGGTCCAGGTGCTGAGACCTCCATTAATCGCTAAAATGAAGAGGCAGAGATGCTTAGCAACGCATGCTCTGTCCCTTCATCTCCACTCTCACTACTAATGTGGTGGTGCTGTGGTGGACAGTGGTGGTGCTGTTTTTACAATAAAGTAGCTTTGTTTTTCTAATCCTGGATAACCCCTTTAACCCTTCAAACCAGTGTTTTCGACATAAAGGGTCAAGCAATATTTTTTTTCACTTTTATTTTTTAATTTTCATTTTCTCCACCAATATAGCTATTTTTGGGCTTACTTTTTTGTGCCATTCGTTATATGCCAACGCCACAGTTTTTTATTTTGTGAGTCTATGTGCATACAATACCCAAAAAGCAGAGCATTTGTTAAGAGATTAAATGTGTATTATTATTACATGCGTCTCTCCACTGTAAATCCGTTGCTTTCTATCGGGACCCTCTATGTCGGTTCTCCAGTTCTCATCCTCAGCTGTATGTGCACTCATAACGTGCTAGGTGTGAATTGGGTATTGCTAGAACTCAATGAACATGTGTGCGAAGTTTCAAGCCTTATTGTGTATGCAGCGATTGTAAACAGTAATTTTATGGAGTTAGAGGGTAAGCTACTTATTTTAAAAAGCCACGTAAAAAAGAAGCTGGATGATTAACAAAATGTTAATTGCCATATGTGGTATGTAATTGAAAATGTGATAATTGCCTTATAATTTCAGACATTAGTGCATCATTCACTCCCTCTACAACTGTGTGGGTTTTTCTTTAGGGAAGATTAAAACCTGCTGTAAATTAACAGTTCTACATTTGCAGATACAATTAATGTTTCTTAGTTTAAACTCACCTCAAGCAAACATTAGGCTTCAAGGTTCATTTTAATCTAAATACAAAAAGGCACAATGAGTCGGTTGCTGTGGAAAGAAGACAAAGATGAAATGAAGGTGGTGACGTTTCACTCCTAAGACTTTATGGCGCAGAATGTTTGGGGCCTTTTTAAACTCACCAAAGAAATTATTAAAGTTTGACAAAAGCAATGTAGCCTATGTATAAAGCTGTGCCGCTCTCCGTAGCTATAATGATATGATTATGCTAGAACAAAAATCAGGCAAGGAGTACTCACAGGTATTTATGTTTTACACCAGTGTGGGCGAATCCTCACCCCCTGGGTATACAGAATATTAAAGTCTCACTGTATCATTAAGGCTTATGTGCAGTGTTCAGACAAGTAATGATTTGGAAAAATCCTGCCTGGGGCATTCCTAATGGTGGAGAGGGGGCGGGGAGGAGGGAGGTGCATGGGAGGCCTAGGGCACAGACACTCTTAGCCACACCAATTTGACACAGGGCCGCAAGTTTAAAACTTGTTTTTTTAGGACAATAACTGCATCACCTGCCGAACAAACCCCAGGACAGTTCTTGGATAAAAAGCAGCTATCTGACGGTACAGTCGGTTTAGGGCGGTGTCAGATTGTGGATGCAGAGTCACTTTAAATTTTTTTTTATATTCCTGCATTTTTGGTAACCATAATAAACATGTTATTGTTACCTCTTAACGCTCCCCTGGTGTCCTGATGTGGCCTCTCCTGTGTCCCCTGTTGACTACAGCTCCACTACTTCAGAGACAAGTCCTTCAAGACAGCCCACTTAGCCAATCACTGGCTGTGTGAATGCCCCGTCTCAGACAGTGATTGGCTGAGCAGGCTGACGCAACCAAGACAAGCTTGTCTTGGAAGTAGCGGTGCTGCAGTCAGCGGGGGACACCAGAGAGGCTGCATTGGGACACCAGGGAAGCACGGAAAGGTAAGAATAACATGTTTATTATGTTAACCAACAGGGCAGCATTATATTTAAAAAAAAAATGTAAACGCTGGATAACCCCTTTAATTGTTTGATTAAAATCATGGATATACTATAATAAAATTCCAATATTTTATCAGTACTGTTTATTTATTTTCCTAAAACAACTTGATACCCTAATGTACTTCCAGGCAAATCCTGATATTTACAGTTAATGGCTATAACTATTGTGATTATCATGTTGAGGGATGGGTGAAAAAATAACATCCACTTACCTCCCTGGCTCCTGTGCTGCCACCTGCATTCCTCTTATCTGGTCTCAAGTGTGCGGCCACTTCCTGGTATTGAGGCAGGACTTGACATGTGACGTGGAAGGCCCCCTGAATCATTCCGTGGCTCTAGTGGTGTCCCGCCTCTGCCACTAAATGGTTGAGCATTCCTTCCACATCCAGTCTTAATACCAGAAAGCAGCTGCACACTGTGGACTGGAGGAATGCGGGCGGCAGAGACCTCCTGAAAAAAAGGGATCCAGCCAAAATGACACTTTTCTCGGTACAGTAATTGCGGTTTATGAATAAGTTTTCCATATACTCTGGGAGATTTACCCACAGATATAAAAAATGTTCACTAAAAATATGTTGTGTTAAGAGCCTTATTTCCACAGCACCACTCTACAGTACCCAGGACGCCTGCAGCTTGCTCTGCCCTTAATGCAGCCATTTTTGAGCTCCCCCATTATATGTGGCATCAGTAGATTCTCCTGAGGTTTTTCAGCACCCGCCCTATAAGATGACACCTGGCTTATAAAATGACCCCTGACTTTTAAGAAGATTTTCCTGAGTTAAAAAGTAGTCTTAGGCTCGGTTCACACAGTGTAAGACACCGGTCATTCTGTGACCCAGCCAATGAATTTAGTGTCAGTGAAGATCATCCCAGCCGCTGCTGCAATACCAGCTGGATAAACTTCATTTATGTTGAATAGGGATGCGGGCACACCCATGTGTGTCCGCATCCCAATTCACCATTGAACACAATGGAGAGTGCGGCTGGAGCCGCACTTTCCGCTGTGTTAGATGTCAGTTCTGTGGCCGTTATTCAATGAATAGCAGCCACACAAAACTGACATGTTAGTTTTACTTGCGGCCGCTAGGGATACTGGCCGGAGTGTATACTATGGAAGAGATTTATCAAACATGGTGTAAAGTGAAACTGGCTCAGTTGCCCTTAGCAACCAATCAGATTCCACTTTTCATTTTCCAAAGAGTCTGTGAGGAATGGAAAGTGGAATCTGATTGGTTGCTAGAGGCAGCTGAGACAGTTCTACTCCAGTTTGATAAATCTCCCCCTATGTGTATACACTTCAGCCGGGATTCCATTGATTTCAGCCCAATGCATATTTTGAATTAATCACGGCCATTGTTGCAAATCGCAACAAGGGCCGTGATTAATTCAAAATATGCATTGTGTGAACGTGGCCTTATATGCAGGAAAATACAGTACTGTTTTCTAATCTACTTGGTAAATAAGATGTTCTCTTTCCTCCATCCACATCTTCAGTTTAACATAATGCTGCCAATTGTCTATTAATCTGTGAGGAATACTCAGTGAAGCTCATAGGAAAAGTTAAATGTGACTCTGTGCCGCAGCAGTTTGATAGATCAGTTTACTGTTTCTCCAGCTGCAGGGGTATTAAATGCTAACTACATCCATTTCTGTGATCACTCTACTGTGTCTAACTACACACCCAGCCAAATCTTAGATCTTAAGCAGCCAAATACCTATCTTCCCTTCAGGTAAGACATCAATAAGCACAAGCCTTTTGTTGGATGATTATCGGCCAAATATCTTAGTGCTGACTATTGACTAAGAGAGTTGTATTATAACAAAGCTCGGTTTTGTTGTCAAACAAGTCACTGATCAGCACGGAGCAAAGGTGCTATGTTTTTTTTTTTTACAAAATGCGCTGGACATAGTCTGCTGGGAAAGATATTAAAATATTTACTAGATTTTTAACTATATATGCTGATTGCCTATGCCCTTAGAGCTGTGTATCTGGGCAGAGTAAAGAAAAGAATAAAGTGGCATATCATAGACTCCACTCTCAGGGCGAAAGATGAATGAAAAATTCTGTAGGCACTATTTGAATCAAATAGTTCAGAGGGTTATTGATCTACAGTACTACAGTGCTTAGTCTAACCAGAGTGATGTAAACATGCCGCAGAGAGAACAACAGAAAGTGACAATAAAATAGATTTTTTTACTGCCTTTTATTTATTTTTTATTACAGTCTAAAGCATTTTTTTTTTACTTCCATTGGATAGTTGAGAAATGCCACATGGGGGGGGGGGGGGGGGGGCTGCCGGCTAGACCCCCCTTCTATCACCCAAATGGGTAACTGACACTGATAAAATAGTCAAGCACACTGTCATTGCTATGACTGAAATTGCATTTTAGATGAAACATTTGTCACTGCACTTTATGCTTAAAGTGTAACAGTTAAATCCCCCCCCCCAGAAATCGATAGTACAAGCAATTTTAAGAAACTCTGTAATAGGTTTTATTAAGCAAAAAGCCTCTTTCTGTACTCAAAAAGCAGTTTTTCAGCCCCTCCCCCCCTTTTTCTTATCTGCTCGTTATCAGAAAAACCATATTGATATTGAGGAGCAAAGTGTAGACGAGTTTGCTGAGTCCATTATAACCTATGGGGAAGAGGCTGAGGGGGAAAAGTGAGAAGAAAGAGGAGAGAAGCAACTCTGTTGTTTGGAAGCTGTCTGGGCACATTAAATGCTGGATTCAGAGGTCAAAAAGGTCAGTGCTTATCTTGAAACTTGATGAGAAAGGTTTTCAGGATGATATGCTGTGCAGGGCTACCATTTCTCCTCTCCGTGCTCACTCCCCGCTCCCCATGCTACACTCTGGCTGGCATCCCTAGCGGTGCTGCAAAAAACTGACGTCAATTTTCTGTGGCAGCTATTGGTTCCCTTTAAGGCAGCATAAACCTAGTGATAGATTCCCTTTAAGGCTGGGTTCACACTACGTATATTTCAGTCAGTATTGTGGTCCTCATATAGCAACTAAAACCAGGAGTGGATTAAAAACACAGAAAGGATCTATTCACACAATGTTGAAATTGAGTGGATGGCCGCCATTTAATGGCAAATATTTGCTGTTATTTTAAAACAACGGCTGTTGTATTGAAATAATGGCAGTTATTTACCGTTATATGGCGGTCATCCACTCAATTTCACCATTGTGTGAACAGATCCTTCCTGTGTTTTTAATCCACTCCTGGTTTTAGTTGCTATATGAGGACCACAATACAGACTGAAATATACGTAGTGTGAACCCAGCCTAAAGGGGGACATACAGGGTCACATGACAAAATAGATTAAAGTAAATCCAAAACAAATGTAGAGCTACAAATACAAAAAAAGTGTTACAAAACAATACAAGGAACAGTTCATGGTTACAATGCAATGCAGATCAGCATTGGGCTATGTTCAGACTATGTGAGAGACCGGCTGTTCCGTGCCCAGGCCGGGTCATGGAACTGCCGGTCTCTGAAAAGATCATCCCGGCAGGTACTGCAGCAGTATTGGCCGGATGATCTTTGCAGCCGCAGAGTTCTGATGATGGCACATCCGTGCGCGCCTGCATTAGATATCCCCACAGCACACTATGGAGCAATCAGCTGGAGCCGCTCGCTCTACAGTGTGCACTGACATGGTTTTTTGCGGCCGCTTTTCAATGAATAGTGGCCACAGAAAACTGACATGTCACTATTGTCACATGTCACTACTATGTTTATACGTTCCGGCCGGGTTCCTATAGAAGACAAGGTAATGTATATTCTCGTAATAATCACGGCCGTTGTACAATGACTTTGGTTTTACCAAAATATATTTGTGAACATAGCCTTGCACTGTAATCTGCCTATCATCAGGCAATCCTATAGTGAAGTCTTCATAGTGGGAAAGTAAAAAAGTAAAAAACACGCACACACCCAAATAAAAATATAAATAAAGTACAAAACAGATAAAATCCCCATAGCCCTTAAAGCGATAATAAATGTAGAAAAAAAAAAAAGGTACACATATTTAGTATTGCTATGTGCGTAATGACACTGGTAATAAACGTAAAAACACAGAAAAATGCAACAGCTCACCACAATGGCAAGATACAGACCCACCACAGACATGAAAAGAGTTAAAAGCAGCCCCCCCAATTGCTTAAAAAAAACTTCCCACAAAAATAATGAGGCTCTTGGTTACCATTTGAAAACCATGTAAACCACCCCACCACGATAAGGTAGCCTCATGCTCGGGGCGGACCCTACACTGTACTATGGCCTCTCCATGGTGTACAATACGCCTATGCTCTGGGCATGCAAGATCTATCTTATACCTGCAAAAATAATTGTACCACCTGGGTGGGGTAAGTGGAGTGCACTACCAAGTAGAGGCAGCCCCCCCCCCCCATCTGGAACACAGAAAAAAAAGACAAATTTGGTCAGCTCTCCTAGAACACCATTCACACTAGGCAGGAGCACGTTGCTATGGCTGAAATTGTAAACATAAAAACACAGAGAAATGCAACAGCTCACCACAATGGCAAGATACAGACCCGCTACAGACATGAAAATGGTTAAAAGCAGCCCCCCCAACTGCTAAAAAAAAAAATAAAAGTATCACATAGCTAAACTAAAAAAATAAAAATAAAAAATAGAAAAATGCTAATTTTGTACTTTTTCATGAAATGTGGAGATTTTTCACACAAAAATTGTATGGATATCGGCCAAATTTTACCACTAAGCTAAAGTACAATAATATGTCGCAAAAAAAAAAAAAAAAAATCTCAGAATCGCTAGATGACATTATGCACTTCTAAACAAACCATGACTGCACAACCTAGATAGGTGGGTGCTTCACAACATACTAATACAAATCACAAACAGTCTGGTCAGATAAAAAAAAATTGGCTCTGGTCCTCAAGGCGCTATCTGGACCGGTCCTAAAAGGGTCAATAATAACAACAACAGCAATAATAATAGGAAAATAAATAAATAAAAATGAAAAAAAAAAAAAAAATAGTAATAATAATAATAATAATTCATATGGTCTATATGTTTAGGGCAGTCTCTGAACAATGTAAGAAAGGCTTTAGAAATTATTAGCAAACAATACACAATAGACGCCAACAGAATTCTACATTGTGAAATCTATTTTTATCCCTCTAATTTTTTTTTCACTCTGTCATTTTAAGTCTTTTCAAGTAAATTCCTCTGTAATCAGCTTGAGACATGCCTGTGTGATTAGCAATGCTGCATCCCATTGGGGGATCACTCATCAGTCATAGGTTACTTAAGGCTTCAATGTTAACAGGAATTTCATATAGATTTGGGTCACTAAACCCACCAATTAAAGGTAATATTTAAGTCGTAAATGTAAGGTTGTGCTAGACGGAAACAATGCTATAGTTATTTAGTCCCTTAAGGACGCAGCCAATTTTAGGTCTTTAGGACAAATCCCCAATTTTCTAATTTCACCTGTGTTACTTTATGTGGTAATAACATTGTGATGAATTTACATATTTAAGTGATTGTGACACATTGTACTTAATATCGGTGGTAAAATCTTGATACATTGTGAAAAACTCCAAAATAAAAATTGGGCAAAAATTTGCACCTTTGGAAAATTGAGATTCTTTGCTTGTAAGAAAGATAGTCATGCAACATATATGAGAAAATATTTAGCATAATATTGCACAATATTTAGCATAATATAAATAGCAAAATATTTGGGCCTTGAGGAAGCGCGCGGCGCATGCGCGTGATGCGGCTGTAGCCCAGTTATCTGTCAGCGTCTTTACCGAGCCGCTACAATAAAGGCTTTTTTACTGCTTCATGGGTGAGTGCCACAAATTCTTCTATGGATACTATGAGAAAATATTTAGCAATCGCATGTCTACTTTATGTTGACAATATATAGTAAGCCTTAGGCTATGTTCACACACAGTATTTTTGCTCAGTGTTTGGTCAATATTTTTCAACCAAAACTTGGAATGGATTGAAAACACAGAAAGGCTATGTTCACACACTGTTGAAATATAGTGGATATTTTAACAGGAAATAACGGCCACTGCTTCCAAACGACAACCAGTAATTATTTGCCTTTAAATGGCGACCATCCACTCCAGTTGATTTATTTCAAATCAACTGGTGCCAGAAAGTGCCAGAGATTTGCAGTGGTGTATTCTTTACAATCTGGAGAGCAGGAGAAGTTTCCTATGGGGATTTGCCACTGCTCTGAACAGATCCTGACATGGACAGAGGTGGCAGCAGAGAGCACTGTGTCAGATTGGAAAGAAAACACCACTTCCTGCAGGACATATAACAGCTGATAAGTACTGGAAGACAATTTTTATTTATTTTTTTAAATATAAGTACATTTCAAATCTGTTTCACTTTCTAGGACCAGTTTATTCGAAAGATTTTTTTTTTTTTTTGCTAAACTATCCCTTTAGGAAATTAGAACAAATATTTTGTTTTAGTATGATAAATAACAGCATATATCACCACTATGTTCTCTCCATATCGCAGAGTTGCACAGGAAAGTCTGGTCTGCATAAAGACACACACACATACACACTCACACAAAAACAGAACCAAAAAAACACGGATATTAACAATTTATTTATTTATTTATTTATTTTTTTTTGGGGGGGGGGGTTAAGGACTACATAATCTGGTGGATACATACCAATTCATACATGAAAGGTTCTATATTTAATTTTCAATATACTGCCTTTATTTTTGTTTTTGCAGCAATACTGCAGCAACTTGCTCTTTTTCAATAGATTAAAAAAAAATAATAATTTTATCTATAAATTAGTAAAAGTGACCAACTGTTGGGGCTATTACTCTTATAATTATATGACTATATTAGTTTTGTACTTGTTTCTGTTTTTATTACTCCGAAATATCTAATAAATAGAAAAAAATTTAATATAAAAATAAAGAAATGCATATTCCACTCGATCTGGAAAAAAACAAAGGCCTTATTGAACATTGTTTGTTTTTTTTTGTCATATCTGTTACAGTGGTACCTTGGTTTAAGAGCGTTTTGGTTTAAGAGCTCACAGTTTTTAAAAATTGTGACTTGGTTTAAGAGCATTGCTTTGGTTTAAGAGCTCCCTGTACTGGGTGGGAGGGGGAGTGGGGGAGGGGCATGGTCTGCATAGCGGGGTCTACAGCCCTGTACTCTGACCCAGGAAGTCTCCCTCACCTTCCAAATCATAGCAGATCCACTTTAGGCTGGGGCTTACATGAGGGGACAGGACTGTGGAGGTAATATTTCCATAGCTGTAACCCCTCTCTCCCCAGACAGAGAGTGCTGCATGTATGTGCCCACATCTGTCCTGCTCATTCCTTCATGCTCCCTGCAGTCTCTGTCCGCCCTTGTGTTTCCCATCCTCTCCATTACTGTACGGTAACTTATAATATCACATATTCTGCTGTTTCTGAATGTTTGTTTCATCTGTTTTACATGTTATTCAGAATAATAAATAATTATTTTTGGGGTGTGGAACCAATTGTCTGCATTTCTATGATTTCTTATGGGAAAATTTGCTTTGGTTTAAGAGCGGATTTGTACCACTCTATTTGTATATTAGCTACAAAATAAAACACCAAAAACAAGCAATTTCTCAGAAGCCTAAATCATGATGGTTTGCACGTTTTATAAATAACACCCTCCTAAGATTTTGATCCTCTGCTGCATTAAATTCTGCATTAAACATCACTAACACTTTGGCGTTTACCCCTTTGTGTCATGATCAATGTACAGTATATACAATGCTTCTGCTTATGATTTACTACAACGTCTTGTACATATACAGTTCATTGATTAGGTGTACTTAGAAGCTGAGATTGGGCCATAGGCAGTGTGTGTGAGCTGCATATTAGAACTGCCATTTTTCTGAAATGGTCAGGATTGGAAAAAAAAAAAAAAATCAGATCACGAGTTTTAACCCCTTCCGTGGTCTATACTGTTTGCAGCATCTAGGTGGTTCGACAGAGGGAAAGGACTCCATGGGCACTTGACAGAATCAGACAGCCCAGGACTTATACCTGCTGCTGCTGTTTCTTCACTGTTACTGCCCGACTGCTGGGCACACAGTTCTGTAGGCTGGGTGGGTACTATTGGTGGTCTGGTTGGTGAGCACAGCACAGTTCTGACTGCTGGGAACACTTGTTCTTCTGGGCACTGGACATTAAAACTCACTGAGGGGAGCAGAGCACGGCAGAGACATCTGTATTCCTCCCACTACTGTCCCCTCCCATTCAATTTCCTGTATGTCACATGACATATCACAATGCTGCCTGGGAAGTGGGATGCTGATTGGCCCACAATGGTGGCATTCATGTGAAATAGAACCACTTAAGCTCAATGGCTCTCAACTGTTCTGCAGCCAGGCACCTAGACAAAAGGGTTAGTAAGTGTATTGTATTTAACCCCTCCACTGCCAGGATGCCCCTAGTATTGTAAATCCCCCCCCTTCCAGAATGCCTCTAGTATTGTGGTTAATCCTCAACCTCCACGATGTCCCTAGTATTGTAGCTAACCTCTTTCCTCACCAGGTAGAGAGCGCACCCTTTGGGCACACAGTGATACTGGCAGCCAGCTTTCTCCAATTTATTGTATATCTTGATGTTGATGTTGATGGTAGCAGAGAAGCCCACGTTGCCCGTTACTGCTTCCACTCAATGTAAAATGATGTTTAAATAAAAGTGAATATATATATGTTAGTTAAGGTATATTACAAAGTAAATACAATAAACTAAATCAATAAAGAATAAAGAATTATTTTTTTTTAATTTGTCCTAATCCAGGCAGAAATTTAGTTAGCTTATGAAAGACAAATACCTTGCACATCTGTATCTAGATATACTAAAAATGAGGCTTAGAGTAAGAATTAGATGAAATTAGAAAAAACAAAAACAAAAAACAGGTTGCAAGTGTTATAATTAGGGATGGTCCGAACCTGCCGAGGTTCGTACGAACCCGAACCCTCGGTAAAGATTCCCGCTGTCTGCCCACTCCGTGGAGCGGGCGGATACAGCAGGAGGAACGCCTGGAAAACTGGGATACAGCCTATAGCTATGGCTGTATCCCAGTTTTCCAGGCGGTCCTCCCGCTGGATCCGCCCACTGCACGGAGCGGGCAGACAGCGGGAATCATTACCGAGGGTTCGGGTTCCTACGAACCCGAACCGAACTCAGTTCGGACCATCCCTAGTTATAATCAGAGATGAGTGAACCTCGAGCTTGCTCGCTGTAGAATTTGCTGGGTTTTGGGGTGCCGTAGTTCATGTTGGCCCCAACACTCGGGTTTGTCTTAACCCAAATGCTCTGCATTTCATTACCGGTGGCTGAAGTAGTTGGATGACTATGGCTATGTTCAGACTGCATATAAGACCGGCGGTTCCGAGAACCGGCCGGGTCACGGAACGGTCGGTCTCAGAAAAGATCATCCTAGCCAATACTGCAGTGCCGGCCAGATGATCTTTAGGGGCACAGAGTTCTGATGCGGGCACATCAGAACTCCCCACTGCACACTATGGAGCCGGAGCCGGAGCCGCTTGCTCCACAGTGTGCACTGACAGGGTTTTTTGCGTCCGCTATTCACTGAATAGCGGCCGCAGAAAACGGATGTGTCAGTTTTCTACAGCGCCGCTAGGGATCCCAGCCGGAGTTTATACTATGGGGGACATTTATGAAGTCTGGCGTTTTTTTACGCTGGGCTTGCAAATATCCCCGCAGCTCCGGAGCTCAGGGGATTTATGTAGAGGCGCATTGCCTCTACATAAATCCCGAGCACACGGAGCCCGTCTGTGCTCAAAGCTTGCGTAGGTTTCAGTATAAATTTTCTGCACACAGAACTTACATAGTGTAAACATAGCCTATGGCAGTATCTATGTTTTCCAGGCAGCCTTAGGGCTGCATCCAACTTCTTTTTTGCCAATAGTGATACATGCCCCATAATATGGTACAAGATGGGTTTATTAGTTTATTAGATACAAATATGAAAGAATGAAACAGAAGAATTAGCTGCAGACTATCCCTTCTCAAAAATATTCTGATAGATACATAGTTATATTTAGTTTCACATATTCAACTTGGAATTGTATTTTGTGCCAAATATTTTTTTTTACTAGTTGCTGAAACTTTCTTCATGCTGTTTCTTTAAAGTTGCCAACACCTTGCTTTGAGGATTAGAGCACAAACACATTGCTGATCTTTTTTTTTTATTTTTAATTTTTACATTTTTTATTTGATTGCAGATGAAATGAATATAGTTATGTAACAGCATACAGTACCTTTAGTTTTCCTGTGTTGCTTATTAGGACTGTTAAGATAAAAGAGCTCTGAACAATTAAACATCCCTAAGACTAAAATCCATAGGAAATCTCAGCTTTATTATTATCTCTGCTTCCCTCGCAGAACTATTTGTCTAAATGTCAGATTATAACTGTTTCATGTAATTACTGATAAAAAAAGAAATCAAACCGAACTTCAACTAAGTTTTCTGTTAATTCTTGAACTATTTACTAGAGATGAGTGAAGCAGGCCAAAATTCGTTTGGCGAAGTGTGCAAATTTTGGGTCAAACACGTTAAGATTTCCAAATAGAATTCTAACGAATAGTAGCTACAATACTGGGACTATTACAGAATAAGGTATTTCTTAAAGGGGTAATCCAGTGCTACAAAAACATGAACACTTTCTCTTGTCTCCAGATTGGGTGGGGTTTCAAACTCATTTCCATTGAAGTAAATAGAGCTTAACTGCAAACCACACCTAAACTGGAGACAAGAGAGGGGGAAGAGTGGCCATGTTTTTGTAGCACTGGATAACACCTTTAACACATGTTAACTGCCTGCTGCCATCGTGCTCACTCCTCCACACAGCCCACCGAACCGCCTTATATAAAGGGGGAGGTGCTGACATCACAGAGGGGCCTGCAGCTCATTGGATAGACGCAAGGGATTATGGTTAATCCCTTTCTCGCACCCATTGACGCTCCAGACAGCTAACATGTGTGGTTGATGTTTTTTTATTTGGGCAAATTTCTACAAAGAATGGGAGGGAATTCATTTTGAAGAACAAAGCAGATTGACAGCCCTATTCCCAGTGCATTTTGTTTAGCTGGATTCGCTTCGCTCATCTCTAATATTTACTTATTCACTTAAACCACCGTGATGTACTGGTATAGTATATCCCTCCTCCATAGGGATATAATGGACACAGCAGAACCTGTCTTCACTGGCTTCTCTGTAATGAAGACGGATTTGCCTGATAATGCACTGATAAGAAGTGAGGGGGGGGGGGGGAGGCTGGGAAATTGCTTTCAGAGTACAGAAAGAGGGAATGAGTGATCAGAAAGCGCAGAGAAACAGCTAATGCCCTATGCAGACTCTGTGGCCACAGAAAACGCTGGATTCACATGTTAAACTGCTCAGTGCTGGTCTGGGAACTTCTGAAGATTTGCGACAGTGATTTAGGATTGCAGGATGTTGCTTAGTGTGTGTATATAGTGTATAGAAGCCAGTACAGAGGCTAGTGTGCATACACACTGTGGCTGCAGTCATGGAGTTTGCAGGCGGGTAATGGGGGGGGGGGGGGTATACACTAGTGATATAATGGGCAGATATAGTCCTGTTACTCATATATAAGTACAGGACAGACGATCTTGAAAAGTTCCCTGAAATAACAGTTACACTTTAAATGCCACTGTCAAAGCTGACAATGGCATCTAAACAGTGTTCACAGTGCATCAATGATTTGGCTTCCTTATATTTTGTCATAGCAGCCCGAGGCCTTTACTAGTGCATTATGGCAAAATGAAAATGACCGCCAATACGCCTTTTCACAGCTTTATTATACATATGCCTTTTTTACGATGGATGTATAGGAAGGCTCTGCCGCGTTCAAGCACCGGCATCGCAGGAGATCAGCTGTCAGTATGACAACTGATCTCCCCCTGTATCTACCCGGTACAATCCTCCGGTAATTTAACCCGTTAAATGTGTTTTAAAACGCAGTGACAGTGACATGTAATGGGTTCTGGTCACGTACACCGATACACTCGTGATCGTAGATCCCATGGTGAGATCCAGGCTTCCGATTGTCTCTATGGTAATCCAAAGAGATTGTATAGATGCCCTGTCAGCTCAGTGCTGACAGACAATACACTGCACTACAGTAGTAGTGTAGTGTATTGTATCATTAATCAGTAGATAACTGATTAGTATTCTTTAGTGTACAGTAATGTACACTAGTGTAAATGTAAAAGAAAAGTGTAAAGTAAAACAAGTATACATAGTATACACTCTGGCCGGGAACCCTAGCGGTGCCATAGAAAACTGACATGCTTATCAGTGAATAGCGGCCGCAGAAAACCCTGTCAGTTCACTCAATGGAGTGAGCGGCTCCGACCGCACGCTCCATTGTGTGCTGTGCGGAGTTCTAATACAGGCGCGCATGAATGCGCCGGCATCAGAACTCAGCAGTGATAAAGATCAAAGGGATGATCTTTTCTGAGACCGGCCATTCTGTGACCTGGCTGGGTCACGGAATGGCCGGTCTCATACACTACTACGTGTGACCGTAGCCTAAAGTAAAATTGGCTTAAGTTCCCCTAGCAACCAATCAGATTCCACTTTTCTTTCCTCACAGATTATTTGGCAAATGAAAGGTGGAATTTGATTGGTTTCTAGGGGCAACCAAGTCAATTCTACTTTACACCAGCTTGATAAATCTCCCCTATAGTTTTTATTGTGCCAAAGTGGTAATAGTTAAAAAAAAAAAAAAAACTATACAAATTTGGTATCGCTGTAACTTTAGTGACCCAGAGAATACATTATGCACATATACATACACATATATACCATGCACTTATATCTGCGTAGGTGGCAACCAGGGTACCTAACCATCTTGTATAATTTGCTGTATGAATGTAATAGCTATTCTAATAAATATAACTTATAGGGATGATGCATTGGTTATTGTACTAATTCTGGAATAATAAGAACGGTTATATTGTCCAATGTTCCACTTAGTCTGTTGAACATTTTATGGAGGAAACTCTTTTTATGTTAAATTGATATTTAATCACAGTAAGTATTTAGACTAATCACATTAGTGAACAGTCATTAAAGGTTCGCTCAGAGGCTGGGATTGGAACTAGTACAATATCGGCTTGATTGAAAACACATTTCTGTAATTTGGAAAAAAAATATGATACAAACTAAAAATGGACGTGAATTTAGGAAAATAATTCATCTTGTAAATATTGAAGAAGCTGCAGGGAGAATGATAATGTAACATTCACGGAGAAACTCTAATTGTTTGAGGCTCTCTCTCTCTCTTTTTTTTTTTTTTTGCTGATTATGCCTAGGAAGTGCTATTACTGTTGTGGGATTTCTCCAATTAGTATGCTATAAGAAACTGTTCCAGTTCTCTTTTTAGAATTCTCTAGTGGTAGAGAAGAAATCAGTATCAACTCTGAAATTTGAAACGTCTTAATATTATTTCATATATGCAGCACTGAGCTCATTGCACAATTATTTTGGAAGACTACCAAAGCAACCTTATTTCTTGGAACAGGCAATTTCCTCCTATCAGGCCTCCTGGGCTTTTCTTGCTAACTCCAAGTCTTACTATCACACTTATGGACCTCACTTCTTCATCAAAAAGAAAAATTGATGCTAAAAAGAGGAAAGGAAAATTACTTTTTAATCCTTCCCGGTCTGAAGTGATGCTAGATTAAATGTTATTTTCTCATCGAAGCAGACTGATTTCCGAATTAGATCTTAGAAACAGGGTGAAAGGGCACACGGGCATGATGATACATACAAAATGGATAACATGACTTTCTGTAAGTCAGAGAGCTGAACCAGTAACAATTCATTGTATTTATGGATGCTATAGTTTCAGATTCTGGCTGTAAATGCTACAGAGGGTGGTTATTAATTAGATTTCTTATATTTATAAATGAGAAAATGTACCTATAAATAAGGATAGAGTGGTGCCTTGGATTACGAGCATAATTCATTCCGGGACCGTGCTTGTAACCCAAATCACTCTTGAACCAAAGCAAATTTTCCCTAAAGAAACCAAGAAATGCTGACAATTGGTTCCACACCCCAAAATATGATTTTTTTAAATCCTGTATAACAGGTAAAACAAATAAAATAAACATTTCAAAAACATTTTCCACTGTTTAAGGCGACTGGGCGTATAAGATGACCCCTGACTTTTAAGCAGATTGTCAGGGGTTCGCCTTATACGCCGGAAAATGTTAACTCCTGCCTGACTGCAGCCCTGCTTCCGAAGCATCTCTCATTCCCCCGGCAGCCGAGCGTTTCCGAGCCTCTCCGATGAGACGCTCGGCTGCCTGGGAGGAGTTCGGCGATCTCCATTTCCGGCGCAGGTAGTGTACGTCACACTGCTTGCGCCGGGAGTTAAAGTTTTTTTTTTTATAGTGGCTGCCCCATACGGTGGGGATGGGGCCATTTTTGAGCCCCCCCACCATATGGGGCGACCATACCTGGCGTATAAGACGGCCCCCAACATTAATCTTGATTCTTTGGGGTTCAAAAGTCATCTTAAACGCCAGAAAATACGGTAGCTGAATGTGATATTATAAGTTACTGTACTGTATAGCAATGAGTATGTGGAGTATAATGTATAGTAAGAGCATAAACCTGATAACACAGCAGCAATTTGTAGATACAGGATGTAGCTGTACATCCCCATAATGCAGTAGCGTAGTACAACAGGCTAGTATGGAGAAGCAGGGCTGATGTCAGAGGAATGTGTGATCACATGACAGCAATGGGGAAGGGGGTGTGTTCAGCATAGACCAATGAGGAAGTGAGAATCACAGAGCTGTGCAGGAGGACAGTGACAGAAACCTTTCTATATAGCAATGTGAATGGCAGTGTGAGTGCAGGCACATTGCAGCAGCAGTGTGTATAGCTGAGTGTAAGTGCAGGCACATTATAGCAGCAGTGTGTATAGTTGAGTGTAAGTGCAGGCGCAGTATAGAAGGAAATAAGAGGATGGGAAACACTAGGGCTGACAGAGACTGCAGGGAGCATGAAGGAATGAGCAGGGCAGATGTGGGCACAGTATAGCAGCACTCTCTGTCCGGGGAAAGAGGGGTTACAGCTATGGAGAGATGACCTCCACAGTCCTGTCCCCGGATACAAGCCTCAGCCTGAAGTGGATCTGCTATGATTTGGGAGGTGAGGGAGACTTCCTGGGTCAGAGTACACTGCTGTAGACCCCGCTGTGCAGGCCATTCCCCTCCCCCACTCCACCTCCCACCCAGTACAGTAGATTTATCTATCTATCCTGTATTAAGCATGTATAGTATCTAGCATAGCTAAGGGTTCACAAGCCCTGGTGCAAGCATTTAGCATTCAGCTACTCAAGGAAGAAAAAGAGTGCGGCACCTCACACCTATGGCTGATACTAGTGCCCCTAGGCTAAATAAAAAACACATCAGAATTTTGTGTATGAATTGATCAAGCCATACTGCCCCATGTACCTCGTGCCGGTATCTGATACACATGGGTCCCTACACTAAGTCCACACCGTGCCTGTCAGTGGCCACCAACCCGGCAGGCGTGCACAGTCAGGGAACGGGGGGCCATGGGACGGCCCTGCGACCCCCATGCCACAGGACCAGACCCAAAAACACCACATCAGAACCCGGCCAGCACCGCCGGCGGAGAAGGTCGCCCCCAAACAGCACAAGTCTGGATGAGGTATTGCACTCACCATAGCTGCTCTAGACAGAATGGGAAAAAACAGGAGGGATTAAAGAAGCAGTTCACTTTTTATTTTTTTCGCCCCCCCCCCCCGGGTAGCCGCTGTCAAGTATACTTACAGAAGATGATCGGTGTCCCATTCCCGTCGGTCAGTTCCGTCCCGCGGTGCCGTTCACATCGGGCGCGCGCTCACTTCCGCCGGCTGCTGCCAGTCCTCTTCTCTGCCCAGGGCTAAAAAAGTGGAAAGGGCGCCATAGGGTGATAACGTAAACAACAGATTGTAGGTCGAACAAGCTGATAATAAAACTGCTCACCTGATGGTGTTGTGCTATCAGTGAAGAGAGAGGTAGTAGCCGTAGCAGCCAGGCTCCAAGGGTAGATGCCGAGATCCCAAGCCAGGAGATCAGGGAATGGAGAATGGTAGATGAATGTCTCTCCTACTAGACAAAGGGGCAATTTATGCCTCGAAACGCGTTGTTTATGAGACCATTAAAATTCATCGTTTTACTTCATTAAACCTGAAGCCGTGAAGCGCCGTCATTCTGGCTTCTGTGGTCCCCGCCTACCCCGAGGATCCGACACTTCATCTACTACTCTTCTCTGCCCAGTGATTATACGCTGGAAGTCACTCGCTTCCATGCATTCTCTATGGAAGCGCATGACTTCCGGCATTCAAATGACAAGGGAGAGAAGAGGAGTCACAGCGCCGGCGGAAGTGAGCGCGCGCCCGATGTGAACGGCACCGCGGGACGGAACTGACCGACGGGAACGGGACACCGATCATCTTCTGTAAGTATACTTGACAGCGGCTACCCGGGGGGCGAAAAAAATAAAAAGTGAACTGCTTCTTTAAAACCATGTGCACTCAGGTGTCTCCTGCTAATTGCGGTCATGTGGGTCTCACCAGGAGGAGTGCAAAAACACGGAGAAAAGAGAGAAACAAAATGCGGCTCAAGGAAGAAAAAGAGTGCTGCACCTCACACCTATGGCTGATACTAGTGCCCCTAGGTTAAATAAAAAACACATCAGAATTTTGTGTATGAATTGATCAAGCCATACTGCCCCATGTTCCTCGTGCCGGTATCTGATACACATGGGTCCCTACACTAAGTCCTTCCCTGAACCGCATTCCCTGAACCGCATTTAGCATTCAGCTGCATTGCAGGAAATATTTCCTTTAAACTTTTGTAGCTAGTGAACATTGCAATTTGTCACCTTTTTGCATCTCCCTCTAATCTCAGTTGTACAGAACAGCACAGAATAAAATGTTATGTAAAGCACTCTAATAATTAGCTATAAGGCAGTCAGATATACACTGTCATCCAGCAAGATAGTACACAGGCTCCTCCTGCTACCCGATCACCGCTAGGGACAGCGGCGGGAGGCAGGGCCAGCATGACTTCCTGGACTATCCTGGAACGTCATGTTACAAGAACTACCTGCTTTACATGACGTCATTTTGCGGCAAGGGGTTAAAGTCCCACCACAGGTGTACACAAGGGAGAAGGCGCAGAGTCGCACCGTCTCCCTGGCTTATGCCTGCTGTATGCCCTGCTTGCCCAATGAGTGGGCAGGTGGAGTTCAAGGGGGCGGGGTATGGCAGGCAGGAGGCATGGCCTCCTCCTGTGCTGCATTTATCATGATTTACATCTGTTTGCAGGTGTAAATCATGATCCAAATCTACACCTGCTGGAAGCAGGTGTAGATTTGTAACACCAGGCGCAGGTTCAGGCACCCGGTAGTTTTGATTCACTAGGAGACATGTGCCTCTTAGTGAATCAGGCCAGGGAAAAAGGGGTGGGGCCTAATTTAAGACTAGCGTACAAGTAGGCCAGTCTTCATAAATCCCTCCCATGTGTTTAGTCTCTTTTTTCCATCAACACAAGACTAAAAAGTATAAGTAAGTTCAGCTTTGTTTTACACCATGACAGCAAAAAAAAAAAAAAAAAAAAAAAGGATATTGAAAACTTGTTTTATTTCACATATACTGTTGCTTTTGAAGGTTATAACAACAGGTACACTTTAAGAAGAGGATCACATGTACAACCATGCTTGCGTTTACTGAATATTTGTCAGAAAGCTGGGAGGCAAGAGACAGTACAAGACAGTGAGCCCTGAAGCTAGTCCCACCTACTGTCCCTGCCTACTTGCCATGAACGTCCCTAAACGGCCACGGAAAACCACAGAGACGGTCCCTACTCTGTATATGTGCAACACAAAATGCAGACAGACAAACAAACACAATATAGAGAAGTAAATAAGCCAAGTCAGCAACAACGGGCAGCGAGGTACAAAATCAGAAAGAGAACAGATAGTCAGTGGTCTGGCAGAAGGTCAGGTAACAGGCATAACAACAGCAAGGGAGGCTAGGGCAGGGAATTCTGGGATAGAGACAAGGGGAGCTTGGTCTAGTATACACTAATAGCCAGCAAGGAATAACTGGCTTGGCTTTCATTTATGAGGATCAAGAGCCCGGACAGGCAGAGGCATCTGTCAATCAAGGCTAGCAGTGAGCAGTGTAGCTCCTGCATTGCCAGGAGGCTGAAAGAAAAGCCGGTGTGTCAGACAAAAGGTAAAAACAGGCCCAGTTCACATCAGGCTCACTGCACTTTCATTTATATTTTTTACTTGATCATGCATAAGCATCCATGTATTTTATAGATCAAAATGTCAAACATTCAGTAGAAGAAAGTCTTTTAAAATAATCCTTAGACACATTTTATATCTGCTCCTGAAGCAATGATTGAATAGTTCTAGTCAAAAAACACAATAAACATGCAGACTAGCTTAGATTTATATAGTCTGCATGGCCCATTGGTCCTATAACAAGATACTGCTCCAGTCTGGATACCAGCACAACTGTGCAATTTGGGTCTCATTTTTTAAAACTGTCTTACAGAGAAACATTTACAATTATTCTGTGGAATAAAAGTTAATACGTGCAAAAGAAAAGTTTTAATGTTTGCAGACAACTTTAAACAGCCAGATGTACTGTAGTATAAGCCATTGATCAAGCCCCCAAACTTCAGGTCTAAATAGCAAAGAAAACAAATCTGAAGCCGTTGCAATATTTAACATATTCTGATCAGATTTACATAACAAAAAGATTGTCTGTAATAACCACAAATGTCCAGGGCCTATTAAGTAGGAAAATGTCCTTCCTATTAGTTTTTAGTAGACGACACAACCTTACATTTTTAACCTCTAGACTAGTGATAAGCAAACATGTTTGTAAATGTTCGTATGTTCGCACAAACATGACACTAATTGTTCGTGTTCACAAACAATTTGTTTAATGATCGGAATGGTTAGAATGATCATTTTCGAACATTTTCCAAATTCCGAACATAAGCAACTGCGTAATTTACACTTGCCCCTGATAATCTGTACACATGTGCGTAGACCGAAATGTACGCTTATATTGTAAGTTCGTTATTTGTTCATGAATGTTTAATGAACACAAACCGATCACAATATTTTTTTCTATGTTCGTGTTCAGGATCCGAACCGAACATCAGGATGTTCACTCATTACTACTCTAGACAAGCTCTGCTGCATTGGTATGGCCCATGCAGGAGTCCTCAGAGGACAGGTGTCATACTACTGTGGAACACTGGTCTCATGGACTCTGCCACTGTGTTTTCTTAACCCCTTTAGAACTGGGCATAAAGTTACCTTAAAGCGACTCTGTACCCACAATCTGACCCCCCAAACCACTTGTACCTTTGGATAGATGCTTTTAATCCAAGATCTGATCTGTGGTCCGTTCGGCAGGTGATGCAGTTATTGTCCTAAAAAAATACTTTTAAATTTGAAGTCCGTGCCAAATGGGAGTATCTGTGCCCTAACTTTGCACCACCTCTCATCCCTCCTCCCCACCCTCTTCATCATTAGGAATGCCACTGAAACATTTTTTCCATGTTGAACATTGCACAGGTCCTTTATGATCCAGCCCATGTGCCGGGCTGATACAGGTGGGTAATAGGAGGCAATCTACCTGGAGCATTCCTAATGATGAGGGTGGGGAGGAGGGATGGAGAGGTTGTGCAGACCTGGGCACTGATACTCCCATTTGGCACGGGCTTCAAGTTTAAAAGTATTTTTTTAGGACAATAACTGCATCACCTGCAAAATGGACCCCAGGACAGATCTTGGATTAAAAGCAGCTATCCGAAGGTACAAGTGGTTTTAGGGGGTCATATTGTGGGCACAAAGTCACTTTAAGGACCGGGCCAATTTTCAGTTTTGCATTTTCGTGTTTGCCTCCTCGCCTGTGGCAGACTCTATCAGAAGAGTGAAGACCTGACTGCACGGAGAAAGGTAAGAGACCACCAGCAGTCAGGCCATGCAATCGGTAAGTGACAGATGATGCCTCTGTCACTTACACTTAACCATTAGGCACCCCTGGATGTACCTGTATGTCCAGGGCCGCCCACATGCTCTGAACAGCCGCGGTCCCGGGTACCGCATGTAGCATGTATTACTATGCAGCACAGATCGTAATGAGAGATCATTGTACTTATACTAGAAGTCCCCCTGGGGTGCTTCTAGTATAAGTGTAAAAGTAAAAAATTAATAGAAAGCCCCCTACCCTAATAATAGTTTGAATCACCCCCCTTTTATAAATAAATAAAAATAAATAAATAAACATGTTTGGTGTCACCGCGTGCGTAATCGCCAGAACTATTAATTAATCACATTACTGATTTTTCACGGTAAACGGCGCAAGTGCAAAAAAATCCCAAAGTGCAAAATTGTGCATTTTTGGTCGCATCAAATCCAGAAAAATTGTAACAAAAAGTTGCATATGCGCAATCAAGGTACTGGTAGAAAGAACACATCATGGCGCAAAAAATGACACCTCGCACAGCCCCATAGACCAAAGGATAAAAGCGCTAAAAGCATGGAAATAGGGCGATTTTAAGGAACATATATTTGTTAACAATGGTTTGAATTTTTTAAAAGCCATCACATAATATAAAAGTTATACATGTTACATATCTTTGTAATCGTAATGACTTGAGGAACACATATAACAATACAGTTTTACCCCAGGGTAAAAAAAAAATACCCTTCAAATAAAAGAAATGCGTTGTTTTTTTCAATTTCACCACACATTGAATTTTTTCCTGCCCACTGTGGTTCCGTTCACCCAGGCTCACCAAATGGGTGGGCCCGAGATCCCTGGGCCTGACATTGTTGGTAAGACACGGGGGCAGGTTGAACTGCAGTTGAAGCAGCGGATGGTTGCAAGCTGGTGGAGGCAGAACTTGTGCAGAACTGGCCCCGTAAGGCACCAGGGAGGCGACAGTGGCAAGAATGGGCCAACTTCCTGTTGACCCAATGGGCAGTAACAGACATGTACTGCCCTTGCCCATAATCAAAGGACCAGACATCCTGGTCTATTCTGTGATTTTATTTGTTATTGTTATTTTAACCCGATTAAAATAACCCGAACTTTCTTAAAGTACGGTTCGGTGACGAATCTAACTTTTTGCAAAGTTCGTAACAAATCTGGTTTGTTACGGTTCCGTTCACCCATCTCTAGTAATAATATTTGCCTCTTGTATTAGTGTTATTTAGTAGCTATGACAACTATTCAGAGGTATATTATATTATCATGTATAATAATATGAAAATTATATATGTGTATTATAATTTTTCATATAGGGACAGTGCTCCTAACAGTGCTCCCGGCTAAAGATTATGCTGACTAACAGTGCAGGACCGACGCTGAAGACAAAGGTAAGACACATAACTTTCTCATCATTGTCCCAGGCGCTATAGGGGGCTATTCGAAGGTTACATTTGTCTAACCTGCTGATAGTTCCCCTTTAACATGCTCTAGTAAAATCTACTACCACAATTGCAGATGGAGAAAAATTTAGAAGACTTCTATTTCTGGCAAGATGGAATCCCTCAGTATGCTTTAGTTGTGCATAATTTTCTTCACCCAAAAAAAAAAAAGGTGCATAGGTTAACCCCTAGACGACCCAGGACGTAGAGTTACGTCATGGAAGTCTGTCACCAGACGACCCTGGACGTAACTGTACGTCCTGGGTGGTTCTCCCGCTATGAAGCACGCTCCGGAGCGGAGCGCGCTTCATAGCAGGTGGGGGCCGGCTGCAATCAGCAGCCGGGACCTCACCGGTAATGACACGCTGCAGCGATCGTGCTGCCGCGTGTCATTAACCCCTTAAACTTCGCGATCGCGGCGTTTAAGTGTAAGTGACAGGGGGAGTCCCCTGTCATTTACCGATCGGGAGCCCCGCAGTGTGACTGCAGGGGTCCCGATCGTTGAAATGGACCGCCGGAGGTCTCTCACCTGCCTCCGTGCGGTCCGATCGTCGATCTGCTGCACTAAGCCTGCACAGGCAGGCTCAATGAGCAGATCGCCGATAACACTGATCAATGCTATGCCTATGGCATAGCAATGATCAGTGTAAAAATCAAACTAGTGTATGTAAAAGTCCCCCAAAGGGACTTCAAATGTATAAAAAAAAAAAGTTCAAAACACTATTACACTACCCCAAAACCCCTCCCCCAATGAAAGTTGAAATCACCCCCCTATCCCATTATATAAATAAAACATATAAAAATAAATAAATAGATAAACATATAATATACCGTAGCGTGCATAATTGTCCGATCTATTAAAATATAACAAGCGTCATTGTGATCGGTGAACGGCGTACACGAAAAGAGGTAAAAAAGTGCGTGGATTACCGATTTTATGTTACATTATATATAAAAAAAAATCAATACAAAGTGATCAAAACGTCCGATCTTCACAAATATGGTATTAATAAAAACTAGAGATCATGGCGGAAAAAATGACACCCCATACATCCCTGTAGGTGTAAAAATAAAACTGTTATAAGTGTCACAATAGGCCCATTTTATTAATATTTAATTGCCAAAAAAAGGATTTCATAAAAAAATATATATATAACATTAGAGAATCTGTGTAACCTGCATATGGTTGTGTTCAGACTGACCTATAGAGTAATAGTATCATGTCGCTTTTACCATATAGTTCATTACGTAGACACAGAAACCCCCCAAACGTTACCATATTCCATTCTTTTTTACCATTTCACCAATTTATATCTTCATAAATAATATATTTGGAATTCCATCATACATGTTATGGTAAAATGAATGACGCCATTACAAAGTACAACTATTCCTGTAAAAAATAAGCACTTACATGGCTTGTAGATAGAAAACTGAGAGTGCTAGAGCTGTTAGAAGGGGAGGAGGGAAAAACGAAAACACTAAGATCAAAATTTGCGCGGTCCACTGGGTCATTTTGGGCCTGGTCCTCAAAGGGTTAGCAGGCCCAACTGAATAGCAACCACAATCACCAGACTTTACCCAATAGACTGTTTCTCTTGAGAAGTTATTACGGATTAAAGTTATTTAAATGATTATTCATTTATTCTCAATTCATCTAGTTATAAGGCGACATATCTATGTTACCTTCTTTAAGTCATGGAAGCAATTATGTTGCATCAAAAAGAATTTTTCATTGCAGTTTGTAGTAAAATAATAATAATACGTCTATACCGAGTCATCTGCCTCTAGAGAATACCTTTGTGTTTTTCTTTATTGTCATGGAACTAAGAAAGTGACAGTTTATTGTAAAGAAATTAAGTGTTCAAACAAGATAAATGCAGTTTTGACAGTTTGAGTTGCCACTTAAGTCTATTATTAGGCACATTTAGATTTGGCAACAAACAACAATTGAATGCATTGTTCTTTCCTGGGTTGATGTCTTTGACTTAATCTTACGTCATAATTATTTTACCTTTGACGCCGCCCTTGCACAATTTTTTTTATCTGGAACTGCGTTCCCATCCAAACCATATACAGTACAACCTTCCATGGTTTTCGTTCACTGCTTACTAGGAAGGGTAACCCATTGGGCCAGTTTCAATGAGTACAACACTTATTGGACTGATAGGGAGTACTTTTGACATCATGTGATCTCAAAGAGTGCTTTAGAGCATATTAATATCCATGTCATCTCCAGGAAGGTAAGAGATTCAGACCCTTCCAAGGACTCTCTCATCTCCTATTTTTCTAGCTGATGACATTCCTGGGTTACAAGGTTTTACAAAAGCCGGTCTATATCCAAGATGGAAAACTACATTTGCCAGCATGCATTGCACCTCAGAACTAACTGCCAAGTATCTGCCCATTGCTGGCTCAATCTGCTTCTGTTTTACACTGTAAACAAAATATCTATCTATACATCTTCATGGATAGAATAGAAGGAGAGAGATGAAGCAACTTTGGTTCCTTTCCCCATACTGCTTAGGAAGCTGTCACTGTTCTGTTGTTTTCCATCCGCTTGGCCAGGTGCTTATTGATTGGTGGGATGTCCATGGTGGGCAGGGTTACAGATTAGATGTTACAGCTTGCCTGGCAACAGAAGAGACAGAGATCATGTGACTTTGGTCTCAGAAGGGAGGGGGAGGACAGAGGAGTGTAGACAAAGTGGACCGGGAAGTGAAGATTTTCTGCAGCTTTAGGCTGGGTTCACACTATGTATATTTCAGGCTGTATTTGGTCCTCATGTCAGGTCCTCATAGCAACCAAAACCAGGAGTGGATTGAAAACACAGAAAGGCTCTGTTCACATAATGTTGTAATTGAGTGGATGGCCGCCATATAACGGTAAATAACTTCCATTATTTCAATATAACAGCCGTTGTTTTAAAATAACAGCACATATTTGCCATTAAATGACGGCCATCCACTCAATTACAACATTATGTGAACAGATCCTTTCTGTGTTTTCAATCCACTCCTTGTTTTGGTTGCTATACAGCCTCAAACATACAGCCTCAAATATACGTAGTGTGAACATAGCCTAGGAGTGTAAGTCAGGATGTGCTTAAATTACGTACCCCTTTAGGACCACTAGAGAGCTTCAGAAACTGATGCAGAAAAATGTGTCCAATATTTCCTTTCACGCTGTCATATACAGTATATATACATAAGCAGCTTATCCTGAAAAGCCTTCTTAAACAATGGTATGCTTTAAATAGGTCCCATGTGACTATCTACATTAGGGGGGTTGCTCAGATGAGGCTTTCTACTATAGGGGGACTGCACAGAGGGTGCTACCTACTATAGAGGGACTGCACAGAGGGGGCCACCTACTATAGGGATGCTAAATAGGCGAGGCTATGTACTGTTAGGGGGGGTGAGCAGAGAGCCTAATACTATATGAGCACTGCAAAGGGGGGCCTAATTCTCTAAGTGGGCTGCACAAAGGGGACTAATATTTTATGGGGTATAAAGGGGGCATAGGGGGCAGTATTGGCCCTCTTTGTAAATTTAAGGATCAAAATTTTGAATTATACCAAGCTCTGTTAGAGAAATTACCACAGAGGAGGATAATATCGTACTACGGATGAATCTGGAGAAACTGATGGCTTGGACACAGAAACTGCAAATGAAGTTTAGTGTGGATTAAAGGGGTGTGCGGCGGTAAGCAATTATTCACTAAATAACACACATTACAAAGTTATACATCTTTGTAATGTATGTTATATTAGTGAATGGCCCCCTTCCCTGTGTTCCCCCCCACCCACGCTAGACCCGGAAGTGTAGTGCTCTATAATCACCTTATTCGTGTCGACCCCTGTCCGCCATCTTGTAACAATGATGACACTTTCGGGCGGGCGGCCGGCCCGCTCCGACCGTCCCTCGTGCCAGCCGCCCTCTGCTACGTCATCAGCTGCTCAGCCGCGATTGGCTGAGCAGCAAATAACAATTGGCTGAGCAGCAAATAACAATTTGGTACTACTGAAATAAATAAAGCAAAACTACTAGCTATATTGTCACAGGATAATGACAAGAAAGAGTGCTTTTACATGCTGCAGCCGTGTACGCCAACAAACGAGGGCCAATTAGCGAGATTACTACTTGCAGTATAAGGCATGCTTTATTGCGGGGCCAGGCTGCACAAACAATCGCTATATCATTTGTGGGGCCATCAACATGCATTGTTATTGACCGCACATCTCCTGTTTACAATGAGATGTGCGGCCAATAACTATGATTCATTAGATTCTTAGTGGTATATTGTCTCAAAAAAGTATAATCTTATGATAATTGATAAGTGAACATTCATAACGTTTCGGATCGTCCAAACCCAAATGCTTTGCATTTCACTCAAGCTGCCTGGAGAATTTTGTCACAACCCTAGGTGTAATGGGTAGAGCTGGCTCGATAAGGGGGTTCTGCTGGGTCACCAAGGAGTGCTGATGTACTCTCTCCAAGGAGCAAAGTCTAAGGAGTCCCAATTTTTCACCAGAGCCTGCAGGATGGCTTCGTTGTGGGAAACTCCCAGGTTACTACCCTTAGAGAAGGTCCCACAGTGACTGCCAACTGAAGGAAATGAAGGGATACTGGAGCCAGGGACCAGATGTACTACTGGTGCTGCCAAACTTTGTGTAGAAAACAACCGGAGTGGAGCTGAGCAGAAAGCCAGTCTCAAGGTGATGGCAGTAAATACCCTCAGGTGATAAATCTAGAATTTGCTAGAATTTGTGTGCTGTCCCTTTAAATATAGGAGAACAAGCAGATGTCTGCCACAGGTAGAACCGAATGCTAAGGCTGGAAAGAAGCTGGAAGATAGACAGATGCCCGGCACATAGTATGACCCGCAGCAGGTATAGGATAACTAGCATGACTGTACCGGACAACAGGCCGCAGCCTTACACAAAGGAGTCCTGGGAAAAAATGGATGAAGCCAGTCAAATGTAGAGCATTCAGGTTCAGACAAATCCATATATTTGGCAAGTTCTCTCATTACTAGTTATAATATTACTGTAGGTTGGGGACCCATTAGACCCTATTACGGTACCCCTGAGTTGCACATGATCATCACTGTACATCTGGAACTAAAAATAGGCCTTTAATTGTATTTCTCAATATTATCTTAAATTATAGCCGTTGAATCTTTTACACTGGCCAAACAGAGGATGCTTTGTTCACTCAGAATACAATTATCTCATAAAATAATAATATAAATTGTGTTATGTTCTGTACATATGGATAACATATATGGGTCTAATCAACTACTGGATAGCCAGCCCTATTGCCAACAGCAAACAGTTTTACTGTGAAGTTGGGGTTAGAATTCCTCTGTGGTTTATTTATACTGTAAGCAGCAGCCTTTGTCTTTATCTTTCAAGGAAAATGATATTTTCAGAGAATTTTTAACAGTTCCAGTACTAATTGCAAACATATTGGCAATGTGGAATAGTATTACAGCTCGGAAGTGTGTTAATTAAACTGTGATCGCATTGATTAGTAATTACTCTCAGGTGTTTTCATTCAGTCATACTATAGGCACAGTTTTCCTAAATAAAATATTACCTTGGAAGAGAGCACTAGTAAATGCAATAAATCCGAACTTCACTGCTAGAAGTTTTGTACACATTTAGGAAAGTTTCGCTATATTCGGATTTTCTCCAATCAGTTTAATACATCTGCTAAGGAAATTAGCTTGAGGGAAAAAAATATTTGTTCATTCCAATGCTTATACCAGCTGTAAATGGCTATTTAAATTACATGCAAATAGGCATCCACTGACAGCATATGCTTCACATGTATAACCCACTACACGTGTTTGAAAATAAATTACTATTTACAAGTTCCGATGTTCGAAAATCTATTTTTGTATTTTAAGAAATTAAAAAATGGTACCTTAATTTTTTTAAATAATAAAATTAAAGTTACTATTGATATTTTTGTTTAGTTAGTTAGTAACTTAAAAAAATAATACTCTTTTGTGCTGGTAAATTGAAATACGTTCTATATATATCTATAAATCTATATCTATATCTGCCAAATGTTAAAAGAGTTTTCTCATCATAAAAATCAATACTGATTTGTTGGGGTCAAAGACAACTTGTCTACCACTAAGTGGGAGGAAAAGAAAAGAGCTCCCTTCTGTTTGTATCTGTGAATTAGGAGGCGGAGCTTCCTGATCCATCTCCAGCTTGAGCCCCAGTGTAATGCTATTCTATGGAGCAAGACTGGAGATGGGTGTCATCTAAGGGGTTAAAGAATTAAATAATGTACTACCCCCCTCCCGATTCTTCCAAGATCCCTCTGTGTATCCATATAGTGGTAAGGCCAAACTGTGCCTCCATATAGTAGTTAGGCCATCTGTCACCATATAGTAGTTAGATCTTTCTGTGCTTTACATATAGCAGTTATACCTTTCTGTGCCCCATCACTTTGTTCCCCCATATAGTTATAATGCCCCTCTGTCTCCATGAGACCATAATAGATATGAGATATCTTTTACCAGAGATTTGAACACTAGAAAAATCTCAAATTTCCCAGTGGGACTTATAATTCCCTTTTTGGGCACAGTGCTGCCATTTAATAAAATCAATGGCACTAGATCTTTCTATCCCTCTCTGGATCCAGACCGGACCACAGAAACAGCATCCTGTTCTCCAGCAATTCCTCCAGTTTCCAGACCTCTCTTGGAGTACATGCAGTGATAATAAAACTCTCAGTTGGCTTCCTGTTAGGTAAACAGGCACAAACAAGCTGGAGAGGTCTCCTTCTCCATAGGAGATTCTGTGGGTATTACCTGATAGTTTGCTCACTGAGCCACACTGGGCTTGGATTTCCCCATTACAGACAGGGGGTTGTCATCTTTCTTCAGGAGTGCCTCCAGAAATCAAGATCTTGAGTAGAGATGATCAAACATCTGGAAGTCTTAGGTTTGATTGAACTTTAACATTTTTGAATGTGCAGCATTTTATTCTCGATGCCTTTCTAATCCTTGGGAAAGGAGGATACAGCCTGAGTACCGCCTGGAATTTGGGGATACAGCCTATTACCTAGGTACTCTGTCTGTCTCCTCCTTCCCCACGGACAGGGAAGGCATCGGGAATCAAATGCTGCACGTTCGAAAATGTTCGAGTTCGATCGAACCTAAGATTTCTCAATATTCGATCATCTGTAATCTTGGGTGCCTCTACATCACCAAATTTAAGGTTGCTTACAGAGCTTCTTCAAGCCTGGCATGCCCCCCTGCATAAAGAAGGCTGTTAAGATCTGTGCCAGAGCACCAGTGAACCTCCAGCAATCGGGCCCCTGGACGACTCTCCAAGTCCAGCCCTAGGCAGCAAAGACAGCTTGTCTGCCATAATCCATTCACCTCAAGTGGGAAAACACCATGTAAAGAGGCTGGGGAGGAAATTGAGTTGCCCAAGAGACGACAGGGGCTCTGGACAGAGAGTCTGGCTGGAGATAGCTCCTTAGGTAAAGCCATAAGAAGGAACATGCTTGTGCTTAAGAGTTATTGGTAATAAACCAGGGCATTCGTTGGACTGTATCAAACAGGTTACAGTTTGGAGAGTTTACATCCCTTGCACATGACTGTAACAATGATATAACATTATCATTGGGACAAGATCCATTTTAATAGCAATGTTCTAAAGGGAAATTTACATCCAACTTTGGTATCTAAAAAATTATCTATTGAGGCCCAGCATCTGAGTCTACAAAAAAATTAAATAAACCAACCAACCAACCAACCAATATATTGATATTCCACTCTTGAACTCTTGCACTCTTCCACTCTTGAACCACCTCTGTTAGAGGTGATACCATAATACTGCATGTCTATCTTTCTTACTGTTATCCTGAAGTGTTGATCCAGAAAAAAGTAAAAAGTCCTTTTTTAAGTGTGGCAAATGTATTAACCCTTTAAGGACTTTTGCTTTATTTTTTTTCCTCCTCATATTTACTGCTTACATTTTTTCACCCACAAATCCACATGATCCCTTATTTTTTAGACCACTAATTGCACTTTGTGATTACAGATGTAGTTTTTCCATAAAATATGCTGGAAAGAAATTATTTGCCGGGTGAAATTGGAAAAAAAATAAAATTTTTATTTTTGGGGGTTTCATGTTTACGCTGTTTGCCCTATGGTAAAACTGACACTTTATCTAAATCCTTCAAGTCAGTACAATTACAACGATATGTAACTTTTATAACTTTTTTTTTTTTTTTTTTTTTTACAGCTTTTACAAAATATTAAAACCTTTTAAAAAAAACAAACTAAATGTTCCTCAAATGTCCATGGCAAAAATGTCCTTTATTCAATGCATTGTGTGCATTGGACATCCGTCTTCCCAGTGACTTCAATGCATTGCCATTGCAGTCAGTTAAATTGCGGCAAAAACCGGCGTTATTTTAAATATCAAAATTGGCCGCCTGTACGTCATGTGTCCTCAAGGTTGTTTTTTTTAAACCCCTGAATAAATGTGTCAATACATGTATACAGATATGTTATTCTGATGACTGTTTTTGAATGGACATATTACCTTTAACTTTTACTGAACATAGACATCAATATTAATTCCTGTTTTAGCTTTTTATTAAAATTGTGAAAATGGATCATTTGGATACAAACATTGGATAGCAAGGAATGTTTTCTTTCTCTTTTAATTCATATTGCCATGAAGCATACATACCTGAAAGAGCTATTGCTACTGAGAAGGATATCAGATTTGTAAAGGTCAGATTGACATATATGTCAGTGAACAGACAGATTGTAAAAGCCCTGGGGAATATAGAGCAAGAAAATCTGAGAAGCTATCTCGTTAGATTAAATTAATGTATTTAAATGATGTAATTTAAATATATGGCCAGCTTGATAGCTTGGGAACAAATGTAATAAAGTGTTATTAAAGATTTTAAGCTGTATCTTGAGTTGAATGACTAGAGAGTGCTTAAAAGATTAAAAGTGGATAGTGTCCATAATGATATTTAATTTGAAATTAAAAATATTTTTTCCTAATAGTGAAAATTCTGCTAAAGTCTTAATAGCTAAAAATGCCAAAAAGAAAGAAAAGTCTAGATAGGAGTCAAATTCTGTTCCCTTAATGTCCAGTGTTCATAACTGAGATATCAATCAATTGGATACCAGGCACGGCAGTTTAAAAAAGTAATACAATTTATTTTGGTTTCACCTTTAAAAAAGAAAAGTAGAATGTAGACAGAGTGCAATCCCTTAAAGTGTACTTTCAAAATCTAAATCAACAGTAAATGTGAAATAAAGCAAGTTTCCAATTTACATTCATTATTGTTGTTGTTATCATGCTGTAAAACAAAGCTAAACTTACCAGAAATCCAGGTCCAGTCTCCTGAAGGCAGATTTTCTAACTTGTGTTGGTTGAAAAAAAAAAAGAGAGTAAACACAGGAATTCTGGTCAGTACAGAGAGTCACGGCTCAATGTGTCCATCAATCACATGACTGCCTTCTCTCTGGGAGCGATCTGATGACCTGGGAAACACTGGACTTCCTGTTTTCTGACTCATTGAGAAAAAAAGAGTCAGAAAAGAGGAAGTGCCATGTTTTTTATGATAATTACAAAAATAATAATAATTGTAAATTGCAAATTTGCTTTATATCACATCTACTGTTGATTTAGATTTTAAAAGTTATAACGACAGGTACACTTTAAGGCTGTCTTAACAAATTCTTTTTTTTTGTGGTTTTAACATGCTCTTTTTGATTGAACTGTAGCAAAACCATTGGTGAATACCTGTCAATAAAAGATGGCTAAGTTATATTTTTAGGCCAGTTTCAAACATACTGCATTGCAAAGGGATTTCACGTTGTGAGTTCCTATGAATCTACATTCTCACAGCAGATTTTTATTCCGCTGTGAGAATGTAGCCCCTGGCCATTTAACCCACAGCTTCCTGGCTAATACATTACCTGTGCGCAATACTGTCTGCTTCTCCGGCTCCCTGATGTCCTGCTCAGCCAATCAGTGCACTCCCCCACCCCAGTGAATGTGTTAGGAACCGGACAGCAGGACAAGACAAGACAGTGAGCCCTAAGCTAAGCCCCGCCCACTGTCCTCTACCTACTTGCCACAATCCGCCCTAAAATGGAGGCGAGCAACTGGGCGGCAGTCCCTGCACTGGCTAGGTGGGACACAAAGACAAGACAGACAGACAAAACACAATGAAGAATGGTCAGCAATCCGGGTCACAACAGTCTGGCAGCAAAGGTACAAAATCAGGATCCAAAAGAGTAGTCGAATAACAGGCAATATGGTCAGGGGCAGGCAGCAAGCAAGGGTAGTCAGAAAACAAGGCAAGGGACAGAAAACCAGAGGTAACGCAGATAGATGCAGGCAGAGCTGAAATGCAGGACAGGGAAGCTATACTGAATAACCAGCAATGAACTGGGATACTGAGAATGACTTATAGTGAACCAGAGCCCGGTCCAGAATCCCATTGGAGCAGCCTCCTGACTGCAGAGCATACACAACTGATAACAAGGAAACTGACTGGCTATAAAATCCCTCAATCACAGAAACCAGAGCAAGAAAGCTTAACTCTGAACCTGCCAGAGAGCTACACAGGTGGATACGGGTGTGGTGGAAGCCTGCTAATCACCACCCAGCAAGGGCTGGAATAAGACAGTGTTCAGACCAGGTTCAGACATAAATGAAATACAAACATAAAAGTGCAGAATCATGGCCAAAAGCGCAGTCTCAGTCGTATCTTACGAACTGAGGACTGCGCCAAGGTTCCAACAGGAACATTCATGACAGAAGGATTGGCTGAACAGGACGGCAGTAACCCTGGAGCCAAAGAAGCAGCAAGAAGCATGGGCAGGTAATGTATTTGCTTTATAGCCTGGCAGCTGCTGAGTTAAGTAGGCCATGGCTAATAGTACAGAATACAGCTGTGGATTCCGCTGTGAGACTCGCAGTGTGAAATTAGCAGCAATACTGTCAGGGCCGGGACAAAGGGTAGGCAGGGGTAGGCGATGGCCTAGGGCGCCATCCGGTGGTGAATTACAGTGGGCGCTATTCTATCCACCACATAGGGGCCTCCAAAAGACTGAACCCGGTAGCAGGGTTTGTGGTAGAAAAGCAAACAGTAGAGGATGCACAACATCATTTTTTTTTTGGCGGGGGGGGGGGGGGGGGGGGAGCATTTGCCTTGTCCTGGCCCTGTACATGTGAAACTGGCCTTATACTGCATTTGTTTATGGAATTTTATCTCTCAAACTAATACACAGTTGCACACTTAAAGTGTCACTGTCGTGTAAATTTTTATTTTTTTTATTTTTTGCAGAAATTAATAGTACAGACGATTTTAAGAAACTTTGTAATTGGGTTTATTAGGCAAATATGCCATTATCTGCATTCAAAAAGCCTTTCCCCAGGTCCCCCCCCCCCTCTCTCTCATCCCCTGCTCATTATCAGGAAATATCGACTCTTTTACATCAGTCGGGCCCTGTCTGTTCTATGAAGAGGGAAGGGGGGAGGAGGAAGGAGAGAGATTAGTCGCCAGCAGAGAGCAGAAAACAAAGGATTACACAGCGTGGAACTGTGTGAAGGTGGTATTCAGAAGTCAGAGAGGTCAGTGCTGACTTCAGAGGAGATAGCCAGTGATGTAGCTGTAAATTAACTCTCTGTTGTCCTGTTTTGGTGCCTCATCTCCCTCCACTCCTCCCCTCTCTATAAGAGAACAATGAAGATGGGGGGAGAGCTTCAAACTGCTTTTTTATGATAAAAATGCATTTTTCGACTAATAAATCCAATTACAAAGTTTTTTTTTTAATCAACTGTACTATTGATTTCTGCAAAATAATTTAAATGACAGTGACACTTTAGGGCTGAAGGTACAAGGCGATACTTTCACATGTTACTAATGACTGGTACGCTTTAAAGGGGAACTCCAATAAAAAAAAAACATTTTTTGTTTTTTCAAATCAACTGGTACCAGAAAGTTATATAGATTTGTGAATTACTTCTATTTAAAAACCTTAAATCTTCCAGTACTTCACAGCTACTGAATGTCAGTGGTGTGTTTCTTTTAGTCTAAAGCAGTCCTGCCACCTCTGTTTATGTCATGAACTGTTCAGAGCAGTAGCAAAGCCCTAGTCCTGCTCTGAACAGTTTCTGACAAGGACAGAGGTGGCAGCAGAGAGCACTCTGTCAGACTGGAAACTGTACATCACTTCCTGTAGGACATACAGCAGCTGATAAGTACTGAAAGAATTGAGATTTTTTAAATAGAAGTAATTTATAAATCTATATAATGTTCTGGTACCTGTTGATTTGAAAAACAAATATATATTTTTTGCTGACAAGGACGCAGGGAGGGTTATCTGCCTTCCCACATTCTCACCTAATTATTCTCTTTTCATATTCCTTGTCTCTTTAACTCTGCCCTCTATCATGCCTCTCATCTCCGCCGAAAAAGTACAGCAATCAATGGGGTAATTCCCAGCAGTCAAAACACATGTATCTGTCAGGAATGTGCAGTGAGCCTGGTGTGAACTGGGCCTGTTTTTACCTTTTGTCTGACACACCCGTCTTCCTTTCAGCCTCCTGGCAATGCAGGAGTTACACTGCTCACTGATAGTCTTGATCACTGCAGCTGAGCAGTGTTTTTTGATTGACAGATGCCTCTGCGCTTGAGGATCAGAGCGCCAGTCCCATGGGGATCCGGACCGGGCTCTTGATCCTCATAAATGAAAGCATAGCCAATTATTCCTTGCTGGCAATTAGGTTTGATACCCTGATCCCAGCTCCCCCTATCTACTCCTGTGATCCCATTCCTAATCCCTCTGGTTGCTACTCGTTACCTGACCTCGATTGACCTTTTGACTATCCGTTTGCTTCCTGATTTTGTACTGCGTAGTTCGTTTGGTTCTGACCTGGCTTGTCGATCCTCCCTTATTGTGTTTGTCTATCTTGTTCAGTGTTTTTCACTTATTAGGTGTAAGTGGTTGTCCACGGCCGCCTAGGGACGACTGAGGCAAGTAGGTAGGGACAGTGGGTGGGTTCAGCTTCAGGGCCCACTGTCTAGACTTGTCTCATACCTCCCGTTCTGCCTCTGCTCTACTTGTCATATGGAAACTTATTTTACTTGTTAAATGCCAACTGGAGTAAGGTCAAAGGGTCAAAGGATCAAGAGGCGTGCCTGCAGCCCATAATCCAGGCTACCAATTCTAAGGGTAGAAAAAAGCAGAAGAAAGAAAAAAATAAAAGTAAACACATTCTTCCCTCTGAACCCCATCTCCTCTATGGTAAACTCTCCTCCACTTTCAAGGGGTTGATCAAGTTTTGGACTCTCATTTGCCATTACAAATTTCATCCCATAGCCTACATCAAAAAGTTCTGTCCTCCCCTCATCCTCAGTTTGGGAAGGATAAAAAAACAAAGATAAAAACTTATTTACAGTTTCACACCTAAAGCATTCTGCATTATTCAACATTTTTATTGTTTGCATATATTCTTCCTCTGATGGCATTTTATTTTCCTTCCACTTTCTAGCAACTGGCTTAGTTATAAATTCCAATTTCTCATTAAACCAATTCAACACAAAATCGCAAAAAGGCTTTATTGTTGTAATAAGCTGATAATTTCCCAACATACATCTCTGCATACATTAGGAGGAGTTTACTAATGTATGCACTAATGTATGCATTTTTTTTTTTCCGAAAAGAGAATGTGGGAAGAGGCATATTTCTAGCACTATTTTTGGTGCAAGCTGCACAACAAATTGAAAGGTATAAATTACTTCACATATTAGTAAATGACACAAAAAATACACCTTAAAATGTAAAATGTAATGGGCATGTCAACAGTCAGCAAAGTAAATTCTTCACATTGAGTTTAAAGTGACTGTACCACCAGGCCCAGGATAAAGCACTGGAGGCGGGCCGACCCACCCTTAGTGGGAGGAAACCCAAGCCCTTCTATGATAGGGTTCCATTGATTCTAATTGAGTCACGTCATGGAGGGGCTGGAGTTTCTTCCCACTAAGGGTGGGTCGGCCTGCCTCCAGTGCTTCAGCCTGGGCCTGGTGGTACAGTCACTTTAAGGATAAGTTAAAAAAGGATACCTATTCCTCTGTATGTACAGTGGATGTTGCCAAGAGGTTGCTAAACTTTTTTTTTCTTTGTAAGTTTAAGAACCTTTTTTATTTGTTTAAACTGTACTTTTTAGTAGTTTTTTTTATAAATTAATTTTTTTTTTCAGAATTAATAATTAAAAAAAAATTGTCACATTCCAAAAGTAAAAAAGAACCATTTTTCACAATAGCAGACAAGATAGCGCCCAAATCTAGAGCCACCCTACCACCACCGGTTTAGCATATATTAACATTATTACCCCATAACCTACCCCTACCTACCCCCCCTTACCCACCCCCATGCAGAGTGAAGGGAGAAAAGAGGAAAAAAAAAAAGAAAATAATAATAATAATAATTAGAAGAACAGATAAAAAAAAAAAGGAAGATTAATAAATTATAAATGACACACCTATCCATATAATTAACTAACATACACCAGGCCAGTTTACAAAGTTTTCCTACTTTCCCACTTACTCCAAATCCTGCAAAATCGAGCTAGCGCTCTACTCGATTGTCTTATTGCAAGGGATCTTTCATATTTATAGACTCGATCTACTAAAAATACTTACTCCTGAAATGAGGGCAGTACAGTTCCCATCCAATACCGAGAGATAATTACTTTGGCTAGCGCAGTAAGTTTGTTTATTATTCTGCCATCCGCAGAGTCATTGGGGTATGCCCCCATCAATATCGGGAATGTCTCATCATCAATAGATATTCCAAGAGTCTTAACAATAAAGTCTATTATTTTCCTCCAAAAAGCCTGGACAGATGGGCAGCTCCAAATTGAATGAAAAAAATCTGCTTGCTCCTGCTGACATTTTGGGCACCGAGAGTCATCCCTACATTTAGTCTGCGCCAGTCTCTGAGGGGACAGATATACTCTGTAAAGAATCTTTAACAAAATCAGCTGGTGAGAGGCACCAAAAGATAACGATTTTAAATAATTTTTCATTATCTCCCATTGGGCATCAGTTATATCTCCTATCCTGAGGGCCCATTTTTCCTTCATTTTTAAGAGATACGGATTGCTCCTCTCCCGAACCAGAAACCTGTAAATAATAGACAGAACTTTCCTCCCCCTAGGCAACTTTTCAAAATAAACAAAAAAAGGGTGTGATTCAACACGCCATTGACGCGAGCCTCCTGAACTTTTAAAAGCGTCTAAAAGTTGTAAGTACCAAAAATGCTGTGTGTCTCCCACCTTGTAAAATCTTTCACAGTCATCAAAGCTAATTATTTCTTGCCCCACTACCAATTGACTCGCATACTTCAGTCCCCAACTGATCCAAAACTGTGACTCTGGAATTTTTAGAAATTCACTAAATGCAACATTACCCCATAGTGATGAAAATTTAAAGTTTCCCGTACAGTTACAAATCTTTTTCAAGTGCTTCCAAATTTTACAATATTTACTAACCTGTGCTAAAATTTTAGATCCTCCGAACCCTGCATCTACACAAACCATAACATTATCATATCTCCAGTGACTGTGCTCCATTATAAATTTTAGAACTGGAGAATTCTCACCCTTGTGCAAATCTTGTGTTCCTATAGCTAAATAATATATAAAAAAATCTGGTAGTCCACACCCGCCTTCTTCCAATGGAGGAGTCCAGCTTCTATACCTTAGTCTGGGCTTATGGCCACCCCATATAAAAAGATTCAAAGTTACCATCAGAAATCAGAAATATTGCCTTACATCATTTTCAGGAGCTATATAAGTCTGCTGACAAAAATGATGTTGGGAGGGTGAATGCATTGTTAGATGGCCTAGCTATGCCTAAAATGAATGCTGAAGATTTGGTTCGCTCTCTTAATAGTTTTCGGGGTCAATCCACGCCTGGTACAGATGGGCTTCCATTTGAAATATACAAAGAATTTCAGGATGTACTCCTCCCTAAACTGCTAGAGACTTTTAGGGACTCGTGTTTTGAAGGAGCTCTCCCCCGCTCTATGCGGGAGGCTTGTATAGTCCTTATAGGGAAGAAAAATAAAGATCTAACAAAAATTGATTCATACCGACCCATTTCTTTATTGAATACTGACTGTAAAATTCTGGCCAAAGTACTTGCCCAAAGACTTGCACAGGTGGCGCCAGAGGTGATTGGGGAGGAGCAGACAGGCTTTGTCCCGGGTAGGTTTATTCAGGATAATATCTCTAGAGTATTTGCAAACTTACAGTTGGATGAGGATGTCTCCCGCTCCATCCTGTCGCTTGATGCCACAAAGGCGTTTGACAAGGTGGAGTGGGGGTTCCTCAGGAGGGTACTGGAAAAGATGGAATTAGGAGCTAACTTTATTTCTTTGGTGAAGTTGCTGTATTCCCTCTCTCTGGTTAAGGTGTTGGTTAATAAAGAGGCCTCTGATTGGTTTTCCCCCTCGAGAGGTACGAGACAGGGCTGTCCCCTTTCCCCCCTTCTATTTGTTTTTTATATTGAACCTCTTGCATCTCTTATTAGGTCCTCCCCACAAGTGCTGGGGTTTGGGCTGAAAGGCCAAGAAGAAAAAATTTTGTTATATGCGGACGACATTTTCTTGTTCGTAAGGGGTGGCGAGGGGGCAGTCCGCAAAGTTATGGACCTGGTGCATAGTTTCGGGGAGGTGTCAGGATTAGAGGTAAATTGGAGCAAATCGGGTTTGCTCCCTCTCGAACCAGATGCCTCACTGGGTGGAGTGAAAATCTCGGTTATTCAGTCAGGGGGGTCACTGGAATATTTGGGTGTTCGTATCTCAAGTAAGGTTAATGACTTTGTGGAATTGAATTTAACCCCGTTACGTAAGAAGATTCAGAGTAAGATTAGTTTTTGGTCACGTTTGGCTCTCCCGATGGCCGATAGGATGGCCTTGATAAAAATGATTATTTTGACCCAGGTGCTGTACCTTCTATACGCAGCTCCCATTAGGATCTCTAAGACATGGTTTGATATAAATTCATTTTTAAATATAATTAATGTGCAATGCCTAAGTGTTTAGCTTCGTTTATACTGTACATTCAATCATCTCTAGTTCATGTTCACATAATCCATTTTATATGATTTAGATTTTTGTCTTTTAGTCAATTTGACACATGTAATTCTGTTTTTACATTAGGTTTTAGAATTGAGACATTTGCTTTTTAGTGATGCTTTACCATCCAAGGCTAAAATATAAGGTTGTTTGCTTCTTAGGTAACAGCTTGTCTCATGATCAAAGGATATATAGCATAGTGACAAACAAGTGAGGGATGATGTCTGGTTTTAAATTGTAAAACAACTAGTTGATAATGAGAAAAGTGTCTCACCTGAAAAACTAGAAGAGCTGCTATTTTTACCCAGACGCCCTATGACAGCACCCCTGGAGAGGACCTCCCACCGCAGGACAGGAAACCTGAGAAGATAAAAGTCTGACACTCCTTTCCACACCTCAGTTCAGGTTTCCTGTCCGGCGGATGGGAGGCCTCTGAAGAGTCCCATAAGGGATGAAGTTACCTTCTCCACGTCGGCTGCAGGACCCCCTTTAGCCTAATCCACTGAGGGTTTCCCTGAGGGCAGAAGTCTGTCCCAGGACAGCAGCCCTAAGTCAGGTCTGAAGCTCCCCTGGTCAGGGTGGGATGCCTCCCCTCCAGTCCCCGGTCCCTGTAGTTTCGGGGGGATGCCGGGTGCTGGGGCAGAGCGGGCCATGCCTGTCTCCCCGGTCTGAGCGTGGCGGGCTGCGGCGTGCGCTCCATCTTGCGTTCCAGGGCCTGGGGGTGCGTGTGCGCGGCCGCGTCAGAGCGCTGTGCGTCATGACGTAGGCTCCGCTGGATGTGACTGAGCCTGTGACGTCGGACGCCGCATCCGGAAGGGGAGCTCAGCGGTCCCGGCTTCCTCAAAAGGCCAGGGGAAGCGTCCTTCCCTGTCCATGCCTCCTATAGCGTCCAGGAGCGGAGGACTCAACCAGCCAGCACCACCTGTCTGGTGCATATTCCGGCCTTCAGCATGTCTGAATCTTCGGGCAGGAAAGGAAAAGGACGCCATGATCGCTCCTCCAGGTCTGACAAATCAGACAGATCGGATAGATCAGCTAAGGAGAAGCATGAAAAACCCAGCAGACCAGAAAGACCGGAAAAACAGCATGAGAGCCCGGTACCTGGGGTGATGGGATACATCTTGGTGAGCGTATGTATTTCCGTTTTTTGTGCTAATATAGCATTTTTTATGTGGTTTTGTTTTAGGTTTCTGATAAAGTTTCTAAAAAAGCCACTTCTAAATGCCACCATAAGGAGTGTGGAGAGTGTAGGGTTCCCCTACCTGATGACCACCCTAGATCCTTATGCCAGCCATGTATTGACAAATTGCTAGCTCAGGAAACATCATCTCTAGCTGACACCTTGAAACAGATTGTGAGAGATGAAGTCCAAGCATCCCTTAGAGGTTTTGGAGTGTTGGGGCCTACTACTTCAACCCCTGTTATGTCTGTTGCCTCTATTAATATTGAAGAGGATTGTCCATCAGAGGCTCCTATATGTGAAAAAAATTGTTGAAGACGGGGAAATTGAGTATATCCCGTCAGACAATGAGGAGGCGGGTCCATCTTCTAGAGTTCTTTTCCCCACTGAAGATATTGACCAGCTAATTAAAGCCATAAAAGCCTCTATGAATATTGAAGAGAAAAAGACCCCTTTATCTGCAGAAGATGCCTTGTATGAGGGGTTAACTCCTAAAAAGTCTCGTACCTTCTCACTCCATAAGAGTGTCAAAGCTTTAATCGACAAAGAATGGCAAAATCCCGATAGGAAGTTTTGTATCCCCAGATACTTCAAAAGGAAATATCCCTTTGAGGACTGTGACTCCAACACCTGGGATAAACCCCCGGTCATTGATGCACCAGTGGCAAAATTAGCAAAGAAAAATAGCCTACCCTTTGAGGATATCGGTACCTTGTCAGACCATATGGATAGGAAATCTGAATACTACAATAAGAGAACATAGGAAGCAGCTACGGGAATCCTGAGAACTAGCATAGCTTCCACCTGTGTAGCAAGATCTCTAAGGGTATGGCTCGCTAAATTAAAGTCTCAAATAGCTGATGAGCCTGCATGTGAAAAGGTCCTAGCAGATATCCCTGTTTTAGCCAAAGCTGCTGATTTTCTTTCAGATGCCTCCGCGGACAGTATTAAGTTAGCAGCAAAAGCGGCCGCACTTTCCAACTCCGCCAGAAGAGCATTATGGCTCAAGACGTGGAAAGGGGATATCACGGCAAGAGGAAAACTTTGCGGTATTCCTTGTGATGGCAGTCTCCTCTTCGGTCCCGTCTTGGATTCACTGTTAGAGAAAGCCTCTGATAGAAAAAAAGGGTTCCCTGCACAGCCTAGAGCACAGGAGACATTTAGGCAGAAAAAACAATATAAAAAGCCCTTTCGTAATACTCAGGACAATAAAAGATTTAGAGTGCCAGCTAAGGGGAAGGGATACATCTTTAACTCTAAAGATGACAAACCAAAATCTTCCCAACAATGACGTTCTCTGTCTCAGTTCACCCGGGCTTGGGAGAACATTTCCCCCTGCCCTTGGGTTCTAAGTTCAATTTCATTGGGACTTCTCCTGGAGTTCAGGAGTTTTCCCAGAGACAGATTTCTCCCCACCAGGAGATTAACAGTAAAACAGAAGATTATAGAAACAGAAATTCTCTCTTTAATACAAAAACAAGTATTAGTCCCAGTCCCCTTAGATCAGCAGAAGAGAGGATTCTACTCACCTCTATTCCTAGTCAAAAAACCAAATGGTTCATTCAGGGTGATCATAAATCTCAAGGGTCTGAACAAGTTTCTGCAATACAAGAGGTTTCGTATGGAAACCTTAAGATCTACAATAAACCTTCTGTTCCAGGACTGTGTGATGGCTTCCATAGATCTAGAAGACGCCTACTACCACGTACCTATTCACGCGTCTCATCAAAAATTTCTGAGGGTAGCGGTCTGGATAATAGACAAATGCAGTACAGAGCCCTTCCCTTTGGGTTCTCTCAAGCCCCGAGGGCATTTACAAAAATAATAGCGGATATGGCTTCCTTCATCAGGAAGCAGGACATAATATTTGTGCCATATCTAGACGACTTCCTCCTAGTGGCGAACTTGGAAGCACAGCTACATCACAACATCACACTAGTTTCCGAAATAATCCAAAGATTAGGATGGAACATAAATTTGAAAAAATCAAATTTGGTGCCCTCAAGGCAATGTGTTTTTCTTGGAAATCTGTTAGACTCTTCTCAACAAATGTCTCTTCTTCCCCTCACAAAGCAGGAACTGGTCAGACAGAGTCATGGACTTATTCCTTTCTCACACACCAACACTACGGGAAGCAATGTCGGTGCTAGGTCTCCTCACGTCATGTATACAATCAGTAAGGTGGGCTCAGTACAGGACAAGACTGCTGCAGATGGACATTCTAAAAAATTGGGACGGTTGCCAACAGTCACTCAACAAGAAGTTTCTCCTGAGTTCCACAGCAAGGGTAAGTCTGCAGTGGTGGCTAGTTCCTCAGAACCTAAGGGAGGGAGTATGTTGGAACCCCTCACAGATGATAAGAATCACAACAGATGCCAGCCCTTGGGGATGGGGGGCTCACACAGATCAAGCTTTTGTCCAAGGCAGGTGGCCTCAACATCTCAGGCATCAGACCTCAAACTACAAAGAGCTATATGCAGTATTCCAGGCCTTACAGGATCTCTCTCCTCTATTATCATTCAAAGATGTACAGATTTACTCAGACAACACCACAGCAGTGGCCTATATCAACAAACAGGGGGGCACTCGCAGCAAATCCCTCCTCCATCTCTCCCATCAGATCTTTCATTTTGCAGAGAACAACCTACTATCCTTATCGGCGATCCACCTAAAGGGAAAACTAAACCGTCAGGCGGACTTCCTCAGCAGGACCACAATCAGCCAGACAGAATGGTCCCTCAACCAGGATATATTCTACAAGGTAGTAAAAAGGTTCGGTTCTCCAACAATAGATTGGTTCGCCTCGAGGAAGAACAAGAAACTGAGGAGGTTCTGTTCTCTAGACCCAACAGAAAATCCAACAGCAATAGACGCATTTGCCCAAGATTGGAGCAGAGAGATGGGGTACGCCTTTCCCCCAATCAGCCTTATTCCCAGGGTGCTGAAGAAGATTGTCCAGGACAAAGCCAGAATGATCCTGATAGCCCCCTTCTGGCCAAAACGTCCCTGGTTCACGCTTCTAAGAACTCTGTCAATAGACCAGCCGTGGATTCTGCCAGAAATCCAAGACCTTTTGACGCAGGGGCCAATAGTTCATCCGATTTCACCACACTTGCACTTGACTGCATGGATGCTGAGAGGTTAATACTGAAAGGTAGGGGACTGTCAGATTCAGTAATCAACACCATGCTGGCCTCCCGGAAGGAAGTAACCTCCTCAATATACCTAAGAACATGGAGAGCATTTTTAAGATTTACACAGGGCAGACAGAATCCTTTGGGGGAACCAAACATCCCTCTTATCCTGGGGTTCCTTCAGGCAGGTCTAGAAAAAAACCTAAAGCCTAGCACCCTCAAAGTGCAGATCTCTGCTCTTAGTACATTTTTAAATGCAAAATTAGCTGACAACTTGCTAGTAAAGAGATTCATCACAGGGGCGGTAAGGTTAAATCCTCCTTCCAGATTAACGGTCCCACCATGGGACTTAAATCTAGTCTTGGAAGCCCTCACGAAACCTCCTTTTGAGCCTCTAGACTCATTGCCTCTAAATATTCTATCTCTCAAGCTCTCCTTTCTTCTCGCCATCACCACAGCTAGAAGGGTTAGTGAGATCCAGGCCCTCTCAGCCTTTCCTCCTCACACTCAGGTCCTAGATGATAGTGATTATGAAAACACTCCCCTCTTTCCTTCCTAAGGTAGTGTCGGAGTTTCACAAAAACCAGTCAATTGTCCTCCCTACCTTTTGTGACAACCCATCCAATGATAGGGAGAAAATCTTTCACAACCTAGATGTTAAAAGATGCCTCACAAAATACCTGCAGACCACAGAAAATTTCAGAAAATCAGAAAACCTGTTAGTACAGTTTTCAGGTGTTAACAAGGGTAAGACAGCCTCCAGACCTACAATTAGCCGCTGGATAAAACAAGCAATCACTCTAGCATACACTTCTCAGAGTAAAGAACCACCTTCTTACTTCTCAGCTCATTCCACTAGGGCTATGGCAGCTTCTTGGGCAGAAAAGGCTGATGCCTCCTTAGACCAGATTTGCAGGGCGGCTACTTGGTCTTCACCACATACCTTCCTACGCCATTACAGGCTTCAACTAAATCCTCTGTCTGATCTGTCCTTTGGTAGGAAAGTTCTTTCGGCAGTAGTCCCGCCCTTATTAAATTTCTAGTTTTTCCTCCAGGGGTGCTGTCATAGGGCGTCTGGGTAAAACCAGAATTACTTACGGTAATGATGTTTCCATAAGCCCATGACAGCACCCCTCTGGTATACCCCCCCATATTGTTATTATTATTATTATTTCTATGGTTATTATTAATATCCTTATCGTTTCATTGTTTATGTAAGACTACTCACTAAGTGAGAATTGTTGTTCCGCTGGAATACTCTTTTAGAACTGAGGTGTGGAGAGGAGTGTCAGACTTTTATCTTCTCAGGTTTCCTGTCCTGCGGTGGGAGGTCCTCTCCAGGGGTGCTGTCATGGGCTTATGGAAACATCTTTACCGTAAGTAATTCTGGTTTTTATACAAACTCAAAAACTTTCATTATTTTTTTCTTTTTACCATATTTTTCTATATATGATTTCAAATTTTTCATTCTTTTAGAATTCTTTAACATTTTTAGAAGTTTTGTTTATTTCAATTTATACTGTATCTCGGGTGCCATGTGTAGCCCGGGACCGCTATTATCGGGCGTGGTCCGATCGCTGCGCCCGCTAATTATACTCTTTAAATGCAGCTGTCAAAATTGACAGCTGCATTTAAAAGTATTACTGGCCCCCTTTCCCTGGTGTCTAGTGGGGAATCTCATTGCGGTGGGGAGATTCCTTCTGCTTACCGAGCCAGGGCTCAGCGTCGCTCCGACGCTGATTCCGGCTCGGCATTCTATTCTTCTGGTTTGCTGCAGACCAGAGTAATACAGCAATGATCTGATCGATCATTGCTGTATAAAGTATACTGCAGTGATTTCTATGGGAGATCACTGCAGTAATATTGAAAGTCCCCCAGGGGGACTAAAAGTTAAAGTGTACAGTAAAAAAAAAAGTGTTTTTATTAATAAAAAATATCCCCTCCCCTAATAAAAGTCTGAATCACCCCCCTTTTTCCCATTTTATAAATAAAAATAAATAAATAAACAAACATATTTGGGATCAACACCTGCGTTATCGCCCAAACTATTAAATTATCACATTCCTGATTTTGCACGGCAAATGGCGTAAGTGCAAAAATCCGTAAGTGCAATATTGTGCATTTTTTTGTCACATCAAATCCAGAAAAATTGTAATGACAAGTGATCAAAAAGTAGCATATACGCAAGTAAGGTACCAATAGAAAGAACAGATCATGGCGCAAAAAATGACACCTCACACAGCCCCATAGATTAAGGGTATAAACCCACACACCGTATACGCAGCAGATACGCAACAAATACGCAGCAGATTTGTTGGTACAGATTTGATGCTGTGTTCAGTTATTTAGATCTAATCTGCTGCGAGTTTTCTGCGAGTTTGCTGTGTATCGCAGCAGTAAATACGCTACATATACGGTGTGTGGGTTTATACCCTTAAGGACAAAAGTGTTGTAAGACTGGGAATAGAGCAATTCTAAACACATTTAGTTTTTTTTAAAGGTTTTAATTTTTTAAAAGCTGTCAGATGAAATAAAAGTTATACCAGTTACAGTTACCAGTTAATGTAATCGTATTGACTTGAGGAACATGCATAACATGTCAGTTTTACCATAGGGTGAATGGCGTAAACACAAAAATAACCAAAATGAAAACAAATTCTTTTTTTTTTTTTTTTCAATTTCACTGCACAAATTTTTTTTTCTGGTTTTACAGAATATTGTATGGAAAAATTAAGACTGCCATTGCAAAGTACAATTAGTGTCGCACAAAATAAGGGCTCATGTGTGTCTGTAGGTCAAAAAATGCAAGCGCTATGGCCTTTTGAACACAAGGAGGAAAAAGCGAAAATTTGCCCGGTCCTGAAGGGGTTAAAGATGTGGCCAATTTGGGTCTTTAAAGAGGGTGTACCACCAGGTACATTCTCTTGAATTTAACACACCGATTGAACGGCGCCGTCATGGGGAAGCCGGTGCCGCGGTCCATTTTTCGAACCTCAAATTAGTTCCTGTGTACGGCGCCATTCTATCCAGCGGTAGCGGGCCGTGCTGAAGCACTGGAGGTCAGCCGGCCCGCCCCCAGTGGGAGGGAATTCCCTCCCCTCTATGATGCGGCTCCATTGATTCTAATGTCATGAAATGTCATTTTTATTTCCACGATTTTGGTATCAGAAAATCGTATTTAAATAAAACAAACACTCCAAGATATATAATATATATTGTCTCCAGCATCTGCTTCTATCCCAAGAAAACACATTATCCTCTGATGTAACAAAAGGCTTAGCTGGATCTTATTTCTGAGCTCTAGCCCATTCCTCTAAGTGATTTGCCATCTCTGACCAGCTCCTCCAGCCTACATCACCATCTTCCTGAGCAGACAGGGAGTGAAAGAAGCAGGTGCTGCAACTTCATTGATGCAACAGAAACATAGAAGTTTGTCAGCTGAAAAGGACCACCTGTTCCATCTTGTCTGCTCTTTAGTATTTTTATTATTATTATTATTATTATTATTATTATTATTATTATTATCTTTGAATAGATACATGTTTATCCCAGACATGTTTAAATTCAGTTACTGTAGATTTACCTACCACATCTGCAGGACATTTGTTCCAAGCATCTTCTACTCTTTCAATTAAATGCTATGTTCACACAACGTCAAAATTACTGAAAAGGCGTCCGATTTTCATATATTAAAAAGCTTCAATTTTTGCTGCGATTTAACTGACTGCAATGGGAATGCATTGTGTTCCTTTGTTCTTGTGTTCATTTTTTTTTTTAATTCAAATTAAAAACACCCGCCACTTGAACCTTTATAAATGGCTACAACACCTCCTTATTTTCCCGCTCTATCTTTTCTGTATAAAATATACCATAGTATTGTAAAGTCTGGAATACAGTTCAATTTGTGAAGGAGCAATACATAGCTATGGTTTAAATATAGATGCACTTCAGGAATGTTTATGTTTATTTAGTGTCATCTTGTCATGTACATGCATATGTTTTTTGTTGATGTGCACATAATCAATTTTATATGATTATGTATATTTATTATTTCGATTTTACTTTGATCTGTTGCATGTAATTCTGCGCCTACATTAAATTTCAGACATTTGCTCTTTAGTTATGCTTTACTTTCCAAGGCTGAATAATAAGCTTGTTTGCTTCTTAGGTAAAAGCTTGTCTCATGATGTAGGACACGGAGGATAAATTGCACAGTGACAGATAAATGGGACAATGACTGCCTTGAAAGTCTTAAACAACTAGTTGATAATGAGAAAAGTAGCTCACCTCCAAAAATGTCAATGTCAGAATTGTAAGGGCTGTTATTTCTTGCACAAGCTCGAGAAATGTAGCAGTAGTTTTTTTTCCCGGGTTCTTACCATTTTTCCATTTTTCTTTTAAATGTTTGATGAGTTTAAACTGCTTTAACCATCTGTGCTGTTCAATGATAGGTTAGTGAGAAAGGAAAATAACCAGGACTAAGGTTCAGTTTGTGAGTCTGAAAACACCTATATTCCTAGAAGAATGAAAATAGTACCACTATAAACAGAGTAGTAGTATCAAATATAACACACATGTCACAATGCATTACCAAAGATATACTGGGTCCCAGTCTTCTGGCCTCCCACTTTACTCCAATGCCGTTTCGCACCGCGTAATGAGGGGGAGGACCAGAGGACTATATATACCTGCACCACTGCCGGAAGATTGGAAAAACCTGCTGATATTCCCCATAAGTTGATTACCTAAGCTGCACATCACCGTTCTGAAACCTGTCCAACTCCCCACATTTCCGAGTTAGGGCCAGTTCACCGCTGCGGAATCCCGCTGTCCTCAGTGTGCTGCTTTGAGCGAATGGGAGAGCGCGCGCTCTCCCATTCGGTCAAAGCTGCACATTGAGCGCGACGGGATTTCCAACGATCTTGCTCAGTGTGAACTGGCCCTAATAGCCCTTATGCAAATCATGTGCTTTAGAGCATTTGGGGCGTGTCCCACTTGCCCTGAGCACCACTGTGTCCCGCCCGGCCCGCTCCCTCCTGTGTCTTCCAGCCCGTCCCCTTCTGCATCTTCCAAGCCCCTCCTGTTTCGCCCAGCCGGCCAAGTTCACTGCCCCCCTGTACCGCCCACTATGCATATTAATATATGCATAGTGGCCTCATCAGCACGCAAGTGTCGGGAAGATACTCCGTCGGAGACAGGCATCTGCCCGCGCATGCGCAAATCGGCCTGTATTCAGTCGGCCGTCTAGTGAGCATCCTTCTTCCTGCTTCCCAGACGGCCGACCAAACAAGTGGGACACGCCCTAAATGCTCTAAAGCACATGATTTGCATAAGGGCAATTAGCTTATTACTCGGCAATACGAGGAAGTTGGACAAGTTTCAGAATGGTGATGTGCAGCTTAGGTAATCAGCTTATGGGGCATATCAGCAGGTTCTCTGGTCATCTTTAAGTTAAGGTATTCAGCTCTGTGAGGATTCTCCAAAACAGCTGAAATTTGTCTGCACTCTGTGTAGAGGGACTACCTCCCAGAGTATTTACACAATCTTGTACCCGGTGTGGAGGTGGCGTACAGACCTACTATATGCAGAGTGCTGCAATCCCCCGGCTGGGTGTGTTCTTCCGAAATCTCATTCTTCAGTAGCAGAACATGAAGTGAGGGTAGAAGATCCCCAACAGCCTGTGCAAGCCCTTTTGGGCTTTTTATTCATTGGGTTCCTTTGGATATTGCACTATTGCACTATTTGTGAGTATATGCAGCAATTATATTGCCTATGAGGTATATGTGTTATATGTGAGAGGTTATTTTCAAATTATTGCTATTAGTATTTAGGTCTAACATATTTTATTGATAAGAGTATGTTAGGTTCCAGGATCCGCCCTTGTCCTAGCCAGTTGCCGAGGATGGTTTCTTTTAAGCCATATTAAAGCTATGGACACCAGTGGATCACTAGCATACAGTGAGTTGTGTTCCAGTGATTCATTTCTGTCCACTCCCCCACTGGGTGAAGTTAATCCTGTGAAGCACCTACCAGGTTATGTCAGGTGACGTTTTTAAAACAATGTCAACTAGATCACTTGAAAGCTGACCTGGGGGGGGGGGGGGGTCATTGTTTGTTCCTTCTATAGTATGTGATTGTAAGGTACCAATGGGCTGAGGGAGTTCCTTCCATATATCAAACTCCTGAGATACTGCAGTTGTTATTGACTGCCTCTAAAGGGTTAAAGGGAACCTGTAGGCACCCCTGATGGCGGTAAATCCATGTCCATTCCTTGAGTCCAAGAACGTTCTTATATCTGGCAGAACAGTGTCAATGAGGTGGGGTCTAGAGTATCTGTGCCCTAGGTCTGCGGCGCCTCTCTCTTCTTGCTGTCCACCCTTCTTCTTATTAGCTAAATCCCTGGGACAGGTAGAGTAGGCAGCAAGAAGAGACAGACAGGCACCGAAAGTCAGGATCAGAGTTCTAAAAAGCTTTGAAAAGCATGACGGCTCCACAAAGATTTTATGTCTGTTTCTGTTTTATACACAGGTCTATATTATAAAGAGGCTATTCTCACAACACAGTGACCAGTATTTCTAATGTTACTTTTTTCCGGTAATAGAATTGTACCTTGAAATTGAAGGTTTTAGCCATTGTACTAATACTGGGACCTATTCATGTTCTAGATGTACTAGCAAAATGGATGTTTACAATGACCGGAGTGAAAATCTTTAAAATCTGCTAACACTCTGCTCATGTGCTCACATTAATATGATTACAATTTGTATAAATTATTAAAGTATCTAAAAGCCTAATCCCATTTGCTGTAAGGTCAGATTGGGAAATTGTAACTACTGCGCTACTCAGGCCTCCATTTAAAATAATTAATTCCATCCACATGTTTATTATGCATCTAAATTCTACATGAAATCCATTTCTATGCAGACAATTTGTAAAGAATATTTTAATGTAGAGTTACTAAGGCTTTCACTCAATTACCATCTGCTGTGTAAATTGAAGTTCTTCAGTAACTGTTTTTTTTCCCCGACAAGCATAATTCTACATTCCACCAGCAAGCTTCCTTTGTTATTGAGACTATATACAGATGCATTTAACTAATGATATAGTACATCATGATACAAATGCACATTGCAATATGGATGGCGGTTATTCAGTTCACTGACACCATAACCTTACAAATTAGAGAGCAGACAACTTTACCCATATATTTCAGAACTCCACAAGGAATTCTAAACTAAAAAATGTAGTATAAAGCAATGGGTGTAAACTGACTACACTGAAGGAAATATAATCTAATTATAAAAATGAATGGGAGTAATAATGTCTGAGCATTAACTCAGCACAGTCCTTGTGGTTCAATAACTGCACAGAAATGTTAATATGTTAATCGAGTATCAAACTTTGCATCTGTTTCGTTGAAATAGCAGGACCTAGAACCCAGTTCTAATGTCTGGCTTTAAAGCGAATGTACCATCAGGTGCATTCGCTTTAACGTGACCCAGCGCAGGGAAGCCGGTGCCACGGTCCATTTTCTGAACTGCAGCCCGGTTCCCGTGTACGGTGCCGCTCTATCCACGGGTATTTGGCCAGGGCTGAAGCACAGGGGGGGGGGCCGGGCCGCCCCCAGTGGGAGGAATCCCCCACCCCTTTATGACGCGGCTCCGTTAGAATCAATAGAGCTGGCGGGGGATTCTTCCCTCTAGGAGTGCTTCCGCCCTGGCCCGGTACCCATGGATAGGGCGGCGCCGTACACGGGATCTAGATATAGAACTTCATAAAGGACTAATGTAAAAGCAGAAAACGTATGCTGAAGTGTGAACTTCTGTATTTGAGTCAGCATTTTGTATCAGTATTGCTGTTACAACTGCGTCCGCGGCACGTACCTCTTCCCGCGGTCGCGCGGTCTTCCCTGGCGGCATTCGGGCTCGTTCCCCCGGCTGCACATGTCCTGGACATCCCCAGTCTTCTCCTCCCCCCGCATGGTTCAATGTGTGCATCCCCATCTCCTAGGGAGTATGGGTGCCGATTCTGCTTAAAGTTAAAGGAACAGTGCATCCCATGGGTCCATCACATTTCAATTAGATATCATACATTACCATTCAAACTAAAGAATAAAAGAGCCTATCCGAGAGAAAAAAAAATGTAAATAAAGCTGTAGTAAGATTTGTAACATGCACGTTTATATGTATATAATTTCTCATAACATTCATTTTTTTTTTACTTTTTGTGCAAATCTATACAAATAAAGTTTCATCTGACATCACAATAATGACATAACATTCTTTACTCTATGCACTGTAATGTAAAATGAAAAATAAAAAATAATGACAAAGAGAAACAAAATAAAAGAAAACAAAACACAATGTGGGATCATTGCAACTTATAAGGACCTGTATAATTCATCTTTTATCAGATTGCATCTGCAGGTCTGAGAGACAAGCAGCCATTTTAACCAGGGACTATGTCAAAAATCTAACCTGCTGATATTTCTTAATAGCTGAGGAGCTGGAGGATGAAGATGAGTTTCTTACTTCATTCTCAATTTCCATGCTATTAGCTGTTTATTCATTATGCTAATTAAAGGGGTTGGTCACTTTATAGTAAAATAGTTCAGCATCTTAGTAAGTGTACTTACAGCCCTTACTGTCTGCAGCTCCCTGTGTACCTCATAGAGTTAAAATCCCACTCCCCTCCTCCAGGCTGTGCTGCCCAGCTGTGCGATGATTCTGTCCATAAGATGGCCGACATGGAGGAGCATGTGACGATGCTCCACCCCCAGTGTATTCCATTGGCTTATACAGGCTCAGTGATGAACACTGGGGGCGGGGCATGGTAACATGCTCCTCCATGTTGGCCATTTTATGGACAGTCTCACCAAAGAGCAGGGCAGCCCAGCCTGGAGGAGGGGAGTCTGATTTTGGTTCTATGAGGTATACTGGGAGCTGCTGTCAGTATATATATATATATATATATATATATATATATATATATATAGTTACTAATACTGTACACTGAACAATTTTTCTATAAAGTGGCAAACTCCCTTAAGAATCTGCTCTCCTATTATTCATTAGGAAGAACGGGCCAGTAGAGATGAACAAACCTGCGGAGGCCATAGGCTATATCCCAGTTTTCCAGACGGTCCTCCGGCTGTATCCACCCGCTTCACGGAGGCTGCAGACAGCGGGAATCAGACTGCGAGAGTTCAGGTTCATACAAACCCGAACCTCGGCAGGTCCGTTCATCTCTATGGGCCAGCCATGGTTTTATCTGCTTATAGAATGAAAACGGCGCAGAGGATGAAGGTAAGAAAGTTATCTTCATCCTCAGCGCCCTGTGTGCAATAGGGACATATCAGCAAGTTAGATTCTTCTGATTCTTCTAAAAGCTCATTTACATGGGCCTATGGGCTGCAGCAAGTAAAGGCCTATCTTTGTAATCAGTAAACTTTTGCCTAACTTTCACAAGGCAGGATCACTCATGCAGTCAGACACCGTGCTCTCTGCTGACGTCTCTGTCCGAGACAGGAACTGTCCATAGCAGTAACAAATTCCCATAGAAAACCTCTCCTGCTCTGGACAGTTCCTGTCTAGGACAGGTGTGGCAGCAGAGAGCAGGGGTTTTCTCCCACCAAGGAGGGGTGGCCTGCCTCTAGTGCCCAGGAATAGAATGGCGCTGTATGCGGTAACTGGGCCATGGTTAAAAAAAAGGACCACGCCACTGGTTTCCCCGCACTGGCGTCATTCTATCCATGTGAAAATCTTAAAGCAAATGTATTGATGGTACTTTATCTTTAACCATGGCCCCCGAATGTAAAAAGTCATGACAATCAGAAGGTAAGGATGGAAACAAGATAAAGACAATTGTAAAGGCCAATACTGCTTGTAGCGACTAAGTTCCCCACTTCCACATTTGAAGGTGAGGGAATACGATCTGTAGCAAAAAGCATAATCCAAGTAGGTTAAGGCAATGCTATAATGAAGCAGTTTGTTACTCTTTTCTGTTGTTTCTGTATCATTTTAATAGATTTTTAACCAGTTTGTAAAGATCCTAACAATAGCTCTTTACAAAAGAAATAATTGATTTACAACAGTTTAAATTGTGAGTCTACACGGTGAGGTGCAAGCCATTAGACCTTCTAAACAAGATACATATGTTTGCTATAGATTTATTTGGACTTCTTTTAACCGAGCAGACAAAAGGATGCCACATGAATGGCGAGCACACAATGAAAGGAAACATCTTCCTTGTAAGTAAAGGATTTCATAGCCAATAGTCTGATAATTATGTTCCTTCCGATTTGGTTTGTAATAAAATGATGCATAAGATTGACTAGTTAAAAGCACATTAATAGCAATCATTAACGTTCTGCTAAAATATTCTTCATCAATGAAAAACAGTTGTCATCTGCAGTGCAGAAAATAAAGCGTGTGGCATTTTGTCTGAAGAGTATATAAAAGCTGTCATATGGTAGATGTTTAAAAGACTGTTCCCATAAGCAGAACACCTTCGAAACATTTCGGAAAACAGATTTTGGATGGCATAAAAATCTGTCAAGTATTTAAAAATCTGTTACAACTATATTTTTTTATTTAGGAGCTTAAAGGGGTATTCCAGGAAAAACGACTTTAGATAACCTCCTGGAACGTCTTGTCTACTCTCGCCTAACCCGCTATCTCTCTGATAACTCTCTTCTTGACCCTCTACAGTCTGGTTTCCGACCCCTTCACTCCACTGAAACTGCTCTCACCAAAGTGTCAAACGACCTCCTGAAGGCCAAGTCACAAGGAAACTATTCCTTGCTGATTCTCCTGGATCTCTCAGCAGCGTTTGACACTGTGGACCACCAGCTTCTCCTCTCCATGCTCAGCTCTCTTGGCCTCAAGGACTCTGCTCTCTCTTGGTTCTCTTCCTACCTCTCTGACCGCTCCTTCAGTGTATCCTTCTCTGGTTCTACTTCCAGTCCCCTACCTCTTACTGTTGGGGTTCCCCAGGGATCAGTCCTGGGTCCCCTCCTCTTCTCCCTCTATACAGCCCCCATCGGACAGACCATCAGCAGGTTTGGTTTCCAATACCATCTTTATGCTGATGACACCCAGTTATACACTTCTTCCCGTGACGTCTCCCCTGCCTTCCTGCAAAATACTAGTGACTGCCTATCCGCTCTCTCTAACACTATGACCTCTCTGTTTCTCAAACTTAATCTCTCTAAAACTGAACTTCTTGTACTTCCTCCCTCTAACAAACCTAAACCCGACATCTCCCTCTCAGTCTGTGGTACTAGCATCACTCCTGTGCATCAGGCTCGATGTCTGGGGGTTTTGTTGGACTCCAATCTATCCTTTACTCCCTATATCCAAGCTCTTACACGCTCCTGTCATCTCCATCTCAAAAACATCTCCAGAATCCGCCCATTCCTCACCACTGACACCGCTCAGACTCTGACTGTCGCCCTGATCCATTCCCGTCTTGACTACTGTAACTCCCTACTAATCGGTCTTCCTCTGTCTAAGCTCTCCCCTCTCCAGTCTATCCTGAACGCAGCAGCCAGACTCATCTTCCTCTCCAGCCGCTATACCGATGTCTCTCCTCTGTGCCAGTCACTGCACTGGTTACCCATCAAATCCAGAATCCACTTCAAGCTCCTCACCCACACCTATAAATCTCTCCACAACTCTGCCCCTCCATACATCTCCTCCCTCATCTCCACCTACCATCCTTCCCGTGCTCTGCGCTCTGCAAATGATCTAACCTTAACATCCTCCATAATCAGAACCTCTCATTCCCGCCTCCAAGACTTCTCTCGTGCTGCACCAATTTTCTGGAATGCCCTACCCAAACACATCAGACTAATACCCAATACCCACAGTTTCAAGGGTGCCCTGAAGACTCATCTCTTCAGGCTTGCTTATAACGTTCCCTAAACTGTTTCCCCCTTCTGTTTCCCTTGCTCTATTTCTCTGACTGTTCCTGCACTTTATATGTTTACCTGCATCAGACATTGGCGTTGTTACTGGCTCATCCTGTAATTCTAATTATGTACAATGGCTGGACCATGGACAAATAAAGCACTTATGCCTGGTGTCTATGAAAATTAGTCTGTAAGCTCCAACGAGCAGGTCTCGTCTATACTCTGTATTTTGTATTTTTTGTTATTTTTATTAACTATGTACTTATTTATTCCAATTTAACTGCGTATTATCTACCTCTGTACTGTATGCATAGAAAAAAAGCGCTGCGGAATCTGTTGGCGCTATACAAATAAATGTATTATTATTATTATTATAGGGTAAAGTAGGAGATCACATGGGGTCCGACCTCTATACTCCTCCACCGATCTTCGTATTGGGTCCTGGCTTCTGTGTACTAAATAGAGCTGCAGGTACAGCACGTGACCCGTGGCTCTATTCATTCTAATGAAGCAGTGGAAAGAGCGGAGTACATGGCTCTTCCAGTGTACTTGGCTCTTTCCGTCGCTCCAAAGGAATTAACAGAACCACAAATCACATGCCATACTTGTGGCTCTATTCATTACACAGAAGCTGGGGTACGATACAGAGATCAGCGGAAAGGGGATACAAAATTTTTCCCCTCCGTGATCTACTAATTTTTCCCTATCCTGTGGACAGGGGAAAAGTTGTTATTTTCTTGGAATGCCCCTTTAAGCATGTTATTTTGCAATAATTAATTTATTCACATCAGATGCTGTCACTTAGGCTGGGTTATCAATATAGAGACCATCAATCCATTAATTTCCGACACCAAGAACAATTCCATAGAAAATACATCTTCAGGGTGTGGGAGGATTTGTGCGTTTTCTTTAAAATTATAAACAGAAATCTGGGATCTGATCATGGGTAGGAAGCCTGGTTCCTTTAAGTATTTTTTGGGCTCTGATCGTTGGGGCACAAAACCTGACAATCACGACGATCAGATCTTCGGTGCCGACTGTGCACTAGAGATGAGCCAACCTTGAGCACTCTCGGATTCTTTTGAACCTGAACTCTTGGCATTTGATTACTTGTGGCTGATGATTACTTGTGGCTGAAGAAGTTAGATGCAGTCCTAAGCCTCCCTGGAACACATGGATATAGCCATAGGCCATTAGCTGTATCCATGTTTTCCAGGACTCCCTAGGACTGCATCCAACTTCTTCAGCCAAAGGTAATCAAATGCCAAGAGTTCAGGTTCAGAAGAATCCGAGAGTGCTCGAGCTCATCTATAGTGGCTCATCTATAGTGCACAAATCTATATACCCAGCCAACTCAAACTGTTTTCTATTGTCCTTCACAGACCCTGATGTCAATTTGGTTGGCTAGTGAAATCAAGGGATGCAGGTGAGTCAAGACCAACCAAATAATCTCTAATACAACCACCCAGAGCCTTTCTAGAAAGTAGTAGACTATAGTCATGCCTCAAAAGGTAAGAAGACAGCATCTCTGTGAAAATCCAATTCGGCTAAGTTATTCACCCGGCAATGCAACCTTTCTCAAGCATGGCATTCTCAAGGCTGGAGTAGCAGCCGAAACGTTGCATTGCCGGGTGAATAAACTAGCCACGAGTTGGATATTCACTGAGATGCTGTTTCTGACTTTTTAGATTATTGCACGGATGGCAATCCAGTCCAGTTTGACGTGCATCATTTGAACTAACTACATTTAAGGAGCTGTTGGAATTTGTATATAGTCATGCCTCAGTCTGTTGGGGGTTTTAGAAGGTTTCTGTTGGCTTTGATGTGAGGCACCAGCCATTCACTTTCCAGCAGTCTTAGGGTTTCTTTTTGAAGAAATGACTGGTCTGAAAGTTTTCTTTTTTATTTTGTGAGAATGCTTAAATTCAGTATAGGTACAGTACAGTCTGTTCATGGCAAGTAAATAAAAATGGAGGAGTTGTTATGCATAGAAATGTCATGTCTCACCAGTGATGTCCCGTAGAGATTTAAATGAATACTTTCTTTTGCTTTCCAGTTCTTTGTGAATCTATCGAGAACAGTAGGCCCTAGAGAGCTGCCAAATTTGGTGCAGATTGGTTTAGTCATTTGGCAATGCATAAAGAGCAGACAAAAGAGAACAAAAATCCATTCTATATATCTGAGACTAGAAAAATTACTTCGCATTGAGTCTGATTTATTTAACTGCTTGTTCTTTGTGTGGTTAAAAACTTTTCTTTGCTAACATATCAAAAAACGAAATACAATTAAAAAAAAAATTCCCAATAGATATCCCCACAAATAATGATTTCCCTGCAAGAAGAGGAGATTTATGTGGGACAGATGCATTGAATGAACAGAGCTCCTGGTTCACAACATAAAAAAACCTCAGAAGTTTGGCTGAGCTCAGGTATGTTATCTCTGAGGCATGTAAGCAATTGTTAGATTAACGCTCGCTTACCCAGTCTATTACATGGCTCGATATGTGTGCTAGCAGGGCTGCACAAACATTGCTAGCGATCTTCATCCAGCCCTTTCTTTTAATCAGCCATCGGCCACGTCTGGTGGCAAATTATCTTTTAACATGTTGAAAGACAGTGACAGTTTTCAAGTGATAAAGTAAAAAGTTGGCCATGAACAGTACTTTCAAGAACTTGTCCATGACAGTTTTTCCTTTTAGGGTGCCCTCACACATCCTTTTTGTGTGGCGTTTTTAAGGCCTCCAAAAAAAAATACAATTTTTTTTCTGGTATTTTTGACTTTATGTGGTTTAGGCATTTTTGTGTGCTAAACTTTTTTTTCCCTCTGACATTATATGACCTAGTTTCCAGACCAAAAAAAGATGATAAAAATGCCAGAAATAAAATGCCATATGCACAGCAATGGCGTTTTTAAGACAACCAGAACACTCTCATTGAAGTCTACGGTAAAAAAAAAAACACCACAGTTTGCCAAAAAATTGTCATACCCTCAGCATGCTGTGTTTTGAAAAAGCTGACAAAGAGCCTTAACAACGCCTAAGAGAAGAGAAAAACAGCCCCCCTCCCCCCAAAATAAAATAAAATAAAAACATGTGTGAAAGGCATATCATAAACTTCTATTGACCTCAAGCTGCCATTTTTATTGACTTTTTTCCAAGATTTTAAGGCAGTATGAAGCCAGCCTTATACACATGCACGCTCTAAAGGGCTACTCCAGTGAAAATCTTTTTCTAATTCTAATTTGTAGATCTTTTTGATTTGTAATATACTTCTATTAAAAAAATCTCAAGTCTTCCTGTACTTATCAGCTGCTGTATGTCCTGCAGGAAGTGGTGTTTTCTTTTCAGTCTGACACAGTGCTCTCTGCTGACATCCCTGTCAGAGACAGAAACTGTCCAGAGCAGGAGAGGTTTTCTATGGGCATTTGCTACTGCTCTGGACAGTTCCTGTCTCGGACTGAGATGTCAGCAGAGAGAACTGAAAAGAAAACACCACTTCCTGCAGAACATACAACTGCTGATAAGTATGGGAAGACTTGAAATTTTTAAATGGAAGTAAATTACAAATCTATATAACTTTCTGAAACCAGTTGATTTAAAAGAAAAAGATTTTCACCGGAGTACCCCTTTAATGAGGAGAAAGCCACTGCCAGATACCTCCGGCAGTGGCATATCTCCCTTGAGAACAAAAGAGGCTGTGAAAAATCCAACATGCTCAATCATTCTTTTCACTGGCATTATCTGTCAGGGACATCTTTTTCCCATGAATTATGTAGCTTGACTTCATAGTAGTAACATAGAGGTCAGCAGTTACTTCCTCATCTGGTAGTCGGGCATCTTGGCAGCTATCAAATCATCATCAGGGGATTTGTGGAACAAAAAAAGATTTTTTAATATGGAACTACTAAAAAAAAAAAAAAGACAAGTCTACTAAGACAGATGCTTTTATATAGCACAGTAGGACATGTGTAAATTTTTCCTGATACAAAATTATACACCATGGGGGGAGATTTATCAGACATAGTGTAAAGTGAAACTGGCTCAGTTGCCCCTAGCAACCAATCAGATTCCACCTTTCATTTTCTAAAGAGTCTGTGAGGAATGAAAGGTGGAATCTGATTGGTTGCTAGGGGCAACTGAGCCAGTTTCACTTTACACCATGTTTGATCAATCTCCCCAATGTTTTATTTGTATCTATCTCCAGATGAATTACATCTCACCCCAACATGTATCACTAAAGCCGGCATCTCATAACCTTTAACTGTTTCTTTGCCTTTATAATATACTATAGCAAGATTGTAAAAATGACTGTATAACTTCAGTTGAATGCATACTACACTAAAACCAAAAGTGTTCAAACATATCATCGATGTCAACTCCTCATAACTCTATTATTGTCAAACTTTTAATGAGGCAATATGTCTTTCTAATCTAAATTCAAATATACTCATCCTTCCATGTATTGCCTTACCTCTTCAATGTTAGAGAGTGTATTTTCAATTATCAAATTACCATATTTTGTATTATTGTCATCTAAAATACTATACAAAAATCGGATACTATTTATCAAGTTCCAAGCTTGTAGCATAAAAGTAACATAATTAGCATGTTTATTGGATGGCGCTAGATTTCGACTGTCTTTGCCACTGATTCCCATCATTTGAGTACAGGAAAAAGCTTTGTTGATAAGACTAAATAAAGCTGTTAGATGAGTTATTCCGAACAGATGAAGCCCATATCTGGCTTTTACGGAGTCCTCGTAGGGTTTGTGAAAAGCTGGATGACACATGAGAGAGCGCACACAGTAATGAGCAGCAAGGTGCCTTGGTGGCATTGAGTTGTAGTTTATAATGTCATCTAATAAATGAATAATGGTTGACTTTAATGCTTTGCTAAACACACCTTGGGGATAGGTAGAATAATGTTTCCAGTTAGATATACCATTAAACATATGATAAATCACAATGTGGTCTTCCTTTATGTTCTTTCTGTTTCCTTCTAACATATTCTAACATGCTCCTGTTTGAAAAATTCCAAGTCCTCCATCCAAGACCTTAAAGGGGTTATCCAGCACTATGAAAACATTGCCGCTTTCAGCCAGAGACAGCACCACTCTTGTCTCTAGTTGGGTGGAGTTTTGTAACTCAGTTCCATTGAAGGGAATGGAGCTTAAATGCAAACCACTCCTAAACTGGAGACAAGAGTGGTGCTGTCTCTGAGAGAAAGTGGCCATGTTTTTGTAGCGATGGATATCCCCTTTAAGGAATGTCTCTAAAATGAGCTACAAAATAAAGCTACAAAATTGACGAGGTTGACAAAAAATAAACAAAAGCAATTTGGTTATAAATTGAATTGTAACTAGAGATGAGCGAACCTGGAGCATGCTCGAGTCCATCCAAACCCGAACTTTCGGCATTTGATTAGCGGTGGCTGCTAAACTTAGATAACGCCCTAAGGCTATGTGGAAAACATGGATATAGTCATCGGCTGTATCCATGTTTTCCAGACAACCTTAGAGCTTTATCCAAGTTCAGCAGCCCCAGCTAATCAAATACCGAACATTCGGGTTCGGATGGACTCAAACCCGAACCCGGTTTGCTCATCTCTAATTGTAACCCTTTAGAATATAATATTAAGGCTGCGTTCACACTACGTATATTTCAGTCAGTATGTTTCAGTCAGTATTGTAACCAAAACCAGGAGTGGATTAAAAACACAGAAAGGATCTGTTCACACAATGTTGAAATTGAGTGGATGGCCGCCATATAACAGTAAATAATGGCCATTATTTCAATACCACAGCCGTTGTTCTAAAATAACAGCAAATATTTGCCATTAAATGGCGGCCATCCACTCAATTACAACATTGTGTGAACAGATCCTTTCTGTGTTTTTAATCCACTCCTGGTTTTGGTTGCAATACTGACTGAAATATACATATACTGACTGAAATATACGTAGTGTGAACGCAGCCTAAAGGGGAAAAAAATCTTTCTAATCAACTGGTGCCAGAAAGTGCCAGAGATCTTTCATTTACTTCTATTAAAACATCTCCTGTCTTCCAGTACTTATCAGCTGCTATGTGTCCTACACGAAGTGGTATATACTTTCCAGTCTGGAGAGCAGAAGGGGTTTTCTATGGGGATTTGCTACTGCTCTGGGCAGTTCCGATCACGGACAGAGGTGGCAGCAAAGAGCACTGTGTCAGACTGGAAAGAATACACCACTTCCCACAGGACATACAGCAGCTGATAAATACTGGAAGACTGAAGATTTTTACATGGAAGTAAATTAGAATGTTACAGGCAGCAGATCACACTCCATGGCGTCTCCAGATTCTTTTACATCAGTCACATGTGTAAAGCTGCTTTCATCTGTGAAGAGCACAGGGCACCAGTGGTAAATTTGCCAATCTTCGTGTTCTCTGGCAAATGCAAAGCGTCCTGCACGGTGTTGGACTGTGAGCACAACCCCCATCTGTGGACAACGGCACTCACACCATCCTCATGGAGTCGGTTTCTAACCATTTGTGCAGACACATGCACATTTGTGGCCTGCTGGAGGTCATTTTGCAGGGCTCTGGCAGTGCTCCTCCTGTTCCTCTTTGCACAAAGGCGGAGGTAGAAGTCCTGCTGTGGGTTGTTGCCACAGTTTGTATTGATGTGCCATCCTGGATGAGCTGCACTACCTGAGCCACTTGTGTGGGTTGTAGAGTCCATCTCATGCTACCACGAGTGTGAAAGCACCACCAACATTCAAAAGTGACCAAAACATCACCCAGAAAGTATAGGTACTGAGAAGTGGTCTGTGATCCCCACCTGTAAAACCACTCCTTTATTGCTAACTGCCAATCATTTCCACCGGTTGTCCATTCCATTTGCACATCAGCATGTGAAACTGATTGTCAATCCGTGTTGCTTCCTAAGGAGCAGTTTGATTTTACAAAAGTTTAATTTACTTGGAGTTATATTGTGTTCTTTAAGTGTTCCCTTTATTTTTTTAGAGCAGTGTATTTCCAGCACAGAATAAGTGAATGTTTTATCACTGCTGATGCGCAGTACTGTATATCATCATACATCATCCTCATATACTTTATACTTCTGGACATCCCCATTTAACCGAAATAAATGTGTAAATGATTCATCTGAAGGGCAACAGGAAAGATATCATTTAGCACGGAAAATATAGACTCTGCACCCTTTTTCTCCCCGAAGTGTAAAGCCTGAATGAGTTTATGAAAATGATGGTGCAGTCAGCTTCATTTACATATTGCTTCTGCACTTTACAATTATCTTCTGACATTCTATTTCAGACAAATTTGTGAAGTTCAGTACTGCATGGTATTCTGCACTGCAGGAAGGAAGAGGTGATAGATTGCAGAAATTTGACTCCAGTCATTATAATCCCAAGCGTTTGCCGCAAGCCGTGAATTTAGAACAAACAACCTCTAAGGTCTCTATTTTTTCAGGTTTCACTACAGATTATACGACAAGTTAATACATTCACTTTGAATGCGCTCGCATCTGTTTAGGACATGGGACAAGTTCAAATCTGAAGGATTAGGCTTTGCATAGATCATTGCAGCAGAGAATCTTACAAGCCTTGCACCTTTCATGCTCCTGCAACCTCTCAATATGGGTAGAGCTGTGAGAGTCTTAAGTCTGACAGGGTCTTGTATAGGAAGCTAATCTGCTAAACACACAATGAAGAGAAAGACATGAAGCCTAGGTCTTGTTAACCCTGGACCTATGTGATTAAATACAAATAATTAAGATGAACAGATCAAGTCTTGGGGGCTTTTCATCCATATGGAATAACAGTTGGTGAAACTGACTACAAATTGTGTAAGGCTGATAAATAATGCATTAATGCATATTTATAAATGGGAAATTGGGTAATGGAATGGAAATAATTCTAAAAAAGAGAAAAAAAAATGTTTTGGAAGCCAAATTTTTTCTTGGGTGGCACCCATAAAATATGTCAGTCTTTCTGTTCTCATGAATGGCTTATTTGAAAGTGAGAGTCGGTTTTGCAAATTAACAAGGTTTAAAGGGAGATTGCTTCTACAATGTAAGCGGCGTAAAAAAAAAAAAAAAAACTTGGCATGATTGAGAAATTACATAAACGAGAACATACTGATACCGCATATGAATTGATCACATACAAAAAAAAGCAGTAGAATATTTATAGAAGCGTTAATGGTTAATTCCACCTTCAAACTATTGAATATTTTAATTAAACATATTACAAGTCGTACGGAGAACCAGTGATGTCAGCCAAAAGCAGTGTAATATTGCAGTAGGCATCTAAGTACTTACAGACTTTTAGGCAGGATAGCCTATTTGCCGTAGAGTATATTTTAACTTTAGATATGGTCCGTAGAATATCATTAGAAACTGCATAATGGGCAATTCCCTGTTGTAAGGCTATTGTTAGAATTGCTCCATTTAACTAAAGTAGCTCTGATTATAGAATACAATATCAGAAGGGCTCAACTTCCTTGTGGCCATCATACTAACTCTGGTCAATCTCACTTACAGATCTGTGAATCCCTTTTGCAGACTACAGACTACTACTAAATGCTACTTTCCAGTCTACTGACATTCTTATTATAATTGGGGAGAATATAGTATGTAAGCCCTGAAAGGTATGGTCAGATAATGTATTGTATACAGTCAATAGAGTAAGTCCAATAATGATATAATATTAGTCTCTAGAATTATTTATCACAGTTTATGATTGAACTTATAGTTTAACCACTTTGTATCCACAATATTTACTGCACACCCACATCCCAGTATATGACACTAGTTGAATAAGCTAAAATAGTGTAATAAAAATGTAAATGTTAGATGCCTGACATGCGCAGTATCCATCCACAATCTATACGTCAAGGCACAAAGAAAAGAAGGACATTTTATTTATCATTTTACTATTACATTTGCTATTGAATAAAATAGTTTGTTATATGCATGATTCCAACAATCAATGTGTAGCAGATAGAGAATCATTTTATAGGCATGCTCATGTCATCAGCCCTCTCTGTACAATCTTCCCCACTGTATGACAGGTGTACCCGTCATCCGTCATTAAGAGGTTAAAGGGGAAGTCCAGGCAAAAAGTTATAAAAATTACTAATAGACACTTATTATGGGAAATGCACCTATAGTGCATTTTCTCTGCACTTACAGTACTACAGCATGGCGTGTTCAGGTCTCTGTAAAGTTGGTGACATCACGTCACATAGACTGTTGACACTTGCTGCAGTGGTGGGACAGACTGGAGCAGCAGGAGTTGGCAGTTTATTAGACAAGACACAAAAAGAAAAACGTTATATAAAAAATAGAAGATACTATAAATTAATAATAATAATAATAATAATAATTAATGATATAATTGATTAGACAAAATGAAGCTAACATGTCACGTACTGTATATCACAAAAAGAACACCATGAAAGCAAAACTCAAAAAATTGTGGAATTTGTTTAAAGAAACTTTAAGTCTCACCCTCATTACAACTTTCAAAACTTAAATCAACAGGGCATGTAATATAAAACATTTACATTATTTTTTTTTTAATTGATCCTGCTTTAAAACACAGCTATACTTACTTGTATCCAGGTCCAGTCTCCTGAAGACAGCTTTGTAGTCTTGTGTTGGTTAAAAAAAGAGACTAATCACGGGAAGTCCAGGCCATAACAGAGTGTCAAGGCTCAATCAAATGACTGCCTTCTCTGTGATCTTGCCGGTGACAGAAAAGCTGCTTTCAGGAGACTGGACCTGGATACAAGTAAGCATAGCTTTGTTTTAAAGTATGCTAACAAAAAAAAAATATTTATGTAAATTGCAAACATGCTTTATTTTTGTCCCCTGCTGAATTAGATTTTGAAAGTTATAATAACAGTGACACTTTAAAACAAGTTTTTTTTTAAATACACAATTTGGTGTCATTAAAGATAAAACTTGACCCAAAAAAAAACAAGCACCCATGCACTTAAAATGATAGAAAAATGAAAAGGTTATGTCTAGAGATAAGCAAATCCTTCAAAAGCTTGGTTTGACAACTTTGCAGAACTTTCTTGAAAAGTTCAGGTTCATCCGGAACAAACCTTAAAAGAACCATACTTAAACAGCTGAATAATAGTACTATAGTGAGTTAAAGGGGCTTTTTTGTGCCACAAAAGAAATCCTAGAGATGAGCAAAAATTTATTTCCTAAACCAAGATGCATTAATTAAGAGTTTTGCAAAAGGTTTGTTTCGCAACCAAACCAAACTTTTTGCAAAGTTCGGACCAACCCGGTCCAAGATTACAGCTACACATTTTATATTACACTACAGTAAAATCACATATGCAAGGGATCATTCATATTCCCTTGCAGCTGGCCAATCGGTGGCAACCAATAAAGAAATGCCTCAAGCATATTTATCCAATATTTTGCAAAATACAGTTGCACAAGGTAATTTTCACCTAACATGCTCTTAAAAGTCCTGATGCAATATGAGAGAAGATATCTTTTTAGCTTACATTTGAGCAGCTATCATCTTGTGGAATGAAAACAGCGTTGCAGGAGCAGATTCCGATGTCTGCGACCTTTTGTGGAAAACTTCACTTTCTCAAGCATTGCGTGATCATGTCCATCACCAGTATAAAAAACTAGGAAGTATTGCAAGACTTCTCTTACTAAGGATACAAAAGAATACATAGGGTAATTAAATATACATGTAATACAAAAAGTAATAAATACTTAAATATTGTCATCTTACTAATCCCATCTAAATATTGCACTTTAGTATCCCCTAAACAATGCTGGCTACAAGACGCTGAATCCAAAAGACCTCCCGTTGTAATAACTTGGTCTTAATCTGAACTTCGTCTTCCCTTTAGATCTCATATAAGATCATCCTTTTTAAATCGTTGACCTGGCATCCATGTTCTACAAAATGTCGGCCGACATCTGCTGCCCCCAATTCATGGTATGTCTTTATTTTCTAGACCAATCAGTTGAAAACCACCCGCCTGCTGTCCACCACTCTCCTGGGTGGCATTAATTCTGTGAAGCACCTGTCAGATTAGATCAGGTGGCCTGTCTTAAAACTGTGTTCGGCAGCAAAATTATTGTCATTGTCAGACACGGTTTTACAACAGGCCATCTGACGAAACCTTTTAGGTGCTTTACAGAATAACCTTTTGCTGGGAGAGATGTGGACAGCAATGGATCACTGATGTACAATGACTCATTGTATGCCAGTGATCCACCACTGTCCACAGCTCTCCCGGGTGAAGTCACCCTGTTAATAAGGAGAGTATGTTGAAGCAATAATAACGTCTTGTTATGGGCCTGTTCCTATAACTCTCTCTCCTGAGGAGATCTGCCGAAGACGTTGAAGGGGCGCTGCACCTAGGTGTTGGCGAAATTAATTGATCTTGTAGTTTCCCCCCGGGCCAACTCCCTAATAGTGTTGTCTGAGGTGATTACAAGGACGTCCTTGATGTTGGTGAGGTGCAGTAGAAATCAGGCAACAGGGAGATGGTCTTCTGCCCAAAGGGAAACACTCTTTATGTCACTCATAAGGCAGGTGTAATCAGCATCCATTATGTTAAAGAGTGGCCCTTTAACTTATTATCGTCACTTGACAAAGCATCCATGTTAAAATTTTCCTATAAACACCTGTAAATACATTCTGGTGACTGACGTAGTGGTGCCAAGATAAAATAAGACTTCTGCTATTGTAAGGCTGTGTTCACACTACGTATATTTCAGTCAGTATATGTATATTTCAGTCAGTATTGCAACCAAAACCAGGAGTGGATTAAAAACACAGAAAGGATCTGTTCACACAATGTTGAAATTGAGTGGATGGCCGCCATTTAATGGCAAATATTTGCTGTTATTTTAGAACAACGGCTGTTATATTGAAATAATGGCCGTTATTTACTGTTATATGGCGGCCATCCACTCAATTTCAACATTGTGTGAGCAGATCCTTTCTGTGTTTTTAATCCACTCCTGGTTTTGGTTGCAATACTGACTGAAATATACGTAGTGTTAAAGCAGCCCAAGCCTATATTCACACTGCATATGATTTCGTCCGTAGATCGTACGCCGCCTTACATGTGCGTCTGAAACTACGGGCGTGGGAAAAATAGACATGCAGCCGGATGCGTACGAACCGCGAACATTCGCCCGTAGTACAGTTATGCTTCCATAGCTTGTTTCGAAGCGATCTGAGGCAGGTCATTTACTTGGAAATCTTCGCCCAGCCCCGTAAACCACACAGAACCTTTTGGATCGAAAAATCAAGTTCAATTTGGCTCAAATAAGTACTTTGTACGGGACTGCATGGAAATCCACGGCCGTGAGTTTCAACATTTCCGTCCTCAAACAATAGTCTTGTTCATTTTTCACGGCGCCGTATACGATCCGGCCGTAAGCTCATACGTAGTGTGCACTGTGCGGGCGTATATTGTATACTTTCAAGCGAACGCATCAACCTCAAAACTACATGCGTATATTCGCGGTTTGCACTACGGACGGATTCATACGCAGTGTGAACATAGCCCAAATCTGTATAGTGTCCTTTGAATAAAAAAACAACCTTTTTGCCAATAGAGGTCCTCTAGCACATAGCAAGTAGCATCCATTAGTGTCAACCAGGATGTGTCAAACAACCCATTAGAAATATTCAGCAGGCTGGGAATTATAATTTGGGAAAGGGAATAGAAGAGGTGACATAGCTATTCTGCAGTGAGAGGAATACAGGAAGAAATGGAGGGGTGTATTATAGTGAGAGTGAGAAGGCTCAGCCAGGGCTACATGTGGCACAAGGATAGAATATGTAGGAGAAGGGAACCAGTGCCATCTTGGCTGGCACAGTAAGTTTGGGATTTTGGAGCCCAGCTGTAGATAGGGGGGATATGGAAACTGTAGTTTATGTATACACACCATCAGGACAACTAGATAAACATGTCCCCAGGTCTGTAGGACTATATAATTTTGCAGCCACACTCCAGATAACCCCTTTTAATCAGCAAAATTATTGAAGGTTACTGTTTTTATAAGTTTTAACCCTTGCTTGAACTTGAGGCATATGTGTAACTATACTGGGTAAGGCCACGTTTACACTATGTATTTTATCATTAAACAATGTCCATTATTGCAACCATTAAACGTTGCATGGGTTAAAACGTATACTTAAAACAGTGGCTGATTACATTGTAGCCTAAGGAACCACGGCCATAGTATATACACACCGGCCAGGGTTCTCTGCGGCAGCACAAAATAATTGACAGGTTTATTTTGTGCGGCTGCCATTCATTTAACAGCAGCCGCACAAGATAGCCGGTGCACACAATGTAAAGTACGGCTGTACTTTACATTGTGCTCTGTGGATAATTGGAGTGTGGGCACACCTGAATGTGCCCGCATTCTAATTAAAATGAAGTGATGTTCACCTGGCTGATACTGCAGTATCGTCTGGGGGAATATCTTAGACATCGGCCGTTGAACATGGCCCATGTAACCAGAGTGTCTGTAGTGAAAGGAGTACTGAGGCTCACAATAAAGGATTGAATTGCTTAAATGAAATGACACCTTACGTTTTTTTATGTATTACTTTGATTTTTCAACAGTGACTTTCCCGAATTATTGTCTACATAGTTATGTCTAGTTCAGCAAATACAACTGGTGTTCTGTCTTCTCAGGCTTTTGACCCAACAGGAGAAGATATAAATAGGCCGTCAGGTCCGTTCACAGAATACATTATTATTTTGTCTAGCTTCAGCAGGACAACACAATGTAGCCTTTGGTGTGAAGATTATGCTAAGCCATCAAAGCATGTTAATTTCATTGTTAAGTTTTTAGCTCCATTAAGGCTCAACTGTATTATGAAAAACTTTTCTAGACTGTGTGGCTATACAAAGCAAACCTGGCGTATTTTGACATTGTGCCTTGGGTGATAAAACACTTTGACCTGCTGCTGTCTTGTTATGGAGAGCTTTGCTTGTTAACTACTCTGACACATTTACATTCACAGCACCATCAAAACAGGAAGTGTCACAACTACTAATCTATATTCTTGAATAATGTTGGCCACAGATAGCATTGCAATAATAAATGTAAATATGAGCAATTCTCCTAGGACTGTATCCATCAGCTTTCAACCAACAGTATCACATGCTAGTTTAAAATCAGGTGTTTAATGCTTTTGGGTTGAGGCTATGTTCACACACAGTAGTTTTGCTCAATATTTTGGTCCTCATAGTGCAAGTAGATTGAAAACACAGAAAGACTATGTTCCCACACTGTTGAAATTTAGTGGATGGCCTTCATTTAATGGCAAATAATTGGCTTAATTTTAAACATCGGCAGTTGTTATGAAATAACGGCCATTATTTGTCATTAAATGACGAACATCCACTAAATTTCAACAGTGTATGAACATAGCCTATCTGTGTTTTCAATCCACTCCTGGTTTCAGTCCACTCCTTAGGCCGGGTTCAAACTACTTGAGGCGCCCGCAATACTGTGATCTGGCCGGGTCGCAGAATGGATGGTCTCAGTGAAGATCATCCCAGCCGGATGATCTTAATTGCTGTTAAATTGGGATGTGGGTGCAACCGTGTGCGCCTGCATCCCAATTAACCATAGCCGACAATGGAGAGTGCGGCCGAAGCCGTACTCTCCATTGTGTGAACTGTCGGGCTTGTGCGGCCGCTATTCAATGAAGAGCAGTCGCACAAAAACTGACATGTCACTAGGGATCCCAGCCAAAGTGTATACTATGTGTATACACTCTGGCTGGGGTTCCCTATGCCTGTAGTGCAATGTAAGTTTTGTATCATGGCCGATTTGCAACAATGGCCGAGTTTAATACAAAACTTATGTTGTGTGAACATAGCCTAAGTCTGGGTTCACATATTGCAACCAAAACCAGAAGTGGATTGAAATATGCTGGGGGTATGATACTGGGATCTTTATTATGCAGAGTGTCTGATACTGGGGTCCGTAATATGCTGGGTCCCTGCTACTGGAGTTGTCAATATGTTGGGGTCCTAAAACTAGAGTGTGTAATTTGCCGGGGGACTGATACTGGGGTCTGTAATATGTTGGGGACATGATACAGGAGTGTTTAATATGCAGGGCAGTGACATAGCTACCATAGAGGCAGGGTTTGGGCCCGTGCAGGAGTGGGGCCCGGGGGAGAAGGTAAGAGCATCTGTCCTTCTGCTTAACCCCTTATTTACTACCGTGTGTAAGTGACCCAATCTTTACTTACATGCTGCAACACAAAAAAGGATTAACAAGCAGAAGAAATAGATCTCTGCTTCACTGCACTGATAACCTCTGACCTCTGTTCTCCAGCTGGCAATCAAGTAAGAAAGGAAAATGTGTAGAGCTCCGTGCAGAGGTGTGGGGGTTATCAGTGCACCAGCAGTACAGCAGATATATATATATATATATAGTGCTTTGTGTTGTGCGTAGGGGTGGGGGGGCCCTTAAAATTTTTTTAGACATCGGAAGCGTGAACGTCATTATGCGAAACAGGCTGTCGCCCGTTTACTCACCTGACCGCGTCTCAAGTACCTGATGTAACAAGTGGTGAAATAAAGTTACGAATTATTCACGGATTGGTGAGTGCCTCATCCTTCATTCTTTCGTTGGAAAAGGTTTAGATGCGAGTCACAAACTATTTTGGATGAATGAGCACTGCATGATCTAAAGGGTGGACTATTAGCAAGTCACGTCCCGTACATACTGGGATCTGTAGTGCCGAGGTTGCTGTTGTTGGAAAGAATACTTTTTAACCCAGGAAAATCTTATATGCTGGAAAATACAATATAAAACATTTATTTTACTCTTTTTTAAAAATGTAAACAATTGAAAAAAATTAAACTGTGTTTTGACTCTTAGGCTATGTTCACACAACGTTTTTTCATCTCCGTTTCAAATGACATCTGTCATTTTGAGTCTAAATTGACGGACGTTATTTAGCAGCCTGACCTCCCCTCTGACAGGTGCACTGACGGGTGTTTGTACATTATTCTAGTTTGGGGTTACTAATTGGACTTTGGATGTGGCTTACTTAAAAAGTCTATTGAATTTAATAGTAAAAACGTAGACAGAATGGTGACAAAAAGAAAACTGTGTGTGAACTACAAATAACAAAGACGTCCGAAAATAATGATCATGTTCATTATTTTGACGCCCGCGGCAAAAACGTCCGTTATTCAATACGCTGTGCGAATTGGATGTCCGTCTTCCCATTGACTTCAATGCATTGCATTGCAGTCAGTAAAATCACGGCAAAAACTGACGTTATTTTAAATATGAAAATCGGCCGCCTTTTTAATATTTTTGACGTTGTGTGAACATAGCCATAGAATGGTTTTATTTTTTGGTCTATAGGGCTGTGTGATGGCTTATTTTTGTGCAATGATTTCTAGTTTTTGACTTTTAACTCCTTTATTACCTAGCTAAAAATGGCCTAAATGACCAGACAAATGTATTTATTTTTGTATTAAAATTTTTTCCTTTTAATCAAACTTTTATAGTGCTTTTATTTCTCCATCTAAAGGGCTCTTTAAAAACAAAAAAACAAAAAAAAAAACAAGTGTATTTTGTAATGGCGCCTTTCAATATACCATAAAATGTATGACGGAACCCCTAAAGTATTATTTATGGGGTGAAATTGGGAAAAAAAAACAATTTAGTAACATTTGAGAGGGTCCTGTGTCTATGTAATGCACTTTACAGTAAAATTGATATGATATCCTTTATCTATAGGTTGGTCTGAACACAACAATATGCATGTATTCATAGCTTTTCTAATGTTTATGTCTTTTTTTTGCATATAATTATGATTAAAAAAACTTTTTTTGAGCTCTTATTACGGTTTTATGTTTTCACTTAATTCCGGCCGCAGAAAACCGACATGTCAGTTATTTGCGGCGGCATATGGGATCCCGGCCGGAGCGCATATGATGTGTGTATGCTCCGGCCGGGATCCCATTGAAAGTAAGGCATTGTTCCACTGCGGTAAAAGTACGGCCGTTGTTCCCATCTGCAACAATGGCCGTAGTTTTACGTATAGTGAACATAGCCTTATAATGTAATTTAAAAAAAAAAATCAGCAATCCTGGCACTTTTTTGTTTTATGCTGCTCACCGTGTGGGAACAACATTGTTGTATTTTAATACTGTAGATAAGAAAAGTACGCACAGTACAATATATATGTTTATCTATGTAATTACTTTCGCATATTTTAATCGTGTAATGGGAAAGGAGGTTTAATTTTTATTAGGGGAGAAGATTTGGCATATTTTTAAAAACATTTAAATTTTTATTTTCTACTCCTTTTAAGTCCCCTGGTGGACTATTACATGCAATCATTGGAATTCCTGTGGCAGACTCTATTAGAACATTGCCGATCGGACCACACAGAGGGAAGTAGAACTTCTCCGGTGGCCATGGAAAATGTTAGGCACCCTGCAATCAAACTGCAAGGGGTCCTGATCGTTATATGACACAAGATGCTACGGTCAGTTAGACTTAAACAGCACAGTCGCAGCTTGCCCTCACCTGCCATGAAGCGAGCTCAGCCCCTTAATAATAATGACGTATGGGTATGGCATGGGTCATTTGGTCACATTTCCCATGCCATACCCTTATGGCATATGTTGTCTAGGTGTTAATAATTTTTTTTTCTGGGATGTGATGCGGTGACTAAAAATAGACAGTTTTGCACTATGGTGTGTTTTTGTGTTTATGCCAGTTATCGCGCGAGATCAGGAATGTGATAATTAAATAGTTTAGGTGATTCCGAACGCGTCAATACCAAATATGTCCATTATTATTTTTTTATATATTTTTTTTTATTTGAAAAATCGTTAAAGGTGGATCATTTAAAGTTTTTATTATGGGATGGATTTATATATATTTCAAAAACAGTTTTGTAGCCCACCTAGGGCAATTCTATGAGCAATTCCATCAATTTTTATAGGGATCAATGCAGTACCTACTGCATTGATACACCATTTCTACACACAATTGCTTCAGCCTGCTACAGACAAGCTGGAGCAATCACCAATGTCAGGTAGCCCAATTGGGCTTGATGAGGCCTAGGGGTTCACTGACATTGGATTGGCTCCTTATGAGCTGGGAGACAATCTAGCAACTGGACTAATAATAAAGGCATGTGAAAGCCAGTTTTGACAGCAGCATCTAAATGGTTAAATAGCTGACAAGGAGGATTGCTCTTTGTTGGTTTTTAGTGGTACCCCCTAGCAACTGATAGTAGCTGGGAACTGCCTTGCACATAGGGGGATCCCATTGTTGCAACTGTACGTCATAGCGTGGGAATGAGTTTAAAAAAAAGAAAAGAAAAGAAAACTGCTAGTGTAGTTTGCTGGTGTAGTACATAACCATCATACCTCAATATTCACTCCTTCAACCCAGCTTACTTCATGCATGCAGCATTTTCATGGGAACTAATGATGTGTACTTGAGGCACACACTTTTGTTAACACACAGTAAAATACAAGCAAAATACATCAGTAAAATAGGTAGAAAATATTAACATTTTTTGAATCTATGTGTATTCAATGTGCTGTTCATTAAAGTCTATGAAAAAAACAGCAATTGTGCTCACATTGTAAAAAAAAAAATTGTACATTTTTTTACACTGAATGACATTTTCCATAGACTTTAATGGAACACATTATTAGATTCAAAATACGGCCACGTTTTATACCTATTTACTTTCATTGTCGCACAAAGGGCTGCTGATAAGTCTGTGGCTTTACCCAGAAAGAAACAAGATAGGAAGCTGAAACTTTACATTTATTCCACATATTCTCCAACGATGTCAACACACTTCTTACTTTGGTATTCTAAGTTCTGTAAGCCTTGCAAAAAGAAGGATTTCGGTTTTGCATCTGTAGCAGCCTTGGCATCAGAAACGGTGTGAAATTTGGTACTCTTGAGGTGTTTTTTCAGGTTTTGAAACAGATTATAGTTGGAGGGAGATAGATCTGGTGAATAAGGTGGGTGGTCAACCAGCTTGAAGCGTAGCTCCACCAGTTTTGCTGTGGTTGCTTGTGCAGCGTGAGCGGAGGCGTCGTCTTGAAGGGAAAAAACTCCTTTGGACATCTTGCCTGGCCTTTTGGCTTTTAGAGCTGCCTTCAATTGGTCCAAAAGTTCAATGTAATACCTTGCACTGATGGTGGAACCATTTTGAAGGTAGTCCACTAGCAGCACACCCTCCTTATCCCAGAACACAGATGCCATTAATTTGTAGCTTATTTTTGCACCCTTCTTGGACCAGGAGAACCACTGTGCCTCCACTTTTTTGACTGATCCTTGGTTTCAGGGTCATACAAATAAATCCAGGTCTCATCCATAGGGATCAGTTGATCCAGGAAGTTCTTGTCAGTCTGGAAACACTGAAAAATGAACCGGGAAGTTTTCCCTCATGCTTTCCTGATCTGTTGTCAAACATTTGGGGACCCACTTTGCAGATAGCTTCTTCATGTTCAAATGTTCATGGATAATGACACAAACATGTTCATGAGAAATTCCCATGATGTCTGCTATTCCTTTAGCTGAAATTTGCTGATTCTCCAGTATGAGGTTGTGCACAGCATCGATGATCTCCGGGCAACAACCGCTCTCTGTCGTCCAGGAAGTTCCTCATTATTGGTGCTGAAGAAGACCGTTTTAAATTTGGCAACCCAGCTCTTAATTGTAGAATATGAAGGGCATTGACCCCCAAATATCTGTGACAAATGACCATAAATATATCCTTTGTGGACTTCACTTGCATGAATTTTATCACTCCTCTGTTCACATTTGCTCCGCCGTTTTGTTTTCCTGTGCGCCTACATCACTGTTGCCATAAGCTACATACACAAAATTTGAAAAACATACTGTATATTAGACACATAAAGCTTTCTTGTGATGTAACATTTGAAACAAAAAAAGAACACAAAGCAGAAGACTTATCAGCAGATATATATATATATATATATATATATATATATATATATATATATATGATGTTTATTTGGCAAATACCATAGCTTAGTCTTCTGTTTATTTTCTTTGAAGGCGACTCAAGGAGATGTTAATTATTAGTGGTAAGGGGGCTTCTTGAAATTCGTATCTATGAGTTGATCCAAACAGCAGGCTTTATGGCTGCTTAGATGGAATTTGTCAAAGAAAAATAAATCTACTGATTTGAGAACAGACAAGAACTTTGGCACATAGTTGATTTACAGGACCTCATTAGCATACTGTATATCTGCCAATTTTATTCAAAGAAATGTGTGAGTTTAGGCATTATGAACTATAATAAATTGTACAGGGTGTATAAGTACAATGGCTGAGAAGGATTTAAGAGTCTCTTACATTCTTCCTTCTAGCAAAAACTTACAGGAAAATGATCAATTTTATTTATTTTGTATAGTCAATTATGGAAAAAGCAGAAAAAAGATACAAAAATCACATAATTTATTCAGAAGGAAATTAAAGTGGTTTTAACGCTTTATAATATTGATGGCCTATCCTGAGGATGAGCCATCAATGTTTGATTTGTGGGGTCTGACTTTCAGACAGAACCCCACTGTTCAGGACTAGAGATGAGCAATTTTTGAAAAGTTAGTTTCGGACAGATTTCCAAACTTCTGGTCTGAACCTGAACTTTAGCAATAGCCCTAAAACGCTTGAATAACACTGTGTAGAAGCCCTAAAAGCCATCTATAACACTACTAAGTCACCTAAGAAGGTATTGTCAGGAACTGGACGGCAGGGACAAGACAAGACAGTGAGCCCTGACGCTGAACCCACCAACTGTCCCTACCTACTTGCCTCAAACGGCCCTAGGCAGCCACGGACAACCACTAAGGCAGTCCCTGCACTAGTATAGGTGCACACAGAACAAGACAGACAAACAAACACAATAAAGAATAGTAAACAGTCCGGGTCACAACAATCGGGCAGCAAAAGTACAAAATCAGAATCCAAGGCGTAGTCAAGGTACAGGCAATATGGTCAGGGGCAAGCGGCAAGCAAGGAAGGTCAAAGATACAAGGCAAGGATCACGAGATGCAAATAACAGAAAACACAAGCAGGCAGAGACAAAGTCAATATCAGCAATGAGAACACAGACTGGGATTAGTTATATAGGAGGCCAAGGTTCTGCTACAGAACATATTTGGACCATTCCCATGATCTCCAAGCACAGACACCTGAGAACAAACCCATCCACTGGCAGGGAAACCTGTCAGTCACAGCAGAACCAAAACACAGATTAACCATGACATGGCCAGACAGAATTCTGCGTGTGAAGTCGGGTGTGTCCACCAAACCAAGAGAGCAGATAAACCAGTTTCAGACACTGCAAAACAAAACGCAGAAACAGAATACAAGAAAATCAGAGCCTTCTCGACCGCACAGCACGAGCCGAGGGGCGCATCACGCTCCGCAAAGATACAATCCTGACAGGTATCTGCAGTAAGTATTTTGAGCAGTTTTTTGGCAAATTTAGGGCCGGTTCACACTACGGAAACAGTGCCAAAATTCTGCTTGGAACTCATGCCTGCAGACTCCACCCCGAATCCTGCCTGCTATCTGTTTCAAATGGGAGGCCTTGTGCACCTCCGCACCTCTCCTATTAAAGAATTGACATGTCAATTCTTTGAGCAGACAGGCACTTTCAGACAGGCCTTCCACTGAAACAGATAGCAGGCGAGATTCGGCACAGAGTCTGCAGGTAGGGGTTTCTAACGAAATTTCAGCGCGGAATCGGTAGTGTGAACGGGCCCTTAATATCAAAGTTACAGCAACATCTATGGCTATGGGAAAAAAAGTATAATACCTTGTAGTAACTAACAGCTTGTTTAAAAAGTACACACCACAAGAGAATTTTTAAAAGAAAAGTAAAAAAAAAGAAAAGAAAACTATGCCTTTTTTGCCGGCAGTGCCTGTCTGAATGTGTTTAAACACAAACACTGGTTTTGAAAGATTTGACCCACCACTCCGTTCATTCACTATAAAGCCAACGGAGAAATCCTAGTACAGGAAAGGGAAGAATTTCCTTATAAGTGTATACTGTATAACATGTATTTAATACAGTACCGTAGCATAGGTAGTTTTTTTTTTTTTTATTAGAAATAAAATGGGTAGAAAAACCAATAAAAAGGAAACTAAAATCATTTTCAGTGAAGATACTCGACTTTGAAATCATACATTGCTGGTGAAAATAACTCATATAGAAATTCTGAGAAATGCTGGACTTTTGTTTGCATGGTACACAGCAATGTGTTATTTTTAGATAGGTTTATGACAGTGATATATTCTTTCGGCATGACCAGTATGTTAGAGCATCACTTTGATTTTTATTAATAGACCTTATAGTCTTGTACATTTTTATTAAATGTAAATTACCCCAATGATGCTGTCTACTGATATGATTAATAAACCTAAAGAGGAGAGCATATTTCAGTTCAATTCTTCATGTATTACAGATGGCACACTTTTCAAAAGTCATCCAATATTCATCAGAAGGCAAGATTACAATTAAAGGTGTCATGTTGAGGCCTCTGGAATAGAATGTGCTCCCACTGTATCACTGTTAATGAATTCCCTTTAAAATGTAAAACTGTTATCCCAGTGCATTTACTCACTAGGGAGCAAGGAGAAGAAGGGGTAGTAGTGATTGACAACTGTCCTCATGCACTCATTTCCCAGATTGGATAAAACTCTGAGCCTAGATGCTTAAACCCTTAAGAAGGCCTGGACACCTTTATACTCTGCCAACAACGGGTCTAGCAATGCCAAAAGGGTTGTACTGTAATAGTAAAAGTAGTCCAGCTAATTTTTTTTTTAATTAAAGTATTGTATTGCCCCCCAAAAGTCATACAAATCACCAATATACAGCGAAATGCTTATAAAGTGCTTTTTTCCCTGCACTTACTACTGCATCAAGGCTATATCTTCTGGATAAAATGGTGATGTCACGACCCGACTCCCAGAGCTGTGCGGGCTGTGGCTGCTGGAGAGGATGATGGGGAGGGATGCTCAGTGTCCCTCCAGTGACCTGTTTCCCTCAGTGTCCCCCTGCCATCATCCTCTTCAGCAGTCACAGCCTGCACAGCTCTGGGAGTTGGGTCGTGACATCACCATGTTATCCAGGAAGTGAAGCCTTAATGCAGTAGTAAGTGCAGGGAAAAAAGCACTTTATAAGCATTTCCTGTAGTAAGTGTATATTGGTGATTTGTACAACTTTTGGTGGGCAATATAATACTTTAATAAAACTTTTCGCATTATTTCTACTTTACTTTCTTATCTAGATTATTTTTAACAGGTATTTTTAGATTTTTTTGTTCTACAGAAAAAAACAAGAAAAAGAACTTCGGAAAAAAATACCAAACCCATAGAGTAGTTTGCATTTTGAAAAACTGTTGTATTTTGTTGTATTAAAAAAAAAAAAAAAAAAAGAAGCAAAGATGAAAAAAGCCACAAAAATTTTCTTACTAAACATCTATTTACTTATTGATTTATTACACACATAGCAAAAGAAGAGAAATTGTTTCGGTCTTGAACCCATCAGCAACTTCTGTAAATGAGGACCTGTGGCTACACCAAAAAAAGGCTGCCCTGATTGCGCCTTATTACAGTTTCCTGATATGGCCTTCTGTTCATCTTCCGTGATATGTGGGTTTATAGTTAGAGATGAGAGCACTATTTGCTTGACTATTGGGGTACTCAAAAGTACTTGATACTTGAATGAATTCTCAAATGGTGCTCGAATAAAGTTCATAGTCTCCTCCCCACATGTTTGGTCATAAAGAAAAGACCGAGATTTCTCCTCTTTTCAAATCTATTCCTGCCTTTGACTTCGAAAATCTGTCAGATAAATCTCTATGTGTAAACGCACCCTTAGGCAAGTTCGCTTATCTCAACTCTATGCACTGAACCTTTATAGAGGTATCTCAATACCACAGAGACATTGGCACATTAGGCGCCATCATGCAGTGCCTCCGAATGGCACCTATTGCAGATTTATCCTCCAATAAAAACAACGTTTCTAAGGGATTGCATCTATAATGGAAAAAAAAAACACTATATATTTTCCTTTGAATGGCCATATAGATATTTTATATTGTTTTATAACTGATTTGTACACAATAACTTATGTGAATTTATTTATCCTTAAAAAATGTGAAACCATGTTTAAATGTGAACATACTCTTTCCCCTCGTAGCTTTAAACACTGAGCATAAATATCCAACAGTTCTTCTATTCTTAGTGGAATCGATTGTGTACTTACTGAATTCTCCTTAAGCATGGAGTTTTTTTGCTCAGGAATGTGTATTTATTGCTGGTAAAATGTCCTTCAACAAAAGGATTAACTGTTCTATAAGTACTGAGTGAAATATATGTACCACAATGTTGTACTGTTTTCTTTCACATTCCAAAAAATGGACAAAGTAACTTTCTTTAAGACAACTCCCTTTGTTATTTTCACACATCATCTACTTTAAAATAATTTCACATGGATGACTGAAATTATTTGTATTTCTTGGACCACAGTTACTTGCAACAAATAGGTTTCCCTTCAAACATAACGTGGCGCTTTGTTGATTTTTGAAGCTTGTATGTAAAGGCATCAATGGACGCAAACCAGATATCAAATATTCCATATGTGATAAAAAAAATGTCTAGAGTTCCACTAAAAAAACAAAAAAAAACAAAACCAAAAGATAAAAAAAATTCACAGTAAGCACACAAGAAGAAACATTTTTTAATTGAATTTAAGAAATTATTAGATGTGGCTTTAGAACGTGTCCTAGTGTCTTGTGTATTTGGTAACAATGAGGAGATACATAAAGACATATGGATTTAATGTCACCTTAGCAGAAGGCACTAGGTTAAAAAGGCTGTCATTCACTGATTTACTACTTAACAGTAGGAAAGAGCTTTAGAACAAAATCCCAAGGGCTGTCGTGAAGGTTTCTTTTTTGTCATGGTGTCAGCACAAAACGCTGGCTATGTGGAAATCATGGATATAGTCATTGGCTGTATCCATGTTTTCCAGAAAACCTTAGAGCTTTATCCAAGTTTAGCAGCCCCAGCTAATCAAATACCGAACGTTCAGGTTCGGATTGACTCAAACCCGAACGCGGTTTGCTCATCTCTAGTCTTCATTATTCAGTGGGACACTACTGCAGCTACTGATTGGCAGAGCTGCAATAATGAAGACAGATAGAAGACCAGAGTGCTAAGCATACTTTCCCCGCTCTGCCCCCTATGTGGGTTAAAGTATACCTGTCAAAATTGGACCATACGGATCAGCTGCAAGAACCTCAGGAAGGTGAGGTCTCCATGGATTCAGAGACGCAGTCATACATAATGCATTATTATATGATTGCATGGCCATGTCCATGGAGACCTGACCTTCTGGATTAGCAGAGGATCTTGCCGCTGATCTGGAAAGGCCTGATCATGAAAGGTACACTTTATTAAGGCTGTGGAAATGCATTGTGAGGAGCCGGAGCTCAGCTGTGTAACATTATGATTGTCCTGACTGGCAGACAGCACTGCTAGTCAGATTTCACTGTGTTGCTGGGAGCTGGAGTCTCTGCCCCAATCAGGTCCTGAGGGCTGGGACTTAAGTCTCAATTAAACTACCACTCTCATCAGGTCTAGTTACCTACAATAGACCCTCACTTGTGTCTGCCTAGCTAGCTATTTACGGGTCTGGTTTATTTTCCCTGGTAATCTGATTATTGGCTTGACTTCCTGACTACTCCCTTGCTTCTTGACTTTGTACTGCGATGACCGTTTGTTACTGACCCGACTAGTGGACCCTTCATTTATTGTGTTTGACTTGTCTCTGTTTTACATGTTGCACCTAACTAGTGTAGCTTCAGGTGTATACGCTCCGGCCGGGATCCCATAGAGGAATAGGACAAGTATGTTTTTGTGAAAAGTACGGCCGTTGTTGCCGATTATAACAATGGCTGTACTTTTACGAAAACATACGTTGTGTGAACATAGCCTAATAATGTAAAAAACAAAGCATTGTATTAATGCTTGTGATGTTGGGTTAATAAATAGACATAGATAGGGGACAGGGAAAAAGTCAATGAATAAAATGGAAAGCCTTTGTCTGGTTGTCTATGTCTATGTTGGTTGTTTTTATAGACTAACAAACCATGAAGGGTTACACATAAACATGTGAGTAATTTGAGCTGCAGGGGATGGATGTGTTTAGAGCACTAATTACTCTCATACATTGTTCAGAAAGCTTTTGTTTTGTTATGGTTTAGTAGCAGGGCTCCTTTAAGGCTGGCCCTACACATTAAATAGCTCCTAGCTAATTCATCTAATGTGGTTAGTTATCTTAAGCATAGGGTTTCATGTGGTCTCATGCATCATGTGGCCACATTTCTAAATGACTAAATAGTAATGTCCCTATAAGTTATAATACCTCTTAGAACCCTCACTCAGTTATAATACACCTTGGTGTATCCAATAAATTAGAATTACCCCTAGTGCCATCCCCAAGTGGTGGTGTACCCTTAGTGGTCTCCTTAAAATAAGTTACCAACACAATACTGTCATGCAAAAAAGAGCCAGTGGAGCCTCATTTAAGAGTCTCAAAACACAGGACTAGCTAGATATCCCTCTGGCAAGGGCCCAGCCAAGGGGCGGCTCATGTAGGAAAGCCACCAAAACCACCATATTAAGTGGCCCTATAATTCAATGTAATGACAAGGGAAAAACCAAGGCCAGGTATCCATCCACAGACAGATGTTTCGGGGTGTTGCCCCTCATCAGTGTGGAGCAGGATTCTGGCTAGGTGGGAGCAATGCCTAGTAGAGCCATAAGAGAAACAGATCGCTGATCTGATCTCAGTGAGATCAGCCAAAGAAAACACTGCCGGCTGCCGGTAATAGCACTCAATACAGTGAAATCCTAAGTGCATTGCTCCTTGGTAAATACAAATATGCAAAAAAAGAGCTTGTGGAGCCTCATTTAAGAATCTCAAAACACAGGACTAGTCAGATATCCCTTTCGGGAAGGGCCCAGCCAAGGGGCCTGTATAAAAAAACACCAAAACTTCATTATTAAGTGGCCCTATAAGTCAATGTAATGACAAGGGAAAAACCAAGGTCAGGCATCCATCCATCCTTGGCTGGGCCCTTCGCGGAGGAATATCTGGCTAGTCCTGCATTTTGAGACTCTTAAATGAGGCTCCACAGGCTCTTTTTTGCATGTTTGTATTTCCCAGGGAGCAATGCACATAGAATTTTACTGTGTCTGGCAGCCGACAGTGTTTTCTTTTGCTGGTCTCCCTGAGATCAGTGATCTGTTTCCCAGCACAGTATTGTGCCTCTTAATGCCACTCAGTATTAATTGGGAGACAGTGATATAATGATAAAAGAAAGCAAAGAAAAATTATAAATGTAATAGCCAACATTGCAAAGTTTCTAGTAGTTAACCATAGCGAGGGAAAACATATATATTGAAGGACTGGACAAACAGGGGGAAAGAACAAGAGGAAAGGGGTCAAAGTAGCTAGCAAAGGGGAGCTATTGAAGGACTGATGAAGCTAAGCTGCTTATGAGGTCACATATAGCTAATGAGTCCCAAGGGGCTGATGTAGGTAGAGAAGCATCCATTTTTGTGATTGGGGAAATCTCAGGGATCATACCCCCATCTATTAAATAGATGCTGTTAGGTGCTCTGAAGATCTAACTTCTTTAATGAAAGCATTAAGACAAAAAAGCGATATAGGGGCTGTTTTCTTCCTTGCTTGGAGAATAATGCATTTAGCAGCAATGAGAATGTGTAAGGGTGTTGATAAATCTTTGTTCCGTCATTGTGTTCAACTTTATCTGGTCCTCCAAAAGAATCAGAAGTGGTCCAGAGATCTAGGTCACTAGGCCAAAAATTCAGATGCTCAGTGATGTTTACAACCCAGATGTGCACACAGATTGTGATTACATGGCAGCAACATCTCGGCCACAAGGCTTCTATTATTTGAGACCATACCCTACACTACAAACATATGCTACCGTGTTTCCCCGAAAATAAGACCGTGTCTTATATAAATTTTTGCTCCCAACGATGTGCTATGTCTTATTTTCAGGAGATGTCCTATTTTTTCCATGAATAAAAATTCACACTTCTTGTAGAATAAAAAAAAGGAACATTTATTATATACTGTATAGTAGTTGTCATCCCAAACCAGAATAACCAGACAACCCAACACCTCCCACCACTCCATTCCCCCCTCCGGTGGGGGTCTTACTTTGGGGGAAGGCCTTACTTTCAAGGGGATGCCTTATTTTAAGCTATCCTGTAAATCCTGCACTATGCCTTATTTTTGGCGGATGTCTTATTTTCAGAGAAACAAAGTAAGTAGCCAATGTTCTTAACTCCTACTGGTCTAAAACCAGCCAGCAATTTCAAATAAAATGGAAAAATATTAGTATACAATATTCATGTTATACGGTCATTTTAGTGACGGTGTAACCTCATCTAAGTGAAGTAAAGTAGCTGCTTATTACTAAATGCAGATTTTTCTTTTCCTGTAAAGTTATACTCATCATGACATTGACTACTCATGTAGTGAGACCTGATTATACATAGGTTAGTGATCAGTGATACAAGTTGTACAAGTCAAATTCAGCACGTAAAATCCAAAGTTTTTTTAAAATCTATTTATAACTCCTAAAGTGTTTACCGGACAATTCAGTAAGAAGTCAAGTAGCTTGGCAGGATGAAGGGCTCCACTGGGCCTACAATCGTGTTATATTATTTTTGTAACAAACATCAAGTATAATCTTAAAGGGAATCTAACCTGCTGATATGTCCCTATTGTGCACAGGGCACTGAGGATGAAGGTCAGTTTCTTACATTCATCCTCAGCACCATCTTTGTGACGTTTGTAGGTAAATCCATAGGCCAATAAGGCAGTATTTTGGAGGGCAGGCCCACCATCTCCAGTGTTCCAATCCAGCCAGTTCATTAGAAGGGGCAGGCTGACCGGTGGCGGATCAGTGCACAGGTGTGGGGGGAGAGGGTAGTAGTCTAAACTGCCATATTAGCCTATGGTTTTACCTACGAATGGGATGAATGTAGGAAATTAACCTTCACCCTCGTCGTTGTGTGTGCATTTGGCACATATTAGCAGGTTAGATTTTTTATTTATCTTTTATCTGTTCATCTTTAAGAATGCAATATCTCTAAAATTTACAAAGTAAAACTACTATTTTTCACCTATGACCAGTTTAAACAAATTCTATTTTGCATTTCACTCTTGAAAATATTTTTTTGTGATATAATGAGTATAATAAGAAAACCATATTAGATTTTCTGCTATAACCTAATATTGACACAACAAATTATTAACCGTTACTCTGAATTTTAAGGTTGTGGCGTACATTGGAGCGCGGCAAGCCTTTTTTTTTTCATTTTACACACAGAGAGAATACCTTGCTGAGATCAATGAAGACTCACTCTGTTGGGTGGAGCACAATGTAGCTTCATCTCGGAGTGTGACCTTTTAAGTATGCAATATTTTCTATTCCTTTGTCTGAAAATCTTTTGACCTGTTTCAGTAATGGTTTTTGCACATTGTGTGTGTGCCCTTTAAAACTGCAAATCTGTTTACTTGAAATAACTCATCTTTATTTTTTTTTCTCTTTCATTCACCAACTCCCCCTTCTATTCATTAAACAAAATTCTTCCATCTCAGGAATGTTCAGAGAAAGTCCAAAGCAATCATTTTTTCTACATATTCATCACCGCAACTAGAATAGAAGATAGTTTTGAAAACAAAATATTCATGCAGGTTCCCACAGTAACCGAGTCTGTACTGTTCCAAGTCTCTGAGCTGCCACATTAATTTTTTATAGAAAACACTTCTTCCATATTGATCAAGAAATTATAGGAGCGATGAATAAAGCACACAAAATTAACTTTTAAAATCATTATTAGTTTACACTGGTATTAAAGAACATTTGGGAAAAGAGGTGCGATTAACATATGATAGGAGGCTCCCAATGGTGACCTTCCTCTGAGATCCTGCATTCGTTTGAAATTGTTCACATTACAAGGTAAGGATGAATAAACTAAACTAAAGAAAAATTATTATCATAAGGATCTGTAGCAATAGTTGATAAATTATTTAATAAAAATGTTAATTATACCTGTCAATTGCTCTTAATGAAATTTGTGTATTTTACATAGTTTTACAAAAGCTAAAAGTATTTTATCTCTTAATTTCCCCAGTAACTCATCTGATTACCCTGTAGCTTAGGGCTTAATTATCTCTCCATACACCTCAGAAGCTGTGCAGAGTCATATTATCACCATATTATCGTCAAATAGACTTCTTTGGTGTCCTACAGTACTTTTTCCTATGAATCTTAAAGGAAAAAATAATGGCATGCTTCCTCAAATATCTGTCACAGGTGCGGACGCCTGCATGGCTCCCGCCACTGCCGCAGCACGTGGCTAGCGTCTCTGGTAACCTGCCCAGCCGGTTGCTAGTGGAGCACCGTTGGCATCCTCAGTTACATACGCCAGGGCCGCCATAGTCTTATTTGCGAGGTTAGAGTTCCTGCCCCATTCAGACCGTTGGGCTGGGACTTCACTTCCCTTAAAGTCCTGCCTATTCCCTTCCTTCTTTGCCTCTGAGAGAGCCTGAGTGATATCTTGACCTAGCATTGTACCCTAATAAGCATTCCTGGTTTTCTGCCTTCTGGCTTTAGACTATTCTCTTGACTACGACTTTGTATTTCGCTGACCGTGTGTTGCCGACCTTGCTCTCCTGACTACGAGTTTGTGTTTGTTCATCTTGTCCGCGTTTTATGTTACATCTGTGCAGGCTAGGGACTGTGGACTGGTTATCTGCTGCCATCTAGGGCTGCTGAGGTAATTAGGCAGGGACAGCAGGGCAGGTGCCAGTGCTAGGGCATCACCTTTCTTGTGTATACCAGTTCCCTAGCCCTGACAATATCATATTGCACAAACATTATCCCCAGAAGTGTCCAATCAAGAGGAAAACAACTCCCGGCACCACTTAATCCTTAGTTCGGCAACCAGTACATCAACCGCTATAGGGTGACCTCTGTACTGTCAGGGGGTGTTGCTCAACAACCAGTTCAAGTGTCCATAATATATGCAAAAAAAGAATTTGTGGCACTCACCCCAAAGAACAGTTTAAAAAGCCTTTATTGCAGAGCGGCTCGGTGAAGACGCCGACAAGTGACTGGGCCCAGGCCGTTATTTTACTAAAAAAGACAGTCTGTGAACATTGTGCTCACTAGCAGGTGCTTTTTTTTTTGTACAATTTTTTGCAGTTATTCTGTGAATATTCTTATTCACAAATTTATGAATATTTGTTAGATTTGTCTTATTTAGCGCTGTAAAAAACAAACAAATAGTCTGTAGAAAAATTGCAACACGCAATAGTAAATGTGCCTGCATATGATGCAGCAACAGTGAAAATTACTGTATGGAGCATATACCATCTACTTGGTAAAGACAGAGCGTTAATGTTATGAATTGTATTTACATTTATTTATGTGTTTTTTAGGTGTTATCTTAATTCCTTAGTTACTGGTCTCCCTTACTGTCAGACTTTTTATTTGTGTTTTTAAAAGAGCAACAGCTATACTTAAGGCAATTCTGTCATCCTCGAAGTAGCTAATAATCTAGAGAAAGTGCTATGCCCTTAGCAAAGCAACAATAAGATAGCTCACTTTACATCTTATATCTATGTCTATATTTTGCAGGAAAAGTGACTTTTATGTGGTATTAGAGAGTCAGATATGTGGCCTGGTTATTCTGTGTAGAGAAGAGCGAAGTCAATCTTGTGAATCAAGATTCGCTGTGAATCGCACTGTCAATTTGCTTCATTCTGCGAAGCGAATTTCTGCTGATTCATTAAGGTAATTCACAAAAAAAACAAAATGGCGGCCACACATGCTCTCTGGAGCGTCACTGGGCTGGAGAAAGGAATTAACCATAATCCCTAGCCCCCATCCAATCAGCTGCAGGCCCCTGTAATGTCAGCACTTCCACCTCCCCTCTATATAAGGCGGCTCGGTAACGGTGGCGGCCAGTCGACTGTGTGTGGAGGAGAGAGTAGGGTGGCAACTGGCAGTTAGAGCAGAGCAGGGAGAGACTAATGGAGCGATATAGGGACAGAGAGGAGAGGAATGGCGGAAACTGGATGTTTAACTTGCTGATTGACATTTTTGACACTTTTACAACAACATGCTTTAACAAATTTGCCCCTTTTGTAATAGTCCCAGTATTGTAGCTACTATAGTTTTGGCTGTATTAATGGAATTCATTAAGATTCGATTTGCGGATCTTAATGAGTTTGACCAAAAATCTGCGAAGCTCGGGGAACGACTTTTCCAGCTGCTTCGCGCATCTCCAATTTAGTGCCTTAGGCCCACTATGCCTCTGTTTTAAAAATCTACTACTCCCCTCCAACATAGTGGACAGGTGGGGCTTTGCTTATAGCAATGAGCCGTACTTAAATCCTGACCCACACACTCTGCAAAGTATACAGGAAGAGACCCCTCTCGGAGATCTTATTTTGGCTTAATCTCGCCTGAATTTTGCCTGACTGATCAGTAGGATAAGTGTTGAGACAATTTTGCTGCCATGTGCTCCTCTCCCCACTCTGTTCCTGTGACCTAGATGGACTCCATTGACTTACACTGAAAGTCTGTCTAGGTCATGTGACATCAGCCGGGATTGAATTAGCTGCACACATGGTGTCTGAACACTTAGAGATCGACCGATCAAAACTTTTGATATGTTTTTCCAAGTCTTTTATTTATTTATTTTATAAGTTCGCTTATAACTAGTTTTTATATATAAATTATTTTGCATCCATCTGAATGGTGTTTATTCAGTAGAAAGTACATGATTTTTACAAACATATATATTTAAAGGTGAAGTCTGTGGGCGGGGGGGGGGGGGGAAGGCTAAAAATTTATACAGGCAGCAGGTGGGGGAAAATAAAGAAGACACTAAGCTTACCTGTCCCTGTATTGTGCCGCATGACGAGGCTACCATACCCCACCAGGTGGCATCTTCTCCCAGGTTCTAGATATGTCATGACCTGGCTGAAACGTCACAAGTAGGTTAGATTTAGCCTGCTCAGCCAATCTGTGATTGCAGTGGTGTCCCACCCCAATCACCCCAATCACTAACTGGCTGAGCGGAGCATCCGTCAGCCCGGTAATGACATAGCCGGTGGGGAGCTGAGAAGACAGACATCCAGATTCCCGGAGCGCCAGGCCAGGTGAATATGACCTCTTTTTTTCAATGTTCCTCTACCCCTTGGCTGAAATAAGTGGAAATTTGCCATATCAGAACATTAATAAATATTAATAAAGTTGTGTAATATAAGTAATAATAGTATATTTCCTTTTTTTTATATTACTATGTGCATTCTCTTTATGCTATTTATAATTTCCTCAATATAAATGGTCCAGTCTGACACAATATATCAAATGTAAATAATTTCTATATTATCCCGGTAAATAGGAGTTTACCAACATTCCATATGTTTTGTAGACAGTTAAATAATCTGACAGAAATACCTTAAGTAAACATACACATACGGATTACCTGAATCCCTTTCTGTTCAATACATGTCCATGCAATGTTGCCATCGCTATGTAAAAGGTCTCAGCCTGCTACATTTAGTCTGCTTAGTTTTAAGCATTGTTAGCAGATCTGGTTTAATCTTCCTTGCTCTAAATAAACATGTCCAAACTGAAAGCCGATAATCACTCTTCTTAATGGTTATTTGATAGCCTTCAAAGTAAATAGCTGTTCCATAAACTATCTTGTTTTTTTCATTGTCTAAATAGCAAAAAAAAAAAAAAGGCAATAAAAAGCAAATAATTATTTGTTAATTATATCTAAATAAGCCAGTTGGAGGTATAGCAGGCCACTACGGAAACATACATGGAAAACATTTAAGTTAACAAGCAATGTCATTACAAATGTTTCATTTATTGGACATGTGATCCAAGGAAATTTAAAGGAAAAAAACAAACATAAAAATTAGTTTTATCTGAAGTTAAAGTCACATTAGAGTTTAACAAATACTATAAAAGTTAAGCCCCAAAGGATATTATTAGAATAATATAGTTGACATACATATGCCTGAACTGCACAAATCCTATCAAAAGGATCAAAGACAAGAGATTAAGCATCTATGTCTCCTATGAAAAATAATAGGATCATTATTGTGCACCATGGTTAATGCTTGGAAGATGGCTCCTTCTGGCCTATGGGTTCATTTGCAGAACAATAGTCCATTAAGTAAGAGTAAAGAAATTTAATCTCGGACAGACCTGTCTCTATACAATTTACCAAAGACCTGTCTTGAGACTAACCAATTTTTTTTCTCAAATTCAAAAGCGACAGCAGTGGTTAATAAAAAGTGCTGAATGAGGATGACGAGGAACGGTGAATTCTCCTTACAAATGTTTTTCCTTGATTATGCCTTGTGTTCCACACTCATGCTCATAAGGAGAAATTTCTCTGTGCTTGTAGTTTACTAATATAGCCTTCCGCTGTCTATCCCGGATATTCTATAAATACAGATAGGCCGGGGTAACAGCTGTAGGAAAAATGGAGATGCACAGTGGTGGACTGTATTACAAGCAGGTCACTGGAGATGCATGGATTTCTTTTGAGACTATCATATAATAATTGCATGATGCATGGCTAACAGTTGAACATCAAAAATGCTCTTTATCACTCCAGATAATTCTCAGACATTGAAAATATAGGTAATTATTTTATAATAAGAGAGAGGTCAAATCCACACTAGCAGGGGTAGTCTCACAACAATCAGGATATTTATCACTTTTCATGACTGTGTAACCCCCCCCCCCAACTTTATACAAACCTGTTCACGCCCACGGTGGTCTTCTCACTTCTGCTCAGTCCCCGCCGCTGAGGCTGCTCAGCCTATAACAGGCGGCTGGGCTGTCCCCTCTTGACCAGTGAGCCTTTCACTTCAGATAGCGGCTCTGAAGCTCCAGCGGCGGCTGCGGGGAGAAGCTAGGAGAACATTGGGCATGTGGACAGGTATGTATAAAGTTTATACGCAGACTCCATTCTATGCTATATGACATGTCAATTCTTTAGGTGGATGTCAGAATCCGCCCAAGCATAGAATGGAGTCTATGGCACAGGCAGAGAGTCAAGCGGAAGCGTTCGGGGGCGAGTGGCGGAATCTGCGAGTGTTATTCAGTGTGCATATACCCTTACACTTATTTAGGCAAGGGCTGCACGGACATCGCTAACCATGTCTGCACAGCCCTTCTTGCATAAATATAGAACTGTGTAATAGGCTCAGTAAGCAAGTGCCAATCTAGCACATTGGTGCTCACTTATCCGGAATATTGGCCCTAAAGTTATGACAAGCATAAGTATATTTAGTTTAGTTTAGTAAAATGTTGTGGGGAGTTTGATTACCCCCTACTTGCTTTCCTATTAACTGAATGACTCCTGTTTATAGCAAAAGTAATTTTGTTTAGTTATTGCAGCATATTATGAGTTTACTGTAAATGAAAAATTGCTGAATATATAAGTAAAACCAACACTTATACATGAGGTAATTGCATACCAATTGCTCAGTGCAGTTTTATCATCGGGGTTGCTATCCAAACAGGCAAAGACATATTAATAAGAATCTTCTAGTAGTGAATTTAAAATTTCTCCAGCATTGCTCTGCTAATCTATGAGCAGAATGTGGCAGAACTTTATTCTTTTTCGGCTTACTTTAAAAAAAAAAAAAATGTGTTTATATGCAAACCATCTGGCAGCACTAGACTAATACTGTATATAAAGCCAAAACGAATATTCTCAGGTCATAATATATTTGTACGCATTCTGTTTTTAATGATATGCAAGGCTATATTTACTTTATAGAAAGCATGAAATGTAACCCTCTTCGAAAGACTAACAAAGTAACAAAGTGTCAGCATATCATTTGTTTGCAATACTTTGCCTACATGGTAGACTACAGTTTTAGAAGAATACCCTGGATGCCACACAAGGAAACTGTAAGATTCTAGATGAAATAGTCAATGCCTCATTAACTACTTCTACTTCTTTTATTATTGGATGAAAAAAATTTACATTTGTTTTGTTGATTTAAAATGAAACACGCACACACAAAAAAAGGAAAGTATATGTACAGGTTAACGTTATTCACATGTTTGTAGATACAGGATGGAACTGCAGATCTCCATATGCAGTAACGTAGTGCAACAGTCTAGTATAGAGCGCCAGGGCTGCTGTCAGAGGTCTGCGTGGTCACATGACAGCAATGGGGAAGGGGTGTGTTCAGCATTGACCAATCAGGAAGTGAGAATCACAGAGCTGTGCAGGAGAACAGTGACAGAAACTTTTCTATACAGCAGTGTAAATGGCTGAGTGTAAGTGCAGGCAGATTATAGCAGCAGTGTGTATAGCTGAGTGTGAGTGCAGGCAAATTATATCAGAAATGGAGAGGATGGGAACCACAAGGGCTGCCAAAGACTCTGCCAGCACTCTCTGCCCGGGAAGAGAGGGGTTACAGCTATGAAGAAGTTACCTCCACAACCCTGTTCCCTGATGTAGGCCCAGTCTGAAGTGTATCTGTCATGATGTGTACTATTACACGGAACGATAATCGGACGATTCGGCCGATTATCGCTCCATGTAATAAATACAACGATCAGGCAATGACAACAATCATCGGATGATCGTTGATATAGGTTCTAGCCTATTTTCGCGGGGCGCCGACTGCACACCGCTATGTGTAATAGTGGTGTGCGGCCGGCAACTGACGATATACATTACCTATCCACGTTCCAGGGCTGCTCCTGTGGTCTTCTCCCAGAGTCCCGCTCGCTCTGGCTTCAGAGCGGCCTGTCAGCTGACAGGCCGCCCGGCCAATCACAGGCCATGGCGGCCACGGCCTGTGATTGGCTGAGCGGCCTGTCGGCTGACAGGCCACTCTGAGGCTAGAACTTGCGGGACCTGTGGAGAAGCGGAACGCAGAAGCAGCCCTGGAGTGTGGATAGGTAATGTATGTAGTTTAAACAAGGGCTGCAAGGACATCAGTAACAATGTCCTTGCAGCCTTTGTTAAACGATTATTGGGCTGTGTAATAGGCCCAGTAAATGAGCGACGATCTAGCAGATCGCTGCTCATTTACAGGTATTATGGGGCCCCCATCGGCCCGTTTAATACCACCCTAAGGTGAGAGAGACTTCTTGGGTCAGAGTACAGTGCTGTAGACCCCACTATGCAGACCATGCACCTCCCCCACTCCCCCTCCCACCCAGTACAGGGAGCTCTAAAACCAAAGCAATGCTCCTAAACCAAGTTATAATTTTGTGAGCTCTTCTTGCAAAACACTCTTAATCCAAGTTACTCTTAAACCAAGGTCCCTTTGTATTCTTTTTTGTTAAAGCATATGTCCAAGTGTGGTCTTTATTTTTGTTATTTGCCTATGGCTTTATCCATGTACCCAGGACTCCCTAGGGCTACATCTAACTCCTTCAGCTACCGATATTCAAATGCCGAACGAGCAAACTGAGCATGCTTGAGTTGTACTCATCTTTACAATTTACCTGTCCATTTCTATATAAAGTAAAGTTTGGAGGAACCTGAGCGTATTGAAGTTTACTCAGCTCTAGTCACTGCATTTTAGTGCTGACTCTGCTTGGTTTATAAACAAGAAAGTAAAGCCAGCTCACCACGTCCGTGCAGTTGCTACACACGATCCAGTGCTCCAAAATGCGCTCATCAGTCAATTAAAGAGAAGTAGATTCGGATCAGCATCTGCGAATAAATATTCCTTTTTGCAAAAAAACAGATGAACAAAAGGATGCATTTGTGTGCATCCATTTTGATCTGTTTTTCCATTGACTTCCCTTATAAAAAAAGGGATCTGTAGCTGACCTTACTTTTGTGTCCATTAAAAAAAAAAACGGATCCGTTTTGATCCTTTTTTATAATGGAAGTCAATGGAAAAATGGGTCAAAACGGATGCACACAAATGCATCTGTTTTTGTCATCCATTTTTCATTTTTTTTTTTGCAAAAAACGGATGAAAAAAACTGGTTGCAAAAACGTAGTGTGAACTCAGTCTGATTCATACTTCCTGATTCATCATTGGTAATAGGAGTAGGTGCTGGAAAGTGATCTGTAAAAGGTGATCAGTTAAAAGTAATCAGTTAAAGGTGAAACCAGTAGATTACAAATATATGTGTGACCATAACCTTAAATTATAATAAACTAAAAATCATAAAATGTATCAAAGTACTACGCAGTAAATGCAACACTGATGTTCCATTTGCTAGTGGGGTTGTTATTTTTTTTTTTCACAGCCATTATTGAGATAACTTAAGAAAATAAACCATACTCTGTATATATACAATATATATATATATATATATATATATATATATATATATATATATATATATATATATATATAGCATCACTGCTCCATACTCCTTTGTTTTCTTCCTTTAAGTGATCTCATGTCCATTCACTGGCTTCAGTTGTAGTCTGCACAAGGTTAGTATAGTGTACAGTGTATATTAATCGGGTGTTAAAATGTTTCTAATAATTTGGACAGGAACACAGGCTTTAAAGCACACAAACCCTATAAATTCTATAAAGTATATCGTCTATACCATTGTAAATCATTGTGGATGTAAAATGCCTTAAATATTCTCATATTTTGGGATATGTATTGCAAAATAGGGATCATGAAGGTAAAATTCTTTTGGGATTTCCTGTCTTTAATAACACTTGAAAACCGCTACAGTCAACCTGTCGACTGTCTGAAAGAACTGCTTATGAGAACAAAAGCTTCTACCATCACAGATCAGATAAGATGTTCTTAGTGTAAGGTCCCTTTAACCAAACAATGACTCCACTGAGGAATGTGCCTTGGGTGGTGGATGTTAGTACAAACCCTAACAAGCCTCTCTGTCTTTTCCAAGGTATCAGGACAAAGAGAGTAAATATGTAACCAACATAATGAAAGATTAGATCTTTACATAGATCCCAAAACTTTTGAAATATATGCTTATTTATTTTTGGTTACACAATGTTGGAAATTTATACATGTATATTTTTTATTCTGTTGACTAACCAACGCTGCACTATATAAGTAAGGCCTAATGCACACTTAGGCCATGTTCACATGCAGTATAACACAGCCATTCTGTGACCCGGCCGATGTTACCGAAGATCCTCCTGGCCGGTACTGCAGTTTTTGAAAGAATTGGGATGCAGGCGCATAAGTGTCTCAATTCACCCGTGCACACAATGGAGCGTGCGGCAGGTCTCTGCAGCCGCTATTCAATTAATAGCGGCCGCACAAAACTGACATGTCAGTTTTTCGTGCAATTTGCAACGTGCGTGATTTATACGAAACATACGTTGTCTGAACATAGCCTTACTGTAACTAGAGTCACGTGAAGAATAAAATACGTATTCTTTCTATTCTATGATTTTACATATCAGAACATATAGTAACAAAGTTAATAAATCAATCAATTTCCACCATGGACAGCAGTGGACATCAATCAGTGGATGAGCGGCGTAAACTCATTTTTGTCCCAGGACAGCAGTGGACATTGCTAAAATAGCGGGCATCATGCGCATCATTGAACGCCAGTGGATCAGTGGCATAAAATGAGTCTTTCTCACAGGACAGCATTAGACACTGTAAAGCGGAAGCCCATCAGGGGCAATGTCTTAGCCCTAGAGGTTTCAGGAATGTGACTTTGCACTCCTCGGTCCGTGCTGGGCGACCGAGGAAGCGCTGAGCCTATAGTTGTTTTTTTATTTGCACTGTCTGAATTCTGTCTTAGCTTCCCAGCCACACCCGCATTGCCTGTTACACTCTGGCAGTCCTGGGATTAATCCTTCTTTAGGCCTGTCCAGCTGAGCTGGGTGCTAAGATCAGGGCTGATCCAATCAGCTGCCGGACCCAGTCCCTGATCCCAGATAAATATCAGCTCGCTCCTCATTTCCCTGCAGATATACTCTGCTGAAGCTTTTACCTCTGCTATTGTCTGTGTATTTCTGACCTTTGGCTTTGTTTGATGACTTCCCTGTTTTGCCGCCTGTCCTGACATTACTGCCTGACTTTGACTTTGACACTGGATTCACCTTAGACACTGTTTTCTCAGATACACAGTGAATAGTAATAGGTTCCAAAAACACCCACAGACGTACTACCCCTAACTCAACTACCTAAACTGCCCTTTCCTATCCTTCCCTATCTCTTCTCTGAGCTCACTCTCCCTGCTTCTCTCTCCTCGCTATCTACAGCCAGAAAGCCGTCTGCTTCAACTGATCCTAGGTGAAGTAATCGGCACCTTTTGTGTGACGTGCGCAAACAGCACCTTTCCACACGAGCCTGGCCAAGAGGGCCAAGCATGGCCTGCATAACTAGTCTTTTAAAGGTTTCTCTCAAGCAGCTGTATTTCCTGCCCCTGTATTCCTGAGGGGAAGACCATTGCTATCGTTAAACTATTCAGGAAGGTATTGTTCCAGAAATGGGATGATCAATACCTGGACCCTCAAGACCACCAAGAAGCTAAACTTCAACATACAGTAGATTATGCAAATGGCTATTATAAGGTATGAACAATCCAACCAGACATACCTCTGCACCTGTCCGTAATCAGCTCAGTCTTCGCTGGGGTCACTGGATTTACCCCACCATGGAGGATATTGCACCTAACCACCGGACACTCCTGGATGGTGCTCAGCCAATAATGAACAGTCTCTCAGTATCAACACTTTTGGTGGAAAGATGATTCGGCACTCATCCAGTACTGCGAACAGATGTTTTATTTTTCCATGGGCCGAAAGGAAGCGCGGTGAGAGCACGAAATGATGGTAGCCTACTGTGATTTGTTTGTATACATGAGCATGTAAGAAAAATAAACATCTGTTCGCAGTACTGGATGAGTGCCGCATCATCTTTCCACTATAACTATCATAAGGTATGTTCACATAGACCCTATACATCATAAAAGCTTAGAGTATCTTGTTCCCCATGATGAACAGCGCATATCTCAGTATTAACAGCTAAAGCATTGATCTACGGTACATTATAGATCTCATGAGCTGCAATATAGGAATCTGCTGTCAGATTCATTTATTTGGAGTGCAACTAACTGAACAGCAAAAGTTTGCAGGGAAAGCTACACTAGCTTTCCAGATGGCCAAATGGGGATCAATGCAGGCTGGCATACCGTAATTTGCTTCATAGCTTGTTTAGTTGGTAGTTTGCATAACGTATTGAGGGGATTGAATATAAAGTTTGTGAGACAAAAACTGTCAGGTTTTCCCATAGTAACCAATCACAGCTCAGCTCTCATAGCTTAATGAGCTTTTTTACAATGACACCTAGGCTGTGATTCACTGTTTACTTTGTGAATGGTACAGTGACAAGTCCATAATACTCGAATTACATTAGTAATCCAGTCACTGAACCTGCATGAAGAACACAGGCCTGACTTCATCTTCATGGATTAAGTCGTATTAATAATACGACCAGCTCTAGGTTGTATTATTAGGGAATGGCTGTTGGAGACTGGGGTACTTCAAATGGAGCATCCTGCACTCTCAACAGACCTAAATCCCACACAAAACCTATGGGATCAGCTGAGCTGCCATATAGAGGCTTGTAACTCTGCACCTCAGAAACTCAATGGCCTGAGGGCTGCCCTTCAAGAAGAGTGGGATACCAAACCTCAGCAGACAATAAGTTGACTGGTAAAAAGCATGACACATTGTTGTCAAACTGTAATTGATGCTCAAGGGCACATGACAAGTTATTGAGAAAGTGACATTTGTCGGGGTATACCGAGCACTGTTCCTGTAAAGAGCCAGCTGTCATGCTCGGCTCCCAGTACCACTGTAGCATATGACTGCCCCCCCGCAAGTGTACACAGAAGTGTACAACCGGTTGTGAGGAGTTCGCTAACGGCGTCCCTAGCTACTGGCTGGCTGGTTTACTTGGGGCGCGGTGGCTCCTACCTTTTTTGTTGCCACAGCCGGGGCTTCACCGCCCCTGGCTGATCGGCCCAGGTGTGTGGCATCAGTGTTGTGCTGACTGGCAGCTTGCACCACCAGTCAGCTTTGTTATGTGGTTAGAGCTGGGGTCTCTGCCCCAATCACAGCCTGGGGTTGGTACTCCAGTCTCCTTAAGTATCCTCCCTTGTGTGCCCTTCCTTGCCTGTGATAGAGCATCAGTTCCTGGTGTCCCTTCACCCAGCGTCCTGGCTTCCCGATTCTGGTTTTTGCCTTCTACCCCTTTGACTGTCGATTTTGTACTGTACTGACCAGCCGTTACAGACTTGAGATATTGTGTTTGTTCGTCTTGTCCACATTTTGTGTTGCACCTGTTCAGGCTAGGGACTGTCGCCCAGTTATCTACTGCCATTTAGGGCAGTTGCAGTAAGCAGCCAGGGACAGTGAGGCGGGTGTCAGCATAGCTGTATTTACCACTAGGCACCCGAGGTTTGAAGCTTAGCGCAGCACCCTGCAGGGGGGCAGCACCAGGGAGCAGGGGAAAAGAAACAACTTTTTATTTTTGTTTTATTTTTTTAGTCTCCCACCTTCAGTTCAGACTTGCCAGTAAATCTGGTGTCTTTTCCTGCACTTCCTTCACTCTAAACAGACCTAAATCCCACACAAAACCTATGGGATCAGCTGAGCTGCCATAAAGAGGATTGTAACTCTACACCTCAGAAACTCAATGACCTATGGGCTCCCCTTCAAGGAGAGTGGGATACCATACCTCAGCAGACAATAAGTCGACTAGTGAAAAGCATGACACATCGTTGTCAAACTGTAATTGATGCCCAAGGGCACATGACAAATTATTGAGAAAATCACATTTGTCGGGGTATACCGAGCACTGTTGCTGTGAGGAGCCAGCTGTCATGCTCGGCTCCCAGTACCACTGTAGCGTAAGACTGGCCTCTCGCAATTGTACGCAGAAGTGTACAACCGGTTGTGAGGAGTTCGCTGATGGCGTCCCTAGATACTGACTGGCTGGTTTGCTAGGGGCCCCTACCTTTGTTGTTGCCATAGCTGGGGCTTCACCGCCCCTGGCCGATCAGCCCAGGTGTGTGGCATCAGTGTTGTACTGACTGGCAGCTTGCACCACCAGTCAGCTTTTTTATTTGGTTAGAGCTGGGGTCTCTGCCCCAATCACAGCTTGGGGTTGGTACTCCAGTCTCCTTAAGTATCCTCCCTTGTGTGCCATTTCTTGCCTGTGATAGAGCATCAGTTCCCGAGTGTCCCTTCACCCAGCGTCCTGGTTTCCTGATTCTGTTTTTTGCCTTTTGACTACCCATTTGACTGACGATTTTGTACTGTACCGACCAGCCGTTACCGACTTTAGATATTGTGTTTGTTCGTCTTGTCCACGTTTTGTGTTGCACCTGTTCAGGCTAGGGACTATTGCCCAGTTATCTACTGCCATTTAGGGCAGTTGCAGTAAGCAGCCAGGAACAGTGGGGCAGGTGTCAGCATAGCTGTATTTACCACTAGGCACCTGAGGTTTAAAGCTTAGCGCAGCACCCTGCAGGGGGGCAGCACCAGGGAGCAGGGGAAAGTAAACAACTTTTTAATTTTTTTTTATTTTTTTAGTCTCCCACCTTCAGTTCAGACTTGCCAGTAAATCTAGTGTCTTTACAAGGAGGAGGAAGGGGTATGGTGGTATTGTTCAGGTCTGGTGAGGCGGTGTTATCCAGTCACAGTATGGTGGTATTGGGCAGGTCTGGTATGGCAGTGTTTTCCAGTCACAGTATGGGGGTATTGATCAGGTCTGGTGTGGTGATGTTATCTAGTCACAGTATGGTGGTATTGTTCAGGTCTGGTATGGCTGTGTTATCCAGTCACAGTATGGTGGTATTGTTTAGGTTCGGTGTGGTGGTATTAAATGTTACACCTGGAGCTATTATCTACAAATCTACCAATCCTGTGGTGAGAACTCCCTCAGACAATATTCAGACTGCTCTAATCATTGATTCAATGTGGAAATCTGTTTATGTTTTAACCACTTAATAACCATGAAAAACGCAATTTAGACAATGTTTCTATAGAGAAATGCATGTGGCCGAAACCAGGCTCCTATTTCTTCCTCAGTAGTCGTGTGCTGTTACCAGGATTATTGGCCATATGCCTATTGGTTACCGCATGAGGGTCTGGCTTCTGCTGCATGTGATGACGTACAGTAAATGTGGGAACGCGGCCTAAGGCTATGTTCACACTACGTAACACGGGTCACGGAAGGGCCAGTCTGTGCCCAGATCGTCCGGCCGCAGAGCTCTGATGCGGGCGCATTAGCGTGCGCCCGCATCAGAGCTACCCATAGTGCACACTGTGTGAACTGACAGGTCTTTCTGCGGCCGGAATTCAATGAATTCCGGCCGCAGAAAACTGACATGTCATTTTTTTCCGGCGCCGCATAGGATCCCGGCCGGAGCGTGTACGATGTGTGTACGCTCCAGCCGGGATCCCATTACAAATTAGGCTATGTTCAACTCCTCAAAACTACGGCCGTAGTTCTGCGGCAAGAACTACGGCCGTAGTTTTACGTAGTGTGAACATAGCCTAGGACTGATCAGATATCAATATGATGTTCAGAAACTAGAAAATTATGATGCTAATTGGTGAGTGAAGATGGGGCGTCTTTAGGTTCAGTCCCTAGGGCAGCATCAGCTGTTAATACGGCCCTTTGTGTCAGTGCTAGGGCATCACCTGTCCTGTGTCCTTCAGTCCCATCCCTGACAGTTGTTGACTTTTTTTTTTTATATATATAAAGTGTTTGAGATGAGGAAATCTCCATTGTATGCTCCTACCTTATTGTTCTACTTTCATGATATAACATTACTAGAGCGTGAACTTTTAAAGTTTTCAAAGATTTTACCTGCAAGCCAAGTTCCCCTAACTTTTTGTGCGATCCACTTCTTTGTTGACTTCCTACCATCTTACAGGGCATATAAGTTGAGTAATTAAGTGACACAAAGTCACCACATAATGGAACTCACTTAGGGAGTTAGATCTTACATATAAATAGCTACCGTGACCCCTGTGAGCTTCCATGATTGTACTTTTTTGTGTGCTCTCAATTCTCATCTCATATTATTTAGAGGATTAAAATTAATCCATGATTATGTGCAACATCAAATTAATATTCAAGAAGCAATCCGTTACCATATTAACGTTACTCTGGTCTTTTTCCCTAAGCAATAGCTTTTGGAAAGTCACAGACCTCATTACAGGTAGAGCAGAAGGGTTCCAGAGCACAGTAGAAGTACAAACAGATTCTGTTTATTCCATAGTCACCATATACTAGAATACATATATGAGGACAGACCATTTACATTTCCTAGTTGTAATTTTTTTCAATTATAGTTCAAGACAATGTACATCTATAAGTAGCCAAAGTCTCTAGGTTAATTTACTAACTTTTTCCTGCTTATCTAGTAGCCCGTGGGGGACACCTGACCTTAGTAAGTACTTATTGTGTCCCAGAACGTGTCAGAGTAGCTCATTTGCAGCTTGAAGCAAGCCATTGCTTGATTAATTGATTGATTAAACTTAATATATTCAAGTGGATCATCATTTTCCAATACCTTTCTTAATATATTCAAGGATTCTGGCTCTGTACACTGCAGGGATCACTGACAATCACAACAAAAAGGTTCTATTTATTTACAGATTTCCTTGCTAGTATGTGATGAGCTACATTGTAGGGGGCCTGAAAACAGACAGTGATGTTGCTTACACCAGCCTTATACCAGCCACCAGCCAGTCAGCCACCGTAGCTATGACACAGGAGGCTTCAGGAAAGCCTCCTGGTGTCATAGCAACCACCGGGGCCGTGCGATTGCTTCTGCACAGCCCCAGTGGGAATAGAGGGAAGATTATCCCTCTATTCAACACTATATAGGTGCTACAATCCGCCTGATCGCAGCACCTATAGGGTTAACTGCTGCGATTAACACCCAGCGCAGGTCTTGGCAGATGCTGCGGGTGCCCAGCTATCACTTAGAGCTGGGACCCACTGTTTCATCCTGGGACATAACTATACGTCCTTGAGCAGGAATGCACTGCAAAAAGGAAAGTACAATTCCGTCCACGGTATTGAACGGGTTAAAGTGACTCTGTACCCACAATCTGTCCCACCCCCAAACCACTTGTACCTTCGGATAGCTGATTTTAATCCAAGATCTGTCCTGGGGTCCGTTCGGCAGGTAATGATGTTTTTGTCCTAAAAAATCAACTTTTAAACTTGCAGCCCCGTGCCCAACGACCGGGGTTTAGAGTATCTGTGCCCTAACTTTGCACCACCCCTCCGTCCCTCCTCCCCACCCTCTTCATCATTAGAATGCCACTGGAACATTTTCTCCAGTATTCACACAGCTAATGAATAGGAGGCAATCTGCCTGGAGCATTCCTAATGATGAGGAGGGCGGGGAAGAGGGACAGAGAGGTTGTGCCAGCCTAATCCATACACAATCTAAGCCCCGGGCTGTCAGTTTAAAAGTTGTTTTTTAGGACCATAACTGCATCACCTGCCGAACGGACCCCAGGACATATCTTGGATTAAAAGCAGCTATCCGAAGGTACAAGCTGTTTGGGGGGGACAGATTGTGGGTACAGAGTCGCTTTAAATAATAAAACAATACAAAAACTACTACTATTACTTGTTTGGGATTGTTGGATTTGTACTTTCATGTATAATACATTTAGCAGGTCAGTTCTGTGGTCAATAAGACAAAAATTCAAGGGGTCGGGAAAACGTTAAAAATAATGGGATGCTAGAATAGACATCAATGAATGCAGTTTGATTTGGGTAATATAAATGAATTTAAAAAAAAATGGGGAAATAGATATTAAAACCATGAAAATATATTGAAGGAAAATCAAGCTTTACTGTTGTTTTGAGAAAGAAAAAGTCTAAATGTAGAAACGTTGTTGAGTCTTCTTTCATTAAAGGCTGATTCTACAGTGTGTGGTATCCAGTGACCTGTAATAGTGTTAATGCTCTTGGTATTGTGATGTTTGATGGCTGGATGCTGAGATCTGCAGCTTTCTACTTATTGCTATTTCTCCTTTTTGCAGACAGAAGTCTGCGTTTGGGAGGAGCGTAGAATCCGCCTCAGTCTGTAGGATAAAATGTTGCTGAAAAACAAATTAATCTCATGAACCGAGCATTTATTGAATTTTTAGAACAGTCTTATAGGCTTTGAAAATGGCCAGACAAAAGCTCTGTTATCCATCATCTCTTATGTTTTTCTCCGGTAAAAAATCTATAAAAATGTAATATCTACACATCAATACTTCAACGTTCAACTTGCAACTTCACTGATATTACATTTATGGTAGGTATTGTTTTGTCAAATGATACACTGGAACTACTAGTTACAGATAAGACACTTCTCCGACTGCAACTCAATGAAAGCAAAGTTACAAAATGTCCTGATTCATATTCCATTCCTAATGGGAGAGTCAGCCTGGTATTCCTGATTATCAGCTAGGTCTTTATTAACTGACTGGAGTATGATACCACGCATACCCTACAATTACAGTTCACTTTTCATGAATAGTTTATTTTAATTGTTACATGTAATTCCACAGATTGTAGCTTGAACAAAAGCACAAAAAGTATATCATATCTCATCTAATAATTAAGTGTACTGTAAGCAGAACAATGCGACTTTGGAAATGTTTTCAGTTTGTTAAAGGTATATTATGATTTCAGCATATCAAGGCTGTTCTTTATGTAATAAAAACTTCTACAATATTATAGTATACTGTTAAAGGGGTACTCTGGTGAAGACCTTTTTCTTTCAAATCAACTGGTTTCAGGAAGTTTTATAGATTTGTAATTTACTTCTATTAAAAAATATCCAGTTTTCCAGTACTTAGGAGCTGCTGTATGTCCGGCAGGAAATGGTGTTTTCTTTTCAGTGTGACAAAGTGCTCACATCTCAGATTACTAGTCCTAAAAATTACTTCTGGATAGTTGTGGATATAAATGACTTTATTTATTGTGGGTGGTACATGCCCACTTGAAGTTACGTAGTAGATAAGAAAATCCCGCCACTCACCAATTGAAGTTATGCTTGTTTAATTACTGTATGTGCAAAACATAATAAAGTACAGGAGGACGTGTTTCGGCATATATCCTTCATCAGCTAGGTGATGAAGGCTATATGCCGAAACACGTCCTCCTGTACTTAATTATGTTTTGCACATAAATAAACAAGCATAACTTCAATTGGTGAGTGCCAGAATTTTCTTATCTACTACGTCTGGGACACCATCCTGCCACGAGCACCACCACCGCAGAAGTTCCGTCTCCTCTACGATACAAAACATTTGAAGTTAAGGGTGGAATAGTGAGCTCCTATGATGGCTTTTTCTTTAACAAGTAATAGCTATATACCAGTATACTATTATGTACAATACTGGTATATTTTATGGAATTAGGTCTTTATCAGTCACATTGACAGATTACTAGTCCTTAAAATGTGTTTTTGTAAGCTAATCACCTATCTAGCCAAGCATCTGGAGACCTGAGTCTATGTACACCCAGGTAACCTGATGCAGCCGGCCAATCACTGCTATGCTGGAAGAAACATAGCTGCTGCATAGCAAGTCCTCCCAGACCCTAACTCGCTTGTTTATTGGCTGATAAAAGCCACCAAGCAAAAGCAGGAGAGAAGACGATAAATGTTATTTGAGCATCAAGCGGTATTCATTCAAAAATGAAGTACTTTTGAGTACAGCAATACTCGAGCGAATAGTGAGGTTGAATCTCCACTTAATCCATAGGGGCCAGACAGTGCCCTATCAACTGTGCTTAGCTTTTCACTGGTGGGCCCAGTGAGCTCAGCACAGCATATTGGTCACAGACTGGCCCTCAGGTGATTAAGTGGGGATGCATAACATCCCCACTTAACCCCCTGTGGGCCAGACTGTGCTCTGTTAGGGTGGTGGGTTAAACTTACCCTGGCATGCAGTGTCTTCTATCTTCTTTGTTCAGCAATCAATTAGCTAATTAGTGGCTGAGGCAGGACACCACTGCAGCTGCTGTTTAGATGAGAAGAAACTGCTGGAGTCTCCACTCAGCCAATCAGTGGCTGTAGCGGTGTCCTGCCTCAGCCACTGATTGGCTAATTGATTGCAGAACCAAGAAGATAGAAGAAGCTGCATGCCGGGAGGGTAAGTTGAACCCACCACACAAACAGAGCAGTCTGGCCCACAGGGGGTTAAATTACCCCTTGAGGCCCAAATATTAGGATCCCCATTGGTCTCAATGGGGATGGGATTCGGGTATGACTTTGGGTCCAGTTTGGGTTCCCAAACCAGATTTTTTTCCAGTTTGGTCGAACCCGGCACACCCGAATGCCCATGGGTCCACTTATCACTAGTCGTCATTGCTATAGATTGTGGCATTTATAGGGTTGCTGTTCCTGCTGCTGATAGCAATTGGTACTCACATCTTTGAAATGGGCTCAGCTCCTTAGCTTACATGATAGTTATATAGCAAAAGGCGTACATTTACGGCATGGAACATTGAAGCCCAGACAGCCATGTCATAACTGTATGTTATGAATGGTTAAAGGATTAATTTTACACCCTTTTGCCATATAGGAATTAATAATATGATGTGGCTGTAAAACACATACCTGTCCATGTTCCTGTTGTGACCATGGCTTCCTTGCTGCAGCATTGGGAAAGGGGCTTGCTAGACAATTAGCACTGCAGGAACAGTGAACCAATGGTACTGCAAGTAGTGTCCCCAAATAGTAGTTACCCATCCATATAGTAGTTAGGTCTCCTCTGTGCATCCATATAATAGTTAGGCTGTTCTGTGCAGGTAGTCTATCAGTAGATAATATTCCCCTCATAGCAACCCCCACTTCCCGGTAGTTAGTCCCTCAAGTAGGTAGTATGCCCCTGGTATTTAGACAGCCAGTAAAGCATTATTTCCCTGAAGGCAGCCCCTCCATGTAGGCATACCACCTATAGGCAACTAGCACTCCTCCCAACAATGTAAGTATTACCCCTGTGGGCAGCTAATGTAGGCATTTCCTCTGTAGGCAGCCCTCTCTACCCCCATGTAGGCAGCCATTCCCCTGTAGGTATTCCCCTGCAGACAGCACCACAATGTAGGAATTCCCCCTGTAGGCAGCCCCCTCCATATATGCATTCCCCCTGTAGGCAGCCCCCTTATGTAGGCATTCCTTCTCTAGGTAGCCCTCCTATGTAGGAATTCCCTTTGTAAGACACCCCCCCATGTATAACCTAACATTACGTGCACTTTATACAAGCAATATCATCTTGGTATAATATTGTGCTGTCATCCCTTCTTCACTGCATACATAATGTTAACCACTCAACATATAAGATGATATATTGCTCACACAATAACACCATGTATATGAATGGGCAGGGGCACTGTAGGTCTCTAGATTATTATGTTTGTGTCGTGGCCCTGTCTGTTTGTAAATTGCCAGACACTAACAGGTTAACAGTGGTGACATACAACAGAAATCAAATCTTTTGTCTATGTTGAATCCTGGAAATAATTTAAATTAGGAGATCAAGTATGACTAATCTGAGCCAAGAGTCATTATAACCTCACTGCCAGGAAATTCTGCAGATGTCTAACTCCTGTAATTGTATTTAACATATTTTATAACATGTATAGCAGATATCATACAAGGGAAAACTTTTCTTAGATAGTAGGTCAATGCAAAATATTTAAGACCTGTAATATGATAGTAATCTCATTTAGCTCATATGAACAGCAAGTGTTCTACAGCAAACTGCTTTGAAATCCTTTATTCTCTATTAAGTAGTAATTTAATGGGTAAACCAGAAGAAACTTGTTCTGACGATCTGGAACCTCACTATACTTTTGTATATCATATTGCATTGGATATTAATTGCTAGCTTGTTTCCTGCTTTTGAAAATGGAATGCATAATACAGTAAGGAGCCATAAAATAAAAGTAGGCCAGTATGCTACTGTATATTCTATAAAGGCGTTTTAAATAATGCAAAAATAGACTTTTCTCTTTCTGAAAACCACCCACACACATGCTCGTGCTGAGGGAACTTAGAAGTGGACATCTTTGGCAGGGAATGCCGTCATTAATATCAGTTATTAAGCTGGTAGACAAAGTTTGGACAGTTAAATGAGTTTTCCATGACTTTAGTATTGATGGCCTACCTTTTTTCTTGAATAGACTACTTTGTAAAAATAGGGACAGCCACTACTAAATATAAAGAGTAGTGCCTGGTAAACAATAAAGAGGCCATAACATGCATATGAGTTACATGGCCCCTTAAATCAGATGATCAGTGAGAGGTGCCAGGAGACAGATCCCCACTGTTATTGCTAGTGTATTGTTATTAACCCTTATCCACACCAAAATGTACAGTTACGTTGGGGTGTCAGTAAGGGAGTATATAGAGGGTTCTTGACTCATAGTCCTGGCGGCCCCCGACTGCTATTTATAGGCAAGCACTCCGGCTAATAGCTGGTAGTGGCATTTTAAGTTTTAAATACCTGTTATCAGTGGTCCAGTGGCCGGATCCATTACCTCTGCTAATATTTGGTTGCTGACATAGCTTGGCAATTGCTAAAAGCTGCCTTCAGCATTGATATACAGATTCAGTACATCAATGCAGTACATAGGTACTGCATTTTTCTCTATGAGCAATCAAGGTGTTGCTCATAGTAGTTCACTGTGGGACCACAAAAGTGTTGCATGGTGGCAAGTTTATATGGAGAGGGAAAGATGCCTGTATTTCGTAATAGATTGAAGAGATGCATAAGTGCTGGGATCCTTAGGTAATGAATCAATATGGTTGTGCTGCTGTGAGGCGCAGCAGTTAGGTCATGTCATAGCAGAGAAAAAAGGTGAGCACAAAAAAAGAGACCTCAACCACTGCTCACCACTGACTCACTCTGCTTCTACTTTTCACAGTAAACACAGTATCTAACTATCTTTCTGCCTATCTGTCTATTTATCTGTATAGATAGTTGAGAGAGACAAATGAAACAACAGTGTCAACTTTTCCCTTTACTGCTCAGGAGAGGCTGTTTTTTCCCCACCCGTGGATAGGTGTGGTGGGCAAGGTTATAGATGACGTGTAAACAGGTCCACCTTTAAATACATCTTATATCAGCCAGCAAACCCCACATAGCAAAAGCAATGCTTTCATCATTGTGCCAGCCCAATGTGCATGGCATGAGTAAGAGGGCCTTGGCTTCTAAAACATCATGTGTCAGGACGGCTTTTTTGGAGTGAGAGGCGTAGAAACATGGCCAATCTACTGAGCAGATGAAATCAGATCAATAAAGAAATTATGATAAGCATAGAAATGCTGCAGTATTGTTGTTCTTCTTTCCAGCTTTGGTGTTTGAATTGGTCATTCTTCCTTTTTTAACTGTTTTGCTTAAAGGGGTAGTGTAGCGCTAAGTAATTATTCACAAAATAACACACATTACAAAGTTATACAACTTTGTAATGTATGTTATGTATGTGAATGGCCCCCTTCCCCGTGTTCCCCCCCACCCACGCTAAACCCGGAAGTGTGGTGTATTATACTCACCTGATTCGTGTCTACCTCCGGCCGCCATCTCGTGACAATGATGTTATCTTCAGGAGGCCGGCCGAAATGCTGCAGTCGTCCCTCTTGCCGGCCCCCCTCTGCCGCAACATCAGCTGCTCAGCCGCGATTGGCTGAGCATAACTAAGCTCAGCCAATTATGGGTGAGCAGCTGATGACGCGACAGAGGGGGGCCGGCATGAGGGATGCGTCATCAGCTGCTCAGCCGCGATTGGCTGAGCTTAGTTATGCTCAGACAATCGCTGCTGAGCAGCTGATTACGCAGCAGAGGGGGGCCGGCATAAAGGAGGGCTGGTGCGGTCCGAAGACGACGTCATAGTGCCCAAGATCACGAATCAGGTATGTATAGTGCACTACACTTCCGGGGGTGGGGGGGGACACGGGGAAGGGGGCCATTCAACATAACATATATTACAAAGTTGTATAACTTTGTAATGTGTGTTATTTAGTGAATAATTTTCTAACGCCGCACTACTCCTTTAACATCGAGTGGGAAAGCCTCAACCATCACAAACACTTTAACCAGAGTAAGACCGGATCATGAGAACTGAGGACTACAACCGCTTTCATCTGGACATCCCACCGGGCCTCCATCCCACACACTTCCTCTGCCTTGCTTCATCAGCACAGTCACATTGCTTATTATGTTGCAGCAGGTATCCTCCAATACTAAATCTATGAAATCATTGCCACAAAAATTTCTGTCTGTCACCGGATAAATCTTACTAAAAAAAAGGTGTATACAGCTTACATCGAACTCAATAATAAATCCATCTGCTTGCTGTAGGCAGCCAGAATTGGATTCTTTTTCATAGTAGCTGTATGAAAGGACGCAGATTTGCATCATAACATTTTCAGATCTTTTTAACAATTGTGCTACATTCATTCAGTATAACCCATCCAGGCACAGTGGTGGATTAATTATAATGTACCTTCCTTTATTTTATCCTGGATTCCAGTGATCTGTATATTCATGTACAGTTGTATCTACCTACTCAGCAGTATAAAGATAAGTGCACTATATATTCAAATAGACAAAATAAATAAATAAAATAATAATAAAAAAGTATATATATATATATGTATTATACTACCAAAATATAATAAAGACTGACTTCGATTTAGCCTTTTTGCTCCGAGCAGAATGCAATTATTCTCGTGCAGGTTGCTGTATGTTGCATTTAAGAAGTCCTGCTCCCTAATTAACATACTAATTACACTAATTTTAATCGCCCCGAATGCAGAATTTATTATCCAGTAATATATATTTCAAACAAAGGCTCAGAGTGAGGTCAAGGGATTAGGGCATCTACCATGTTGGCCACATTGCCTCGCTAAAAGAAGCATGCAATCAAATCCAAATTCTTTTTCTTTCTGTTTGCCGAGGGGGAGGGCACGAGTTCATACAGTTTAGCAAATCTCCCACAGCTCCTGCATTTTCTGCCATTCTGTGGTGGCTCCCTGAGAGAAATCTATTATCCCGCTAATAATTATTGGTGTTTTTGTACACTGCTCTGCAATTCTTTTCAGTATAAAGTAGCATTGGCTTTAATAGACTACCGGTGTAACTTGGTGTTAATGAGTGCCTGATCATGTCATAATTAAAATATATTGCCTCGTGGTTAAAGGGAAGACAGAAGAATCTTTTTTATATTTTTAATTAAGTTGCCTCGACTCATCATCAGAAAAAAAAAAAAAAAAAAAAAAGCAAAGCTTTAAAAAAAAAAAAAACTCTAATAAACCAGAGCCGTATCAATAGCCAAGGTTGGATGAGGCCATGATTACTCTTCTGGCAAGCTCTTAGGTTAAACACTATTTCTACTTATTTCATTGAGCGAAACACATTAAGAGGAAAGGATTTGAGATATGATCCCCACAGCTTCAGAGACTTCGCTTTGTATTTTAAATTACCAGTTTAATTGACAAGACAGCTTCTCTCCCACCTCCAATGGAGACAATCTCCCTATCTTTCAAAACTTATGATATTGATCTTAAAAAAATAACCTGGAGCCAAATAAATAAAAGCCGCTTATTGACATATAATCGTTACCACCTACTAAGTAGTTTCTTGGTTGAATTTTAATATAATTCAACATTTTAATAAGCCCAGACTAAAACCGCATTCAATACAAAAGAAATATTCATTAAATCCCACACATAGGGATAAGGACATATTTCTTCTGACTTCTGTATGGATAAAAGAGAGCCAATAGACCAATTGACTTCAGTTTCTTGTTAGCTTTTTAGGGCATGTTGTAGTTTACGTCTTTGTTTAGGTTATTTCCATTTTTATATTTTGATGAATCAATTATGTTTTCCATTAAAGAGAAGGATTAATGTAAAAACCCTACTCAGCTCTAAAAAAAATTTTTTTTAAAGTATACTGAACATGTTTAGGCTATGTTTACACAACGGCAAAAAAAGAGAACAGCCATCCGTTATTGCCGCAATTTGATTGACTTCTATGCAATGCATTGAAGTCAATGGAATGACGGATGTCCAATACACAATGTATGCAATGTATGAACGTGTATGGACAGATATTGTATGAACGTGTATGTATGGACATCCTCTGCACAGATGGCAAAATAATGGTCATGTCAATTGTTTTAAAAGTTGTTTTTTAGGACAATAACTGCATCTATTGACGAACGGACAAGGTACAAGTGGTTTGGGGGGGGGGGGAGGGTTGTGGGTACAGAGTTGCTTTAATTTCTGAATGCATAGAGAAGCAGCTGTGAACTGGGAACTGACAACAATGTGTGTGGCCCGCAGGAGAAGATGTGCACCGCTATGGTGTACAGGAGAAGGGAGTCCCTGTTTCTGTAAGTACATTATGTAGTATGCTACAGAATGTACATACAGGAGCCAGGATTTGCCTTCGGATTCCCTGCTCTTGTACAGTACACACTGCCACTCACTTGCTACCCCATTGATCAGTCGCAATTAGTTATCCCTCCACTTGTTGAACCTACCTGGGCACAGGGGACATTTGCAGGACTGATGTCACCCCTGAGCAGAGGGGCCCCTGGGCAGCCACATACCCTGCCGACTTGTATGAACTTTGAAGTTAACAATCTCTAACAATCAATCACTCTAACAAGCGGATAGAACTACCCAGATATATGTATATGGAACCAGACTACAGATGATAACAAATTAATGTCAATTAACCCCTTAAAGAGAGAGCCAATTTCGATTTTTGCTGTTTCGTTTTTTCCACCTAGAAACCCACATGAGCCCTTATTTTTTGTGTCACTAATTGTACTTTGCAATGACAGGCTGAATTTTTGCATAAAGTACACTGCGAAACCAGAAAAAAAAATAATAGTGTGGTGAAATTGAAAAAAACCCCCGCATTTTGTTTATTTGGGGGAAATGTGTTTTTACGCTATTCGCCCTGGGGTAAAACTGACTTGTTAGAGAAAACTACCTCAGGAGAGGAGACCACAGAGGATTCAGAGGGAATAATACCATCAGAAGGGACAATAGTTCCAAAGAATACCACGGGAAAAGGAAAAGAAAAACGCATCGTGAAAGAAAAAAAGAAAAAATAAACACTATGTGTTTTTCTAAAGAAAAAAATCTGGTTGTGAACCTATCTGACCGGACACTTAATGATAATGAGATTAAGGTGTTAAATAAGGGTTTGGGGTTTGTCCCCACAAAGGACATTACTGAATTTGATTTCCAGGTTGATTTTTACAAATTTTGCAGGCAATTACGTTTGAAAATTCATTTTTTTGATGTAAAGAGATCAGAGAAAAATTACACCTCCCCCTTAGACATAATACCTAATGCTCTATACCAAAAAAGTTCCTTTGATCCCGTGGTACAGAATGATTCTTTGAATATGTTTGAACGCATGGTACTGCAGGATGCCCATGTTTTATGGGATCATGCGATTACCAAACAAACTAACCTGACCAAGGATGAAATGGAAGCTTTGAATGCTTTGCAGAATGACGCCTCCATAGTCATTAAGAGGGCGGACAAGGGAGGTGCAATTGTTGTTCAAAACCGCACCTCCTATGTCGCTGAAGCCCTACGCCAACTTACAGATATAAAAACATATCGTAAACTACCGGGAGATCCCACAATGCAGTTTAAAGTAGAAGTAGATTCCTTCATTAATGAAGGAGTGATAGGCGGCGTCATTCAGCAAAAAACAGCAGATGCTCTATATGTAGAGACCCCACGGGTCCCCATTCTGTATCTCCTACCTAAGATACACAAGGACTGTAGCAGCCCACCCGGGCGGCCTATTGTTTCAGGCTCCGGGTCGCTGCTACAGTCCTTGTCAATATACGTTGATTCCTTTTTACAGGAAATTGTGAAGAAATTGGACAGATGTCTCATCGATACATGCCACTTCCTCAATGCGATTGAACAGATTGAGAGTAAAAATGTCACTTATCTCTGCACACTTGATGTGCAGAGTTTATATACCAATATTCCGCAAGATGAGGGCATGACATGTATCAGAGAACAACTAAACAAAGATATCAAGTTGAGTAATAATATGATTAATTTCCTTATGGGACTGTTAGAACTTGTCCTGAGTAAGAATTATTTTAGATTTGATGATGACTTTTTTCTGCAGACCCATGGTGTTTCTATGGGATCGTCGGTAGCCCCAAGTTTAGCCAACATCTTTATGCATGCCTTTGAGGAGACGTTTGTCGTCCCGACCATGCCCACGTCGTCCACGTGGCTGAGGTACGTGGATGACGTGTGCCTGCTCTGGACGTCGGACGAATCTTCCTTATTGGCATTCGTAGAGACTTTAAATAAATGTCATGAGTCTATAAAATTTACACTGGAATACAGTTCTGTTAAAATCCACTTTTTGGATGTAGAGATCACAAAACAGAATACAGGGTTTGAAACAACGATGTTTTCTAAACCTACCGATCGTAATAATATGTTACATCGAGAAAGCCAACATGCCCCCCATGTCTTCAAAAGTCTGCCTAAATCACAGTTCATTAGAGCAAGACGCATAGCTAGTACAGAGAATGAGTATAAGAAAAACGCAGAGAAGATTAAAGCTAAATTTGAAGAGAGGGGTTATAATAAGAATGAAGTGGAAAGAACAGAAAAAGAAGTAAGAAAGTTACAGAGAAATGATTTAAGGAAAAAACATACTAGAACAGATAAAAAAGAAAAATTGGTATTCTGTACAACTTATGACCGACATGCCGATATCATTAGAAAATGTGTTTTGAAACATTGGGATCTACTAAAAAGTGATCCGAAGTATAATAACATCTTTAGAGAGAATCCGATTTTCTGCTATAGAAAAAACAAGTCACTGTGTAACAAATTAATTAGAGGGGATATAGCTAAAAAGAAAATTTCTAAACAAACATTCCTAGCAAGCAGACGTAAAGGCACATTTAGTTGCCTATCCTGCCAACATTGTAGCGCCATCATAAAGGGGGAATACATTAGCCATCCCAGAAAAGGTACTAAATACCCAGTGAAGGGCTTTTTTACCTGTAATGATAAAAATGTAGTGTATCTCTTGAAATGTCCTTGTGGACAAGGATATGTTGGACAGACGAGTCGCCCGATAAAAATTCGCCTCAACGAACATAAAACAGCTATACGTAAGTTTGACATCAAACATGATAGTAGAAAAAATGAAGAGCAGAGATCATTTGGGGAGACAACCGTTGCTAGACACTTCTCCGAAAGCCGACATAATATCTGCGATTTACGATGGCAAATAGTGGAGCAGGTTGAGCTGTGTGCAGACAGAGAGGAGAACCGCAAGCGGTTACTCCGTTGTGAGACATATTGGATTTCCAAATTAGAAACATTGAGCCCTAACGGACTCAATGAAGTTTGTAGCTTTAGTGCATTTTTGTAAATATAGTACACGTATAGTCATTACCTCTTGTCCCACCCAACTTTCATGCGTATTATAATGAATTTGTAGCATTGTGTTATATTGCATATTGTGCCACTCAGTAGTGATATCTATAGGGTTAAATGTTGATTCATTATAATCCCGCCCTCTCTCTTACGTCCTCGCGCATGAGGAAGGAGGAGTTTGTATCCTCCGAAACGTCTGCGAGGAGGACGCATTTGGGCGTCCGAGTCTGAGAGTTACATCAGCTGTGAGCATGTTAACTTTTTGCTGCATTTACTTTAAAGAAAAAGAAATAAAAAAGATTCAAGTCATATCGACTTTGTGAGTATATTGCTCCTTATCTCTGGAGCACAGTGGGTTCCATAACCTGAAGTTGGCGGCAATATGGTGAGCTAATCACTTTTTTCCTTCACTACTATTGTGTGTACTGGAAGCTTTTGACCGGACTGGTGGAGTTCGGAAGTGTGGAGGGTGCCCATAAGTATTATAGTGCGTGCTATCTTTTGCCAAAACTGACTTGTTATGCATGTTCCTCAAGTCATTATGATTACAACGATATGTACCATGTATAACTTATATTGTATCTGATGGCCTGTAAAAAATTCAAACCATTGTCAACAAATATATGTCACTTAAAATTGCTCCATTCCCAGGCTTATAGCGCTTTTATCCTTTGGTCTATGGGGCTGTGTGAGGTGTAATTTTTTGCGCCATGATGTGTTCTTTCTATCGGTACCTTGATTGCGCATATACGACTTTTTCATCGCTTTTTATTACAATTTTTCTGGATTTGATGCGACCAAAAATGCGCAATTTTGCACTTGGATTTTTTGGTGCTGACGCCGTTTACCGTGCGAGATCAGGAATGTGATTAATTAATAGTTCGGGCGATTACGCACGCGGCGATAGCAAACATGTTTGTTTATTTATTTACTTTTATTTATAACCTGGGAAAAGGGGGGTGATTCTGACTTATTAGGGGAGGGGGCTTTTTATTGACAACAACACTTTTTTTTTTTAACTTTTACACTTATACTAGAAGTCCCCCTAGGGGACTTCTAGTATAAGTGCACTGATCTCTCATAGAGATCTCTGCAGCATAGATATGCTGCAGAGATCCATGAGATAGGCACTCATTTGCTTTGGGCTGCTGGAGCCGGAAGTAAACGAGTGCCGAGACGAGGACGGCGCCATCTTGGAGCAGTCCCCGGCCGGCTTCAGACAAGGAGATCCCTCCTCCGGGATAACGTCCACTAGACACCAGGGATAAGCTGAATCCGGTAATCGGATGCAGTTGTCATGTTTGACAGCTGCATCTGATTACTGTATTAGCGGGCACGGCGATCGGACCATGCCCGCTAATACCTGCGGTCCCGGGCTACAAGTGGCACCCGGGACTGCCGCGGTTCAGAGAAGGGTCGCCACGCAGCCCCGCTCTGAACACCCTTACCAGCAATAGGGCGTAAATATAAGCCCTTTGTCGTTAAGGGGTTAATGTCTCAGTCTCAAGACTGGGAAGACTGAATAGAAGTAAATTACAAATCTATATAACTTTCTGACACCAGTTGATTTGAAAGAAAAATATTTTCACTGGGCAACCTTTTTAATATTATATCATTACTGACGGGTGAACTGTGGAACTGCAGAATATTTATATGTTGTACTACAATGCATTGTACTGTATGTGAAACGCAGGACAATCTACACATTATGGGGGGGATTTACGAAGACCGGCGTACAAGTCTTATATTAGGCCCCTCCCTTTTGCCCCAGCAGGATACACTAAGAGGCGCTCGCCTCTTAGTGAATCCGGCCGGCTGGGCGCCCTAATCTGCGCCCGGCATTGAAAATCTACACCTGCTTCCAGCAGGTGTAGATTTTGATCATGATTTATGCCTGCGAGCAGGCGTAAATCATGATAAATGTTGCGCAGGAGGAGGCCATGCCTCCTCCTCACCTTATTACGCCCCCGCAAGCTCCGCAAGTCCACCCATCGGGCGAGCAGGGCGTATGGGAGGCATACGCCAGGGAGAAGGGGCGAATCTGCACCTTCTCCCTGGCGTACGTCTCTGGCATACTCTTCATAATTGCCCCCCCTAAAAAGCTCTATAGACAGCTCAATCTCCTCATCTTCCTCAGTTTCTGTTCTAACCCTCCCTTGGCATCTCATAGCATGCTAATATATTTGACCTGTTCTCCTTATGGCTCCACGTTTTCATTCCCAGCTCTCTATCCATAAACTATTCTTCTTCTCTATTAAAAATTCAAACCTGGACATTCCAACCTCATAAAAAAAACAATAAACCTGCATGTTAGTAACACCCAGGGACACTAACAGACCTTTTAATTTTCATTCTTCCTTAATTTTTCCCTCTCCTGTCCCCGTGTGGTAGCCAAAAATTACCATATCACCCTTAAAACCACCAAGGAAAAGGCAACTCCTCATACACTCTAAATCTCCTGATGCGCACCATGAACACCATGTTCTTCAATAGTGCTCTAGCTGCGTTGAACATCTGTGGAAAAACCTAACACATTAGCAGATTATCTCCAAAATTCTATAAATGCATGCTCAAAACTTACCCTCACGTTACTGAACAAATCTAATTTAACACTTTTTTCTCCTGTTTGACAAGCCAAACTCTTTGACATCTTCCTCCAGTTTCTCGTCTTCTTGCCTTGTGTAATGGTTGCTTATGATAATTAAAGCAGTTGAACACAAATAATTGAATCAAACATGTCCAAACATAAAACACAGTAGTATCTGGACAGGGTTATGTGAAGACTTTAAGTTAGTAACTGCTACTGGTTTCGTGCTGGTAAGACTGGTCAGACACTAAGTATAGAGGAACTGAAAGTTCTTGAGCAGATACAGGGGTCGAAGAATGTGGACAAAGAACAAATATCTAACGAGACTGAAGACACAAGCGGATTATTATTTATTTTTAAAAGCATCCTTGATTCTAGAGACCCATACAAGTTATAAGGTTAAAGCCGATGTACTATCAGGTACATCGTTTTAGTTGTTTACGTGTATGGATCGGCACCGGCGCAGGGATGCCAGGCCCCAGTCCATTTCCAATCCAGGAAGGCATCCAGATAGGATTTATGTCCTAAAGAAGCTGAAGTACCAATTTGTCCCCTTTGAGACTTTGAGCACACTGTCCAAAATTATAGTTTATTTTCACTATTTGAGGGATTATCTGTGTAGCCTCACAGACACTGGATTTTAGTGCCCAAGGACCAAACATAACCAGTAATAAAGACACAGGGCTGACACTAATGCAGGACTTGCAGATCTAGACACAGAACAGAAAGGGTCATGAAAGTAGACAATGGAAAGTAAGATGTAGACATAGGACCAGACATGATATCAAGATGGGTTTGGCAGAATTTAAGAGCAGGCCAAGTGAGAACTAGAAGGCAACTTTGAAACAAAGTCTTCAGAAAAGAAGCTGGATGGTGCAAGTACAGGACTGAACTATTTGAACACAAACAAAAAATCTGACAGCATTAGCATCAGCACTTGCTTGTACAGAACTTGGCGTGGTCCTCGGCTCGTGGTATATGTCTGAAACTACATCTTTAGTCAGGTTTTCTTTTTACTTATGTGAACTCTGAAAACTGCTCTATTGCTTCTTCCTCAGTATTTGATTTTCTTACCACACCCATCTCTTCCCTGCTAGTTCCCTCTGGCCACTTAACAGTTAACCTTTATTTTGCTTTTGATTGACACTTTGCTTTTCAACTTATCCTTCACTTTGTCAGCCTGGGTTCTGGGTCTCTCATCCAATCATGTGCTGTACCAGACCCTTGACCTCCTCAATATAATTCCTTGGTCTGTTCCCTAGGTATTAGTGTTCCTTTGTAAGCATGCTGTGTCTTTGCTCTCTGCTTTCTATACCTGGTTACCTGACTTTTGCTTATTGTACTTTTGACTTTGCTACTTGAATTATAATTCTGCACTGCGTTGTTTGGTTTCGACCTTGGCCTGTTTGACCCCCCCCCCCCAATAGCCGAGCGTTACTGCTGGTATTAACAGCAACATTGAACAGCTTTTTGAGGCGAACATAGGGCATGCTTTCCATAGTGTTCAGATCACAGATTACTTGCACCAGTGACCCTATTCCCCTATGTCTTGTCCAGTCTCTTCACCTGGCTTTCACAAATCAACTAAAATAATTAGCTTCTCTGACTTTTGTTTGGTACATTTGGTACAATTGTGTTCCCATGTTTTGCAGCTATAAATGTTTCTTTAGTAGAGATGAGCGAACCTGGAGCATGCTCGAGTCGATCCAAACCCGAACTTTCAGCATTTGATTAGCGGTGGCTGCTGAACTTGGATAAAGCCCTAAGGCTATGTGGAAAACATGGATATAGTCATTGGCTGTATCCATGTTTTCCAGACAACCTTAGAGCTTTATCCAATTTCAGCAGCCCCGCTAATCAAATGCCGATCGTTCGGGTTCGGATCGACTCAAACCCGAACCCAGTTCACTCATCTCTATTTTTTAGTCTTCCCTTCATCTCATCTAATCTTCTGTCTTCCTTTACATTTCAATTTCTATACTGCACATTCTACAGAAACCTCTATTTCTATATAATGAAATGATCTCCTAAATTGCCAAGTCTTATGCTGGCCCTGATTTGTAAATCTTACTGAATGTTTCTGTAGATTTTGACACTGTTGATCCCCAATCCCAAAATTCAGGGGACTATATATATATTTAAATATTATTTAACTAATTTGTAATTACAGACTAAAGCTATAAAATCTGAAGTATCTTTTATAAGGAATGACCTCCCGAATACTAGAGACAAACTGACAGCAGCTTAAAACCATATTTCTAACTTGAAAGACTCTTATAATTTATTATTAAGATAGGTCAAAGAACTTAAATAAGAAATCACTACTTCTCAAAAGAGACCGTCAGAGCTAGAGGATAGGTCATGCTGAGCAAATGTTAAAATTGTGGGATTTCCTGAAGATGCAGAAGGCTCAAACGATATACAGTTTATATAAATGGCTATTAGAAACTTTTGGTATAGAAACGTTAGCAAACTTTTTTTTTACACTTACACACAGGGTCATTTTAACAGTAAGACATCTTTGGATCTAGACCTTGACCAATATTTGTAAAACTTTTTGTTATCTGGGTAGATATTTTATTCTGTAAAGAAGTTGATCTGAAGAGGAGATGGTGTATAATGTCTTAAGAATTTTTATTCACCATTTATTGTGGTGAAAAAAGAACGCATAAGGCAGGGATACAGCGTACATTATTACTTGCAGAAAGGTTTAGGATTATCCATAAGGGTAGTGTGCTTATGTTTTAGATACAAGGGAAACAATAAAAAGGTATCAATGAAAAGAAGAATAAATTCCATTGGCACATCTTACAAGAAACAAAAAAACAAAAACAACTTGTTTAGGGCTATTTTTTTAGTGTAGATATAAGCCTGGCGTAGTTTGGAAGGTGGAGTGCAAGGCATGAGGACTATGACATGCAACTGTGGCTGCGGTGTCTGTAAACCTCTTTTGAGGAAGATTTTTTTTCTTTCCCTTTTATATTTTGTTGTGTAGGCCTTTTTTTCTCTTGGCCTCTCACTGGATTGGGAGAACTAAAAAAACAACACCAGTGAAATGTAAAAATCCAGGATGGGCAGGGGGTGTTCACACAATTAAGAAGTGATTTTGCTCACGGCCCCCTCATGGTCTCCTCTCAGTCCTGTGATGTCATGACCTCGTTAAGAAATATCCGCTCAGCAGGACAGCTGAAGGGGTAGTTGAGGGGGTAGTTCCTGCCAGGTCGTGATGAAAACTGGAGACCAGAAGCGGAGAGTGAGCTGGTGACACTGTGCTGCAGATGCATGGAGACAAGTTATATAACTTCTTTATTAGGTTTAATAACTTAACAAGACCGGCGTATTCTGGCCTTAAGAAAACCCTTTCCCCATGCCCCATATTGAATTTACTTAGAGGTTTATGCCTCTCAGTAAATCCGACAAATCTGGGGCTGCCATGTGGTCTGGAGCTGTGGCAAATTTTTGCCATGATTTACGCCTGCTAGTACAAATTAGCTGCATGAGGAGGCCAGGCCTCTTCCCTGTCTTACCATGAAAACTATGCAGATTTTTGTGCAAACAGTTTGGTTTGCACACAAATCGGCACCTTTCTCCTGAAGTACACCAGGTGCAACATTGATGAATTTCCTCTATAGGCAATTAAATGCTTGCTTTAACCCTTTCCCCCAAAATGACGCCAAGGGACGTCATGAAAAGCAGTGCCATTTTGCATCTGCATGCTGCCCGGTGCATCTGGGTTATTATGGTTAGTAACGATCAGGCCCTTGAGGCAGGGACCTGATCGTTTGAATGAGCTGTCAGTGTGTAACACTGACAGCTCATTCACTATATAATGCATTACAGATCATGTGCTGTAATGCATTATATCTACCTGCAAAAGTAAAAACACACACACAAATAGATACATAAATAAATAAATAATTAATTAAAATAAATAAATAAAATAATTAAATAAATACATACATACATTTTTTTTTAAATAAATAAACATAAATAAATATACACTTTTTCCATCCCCCTTTATAAATGATCTTCCTATAAATAAGGTACATATATTTGGTATCACCGCGACCTTGTCTATTAGCCTGTTACATTAATGTATAGGATCAAAATGTCAAATTTACCCAAAAGGTGTACCACTAAAAGTCCTAGCTTATGCCGCAAAAAAAAGCCCTCACATAACTCCACTGGCAAAAAAATAATAAGAATACTGCTCTTACAATATGCAAGACACAAACTGTTTTTATAGCATAAACGCCATAAACTTTAACAAAAGCTATATAAAATGGATATTACTGTAATCGTACCAACCTGACGAATAAAGATAACATGTCATATGTAAGATATAGTAAACAGCGTACAAAAAATGAAAAAACTGATGCTAAATTGCGTTTTTTATACGTACCACTTCATAAAAAATGAAATTAATATTAATCAGAGTGTCACATGTCCCCCAGAAAGGTACAGATGAAGATTTCAACTCGTCTTACACAAATGTTTTGGCACCCCAAGGCCTCTGTGACATGGTATAATAGCTAAAAAAAAAACTGAAATAAAAAAAAATGTCCCAAAATTCCCCAGGTCTCTGTCATATCTAAGGCCTGTGGTCAGATGAAACACTGTAGCCACATATGGGGGATTTCTAGAAACATTGGAATAAGCAGAATAAATATTGAGTTGCATTTCTCAGCTAGTACTGGCTTTGTTAGTGGAAAAAATGGATTCAAATGAAATACCTGTGCCCCCCCCCCCCCAAAAAAAAATGACAATTTTACATTTACCCTCCAACTTGCTTAAATTTCTGCAAAACACCTAAAGGGTTAATAAACTTATGAAATGTTACTTTGAAAACTTTGAGGGGTGCAGTTTTTTTTTTTTTTTTTACAGGGGAGGGATTTATGCAGGTGACTAACATTCAGGCCCTACAAATCCACTTTAAGGCTAGGTTCACACTATGTAACTGTGCGGCTGTATTTTTTATGCGGCTGTAAATGTGCGGATGAAACTACGGCCGTAGGAAAAAATAGACATGCGGCTGAAAACATACAGTCATTTACTTGGAAATCTGGTTCAACTAAAAATAACAAATAAAATCTTAAGAAAGTGATGCAAACACCTCTGGATGCATCTGGGAAAGCAGGGAAACAGTTTACATGAATCGCTATTAACGGGGTTTGCGATCCTCTGCAGTATGCCGATGCCGATGCCTCTCATGTTTAACCCCTTGCCTCCGCAGCCTGTTTTGTCCTTAATGACCAAGCTCATTTTTCGAAATCTGACCTGTCTCACTTTATGCGCTTATAGCTCAGTGATGCTTTAATGTATGCTAGCGATTCTGAGATTGTTTTTTCGTCACATATGGCACTTTATATTTGTGGCAAAATTTGGTCACTACTTTGTGTGTTTTTTGTGAAAAACATCAAAATATCATGAAAAATTAGTAAATATTGCATTTTATGAACTTCTGAAATTCTCTGCTTCTAAAAAAGGAAGTCCTAGCATATACATTAGTTAATAAATCACATTACCGATATGTCCTCTTTATTCTGGCATAATTTGGAACACATATTTTACTTTTTTAGGGTGTTATGAGGCTTAGAAATTTATTAGCAAATTATCACATTTTGTGAAAGTTTCCAAAACTGATTTTTTTAGGGACCAGTTCTTTTTTTAAATGGATTTAGAAGTCTGGTATCCTGAAAACCCCCATAAGTGACCCCATTTTGGAAAATAGACACCTTAAAGAATTAATCTAGGGGTATAATGAGCATTTTAACCCTACAGGGGCTGGAGGAAAGTATTCACAATTAGGCCGTAAAAAATAATATATACGTTTAGATTAAAGTTTCTCATTTTCAAAAGGAACATGAGAAAAAAAGCATGCCAAAATCTGTAACGCAGGTTCTCCTGAATACAATGGTACCGCATATGTGGGCGTAAACCACTGTATGGGCACACAGCCGGACTCAGAAGGAAAGGAGCGCCAATTAGCTTTTTTAATGCAGATTTTGCTGAAGAAATTTCTGAACGCCAGGTGTGTTTGCAGCGCCCCTGTAGTGTCCTCAGAACAGAATCCCCCCAAAAGTCACCCCATTTTCTAAAGTACACCCCTCAAAGAATTCATCTTTTGGTAGGATGAGCATTTTGGCCCCACAGGTATTAGAGGAAAGTATTCAAAATTAGACAGTAAAAATGAAAAACACGAATTTTTCCAATAATATGTTAGTTTAGTTTGAAATTTCTCAATTTCACGAGGAACAAGAGAAAAAAAGTACCGCAAAATCTGTAAAGCAGGTTCTCCTAAGTACAACAGTACCCCATATGTGGGCATAAACCACTGTATGGGCACACAGCCGGGCTCAGAAGGAAAGGAGCGCCAATTAGCTTTTTTAATGCAGATTTTGCTGAAGAAGTTTCTGAGCGCCAGGTGCATTTGCAGCGCCCCTGTAGTGTCCGCAGAAGACAACCCCCCCAAAAGTCACCCCATTTTGGAAAGTGCACCCCTCAAAGAATTCATCTTGGGGTGTGGTGACCATTTTGACCCCACAGGTATTAGAGGAAAGTATTTAACATTAGACAGTAAAAATGAAAAACTCTAATTTTTCCAATAATATGTTCGTTTAGTTTGAAATTTCTCAATTTCTCAAGAAACATGAGAGAATCCGCACCCCAAAATTTGTAACGCAGGTTCTCCTGAGTACAACGGTACCCGATATGTGGGCATAAACCACTATATGGGCACCCAGCCGGGCTCAGAAGGGAAGGAGCGCAAATTAGCATTTTCCGTGCAGATTTTTCTGAAGAAGTTTCTGAGCGCCAGGTGCGTTTGCAGTGCCCCTGTAGTGTCAGCAGAATAGATTCCCCCCAAAAGTCACCACATTTCGGAAAGTACACCCCTCAAAGAATTTGTCTTGGGGTAGGATGAGCATTTTGGCCCCACAGGTATTAGAGTAAAGTATTCAAAATTGGCCAGTAAAAATGAAAAACTTGAATTTTTCCAATAATATGTTTGTTTAGTTTGAAATTTCTAAATTTCACAAGGAACAGGAGAAAAAACGTACCCCAAAATCTGTAATGCAGGTTCTCCTGAGTACAACGGTACCCCATATGTGGGCATAAACCACTGTATGGGCACACAGCAGGGCTCAGAAGGGAAGGAGTGCCAATTTGCTGGAGCAAAACCGCAGCTAGTAATAGTTATTAGAATAGCGCAGTTACTAAAATAAAATAAAAAAATTAGATTACAGGTAATGTGGGGTGGTTACGGACAGTCTGGGGTGGTTCCGGGTAATCTGGAGGTGGTTACGGACAGTCTGAGGTGGGTACGGCTAATCTGGGGTGGTTACGGGTAATCTGGGGTGGATACGGTCAACATGGGGTGGTCACGGCCAACCTGCTGTGGTTAAGGCAACCTGGGGTGGTTAGAGGCAACCTGGGGTGGTTACGGGCAACGTGGGGTGGATACGGACAACCTGCTGTGGTTACAGACAATCTGGGGTGGTTACGGACAATCTGGAGGGGGTCACTGGCAACGTGCAGTGGTTACGGGCAACGTGCGGTGGTTACGGGTAATCTGCGGGGGTTAGGGGTAATTTGGGAGTAAACTGCAATTATTACTATAATAAAAAGTGTGTTTTATTTTTGGTATGTTTGTCACTTTTTGTACATTCATTTTCACTATAATACTATGATTACTGTGATATTTTCTATCACAGTAATCATAGTTTAGTGACAGAGACCAAATTGGTCTCTGTCACTTTAAATTTTCAGAGCTGGCTGGTTGTGGGGGGGGGACGCTATCACTTTTTATCCCCTGTCACCAATCATTCATGGTGACAGGGGATAAAAAGTGCCTGGAGCACATGGTACAAGCGATCACTGCCCCATGCTCTCCGCTACCTCCGGTGGCGGAGAGCATGGGGCTTTCATTCATTTTTACTTTAGATCACTGTGAACAGACAGTCTGTTCACAGTGATGGCGGCGGCCATCTTGGATCTGATGGCCGCCGCGGGGAGGGGGGTTAGTGATCGGGGCACTAGGGGGGCTGATCTGGGGTCTGATTTTACTTATTTCATCTCCCCCCACCGTGGATTCACGGTGGGGGGAGATGAAATGCAGCGACGGCATCGGCACGTTAGTGACCGCCGTTTCGGCGGTCACTAAGGGGTTAATGGGGGTCAGCTGCGGGATCGCAGCTGATTCTCATTATCTCCGGTGCTTCACTCAGATGACAGCGGGATCCCTGCAGCGATCCCGTTCTCATCACAAACCCCCGTCAGTAACGGGAACGTATATGTACATTTCTACTGCACGGGGCATGTGCAATAGGAACATATATATACAGATTGCTGACGTGAAGGGGTTAATGGTGTTCATCGGGTGGTATATTTAATGTACAGGTTAATAGAGGGGGTCATTACGGACGCGGCGATACCAAATATGTGTATCTTATTTATAGGGGGTCGTTTATAAAGGTAGGGTTGGTGAATGTGTATATTTATTTATTTATTTTAACTATTTATGTATTTAATTTGTAATTAATTGATTAATTAATTAATTAATGTATTTGTGTGTGTTTACTTTTGCAGATATATATATATCATGCATTACAGCTTACAGCACATGATGTGTGCTGTAATGCATGATATAGTGAATGAGCTGTCAGCTTTACAGCTGACAGCTCATTCAAAGCTGAGTACCGGGAGGGAGCCAGAGCCGGATCCGGGCAGGGGTGAGCCAGGGGAGGGAGCTGGGGGGGACGGGGAACGGGGGAGCCGGAGCAGGGGGGGGGGGGGAGTGGATGAATGGGAAGCCGGATCGGGGGAGGTGGGGGCAGGGGGGGGGGCTGATCTCATGGATGGAGAGGGGAGGGGGCCGGATCGCATGGGGAGGAGGGCGGGGGGGGCCGGATCGCATGGGGAGGAGGGCGGGGGGGGCCGGATCGCAGGGGGAGGAGGGCGGGGGGGGCCGGATCGCAGGGGGAGGAGGGCGGGGGGGGGGCGGATCGCATGGGGAGGAGGGCGGGGGGGGCCGGATCGCATGGGGAGGAGGGCGGAGGCGGCCGTATCGCATGGGGAGGAGGGCGGAGGGGGCCGGATCGCATGGGGAGGAGGGCGGGGGGAGGCCGGATCGCATGGGGAGGAGGGCGGGGGGAGGCCGGATCGCATGGGGAGGCCGGATCGCATGGGGAGGAGGGCGGGGGGAGGCCGGATCGCATGGGGAGGAGGGCGGGGGGAGGCCGGATCGCATGGGGAGGAGGGCGGGGGGAGGCCGGATCGCATGGGGAGGAGGGCGGGGGGAGGCCGGATCGCATGGGGAGGAGGGCGGGGGGAGGCCGGATCGCATGGGGAGGAGGGCGGGGGGAGGCCGGATCGCATGGGGAGGAGGGCGGGGGGGGCCGGATCGCATGGGGAGGAGGGTGGGGGGGGGCCGGATCGCATGGGGAGGAGGGCGGGGGGGGCCGGATCGCATGGGGAGGAGGGGGGGGGGGGCGGATCGCATGGGGAGGAGGGGGGGGGGCGGATCGCAAGGGGAGGGAGCAGGATCGAGGCGGGGGGAGCTGCAGCACGGAGAGGAAGCTGGAGAGGGAGCTTGACTGGGGCGGGGGGAGCAGCACGGGGTCAGAGCAGGAAGGATAGAGGCTGGGGGAGGAGATCAGCAGAGGTGGCAGGAGGAGGCAATGTCCGTAGCCTCCTCATGCCGCCCTGATCAGCCGGAGGCATCAGATCTCCCCATAGACGCAGCGGTCGCAACGACCGCGGCGTCTATGGGGTTAACTGCCCGGGGGGGAGCACGGCTCCCCTCCGGGCAGTGGCAGCGGGAGGAGACTGTGTTACACAGCCTCCTCCCGCTGCCCGATCTCAGATAGGGAGAGCGGGGGGAGGCAGAAAAGGCATGATGTCCAGGGACGTCATGATGCATTCTGGCACTGCTTTTCATGACGTCCCTGGACGTCATATTGGGGGAAGGGGTTAATATATTGAATTAATAAAACACATTTTCGTTGTAATAAAGTCCCTTTCATTGTTCAATAATTAAATTTAAACGATTCCATCATTTTGCAATTAAATATACTGTTAAAATAAATATATATATAAATAAATGTATATTTATATATACATTTATTTTTTGACAGTATATTTAATTGCACAATGATGGATTCGTTTAAATTAAATTATTGAACAACGAAACTGATTTTATTTCAACGAAAATGTGTTTTATTAATTAAATATTAATTAGTACAGGAAGCTCCAGTAAGCCGTTAATTCATATTGCCGGCAATAGAGCATTCTGTACTAATCATCACTTTACTTTAATTAAAACATCAAATGTTTCATCTAATTATGTTATCACAATAGCATTATTAGAAGAAACATTTAGAATTATATGTGCGCTCAGCTGATTGGCTGATCGGCTGAGCGCACGTATAATTAGCGGGTCCGCAGCACAGTGACTTCATTGTGCTGCGGACCAGCGAAGAGGACACATCGGGGTGAGTATAGAGCTCTCCCCACCCCCTCCCCAGCACTGCACCCCTCCCAGCAAGGAAGGGGGGTCACTTAACCCCTTCCTTGCTGGGATGGGTGCAGTCTGACATCAGTCTGGCCCCCAAGGGGTTAAGGGGGATACAATACATCCTCCCTTAACCCCTTGGGGGCCAGACTGTAAGCAGCGATCTGTAAAGATGCTGCATACTGTAAGGAGCACAACACCGCTCACAATGATGGGTGTTGTGCTCTTGTTTGTGTGTTTTTTTTGTGTTTCTCCCTTTTTGTTTTTCAGATATCGGTATCCTGGGGATTACGTCGGATTCCGTGGACTACGTCGATGACCAGCGGTTGTTTGTTGTTTTGTTTTTTAATAAAATGGTCAATGAGGGGTGTGGGGGTGTTTTTATTTGAATAAAAAAATTTTTTAACTTGTGTCTTGTCTTTATTTCTTTACTTTATAGACTTAGTAGTGGAAGCCGTCTAATAGACGGAATCCATTACTAAGTTGGGGCCTAGTGTTAGCCGGTATAAAATGGCTAACACTAACCCCCTATTATTACCCCAGTACCCAATGCCACCAGGGGTACTGGGAAGAGCCGGGTGCCAGTGGTCCCGGAGCGTCAAAAATGGCGCTCCTGGACTAAGGCGGCAGCAGGCTGGTAAGATTTAGGCTGGGGAGGGCCTAAACCAATGGCTCTTCCCACCCTGGTGTTACCAGGCTGCTGTCGTTTGTTTTTTAACCCGGCTGGTTATAAAAATAGGGGGGACCCTATGCGTTTTTTAAAAAAAATAAAATAAATAAATAATTAAAAAAAATGCATAGGGTCCCCCCTTTTTTTATAACCAGCCGGGTTAAAAACCAAACGACAGCAGCCTGGTAACACCAGGGTGGGAAGAGCCATTGGTTTAGGCCCTCCCCAGCCTAAATCTTACCAGCCTGCTGCCGCCCGGTCCAGGAGCGCCAATTTTGACGCTCCGGGACCACTGGCACCCGGCTCTTCCCAGTACCCCTGGTGGCATTGGGTACTGGGGTAATAATAGGGGGTTAGTGTTAGCCATTTTATACCGGCTAACACTAGGCCCCAACTTAGTAATGGATTCCGTCTATTAGACGGCTTCCACTACTAAGTCTATAAAGTAAAGAAATAAAGACAAGACACAAGTTAAAAAATTTTTTTATTCAAATAAAAACACCCCCACACCCCTCATTGACCATTTTATTTAAAAAAAAACAACAAAACAACCGCTGGTCATTGACGTAGTCCACGGAATCCGACGTAATCCCCAGGATACCGATATCTGAAAAACAAAAAGGGAGAAACACACAAAAAACACACAAACAGGAGCACAACACCCATCATTGTGAGCGGTGTTGTGCTCCTTACAGTATGCAGCATCTTTACAGATCGCTGCTTACAGTCTGGCCCCCAAGGGGTTAAGGGAGGATGTATTGTATCCCCCTTAACCCCTTGGGGGCCAGACTGATGTCAGACTGCACCCATCCCAGCAAGGAAGGGGTTAACTGACCCCCCCTTCCTTGCTGGGAGGGGTGCAGTGCTGGGGAGGGGGTGGGGAGAGCTGTATACTCACCCCGATGTGTCCTCTTCGCTGGTCCGCAGCACAATGAAGTCACTGTACTGCGGACCGGCTAATTATATGTGCGCTCAGCCGATCAGCCAATCAGCTGAGCGCACATATAATTCTAAATGTTTCTTCTAATAATGCTATTGTGATAACATAATTAGAAGAAACATTTGATGTTTTCATTAAAGTAAAGTGATGATTAGTACAGAAAGCTCTATTGCCGGCAATATGAATTAACGGCTTATGGAGCTTCCTGTACTAATTAATATTTAATTAATAAAACACATTTTCGAGGAAATAAATTCAGTTTCGTGGTTCAATAATTTAATTCTAACGAATCCATCATTCTGCAATTAAATATACTGTCAAAAAATAAATATATATATAAATATACATTTATTTATATATCTATTTTAACAGTATATTTAATTGTAAAATGATGGATTCGTTAGAATTAAATTATTGACCAACGAAAGGGACTTTATTACAAAGAAAATGTGTTTTATTAATTTAATATATTAACTATTAGAGGCATCGGCATTCGGCATCATTGCCGGCTATTTTTGAAGTACCCCGTATGGACCGCCTGTCAATTCTCGGCCGCATGTCCAGCCGCAAACAATGGTCTTGTTCATTTTTTACGGGTCCGTTTACGATAGGGCCGTAGATTCATACATAGTGTGCACTGTGCAGCCGTATATCGTATACTTTCCAGCGTACGCATGAACCACCAAAAATACCAAATGACGTCACCATAAAGTAGACATGTTGTAGATGTTGCAGTAATAATTAGTTTATGTGACATGACTATTTTTCTCAGAAAAGGAGAATTTTGAATATAAAGAAACGTAAATTTTTTTTACATTTTTTTTTTTTTACAGAAAACTACTGAGTGTATCAAAAAAGGATACCACAAACATAAAGAGGAATATGTCATGAAAAAACTATCTCAAAATAGCCATGATAGTTAAAAGCTCACAGAGTTATTACTACATAAAGAGAGACAGGTCAGATTTGAAAAATAGGCCCTGGGAATTAAGGCCAAAACAGGCTGTGGAGGCAAAGGGTAAATTATAATTTACAACAGTGATGGAATGTTCTTAACATCTATAGTTATTCATTTGGGGGCATCTGATGTTGCCGTGGCTGGGGGGAGTTTAGTGGCTCTTGCTGGAGTCCCCCTTCACATCATATTAGGTTAAAGATAGCATTGGTGGCTATTTTATAACTCATAATTTATAACATATCTTAGTACAGTGGTACCTCGGTTCTCGAACTTAATTGGTTCTGAAAGGCAGTTTAAGAACCGAGCAGTTTGAGAACCAGTGTCTTCTCATAGGAAATAATGTATATGTGTTTGATTGGTTCCAGCACCCACCAATAATTACCTAGATTACTTAAATATTACATTGAAAAGTGTCCAGTTTATTCTCTACAATAAATCACAGAGCAGCATTATACTGTATAGTACATTACAGAGCAACACTATATACTGTACAGTACATTATACACAAGAAACATTCAAGAAAACCAGCAATTATAATACAGTACTCACCAACTCCTCACTCATCCTTTACTATATAGAGTCCCCCTCCCCCATCCCAGCACTGTAACAAATAGGAGACGGTGGTGCACTGACTGTACTACTACTGTACTGTATATGCACTCCAGCAATCGTATACAGTGCTGTACTGTATGAGAAGCTTCTCCAGTGCTAAACTCACCAGATACAACCCACTGTCCACGCTCACAAAAACGTTCAGATACCGGGTGCTTTAAGACTGGGTACCCAAAAAGTGTTTGAAAACCGAGCAAGAGTTTGAGAACCAAAGCAAACTTTCTTTGAAAATACTGTTTGAGTCTCAAGCAGTTTGAGAACCCAGGTACCACTGTATTTTGAAAATATTAAGAATTAACTATTGAATTGTAAAAATGGGATGACTGTAAAGGGATGACTGGGAAGCACCCGGACAATAATATATGTTTTTGGTGATAACAGTATGGTTCTCCCTTTTGGCAGCGATTACAGCCCTCACCCTCAAGGTTCAAGTCAGCCAGGGATGGTATTGGGAAGATGATGAATAGTTCGTGATTTCCTCCACACATGGAACTTTTGAGGTCAAAAAGTACAACCATGGTTTCACCAGACCAGAACCTTGTTTCTAACAGTATAAGGGTCCTCTAGGTGCTTTTTTGTACACCCCAGGGGAAATTTCATCTGTCTTTTACTAAGGGGAGGCATCTTTCTGGCCACTCAGCAATAAAACCCAGATTGGTAAAGTCTGCAGTGATGGTTTCGCTAATTACTGGTGTAGGGTAGCTTCACATGTACCGGATTTGCAGCAGATTTCACGCCGCGGCTGTGTGTGAGGATCTCGGCTCTCCTCAGCGCCGAGCAGGCAATGTATGCTCCCGGCCGGGGTCTGTGGGCTGCGGGCGGCAGGGGGTTAAAGGGGCCGGGTCACATTCTGATAGAGGAATGAAAATTCTGCTCCAGGTATGTGACCCATTGAACTTCACACTATCAGGATCCGTAGGGTGTGAAGCTACCCTTAATGTGAATGTGAATGTTTTTTTGGTTACCTTGCGTCAGTTTGTACTGTGCTATTACTGCATGTTTCTTGCTACTGGCCCAAGGTTTTATGAAAATAAATACTATAGCGATCCTTTCATATTCCATTTAGTTATCTACATTTTTATATATTTACACTAGTTATCTTACCGACTTTCATCTGATCTGGCTGCTCCCTATAAAGTGATTAGAATGGCCTGTGTTAGTTTTAGTTCTACTGTTTTTTATTCTTTTATTGTTTTGTAGTTTAAAGTGTCAGGCTGTCAAAGGGGTGGAGTTGTTTAACCCCTTAAGGACAGAGCCAATTTCCATTTTTGCGCTTTCGGGTTTTTCCTTCTTGTGTTTAAAAGGCCATAGCACTTGCTTTTTTTTCACCTAATGACCGACATGAGCCCTTATGTACTTTGCAATCATAGGCTTAATTTTTGCATAAAATATGCTGTGTATCCATAAAAAAATTATATGCATGGTGAAATTGAAAATAATACAGAATTTTTTTAAAATGTAAGATCAGGAATGGTATAATTTAATAGTCCTTATAGAATTTAAATGTCCTTATTAGCATGTGGGGCTAACAGCCCCACCCGCTAATAGCCGCGGTCCCGAGCTGCACAAAGCAGCCGGCATCACGGTGGTTTGGAGCGGGGGTGTGGGGCAGCCATGGGTACATCATGGGTCGTTAAGAGGTTAACTTACTCCAAGATATAGAACTACTGTAGTTGGTAGAAGTCCACTTTTGTCTCATTTGTCCCACTTACAATCAATATGATTAAAATGGAGAATAACCTAAAATACTGTACTTAGCAATAAAACTAAAATTGTATCTGGTAATAATAAATTTTTTTTCTAAAGCCACTTTCTTTCTTTTTCTTTTTTCAACAGAAGCATTCAGACTATAATTTATGAGAATGTGTGAAGTTCAGTTGTGAGACGTTTCCAGAAATCCTTCTGGTATTACATTCTATGGCCTCATGTCCAGGAAACACAATTAGATTTTTAACTTCAGCTGTACTAAGTGGTTGCCTCCCAGGTGACCTGTAAGATAAGCTTTTCTAAATAATTTAAATTACGTGTCACCTTGAATCCCCTTTTGCAAGTTAAAACTGCTACCATTGCTTTGCTTATTTCTGTAAACTTACTGAAGGAAATGAAAGCTTATTAAAATATTTATTGATACAAATGCATTGCAGAATGCATGTAATGGGAAATCTGTTGTTATGCATTTTAACTGCATATACAAATACCATTTAATTATTAACACTGGTTTACAGCAGGGATGCTCAACGAGTTTTAGTAAAGGTCCGTTTGCCTGGGTCTGAGGTCATTTGAAGGCCCGAGCTGAATACTAACAATAAAGACGTCTTTAGATTACTATTTGCATCCAGAGTTATCATTATTCTATAGTGAGAAATATACCAGATCCCTGACGGAATCAAGACCCAGACCTCTATACATACAGTATTTAAACCACAGCTTAGACCCCAGATAAGACCCCTAAAATCATACAGACCCCCAACTAGACCTCTGAAAATAATTCAAAGACTACAGACCCGACTGATAAAATAATTCAGACATCAAACTATATCATTAAAACTGATAAGAACAAAAAAAAAGAGAGAAAAAATACAGTATATACAGTATCTACACTTGCTATGGTTTGTCACACAACATATTATACAAATGATTAACAAAAAATTGAACCGAGATTAGTGATGAGCGAACATGTTCGGAAATGTTCGTATGTTCGTACAAACATGACACTAGTTGTTCATGATTGCTGATCACGAACAATTTGTTCGATGATCGGAATGGTTATAACGATCATTTTCGAACATATTCAAACTTGTAAAAGTACTTAACTGCATAATTTACGTTTTGCGCCTGATATGTACGCATGTGCGTAACTGTAGACTAAAGCGTAAGCAACTGTGTACGCAAATGAATGCAAATGAAATGCGTACACAACTGCTGAATTTAAATTTTTCACCTGATAATCTCTACACATGTGATTAGACGAAAACGTACGCTTCTACTGTACGTTCGTTATTAGTTCAGCAATGTTCGGCGAACACAAACAAAAAACGATCATGATCAATTTTTTTGATGTTTGTGTTCGGGATCTGAACCGAACATCGGGATGTTCGCTCATCAATACCCATGATAACTCCAAATGGAATGTAAACCAATTAACTGAAGAAGTATAAAACATAACTTGTACTAAATACTTTGAAAATATGGCTAGATAGCATACACCTACATTAGACCATAAAAACATAGATGGGTCTTACCTCTCCACTTAACCCCTTGACGACAAAGGGCGTATATTTACGCCCTATTGCCGGTAAGGGCGTTCAGAACGGGGCCGCGCGGCGACCCCGCTCTGAACCTCCGCGATCCCGGTTGACGCATGTAGCCAGGGACCGCCGTGCCCGCTAATCAGGTAATCAGATGCAGCTGTCAAAGTTGACAGCTGCATCCGATTACCGTATGCAGCTGTTCCCTGGTGCCTAGTGGCAGAGATCGCCCCTCGGGACGCTGTCCCGGAGGAGTTATCGCCGTGTCTGGTGCCGGCCGGGGTCTCCGCCAAAATGGTGCTGATCCCGGCTCGGCACTCGTTTGTTTTTGGCTGCAGCAGCCGAAAGCAAACAAGTGCCTATCTCATGGATCTATGCTGTATAAGTATACAGCATAGATCTCAATAAGAGATCAGTGTGTATATACTAGAAGTCCCCCAGGGGGGCTTTTAGTATAAGTGTTTAAAAAAAAAAAAAAGTGTTGTTGTCAATAAAAAGCCGCCTCCCCTAATAAAAGTTTGAATCAACCCCCTTTTCCCAGGTTATAAATAAAAATAAATAAATAAACATATTTGGTATCGCTGCGTGTAATCGCCCAAACTATTAATTTATCACATTACTCATCTCGTACGGTAAACGGCGTAAGCGCAAAAAAAAATTGAAAAAAGTGAAAAAATGTGCATTTTTGGACCCATCAAATCCAGAAAAATTGTAATAAAAAGTGATCAAAAAGCTGCATATGCGCAATCAAGGTACCGATAGAAAGTAAACATCATGGCACAAAAAATGACACCTCACACAGCCCCATAGACCAAAGGATAAAAGCGCTATAAGTATGGGAATGGAGCGATTTTAAGGAACATATATTTGTTAACAATGGTTTAAATTTTTTACAGGCCATCACATAATATAAAAGTTATACATGTTACATATCGTTTTAATCGTAACAACTTGAGGAACATATATAACAGGTCAGTTTTACCCTAGGGCGAATGGTGTAAAAACCAAAAAAAACAAATAAACAAAATGCGTTTTTTTTCTATTTCACCACACATTTATTTTTTTTCTGGTTTCGCAGTGTACTTTATGAAAAAATTCAGCCTGTCATTGCAAAGTAAAATTAGTGGCACAAAAAATAAGGGCTCATATGGGTTTCTATGTGGAAAAATGCAAGTGCTATGGCCTTTTAAACACAAGGAGGAAAAAACGAAAACGCAAAAATCTAAATTGGCTCTGTCCTTAACTTGTCTTCAATCAGCTGGATACCGTATTGGATGCAGAGGCCGGACACTTGAAGTCCACAGCAGCTGGAGGAGAAGCAAACAGGAGTAGCAAAGGGTTGTGGCTACCAATACCTATTGTACCCTATTCTATTCTGTGTCCCTCCAGACAGAGCTCCCATCCTAAAAAGAGAGACTCCAAAACTCTAGCCGTCCCTCAGCCCTCATATCCTAAACATTCAAACTGTGGCTGCCAATAAGCAAAGTAAACACCCAATGCATTTTGTTCCCAGCAGGGAACTCCTCCGGGAATAACTATGCCACACAACACATATAAATTGCGGGTAACATAAATACAAACACGCTATAGGGAGCTGTCACAACTATGGTGCCTAGCACGTGTATGGCGACATGCTTGGGCTATGTTCACACAACAATTTCCAACGGCTGTTATTTTGAGTACCAGATAACGGCTATTTTTTTTTAAATGGTATAATATTTAAGTTTAGGTTTAACAATAGCCCTATTCAACACCCTTTTGGGTGTGCCTAATTATAAAGTTCCATTGAATTTCATTGAAAAGATGATGATAGGACGAAGATTTAAACCTAAAATACCAGCTTCTGTTCGCTAAACAACGTCCACCAATAAATGTCCTGAACATTAATTTGAAGGCCACCGTGAACAACGGCCTTAATTATATGCATTGTGTGAACTAATGGCCGCTGCTTTCATAGACTTCAATGGAAATTATTAAAGATCGAAAATAACGGCTGTTACTTTGAGTATCAAATAAAGGACTTTATTTTACTAAAAAAAAAAAAAAAAAAAGACAGTGTGTGAACATGGCCTTATTGTGTTTGAAAAATGTGTTTAGTTTATTGCTACAGGACAAACACCTTAAGGTATTTATATGGGAATAATTTACTGGAAACCAATTGGTCATAGTTTTTATAGAATGTTAAATTTTTCCTAGGCATAAACGAGAAATTATGCCACGAATCCTGTTTTTGTGTATTTTCATGTTACCCTTCTACATAACTTTACAAAGTACCTGTGTTTAGTTTTTTCTTTCTAGTCATAGTTGCACTTGGATGGTATGCAAATAAACTCTTTATCTAAGTTGGACTTTTGGATTTTTTGTTATTGGATTGCATACTGATTGATTGTAGTTCACCTGCACCAAGTATTTAATTTACTTGGAAACAGACTTTAATGGCTTTCCTATTGCTTTATCCTACACTAGACACTCGATCTCAGACGCAGCAGATGATACAATTCTGCTCTTTATGAACCTCAGAAAAGCACTTCATGCCACCTGCATACTACCTTTCCATGCTGAAAACAGCTAAAACCAGTTTGACTTCTCAGACAGGTGCACACTATTATTTCCTGTGGAATGTTTAGTTCTACTGTTCTAAACTATATTTTTATCATGGTATTTTCTGTTAAGTCACTTCAGCACCATCATTGCATAAATGGATGGACAGATAGATAGATAGATAGATAGATAGATAGATAGATAGAATAAATTCATTAAAAAAATGGACAAATAAAAACCTGAATGTGGTTAGCACTCAAGGTCTAATAATCAACTACTGTAAGGGTCCATTTACACAGAAAGATTATCTGACAGATTAACTGCCAAAGATTTGAAGCCAAAACCAGGAACGGACTATAAACAGAGAACAGGTCATAAAGGAAAGCCTGAGATTTATTCTCTTTTCAAATCCATTCCTGGCTTTGGCTTCAAATCTTTGGCAGATAATCTGTCAGATAATCTTTCTGTGTAAATGGACCCTAACTAATGTGCATAACTGCGTTGGAACAGTGATGAAGACTTCTGGAGCCATTCTCACCTAATATGTAAATGACTTCCATATTACATTACGCATTTTAAATTGTAAAAAGTGTAAACATTTTGAAAATGAAATGCTTTTGAATAATATTAATACTAGAGATGAGCGAACCTGGAGTATGCTCAAGTCCATCCGAACCCGAACTTTCGGCATTTGATTAGTGGTGGCTGCTGAAGTTGGATAAAGCCCTAAGGCTATGTGGAAAACATGGATATAGCCATTGGCTGTATCCATGTTTTCCAGACAACTTTAGAGCTTTATCCAAGTTCAGCAGCCCCAGCTAATCAAATACCGAACGTTCCGATTCGGATGGACTCGAACCCGAACCCGGTTCCCTAATCTATAATTAATACAAAACAGGATCTCTGCAGATTTTATTTAATTTAGGTGAATTACTATAATTTCAGTCATAGGCTATGTTCACACATTGTATAAACAACGGGCGTTAGTTATTGCTGCATATGGACAGAATTAATGATCATGCTTATTAATTCCGACCGTAGGTAGTGTTAAACAATGGCCGTTCACAGCATGTATGAGGCGCTGCTGATAAGTCTTGAGATAGGAAGGTGAAACTTTGCATTTATTCCACATGCTCTCCACTGATATCAACATACTTCTTACATCGGTATTCCAAGTTCTGCAAGCCTTGCAAAAAGAAGAATTTCAGTTGTGCTCCAAACCAGTCATCTGTAGCAGCCATGGCATCAGAAATGGTGTAAAATGTGTTTTACCCTTGAGGTGTATCTTCAGGTTTGGAAACAAATAATAGTTGGAGGAAGCTTGATCCGGTGAATGAAGTGGGGGTCAACCAGCTGGAAGCCTAGCTCAACCAGTTTTGCTGCGGTCACTTGTGCAGTGTGAGCGGAGGTGTTGTCTTGAAGGACCAAGATTACATTGGACAGCTTTCTGTGCCTTTTGGCCTTCAGAGCCGCTTTCAATATGTCCTAAAGTTGCATTGATGATGGAACAATTTTGAAGGTAGTCCACTAGCATTATACCCTCCTTATCTCAGAACACAGATGCCATCACCTTGGTGGCTAATTTTTACACCCTGAATTTCTTTGGATCAGGAGAACCACTGTGCCTCAACTCTTTGGACTGCTCCTTGGTTTCAGGGTCATACAAATAAATCAGTATAATGACTAGTTGCTCCAGGAAGTTCTTATCAGCCTGGAACCATTGACAAATGGATCAGGATGTTTTTTCACATGCTTTTCTGATCTGTCAAACATTCGGGCACCCACTTTGCAGATAACTTATTCATGTTCATGTTAATGGATAATGACACAAACACGTTCACAAGAAATCCCCATGATGACTATTCCTTTAGCTGAAATTCGCAGATTCTCCAGTATGAGATTGTGCACACCATAGGCAATATTCGGAACAACAACCATTCTCGGTCTTAGTTGTAGAATATGAAGGGCATTGATCCACCAATGTCTGGAACACATCACCATGGATATCCTTCACGGACTTTGCTTGCAGAAACAAGAATTTTATCACTCCTCTGTTATGAATATTGCCATAGACTCTGCCATTTTGTTTTCCTGTGCGCCTAGATCACTGTTGCAATAAGGCTAGGTTCACACTGCGTTTTCAGCATCCGTTTAACGGATCCGTTTTTTTTAACGTCCAGAAAAATAGGGTCAGCAACGTTTTTTTGTCCGTTTTGGTCCGTCAAAAAAAACGGATCCGTTTTTTTTATAATGGAAGTCAATGGAAAAACGGATGCACACAAATGAATCCGTTTTTTGCAATCCGTTTTTTATGCGTTTTTTTCAAAAAACGGATGCGTTAAACGGATGCTGAAAACGCAGTGTGAACCTAGCCTAAGCTATAGTACATACACAAAATTTGGAAAACATATATTAGACACATAAGGGTTACATGTGAAACACAAAACTAAAGACTTATAAGAAACACCTCGTACAGCATGTGAAATTAGCCTTATAGCGTACCGCTGTAATAGAGTGTAGTACAAATTTACCTGGTGACTAATTTTTATATTGAACTTATGTTAAACTTGAAATTTATTATCCATTGAAATAACATAAATTTAAATGATTGTTGCTCTTTAAGGTTTTTTTTTTTTTTTAATGTTTTGCCAACAAAGCCTTTAGGATATGTTCACACAACGTCTTCTTTTGGCTAGGTTCACACAATGTTTTTTTAGCTCCGTTTAAAATGACGTCCCCTTAGTGCAATGACTGGTGTTTGCACATTATTTTAGTTTGAGATTACTAATTGGCCTTTGGATGCGGCCTAATTAAAAAATCCATTGAATTTAATAGTAAAAATGGAGAAGGAATGTTGAGAAAAGAAAAACTGTGTGTAAACAGATATTAAAAACGTCCGCTGTTTGCAAAAGATGTCCAAAAATAATGATCATGATAATTATTTTGCCATCTGTGGTAAAAACATCCGTAATTCAATGCATTGTGTGCATTGGACGTCCTTCTTCCTATTGACTTCAATGCATTGCCATTGCAGTCAGTTAAATTGCTGTAAAAACTGACATTTTTTAAAATATGAAAATCAGACGCATTTTCTCTATTTTTGACGTTGTGTGAACATAGCCCAAGGATGTATTTCGGCCGTTGGTTATTTTGAAGTAAAAATATGTCTATATATTACATCTAATAAATGTCCAAAAAGATGGCTAAAATATATGGCCAAAAAATATTGTGTGAACATAGCATTAAGATGTTTTCATGTAACCCTTGTTAACATGTCATTATAATTTGCAATTTCAAAGAACAAACTGTTAAGCAGAGAAAACCATATGAGGCCTGTCATAGTAGTCTTGAACCTGACAGGAATACAAAAGGCTTTAGGCAATAGCAGTTTTTTGGGGTTTACCAGGTTGGCCATCATATACTGCATATACAGTAACTTTATATATGTTATTCACTGCCTTTTCCAGGAAGCAAAAATGGTATACGTAGGTCTTCATGTCATTGCGACAAACAAATATAGGAAAATTGAGAATGACAAAAATAAGGTGAGAAAATTACTAAATGTATTTTAAACTTTTTCTTTTCTTTTGCTGGAATCTGTATAAACAATTTACTTTGAAGAAAACCATTTTAAGACGGACAATGCATTCACAGAATAATAATCACAATAATATTTTCAATCCAGAAAAAGATTCTAGAATAATGGACAAATGTGAGGAAACACAATACATGCTATGGCTATGTTCACACAATGTTTTTTCAGCTCAGTTTAAAATGACGTCTGCCATTTTGAGTCTAAAATCATGGACGTCATTTAGCAGCCTGGCCTCCCCTTAGTGCAATGACAGCTGTTGGTACATTATTCTAGTTTGGGGTTACTAATTGACCTTTGAGTGTGGCTTAATTAAAGACGGTGACAAAAGAAAAACTGTGTGTGAACATCTAATAAAAAACATCCGCTGTTTGCAAAAGACGTCCGAAAATAACGAACATGAACATTATTTTGATGTTCTCGGTGATGACGTCCATTATTCAATACAATTGTAAATTGGACTTCCATCTTTCCATTGACTTCAATGCATTTCCATTGTAGTCAGTTAAATCGCGGCAAAAAAGGACGTAATTTTAAATTGCAAAAGCGTCCGCCTTTTCTCTATTTTTGACGTTGTGTAGCCAAATGTTTTGGGTCAAAACAAAAAAGGAAAAAAAAAAAAAAAGATTTTCGGGTAAGCACTAATTCGGAGTTTGTCCATTTTTCTATAAAAGCTTTAACAGCGGTCTAAAAGGGTTGAAGGAGGTGGAAATCCTACTGTAATTAATATATGTGGGTGTATGTTCCTGACGTTTGGTGGCAATGTAAACCAAATAGTGTGAGCCCAGACCTGCTTTGAAAGGAAGACTGGTGTTTTTGTACTACCTAGTATAAAGCTTGTAGGGACTTTCTTGTGTTTTTACATTCAATGGGATGGGAGAACAAAATGGATAGCTCTTCTGAAGTAAAACTTGTATTTGGCTCCTCTTCCAATGTAGCAGAGTATATTTTAGAGAGGAATTTCACTGTGAAAGGTGAACATGTATTTAATTTGTTACAGTTACAAGAGTGTATGGCTATATTCACACAACGTTTTTTCAGCTCCGTTTAAAATGATGTCCGTTATTTTGAGTCTAAAATAACGGACGTTATTTAGCAGCCTGGCCTCCCCTGCACTGAAGGCTGTTTGCACATTATTCTAGTTTGGATTACTAATTGGCCTTTGGATGCGGCTTTATTAAAAAGTCCATTGAATTTAACAAAAGGAAAACGTCCGCTGTTTGCAAAAGACGTCGGAAAATAATGATCATGTTCATTATTTTGATGTCTGTTATTCAATACACTGTGTGCATTGGACGTCCGTCTTCCCATTGACTTCAATGCATTGCCATTGCTGTCAGTTAAATCGCGGCAAAAATTGACGTTTTTTAAAATATGAAAATCGGCCGCCTTATCAATATTTTGGACATCGTGTGAACATAGCCTAAGAGTGCATGCAATGTTGTAAAGTTTTAGCATGTCTTAGAGAGAGACGACAAGGCCATAACGTTTATTACATGCTTGGGTGTGTGTGAAGGAATCAAGCATTGCGGAGAGGTGGTTACTTTAACTTTAAAAAGCTTTATTGGAGTGTGAAATAAGGTGCGCCAAATAGGTGGCGATAAGTTTGTTTGCCAGAAAGGTGGGTAACAAAGTATGGGGGAAGGGATTTAAATAAATATTGTGCACCTTTGTTGATTGCAGATTAGATGGGAAATTGTGTCGCCAGAGCTAGAGGGAGAGGAGCCGCTTTCCACAAACATAGGTTGTTCTCTGAATAAAGAAAGAGTTTTATGCTTATATATGAGGGGAGGGGGTCTCTTTTTGGGCCGGTATGGTTAAACTACACCATCTACTCATGAATTAAGCTCTGTGGTAAGTTGATAAGTCCGGTAGTCCAAAACCTTCATTTGTGCGTTTGAGAATAATGTGGGAATGGGCTAGCCGTGGAGCTCAATAAGACCATAAAAACTTTTTTCTTTCCTAAATCACCAAGAAATGTTTTATATCTCATTTATAACTTCATGTCATAGATGTTCTTTACACTTTGTCCTCATGTGGTAGAAAAGTTTAAGGATAAGCTAACCAATTCAAGCTACACTGTTGTCTCCAAGGAAGCAAACCAGAAAAAAAGTTAAATTTTCACTGGGTTCAAGTACTAAAAAAATAAACAATGGAAAAAAAAATCTAAAGCTCATCTGTTTGACTGAAGAATGCTAACCAAAAGGCCAAAACTGTCACGATATTCAAAGTGGTCCTTAACTATAAAAATTTATTAAAGCAGTTTTTTTCTTTCCGAGATCCAAAATACAAAAGTTTATAGAAGGGGAGCAGTTTACAAAGTGGATTATTTATTTCATTATTTTCCATTTTTAAACAGGTTGCGTAGATATAAATTGTGGAGAAAAAGTACATTTTTTTATTTCTGTTATTGATATTATCATAAAAAAAAATTTTCTTTGGAAAATACCCAATAAAACAATAAAAAGTACCATAAATGATTTCAGCAGATGTAAGATTTGTGAAAGGAGGACAAAATGATACATTTAATAGTGGTTGTTAAGGAAGAAGAATGTGCAGATGCAATAATAAGTCTCTAAGTGAAACGGAGAAAGTATTTGAAGTACTTAGCCAGCATAAAACAAATATGTGTGTTGGGGGAGTTGGAAACATTCTGATAGAAAATAGGGAAGAAGTCAGTTCTCACTCAGAAACTCATTTGCAGGAAGCTGTGATGAGTCACATGTATCTACCTTTCAAAACACTGGCAATAATTCTGAACTGGCATTACTCTCCACATGACGTGAACACATATTTATTCATGCTGTGCGTAGAATGGACATTTTGGCACTCACACTTCTCAAGTGAAATGGAGTAAGACTGTCCATGATATGATAGCCATGCCGGTAGGATTCGAGGAGATACTGTGAAAACCATCTGGCTTGTGTTCAAACAAAATAATCCCTCAGGCATTATTTTAACAAAACAAAACAAAAAAAAGTGTATGCTCAATTTATGTTTCCATGTTTCAAGTTCAAAGTCACAGCAGTGTAAAAGTAAAGACACTTTCATGATAATAACGGATGTAGTATGTTATATAGGGCTAGGTCCACAGGCATTTGTACAACAAAGAAATTTCAATCTCAAGAAAAAAAAAGAAAATGTTAGAATTTGTATGAAAATGCAAAACAGTGACACTTCATGGCATGCATACAGAAGGAAAAAGAAAAAACCTTTTTCCAACCACAGTGTTAGCACTGATGTAAAAAAGTTTTTCAACAATCATTACAACTTACAGTAAAATGTTATTATAAAAAAAAAACAAAAAAAAACAACAACTTTTGATTAGTGTTGAGCGAAAAGTTTGGACCCTGAACTCAAACATGAGAAAAAAATTATCGTGATCGGTTCGTGTTCGCTGAACATTCACGTGCAAATAACGAAAGAACAGTAGCGTAAATTTTGGTAAACGCACATGCGTACATATTATCAGGTGCAAAACGCATATTACGCAGTTGCGTACAGATTGCGTAAGTTTTGATCTAGAGTTACGCACGTGTACAAATTATCAGGTGCAAAGCTTAAATTACGCACATGCGTACGTTCGCAAGTTTGATTGTGTTAAAAAAATGATTATTATACCCATTTCGATTAACTTACAAATTGTTTGTGATTGAAGTATGTGAACAATTAGTGTCATGTTCATATGAACAGTTACGAACATGTTCGCTCATCACTACTTTTGAAAGAAGTGTGGAAAAAGTAAGAGTATAGAGCTACTGCAGAATCTTCAAGCCAGGAAAAATTGGATTCTAGCCGTCGATCGGTGGGGGTCTCAGCACCCAGATCCTGACCAGTCAAAACTTTTAGCATGTTTTTCCCACATACCTCTGTTTTTTTTATGGTTGAGACTATAGTTTTAAAGAAAAGTATTAGTTGGTTCTAAAGCCAGTTGGAATGTTTGATAAAATCATTATAATGTACTGTTCAATGTAAAGCTTTGTATAAACACACAGGGATAAATAAAAAATAGTGGAAAAGTAGTGTTAACCATAACTACCACAAACCCTTGAATGAACCTTGAAACATGACTAGGGGCTATTGGCAGCCCTTCTCCAGTGAGCGGAAACTGGTTTTGCTAAAAATGTAGAACAATGAAAGCAGCTGCAGTTTTACTGCTGGCTATGATCAACATAACCACTAAAAAAAAAACAACAAAAAAGTAATTCCTAGATTGTTTAACCAAAATATTGTAAATTTAATCACTGTACAATTTGAAGACCTAATTATGGAGAAGAGCAGTATTATAACTTGTTGATTCATGAAAAAGCACATCTTAAACATCTTCTGCACACGAGGATTAAAAATGACATCAAGGCTGCAGGTTTGTGAGGTCATTGGAGTGATTCTCAATTGAAAGGTCACTGGTTTGAATCGAGGAGCAGCCAAATTAAGACAAACAGCATTATCCAGCTCATCGATAGTGGTCTCTTGACCAAAAAATATGCCAAACTGCGTCATGTTAGTGCCTTGAGACTTGGAGGAATACAAAATAAAGTTTGTCCATCCATTAAAAAGCCAAGAGGTGGACGCACAGGCAAAATATCGCAGCCAAGTTGGCTCATCAAAAGGTCTATCAGTTCTGGCACAAAAAATATGGCAGTGGAGGTTGCTCGTATGCTTCATAATAGTGAGAACACAGAAGTCCATGCAAGCACTGAAAAAGTCTTGACTTCAATATGTCATAAATAGTGGTGGCTCAAGTTTGCAAAAAAGTAAGAAAAGTGGACAGTAAGAAAATTGGAAAAGGGTCATTTGGAGCAATGGGATTAAAGTCAATAGACTGGACTATAAGTACACTTGAATACTATGGGTATATAAAGGTCAGCATACCGTTCCAGCAGAAAAATGACCCAATGCATACTGTATGTCAAGACTGGTGAGAAGGAAATGGTTCAGTTACATAGAAGTAGAGCTGCTGGATTGATCCCCATAGTCCCCAGACCTCTACCCAATTGAACACATGTGGATGGAGTTGAAGAAAAAGCTATATTTGTACCCACCAGTGAAACAGTATGTACCAACATTAAGAAAATATAGAAGAGACCTTGAACAGATTTCATTTGAGACATCCTTGAATCTGATCTAGAGCATACCTAGAAAAATTCAGGAAGTTAAAAGCCAAAGGTAGATTTACAAAATTCTAGAGATGAACAAGTACTAAAATGCTCAAATGCTCGTTACTTGAGTAAAGTAACGAGTGGCTCGAGTGGCTCGGTTCAAGAAACAAACCCAGTTATAGTCAAAGGGAGACTGAAGCATTTTTTAGGGGCCTCCTATTTGGCAGAGAGGAGGGTGTTTCCACCTCAGGAAGTGATGGAAACACCACATACATGGAATGGGAACAGCATGCATAGGTGCATCTAAGACACTTGGGCTACTGATTAAAAGGACTTTTGGATGAGAAGGGGAAAAATTGTAGACCAGCCTGTATTGCAGGACTATATAACAGCTGTGCCCAGAACCAATCAAACTATAAGTGGCAGGTCAGGGGCCAAAAAGCTGCTCTGAACACCTCCTTGCATTGCTCCTGAAACACCTCCTGGCATTAACCCTACAACACCTCCTAACGTTACTCCTTTAACACCTCTTAAAATGACTCTAACAACACCTCCCGCAAGGATGAACCTACTTCCCAAGAGTGAATGATGATGCCAGGAGTTCTGAAGTCCATCCCATAGTACATTATCTGTATATATGGACTGTGCAAGTAACATGTGAATGCAGCCCAAGGGGGTTAGGTAAGGGGGGGGGGGGGGTGAATGGGAGACACTGGATGTACAGTTGATGATGCATGAGGAGATCCAAGGAAAGTAGCAATTTGAGACACTTAGGAATGAGAGTGTTTGAAGCAGAAATGAGTGGTTCAAAGGTATGAGGTTTTAGCAGTCAGCAGATCATTGTACACCTTAGCTAGGGTGGGTTCAGTACAGTGGTGGGAACAGAAACCAGTTTCAAAGTGGTCAGAAAATAAATTGAATAAAAAGTGGAACGACGATTCAAGGTAGACATATTGTTTAAGAAGCTTTGAGGCAAAGGGGAGAAGTGAGATGTGGCAGTAGCTGCACAAAGAGGATGGATCGATAAACGGCTTTTTGAGGATGGCTGTGATGGTTGCTAGTTTAAATGATGAGAAAAAGGTGCCGTTTGGTTAGTACTAGACTAAAGAGATGAGAGGGTACGGCTTTGAATAAAATTCCAGTGAGGTTTGGGATAAGGAAGGATGGGATTGAGTCAAGTGCACGGGTGCTGAGATATAATGTGGAGAGTAGTTTGCATAGCTTCTGGGATTAAAACTGTAGTAACATTGGGGACAAGGTGGGATGAGATTGAGTCAAGTACATAAGTGGTAAGATATGATGTGGAGAGCAGTTTGGAGAGCCTCTGTGATAGTAAAGAAATGAGTTATGGGGTTGGAGCACTGAGTGTGAAGATGTCTTGTGGGGACTACAAGTTAAAACTTTCTCTGATGTTGTAGATATTGTGTTTGAAGTATGTGGCTAAGTCCTCAGCTGATGTTAGTTATCCGAGGATGTGAGACAGAGAAGAAATGACAGTAGGGATGCAGTGCTGTTTAGCAAATATGAGTGTAGACTTGAAAGTGAGGAGTGCTTGCTTGTTTATCTGGAATTCATCCTTGGAGTGTTTTTTTTTCTTCTTCTTCTTCAAGTGCTGGTCTGACGCTTTAGAAGGGAGAGCTAGGCTCTGGACTGTGGGGGCAGTTGAAGAAAGAAGAAAATGTAAGAAGGTTAGATACAGGGGATGTCTGATTAAAAGAAGTGTAGGAGCGAGGTAATAAAGTTGCTGATAAAGGTGGCTGCAGGGTCTGGTAGTTGATAGGGGAAAAGATGTAAACAGATGTACCTGCGACAGAAGATAGAGCAACAGAGGGGACAGATGGAGTAAAGGTAGGTAGCTAAAGGTTGCCTAGGAGAGGGTCGGGTGGGGGTGGGGGGGGGGCTTGCATACGGGCTGTTTTGCCAGATTTTATCAAACAGATTTAGATATGTTTGCAAAGAAAGCTACAAATTAAAATACAGCACAATTTTATCTAAAATTAACATATGACTCCCAGCGGCTGGAGAAGTTGTATACATATGCTGCATCCTTGATTTCCAAGCAGCCCTAGGGCCGCATCCAACTGCTCCAGCTGCAAGCAGTCAGGTCTAGAGAACATTGCCGAATCCAAACAGTTCAGCAAGGTCACTCAACACTAGTCACCATCACCAAAAGCTTAGTCAACTTCTGTTCAGAAACATCAGCGTGGAAGTAACTGGTGAAGACCTGAAAATCAACACTGTGTGGGCATCTCCATACACAATTATAAATGCTTTTGTCATCCTTAGATCTGCCTTACCTTTTTATGTGCATTAAACAATGGCTCAAAAACTGTTTAGATCTCCACGCCATGACACATCTGTGTCAGTAGAGTAGTTTGAAGATTTAACTATTTTCGAGCTCGTAACATCATAATGAATAATGATGCTGGAAGTTCCGAAATAAATTCCAAAACACATCATCCATATATATGGACCGTACATGACACGTGAGAATGAGGTCTTAAGTTATAATACTTCACCCACCACCCCCATCAACAGTTCTGCCACTAATAAAGTTGGTTAATTTGCAGACTGACTGTCAGGGCCCCGGGGAACAAAGAGATAAAGGACAAGTGGGCCCTATGGCTAACACCCCCCCCCCACACACTGTCCCTACCTACTTGCAGTGCAGGTCCTAACTGACCGTCCGCAACTGGGCATCAGTCCCTGCACTCAAATAAGTGCAAAACAGACAAGACACAGTACAGGCAAACAGTAGACAGTAGACAAGGCAAAGTCACACAGAAGGACAGGACCAAGAAGGCAGCGAGGAACCAGGGACCAAACCAATGGAGGACAAAAGCCAGAGATGCAACAAGGTAAACAGAGAACCAAAAGTCAGAGATAGTAGCAAGAACAACTAAGGACAATGCAAGGAACACTGAGGACTAAGCGAGGTAAACAGAACCAAAAGACAAGGAAAGGCAAAAAGGCTAGCAAAGGGATCAGGAAACCAGACAATATGACAAAGGCTGGATCTAGCTGAACAGACCAGCTGGACAAAGCTATCAAGAGCCCAGACTGAAGGGAGAGACCAAGCTATAAGGGAACAGAAGTCCCGGACTCCAAGCTGATAGGTAGAGCAGGAGAAACACACAAGAGAATAACAGAAAGCCAGAGGTGAAGAGACCTGTAAATCAGAACACAGCAGAGACAATAAGTGAATAGATCACAGCAAAGAGAGTGCAGGGAGAACTGAGAAAACATAGAACGGATCACTGAAGACATAAGCAAAAACAGAACAAAACCAGGCACGGAATGCCAAAAGCGCAGTCTGTTGTGCAGAGGTTGAATCTTCGCCGTAGAGGATGGCACTGATGCCTTTTCAGGCACGATCATGACACTGACTATTCTAAATCTGCAGTTTACAGTGTAATTATTAGGGTATATACACACTAAGCAAATGACACAGATACCTTGCCACAGATTCTAAAGCTCAATCCCCCGGGCTCCCGCTTCACTCTTTGCTCGTCCCATACACTGCATTCTATGGCCAGACGGACTTTGCCATCGCCCAAAGAATTGGCATGACAATTCTTCGGGCAGATGGCGGAATCTGCCTGCACATAGAAGGAAGCCTATGGGACCAGTGCAACTTCAGCCTGGAGCGGGGATGGAGGGAGGGGGAGAGCTTGGGTAAGAGACTCAGTAGCGGATTATAGCCCGGGGCCATGAGCTCCTGGGGGGCCCATGGCCACCCAAAAAGACTCATACTTTCAGTGGTGTATTGTTTCCTGGCTACAGTTCTGCCATGATTTACAAAAAAATCGCTGCTTTTCTAGCGCAGTTTTGCACAAATCAGGGCATCATAATATTATCTATCCTGTACTCTTAGCATCATGCTAGTGTTACCATAGTTACAGTGGACAGCCTGGGGCCTATGGTGAACTTAATCCACCCCTGGAGCGACGGAATACAAGGCAAGTTATCCGCATGATTTCCTTAGTCTGCATATACTCTTAGACAGTACTAGTAAATTTCCCCCACTTAATTTAATTGCAGAACATTTACTGTGGCATTTTTTGCTACTAAAAACACACATCCCATTTAAAAAAAAAAATGCACATAACATTTTTTTTTTTAAACTAGCATTTTTAAATGCCCTTTTAACCATTTTTAAATATCAAATAATTGTAAAGTGCTGCGGGATCTGTTGCCGCTATATAAATAAAAATTTATATAATTATCATCATCATCATCATCATCAAAGAAGAAACATTAAGGAAAATAGCAGTTTGTCTGTTATAAAATAATAATAATAATACAGTGGTACCTTGGTTTAAGAGTAACTTGGATTAAGAGCGTTTTGCAAAAAGAGCTTAAAGTTTTTCTAAATTGTAACTTGGTTTAAGAGCATTGCTTTGGTTTAAGAGCTCCTTGTACTGGGTGGGAGGGGGAGTGGGGAGGGGCATGGTCTCCATAGCGGGGTTTACAGCACTGTACTCTGACCCAGGAAGTCTCCCTCACCTTCCAAATAATAGTAGATCCACTCCAGGCTGCGGCTTGCGTCAGGGGACAGGACTGTGGGGGTTATCTCTCCATAGCTGTAACCCCTATCTCCCTGCTGCTATACTGTGCTCACATATGCGCTGCTCATTTCTTCATACTCCCTGCTGTCTCTGTGTGTTTCCCATCCTCTCTCTTCCTGCTGTAATGTGCCTGCACTACACTCAGCTATACACACTGCTGTATAGAAAGGTTTCTGTCACTGTCCTCCTGCACAGCTCTGTGATTTTGTTTTCCTGATTGGTCCATGCTGAACACCCCCCCCCCTTCCCCATTGCTGTCATGTGACCACACAGACCTCTGACAGCAGCCCTGCTTCTCTATTCTAGCCTGTTGTACTACGCATTATGGGGATCTGCCGCTCCATCCTGTATCTACAAACTGCTGCTGTTTTTTCAGGTTTATGCAGTTACTATATATTATACACCACATACTGATTGCTATACTGTATAATAACTTATAATATCACATATTCAGCTGTTTTTAAATAATTGTTACATTTCTTTTAAATGTTATTCAAAATAGAAAATCATTTTTGGGTCATGGAACCAATTATCTACATTTCTATGATTTCTTATGGGAAAATTTGCTTTGGTTTAAGAGTGGATTTGGATTACAAGCGCGGTCCTGGAACGAATTATGCTCGTAATCCAAGGCACCACTGTAATAATAATTTTTATTTATGTAATGCCAGCAGATTCCGCAGCACTTTACAATTCTGGGGGTACATACATAGACAAAAATAGACATTAGGGAACCTGATAAGCTTACTTAAACAGGTGTGTTTAAAGGGCATGGTTGAAGCTTTGGGTATTGGAGGTGAGTCTGACAGTCTTGGGTAATGCATTCTATAGAACTGGTGCAGCTCGGGTGAAGTCCTGAAGACGGGAGTGAGAGGTGGATGTTAGTCTTAAGTCATTAGAGGAGCGTAAGGCACAGCTGGTAGGATGGTAGACAAAGGTGAGGAGATGTAGGGAGGGGCAGCACTGTGGAGAGCTTTGTGAGTAAGCAGAAGGAGTTTATATTTAATCCTGTGTTTAATAGGGAGCCAATGTAGTGACTGGCACAGGGGGGAGGCATCGGTATAGCGGCTGGACAGGGAGATGAGCCTGGCCACTGCATTAAGAATAGACTGGAGAGGGGAGAGTTTAGAGGAAGGAAGGCCGATTAGTAAGGAAATTGCAATAGTCTAGACGGAAGTGAATCAGTTTTAGCAGATTTGACAGTAAGGAAGGGACGGATTTTAGAGATGTTTTTTAGATGCAGGTGACAGGAATGTGAAAGGGATTGAATATGAGGAGTGAAGCATAGATCAGAGTCAAACATAATCCCAAGGCAGTAATAATAATAATAATAATAATAATAGTTACATTTATTTGTATAGCGCCTACAGATTCCGCAGCACTAAAATATTTTAAACTGAAACCCAAACCCATGTACCGCTAAATGGTTAACATTTATTTAACAAGTATTTTGTCATGATTTTTTACTTTAAGGAAAGCACACTAAACATAATAAAAAAAAATATATGTAATTAAATATGATTATTAGTCATTAAATGTGGAGCTGGCCTCAAAGTAACATTGCATGCATTTCAATGATCTATGACCCATAACATGGCATGTCATTCTTTGTATTGTGGATGGTTGGTGATAACCTTGTCAGAACACACTTTCAAAGTGGATTACACTGCACAAATGACAATACATTACATGGAAAAACTAAGATTTAAAGATGTTTCCTTTTCCTGTAATCATAACCTATATCGGTCAATTTTATGTAACCACTAGTACACATCTTAACCAAAGAAATATATATAATTTTATTTTTTTACAGATTGTGAAAAGGTTTCAGTGTATTGCATATACATTTGCATTGCATGAAACAGACCTAGTAAGTCAGCAATGTCAAGAAATGTAAAGGCTGCAATTTTCTAAACCTAAATGAAAATCTGCAGCATGTTCGTTCTCAGATTGACAGGTTTTTTGTTTCAGCAGGTGTTTGGGGTTTTATATGCATTACATAGTGCAGCATATGCAAAATATGCCACATGTTAACACAGCCTGATAGTCAGAAATCCTTTGGAGAAGATGGTATATGAGCTTTGATGAAGTGAAAGATTGACTCTTGCCTTGTTACATACCGTAGCTGACTCCTATGTGAGTGTTAAAGCGTTACAGAAAAAATACAAATTGCTCTCTAGTTCTTTTTGCACAGAATCACATTAATTGAGTTATTGCTGAAAAAAACAGAAAGTGTGGATATAACAAGACCAGAGGGACCAAGTACTGAATTATCTCTAGAAATTACTGTAACTATTCGCTCCATGTGTAATTAAATTTTTATTAAAATTTTTAAGATTGAGATTGCATAACTAATGGATATTGTATTATTTAGTTACATGTTTTTTTTCTATTATTTACTACTATAGCAATACCATATGATTTATTCTTTGAAAAAACCATTAATAAAAAAAACAAGACTCATAGTACATACTGTATAGAGAAAACATGTTACTAGAGATGTGCGAAGCAAATCTGACAAATTCTGATTCGCAGTGAATCGGGCATTAAATTAGCTTCGTAGCGATTCGTGAATGGATCAGTAATCGTGGTGGACACACATGTTAGCTTGCAGAACTGTCTTGTGGTGGGAGCAAGGGATTATCCATAATCCCTAGTGCCCATCCAATCATCTGCAAACTGCAAGTTGTGTAATGACTGGAGTTGTGGATCCACTTTACCATCATTAGCGATGGTGTAAGCCGCACCAGGGAGCGGAGCCCAAGGGGCCACTGGTCTTCACCAGTGCCCGCCGAAAGGCGGAATGGACTTGCTGCTGCAGGCAAACATGAGTTCGTTGCTAAAAGCGGCTGGCGAGGTGTAGCTGTAGACAGGTGGGCAGGCAGGAACACAGCAGGATTCACGGCGGAAACCGCAGGCAGCAGGAACACAGCGGAGCTCAGGACTGAAAGCACTGGCAGCAGGAACCACAGGCAGAAACAACGGGCAGGAACAGCTGGGACCACACGCAAAGGGAAGCACAATATTTTAGCTCAATATTGACTGCTGTGCGGTTTGGTTGTGTCCTGTAATAAAATTCCATTGACTTCAATGCAAAGAACGGGTCAAAAAGAAAAAAAAGGCCATTGTTTGCTAAACGACAGCCAGCAAAAAAATTGACATGTTCAATGTTTTTGTGGCTCCGTCGAATAACAGCCGTTGTTTGCTGCATTGTGTTCATTTTTTGCATTGACTTCAGTGCAAATAATTTCATTATGAAAGGAATGGCTGTTGAGTAACTTGAAAATAACGGCTGTTCCATAAAAAGTATGGTGTGTGAACATAGCCTAAAGGGGTGCTCTAATATCGGGTTACAAAAAAAATAAACATGCTGCTGAAGAATACAGAATTCCTTAGTACTACAAGTCCCAGAATGCTTTGCTTTAACTCAGTTGTTCATCAAAGCCCTCCCACCCTGCCTACGCTCCTCCCCCAAGGACAAACATAGCACAATTTTGCCTACATTTGCAGCAGAATATTGGGAATATGGAAAAAAATAACAAAAAACACACTTTGTTGTGCAACTATCCAGAATAAGGTCACTTTGTGTTACAGACATTTTGGTGCTGTGTGACAGGAGAGCTGACCATACAATGTGAGCGCCACCAGGATTCTCTGATACTGAATGTGCTTGTGGAGCAGCTGTACATATGCACATTAAAGGGAGACACCAACAAATGTATAACATTGATTAGCCAAAAAAGGGTTAATATCTGGTATTATTACTCCAGAAACGTGATCATGACTAGGCTTGATTGAACAGTGGAAAAAGTTAGGTTCGATCGAACTCGACCCTAGCCGGACCTTCCGTATTTAATTGCTGATGCTTTCCTGGTCCGTGCAGAAGGAGGAGACAGCCGGGGGGGACCGCCTGGAATTCTGGGATACAGCCTATTACCTAGGCTGAAACCCGGAATTCCAAGCGGTCCCCGGGATGTCTCCTCCTTCTGCACAGACCAGGAAAGCATCAGGAATCGGATGCAGAAGGTCCGGCTAGGCTAGAGTTTGATCAAACCTAACTTTTTCCACTGTTCGATCAAGCCTAGTCATGATCACGTTTCTGAAGTAATAATACCAGATATTAACCCTTTTATGGACAATCAATGTTATACATTTGGTGTCTCCCTTCAATGTGCATGTGTACAGTTGCTCCATGTCCACATTCAGTTCGATCGAACCTAGCTTTTTCCGCTGTTTGATCAAGCCTAGTCATGACATTTACCATTGTGTCTTCTTGATGAGCCTTTTCCTTTTTGAAAGACTGTTCCCTGTTAATAAAGTCTCTCTTTGACAAATATGGTGTCACTGGTTTCCAGCTAACCAGAGGTCACTTGGCTTTCACTTGATAAACAGACTGGCATTTATGTGGCTCCTGGGAGAATCTAGTGCTGCTTCAGTACTTAATGAGTAATGGTACTACCATGGGAGAGTCAAAGGAAAGGTGAAAAAAGGAGGCAACAGTGAAACGGAGAGCATCTGTGAACACATGGGCAGTTGTGGGTAGTTGGATCCCCTGTTTTTAGTGCTTTATTAGTCCATGCAAGGTGAGCTAGTAGGCAGAGGAGATCTGCAATAGATAAAAAGGATATCAGTCTGGAAATCCAGGACTGTGAAACATTTTAAGTGGACTGATGTACTGGATGAACTTCTTGATAAATCCTTATTTTCCTTAGTAATAGGAATCAAGATGTGTGACTTAACACATAACATCTACATTTTATTTTAGCAGCCATGGGAGGTCAGAATCCATGAAAAGTAGTTTTGTACTGTGACCAGGGGCGTAGCTAGGGGTTCAGCCTAGGGGGGACGAGCAAGTCTGAGTGTGCCCCCAACCGATTATGTTACCCAAAGGGAACCTCACTTGACAACAATGCTTTCTAAATAATAAAGGGTATATTCTGCTCCATTACTCATAGTGAATTAAGATTAAGAGCAGTGTTAGAGGCTTCTACATTTACATACTGTATATAGATACATAAAATGAAAGAGGTTCTTCAGGATAAGAAAAACATGATTGCTCTCTTCTAGAAAAAAACACCACCCCTGGCTTTATCTTGTGTGTGTGTGTGTGTGGTATTGAAGCTCAGTTGCTTTCCACATGTCCCACACTGTTTTCCACATGTCCAGCTCCCCCAGTTTTCCACATGTTCATCTCTCCCTGTTTCCACATGTCCAGCTCCCCGTTTCCACATGTCTCACACTGTTTCCCACATGTCCAGCTCCCCCTGTTTTCCACATGTTCAGGTCCCCCTATTTCCACATGTCAAGCTCCCCCTGTTTTCCACATGTTCAGCTCCCCCTATTTCCACATGTCCAGCTCCCCCTGTTTCCACATGTCCAGCTCCCCCTGTTTCCACATGTCCAGCTCCCCCTGTTTCCACATGTCCAGTTTCCCCTGTTTCCACATGTTCAGCTCCCCCTGTTTCCACATGTTCAGCTCCCCCTGTTTCCACATGTCCAGCTCCCCATGCTTTCCACATGTCCAGCTCCCCCTGTTTTCCACATGTCCAGCTCCCCCTGTTTCCACATGTCCAGCTCCCCCTGTTTCCACATGTCCAGCTCCCCCTGTTTCCATATGTCCAGCTCCGCCTGTTTCCACATGTCCAGCTCCCTGTTTCCACATGTCCAACTCCCCCTCTTTCCACAAGTCCAGCTCCCCGTCTCCACATGTCCAGCTCCTACTGTTTTCCACATGTCCAGCTCCCCATTTTCCACATGTCCAGCTCCCCCTGTTTCCACATGTCCAGCTCCCCCTGTTTCCACATGTCCAGCTCCCCGTTTCCACATGTCCAGCTCCTACTGTTTTCCACATGTCCAGCTCCCCCTGTTTCCACATGTCCAGCTCCCCCAGTTTTCCACATGTCCAGCACCCCCCCCCTTCCACATGTCCAGCACCCCCCCCCTCCCTTTTCCACATGTCCAGCACACCTCTGTTTTCCACATGTCCGGCCCCACCCCCTGTTTTCCACATGTCCAGGTCGGCCTTCCCCTGTTCTGTGTGCAGCAGCAGTGTCATAGGCGGCCGTTCGTCTCCTATGCTGTTCAGCAAGTGACTGACCTGGTGCAAGCGCGGGAGATGGAACCCAGAGGGACAGCGCGGCGCCGTAGGTGATTGACTGGTGGGCGGGCCAGGGCGGTGCACGTACCAGCAGTGGTGCGCTGAGGCCGTACGCAACCTCAGTGCATTACAGCTGAAGATGGCGGCGGCCGCGGCGGAGTGACATGGGGGGGCTGCACTCACTCATCCGATGGCGGGCGGCGGCGGGCAGCGGCAGACAGCGGCGGCAAATTATAATCTTACTGGCTGGGCGAAAAATCTCTGGAGATCACAGTGGGCCCCTGCCAGAGTGGGCCCGGGGGTGGCCGCCCCCCCCCTGCCCCCATCAAATTTCGCTACTGACTGTGACCCATGGAGGTACAAGGCATTTGCTCTTAAGATGACTGCTGCACCCCCACTAGGAATGTGTCAGCGAGGCAGGCTGTGATAGAGGATAGTCTATAACAGACCCTTTTGTCAACTCCACTATGTAAGGATTCTAATATTAAAGGGGTAATCCAGCAAAGGGGGGGGGGGGAATCTTTCAAATCAACTTGTGTCAGAAAGTTATATATATTTGTAATTTACTTCTATTAAAAAACCTCAAGTCTTCCCATACTTATCAGCTACTATGTGTCCTGCAGGAAATGCTGTTTTATTTACATTCAGACACAGCGCTCTCTGCTGACATCTCTGGCTGAGACAGGAACTGTCCAGAGCAGGAGAGGTTTTCTAGGGGGATTTGCTGCTGCTCTGGACAGTTCCTGACATGGACAGAGGTAGAGACAAAAAAACAAAGTGTAGACATACATTATTGGTTCATGCTCTGGCCTGTTTTGGGGGTTCCCGGCTAGAGTTGAGCGAACTTTTCAAAAGTTCGGTCTGACCAGACTTTCAGATTTTTTTCGGAAAGTTCGGTCGGACCTAATTTCGGATTTCTTCGAATTTCATAGTTTAAAGCATCTATATGATACGGGGGTAGTGTATTTGGTTGAATTTAGGGCTCTACATGTCAGTAACATCTTTTCGATATCTCAAAGTAAATTTTTTTTTTAGACTTCAATATTCACCATTACAGGGTCTATACAGGAAACTCACCATTACAGGGTCTATGCAGGAAAAAGGTCACAAATGCAGTGAATGAGCAGCAGTAGTCATTGGAGGCCAGTGGAGGTCCAGCAATAGTCATTTGAGGCTAGTACAGGAGCAGCAGTAGTCAACATGGAGGCCAGGCAGGAGCAGCAGTAGCCAACATGGAGGCCAGGCAGGATCAGCAGTAGTCAACATGGAGGCCAGGCAGGAGCAGCAGTAGCCAACATGGAGGCCAGGCAGGAGCAGCAGTAGCCAACATGGAGGCCAGGCAGGAGCAGCAGTAGCCAACATGGAGGCCAGGCAGGATCAGCAGTAGTCAACATAGAGGCCAGGCAGGAGCAGCAGTAGCCAACATCGAGGCCAGGCAGGATCAGCAGTAGCCAACATTGAGGCCAGGCAGGATCAGCAGTAGCCAACATGGAGGCCAGGCAGGAGCAACAGTAGTCAACAATTGGGTATATAGCACTTTATTTTTTTAAGATAAAATGCTATACACCTGAACCAGGTATTTTAGTCGCTCAGGAAAAGACGGATGTGATATACACACTTTCAATCAAAAGGGTCCAAGTATGGAAATTGGGTATATATATATATATATATATATATATATAGCACTTTTTTAAAATATATAATGCTATACACCTGAACTAGGTATTTTAGTCTCTCAGTATAAGATGGATGTGATATACACAGAAGTATAGGACTTGTATATCTGTACTGCACGTTTTGGTTCCGTGAACCCTTTTCTGTCCAATGCCTAATCTATCTTTCGCCCTCTCTATATTTCTCTCTCAATTACTAGATGTTTCCGTATTGGATTTCGTTGCAAACTCTGCTGCGGAACTGTTACATGTAAACCCAACCTAAGGGTGTGTTCACTTGTACTATGCAGATTTGAAGTTGAAGATTCAAAGCAAATCTACAGTTTCAATTTGGGCCATCAAATCTGCTGTGGATCTGCTGCAGATTCAAATCTGCGCCATTAAATTTGCTGCAGATCTGCAGCAGATTTAATGGCGCAGATTTGAAGTTGAAATTCAAATCAAATCAAATCTGCTGGGGATCCTCTATGGGTGAACGTACCCTTAGACCGTGTTCACACAACGTAAGTTAAGTATTAATCACGGCCGTTGTTGCCAATTTGCAACACGCCTGTGATAATACTTAACTTACATTGTGCTACAGCTAGAAGGAATCCCAGCCGGAGTGTATAAACATAGTATAGACTCCGGCCGGGATTGCTAGCGGCCATGCAAAGAACTGACATGTCAGTTTTCTGCAGCCGCTTATGATTGAATAGCAGCCGCAGAGAAGCTGTCAGTTCACACAGTGGAATGTGCAACTCTTGTGGTTTGCAGCGGTGAATTCGGATGCGGGCACACATGGGTGTGCCCCCATCCGAATTCAGCAGAAGTGAAGATCATTTGGCCAGGACTGCAGTACCGGCTGGGATGATTTTCAGTAACACCGGCCATTCTGTGACCTGGCTGGGGGACAGAGCGGCTGGTGTTATACATAGAGTGAACATGGCCTTAATTTTTTTCCCCTGTGGGACCACAATTAATGTGTTTTATTGCAACAACGGTGTCTTTTTAGTTCTAACTCATAAAATCTTGATATTAAATTGACTCTGTACCCACAATCTGCCCCCCACAAACCTCTTGTACCTTCTTATAGCTGCTTTTAGATCTGTCCTGGGGTCCGCTCGGCAGGTGATGCAGTTATTGTCCTAAAAAACAACTTTTAAACTTGCAGCCCTGTGTCAAATTGGCGTGGCCTAGAGTGTCTATGCCCTAGGATTGCGACACCCCTCCGTCCCTCCACCACGCCCTCTTCACCATTAGGAAAGCCCCAGGCAGGTATTCTCCTATTCATCAGCTGTGAGAACACGGCACATGGGCTGGATCATTAAGGCACCTGTGCAGTTTTCAGACAAGTGATGAATAGAAAAAAACCTGCCCAGAGGCAATCTTAATGGTGGTGAGGGTGGGGAGGAGGGACGGAGAGGCGGTGCAAGGTTAGGACATAGACACTCTAGGCCTCGCCAATTTGACACAGGGCTGCAAGTTTTAAAGTATTTTTTTAGGACAATAACTACATCACCTGCCGAACAGACCCCAGGACAGCTCTTGGATTAAAAGAAGCTATCCTAAGGTACAACGGTTAGGAGGGGACAGATTGTGGTTACAGAGTCGCTTTAATTTATTTCTGGTACTTCTTATACAAAAAAAAAAATACATTGAAGAGCTAATATCCAATATTATAAACCTTTATATTACAATCCTCACATTGTCAAGTTGAGAAAATGTTCCTCTAAATCCTGCATACATTTCTAGATACCACAACTTATAAGAAAGTGTTGCCTGCCACCATTTATTAACAGCAGTAACACAACATTAGACATGATTTAAGGTTTCTCTACATGTATGAATAATCCATTCAGTTACAAGTAGATACTGTAAATGTATTAGGGAAAAAAATCATAAAATGCAAAGTGAAATATGACGCATGTTGAACCAATATATCTTAGTCTTTTGCTGTAGGGAATGACAGAATGAAATCTCATCAGATGTAATGTCATATTTTTCCCAGATACCCTAATTCTGCACCTGTTTCATTGATTTGCATGGTAATTTGGCATTCACAGCAAGATACACGCCAGCTTTCATCCTTGTTGCTTTTATGGCAACTAACATATGGGATAAAGTGTTTAATTTTCATCCACGTTTATTGTCAGCTAGTGATATTTTAATGTAAAATATATTTCGAGAATAATATCTTTTCGAGTTTGTAGAAGTAGCTTTGTAAGCTGGTATTTTTCCTTCGTGTATTTGAAGAGAAAGGAGTAAACATATATGCAAAAATCCTAACATTCGACAGATGACAGAGTAAGTGAATGGCAGTCTCATAACCATGTACTGACATAAATGACAGAATTTAAATAGATTGGCCAGTAAATTGTCCTTTTTAAAAAAAAAATATTATTAAGGCAGTTTAATATTCTAGAAACATGCTTACTGATTTTATATTATCAGTATAGGGCTGTTTTTTGGTGGTAGTAATGCTGGCACATTACAGGGTTTGTTTTGCACTATAAGGCCATGTTCACATGGCGTAAGAGACCGGCCGTACCATGACCCAGGCGGGTAACGGAGCGGCCAGTCTCTGGAAAGATCATCCCGGCCGGTACTGCATTACCGCCCGGATGATCTTTCGGCTGCGCAGAGTTCTGATGCGAGCGCATCTATGCGCACCTGCATCAGAGCTCCCCAATGCACGCTAGTGTGCACTGACATGGTTTTCTACGGCCGCTATTCACTGAATAGCGGCCGCAAAAAAAAACTGGCATGTCAGTTGTTTACGGTGCCACTAGGGGTCCCGGCCGGAGCGTATACTATGTGTATACGCTCCGGCCGGGATCCTATAGACACCCGGACAACGTATTTGTCCGTACCACGGCCGGATGGTCTTTGGAGCCGCTCTCTCCATAGTGCGAACTGACAGGGTTATCTGTGGCCGCTATTCAATGAATAGCGGCCGCAGAAAACTGACATGTCAGTTGTTTGCAGCACCGCTAGGTAACCCAGCCGGAGGGTATACTATGTGTATACGCTCCGGCCGGGATCCCATAGACAGCAAGGTAACATATATTTTCATAATATTCACGGCCTTTGTACAACGGTCGTGGTTTTACGAGAATATATGTTGTGTGAACATAGCCCAAGGCTATGTTCACACATCGTCATATTTCAGTAAAGAACGGATGCTGATTTCAATGGAATCAGCGTCCGTTCTTTACTGCAAGGGCAGCATTGCATTAAAGTCAATGCAATGCCATCTGCTTTATGAACACATCATTGTTTTAATAGCTGTTCTTTAGAATGGGCCTTAAAATAATGTACATGCCTATTATTTCCACCGAACAGCGCCCACAAATAATAGCTGTTAACACAATGTAAGGTTGGCCGGCGGCCATACTTTACGTTGAAGTGAATTGTTAATAGATTTGCAGGCACACCCAAGTCATTTGTAAAAAAAAAGAATGTTCCTACAGCTGATAAAGAGGTATCGGCTGCAGAAACATCCTGAATGCAGCCCGGCAGCTGGCAGTTCAACAGTGTCTGTTTCTATGCAAGGGGCGCTGTTAAACGTAGTGTGAACATAGCCTAAATGTGAAAAAATAAGAACTGTATGTGAACAACTAAGAAGTATCGTCTGTAGCAAAGATGTCCGAAAGTAACTGTTGTGAACATTATTCAACGTCTGCTTCAAAAGAGGTCTATCATTTTATAGTGTCCAAATGATGTCCGTTATTCCATAGACTTCAACGAAATTTATTGAAGTCAATTAAAATAATGCTATAACAGACTTTTTTTTTTTTTTAAACCAAAAAGTGTGGAATTTTTTTTTTTTTTTTTTGCTTAGTGTGATCATAGCCTAGGGTTGTTTTTTGGTGGTAGTAATGCAGGCACATTTCAGGGTTTGTCATGACAATAGAGCATAGGTGTTAAACTCAGGCCCTCCAGCTGTTACCAGACTACAATCCCCATCATGCCCAGACAGCTAAAGCTTTGGCTATCCAGGCATAATGGGAATCGTAGTTTTGCAACAGGGCCTGAATTTGACAGCTGTGCCACCAATCTGCCTATGGCCACATCTCCCCTTCTAATAAATATTGGGGTGCTGCTCTGCAGTGACATCACTCTGGTACTCATCACTGCAGAGTGCCAGATGAATATTCATTAGGAGGGGCACACTGGCTGGGGTAGATAGGTGCATTGAGGGCTGTAGTTCCAACACCCGTGAACCAAACTGCCTTATTAGCATATGGATTAAACTAAGTCCACAAAAACAGCACCGAGGATCAAGATAGGACATTTACCTTCATCCTCAGCACCCCATAGACTATAGGAACATATCAGCAGCTGCTTCACACCTGCTTATAGTTTAGCAGGATAGGCCAATAAGTGGAATATTCTTGGAGAATCCCTTTATGCGTTTATATAAAGACACTGACCTTGTGTTACAGGTTTTTTTTTAAAGTGGTTTGTGATGTTTCTATTGTGTTTTTTTGCACAATTTGCAGCACAATAGTATGACAGAGCAATAACATGTGAACTGCGGCTTGGTCTGAAATCATGTAAATTACCTTTACATTTGCCCACATGGACAAAGTTTTAAAATCATTACTTTTTGACAAAAAATATTTCAAAATGTTCTAGTCCACAAATTACTTTTTTTGAACTGTGTGAATAAACTTTTACGTTCCTTCATAGAAAACTTTAATTTTCTGTAAGCAAATAAAGAAGTGAAATGATGTAACTGAGGCATGCATAGGAATAAAATGTAATCATCTCAATAGCAGACATGGGATATTTCAACATTTTGAAATATTGCCAGCAAATCTGTCAAAATATTATTCAATGTCTTTTCCATGTGGATTTCTATAATAAATGTGTGATAGGCAGAAAACAGATTATGATTCATGGGTAAAATTCCCACTTATACTAATCAAAAAAGAATATTAATAAATAATTTCAGTAATGTTTCCAGACAATTTGGGGATAAGGGAGAGAGGTAGAAATTACATTATAATAAAAAAAATCCTTAACATGAAAACAGATATCATAGTTCTGTAATTAAAAAGTCTAAAATATCCTATAACTTGTTAGCTAAGTTTGCCAGTGTGAATCCTGAAATGAACAGTTAAACAGTAACTAAGAATTGGTTTTCTCTAAAAGTGCACCATTATTGAGGCAAGGTGAGGATCTCTCCTCAGGCACTGTTCTGCCAGAGAAACTGCAAATAGTCCCTGAATATTGAATAATAATAATAATAATAATAATAATAATAATAATAATAATAATAATAATGTTAGTGTCTAGTATGGCAAAGGCAGTCTGACAAGACACAGACAGTGAGCCCTAAGCTGACCCCAACTGTTCCTGCCTACTTGCCACAAGACAGTTGTAGGCAACTGCGGACAACCACAAAGGCGTTCCCTACTCTCGATATGTGGAACACAAAGCACGGACAGACAAACAAACACAGTAAGAGGTGTCAGACAAACCAGGTCAGGGCGGCGTAGTAAAAAAAACAGTAAGCAGGAAAATAGTTGAGGTCAGGAACACAGAGAAAAGAGTAAATGAACAGGGAGCTGAGCAGATGAGTAAACTCTAATAGTCAGCAGGGAAATGAGGAGTCTGCTTTTATTTACCCAGGATCAGAGACTAGGTCCAACAGCTGATTGGACCAGCTCTGATCCCAGCAGCAAGCTCAGCTGAGCAGATCTAGCAGTGCAGTAACCCCTGCACTGCCAGAAGTCTGACAGGCAAGGCGGGTTTGGCTGGAAAATTCAAACACAATTCAGACAGACACAGTTGCAAAAAACAGACATAAACTCAGTGCCGCCAGAGGACCGAGGAGCGCAAAGTCATAATCCTAACACTTATTATTATTATTACTATAACTATAATTTGTAATGATCTTTAGGTATAAATGTGCACTTTAACCCCTTAAGGACAGAGCCTGAAATGGCCTTAATGACAGAGACAAATTTTATGAATATGACCAGTGTCACTTTAGTCATTAATAACTTCGGGATGCTTTTACCTATCCGGCTGATTCTGAGATTGTTTTCTCGTGACATATTGTACTTTACATTTCTGGTAAATTGGAGTCGATACTCATAACAAATCTTTATGAAAAAAACCCAAATAAGGTGAAAAAATGTGAAAAAATGCATTTTTCCAACTTTGAAACTTCTTTGCGTATACAGAAAGTGGTTATACCACATAAATTATATATTAAATAGCATTAGCAACATGTCTACTTTATGTTGGCGGCATTTATTAAACTATCTTTCATTTTTTTTAGACGATAGGAAGCTTAAAACATTAGCAGCAAATTTCCAAATTTTCAGTAAAATTTCAAAATCAGATATTTTTAGGGACCTGTTCAGGTTTAAAGTGTATTTGAGGGGCCTGTATGTTAGAAAGCCCCACAAAGCACCCCATTTCAGAAACTGCACCCCCCAAACTCTGCAAAAGCACATCCAGAAAGTGTTTAAACCCTTTAGGGGAGTCACAGAAATAAAAGCCAAGTGTGTAAGGAATTTGAAAATTTTAATTTTCTGTGCAGAGATTTTATTGTAATCCAATATTTTTCATAATTATAAACCTATTACCAGAGAAATGCACCCCAATAATTATTGCCCCGTTTCTGCAGTTTATAGAAATACCCCATATGTGGCCCTATTGCGCTATTTGACGCAACCACAAGCCTCAGATATAAGGGAGCGCCTAGTGAATTTCAACGCCTCCGTTATATTTGGTCATTTTTGACTGTACCACTTCAGGTTGGCAGAGGCTCTGGGGTGTCAAAACCTAAAAAACACCCCTAAAGGGACACCATTTAGAAAACTACACCCCTCAAGGAATGTAACAAGGGGTGCGGTGAGGATCTGGACCCCACAGGTGCTTCACAGATTTTCCGAACAATATGGCGTGAAAAAAGAAAAATTTATTTTTTACACTAAAACGTTGTTCTAGCCTTCAATTTTTCATTTTCTTAAAGGGATAAGAGGCAAAAAAAGACAAAAAATGTGTAGCGCAGTTTCTCCCGAGTACAGAAATACCCCACATGTGGCGATAGAGTGCCAAGGGGGCGCAGGACGAGCCTCCAAAGGGAAGGAGCGCCAATTGGCTTTTGGAAGCTGAATTTCACTGAAAAGGATTTCAAGGGCCATGTCGCATTTACAGAGCCCTCGTGCTGCCAAAACACTGGAAACCCCCCACAAGTGATTCCATTCTGGAAACTACACCCCTCAAGGAATCTAACAAGGGGTGCAGTGAGCATATGGACCCCACTGGTGACGGGCACAAATGTGGAACAATGTGACGTGAAAGGGAAAAATTTCATTTTTTCACTTTCATGGCACAAATGTGCCCGTCATCAAGGGGTCCATATCCTCACTGCACCCCTTGTTAGATTCCTTGAGGGGTGCAGTTTCCAGAATGGGGTCACTTGTGGGGGGTTTCCAGTGTTTTGGCAGCAGGAGGGCTCTGTAAATGTGACATGGCGTTCATCATCCATTCTAGCCAAATCCAACCTCCAAAATCCAAATGGCGCTCCTTCCCTTCGGAGGCTTGCCCTGCGCCCACATGGCGCTTTATGTCCACATGTGGGGTATTTACGGACTCGGGGGAAATTGCTCTACACATATTGTGTGTTTTTTTCTCTTTTAACCCCTTGTGAAAATGATAAATTCAAGGCTAAACCAACATTATAGTGTAAAAAATGTAATATTTCATTTTCACGCCACATTGTTCCACATTTGTGCCCGTCACCAGTGGGGTCCATATGCTCACTACACCCCTTGTTACATTCCCTGAGGGGTGTAGTTTCCATAATGGGGTCACTTGTGGGGGGTTTCAACTGTCTTGGCAACACAGAGGCCTTTTGAATGCAACATGGCCCCTCAAAATCCATTCCATCCAAATCCAGCCTTCAAAAACGAAATGGTGCTCGTTCCCTTCGGAGGCTTGCCCTGCACCCGCATGGCGCTTTATGTCCACATGTGGGGTATTTACGGACTCGGGGGAAATTGCGCTACGCATTTAGTTTTTTTTCTCCTCTTTTAACCCCTTGTGAAAATGATATATTCAAGGCTAAACCAACATTATAGTGTAAAAAATGTAATACTTCATTTTCACGCCACATTGTTCCACATTTGTGTCCGTCACCCGTGGGGTCCATATGCTCACTACACCCCTTGTTACATTCCTTGAGGGGTGCAGTTTCCATAATGGGGTCACTTGTGGGGGGTTTCAACTGTCTTGGCAACACAGGGGCCTTTTGAATGCAACATGGCCCCTCGAAATCCATTCCATCCAAATCCAGCCTTCAAAAACCAAATGGCGCTTCTTCCCTTCGGAGGCTTACCCTGCACCCGCATGGCGCTTTATGTCCACATGTGGGGTATTTCCAAACTCAGGGGAAATTGCTCTACACATTAAATGTTTTTTTTATCTTTTAACCCCTTGTGAAAATGAAAAAACATGACAAGATTAATGATTTAGAGTAAAAATTTTACAAAAATTACACTAAATGTTGGTCTAGCCTTGATTTTTTTCCATTTCCACAAGGGGTTAAAAAAGAAAATGAACACAAAACGTGTAGGGTAATTTCCCCTGAGTACGAAAATACCCCACATGTGGACATAATGTGCCATATGGGCACAGGGCAAGTCACCAAAGGGACAGAGCGCCATTTAGAGGCTGGAATGGAGGATGGAGGCCATGTCGCAATTACAAAGCTCCTGTGCTGCCAGGACAGTAGAAACCCCCGACAAGTGACCCCATTCTGGAAACTACACCCCATAAGGAATCCAACAAGGGGTGCAGTGAGCATATGGACCCCACTGGTGACGGGCACTTACGTAGAACATGTGCCGAGAAAATAAAAAATACAATTTTTTTCATTTTCACGTCCCAAATGTGGCCGTCACCAGGGGGCCATATCCCCGCTGCCCCCCTTGTTAGATTCCTTATGGGGTGTAGTTTCCAGAATGGGGTCACTTGTGGGGGGTTTCTACTGTCCTGGCCGCACAGAGGCTTTGTAATTGCATCATGGCATCCTCTAATGGGAATGGCGGCCATACCTATTTAGCTGGGGAAAAGGGACAATTCTAATTTATTTTGGGGGTATTAGGCCAATTATTAGTTTATAAGGTTGGAAATGACAGGTGTCCATCAAACTCAACCTGTGTTGATCCAGAGGAAGGCAAAAAAAAACCCTCGTAAGGCAGACGACAGTAGCCTCATCACAGGGGAAAAATTCCTTCCCGACTCCATAATGGCGATCAGAATAATCCCTGGACCAACGTGACCCCTGAAATAGGAATAAGGGACAGAATTTAGATAATGTAGAACCCCAATGACGTGTGGTGCGCCTTGGAGCGATCCAGTATGCAGAGGCCGGGGTGATCAGGACAGGTGTCACACTGGAAAATGTTGTCCTTCCTGATCCCCCTGTTACACCACACTCTGCACTTCTTCTGGGGTCTCCCTTTCTCCAGTGTGGGGGACGTCACCTGGAAAATGTTGTCCTGGTGCGATAGGGGGTCCCTCATATCCAGAAGCGCTGGGTCCGCTCCATGGCTGCTAAATATTAGGGCTCTATTACTGCTTCTGATATGTTCGGATCGTGCCGCAAGCTACAGGGCAGCGAGGGACTGGAAGAGGGGGGCGCTGGTATAAAAGTTATCCCCGTACAGATGGTGACCTTTATCCAGCAGTGGGAAGATCAGTTCCCGGACGATCTTCCCACTAACTCCGAGGATGGGGGGGGAGGGGGCATCTGGGGGCTGGATTCGGGTGTCCCTTCCTACATACACTCTAAGGGTACGTGCACACTGCGGAATCGCGACAGATAACCCTTCGTGCATTCCACAGCTGGCACCCACCGGCGGACTGATGCAGGCGCGCGTCTCCACACGTGTCATAGACTCCATTCTATGCACGGGCGGATTCCGCTCTCCGTCCAACGTGTTCATTCTTTGGATGGACGATGGAATCCGCCCGTGCATAGAATGGATTCTATGACACGGGTGGAGACACATGCCTGCATCAGTCCGCCGGTGGGTGCCAGCTGTGGAATGCACGAAGAGTTATCCTTCGCCATTCCGCAGTGTGCACGTACCCTAAATCTGTAAGTGTACCCTAAGGTACGCTCACAGAGTTTGTAGAATTTCACTCCATACCGTCATCTCTTATTGGGACGGTACTGGCGGAAAAGATGTGTCTGGGGGGCAGCGTACACTACGCTACCCCCCAGACATGTCACTGGATGATGAGGATGATGAGGATGATGAGGATGAATGGAGGAACGAAGGACCCCCCATTCATCCTCACTGGCTGTTTCGGTGTCGGAGGTAATAATAACGTATCCCTCTGACGCCGAAAACACCCAGGGGGCCATCTTTATACGGGGAATAGTATATGGGGTATGTAGTGGTGTAGTGTCAAACTTTATTCAATGTAGTGTGGTGTAATGTAGTGTTTTTTACGTGTTTTTTTACAGTAAGTATAAAAAAAAAACCTACGCCAACAAAGGAGTTGCTGATAAATGCGCACTTATGTGCGGCACTTATAAGCAGACCGTGGCAGTAGAATATAGAAAAAAAACACCCTACGCCAAAAAGGAGGAGTTGCTGATTAGCAGCGCACTTTCGTGCGATGCTGATCAACACTCAGCGGCGATAGGGTGCGGAAAATAGAAAAAAAAAAATTTGAAAAAAAAAAAAAAAAAATTCTGAACATCCCTGTAGCTGCTGATAAGTGTATTACACATATCAGCCGCTAGAGGGCAGCAGAGCGCAAAATACGGAAAGAGCCGACGCTGGAGCCGAAAATAGCCGAGAGAAGCCGAACGTGACGTCACGGAAGAAGCCGAAGACCCGAACGAAGACGAGGATGCCGCGAACCCGGAAGACGCCGATCAGGAGCCCGGGACAGGTGAGTAATGTACAAATACCTGCTCTGGACCCCTCGGCTGCCTAGCTGAGGGGTCCAGGGCAGGTATTTACTATATTGTGGGACTCTGATCGCCGTGCCACCGGCCCGATCGCCGTGAATGGCCGGCCGGTACCGGCCGGCCGTTCACGGCGATCGGGCCGGTGGCACGGCGATCACCATTACTTTTTACAGTAATGGCGGTCGGTGCCGTCCTCGGACAGCACCGACCGCCATTTTTTTCCGGGTCATCGGGTCGCCGATGACCCGGAATGGTTCCGATCGCCGCTATTGGCTGATCTGAATTGATCAGCCTATAGCGGCGATCGTAAGCACGGGGGGTGTTAACCACCCCCCGTGCCGTGAAGCTAAGATGGCCTGCTATGATTTATAGCAGGCCATCTTCCCCGACCGCTGTGTGTGAACACGCAGCGATCGGGGAAACATCGGGCGTAAATTTACGCCCTGATGCGCCAAGTACCAGGGCGCGAGGGCGTAAGTTTACGCCCGATGTCGTTAAGGGGTTAAAATCAAAAGTCTACATACATACTAGCTATATTCATTAAATCATTAACTTGATGACTCTGACTCATAGTACACATTCTCTCTCTTAAATCAGTGTAAAATGAAAGAATAATACTAGAAAAATTTACATACACATGGCTCTGAAATTTACATACACATGGTTAGTATTTAGCAGCATTATTTTTAAAGCGACTCTGTACCCACAATATGCCCCCCCCCCCCCACACCTCTTGTACCAGATAGCTGCTTTTATTCCGAGATCTGTCCTGGGGTCTGTTTGTCAGGTGATGTAGGTATTGTCCTAAAAAACAACTAGTAAACATGCAGCCCTGTGTCAAGCTAGCGTAGCCTAGAGTGTCTGTGCCCTAGGCCTGTGATGCCTCTCCATCCCTCCTCCCCGCTCTCTTCACCATTAGGAATGCTCTAGGCAGGATTTCCCCTAATCATCACTTGTCTGAACAATGCACATGTGCTGGATTGTTAAGGAACATGTGTAGTGTTCAGACAAGTGGTGATGAGGAGAAATCCTGCCCGGAGGTTTTCCTAATAATGAGGAGGGCAGGGAGGAAGGACAGAGAGGTGTCGTAAGCCTAGGGCTCAGACACTCTAGGCCACGCCAATTTGACACATGGCTGCAAGTTTAAAACTTTTTTAGAACAATAACTGCATCCTCTGCCGAAAGGACCCCAGGACAGATGTTGGATTAAAAGCAGTTATCCAACGCGGTTTGGGGGGAGGGCAGATTGTGGGTACAGAGTCGCTTTAAATTGTATATCTTTTAGTCAAATGTTTTGAGTAGCCTCCCACAAGCTTATACTGTATGTACTACACATATGAGTTTTAATTACTTTAACCAAAAGTATATTAACTTATGACTTCAACCATTTACAGGAATTGGTAAAGGACACATAGGGGGGGATTTATGATAGGGTGTAAATATACACCTGGTGTAAACTGGCCACAGCAACCAATCACAGCTCAGCTTTCAGCTCTGGTAAAATATAAAAGGAGCTGTGATTGGTTGCTGTGGGCAGTTTACACCAGGTGTATATTTACACCCTTTCATAAATCTCCCCCATAAGGTTACATGTTGATATTTTTCAGGTCCTCAAGCTTAAAGAGTATGAAGGCTTTACAGAAGAGGATCAGAAGAAAACTGAGAATATGTGCCAGTGTAAATTGTGAGTTGTGTGTGGTCGGGGGTATATTTAAGGGTCCTATTACACCAAAAGATTATGGGCTATACTGGCTATACTGGGCCAATTACTGGCCACTCTGACCGATAATCTTTTGGTGTAACACCTCCTGTTAAAAGACCACAATCAGCCGATATGCACAATGAGGGCTGATCTTGGTCTTTCAACAGGTTGAAAAATCCCAATCAGGATCCCAATCCCAATTGTCGGTCAGCTGCACGTCGCTCAATGTAATAGGTGCACATGTTATTAATTTTTGTGCAATTTTGTTTGGCTGATAATGTTGGCTGATAAAGCACACTAGAGCACAATTCTTTATGCAAAAATGTAAAAAATAGCACATGATAAATCACACATGGGGCTGATTCACAAATGTGCTTCCGTCAGAAAAGTTTAGTTTTGTCTCCATTTCCCCTTCTGGTTTACTGTATGTCCTTATTTACTAAAGGTGTGTAACACTAAGATGCCAGAAACCCTCCACAACAAAACAAAAAACAAAAAGTGGGCATATCAGTGGCATGTCCTATAAAACATGCCATAACGGACACATTTATTAATCCTTTCACCACAATGGACATTGATCTTACAGCCACGTGCCACGAGGGGCACTGCGCCGGCCTTCCCTCCCTTCTTTCCCTGCCGTGTTCCGTAGCCAGGAAACCAAAAGCCTGAGGATTCCAATTTCCATGACAACCATCGGGCTCTGTGATCACATCTGATGGCTACCAGATAGAGAATTCTTCCTGTGTTATCCTCGATCATAAATTAATACCACTGCAGCCTCGGGCATAGGCTGCAGCAAAGTTCATTTACTGTGCAGCAGCGGGAGGGGGTTAAACAACCCTTCATTTTTTTATGGATTTTTCATTGTACTTACCAGACACTTCTAGTTTTAGTCTTGCCAAGTGAAAAACTAGACAGATTTACAAAGGGCAATAGAACACATCAGTAAAGTATATGGGAAATAATATGACGCAATCTACAGCATGACGGGGGAAAAATTACAGCATCTTTGTAAATGAGGCCCATAAACTTTGATCATAAACTAAGCACGAAACAGAGGAGAGATGAACGTGGGAAAAACAAGGAAAAACAAGCTAATTCTGCTTGATAACCAAAGCTATCCAAAGTTCTTTGCTGAGAAAAGGAGCAAGTAGACCTCCTGAAACGTGTTCAAGAATTAAGGATAACAGAGCCTTTCAAAAATTAACTGACTTTGGAACGCAGATCCCGAACCGGAGCCATATCTCCCCGGGCATTCAACTTAATAGCAGTTGGAAAGAGCGTGCGCTCACGTACATGCAGACGCCGCAACAACCTGGAGATTACCCTGCACAAGACAGCCTACTGTGCTAAATCAGATCTGGTCTGTATAGATCCCATAGAGGCCGAACAGACCCATGTACGGACTACCGCTGTAATACCGCATCTGATTGTGCGAGCTACCAACAACAGGGTGAGCGGTGGATTACTCCACTACTTATTTGACTTTTTTTTACCTGAACAGCTACTGTTGATGATTTTATATGATCATAAGGTTTGCCGCTCACATTACAATTACCCTCTATGATACGAGACCAACAAGAGCTATTTTCCTCTAATATGTAAGACCCGAAAGGAGAGATTATCTTGCCGAGACATAAACTTGATCACCACAACGGCTCAACGGCGATACGAGCTCATATCAGACATAAGGATTCGGGAACACTGCTAAATACACTTGAGTGAGGTATCTGCGCTGGGCCCGGCGCAGTCAACACCACTAGGCTCCTTTTACATATAGATTTTTTATATATCTTTTATTTTTATTTTTTATTTTTTGTTTTATTATCCTTTTAGTGTATATGAATTTCCTATGTATCTAGATTGTTATTTGTCTTAAGTCCTATTTATGAGTGGATTTTTTACGGTTATGTCTGGCGATTTAGACTCAGACCAAACATTTTATATAAATTTTAGTAATAAATGTTGATGAATTCTCTATACAGGTGTATATGCATCTATATCTCTATAATTTTTGCAACATTTCACCCGCTTCTTGAGAGCCTACTACACTTGTATATATTCATTGATAAATATTAAGATGGCATAAACCAAAGTTCAAACTCAATTATACATACCCCCCCCCTTAGTCAATCTGTGCATTTTATCAGCAATTTCTTACTCTTATATTTGTGATGACAGTATGTTACTGATTGAGGTCTTGATTTTTTGGAGTGCATTGCAGACATTATTTTACTGATACAGTAAGTTAGTACTTACTGTAATAATATTTAATAAAATATAATAAACTCTGTTTATATAAACATATAAGCATACATAAGTGGGGCAGTGTGGCACATAAATCATGTAATTTATTTATATATTCCATCTTGGCCACAATTAATTGAAAATTTTGTTCTCTGGATAACCCCTTTAAAGATGGCTCTATTAGGGCACATTTACACACTTAAAAACAAAAGGGGACATTTACCAAGGAGTCTAATTTGTGTGACTCTTCTAATGAGGATTGGTGAATATTTTGTTCCAATATCTTGTGATTAATTTATTAAAATGTGCCATAGTGAATGCATCTGAGTAAAAAAAAAAATTCGCAAAGGAAGTCACAAAATTATCGCAAAAAGTTAAAAAAAAAAAAAATGCTCAAACAAATTCACCTGGTACTGACCAGACCTAGACGTGCACCAGTTTGTGCTACTTTTTTTAAAGTCACAAATGATAAATCGGACACTAAGCCTGGAATAGGCAGATTTTTGGGTAAATACTCAAAACAGGCAGATTAAAAAAAAAAGTTGCATATAAAAAATATTTACTTGGTGTGAATACTAGTTCATAAATAGAACTTAGACCAAAAATGGGCAAAAAATCCAATTATTCACCTTAAAATAGACGCAAAGCCCTTGATAAATTTCCCCCAATGTGTATAAAATCCGCCAGAAAAAAATTAAAAATAAATAAACTGTTAAATTTAAATATTTCAGAAGGTAAATATGAAAAAAAAAAAATTGTGAAAAAATGTGTGATGAAATGTTACTTTGCTATAATTTCTATTTCCACAAAAAGACTGTGAAGGAAGGGATTAAAAATGTTCTTTACCTCTTGTAAGAAGGATTATGCTTGTAAACAATATGTGCTGATATATTCACCTATTTAGCACTGGTATTTCTTTGAACCTTTCATGCGTGTAAGATATTTATAAACAGCCTACAGAAAAGCAATGCAATTGAGCCCTTTTAATAGTCTCTTGCCAATTAATTTTTCATGAAGCTGGATTATGGCTTTCAGTAAATGATTTTATTTTCCAGACTTTTATGTAGAAAGTATGTTATTTCATTGCATATTATAAGGACTTTCAACATGTCACCATTTCCCTACCTCCTACAGATGACACAAATCGGCTTGTGAATGGGGTTAGCTGTTTAGAATGTCTTTGAAGGTTTTCGACAGGTATTTACTTTCAGAAGTTCATATAGGAGTCACAGGAAGTTGGCTTCATTATTGTTATATGGAAATAAAATCTCTCTGCTGAATCAGTAGATTGTTAGGGTGTGTTCCCATATGTTCGCCTATTCATTGTTTTCTCCTTCAGCATATAGTGAAATGTTCACAACATTTTCTATGAAATTTCTGGCACCCAGAACATCAGTTTTTGCCCTGTGCCACTCCAGGAACAAGATCAAAAAGCACTGACCAATATTTTTGGATTCTTATCATTCATATGCCCAACTATGTTCCCCATGGGAGTCTAAGGAGCACTATAGGGGATACTAGGTCCACCACATCCAGTGTTTAGCCCCTATTAAACTGCCTGATTGTTAGCCTGACATTCTGGATAAACAAGCATGCTCGCTTACAGAGCCGATTACATGGCCCGACGATCGTACAGGATTAGCGATGTCTTGCCTTAAATGTAAAACATTAAAAGATATACATACTTATTCCCCCCCCCCCCCCCCCGTTGTTCTCAAAGCTTCTGCCCGCTCCTCCAATGGCCTCTGGAATTTCAAAGCTGGTATCTGCTGCTCAGTCAATCATTGGCCGTGGTGCTGTCCCGTCTTGGCTAGTGATTGGATGAACGGCCTGTCCCTTCAGAGCCTGGCTCTAAAGTTCGAGCGTAGGTTGGTGAAGTGGGCAGAAGCTTGGACAATACCAAGGTCCGTGGACAGGGGTGTGGATAAAGTTTATTATTTCTTTTATACAGTCATCAGACGCTCCTCGCTATCACACATAGCAATACGCGGTTGACGGCTGATGATTTCTAAACATGTTGAAAGACAACAATCAGCAGATGATGGTTTCTTTGGCTGATCGTTGTCTTTATCAGTATTGCTTCGTACAAAGCAAAACAAATCTGATTTGCTCATTTTTAGACTTATATATGCAACTACACCAGTCTTCATCACCCCCCCCCATCCCACCCCAACGTGTTTCCAGGTTCAGCTTTGAGCCATTTTTCTCTGTTAGCTGGTTATCTTTCCAACGTCTGGGTTTTTCCCTAGTGACAGCCTAAACAGACATATGTGAACTATGTTAGGCTGGGTCCACACTGCGTTTTTTTTTGCAAAAAAAAACCGGAGGGGAAAAACTGCTGCAGTTGTGTGCATCCGTTTGGATCCTTTTTTTACACACACAAAAACGGGCCAGGCCTTACTTTTGTGTATGTTAAAAAAACGGATGTTTTTTGATCCATTTTTTTTTTTAATGGAGGTCAAAGGAAAAACAGATAAAAACGGATGCACACAACAGGCGAAGGCAATCTTCCCCTGCACAGTGACTTAAGTACATGGAGCTTTCCATGCAATAGGACGAAGAAGAGACCAGCCCATAGGCACTGGCCCATTTGGCAAATCTGTAAGGGTTGTGTTATTTGGTGACCTTATTTACTGCTGGATTTCCAATAGCATCCACCATAACTGTGAATGAATGACATGAAGGCTGTTAATCAAAAAGAGTTCAACAAATTAAAAAAGAAAAAAAAAAGTTGACAATATGGGTTTAGTTACACTTACTATTTTGTTCTGTAATTTACTGAATTAATCAATAATGTAATTATCTACTCTATATAAATTCCCACTCTGTTTTTCTATATGTCTATCTGTAACAATGCATGTAACATAAATCACCGTAGAACGGTCCTCATTTGACTGTGCCCTGTGATTATCTCTTGGCCCTTTTCCCATTTACAATATACGGGAAGCATGGGATCTATATTGTAGCACAGATTATTTGAGATTGTACTGGCTTGGGAACGGTTATACACAATGCACTTTATATTAGCATTAAAATAAAGGTAGTCACATTTATTGCTTTTAGGGAGCACTTATAATCTAGAATTTATATGTAAGAACGCCTGATAGAACTGTACGTCCAATAGCTGACAGCAAATTTCTTTAAAAGCACAAGGGAACAGTAACCGTAGAATAAAATGATTCTCTCTGAGTATTTACAGTACATTTAAACACTTAAGTTATTGTAGACCCTTCTTCTTTACTGTTTGCTATTAACTGAGTGGCACGGCAAATGTATTCTGCTTACAGCAGCAGTAAAATATGTTACCAAAAGCATAACACTTTGTTCTTTCTTTCCACACTAGTGAGCTTATTCAGAAAACAATGTGAAGCTATATCCATAGTTTAAAAACCTTGAAATGTGAGGTCATGATTGAAAGAGTTTTGACTTCCATTATTTCCGAAATAGACTGAAGGCTATATTATATACCGGCAGATATGTGATGCACAGCTGATGCCATTCTCGGTCAATAAAACCGAACTGGAATAATGAATGGACGGAAAGGGAAACAATCTTCTATTGGCAAACACATGCGAAGATAATTAAAAGATTGTCCAGATGAGGAAGGGAAATTAAAATATTCTGGTTAATGATAAAGCATTTTCAATTCAGTTTAATTGTTTTACTTAGTAGATTTGTAACTTTTTTTTTGTTTAGAATGTTAGAATAGGCAATTTTTGTGTTAAAGCACAAAAAAAAAAGGAAAGCACAGTGTATTCTTTTTTTTTATTTTTTTTTACAAGATTGGCCATTGCTTATTATAACAACGGCCGTTCTTACAGCCATACATTGTATTGAGGTCAATGATTAATTGAATTGCAGGCATACCTGCAATTCAAATAACCATTCAGTTATCAGGTGCAGGAACATGTAAAACTGTGGCCGGTGCCGCGCTGTAATACAACGGCCGTTGTATTACAGTGTGTGAACATAGCCTAAACATTGAGTTATCCGTATATTTTAAGGGCAAATTCACCAAATGTATTTTTTTTATTAAACAACGGCCGCTGTTGCAGGTTTGCAATAACAGCCGTTGTTTAATCCCAGCAGCTAATTGCATTAACCCCTATGGAATCCCGGCTGTGGTGTATACACACTGTATACACTATGGCCGGAATTCCATACGGCCGCACAGAAAACTGCCATGTCTATTTGGTGCGGACACTATTAAGTGAACAACGGACACACAAAATAGACTGTGCAGACAATGTATGGCTCCCGTCCGTACTTTGCATTATCTGCTATGGCTAATTGGAGTGCGGGCACACCAGAATGGACCTGCATTCCAATAAAGTTCAAGTGATGTTGAACATGAACATCTGACAGTGGCCGATCTGTCACTTAAGAGACGCTGTTTTCCCATGTTATAAAACAACACTTCTCTATAGGATCTCAAACTGTTTCTCTATCTATGTATAAGTAGATAAAAGAAGCAAATATTACCGATAATAAAATATTGATAGAAGTAAGCAAATATGTAAGGCCAAAAAACAGATCACGATACACCACTGCTATTGGGCATATGGGGAATAGGGTCCTGTATGGGTTGTGCTGGATTAGAAAATGGATTCTTTTTGAAACAGCACAACACCAATCCAAGGGTTGTTTCTGGTGTTGTTAAAGGAGAAGTCTGGCGAACATTTTTATGAAAGTATTGTATTGCCCCCCAAAAGTTATACAAATCACCAATATACACCTATTACAGAAAATGCTTATAAAGTGTTTTTTTCCTCTGCACTTACTGCTGCATCAAGGTTTCACTTCCTGGATATCATGGTCATGTCACTTCCTGGATAAAATGGTGATGTCACGACCCGACTCCCAGAGCTGTGCGGGCTGTGGCTTCTGGAGAGGCTGATGGCAGGGGGATGCTCAGTGTCCCTCCAGTGTCCTGTGTCCCTCAGTGTCCCCCTGCTATCATCCTCTCCAGCAGCCACAGCAGCACAGCTCTGGGAGTCGGGTCGTGACATCACCATTTTATCCAGGAAGGGAAGCCTTGATGCAGTTGTAAGTGCAGGAAAAAAAGTATTTTCCGTAATAAGTGTATATTGGTGATTTGTATAACTTTAGTGGGGCAATACAATACTTTAATAAAAATTTTCTCTGGACTTCTCCTTTAAGCTTCCTTGGAAGGAGTTGTCCAAAATAAGGCAAACCTATTTGGCTTTTTTTGGTAACAGCATTACCCCTCGTTGTATCAGGTATTGTGTCATGTGAATTCCGTCCTGCTTGATAAAGATAGCAAAGATGACAATGGAACAAAAAAAAATGTGCAAATAACCCTGCAATTTAGATAATTTTATTGGCCATCAGCAGTTCCAGACTTCCTATTAGCAGGCTAGAATATGTCACAGGAGCTTAGGTCTCTAGTATGGGCACAGAAGTTCCAAGCACATTGTAAATATGAGACTGACAAAAGTGTAGTAAAAATATCTATATGCACTATGATGCTGACTGGAGCTTGATTGTCATCCTGGTGACCAACCTTAATATCGTCAGGTCTGGTCAGCTTACCAGGGATGCCCAACCAATTAGTGCCAGTTTTATACAGGTAGCTGCTGGTCGCAGCAGACCATATTTGTAGTTTCTACAGGAAAGAAGAGGCCAGTAACTATAGGTCAGACTAATGCTACAAGCTACTCGTTCATGTGACTTGACTAGGCAGCCAATAAACACCACCTGCAGGGCAAGTAGCTCCAGAATGATTAAGTAAAGCTGCCTCAAAAACTTAGAACAGGGTTTAGGAAGGTTTTTTTTAACTGTAATTTAAAATATTTTTGCGAAAATCAACAGTACACTCTATACTCAAAAAGATGTTTTTCAGCCTCCCTTCTCACTTATCTGTTCATTATCAGGCAAAGCTGTCTACATTAGAGAAGCAAAGTTAAGACGGGTTCAGCTGTGTCCATTATGACCTGTGGGGAGCTGAGGGGGATCAGTAAGGAGGAAGAGCAGACAAGCGGCTGTGCGCTTTGGAGATAAAATGCTGGATTCAGAGATCAAACTGCTTAGTGCTGGTCTAGAAACTTGGTGATGTAAGATTGCAGGATGTTGTGCAGTGCAAGGCTGCCTTTTCTTCTCCGTACTAACTCATCCCCCTTGACCCCTCCCCCCTCCATACACCATAATGGTAACAGAAGTGAAAGAGGAGGCTGAAAAACAGCTTTTTGAGTAAAGAAGGAAACTCTTTTGCTTATTAAAACCTATTGCAGAGTTTCTTAAAATCGCTTGTACTATTGATACTTGCAAAGTGGCATTTAAATGACAGTTACACTTTAGGATTAGGACACATCCTAAAATGGCCTTAAACACAATGGCCAATTTTCATTTTTGTATTTCGCTAAGTGACAGGAGCTTCTTAAAGGGTTAATGGTGGGCAATTGTTGCAGTCTATCTTTGGTGGCGAGGACCCGGCTGCTGATAGCAGCTGGTCCTCACCCACTATGAAGCGAGCTCAGCTCCTGAGCTTGCTACATATCTTTATGCCCGGGGAGTCTATACTTTTACAGGCCAAGTGCAGAGGATGTGAATGTACGCCCTCTGTTTTTAATAGGTACTCCAATATGAAGTTAAAAAAAAAATCTACAAAAGCATGAAACATTGCTTATCTGTCTGACCCAGTTCAGAAAAAAGAGTGATGATTTGGGGTGAAGGGGGCCTCCCAATGAGAAGCAATAAGGGGTGTCTCTGTGACCACGACCAGAGGGTTATTAAGGGGTTGTTAGCATAGGAAATGGGTCCCACATGGTCATATGGAGCAATAGTGAAGTAAAATGGCCACTGGAGGGCAGGAAATGGGCCAGCATGATGATATAAAAAGATACTGTGGTGTGTTGTAAAATGGCAGCTGGAGGGCAGACGGGGGAGGGAATGTAGCTGGGTCATTTATGTGAGTATAAGGTGACCAGAGGGGGCGGGGCTGATTGGTATAAAAGGGGACAGGTAAGGCTGGTCAGACACAAAATGTTTCCAGATTCCACCCACCCACCCTGTGTTTTTGTAAAGTAGGTTTTTTGTTGGTAATGTATGTATAATGTATGTTATGTATTGTATCTTTTTGTAATGTATGTATGTATAATGTATATGTATAATGTATGCTCTGTTGTGTAATGTTTGAAATGTTTCCAATGTTCAATCACTTTGTAAGGCTGAAATCACGATCCTTCATCCAGGGATACGGCTGTGGGGCTAGGGGCCCCTTGGCAGGGACAGTTCTGCTAAGCGGCAGGCTGCTGTCAATGGGGGAGGGAATGTCTAGGCGGACACGGTCCTAGTCCTAACACAGGTTTCTTTCATTCCTTGTCTGCTCAGATGTAGGCTGGAGAGAGGCTGGTCAGAGATGATGAATCAGTCAGGGAGGTGGGAGACAAGGTTCAGCAAAGCCTCCTGTGACATCAGAGGATGATGTGTTGTCACAGGAGAGAGGGAGAAGCAGTGGTCAATACAAATTTTGTAGTCCTTCTATTTTCCATTTCCTGTCAGAAGTACGGAAGAGCCGCTGAAGCGATGGCAATTGGTAATAACATTTTATTAGAAAGTCATATATCTTAGGGTGATAGTTTAATTTAACCCCTTAAGCAGTGGGCTAATTTTCTTTCTGCGTTTTCATTTTTTCCTCCTTGTGTATATATAAGGCCATAGCAGTTGCATTTTTACACTTACGCACCCAAATGAGCCCTTATTTTTTGCGTCACTAATCGTACTTTGCAATGACAGGCTGAATTTCTGCATAAAATTGAAATTTTCTTTGGGAGGGCTTTGTTTTTACACCGTGTGTCCTATGGAAAAACTGACATGTTATATATGTTCCTCAAGTCGGTACAAAAAAAACAGTATGCAACTTATATATCATTTTTATATTAATTGATCTCTTGTAAAAAATTAAAACTTTTTACAGAAAATAAACATTCCTTAAAATACCTCTATTCCCAGGCTTATAACGCTTTTATCCTTTGGTCTATGGGGCTGTGTGAGGTGTAATTTTTGCGCCATGATGTGTTCTTTCTATCGGTACCTTGATTTCGCATATGTGACTTTTTGATCGCTTTTTATTACAATTTTTCAGAATTTGATGCGACCAAAAATGCGCAATTTTGCACTTTGGAATTTTTTGACGCTTAAGCCGTTTACCGTGAGGGATCATGAATTAAATAAATTAATATTTCAGATGATTACGCACGTGGCGATACCAAACATGTTTGTTTATTTATTTATTTATTAGGGGAGGGTGTTATTTATTAATAAAAACACTTTATTCTTTTTTCACCAACAGTAATTAGAAGCCCTCAGTGGGACTTCTATATACACAGCACTGATCTCCCATTGAGATCAATGCTGTGTATATAACAGAGCGCCGATCCATCAGATCGGTGCTCTATTATAATGGTCTGCTGCAGACCACATACATGGATTGCAGAGCAGGGATCAGCGGCATTCCGACGCTGAGCCCCGGCTGGCTCATTACAATGGATCTCCCCTCCGCAATCGCATCGTGGGGGGGAGATCCCCCACTAGACACCAGGGACAGGGGCACATACACTATCCAGCTTTGACAGCTGCATTTGAATAGTTAATTAGCCGGCCGCGGCGATCGGGCGCGGCAGCTAATACCTGCCGTCCCTGGCTGCACATGCCAACCGGGGACCGCGGGCTGCAGAGAGGGCTCACGCCTGGAGCCCTCTCTGTTTACCCTTAACGGCTGCATGACGGGTATACCCGTCATGCGTCGTTAAGGGGTTAAATACAATTTTCTTATACTGGAGTACTCCTTTAAGTGGATAGCAACACTTAAGCACACTTTTTATGATTTTATTCTTTTTGCAAATAAGTGCAAAATTCCCTACTGATTCCTTCATTGTTAATTTTCTTAATTTATTAACTTATTCATTCATATATCTTTATAGTGGGTCAATGTTTTGTTTTCCTAAATAAACAGATCAAAATCCTCCATACAGACATTTACTGATAAAATTTTAATTGCCTTCAGCCATCACTAGGGTAGCTTAAGAGCTTATAGCATTGTAGTATGCACTAAGCTACTAAGCTCCCCAAAGGAGAAGCAACAGGTGCTATGTTCTTTTTAAACCCAGCCTAGCATCAATTCAGCCCTCACATATGTACTAAACGACTACCTCAGGGCAAGACACAGGGATGAATCCACTGTCCTAAAACTGTTAGATTTTCAGTCTTACTTCACATCATTAACCATGAAATTACTTGATAATTAAAAGAGAAAGGCCTACAAAGTGAATTTTTTTTTCTAATGTATGTATGTATATATATATATATATATATATATTTATATTCTTTATTTTTTCGGTACATGTGTTCTAGGCATGCTCTATGATCTGTGTGAAGGTTTATGTGCAGCAAAGGGGAAAGGTAGAGTTTTTTTCATTACCTATTGTCAGTGATAGATCTTGTGTTATCTGCTTACACCTTTTACTATAATCTTGCCGGTGATGACAAAGTGATGACTATTAAAAAATTATCTCTACAGAACAGAATAGCAGCCAATTAGGAGGATTGCAGCCATATTACACGACCTGACATGCACAGTAAGTAAGCACCAATCTACTAGAAGGACTCTTGCTTATCGAGCCTATTACATGGCTGCACACACCGCTCAGCCAGTCAGTGACAGCAGAGGCTCCGGTCTCAAGCCCAAATCCATACATGGATCGGCACCATCTCCTTCCTTTTGTTAATAAAGGTCTAAGGACTTAAACGTCCTCAATGATGGTATACCAATAAGGCCAAGTTTACACATATTCGGCGACGCAGAAGCTTTTCCCTCCGGTGCAGTAGTAAAGCACTAGAGGGAAATGCATCAGAACTGTTTTCAATGGGATAGTTCAGATGATGCGTTCTCACAAATCTGCTGCAAGGCCGGCGTACTGACTGCACAGCTAGCTTACTCATCCAGCACCGCACCCATAAAACTATTAACCATAAAGCATTATTCATCCTCCGGCGCTCCAAGAAGAGATGTCCTTGTCCCTGCCCCCCCATTAACACTTGTGACTCTGGCCCTTCAACAGAGTGGCCCCTGGCAGGAGGGGAAGCCCCCTCAGCTTCTCTATACAGGTGCAGCACCCTTTAGGAAAGGAGTTGGAAACCTTGGCTCTCCAGCTGTTGCAAAACTACAACTCCCGCCATGTCTGGGTTTTCAAGGCATGATGGAAGTTGTAGTCTTGCAACAGCTGGAAAGCCAATGTTCCCTACCCCTGCTCTAGTAGATCTCCCCATATCCTGCTGCACAGTAGAGGGCTCCGGTGTGCTGCTGCCCCCTATCTAGATGGCCCTTGTAATGCTGTAAAGAGGAAAAAACTGATGACAACTAATGGAATAAATGTATGACAACTGATATTAACCGATGACAACTGATGGTTTTTATTTTAAAAAGGATAGAAAACTTAGCAACTTATATATGTAACTAAGCTAAGCCTAAACTGGATGAATATTTAAGTGCTGATTACTCATTAAACTTTTTAAGATATATATATATATATATATATATATATATATATATATATATATATATTTATTTATTTCAAAGCTATGTCAGTGGCCTCCGACCCTTTTCAATCAACCCAGTTGTAGTAATTTTCTTGCAGTATACACTTTTTGCGGGAAAACACTAGAAAAGGCTTTATCCCCCCTCCTCCTGTCTCAGTGATGTTCTCACAGCCACCAGCTCCTCAGCACAGATGATCCCACTGTTTTAGGACACTTGTTCAGGTCTTTCTATCTCTTCCTGAATCATTAACCTTTCCATAGTGTGAACATAGGTCTGAATCGGTGGACATTTTCACCCCCTCTTCCTGCCTCACAGCCACCAGCTCCTCGGCACAGATGATCCCACTGTATTGGGTCGCTTGTTCAGGCCTTTCTATTAGTGATGAGCGAATACTGTTCGATCGAATAGATATTCGGTCGAATAGTGAGATATTCGAATATTTGATATTCGTATGAATATCCCGCGAATATTCGATAAATATTCGATACGTGTTCAAATCCCCCAGCTTCCGGTTTCACCCTCCAAATGGTCAAATAGATGTTTTATACTAATCAAATACTTATTCCCATAGACTTTAATGGGATCTAATATTCGATCGAATATTCGAATATTCGCGGGATATTCGTACGAATATCGAATATTCGAATATCTCCCTATTTGCTCATCACTACTTTCTATCCGTTCCAGAAACTTTTTTTCGAAAAACGGTGCAGAGGAACAACATAAGAACACCTGCGGCAGGATCACCAACTACTTAGCTATAGGTACCTACCAGCAGATTCGTATGTACAAACCTGATAATAGTTTTCCTTTAAAACACTTTTATGCCACTGTTCCTCTGAATACAGTATCATAGGCTCCTATCAGGCTATGGGCAACTCACTATGGATCAACACAACAGAGATCTTTAAAAAGGTCATGTGCATGAGTCTTTATTTCTGCTTTTCTTTCTCGGAATATTTTCTAATAAATTTCAAGTTAAGCTTTAACAGTGGAGTATCTGTATTTGTGGAGTATCTGGATATCATTAGAATGATATTGCAAACATTGCATAGAATTATTTACATACAATCCAAGTCTACCCCATTCATTTCCTAGATAAAGCAATTTACTCTGTTTATTACCAGTCTGTAGTTAAATTACGTCTTATTAGCCCTGGGGACACATTATATATATACACATTAGTCGTGTTCCAATATTAATGTTGTTTTTGTGTTATTGGTGCTTACTATTATATTAAATAGGGCTTAACCGCTGCAGATTGAGGAATATAAAGGCTAGTTCTGTCTGACAACAACTACTGACATTTATAGCACAACTCCTGAGGGCCATAATGACCATAATGTCAAGCTGAATGTACTATTTATGTACCTCCCTGGCAAAGATTGAATGTTATGGAGGTTTTATCATTGGTAAGAAAGTGCTATTATTCATATAAACTTTAAGCACAATTGAGTTGTTAGAGGGTAGATAATGAAGGGTAAAATAAAATCGATACAGGACAGTAAATTATATGGTGAAAGATAAGTGAAAACTATATTTATAATACAAATGACACCTTCTATAACTCTAACTTTTTTTTTTTGCTTTTATATTTTTTTATGCGTTAAGAAAACAAAACCTGTGCTGCCAAGGGATGATGAATACAGTTATTTTGTAGTCTACTTTGGGCAATAAATAGGTAAACTTCCATGCTTGAATCATTTTCAGTTTTAATTTAATTTAATGAGAACGAAAATGTCACCGTAATATTAATCTATGTCTCAAAACAGCAAATCTGTTCTAAAGTATAATTATATAATAAATGGAAAGACATATTTATGGAGAAATATAAAACTGTACATGGAAGTCATTAATAACATGTTTATTTTCACAGATTGTAGAAAGTATCCTGTTACTCCGCATTTCATGTCATTTAAATGAGTCCCTTAAAGTTACAGTGCAAGGCTATGTTCCCACAGCATAAGAAACAGACCTGGCCGGTCTCTGAAAAGCTCCTCCCAGCCGGCACTGCAGTACCGGCAGGATGATCTTTCGGGCCGCAGAGTTCTGATGCGGGCACATCCGTTTACGCCCGCATCAGAACACTCCACTGCAAATGGCCGGATCCGCTCGCTTCACAGTATGAACTGACATGGGTTTCTGCAGCCGCTATTCACTGAATAGCAGCCGCAGAAAACTGACATGTCAGTTGTTTGCGGCGCCGCGAGAGATCCCGGCTGGATCATTAACTATGTGTATACGCTCCAGCCAGGATTCCATAGAAGAATAGGTAACGCATGTTTTCGCAAAAAGTACGGCCGTTGTTGCCGATTTCAACAACGGCCATACTTTTACGAAAAGATACATTGTGTGAACATAGCCTAAATGGAAAAGAATGGGCGAGAACCAATTAGTGGACTTCACTGGTTTAAAAAAAAAAGAAATTGAAAATACCATTTTTACAGGTCCTCCTTTTTTATTTTACGAAATTATACGACAGGTTAATAATATAAATAAGTAACTTTACTAAAATTATTCTTAAAACGACAGTACGGTCTTTTGTACCAGGTTGGATAGAATAGTGGTTTTGCACTTGGACGTGATTGCCAGATATAGAAGAACACTGCTGACAACTTTAGTTAAGCTATTTGCATAGAACAGTCTTTAAGATCGTTACTTAGTATTTAGTACAGAGGTCTGACAGGGGACTGCAAGCATTGTAGCATGTAAGGAGAAGCTTATAAAGAAATCAGGTTGGTTTCTGGAGTGGGCACCTAGTAATGAGGATCGGGCCCCATGGGAACTCTCTCTATCTAAGCAGCACTGGTCCTGTTTAGGATACATTCACTAGACTACTCCTCCACTATGTTTTCTCACACCGTTATTTCCCCAGCAACAAATAACAAAATAATCCAACTAAATACGATACATTGTAGTTATTCTACATGCACCAGGTTGCATAAAATGAGACAATCAGACAGTGATACATGTTGCTGCTGTTATTTCCCTGCAGCAGACTTATATTTTATCCCACTGGAAGGATGTGATAAAATCAATAATTGCTATTGGAAACGATAACAGGTTCTCTTTAAAGAATTAGATTGTGCTGCTTCAATAACTACAGCAATCAGCTGTAAGTACTGAAAGAATCCAGTTAATTCTTGGCAGAAAGATCTTCTTAAAGAGCTGATCACAAGTAGAGTTGATCGAACCTTGGGAAATCCTAGGTTCGATCGAACTCGAACATTCAGGAACCTGCCGCATTTAATTGCTGATGACTTCCCGGTCCAAGTGCCCGGGTACCGCCTGAAATTCCGGGATTCAGCTTTCCACATCAGAAGAAAAGCTTTAAAGCGACTCTGTACCCACAATCTGACCCCCAAACACCCCCCCCCCTTCCACACACACACACACCTTCAGATAGCTGCTTTTAATCGAAGATCTGTCCTGGGATCAGTTTGGCAGGTGATGCCATTTTTGTCCTAAAACTTTTAAACTTGCAGCCCTGTGCCCTACAGCCATGGCCTACAGTGTGTGTGTGCATAAGGCTGGCACACCCTCTGTCCCTCCTCCCCACCCTCTTCATCATTAGGAATGCCATAGGCAGATTTTCTCCTATTCATCAGCTGTGTGAATACTGCACATGGGCTGGATCGTTAAGGCACCTGTGCAGTATTCACTGTAGAGAAACAGGAAATATCCTGCCAGTGGCATTACTAATGATGAAGAGGGTGGGGAGGAGGGACAGAGGAGTGGTGCAAGGTTAGGGCACGGATACTCTAGGCCACGGCCGTTTGGCACAAGGCTGTAAGTTTAAAAGTTGTTTTTTAGGACAATAACTGCATTGCCTGCAGAACGGACCCTAGGACAGATCTTGGAGTAAAAGCAGCTATCCAAAGCTTGACTTTTCTGTAGCTCATTTACAAAGGTGCCAAAGTAAAGTCTTTTGTGCCGCCTACATAAGCTGCTACTCACTGCAACACAGTCCCTATTTTGTGGATTTATTCGGGGCAGATTTCACTACTTTATGTATATAGAGGTGAAATCTACATTAACTCTGCAACAAAATCTGCACATAACTCATGCAATTTTGTGACAAATCTACATTTAAAAGATTTTGACACGTGTGGATTCACCGTATAAGGTGTATTTAGTCCAAGTGCCCAAAACTTCAATATAGCTCTAAAGGAAGGGAGACCTCATAGCTGTGAGGGAGAATCTGTTTGATTTTGAACCTTTAGTGAAATAAACCATGCTCCTGGATTGACAGATAACCTAGGATTACAAAATATGCTGTAAAGGCTAAATTTACACACGACGCATCCGCAGCAGATTTCACGCTGCGAGTTTGCAACAAGTTTGCTACTTGCAGCAATATTGCCCTCCCGCTGTGAGTATGTAAATGCCAGTCCCCTTAACCTACCTTCGCCCAGAGCAAACTTAACTTGGTCTGTGCTCCGGCTGCATCTGAGGCTCCCAGTCCCCATATGTCCCGCTCAGCCAATCAGTGACTGTGGCGGGGTCGTCCACTGATTGGCTAAGCGGGACATATGGGGACTGGGAGCCTCAGATGCAGCCAGAGCGCGCACCAGGTAAATTATGCTCAGGGCAGCGGCATATTAAGTGTGCCGGCCTTTGTCATTTAGATGACAATCCCGCTGTGAGTATGTAATCTCACTGAAAATGACAGTTTGAGATTTGCAGTGGATTTCGCTGCGAATTTGCAGTCCTGTGTGAATCTGGCCTAAGACAGTGGTGTTAGTTATTACATGCAGTAACTTGTATGTTTAAGCGCAATTTCAAACCCACTAATTGTACTGGTAACAGAAGCAACTAGTGATAGAGCATTCAGTCAGCATTGTGGCTCCTTTTTTTCTCAAGATTGGTGAAGAATCAGATCAGGTGGACCTCCATCATTTAGAAAGTGATGCCATATCCTACCAATATGAAGTACCTTTCTGTGAAGGGAAAACACCCAAAGGCTATGTTCCCACTTAGAGAACATAGCGGGGAAAGGTGGCTGTCTCATTATAATCACGGCCATGAATAATGATCAGACGGACGCCTTTCCTCACTATAATCCTAAAGTGGGAACATAACCTAAAGAGAATAGAAAAAATAGGCAAGAAATGAAAATAACATACAATAATAAATGATCCGTTACTTATTAGGCTATGTTCATACACTGTAAAATAAAGATAAAATATGGCCATAATTTTGAGATGAAAATACGGCCATTGAAGTCGATGGGAAATTGGATGGCAGTACACAAAACATATATAATAATGTCCGAAATTGATTACAACCATCCAAATAATAGACATGCTCATTACTTACGACCTGCTTTTGTAAAACATGGCTGGGTTTTTTTTGTTTTGTTTTTTTACACCTGTTCTCACATTGTTTTGGTTTCACTCAATATTATTTTCATATTATTTTACTGAGTGTGAATGTAACCTAAATCTGATAAATTCAACATAATTTCAGTGCCACTGCTCTGTTGCTCCCTGTTGGTCTTTATGACAGTGACTTCAGGTGGGTATTAGATCTTTCATTACTTTATGGTATTCCCTCCCCTGGATCAGTTTTTGATCATGTAGAACCCCTTTAACCCCCTCTCACCACTGCACAGTAAATTAACGTTGCTGCAGCCTATTCCTGAGGCTGCAGCGACGTTCATTTACAATATTCGATGACACAGGCACAGAAGCTGCACCTGTGTCATCTGCGGCGAGTCCTGATTGTCAGGGATAGCCGGAGACCCGCCGCAACTGTCAGTTAACCCAATAGATACTGTGGTCGACACAACTTCAGCATATATAGTGCTTCAGATGGAGAATTCTCCCTCTACAGAGGGAGAATTCTCCATCATGTGAGCATCGGGGCTCTGCCTCAGGCTTCCATTCTCCTGGCTACGAAGGCTGGTGGGGAAGGGAGGGAAGTGGGCGAATTGCTGCTCGCGTCGCACCGCCATGAGCTCTGCCTCCTCCCATCTCTCCCCTGCCGCTGTTGCTAGATTTGAACAGCGGCAGGGGACAGATGAGAGAGGGCAGAACTAGGAACTTCAGCTTATGGAATCATTATGATCCCATAAGCTGAAGTCCAACACGATCTGGGCATTGAGGAATCAATGTCCCATGGTCGTGAAATAATAATAATGCTTTTATTTGTATAGCGCACACAGATTCCGCAGCACTTTACATAGTTTTTACCAATTATTGCTCCCTTTCCCCATTAGGGCTCACAATCTAAATTCACCTATCTGTATGTTTTAGGTGTGGGAGGAAACTGGAATACCCAGAGGAAAACCAGGCAAACACGGAGATAACATGAACCCAGCCCCCCAGTGCTGCAAGGCTACAGTGCTAACCACTGAGCCACCGTGTTGTATACAATGGTTAAAGGTTAACATAAGTAAAATGTTGAAAGGGTTAACATAAGTAAAATATGAATTTTAGTAAAACATACAAATGAAAATAATACGAAGGAAGAAAATCTAACTAGCATTTTGCTGCCCTTGATTTTCGGAACATTTTAATGTCGCTATTTGTTTAAAGAGAACTTTCTCTCAATCCAGGGAAAATAGTTTCTTAGCTTCCACAGAGAACGAGGGGCGATGTGAGGCACTGTAAGAAGACCATTTACATTCTCAGAACAGGTAAACCACTGGAAGCTCTGTGTTTCCTCGCTGAGATAATTCATCTAGTTCATCCTGCAGTATTCATTTGTTCCTGTGCCATTTTTTCTCTCAACCATATCCATTTGTTGCCATTTAGACCACCTAGACATGGGAATTCTTTGGCTTCCCTGGGAAATAAACCTCATTTATTACTAGTGAAGCAAGACTGTCATGTCATTATAACCCTTTGCACAGCCAGAGGTGAAAGTAGTTGAACTATTAAACTTGGATCATGCAGAACCTCACAGTGTCTCATTTGCATGGCGCTGCTTTTACCAATGTGTCTAATAATGTGCAAATTGTCTCATAGTCTGCAGAACATTAGTCAGTAATAGCCTCATAAATGTATTTGTTTTGAGCTTTTACTTTCTGAACATCTGCTCTTCTTAAAGTAACCCTGTTGCCACGAAATCTATTATTACATGACAGTGTTTAGCTCTATACTGTACTATTTAGTTTAGGGGTATATTTACCCATAGAAGTAATTGTTAAGGTGCACTGGCCTCATCTTTAGTATTATAAGCCCAATTTTGCCAAATATTGCATTTTGTCTTTGAAGAATGGAGTTTAAAAGGATAGTAAAAAAAATTCTTTTAAATCAACTGGTGCCATAAAGTGCCAAAGATTTCTGATTTACATCTATTAAAAAATCTTAAGTTTTCAAGTACTTAGCTGCTGTATGTCTATTCTCTCCAGTCTGACACAGTGCTTTCTGCTGCCATCTCTGTCCATGTCAGGAACTGCTCCGAGCAGTGGCAAATCCCCATAGAAAATTTCTCCTTCTCTCCAGACTGGAAAGAATACACCATTTGCTGCAGGATATACAGTAGCTGATAACTACTGGAAGACTTGATATTTTTTTTTTTTAAAGAAGTAAATTACAAATCTCTGACACTTTCTGTCACCAGTTGATTTGAAAGATTTGAATGAACTAATGAACTACTTTAATTGCAGTTTAATTATTATGTAAATTTGGTAGTTTGGTGCACTGGGGGCGATACTCATCAAAATTGAGGTGGTGTGCTGCAGCAACATCATTCCGATGCTCATTACCACAGAGCCCAAGATCACCCTCGGTCACCAAACCACCTAATTAACATATTATAAAAAAAAAAGATTTAGAAAAACGATGAGGATGAAGGTGAGAAAAGTACCTTCAATCTCAATGTGCACAATAGTAATTATTCCCCCTACCACAGACTTATCACCTTGTACCCACCTTCCCAGCTCATTCATACTAACACACCCCCACCCCGGACTGGTAACCCTGTACCCCACCCTCACCCCTGATTGGCCACCCTGCCATTTTTACCTACAGCTCTTCCCCTCCTCATCTATATTGCTCTAAAGGACCTGTGATAACATCATAGTCACATGTCTAAGGTCTTTCAGACTCTTCATTAACTTTTCTACATTAACATCTGCATTAACATGTATCCATGCCCCCCCTAGGAACCCTGAGCCCCAGTTGGGCACCCAAAGAGGATCATAATCCATCACTGCTCAAAACCAAGTTGGATAACACTGAGTTGAAACTTCAAACATTTGCAAATATCAGAATTTTTTTTTACACCAGACCAGACACACGGGGGGACATTTATAAAGGGTCTGGCAGAGGCGTACATCTGCCCTATCCCCCACTCGCCGGGTGGGCAGGTAGGGGGGCTCATCCCTCGCCTCATTTATCATTATTTACGCCTGATCAGAGGCATAAATCATGATTCAAATCTGCACATGCTGAAAGCAGTGTAGAATTGGTACACAGGGCAGGCGCCTCTTAGTGAATCCTGCCGAGGAAAAGAGGGTGGGGCCTAATATAAGACAGTTGTACTTTTATGCCAGTCTTCATAAATCTCCCCCTATGTGTATAAATAGCTTGTTCAATGTGTGCAACCGTCAATGCACATATTGGCTTAAATTTACTAATGTTTCTCTGGCAGAATTTTTGTTGCTGAAAAAGTGACGCATAGGACTTTTATCCACCTTTAGGCCTACTGTAGTTCATACAATGTAAAAATAAGGGAAAAATGCGGCCGTATTTGGATAAATACAGAGTGAAATAATGATCATGTTCTTTATTTCAGGCCGTATTTATCAAAATATGGAACTATTTTACCCCTATTTTTATGTTGTGTGAGCTAGGCCTTGTTATGTATTTTAGACACTTTTCCACCACTTTTAGACACTTTTCCTACTGGTGTGAAAAACCAAGTAATAGCTGGTATAAACAAAAAAGTAGACAGTCTTTTGGTGCAAGAGATTTCTCAAACAGCCTGATAAATTTGTCTCATTTAAAGATTGTCTAGTCTATGCTTTCATTAACAATTTTACTAAATGTGCGTCAGGTCAGATTTTAAAAAATATGCTTGGTCATTAAAACCCAAACTACAGTAGCTGAGGCACGAAGAGGATGAAAAAGACTGTTTTTTTATGCATATTTTTTTTTTATTTTAAAGTGTGTGAACCCAACCTTATAGTGCTAAGCAGTTTACACAGATGGTTTATAACTTAGGTCAGACAGAGACAAAAAAAAAAATTAGAAAATATTGAACATTTTCAGGCAGCATCCTGGAGAACTCTGTTAATGCAAGTTAGAGCTGGGATCAATAATATAATGAGATCCAAAGAAATGATGAATCAGGCTTTAAAGGAGAGAGAGAAATGATTAAGCAGTTGCTGCACAACACCAAATACTATAGTAAAGTGGAACTTAACAAAGACACAGCCTCAGCACATTTGTGGATGCATTGAATTAAATGGCAACTGCAAAATATTTGACCCTTAGATAAAGTCATCCTATATCTTCCTTTATAAGCTGTCACATAATGGGGCGCAAAAAATCCAACTGACTCTTTGCTGGCAAAATACATGATTTTGATTCAACTCTGGTACAGAAACACATAGAACGTGTTAAAAGAAAAAAAAAAATCAGGTTGTTCTATTACGGTCAAAAGCCAGTTTATTTTTTCTCACCCATATTATTGGTCTCTTCAAAGCAGTAAACCACTTTATCTTCTTGACAGAACAAATTGACTGGAAAATTACATAAACCCATCAGCAGATGTTCTACTATACATTGTTTGAAAATCCCCCAATTGCGGTGCGATTTTAGAACCGTTTACAGTCTATCTGGATATTGTCTATTCCAACCTTAAGGTTTCTGCACATCATCACTTATTCTCCTGTTCCCCAACCCCCATAATGTGTAAAACAAACAGGGTCTATAGCGTGGCGTGCTTTTTTTTTTTTTTTTTTTAATATATAGTAGTCCTGCTTTATGTTATTTAATATGATATGTAAATTCCACTGAATCAAAGCCAAGTTCTCTGTAATAGCAAAAGTCAAAGTACAGACCTCAAGAAATTATGTTTGCCATTATAAATGGCCCTTAGAGTCGAACCTGTCAGACAACAAATAACAGAAAAAAACACTATTCTGCTTTCCCGTTCTCGGCAGAATGTCTGTAGCTGCTTGGAATACTAATCTGAACAAATCAGATGGCTTCTTCAAAATTACAATGCACAAGAGTGAGTTAAGCATCTGTACAACAATAAGGTTTGTCATCCATCATTTAGTGAATAGCATAAGGCAACTTATTGTCATTTAGAGCCAAGTAACATTCATCTAGATTGCCTGCTTGTCCACCTAATAAAAAATATCTGCCGAGTCTCTGATCCATTTCTGAATTTCTCATAAATTATCACCTCGGTTCACCGTTGAAACATAACGAAAAGTAATGGTGGAAGACAATCAAGCAAATCAAAGTGTAAGCAATCCCTAAAGAGGTATTGTTTACTATGACTGCACATCTTCATTTATCAGTCTGGGCACGTTTACATAAAACTCTACTGTAAGGCTCTGATATGGTTATGTTTTATATAATGAATAACCCTGTACTCCCGACTGACAGCGCTGTAGATTTGCCTCTAGCCCAAAATATATAGTAGACTTAGAAATGTCTTTAATCTGGCAATTTATAATGCAGAAATATGAAAAAATAGCGTTTTGTGTATTAACATTTTAGCTTTGGCTGGCTTCCTCAAGTAAATTTTCCATACATTTCTATAAGTCGCCAAGAATCCAAAATATCTGGCAGCCATGAATCTAGGATGTTTGCTCACTGTATATTTAATATTTTATGTTAAAGGGAATATAAAACCTTTTGTTATTCTAGATAATAAGCAGAAGTATGGAGGTGGGGGGGTAGAACAGTTGTAGCAGTCATACCCTGGTGTCTGGGAGATCCCACATTATACTTTGCCACTTTAGAAGATAGTAATTAACGTTAAAGAGGAGCGTTAAGCAGGATAGACAAATCGGGTGCGGTTCCAGTAATTTGTTAATGTAGTTGTGGCTCCGGGTAGACCGTTAGGAGCACTGGGTGCTATTGCCCTCGGCTGGCCCACTCTATTTTTAATCATCAGTAGGGGTGGGCCAGGGGCAGATCGATGATCCGGGGGGGGGGGGGGCCTTATCGGGGACACCTTAACAACTGCACAGGAAGGACGCCAAGGATGAGGGTAAGACATACCTTCATCCTCAGTGCCCAATGAACAATAGGGAGATTGGCCTGCTGATAGTTCCCCCTTAACCCCTTAAGGACAGAGCCTGAAATGGCTACCGGGCCAATTGTCACTTTTGCATTTTCATTTTTTCCTCCTCGTCTTTTAAGACCCATAACTGTTTTATTTTCCATCTACAGGGCCATGAGAGGTCTTTTTTTTTCAGAAACAGGTGAACTTTTGCGCCATGATCTCTACTTTTTATTAATAACATTTTTTTTCTAGATCGACGTATCAATCCTTTTTTATTAATTCTTTTATACATAAAATGTAATTTAAAAAAAAAAAAAGCAATCCCTGCAGTTTTTTTACCGTTTTTTGTTCACACGGTTCACTGTGCAATATTGTTTTATTTAAATAGATTGGATGATTACGCACACTACGGTATATTATATGTTAATTAACTTTATTATTTTTATGTGTTTTATGTATAAAATGGGAAGGGAGTGATTTTCACTTTTATTGGGGGAGGGGCTTTGGGACATTTTTTAAAACTTTTATTGATTTTTTTTTTACACTTTTTAAGTCCCCTTAGGAGACTTTCAAATCAATACATTAGATTTAATACACTGATCTCTGCTATGCCATAGCATAGCAGGGATCAGTGTTATTGGCGATCTTCTAAAAGAGTCTGCCTGTGGCAGCGGACCAGCCGACTTGATGAGCAGAGCACCGATCAAATGAAGCAACTCGCTTTGTTTAGATGAGTGATTCACTCATCTCTAGTCATGAAGTGGTGTAATTAGTCTGCAAAAATGTTTAGGTAGGTGGCATGTGTCGCAAATAAAGTCAACAGAAATACTAGGACACATGATTTTCCCAGCAAAACATTACCCCGAACATTACTTTACACCTGCCAGCTTTCCTTCTTTCCATAATGTATCCTGGTATTACCTCTTCCCCAGGTAGCAGCACACACCACTACTTCCATTTTTCCTTGCTCCAGTTCTGATGCTTCTATGCCCATTGTAGGGTACATTCATTGTAGGAAATTTATGTGGCAAAGCGGAATACAAGCATAAATGCTTTTTACCTACTTACACTGTATGCCTCACATTATGCCTAATGTATGTTAAGGAACGGAGATTCCTGTCTTTATTTCCTAATTTGCTGGCATGCCACAGGCCTTGCATCCACTCTACGCCTCTAAGCATTGGGAAAATAAGTGACCGTGAACAGAGATGCTCGGAACCTGAGCCAGCAAATGTGTACAGTGTTCTGGAGCTAAGCAGTGATGCATGCTAACTACATTCTGTTTGCCGGGCACACTGCACTTGGCCCAGTAATTGTTATAAGAAAGTAAAGTATATAACAATTAAGGAGTAGAGATGAGCGAAATGGGTTCGGGTTCGAGTCCATCCGAACTCGAACCTTCGGCATTTGATTAGCTGGGGCTGCTGAACTTGGATAAAGCTCTAAGGTTGTCTGGAAAACATGGATACAGCCAATGACTATTTCCATGTTTTCCACATAGCCTAAAGGCTTTATCCAACTTCAGCAGCCACCACTAATCAAATGTCGAAAGTTCGGGTTCGGATGGACTCGAGCATGCTCCAGGTTCGCTCATCTCTATTAAGGAGTTAAAAATAGGGGGGGGGGGGGGGTTGGCAATGTTTCGAAATTATTTATTTTTTATTTTATATCTTTACAAAACTTGTTAAAGACTTTAGTCACCTATGGCATAAAGAAATGTTTCTTTTTATATGTTAGTGGTTACTCAGTCTGCAATCTTCATTCCTTTGTTAAAGGGGTTATGAAGCGCTACAAAAACATGACCAGTTTCTTCCAGAGACAGCACCACTCTTGTCTCCAGTTCAGGTGTGGTTTGCAATTAGACCCCATTCACTTCAACAGAACTGAGTTACAAACTTCATCCAACTGGAAACAAGAGTGGTGCTGTCTCTCACATTAAGTGGCCATGTTTTTGTAGCGCTGGATAACCCCTTTAATTTCAGAACCTCTAATAAACTTAGTTTACATCCAGCTTTGGTTTTAGTTTTCTCTGATGTGGATATAGCCTTCACACGCGCTTTCTCTTTTGTCTTCCTACAGACAGGGCTGTATTAACAGCTGCTGCTGCCCTAGGCACTAAACCTGAAGACGCCTCATCTTGGGGCACGTCGTTTCGGCCACATGCATTTCTCTACATGTAGAAATATTGTCTGAATCTCATTTTCATGGTTTTTAATTGCTTAAAACATATATTAGTAGATTAGTATTAGTAGATTGGTAGGTAATAGCTCCAGGCGTCACAACCATACCAGACCTGACCAATATCCTGATCATACCCAGACCATATCCATACCTGATCATATCTCCCCCCCCCACCACCACCCCCCTCAAAAAGTCACCAGATTTACTGGCAAATCTGACCAGGAGGTGGGAGACTAAAAAAATAAAAAAAAAATAAAAAGTATTTTTTCCGCATCTGCTCCCTGGTGCTGCCCCCCTGCAAAGTGCTGCCCTAGGCACCGGACTACGGGTGCCTAGTGGTAAATACGGCCCAGCCTACAGACTGACTTATGTGAGCTTTCCTTCCTATTTGTAGCCATGTGAGCTGCCTTTCATGTATGCTCTCCCCAGTATCCTCACCCTTGTCTGCTGTGCACACTTCCCTGCGTACACAAGCCGATTATCGGCCATGAGCATCCCCAGAAATACTTTTGTGGCCCATGTAAAAGGGACAGCGATCAGACGAAGACCAGGCAAACGCCCGATTATCAGCTGATAACCTTTTTAGAATCTGCTTTAAAATGTGTCTTTATTGGCCACGCATTTCCCTATGTACTGTTTGTGCGGACGATAAAGGGAAATCTGTGCTGTCAGTTATATCTGTGTATATCTGAGCTATCAGTTTCCAGATCTCAAGCAGCAGTCTATACTTACCATGCTGCCTGTTATCTAGAATTTTTGCTAGAAGTTGACAGCACAGATATTTAATATGATACACTGATAATTTGTGCAGCCTGGGCATTTGATTTCCTTTGAGGGTACTGCAGACGAGTGCTGATCTCACTGATCAGTGCTCATTTGCCGCAGCCTAAGGTCAAGAAGTTGTTAGGTCCAAAAGGACCCTTAGCTCACTGCTAGATTTTCATATCTTTCTCTCTGAGACATAGCTATGACTTAAACAAAGACAGGAGCAGAATAGATAATAGCTAATAAAGTTATTTAAACCCTTACAAAGTTATTTTCCCCCATACATTTACCTTTGCCGTAAGGCAGGAGGGCATAAGTACGCCCTGCCGGGGGCCCGAGCTATGGAGCGGGCTCACAAGCCCCTGAGGGAACTATAAAAGTGTAAATAAATAAATAAATGTTTTACAAAATGCCCCAATCCCCAAATAAAAGTGAAAATCACCCCCCTTCCCATTTTATACCTAAAACACATAAAAATAATAAATGTAAACTAACATAAATGTAACTAACATATTATATACCGTAGCGTGCGTAATCATCCGATATATTAAAATAAAACAATATTATTCCCACACGGTGAACGGTGTAAACAAAAAGCGGTAAAAAAATGCAGATTGCTTTTTTTATGACATTTTATGTATAAAAAAAATTGGTAAAAAGCGATCAATACGTTTAATCTAGAAAAAAATGTTACTAATAAAAAACTAGAGATCCGGACGCAAAAAATGACACCCCATACGACCCCGTAGGTGAAAAAATAAGTCCGCTATGGGAGTTACAATAAGGCCATTTTAAATATGCCTGTTTGCAAAAAAAAAAAAGTTTTACTGCTAATAAACTGCTAGTAAAATGTTAGAAAACCTAGTAAACCTGCATATCGCTGTGTTCAGACCGACCTATAGAATAAAGAAAAAATGCCAGTTTTAACGTAAAGTGCATTACGTAAACATGGAAGCCCCCCAAAATTTGTGGAATCGCATTCATTTGAATAAATGATATTTTGGGGGTTCCGTCATTCATTTTATGGCAGATTGAAAGAGGCCATTACAAAGTGCACCTACTCCTGAAAAAAAAAACAAGCCCTTACATTGCCCTGTAGGTGGAAAAATGAAAGAGTTATGGGTCTTAGAAGGGGAGGGGGGGGAAAACAAAAACACAAAAGTGACAATTGGCCCAATCCTTAAGGGGTTAAATTTAGAAAACTATTCAATAATAATAATAATAATAATAATAATAATAATAATAATAATAATAATAAATCTGTGAAAAGGTATTCACATGTTTCCTTAGTTCGTTTCTATTCCCTTAATAAATCAAATAGATTGTGAGAGAATCATTCTTCTGATACATACAGGTGCTGTTTAGAAACTAGATTTGTACCGAAAACCAGTTAAAAATATAGAAAACAAGACATTTAATATTTTGAGTGCCACCAAAGCTGTAATTTAATTTGTCATAAAGATACTGCAATATACTAATATGACTGCATTGCCTTCGTTGTTCATATGAATTTGACACGTAGTTAAGTTTTAAAGAGAATTTTATTTGACTGATCCATGGAACATGCCAATTACACTGCTTTAAAATATTGTTACAATGCATGTCAGCAGTAGGTGACAGGAATAACTGCCATACAATGAAAGAGAGAGAAAGGAAACAACAATGGGAGGAGAAGGACAGCAGGAGACAGAAGACTTTTTAAGGAGAAAACCCATATAAAAGAATGGAAAAGTTATCAACTTAATTGAAATCTTTAAAGTATGTGGGTGGTGTTTACTTATAGGAAACTTTGGCAGAGGTGTTCAAGCTGTTTTAAAATGCCTGCTGTCAACAGTAAAATCTGGTTTAGATGAGGTATTGTAGTGTATATCCTAGCTAAGGTGATAATAAGAGACCAGATGCTAGCTGGTGGGGTACAGGTAGAATTATACCTATCAACTAAATTCCATATGCACTTTTAGGCTATGTTCACACTACGTAAAATAACGGCCGTTGTCCGCGTCGCAAAACTACGGCCGTTGTTTTGAGGTTCCCTATAATGACTGCAATGCAATGTAACTACGGCCGTTGAATTCCCACTACGTATCAGATATAGTGATGAGCGAATACTGTTCGATCGAATAGATATTCGATCGAATAGTGAGATATTCGGATATTCGATGTTCGTACGAATATCCCGCGAATATTTGATAAATATTCGATAGCATTCAAATCCCCCAGCTTCCAGTATTACCCTCCAGTATTACCCTCCATAGACTTTAATGGCATCGAATATTCGATCGAATATTCGAATATTCGCTGGATATTAGCACGAATATCGAATATTCGAATATCTTACTATTCGCTCATCACTAATCAGATAACGGCCGTTGTTTATACGGCCCCGTGAAAAATAAACATGTCAATTATTTCCAGCCGGTAATACTGCAAAAACGGCCGTGGATTTCAATGCGGCCGTGAACGTAAAGCTTATATCTGCCGAATTAAACTTGATTTTGATGTAAAAAAAAAATTCTGAGTGGTTTCTCGGGCTGGGCACAGTATTTAAAGTAAATGACCTGTTTCATCCCGTTTATAATCATGCTAGGAATCAAAATTAAACAACAGCCGTAGTTTCACGACTAGCCCATACGATAGTAATTCTACGGCCGTTGTTTTGGCCTCAAAATAACGGCCGTTGAAAATAACGGCCGTTATTTTACGCAGTATGAACATAGCCTTAAAAATAATGATGTTGCCATTTACCACAATGTTTATAATTGATTTAATATCTACCGTATTTTCCGGCGTATAAGGTGGCTGCGCGTATAAGACGACACCTGATTGTCAGGGGTTCGCCTTATACGACGGAAAATGTTAACCCCTGCCTGCGGTCAGGCAAGGGTCAACTGCAGCTAAATAAAAAAAAAAAAAAAACATTTAACTTACCTAGGGCCTGTTCCAATCCTCCGCGCGCCTCCCGTACCGTTCCTGGCGCAGGCAGTGTGACTCACACTACCTGCGCTGGAGACGGAGATTGCCGAACGTCTCCCGGGCAGCCAAACGTCTCATCGGAGAGGCTCTGAGACTCTCAAATGCCGGGAGAGCTTCGGGAGAAAGAGAGAAGCGCCGGAAGTTCCCAAAGCCTCTCTCATTCTCCTTAAGCTTTCCTGGTAGCCGAGCGTCTCCCGGGCAACGGGCCCTAGGTGAGTTAAATGTTTTTTTTTTTTATAGTGGTCGTCCCATACCGTGGGGATGCAGCCATTGGGGCGACCATACCCGGCATATAAGGAGACCCCCGACTTCTAAGAAGATTTTTCGGTGTCAAAAAGCCGTCTTATACACCAGAAAATACGGTACTTCTGCATGAAACATTGAAAGGACATTTTTCTAAATTAAGGTTGGATAATCTGTCCCATCACTAATACATGCTGGAATGTTGATCACTGAGAATCCATAAGTTGTGATACCCATTAAAGGGGTTATCCAGTGCTACAGAAACATGGCCCCTTTTGCACCACTCTTGTCTCCAGATTGGGTGGGGTTTGAAACTCAGTTCCATTGAAGTTAATGGAGCTTAATTGCAAACCACACCTGACCTGGAGACAAGAGTAGGGCAAAAGTGGCCACGTTTCTGTAGCACTGGATGACCCCTTTAAAGGCAAGAACAAAGTACTGTAGACTGCACTGTGTCCTAAAGTCCCAGCAGCCACCATTAGGGGGTGCTCCTTGTGTATCACTTTGTGTATCACTTTGCACAGAGCTCTCCTATTTAATGGCTTCAGGAAAATTCTCTCAGTTTGCTCTTCCTCCCATGTCATGAATACTCACTCAGCTAGTCAGTCGCTTATACTTTCCTCCCGGGTTGTAATGGGTCAGGAAGCTGGGAGAAGCTGGAGCCTAGAGGTCAGGAAGCTGGTGATGCGGCACTATGGGGGCATGGGGATGGGTAAGAGTACATTCTTTTTTACATTCCAGCATCTCCCTGCCTTCAGTAGAGTTTTCATTTTGGTGGGACTTCTCCTTTAAGCATGGGTTGATAGGGGAAATATCATGACTTAGTTGAACTAAAAGGAAATGTTATTTATGCACTCAGACTTGTCTGAGTTTCTTCCCTAATGTATTGTTAAAATTAAGTGACAATCAATCTAATCCATAATTTAATATAATAAACACAAATAAAAAGTAAATGACAGCATCAACATATAAGTGCCCAGGGCTAGATCCCCAGTCAAATTTAATTATAACTTTCATAATACATATTGCCAATCCTTCACTGTTTAGAAAACAATCTGAAATGTTGTCACTTTATCATTTGTTGTATATGATTCCACTTTTTTTCAGAAAATAACATGTTTACCAAAACAATATTTTACATCAGTATTTTATTACTTTATCTAAATAACATAAATACAAAAGCAATAAAATAATAAATTTACCAAAATGACCAGCAAAAAACTATGATTTATGAATTCTAATAAAAACGGAGTAAGTAGATTTTTCTAGTGTGAAGGATGTCATATTTTGTATATAGTGATATTTGTATATTACAATATGGCGCTGACCTCCTAAACAAGTAGAGATCTTTACATTCCCTAAAGGACAAGTGCCATGAAAAACTTTTTTCCAGTAATTGAAGCATATTACAAAGTTATATAACTGTGTAATATGCTTCAATCACCTATCTGCCTCCCTTCCCTGTCTTTTCCCCCCTCCACCCCCCACCAGGAAGTGTCCTGACTCACACAGACCTGATTACTGTTGTCACCGTCACCAGGCAGCTCCTTCTTGTGAGGATGAGTCATCAGCAGGAGGGCTGCTCTATGTCCTGTTACAGCAGCCTCCCCCTCCCCCTCCTTGTCAGGTGACTCTGCTTGCTCAGCTTATCTTCTCTAGTGACATGACTCCTTCACTGAGTCCACAGCAGCAGGAGAGAGGGTATGAGGTGGGGGGAGCTGCCTATGTGCCGGAGTCAGTCTGAGGGAAGATAAGCAAGTGAGATGTGACAAGTGATGGCTTGCCGTTGTTCAGCCAATAGGAGGTGAGCAAGCCTGTCACCTGACAAGGCAGGGGAGGGGGGAGGCTAGTGTAACAGGAGAAGGAGCTGAGAGAAGAGCTTGGTGACGGTGACGACAGTAATCAGGTCTGTGTGAGTCAGGACACTTCCTGGTGGGGGGTGGAGGGGGGAAAAGACAGGGAAGGGAGGCAGATAGGTGATTGAAGCACATTACAGAGTTATATAACTTTGTAATGTGCTTCAATTACTGGGAAAAAGGTTTTCATGGCACTTGTCCTTTAAAGCTTATGTAAGTAAACACTAGTGCTATGTAGTGATGAGCGAACATGTTTGAATGTTTGTACGAACAAGACGCTAATTGTTCACAATCGCTGATCACAAACAATTTGATCAATGATCAGAATGGTTATAACGATCATTTTCGAACATATTCGAACTTGCAAACATACGGCACTGCGCAATTTACGTTTTGCGCCTGATAATCTGTACGCATGTGTGTAACGTACGCAATTTGTATGCAATCTGTACGCATATTACATGCATACGCAACTGTGTAATTTAAGCTCTGTGTCTAATAATATGTACACATGTGCGTAGACCGAAACTGATGCTTCTACTTTATGTTCGTTATTTGTTTGTGAATGTTTGGCGAACACAAACTGTTCACGATAATTTTTTTGTAGGCTCGGGATCCGAACTGAACATCGGGATGTTCGCTCATCACTAGTGCTCTGCAAGTAACTGTTCTCATACCTCAGACAATGGAGTACTGACACGAGCCTTAGTAGAAGAACCCCCCTCCCCGGATATATAAACTGGCTGCCATCTTAGAATAAAGGAAATCCGCCTTAACCATCAATGTGCCTCAGTGCGCACTACAAACTTTATACCTTTATTCGGAACAGACATTCAATATGACAGCACTTTTGAGGTGCATCCATAACACTAGTGCCAGGATTTGCACAGTCATTTTTATATACAAATACTGTAAGGCGATAATGTTTTTGATTTTATTATACATCGAAGTCATTTTTAGCTCTATTGAAAGGATATTTGCATATTTGTCACTGCCTAACCCTATTAATAAAGCTCTTGATTCCCATTTATCACACTTCTTGACCATGACTCTCTGAACAATGAATTAACTCAACTTCCAGTGCATGCCTATGGTTAGGTCGCTTGCTGCCACTTCTGGCCTATTGCCTTATCAATTGTTACCTTTCATTCTACTGTGATAATGAACTTTGCCACTAACACTACGGATTTCAGATGCAATATAGCAAAAAAAAAAAAAAAAAAGTGAACATGATCCAGTAATGAAGCACAGCAAGAATGGAAGATGGGGCAATACCCGTTTGGAGATCATGGCAAAAAAAAGTAATGAAGGTCCTCTGGCTCTAAAGAACTGTAGGAATATCAAAGATTTATTGAAAACATGTTAAAAAAAAACCTGTTTCAAAGCCTATGCTCCTAAGTAGAGATGAGCGAACCGGGTTTGGGTTCGAGTTGATCCGAACCCGAACGTTCGGCATTTGATTAGCGGGGGCTGCAGAACTTGGATAATGCTCTAAGGTTGTCTGGAAAACATGGATACAGCCAATGACTATATCCATGATTCCCACATAGCCTCAGGGCTTTATCCAAGTTCAGCAGCCACCGCTAATCAAATGCCGAACGATCGGGTTCAGATGGACCTAAGCATGCTCGAGGTTTGCTCATCTCTACTCCTAAGTCATGGCTAATATCACGGATTTCAGATGACCTTTTTCTGAATTACTCATTGTTAATGATTAATTTGTCATTAGCCATTTTAGATATTGAAGTCACAAGAATCAATGAATTGATAGATTCAAGATGGCAGATTGACTGTTCAGTCAAGTTTGTTCTTGTTATAGTTAAAGAAGTAGTTCAGAAAAAGAAAATCTTTCAAATCAACTGGGGCCAGAAAGTGCCCTAGATTTGTCATTTACTTATATTGAAAACTCTAAAGTCTTTCAGTACTTATCAAATGCTGTATGTCCTGCAGGAAGTGGTATTCTTTCCAGTCTAGTGAGGAGGCTATTTTTTTATGGGGATTTTCTACTGTTCTGGACAGTTCCTGTCATTGACAGAGTAAGCATTAGAGAGCACTGTGTCAGACTGGAGAAAATGCACCCCTTTTTCAGGACATACAGCAGCTGATAAGTAATGGAAGATTTTTTTCAAAAAGAAGTAATTGCAAATCTCTGGCACTTTTTTTTTTTTTTTTGCTGAACTTCTCTAGTGTATAGCCAACTTTTAAAGAAGAACTCAGTGCTACATCTAAAATCCTAGGCGGGTGGGGGACATTATAAAGAATCTATACTTACCCTTACTTGTCATCGCTCCTGGATGCCGCTGGCCTCCTGCAGCTTATGCCAAATCCTAGCTGAGAAATGCATGATTAGCCAGTCAGTGACTTTAGCGGGATGCTACGGCGCACTGGGACTTGGTGATGCAGGAAGTTGGGAGAAACTAAAGACGGTGGTGAGTGGACTTTTGAGTGCTGCCGGGGCACAGGGATGGGTAAGTATAGATTCTTTATTGTGTTCCCCCACCCCCTGCCTGCACCAGATTTTTAGAAGTTGGTGCCATGACTCACTACCTCACCTGCCAATTGTCCTTAGGATAATGACATCATGTTCATCTATCGTGCAAATTAATGTTATAATGTATAAATCATATTTCATACTGACTTTCATCCTACATAAAGACAGATCAAGGAAAAATCTATTGTGCAAACTAACAGCTATAGGTAGAAATACATTTGGAAATGCTCCAGAAAATCAATTACCTTGGCACAATATTCAAAAAACTAAAATTATTTAAGTGCATATTCTGCTAAACTCCAATGTAAATGATGGTTTGTAATCTGTAATTGTTTTGGATTGTGCCAATACTTAATCACTGTGTCTTTGCAGACAGTAAAATGAGCAACAGTAATACTTTTCAATATTCTGCTCAAAAAAAATAAAAATAACAATTGTGCCAGATAAAAAATTTATAAAAGTTTTGTAATTTAAGGACATTTCCATTAAAGAATAAGTGGATAGCAGGTAATTCCTTAAACTAGAGGCGATCTTTGTGATTAGTTCTATCAAAATCTATGAATGGATCATTTATCTTTATGACATTCACTATCATTTTTAAGCTTAATTATTTTGACTTTTTTAATCTAAAGAATTTGAAAGGAGGATGGAACAAATAGCTAGGTCATTTAAATGCAGTATTCTTAGTGAACCTTAAGGGTACTCTGGTATTAGAAAATTGTTTTAAAATAAAACCAAGATATATAACTTATTAAAATAGTGTTATCACTAATAGTACTGGCTTCGGCATTATTTTGCATGATTCACCACTGAATGGAAAATCGAAGAACTACAAAATGTGTGTTGTCTACCACTCCTCAGCTTCTTTCTCGCATCTGAGACAACGCATCATCTGATGTCACAGGAAGTGTGGCCAGATCTGGTCTCTGAGCTCTGTCCTTGCCCCCTGAGTAATGTCACTGTCTATAACCAGGTCTTTACTAGGGATGAGCGAACATCATGATTTGGTTCGGATCCCGAGCACAGACATAAAAAAAAAAAGATTGGTTTGTGTTTGCCGAACATTCACAAACAAAGAATGTACAGTAGAAGCCTACGTTTTGGTCTACGGACATAAATAAAGATTATCCGGTGCAAAGCATAAATTACGCAGCTGCGTATGTTGACAAGTTCAAAAATGTCCGAAAATGATCGTTATAACTAGGGATGAGCGAACTTTCGGTTCGGTTCGATCCAGCGAACTTTCGTGAATTTCGGATCGGTCCAAACCGAACCGAAAACGAACCTTGCTCTAACGGCTGAATAATTGCAGCTACAATAGTGGGAGTGTGATAAGGTATAGTTTCGTTTAGTTGCAGTTGCTATTACAATGAAAAAAGTGGGGAAAAAATTTTCCAAAAATAATGAGGAAAAAAAATAATAATAATAATAGGAATAAAATTTATAAAATATAGTGAATAAAAATGCCAAAATAGTGAAAAAAAATATTGGAAAAAAAGTTTACAAGGAGGATGCAGTATTTTTGAGAAGAGACAAGTTGAGCAGGAGGAGGAGGCAGCAGTTGATTGATTCCAGTACAGTATTATTGAGGAGAGGCTACTTGAGGAGGAGGCAGCAGTTGATCGATTACAGGCCAGTATAATTAAAAACAGACTACTAGTGAATCTCAGGGGCGGATTAACTTTACCATAGGCCCCGGGCTGTTCACCAAGCCTGGGCCCCCCCACCCCACTGTAACAATGGAAGCACTAGCCTGGCATTCATAGTACAGGATAATGTCATGATGTCCTGATTTGTGCAAAATTGCCATAAAAAAACTGTGATTTTTTGCAAATCATGGCAGAAGTGTAGCCAGAAGACAGTACACCATTGAAAGTATAAGTATTTTTGGGTGGTCATGGGCCCCCCAGAAACTCAGGGCCCCGGGCTGCCGCCCAAAACACCCCTATTATAATCCACTACTGCTAGTGATGATTATATTTCTATTTTTGTTCCTCGGCTTTCAAAGTTCTGACAAACTAAATCTACTTACTCCTACGAAGCAGGTTCACTGGCTATGATACAATTGCATCTAGGGGGTCACGTGATTGTTTTGAGAAACAAAATAACAAATGTATCATTCTTTTGTTCCTGTGTGTATATGCCAAGGTTATTTCGCCATTTTCTGTATTTTCACATCTGAAGAGTGAAAGCAATTCACTCAATTAGCTTATTTAGAACTGTGAAGGCAAATCGATGGAGGCAGATATGGTTATCGATAAATCACTCATCGATGTTTATGGACTAATCTTACAAGTAAGTATTTGATAACGCCTTGCCATTAATGAGTTAATAAATGTTGACATAGGTGGAGTTCTAACAGCTTACCGCTTTTTGGCTTATCATTGTGAGTCTGTGAAGCGATGTGTGTGAAAGTCACTTGATGTATTTTTTAGAGTTAGTGTCAAAATTAAATGTACAGGTCTGGTCTTCGAATATATCAGATATCTGTTCTCAATAATGCTTACATTCTGTCCCGGTACTTTACATTGCTTCATTTTATATATGTGTTGTTAAAGGCTCTTTCCTTCCTAATTTCTCAATTACAAGTTAGTCATGAATGATCTTTATTTATGACGAAGCTAAATGTTTATTATGGATTTTTGCCCCCACCCATTGCCCTGTGTGACTACATTGGTCACCATACTGTACATTGCTGATAGTAGTTCACGTCCCTACGAATGTGTGTAATTCCTATGGCTTGCCCATAAGGGTTAGCTCTAAATCGCACTATACATTTATATTTGTTAGGGTACAAACACACACACCGTATACGCAGCAGATACGCAGTAGATACGCAGCAAATACGCAGCAGATCTGCAGCAGATTTGGTGGTGCAGATTTGATGCTGTGTTCAGTTATTTAGATCTAATATGCTGCGTATTTGTTGCGTATTTGTTGCGTATTTGCTGCGTATCGCAGCAGTAAATAGGCTGCGTATACGGTGTGTGTGTTTTCACCCTTAGGCTATGTGTCTGTGTGAAACATAATGCAATGTATTTCCAATTGTAGCCAATGTGCCGCTAATTATGTTTGATTCGCTATGTTTGCGTAATATCTCTTCCAGGAATTTTTTTTGTTTGATCACATGTTGCTGAGAAACGAGGGTGTGACTTATGGTTTGTGTTAGCGAGCTGCCCGTGCTGCTAACTCACTCCCCCCTCCCCCATCCCCCCTCCGGATTGTGGTGTCGAATTCACTATTACATTATGTTTGAAATATTTGAGGCTTACACTATAACCACATGATGGGAGTAGTTGTGTACTGTGTATATGATATGGGCCGGCAGCGGACATCATGGAGGGAGAGGGAGGAGGGAGGGAGTTAGCAGCACGGGAAGCTCCATAACCCACCCACATAAGTGACGTCACATTGCCTCTAACAAGGAAAAAGCCTCGACTAGCTATTACCTTACCAAGCGAGCATTGTTTGCAAGAGGTTTATATTATTTATTTATCTTTTTATTAAGGTCCATGCTCGGCCACTGCTATGGGACGGCCCTGCGCCTGGGTACACAAGCCGGCTAAGGAGGAGTGCCGCATGGAGGGAGGTTGCCCGGATTGTGTACCCAGGTTGGGACAAGCATAGTAGATTACAGAAGTTGATCATTGGTAAGTTATTTACCCACTATGTCAAACAAGAAACTCTACTGTTATGGTCACCTGACGCTCATATATTACTAATGTCTGTATGTTTTTTGCTTTCAGCCAAACATGTGGAGACCAGGTGGTCCAGTGTGAGGGACAGATTCATCAGGGAGCGACAGCAGCTGATGAGGCGTGGGGCCTCACAAGAAGAACTCTGCTCTTTGCGTTTTGCCCCAATGCTGCGTTTCATTTTGAATGCCAGCAGACGGCGCCAGTAAGTGTGTGTCTTAATTGCATCTGTCCATGCTAGGATCAGATGATGTCAGTATTAGTTCAGTCTGTTATGTGTGCAGACATATAGACATGTGTTACGTAGACAGAGATTATATACATCGAGCTTCCTGCAGGGGGACCTATATATTTCTGGAACTGGATAATAATAAAGTTACTAACAATAATGCTCCCCCTGCTGTACACTCAATATTCTTTATAAATGCAGCGTGCCCTAACTGGATACTAAAAATTGTTTAATAAGTCGATGATGTAAGACCTAACTGGAGTTCGATTTAGCTACAAAGCACAGACAGGATAAATGGCGACAAATGTGCCCCAATGATTACATATGACCTAACAATGTCCCACTCATTTCTCAAGTGAGACTTTTAGGGAGCCAAGGTCTAATTAGCGCAAGATGTGAGAATAAATTACTATTTCTTTGCAGACATATTATTTTCCCTAAGCAACATTTTTGGGGAGCAGTGTGAGAATGTTGATCAATAGTCTAGATTATGCGCAAAGGTAAGGCTAACACCAGGGGCGTAACTAGAAATGGCTGGGCCCCATAGCAAACTTTTGTTTGGGCCCCCCCCCCCCGACTGACCACTAAACGGTCAAGTGAAGTCATAACTACATAACTGCTAGCTCTGGTCAGGAGTGCTTGCAGTTAAAGGGACATTTGCAAAACCCAGGAGAGCAGCAGGGCCACCCGGTGCTGCAAATGTTGACCGCTCAGGGGGCCCAGTGTATTGCAGGAGCAGGCCATGGGGCCCCCTGATGCAGCGGGCCCCATAACAGCCGCTATGGCTGCTATAGTGGTAGTTACGCCCCTGGCTAACACATTGGACAGGCCTCATCGGATGAAGAGAATGAAGAACCTCATCTGACGGAGGCACGCACCATGACTCCACCACCAAGAGGCCAAGAGGGCCCTGTTGAGCCTGGGCAGGGAGACGAACATCTGGCTTGACGTTAAAGAATAAATTGTGGGTGGCCTGCACTCCCTCTTATACTAAGGTTGTTGTTGGCATAAATGATTGTGATTAGTGGTCACGCAGCCTCTGCCCCCACCTCCCCCCCCCCCTCAACCACTATCCTGTGCTTTTTACTATTTCGAGCATGTAATAAAGATATTTTGTGATATATCGGTGTTTGACTATTTTCTGGATATCACAAGTTTTTTACTTCCTATCTCTGCCTATCTCTCCCTCTCTCTACCTCCCTGTAAATATCTACTTGTTTGCCTATCTATCTATGTGCTTTCCCTCCCTAACTAGCACGGAGCTCCTCACTCTCTGCAGTCTAGACACACAATGAGAAAGAGCATGGACGCTCAGGCACTTCCTGTTCCTGTAGTGACATCACACACCTTGATATTCACATAATAAAAGGATAAAAGGGATTATAGGAGTAATAATTCCTTATATCCTCTTCTATTCTTTGAAAACAATACAGTTTTGCGACGCCGTTGCGGTTTTAACGAACTTCGTCACAAGCTTTTTGAAAGTTTGGTTCGGTACCGAACCGAACTTTTTGCAAAGTTCATAATGAATCTGGTTCGTAACGGTTCGGTTCGCTCATCCCTAGTTATAACCATTCCGATAATCTAACAATTATCATCATGGCCATACAAACATACAAACATTTACGAATATGTTCGCTTAACACTAGTCCTTACAGCCTAGGCATCCAAGTGCGCTGCGGAAAGGAGGTGAGTCAGGAGAGATGCTCCTAGCAATGTAATTTTGGAAAAATAGTTATGTGAGGCAAAGACCACAGGGCACTTGCCGAATCTGCAGGCTATAGGCCTTTTTATTCGGCCATGCACATTGGAGAGGGAGGACAGGTGGACAAGCAGGTGTGTACACCCTCGGAACAGCCGTTTCACGCCCACTGGCGCTTCTTCCTGCTGAGGAGTCACACACTTTTGGAAAACTTTCAGTCTAACATTTGGACAGACTAAGTACACACTTTCATTGCAATAGTTTTCTTTAAAGAGTACCTGTCTCAGATCGGCCAGCACCATCATTGTCACAAATATTTAATAATTCATTTATTTATACAGTGCTAAGTTATTCTGCAGCACTTTACACCACTAAAATCATTCCCTGTCCCCATTAGAGATCACAATCTAACTTCACGATCTATATGTGTTCATTTTTTCCTTTGGCTATGTCTCATGCCGACTGAATTCAATGCATAAGCCATATTCTAATTATTAGTGCTAATTTTACAGAACCAAGCTGGTGTGGAATGAATCCACTGCAATGCAATTTTTTTGGTCTCGACTGTGACTGCACCATGTACACATAGATTCTTCATGGCAGCCACTCTTTGCCAGCAGTGTCCTCTTTAAGTAGGGTAAGGTGCCATACCACACAGCAAAAATAGTACAGGACTGGTTTGTTAAAGCAATAGATGGTACAGAAAGATTAATACAGTGGTGCCTTGGATTACGAGCATAATTCGTTCCTGGACCGTGCTTGTAATCCAAATCCACTCTTAAGAAATCATAGAAATGCATACAATTGGTTCCACACCCCAAAAATAATGATTTATTATTCTTAATAACATGTAAAACAGATGAAACAAACATTCAGAAACGGCAGAATATGTGATATTATGTTACTGTACAGTAATGGAGAGGATGAGAAACACAAGGGCGGACATAGACTGCAGGGAGCATGAAGGAATGAGCAGGGAAGATGTGGGCACATACATGCAGCACTCTCTGACTGGGGCTCCATAAGCTATGGAGAGATTACCTCCACAGTCCTGTCCCCTGATGTAAGCCCCAGCTGATGTGGATCTGCAATGATTTGGAAGGTGAGGAAGACTTCATGGGTCAGAGTACAGGGCTGTAGACCATGCCCCTCCTCCTCTCGCACTCCCACGCAGTACAGGGAGCTCTTAAACCAAAACAATGCTCTTAAACCAAGTCACAATTTTGGAAAACTATGAGCTCTTAAACCAAAATGCTCTTAAACCAAAACGCTCTTAAACAAAGGTACCACTCTAGTTGCAAATTTTTGCAGGTCAGAAAACTGGCATACCGGCATAGTAAATTCCTCCTATTATGTTTATTGGAAGCTGTTAAATAAAATTGGCAAGGTGGCCAATGTCAATGTGCACAAAGAAGACTATGCCATATCTTTAACTCCAGGAAACAATGATCCCACTTGTCATAATAGACAGACAAGACAGACAGATAGATTATTATATATCTACATCTAGAAGATTTTCTTTCTGTACTCTATTAAACAACAAGGTCTCATTGCTAAATGACATTTCACTCACTACAATAATTAAATATCTTAACAGGTATTTGCTTTAATGGAGCTGAAAAGAATGTCCTGTCTCCTGCAATTCTACAGAGTTCTTCAATTGAGACAAATGAAATCACATTTGCTGTACTCACCTTTACAGAAACAAATGGGAGTTATTGTCTGGAATGGGTTTAATATTTCATTGTGATTAATGAAACTGAGAGTTTGTAATTATATTTGTAATTGTAACATCTTGCTTTTGTATAAAAGTTTCTATAAGAAAGGCATTTTGATATTCATCTATAACATTAGAGTTGTTTGAGATTTATTAGAGCGTTCTTGTCAAAAAGAAACAAAAATAAAACTTTTAACATGTCCCAGGGTCTGAATGCTCAGAAACCAACCGATCAAAACTTTTAGAATGTAAACTGGGACATGTCATAAGTTTTTTTTTTTTTTTTTAATGACAGATACAAGAAATATCTGGGAGAAGACTGTGCTTATCAAGTTTTCTCCATGACCTGGATGGAATCATAATGTAGGTCTATGGGCCTGTCCAGATCAAAGATTATTTGGGGAGAGCAATCCTCTCTCCCTGCTCATTCTACTGATTGGTTGAGTGCTGACTTCCACCTTTCCCACAACTCAGAAGCATAATTTTTGAGACATAGTGGGGGGGGGGGGGGAGGTTTAGGTCTCAACTATAATGTGTACACAATGACTAACATTGGCATGATTGGCATTGTGCAAATGTGGCGACATAATGCAGCTACTAGACATTGGGCTTGCATGCGTGATGATCGGGACTTACACCAATGTCAGAAAGTAAACATCAGAGATTTGGGAAGAGCAAAGGCTACCCCTTTAAATAAAAAGCACACAATTTATAGGGTACTTTGTTACAGTATGTGCTTCATACGTACATTTTCTATCAGCTGTATGTAAATCTTTATGCCTGATTTATTTGTTAAATTAAACTTTTCCATGTCTTATGAGAAATTTTGTGAGGTTTACCTTAAGTGTAACTGTTAATTTTGGCTATTTTTAAATTTACTTAATCAATTTAGGCTACTTTTATAAGGCAATTGCAGCAAAATGGTCCCCCTAATCCTAAATACCCGCTGCTGTAATATGTGCACATTAGCTGTGTACGAATGCAGCATGGATCAACTCCCCGTCTCTGGTCTGGGTCCTCTCTAGTGCTAAATAACTTTACTAGATGCTGTTGTGGTGTCCCACCACAGGTGTTCCTTGTATGGCACTAGTCGCAAAATTATCCCTTCATTGGTGATGAAGGTAGCATTTTCTAGTTTCACCACTAGGTGTCGTTGTTCCTTTTAAACTCTTATATATTGCACAGCTGTAGTAGGTAAAGGGTTACTGTTGTTTTTGTACCACATGGTCTGTGCTGGCCAATGGGAGATGCTCTCTCCTCTCTTACCTATCCCTGCTCTCCACATATACACACAACCCCTGGGGAAGTTATTTAGGCCCTTGTGGACAGGAAATCAGTGCAGCGTGGTTCAGAGTTTTGGAGAGTTAGTACGTTTATAGAGAAACCAGAGACACTCAGTTTCCTTAACTTATCTACCTAAGTAACTATGCAGTGCTAGATCCTACTAGGAGGACAAGTCAGGGAGCATCCTACGCTGTGAACCCGTCTAAACAGTGAAGAGCGGTATACTAGGATAGAGGAACTGACCCGGAAAGAGCATAGGTACCATAACAAAGGTCTACGTACTCTATCTCGCAGCGTGGGTGACCCGGAAAATTAGTGACCCGGAACTTAGTTACACCCAGGTACCCAAGACTGGGGCTTGTGTCACCCTGGTAGGAAAAGTACGCTGACACTGCAGGGCAGAAGGTGGTCTAGCGAATATAAGGTCGAAACACAGGCACAAGTATCTCTCTCAAGTATCTCTCTCAAGTATTCTTCTCTTCAAGAATACTGTATGTCCTGATGCGGGAGGGGGCGTTCAGAGGGGGGCGGCGCAGCGACCCCTCTCTGAACCGCCGTGATCCTAGGTGCCATGTATAGCCCAGGACTACGGCTATTAGCGGGCGTGGGCCGATCGCACGCCCGCTGCATTTAACAGTAATACTGGCCCCCTTTCCCTGGTGTCTGGGGGGGGCATCTCATCGCGGAGGGAAGATGCCTTCTGCTTACCGAGCCGGGGCTCATATTTGGTATCGTTGCATGCATACTCCCCTGAACTATTAAATTATCACATTCCTGATCTCGCACGGCAAATGGCGTAAGCCCAAAAAAAGTCAAAGTGCAAAATTGCGCATTTATCACATCAAATCCAGAAAAATTGTAAAATAAAAATTGACCAAAAAGTTACATATATGCAAGTAAGGTACCGATAGAAAGTACAGATCATGGCACAAAAAATGACACCTCACACAGCCCCATAGACCAAAGGATAAATACGTTATAAGGATGGGAATAGAGCGATACGTCGTGAACCCGTCTAAACAGTGCAGAGCGGTATACTAGGACAGAGGAACTGACCCAGATAGAGCATAGGTACCATAACGAAGGTCTACATACTCTATCTCGCAGCGTGGGTGACACCGGATAATTTTGGATACTTAGCTACACCCAGGTACCCAAGACTGGGGCTTGTGTCACCCTGGTAGGATGAGTAACCCGACACTGCAGGACAGAAGGTGGTCTAGCGACAATAAGGTCGAAACACAGGCACAAGTATCTCTCTCAAGTATCTCTCTCTCAAGTATTCTTCTCTTCAAAGTTCCGCCAGAGCACACTACTACGCTGGGTTTGGACCCTCACGATAAACTCCTCTTTTCTTCACTGTTCAACACCAAACTGCACAAGTACCACTATATCTACTGCTATTCTACCTCAGCAAAGTATCTCCCAGCACAGATCCAGTGAAACTCAGTCTGTACCAAAAGAGATTATTCAATACCAGAGTGTTCTGTATTACAAATGAGTGTTTAGTAAAGACATTATATATATATATATATATATATATATATATATATATATATATATATATATGTTGTTTTACTGGGACTCAGTCATCATTGCATCTGCCTTGGGTCACTTTCCCCTTTCTATGAGTGGTGGTACTGATAGTCTGGGTGGGTCAATATCCACTCTAGATAACCGTGACAGGAGCCCAAGGGACCCATCACAGCCTGGCAGGTCACCGACCATTTTAGGGGGATACAGCAAGGGGGATACAGCAATCCCTAATCTAAAAGTAGGTATACCACCACACCTGTGTGCTGAACTAGCACTGGTGTCACCACAGTGCCATCACGGGCTGAGCTGTATCACAACCACCAGCATAACATCATCCAGTGTTGCGCCACATTGTACCTGATGCTGTCTATTTCTGGCATCAGATCTGGCATCTAGTAAAGCTTCTGTCATCATTTGCAGCACGCTGTGGCCGAGTGGGTCTCCCTGGTTCTACAAATGTCCCTTTCACTGCAAGTACTCCTGACCAGCGCTTGCAGTTGTGAAGTTATGACTACAATTGACGTCTTAGTGGTCCGTAAGGAAGGGGGGGGGACCCGAACAAAAGTTTGCTTTAGGGCCCAGCCACTTCTAGTTACCCTTCTGTTGCTAAGAGTTTTTATTTTTTTTTTTACAGAGATGCCAAACTCTGTCAAGGTTCTCTGAACCAAAATGCTGACATTTGACTCTCCATAGGATGTATGCCTGTTTTCCATCACTCCCCAGGGCTGCACTCCACTTCTGCAACTGCGAGGATTCAAAGGTGGAACGCTGGGTTTAGAAGTAGAGATGATCGAACAGCGGAAAATCTTAGGTTCTATAGAAATTAACCCTGTCAAACCTTCCGTATTTGATTCCCGACGCCTCCCCGGTCAATGGGGAAGGAGGAGACAGCCCAGATACCATCTGGAATTCCGGGATTTAGCCTAGGTAATAGGCTGTATCCCGGAATTTCAGGCGGTACCCGGGCTTCCTCCTCCTTCCCCACAAAACAGGAAGGCATCGGGAATCAAATGCGGAAGGTTCGTCAAGGTTCGAGTTCTATAGAACCTAAGATTTTCCGCTGTTCGATCATCACTAGTTAGGAGAACATTGCTGAACCTGAACAGTTTAACCTCCTTGCTCAACACTACTAAGATGTCAATGGTTTTCATGCTTATCTGGAATATTGATTAGAAAGAGCTTTAATAAATATATGGAGTGTTACGTGTTCCTGTTAATCTACCTTCTGTTTCTGTTGTTTTCTTATTTAATAAGCCAAGGACAGATGGAAACGTAAAGCAATTTTTTTTTTAATAATGTATGGATGCCAATGGAAGAAAAAATGTAAAGAATGAAATTGATAATACAAGTTTGCATACCCCGGTGATAGCTGTATTCATAATATACCACAAAAGTGCTGAATGTGAAAAAATTCCCTGGTTAAATAGGAGCTGAAGTGATATTCACTGATTGACATGCACGCTACTTTGCAATACTATAATATTCTACTCTTTTCCTGCAGCGTGTAAATACCATACAATTTGACCACCTCAGAATAGGTAAGAGATACTATTTGCACAGTGTGCATCAGGATACAGCACATGGTCCTATTTACATCTGATTTTCTTCAAGCTTTTGGAGCAGACCTTTTTTCTCTTACTGGTAGTTATGAATCATGTTAAATCTGAAGCATGAGAAAGGTAACAAATTATCATTCCAAATCTGAAACAATAATTCCAGGACTGATACACAACTGCTAAAATAATGTATTAACAACTGTCCATGTTAACAAGAGACCTCTGTCTTTTCTTGGCAAGTGATGTGTGCCTGAGCTTGCCATTAAGGGAAGTTTGTGACTTCAGGCCACTCATGCACTAAGAACAGAAGCTATTTCTAAACGCCCTATTAGGCTATGATCCCACAACGTTTTTTTCTTGTCTGTTTATAATTTTCAAAAAGAAGTCCGTCGTTTTGAGTCTAAAATGACGTCCGTTATTTTGAGGATTGGCCACCAGTCAGTGCAATAACAGTTGGTAGCAAATTATTCTAGTTTAGGTGGACTAATTGCCCTCTGGGTGTGTCTTTAATCGAAATGTCCATTGAATTTAGTAGTAGAAACGGTGAAAGGATAGTGAAAAAAGAAACACTGTGTGAACAACTAAAAAATAACGTCCGCTTTTTGCAAAAGATGTCCAAAAATAATTGACATGATCACTATTTTGATGTCTGCGCAGATAACGTCCGTCATTTTATGCGCTGTGTGCATTGGACGTCCATCATTCCATTGACTTCAATGGATTGAATTGCAGTCAGTTAAATCACGGCAATAATGGACATCTTTTTAATTAGAAAAAGCAGACACCTTTTCTCTTTTTTTTGACCTTTTGACCTTGTGTGTCTTACACGGAGTAATAATCTTCCAAATTAGGCAGATATTTCCCCATGTAACAGAGAGAGCAAATGCTAACTCATCGGCTGATCGCAGTCTTTCCACATGTCTAAAAATCATTAGCCACCAGCCACATATGGATCCATGCAATATAGCTAGCAGCTAATGATGTCCGTGCAGCTCTTGCAGCCCAATTGTCAAGCAGTGTTATAGGCTCAGTAAGGGAGTGTTGATTTAACAGATCGGCACGCGCTTACTCCACCCTTAGGGCTCGTATGGATGGGAGAAACTAATGGAGACTGGGCCAATCCTCTGCGCTCAGCTTTGGGAACCTAGAATGACATCCATCATTTTAAATTTAAAATGATGGATGTCATTTTGCTCTTTGGCCGCCTCGTCAGTGCAATTACAGCTGTTGGTAAAATATTTTACTTATTGCCCTTTGGTTGTGTCTTTAATTGAAAAGCCCATTGAATTTAAAGGAGAAGTCCGGTGAAAAAGTATTGTGTTGATGGCAGAGGAATGCTCAGTGTCCCTCCAGTGCTCTGTGTCCCTCAGTGTCCCCTGCCATCATCCTCTCCAGCAGCCACAGCTGGGAGTTGGGTCGTGACATCACCATACGTACGCCTTTTCTCTTTTTTTATGTTGTGTGAACATAGCCTCATAGTGACAAAAATAATCTATCAGCATACAGGGCTAATACATCATGAATATAAAATTTATTCAAAATCTAAAAATAATAAAGTAAAAAAATATTATTGCAATAAAAAAAATCTCTATACCCCTCTTATGGCTATGAGACCGGCATGCATAAATACATGTCTGCAGAATGTAAATCATGATCTGTGGATGAATATTTATTCACCCGTCAGATGTGAAAGACAAACTAGAATCTTTGGTCTCACTTGCAATTTGTAGTCACAATTTTTTGTTTCTTTTAATACATAAAATAAAAATAAGGAATGGTAGCAATTGTAATTCAAATGTGACATCAGTGAGAAAGTAACTAGTTTCTCCTTCTACATCAGATGTAATGGAGAAATAGAACTTTTAGCCTCAGGTGTAACTGCATGGGAGTTTAATAAACAGTGTACCAATTTTACTGTATTAATGTACAGCGACAAATCCCCTAAACAGCTTTTATCCATATCTCAGGAAATTTAGTTGTCAAGAGCGCATCCCTTATAAGTGATGACCTGCCACTTTCAAAATGTTTGTGATACAAATCCAAAAGTTACAGGATAAAATAACATAAATGACCCTGCATTTTATCCAGAGTTGGATAACAATACAATCTATGGCTGGGTTCACACACAGTATATTTCAGGCAGTATTTGGTCCTCATGTCAGGTCCTCATAGCAACCAAAACCAGGAGTGGATTAAAAACACAGAAAGGCTCTGTTCACACACTGTTTAAATTGAGTGGATGGACGCCATATAACGGTAAATAACTGCCATTATTTGAATACAAAAACCGTTGTTTTAAGATAACAGCAATTATTTACCATTAAATGACGGCCATCCACTGAATTACAACATTATGTGAACAGAGCCTTTCTGTGCTTTCAATCCACTCCTGATTTTGGTTGCTATGAGGACCTGACATGAGGACCAAATACTGTCTGAAATATACTGTGTGTGAACCCAGCCTATGACTGTATTATTGGACAGAGTATGTCCTGTATAAACATTATTGATAACCTTCGCAACCACGGATCATGTAATTTAAAGTTAATTGCTTACAATGATTTTCCTTAACATTTTTATTTCAGTAGTTTTAAAATTTTTGGCAAAACAGTAAGGAAAAAAAGGGTTAAGTAACGTTTTCACATACATTAACCCCTACCCGCATCAGAACTGACAGCTGCATTCAAATGTATTATGTGCCCCTATCCCCGGTGTCTAGTAGTGGGATCTCCCCCCTCCCCCCTTGATGTGATCGTGGAGGGGAGATCCCTTCTGCTTGCCGGGCCAGGGCTCACATTGTCTCTGATCCCGGCTCAGCAAACGGTGTGTCTGGTCTAGCAGCCCAGAATAAGGCTATGTTCACGCAACGTCCAACAAAGGAAAAAAGCGTCCGCTTTTTGTGTTTAAAAAGGACGTCTTTTTCACACATTGAATTGAATGCGTCCACCTCAAAAGGCATCCGTTATTCAATACAATGTGTGAAAAAGATGCCTGTTATTCCATATACTTGAATGCATTTTAGTCATGTCACTTAAAATGATGCAATAACGGATGTCTTTAAAAACACAAAAAACGTACGCTTGTTTCCTTTTTTTGGACGTTGTGTGGACATAGCCTAATACAGCGTTGATCTTATTGATCAGTGCTGTATTAAGTACACTGCAGAGATCTCTATGGGAGATTACTGCAGTAAAAATAAAAGTCTCCCAAGGGGACTAAAAGTTAAATTATAAAAAATAGAAATTAAGTTTTTTCATGAATAAAAAAATCCCCTCCCCTGAAATAAATAAATAAATAAACATATTTGGTATTGCTGCATGCGTAATCACCTGAACTATAAAATTATCACATTCCTGATCTTACACGGTAAATGGCCTAAGCGCAAACACCAGCCAAAGTGCTAAATTGTGAATATTTTGTCACATTAAAGAAAGAAAGAACAGACCATTGCGCAAAAAATGACACCTCACACAGCCCCATAGACCAAAGGATAAAAGTGTTATAAGGATGGGAATAAAGCAATTTTAAACATAATTAGATTTTAAATTTTTTAGAAGCAGTCAGATAAAAAAAAGTTATATAAATTACATATCGTTGTAATCATACCGACTTCAGGAACATATAGAACATGTCAGTTATAGGACAAACAGCTAAACATACTAGCTAAGCATACTTTATGGAAAAATTAAGTTTGCCATCGTAAAGTACAATTGGTGTTGCAAAAAATAAGTGCTCATGTGGGTCTGTAGTAGGTGAAAAAAAAAACAAATGCTATGGCCTTTTAAACAAACATGAAAATTAGCCCAGGGGTTAACCAAGCAATTATACGTATGCTGAGAGGGTTTTCTCTTTAACATTGGCTGTATAATAAATTTTTATATCTAATATTTTGGTATGTATCTAGAATACTGCTATAGAGATGTCTTGCTAATAATCCAGAAGCGGAAAGGTCTAGTATTTATCATGAACTTTTTTATTTCTGGCTCCGGTATGTTTAGACATCATTTAGCTCGAGCCCTCTAAACTTTCATTACAGTCTTTTATTAGAAAATAAGGCAAAGATGAAGGTTTTATATCTTAGCCGCGCAGTGACAATCTCCTTCATTGTATGACTTACGATCAGTCACCCATAGTAATTTGCTAACCTAGGAAAAGCCACTTATACTAGGTGGTCATATCATGCATTTTTTTTTCTCTAGGGGATTATATATTATCCTAGGAATCATTACTGAGCCAAACATAATACCTTATCCTGCTGGCTCAAGTAGGTTTTCATTTAATGTCCTTTACACAACAATGCTTTTCATCTTGTCTTCTTATAATGACAGTGTTCAGCCATTAAATAAATTGTAGAAGTTGAAAGGCGGAATTATCCCTTGAACCCCACAGCATTCCTATAGTGCAACTCCAGAAACATTCACAGAGAAAGAATCACTGATAAGCCAGATTGCCAACTGCCATTTGTGTTCCATGGCGTCCTCTAATCTTTCTTGATGTTTTATATAAAGCTTTCTTTTTTTTAAACTTTTTTTTTAGAGAGAGAGAGAAGGTAAAACTTGAAAAGGGGTTTCAAAACATATTAAGGGCTAGATTTACTAAAGAGGATTAAGCTATTGAATGCGACATTACAAATCCAATGTGACATTATTGTAAGTTAACACATATCTGACTGTTTTCTATAGAAAACACCATGTGAGTCTTTTGGTAAACTTTACGAACCTAAAATCGGAATTTTTATCACATCCGCGCATATTTAAATGGACAATAAAACTGTGAACTTCTTAAGTAATTAGTAGGAAACTTTAATATGTCAAGAAACAGTTGGAATGATTGAATTCTACATACTTTTGCTAATAGTTGCAATAGTACCTTATAAATAATAATTAGGACTATCTACTCTTATTGGCAATGGAATATATAATTGGTAAATATTAGCCAAGATGTTCTAAGAAACAGGTAAAATGATCTAATAATAATAATAATAATAATACTTCTCTAATGAACACAAAACTGTACATATATAATTATTTTTGTTAATATTTATATGTGAACAGCTAATAGGTAGGTACATTATTTTAACAGAAAAAAAGTGGGTCAGCCCACCCCCATAATGCTGGTCTCGCATGCACCATCAGTTTCCCAGGAAGGAGCACGTGGAGAGTACTGGGGCCATGTCCCAGTGAAGGCAATGAGGAAAAATAGGAGTGGATTCCATAGCTTCAATAAAACATAGAAAATGTATTTATAACATAAATAAAATGTAACAAAACAGATAAAAGCACTCTGATGCGTTTTCAGGTATGATGGCCATGATTAAGGGTTGTATCTGAACCACGTCGGCTTGCTTTTATCTGTTTTGTTACATTTTATTTATGTTCTAAATACTTTTTTTTATGTTTTATTAGAGCTGTGGAATCCACTCCTATTTTTCCTCTTTACATAATTTTAACACTCGATCTAAAGAACTGGCGTTAAAATAACAATGTGTCAACACAGTGGCCGGCATTGCATTGACTTTAATGCAATGATGTCCCTGCAGTAAAGAATGGACACTTATTCCATTGCAATCTAACGTTGTGTGAACATAGCCTAATTGGTGATGAAACAGACATGTTTTATGGTATAACCTTTCCATTGCAGTTAATGGCTATGTTTACACATAGTATTTTTGTCAGACTTTTTGGTCAGTCTTTTTTCAACCAAAACCAGGAGTGGATTAAAATCACAGAATTTTTGCAAACTTTCTATTATAATTTTGAACTCTCAGCTCCACTCCTTGTTTTGGTTGAAAAAAGACTGACCAAAAGACTGACCATGTGTGAACACAGCCCATAGGAGTATGCATTAAGGCCCTATTATACTGATCAATTATCTTTTAAAAATTTGCTATAACGATAGGAAATGAGCGGTTATCTGTCCGTGTAATAAGACCCAACGTTTTAATGATGGATTAAAAATTGTACATTTTTGTCTTTCACCATGTTGAAAAATTATCGTTGGTAGTTTGCTGATCATTGGCATATCTGTTCGTATATAAAACATGTTTTGTGGGTTGTCCTGAGGACCGATTAGTGACCATATAACGATGTAAAAACGATTGTTCCGAACAGTAATCAGTGAATGTAATAACCTTAGAATCGTTTGGTAAAAAATCTTTTCACCAGCGATCGATCATTATAGTGAATCTTTAAACCATAATCACTATGTGTAATACAGCTTTCGATATTCGATGTTTGTGTAGCTACTGTAGACTATAATTTGAAAGTTGTGCTCAAAAGGCCCCCATTTAGTGTAATAGTAGAATAGTAGAGTAGTAGTTTAATAGTAAAATTTATTCATATGTTCACATCTTTTACAACTTCCTTTTAAAAACGATGATCAGGTTATAATTTGCTAATTTACATCTATTTTTACAGTAAAATTTTATTTGTACATTTTTAAAATATAGCATATTTAGAAAAATGTAGAGAGAGTAGCGATGAGCAAACATGTTCGTATGAACATAACGCTAATTGTTCGTGTTCGCCAATCACGAACAATTTGATGATCGGAATGGTTAAGACGATCATTTTCGAACATATTTGAACTTGCAAGTGTACGCAACTGCGTAATTTACGCTTTGCGCCTGATAATATGTACGCATCTGCGTAACTCTAGACCGAAACGTACACAATCTGTACGCAACTGCGTAATTTATGCTTTGAGCCTTATAATTTGTACGCATGTTTATAACTCTAGACCAAAACATACACTATCTGTACTCAACTACGTGCGCAACTCTGTAATTTACACTTTGCACCTGATAATCTGTACGCATGGGCGTAGACTGAAATGTACGCTTCTACTGTACGTTCGTTATTTGCTCATGAATGTTCGGCAAACACAAGCCAATCACAATTACTTTTTTTTTTTATGTTTGTGTTCGGGATCTGAACCAAACATCGCAATGTTCGCTCATCACTAAGAGAGAGTGATATAAGCACATAGCCATCATGTTTTTATAAAGTACAGGCAGCTCTTAAGTTAAAGGTTTACACGCACTCAATTTTCCAATCCCTAAACTTAACCGCATTCTCTTTAACACAGCATACCTTCACTTTACAAACCATTGTATTAAATAGGCAGCCAATGCTCTTGAATAGATAGGAATTCAGCGTGTGATTTCATCAAAAAGGGTTTAAGCTATAAATCCTGTCACTTTAAAAACTAAATGCCATAGCACCACCTAGTGAGAAGCACCATGGCATTAGCTGCGACTATTGTAACATGCTCAATGTAGAGATATCAGTGAGCATGTGTTAAGATGATGACTACTTAGATTAAGTTAACTACTATGTTACTCAGCATTTCAATGTCATCAAAATGCTTAGGGCCAATAAAATGACAGCCATATTGTGCCATTGACTCCTAGATGTATGTTCTAACTGTGTTATGTCATCTATGGGATTGTTATGTCAAGACTCCTGTAATTGTGAATGGCTTAAAAAAAAAAACTAAATCTCAATCCCTGGGGCATTCTCTCACTATGCTGATACTGTATAAATCCTCCTACTATGACTTAAAGTGGGTATGACTGCCACATTGTAATGCAAATGACACAATGAAATAATTAAAAAAAAAGTATTTCCAGTTAAATGTCGAGTCGAGTTGTATTTTTTGTTGGCATCATTTACAGTTTTGTGCAATGTGTAACATACAGTAAGGTAATTGTAGGGTAGAATGGAAAATGGCAGTTTAGAGTTTTTGCACGATTTAATTTTATTAAATGTATTTAATTTATATTTTAATATTTTTAAATAATTACTTTTTAACACCATATTCTGGAAGTGAAGGCTTTGTTATTTTTCTGCTAACAAACTGTATTAGGGTTTATTTTTTTCTGAGGTTAACTATAAGATGGACATGTACAGAAGTGATAATGCAACCTGTATTTGTTTTTCATTTTATTTATTGTGTTTACGTGACAATTGGGAAGTTTAAATTTATTTTTCCTAACTTTTTTACTTTTATTATCTCAATAGAGGACTTGAACATGTGATTGTTTAATTACTTAGGCTATGTTCACACTACGTAAATTTACAGCCGTTGTTCTCACCGCAGAACTACAGCTGTAGATTTGCAGGGTGGCACATAGCATTGTTTGCTATGGGATCCCGGCCGGAGTGTATGCTCCGGACGGTTTCCATGTGGCGCCGCAAACAACTGACAGGTCCATTATTTGCGGACGGAATTCAATTAATTCCGTCCGCAGAAGGACCTGGTAGTTCACACAGTGAAGCGAGTGGCTCCGGCCGCTTGCTTCACTGTGGGCTATGAGAATCTCTGATGCGGGCGCGTGCTGATGCGCCCGCATCAGAGCTCCTCGGAGGAAAGATCACCGGCCGTAATGATCCGGGCTGAGACCAGCCTTTGGTGACCCGGCCGGAGTCACAGAACGGCCGGTCTCATCCGTAGTCTGAACATAGCCTTATATAACAAGCTGCAGTACTTCTTTATTATAATTCAGGGGTAAGATCAAGTTTGTCCCCCTTTAGACACAACATTTGCAGTTTTTCTAGTGTTTTCTGATTGTACAAGTGTTTTAATTTAGGCGTTTTTATCTCTGGCGTTTTATCTCTTGTGTTTATTTTGATTACAAGTCATGTGTTTCATATTTTCTCACTAATGCCTAGCGTTTTTGAGCCCCAAACCCCCCCCCCCCCAAACACCATGTACCAATTTTTAATGGTGTCTTTTTGAAAAATGGATGTCTATCTAAAGGGAGTTCATTAAACATCTCTGTCTTACGCATCAGATGCCATGGTCGCTATTGATCATGGCATATAGGCTCCGATCCTGGTGGTTTAAAATATTATCAGTTTCATCACACACAGCTACACATACAACAGGCATAGCTCTTGAAGTTGCACCATGTTACCACCGCTCACATCTGTCATATATGTAAATTAGATGTTTCTATGGGGTTAAACAAGTGAAAAGCTAAACAGCTTCAAATTGCTATATCTTATTAGTTCAGTGGCAGCAGTAAGGGCTGACACATGCCTCTCTGCTGCCACCAATTGTTATGCCAGGAACTGCAGTGCTGCCCAAGCACTGGTCTTGCTCACCTATCCTAATCAAATGCTACCGGCACAATACTTCTGATACAGAGCCTCCCTGTGTGTGCTGTATATTCTTAGGTATTAGGTTATAGTACACTAAGGGTGGCTGGCTGTCAGTAACACTGTAAGCACAGCAGCCTCCGCGGAGAGAGCACTGACACTAGCACTGCTTGCTCTACTAGCGCCATATGTCAGGAAATCCTCCAAATGTAGTCTTCAAATTTAAATCTCTATTAGCCAGACATATGCCAGGAGGGAGTCTTTTTTACATGAGTGTCCTTGTTACATTGCCCTCTGTCGGGCAAGAGAAGTTTTTACTCCCATTTTGATGTCTCTAAGATCCAAAGAAAATTGCCTATATGATACATTAGTAAACAAAATATGATTTGGGGGGGGGGATATTTTAATATTTTATTTTACTTCACTATTATAAATAGATAATACACCAGATGAAATTTCTTACAGGATGTCCATTAATACACAAAGGATATGTAATATATGAAGCAAATAGACTCTGCAAGCATTTTACACAGATGGTCTATGCTCATCACGGTCAATGACTTTCTCTTCTCTTATCCTTTATCGCTTATTGTTCATTGCACATTGTTTACTACTCATCACTTGCTGCCATTCATTATGAGTCACATACAATCCTTCCAACTTAATCCATTTGCATTTGTATGACAAATGATGCTTTTCCATCTAATTCTGTTGCTGAAAGATGATATACACTATAGGCTGAGGACATGTCATTAGAACTACATGCTTGGGTTCTCGTAAAGGAAAACCAATGGGTGAAATATGTAGATGTAATGGATATGGCAAGGAAAGCAGCCTACATGGGAGACTAGAAGTTCAAATAAGAACAAAAAGAATTATTTAGGTAATGTAGTAGAGGAACTGGGCATAGCAAGATGAAGGTTCTTTAGTTGACTATACTATACTTATCTTTGATGGTTGCATCAAACAATGGTATTTGGATTTTGGCACATTAATGAAATGTTCTTCTACTTTGTATGTTACTGTGTTCTACACTTTTCTAAATTCCATCACATCACCCCATTCTCCCATCCTGCTGCCGCTACATGACATCTCAAGCCGCATCTCAGCTATTCAGCAGTTGTAGCGGGGTCCTGCCTCAGTCGCTGAATGGCTGAGCTGCCTTGAGATGTCACGTCTCAAGCCACAGCTCACACTAGGAAGCGACAGTGAGATGGGAGAATAGGGTGGCCCGATCCAGGACCCAGGGAGGTAAGTGACCGGCGGCCTCTATATCAACCCCCTCCCCGGCCATACACTGAAAATATCCCCAGACCGAAGTACCCCTTTAATGTTTGAGTCTATGTTCACACTACATAATTTTTCAGTAAAGAACGGACGTTCATTCTTCACAGCAGGGGCGGCATTGCATTGAAGTCAACACAATGCTGTCCACTGTGTTCACACAGTGTTATGTACCTGTCTATAATTTCCTGATGCTGTTCACCGAACAGCTTTAGGAAATAATATTTGTTCGCACAATGTAATGAGCGCCGGTGGCCGCACATTACATTGAAGTGAATGGCTAATTAATTTGCGGGCACATCAAGGGTGCCTGTAGCTCAATGTTAAAAAAAGAACACTCCTACAGCGATACAGAGGTAATTTATCTATTGTGCGTAAAAACTTTTTGGAATTTGCACAATTTTTCTCGCTTTCACGAAAACTCAAACAGGAGTAGATCTTACACCTGGTCGGGAAATCATAGATTATGTTTGCAATTAAATGACAGTCATCCAACAAAAACGGCCGTCATTTTGACAGTGTGTGTGAACATAGCCATAGGCTGCATTCATGTTTTCCAGGACTCCCTACGGCTGCATCCAACTATATCAGCCGCCAGTATTAACATGCTGAACAGGATCTTAAAATAAAGGGTTTAGGAAAGCTGATATCTTTCCAATGTCTTTCCCTTCTGTGGTAAAGGACTTAATCTTTCTCTATCCTGTGTGGACATTTTTTTAGGTCTTATATATCTGTTATACAGACTTGTTTATAATCTGAAAGCCATCTGCTGTATATTCTCTTTGTAATTCCATAATTAAACCTAAAAGTTGAAAGTGCTTCTCTTTCTGAACAACCCCAAAACAAACTGACTATACAGTAGATCCATAGGCTTATTGATGAAGGCGTACAAAAAGGATAATGGTAACCAACAGCCTCATTATTTTTGTGGGAATTTTTTTAGCAGTTGGGAGGCTGCTTTTAACTATTTTCATGTCTGTAGTGGGTCTGTATCTTACCATTGCGGTGAGCTGTTGCATTTTTCTGTGTTTTTTGTGTGTTTGCAATTTCAGCCATAGCAATGTGCTCCTGCCTAGTGTGAATGGTGTTCTAGGAGAACTCACCAAATTTGTCTTTTTTTCTGTGTTTCAGAGTGGCTGCCCCTACTTGGTCATGCACTCCACCCATCCCACCCAGGTGGTGTAATAACTTTCGCTGCTATAAGATGGATCTTGCATGCCGAGAGCATAGGCTTATTACATACCATGGAGAGGCCATTGTACAGTGTAGGGTCTGCCCCGAGCATGAGGCCACCTTATCGTGTTGGGGTGGTTTACACTGTTTGAAAATGGTAACCAAGAGCCTCATAATTTTTGGGGGAATTTTTTTTGGCAGTTGGGGGGCTGCTTTTAACTATTTTCATGTCTGTAGTGGGTCTGTACCTTGCAATTGCTGTGAGCTGTTGCATTTTTCTTAGTTTTTTTGTTTGCACACAAAAAGGATACCTTGCGTTCCAACCTCAAGCTGAGGTATTCTCCCAGCATACCAAATGTGGGTACAAGCACCGATTTATATTGTTTGTAACATAATGATTTACTAATACAAACGCAGTGGGAGGGGGAAAACAGCAGGAAAAATACCAGCTGTTTTGTTTCAAAATAAATATTAAAGGCTTTTTGGTATCAAGGGTTTATTATGCAACATGAATAAATAAATAGATCACGAAATTCATACAGAAGTACATGATTAAAATGAGCATCCTGGTTTTTTTTTAATTACTTGGACCATAGTGATGACAGTGTCTACTGATTTAATACACGTTCTGTGCACAGTCCATGAATACGAATCGTTTGCTATGGAATGAAATTTGAAATGATGATGGCGGGAGCTTCAAAATGGTTTAAATCTTGCCAGTGCCAGACAATTGAGGCATGCATCATTTTTAGGCTTTGCACATACTTTTTGCATATTTTTTTCTCTCTCTCTTTACATGTTTTTTTTGTTTTTTTGGGGGGGCTCATTACAAATAAAATTCTATGATCTTGTCATTCAAGCATTTCTATTTAAAGGAGTGTTCCACTTAAGAGCTAAAAATTAAATGCTCCCAAACCTATTTGGTATACTCACTAAGTCTCCCTGAGTATTTTGAGCTGTCTCCCATCTATGCATCTACATAGATTAAAAAGAGAAGGATAGATGAAACAACTATGTTTCCTTTTCCCTATATTACTCAGGAGGTTGTCACTGTTCTGTTGTTTTCCCTATCCTTGGCCAGGTGCTCACCAATTGGTGTGATGTCAGTGGTGGTTACAAATCAGGTGTTACAGCTATTCCCCTCTGCACCTGCCGGCTGACAGATTTTAAAAATGGCTAGACTTCTCCTTTAGGCTGGGTTCACACTACGTATATTTCAGTCAGTATTGTGGTCCTCATATTGCAAGCAAAACCAGGAGTGGATTAAAAACACAGAAAGGATCTGTTCACACAATGTTGAAATTGAGTGGGTGGCCGCCATATAAAAGTAAATAACTGCCATTATTTCAATACAACAGCCGTTGTTTTAAAATAACAGCAAATATTTGCTATTAAATGGCGGCCTTCCACTCAATTTCAACATTGTGTGAACAGATCCTTTCTGTGTTTTTAATCCACTCCTGGTTTTGGTTGCAATATGAGGACCACAATACTGACTGAAATATACGTAGTGTGAACCCAGCCTTAAAGTGTACCTGTCGTTATATCTTTCAAAATCTAAATCAACAGTACATGTGAAATAAAGCAAGTTTGCAATATACAATCTTTTTTTTTTTTTTTTGCTATTGTTATTATGCTGTAAACCTGAAGCCAGATTTTCTGCTGGTTGAAAAAAAGAGACTAAACACAGGAAATCCAGCCAGTACAGAGAGTCACTGCCTAATGTGTCCATCAATCGCATGACTGCCTTCTCTCTGTGAGTGCTCAGATGGCCTGGGAGACACAGTACATCCAGTTTTTTTGAGTGTTTCCTGTTTTTTGAGAAAAAAAAGTCAGAAAACAGGAAGTACTGTTTTCTCAATGATAACTAAAAATAAATAATGGATGTAAATTGCAAACTTGCTTTACATCACAACTACTATTGATTTAGATTTTGAAAGTTATAATGACAAGTACACTTTAAGGTTAAAACAACACTTAGCCTTATTCATAAAAAGCATACGATATTCTTTTTTTTTTTATCTTGTATTGGTTTGTGAGTTTTATGCGTCTGATGCCAAGAGATGCTTGAGGGTATAATCACTCAATGTTTTTTGAGGCAAAAAAATACAGCCATATTTTGAAAATTAGAACCGTAATTAATGATGATCATATATATATATTTTTTTTCAAAATTATTATGCTTAAAATATGCTCCAATTATACTCTATATCTTTTTTTTTATATTTATGTTTATGTGGCTACATGTAGGCTTATTTTTTGTACTGTGATCTGTAGTTTTTTTTTTTACCATGTTGGATTAAAGAGGACCTGTCACCCCCTGTGCCGGGGTGACAGGCTCCTGACCCCCTGCTAGATCCCCCTATACTCACCTTATCGTGCCGGGTCCCGCTTCCTGATGCGGTCGGGTCACGGAGATTTCAGCTCCCGAAGCCCGGCGCGCGCGCACACAGCAGAGTCCGATGCTCATAGAGAATGAATGGGGAGTCCGATGCTCCGTCATTCTCTATGGGCATCGGACTCTCCTGTGACCGCTTCGGGAGCTGAAATCTCCGTGACCCGACCGCATCAGGAAGCAGGACCCGTCGCGATTAGGTAAGTATAGGGCGCTCTAACGGGGGTCGGGAGCCTGTTACCCCGGCACGGGGGGGTGACAGGTATCCTTTAAATGCTTTTATACCTTATTTTCTTATACATGATGTGACCAAGTAAACAATATGTAAGCAGTGAGTGAACAATAAGTTACTGAGGTTGATGCGCTCAAACAGGAAAAATGGCCCAGTATAAAAATCTGACAAGGGTCAAATTACAATGGCTAAACTGCTGGATTATGGCTAAACCCAGGATTATGGGTACCAAAGGCTTATTGAGATGTGTGAGAAGCGATGGAAATCTTGACTGGTCCAATCCCACAGAAGAGTTACTGTAGCAAAGTTGTTGAAAAAGTCTATAATCAAGTGGCCTAGGGTTAGGGTTCTAAATCATATTTGCCTTTGAATCATGTGGATAATGGTATGCATGTAGATCACTTACATGGGGAAAAGATTACATTAGGATGCACTGTGGGAAGAAGAAAAATGGAGGTAGTTTGATAAAATCATGGGCCCTTGGATTCATATGGACATTAACACAAGTTACCACCTACCAGAATATTGTTAAAGGTTGCCTCCCATTTAGGTGCCTCCCACAGTACAGAGCTACTGGAAGCCCCTTAGACCTATAAATGCTCGCTTTAGGTGAATACAGACCGGAACATCAAGTACCAGCAAGTATGTTTTAATTCACAAAAATGTCATATTCCAGGGTGGGGGTTCAGTAATGGATGAACTCTATCATTGAAGCTGAGCATGATACTTGAATCCCTGAATGGATATCTACTACATTGCATGCTGTATTCATTTATACAGGCTACAGTCGTGCTTAGGCTGGGTTCAGATGCATTTGTTTTCATCCATTTTTTCCATTCACCTCCATAATAATAAAAAAAAAAGAGATCAAAACGCATGTGTTTTTTTAACGTACACAAAATGTTGTCTACTGAATTTTAGCATACGAACACGTTTTGATCCTTTTTTTTTATAATTGAAGTCAGTGGAAGAACTAAGCAAAATGGATGCACACAAATGTATGTTTTTCTGTCTGTTTTTTCATCTTTTTTTACGGATGATAAAACACATTGCAAAAAGGTACTATGAACCCCAGCCTTACCCTATTGTTAAAGTACCATGCAACACTGCAAAATATCCTCAGGAGTGGTTTGATGAATATAACAAAGAGTTTACAGTATTGCATTGTCCTACAAGTTTCCTACATTTCAGTTTAACTGAGCATCTGTGGAAATACATAAAGAAAAAAAAAGTCCAATACATGGAGGCCCTATCAAACAATTTACATGGCTTAATGGACCCATAGCTAAAATCTTAGTGCCAAATACACTGTGAATTCCATATCTAGATTAGAGCTGGTTTGGCAGCATAAGGGCAAGCTGGATGTTGGTGTTTAATATCTAATGGATGATTAGTTTATTTCTTAAATACCAGATTCTTATTTCTGTTTTTAAAAATTTTAACAAGCCAGATAAAAATTGAAATCATAAACTCGATTCTATTATAGTTTTAATATTTTATTTTATTTATTTATTTTTTTGTAATGGCAGGGATCCCAGGATTCTACACTGCAATCTGGCACACGGGGGACCAGATCATATTATCTAGACTAGTGATTAGTGAATGAGAGTTTATGCCTCCTTCCCAACATTTCAGCGATTACGGCTGATCTTTTTGTTTTCTGCTTCTGAAGTTGTTCAAATCCGTGACTATTTATGATATTGTTAGCATTTTTATACATCATTAAAACTCAGCATCAGAAATAAAATTGAAAGATTCATTTGGAAATAAAAGGTATAGTTTGCTTACTACACCTACGCACTTATTACAGTAAATTTAGAATAGGCATACTTCCAGAAGTCAGTACTGAAACAAAGCACACAATTGAATTTTAGATGTACAGTTCCAATCTTGTGTCCAGTGCATTAGAAAGTTGATTTTGGAACATTTATAATTATTCTTTTTTGCAGTTTTTCTTTTCTAAGTATTACAATAATGACAGATGGTGCTCGTATTTCACAGTGAATTGCTGGCTTTAGCTTAACTAACCCACCTGCAGGTTTTACTTGCTTTGTAAAAGAAGTCCATTCTGGCATACTATATGAATGAACTCAAACCAAAATGCCAAACTTTATTCTTTTAGATTTTAGTTTAACAAATAAATGTATACATTATATATTCTATTATCCATTTGCTTTTTTTGCTACATAAAATAAGTTATAAATAAGGCTGATTACGCTGCTTAGTAAGATCTGTCTGTCTCTATGTTGAAGAGAATAATTGGCATATACACATACACATATCAGTCATAACTTTAACCCCTTCACGTCAGCAATACGTATATATACGTTCCTGACAGTAAGGGACTTCAGATGTGTGCAGGACCGCTGCAGTGAGATAATGACAGGCAGCTGCTATCCTGCAGCTGCTTGTCATAAACCCCTTAAATGCTGTGATCTATTGCGGTCGCGGTATTTAAGGTAGTCAGTAACAGGACAAGCACCTGTCACTGACTGATCGGGATCCCCGCAGCCATGCATAGATCAGTATGAACAATCCAATGATTGCATGTTTTGCAGTGAATAAAAGTGTAAAAATAAAAGTGTAATAAAGAAAAGTCCAATCTATTAAAATATTACATTACTGTTCCTGCACGGTGAACAGCATAAACAACAACAACAACAAAAACACTCACACCAGGATGGCTTTTTTTTTTTTTTTAATTATATAATCAGAATTTTTTTCCCCTTTACACCAATTTTTTCTTTACACCCATATGATATTCATAAAAACTAAAGATCACGGTGCAAATAATTACACCCCAACCAGCCCTGTAGGTTGAAAAATAAAAGCATTATGGCTGTTAGAAGGCCGGGAGGAACATTGCATTAATTTGACTTGGACATCCCGGACATCCCCGACATGTTAAATATCTTGTTACAATAGCAAGATATAAAGGGGGATATAAAAGAGACAATAAGTGATCAGTCATTTTTTATAATTGATGTGTTGAAAGAAGGATAAATGGGAAAGTATAAGGATTAAAGCAACGTTAACAGTGGTCGAATTGTGATGGCTAGCCAAGCAGATCGGAAATCTCTAAATAAAGAGGCCTTGTGGGATGCTTGGTGTATGCAATGGTATCAACCAAATGTGGTCCAAAGAAGGACAACCAGTGACCCAGTAACATAATCATCTGTGCCCAAGGCATATGGAGAATAATGGCTGCAAAGAGTTTGCATGTTCTCTCCGTGTTTGCGTGGGTTTAATCAAGGTACTCCGTTTCCTCCCACACCCAAAAAACATACAGACAGGTAAAGTGCTGCGGAATCTGTGTGCGCTATACAAATAAATATAAATAAATATAATATAAATATAAATTAAATAAATAAATAAATGGCTAGCCCATCAAGCCCCTTTGCATAGAAATCTACAATTAGCTGGAAAAGATCATTCTGGCTTTAATAAAAAGGTGTTAGAACACAATGCATCACAGTTTACTGTATATGGGGTTCTATAGCCACATCAACATGAAATGGGAAGTCCTATGAAAATAAAAATAGGCAGGCCGGCAGGAGAAATTAATAAACAACGTCTACTTACCTGTCCCTGTGCCTCCATATCTCTGCTCTTGGGTCCTGCTGATGTTTATTATGTTCTTGCAATGACAAAGTGGCACCAGAATGCACTATAGGAATAAGACAAGCCAGTGGAGGTGTCATTGTTACTTTGACATATCACCTATCCAAATGTTTAATTTCAAGTATGCCCCTCTTTTGACTACAATATTCCTTGATGGCAGTGGTCTCCTCCACCTGCACGAGTCACCCTGCCACACTACAAAAATACTTCAGGAATAGTTTTAGCATCATAACAGAGTTCAAGGAGTGCACTTTTCCTTCAAATATTCCACATATCAATTTGATCAAACATCTATGGGATGTGCTAGAAAAACAGGTCTGATCCATGGAGGCCCCACCCCTCAATGTAGAGAACTTCTGTAGAAGCAGTAGCTTCTGTATTGATACCATAGGGCATCTTCAAAGATCTTGTGGAATCCATGGATTGATAGTAAAGTAGGCCTATATAATATTGGACAACTAATTTTACACTATTAAAAAATGTTTTAATTCCCCTAGGAAACTTGCTATAAGCTTGATATTGTATTGTAGTTTATATTTTTTTTTTCTAAAAACTCCTATTACTGCCTACAAAAAGATGCAGCCTGTACCAACTTTAAAGTTGTCTTCACATTACGTTATTAGTGTAACATATAGTATTTTAAAAGGAGCAAGGGAACCCACCTTTGACAGATATTTGTACAGCTTTTTATGGTGTCCTATGCTATTAACATAGTGACAGCAAGCTAGGTATACTTTATACATTCCTAGTTTACTGTCAGTAGATTTCTAGGACAAACTAGTTCTGGCCCTAGGAATTTTTCAGCAAGCCAAATCTGTTTTAAAAGCCACTGAATAAATAGAGAAATCAACTTCTGCTTCACAGATAACATACTTTTAGATTTAATTCTGAGTTCCAGCCACATCAGGATAAGAATGAAGCTGATATCTTGGAGAGACCAGAAACTAAGTAAGCGATAGTACATTGCCATATACTGTGCATCATGATGGTTGCCAATAGGCCAAAGGCTACATAATCTTGTAGAATTGCATCTTTGAAGCTGCTATCTTATTGTTAAAGGGGTGTTACCATCGCAACTCACCTTTGTATACTCAAACTTGTAGAACTTGTGAAGTTAAATATTTTTGCAAACATGATTATGTGTATGTATATACTATATTTATTGTCTATTGTGTTTGCATAGTTGTGTGTCTCTGTGATATGCCTATTTGTGTGTATGTGCACATGTATACACTGGTGAATTATACCATAACATGTGTAGTCTGACCAGGATTCCCAGGGGGCCAAGTGCCACATAACCCACAATATTTTGTTGCAGTCCCAGATCCCCCAATGGCTGCTTCATTCAGCTTCCTGTCCTGCCAGTCTCTCTTTTGGCTGGAGGCAGCATTGCACCTCAAGCCAAAAGAGACCCCCCCCCCCCCATACACATACTCACCTGGCCTGGTGCATTCCCCGGGCATTCATTCTCCCAGCTTTCTGGCACACGAGTTACTGTCACTCATGCACCAGGCAGCTAAAAGAATGAAGAAAGGCTGTGGGTCTGCACCGGGCCAGGTAAGTATGTGTATACAGGATTTATGGAGCCCCGTACAGTTTTTTGGTATAGGGGCCCCATGAATCCTAGCTATGCCCCTGTTGAGCAGTATGGTAGGACTGCTAATCCATTATCCATTATCCATGGCTAATCGTTTATCACAAAGATGTGCAGAAATTGCCACAAACTAATGTAAAATAATAATAATAATAATAATAATAATAATAATAATAATAATAATGGGATATACTGGTAAATAGCATTGAATGTTTTATAATCCTTTGTGTGCTCGTATGCAGACTAGCTTCTTTTACCTTCTCTAAATACTTATCCTTACCAATATATTACTTTTTGTACCTTTTCACCTTACAATACTCAATCCCTTACTGTTAAATTTTTAGATAAAATGTCCAATGCAATGTCCACACAGCTTAGTAGCTTAGGGATCAGCCAGATGTTTGACTGTAGGATGCATCTGAATGCTATAGCGGTGATTTTTGATTTTCCAATTCCCGTTTTCAAATCTCTTTTTCTTTTTACCGAGTTATAAAACAAGTGTGTGCTAACATAAAAAGACCTGCAGTGACTTTCTGGATGAGGTTCTGCTGTGCATGTAAAGTCATTTTGGCAGGTCAGTCAGCCCAGCAGATTCACCACTATTCCATGTCTTCTCACTTTGGAGATAATGGTTCATACTGTGTTTTTGATGGCATTTCAAAGTCTAAGAAATTGCTGTGTAATCCTTTTCAGACATATATATCAGCAGCTTTTTTTTTACATTCCTTTCGGACTTGTATACAGTATTATTATAGAAACAGCATACTTTATTCATATTGTATGTGTGATAAATGTTATATTAACCCCATCCCACTTGTGTACCAGTACGGGTGTACCAGTACATTCTAGATGAAATGCACTTCATGCTCCAGAGCATACTGGTACATCATGACGATCGGGTGGGCTCATAAGCCAAACCAACTTGATCGAGGGAAGAAGCCATCTGTCAAACATACAGATAGAGGCCGGACTGGTGCTGATCTTCACAATTTAACCCTGTAGATAATATGGTAAATAGGGTTGACAGGGTTGTGATTACAGAATTCCCATGATTGCCATGGAAGCCAAAGCCCAAATAATAGCCTCTGGGCATGGCATGTACGGAAGCCTGTGAGGCCCACACAGGTTCCAAAAACTATAACTGTCAATGTAAGGCTATATTCACACAATTAAAAAAAAAAGAGAAAAGACGTCCGCTTTTTTCTATTTAAAAAGACGTCCATTATTGCTGTGATTTAACTGACTGCAATGCACTGGACTACAATGCACGGCAATGGACTTTTTAATTAAAGACTAGAGATGACCGAACCTCGAGCATGCTCAAGTTGATCCGAACCCGAACTTTCGGCATTTGAATAGCGGTGGCTGCTGAACTTGGATAAAGCTCTAAGGCTATGTGGAAATCATGGATATAGTCATTGGCTGTATCCATGTTTTCCAGTCAACCTTAGAGCTTTATCAAAGTTCAGCAGCCCCTGCTAATCAAATACCGAACGTTCGAGTTCGGATCGACTCGAACCTGAATCCGGTTCACTCATCTCTATTAAAGACACAATCAAAGGCAAATTAGTAAACCTAAACTAGAACAATGTACCCGCAGCTGTTATTGGTGGGCAATTCTAAAAAAAACGGACGTCATTTTGGACTTAAAATGATGGACGTCATTTTAAAAATTATAAACGGATAAGAAAAAATGTTTTCTGAACGTAGCCTAATACTGACAGTTATACTAAACTGAAGTACAGAAGTACAGCAGTGTAGTATAAGTGATTAGATTATCTCAGCTTCAACTGCACTTAAAGCGACTCTATACCCACAATCTGCCCCCCCAAACCATACTGTCAGATTGCTGCTTTTAATCTAAGTTCTGTCCTGGGGTCCATTCGGCAGGTGATGTAGTTATTGTCCTAAAAAACAACTTTTAAACTTGCAGCCCTGTGGCTAGGCCAGTGTCTGTGCATTAGGCTGGCACCACCTCTCCATCCCTCCTCCCTGCCCTCTTCATCATTATGAATGCTCCAGGCAGGTTTTCTACTATTTTTTACCTGTGTGAACACTGCACATGAGTTGTATCGTTAAGGCACTTGTGCAGTGTTCAGACAAGTGAGGAATAGGAGAAGTTCTGCCAGGGCCAAGGTTAGGGTATAGACACTGTAGGCCACAGCAATTTGACCCATGGCTGCAAGTTTAAAAGGTTTTTTTTAGGACAATAACTGCATCACCTGCCGAACGGACCCCAGGACAGATCTTAGATTAAAAGCAGCTATCTGAAGGTACAAGTGGATTGGGGGGGTCAGATTATGGGCACAGAGTTGCTTTTAAAAAAAAAATCACCATTTCCAAAAAAAAGCGCTTTATTAAAACTGAAAATGAACACATACATAATTAGTAAAACTATATTTAGAATGACCTGAATTAATAAACTATTGTGTTATTAATCCAGAAGAGTGAACACCATAAAAGAAAAAACATGGCTTCAAAAAAGTGGAACAAAAATGATCAAAAGGTTGCATGTACCACATAAGTAGCAGCAATAAAAATTACAGCTCAACCTGCAAAATTCAAGCTGTCATACAACTACGGCCCAAAAAAAAAATAAATTTATGACTTTTTAGACTTTTTTTTTATTAAGTTGTGCAAGTAGGAAATATTTAATTTTAAGAATATGTAATATTTTTTTTTCATATAACATTTTTATTAGTATCTATAGTATATGTAATTAGTGTATCTATGTATAAGTAATTTGTGTTCAGATGCAATTTATTTGATGGGTTTCTGACCCTGTCCAATATTTTTTCACATTTTCTATGGTTTCTGTAATCCCTGGTCCAATTTTAGACATTTGAGAAACCTTAAACTTGCAACTCAATTTGAGTTAAATTGTATTCTAAATAAATTTGCATCTTCATGTTAATATGAACAGTTTATGGGTTTAATGATTTACAGTTTCATGGATCTTAATAAAGTTTCGTAAGAGATCATATTGCACAAACCCTCTTCCAGCTATTCCAGCTCCTAAATATAATATAGGTTAATTTCCATATCACTCCTGGCCAGCTTGAATAACAAGAATAATATTAGTAACGTCCAGATGCACATAATTCTGGCTAGATGTCTTTTGCCAAAAGCAAAATGAATGGGAAGTCAGTGTCAATCACAGGCAATAGACTATGTTAATGCCTTTCAAATAGTTTATTCGTTTTCAAAAATAGTGCTTATTAATAATGCATTGCTTTAGTACCTCGAAAGAATGTTGCTTATAAAACAGTTATAATTCATTGTTCATTACTTCACTGATGAACAATGAAGCACATTTCTGAAGGGCAATTTTTCTTTTGTCCTTGGCTAGATACTAAAATGATCTCTTGCAAACTTTATTAATTGTACAGTGCTTTTAATCTGTATCCAATTCATTTGTCTATCAGAGCTAAGGCTGTAAATCCTTTTTGTGGCAATATATTCTTTGGGAAACTCAAATTGTTGTGTATATTTCAATTAACTTAAAATAGATGTTTATATTCCTTAGTTAATGGATATCCTCTTCCATTGTAAATAAAGGACTAAAGACCCTATTACACGGGGCTGTTAAAAGGAGCAAACGAGCGCCGACCTGTAACATCAGCGCTCACTTGCTCCTCGTTCCACGCCCGCTGCCTGTGCTATTACACACGTCTTCAGCGAGCGGGTAAGAGCCACGGGTGGGGGCTGCCTGGGTGATTGCTAGATCGTTTGGGCAGCCCATAGAAGATAGGGCTATTCCAAGGAGCGACGGCAGCATATTGCGGCTATCCTGGTCGTTGCCGTTTCAACATGTTGAAAGACAACGATCAGTCGACATCGTGCATGTCAGCTAATCCTTGTCTTCTATTACACAAAACGATTATGGGTCGCAACGGTTGGTAACGGACAAATACGGATGATAATCGCTTCGTGTAATGGGGCCTTTACTTAGGATAGCTGTCCACTGTCTACACAATTCACTCTTTATAATGTCCATCCTCTAATAAAAAGGATGAATGTAGAGATATTGCTAAATGATATTTTTTTCTTGAGATAATTTGATAGAATGTGAAGTAACAAAGAAAATAAAAATCTAATTAGTAGAGATAAGCAAACCTCAAGCAGGCTCGGGTTCCTCGAGTGTGCAGCTTTTGATTACCATTGGCTGAAGAAGTTGGATGCAGCTGTATAACTGCCTATGGCTGTATCCATGTTTTTCAGGACTCCCTAGAGCTGCTTCAGCCATCAGTATTCAAATACAGCACATTCGAGTTTGGATGAACCCAAGCGTGTTTGAGGTTCACTTATCTGTACAAACTAGTCTTCATTTTGAATTATAATTCTTAAGATCCTCATCCCAGTCGAACTAAATGGGAATAAATAGTTTATCCTTAGGACTTTGCTGGCTCTTGGACATTGGTACAAGTTGGTTCACTAGGAATTAACTTTGTACGAAGAAACAGTCACCATAGCAAATGATGTTTGGTAGCAATGGCATAAACAAGTAGTTGTTTGGCTTCCAACGTGGATCAAGGTTGAAGTCAAGATAATATTGGAGAACAGAATGATAGTGAATAAATTACCATATTTAAATGAAGTACTCTATCAAATTGGGTTGTTAGAAAAACCACTAACAGAAAATAGTCAGACATAGCACCAGAGAAAAAAGTTAGAGGATGGCAAGAAACAATTGATCAAATTATAGGTCAAAAAGTTGTAGAAAGGGTAAATACAGAAAATATCCTGTATAACTAGTACCTGACAGTTATCCTGAGGTATATAACAAAAGTTAAACTTTGATTAGACAGGTAGTTGTCGTGTACTGTGTATTATTCAGCATCCCCACTGGCCTCTTTCTCTGAGTATCTGGGGGTTGTCCTGCAAGATAAAAAAAGAGTGTAACGAGTGGAGTCCTGGATCCGCTGAACCACCGATAGCAATGACGTAACTGCACCAAGGAGCGGAGTCTAAGGGGCCGCTGGTCTTCAATAGAGATGAGCGAACCGGCCTAGGTTCAGGTTCGTGTGAACCTGAACTCTCAGTGTCTGATTCCCGCTGTCTGCCCGCTCCTTGGAGAGGTTGGATACAACTGGAGGACCGCCCGGAAAACTGGGATACAGTCATAGCCATTGGCGAGAATCAGACGCTGAGAGTTCAAGTTCTCATCTCTAGTCTTCACCAGTGCCCACCACAAGGCGGGATGGACTTGCTACGTCAGGCATCCCTAGGTCGCTACCCCTAGCTAGGCTTGCTAAGGACGGCAGGCGAGGTGCAGCTGGAGACAAGTGGATAGCCAGCAGGATAGCAGCAGGACTCACGGCTTTAAACACGGACAGCAGAAACACGGGCTGGAAACACGGACAGCTGGAACCACACACTAAGGAAAGAATGCAGAGGATCCAACAGGGTGAGCACAGGTGTGTAATTTATAGGGGAGGTGATTGTTGCATCTAACCAATTAGGGACATACTGTCCCTTCAAATCTCTGACACCCGGCGAGCGCGCCCTAGGAGGCAGGGATGCACGCTCCACCTGGAACATTGGGGAGCAGGAGTGCGGCGGAGTAAGGCACTCAGTAGAGCCGAACAGGCAGTGGCGCTGGATCCCTGCATGTGGGCTCTGGCGTCCGCTGCCAGGACAGAGGGGAAACGAAGGTGACGGAAGCTGTGACAGTAAGCATATATTCACCTGCCCCAATCCTCTGCCAATAAGGGTTAATAACAATTAACTGAGCCTGCAGTTCCTGCAGGATCAGCACCTCATCTGAAGCTGGAAGAAGATGAGAGCACTGAGAACTGTGGAATTGGGGCAGGTGAGTATTCTTTTTTTTTTTTTTTTTTTTGAACACTCACGACCCTTTGTAAAAATTGCTTTGTCTCCGAACAACAACATTAAGCCCAATAAGCAGGCTAAAGAGAAATAACACACCTACAAATAAGAAATGAGGTAAATAAATAGATGATAAATACTTTTAGTTTTACATGTTATTGCTGATGAATATGATATAGATTACATGTGCCTTATATTGCATGTTTAAAGGCCTTATGCACACAAACATCTCCACATAAGATGAAATGCAAGTTGTGAAGGGTTATGCACCATGAATAGTTTTGATTATTATGTCTGGCTCAGTATTTACGATTTTGTTGTGCTGCTTCAGTGTTTTCATATACTTAATTTCATCAATATTTGTCTACATCCATATGTCATTCATGCAAATAAAAATCTGGAATATGGATAGCTCGCAAATGTAAAATATGCATCTCTATTAGGACTTCATTGACTTCTATGAAGAGATTAGGGCATCTGACACTATATGGAAATATTTTTTTGTCGGAACAGATGTTTGAGTTGGCCTGTTGACTAAGATTAGCTTCATATTATGGAACACAGAAATACGGCATAGCGAAACGTACAGGTCATACAAATGAGGCATAATATGTAACAAATCTATTCCCATTTGCATATGTCGTCAAAGAGAAAGTTCATTGGGGGGAAGAGATTTATTTATTACTGATTTACTGTTGCTTATCAAGCACCAACATATTTTACTGTGCAATACAGATATTGTCATAACTGACATCTATTTCTGTTCTCGATAGAGTTTACAGCCCATAGTCACCATAAATACAAAAATCTTTGGAGGAATCTATCATTACTTGCTTCAGTGCAGCGAAGAGAAATTGCACGAGATTGCTGCACAGGTTTTTTTTTTTTTTTTTTGCACACCTTTTTACACCAAATGGGAGTTTGTGGAGCACTGGAGACAAGGCTTGTAACGAAACAATTGTGTGTGTGTGGAGAACATGCAAATGGATGGAGGTATTTTACTTACTCTCGATGTATAGAGGCTATGAAGGCTTTATAAGAATTATAATTTTATCTGCAAAAAAGAATTACAGTAGAGCTATCTCTCGATAACATCTCTTAAAATCTTTCATACTGTTTCTGCAGAGTTTGCATGGATTTATGCAATCTCTGTCGACATGGACGTAGCAGTGGCCAAAATAAAAAACTAATTGTTTTTAAGAAAGTAGGTGTACTGAATTTATCATAAACATTAAACAACTATAGCTAGCTGTAACCTCACCGGCCACAGACCTTAGCCAAGCCTACTGTATTACGCCACTGGGAAAGACCCAAGGGAGATCAAGGGGTCAGGACTCCAATGGGTTGTACTAGTCCTACCGGTTGATTCACCTCATACACTGCTTGCAGGCAGTAACTTGAGCATAAATTGACACCTGACACCTTTAGAACAACCAGACACCCACCATAAGGCCTGGTCAACTCACAGGAAATTATGCCACTCTCACCTAGAAGCCAGGGGCGGATTAACTTTACCATAGGCCCTGGGCTGTTCACCAAGCCTGGGTCCCCCAGTCCCTCTGTAGCTATTGCAGTGCTAGCATGCTGTTCATAGTACAGGATAGATAATGTCATAATGCCCTTATTTGTTCAAAATTGTGGCAAAAAAGCTGTGATTTTTTGCAAATCATGGCAGAACTGTAGCCAGGTGACAGTACACCACTTAAAGTATAAGTTTTTTTGGGTGGTCATGGGCCCCCCAGGAGCTCAGGGCCCCAGGATACCGCCCGAAATGGACCTGTTATAATCCGCTACTGCTAGAAGCTCATTAATAGAGATGAGCGAACTTTTCAAAAGTTCGCTCCGACCGGACTTCTGGATTTTTTTGAAAAGTTCGGTTCGACCGAATTTCGGATTTCTTCAGATATCATAGTTTAAAGCATCTATATGATACGGGGGTAGGCTCTTCATGTCAGTAACATCATTATCTTTTCAATATCTCAAAGTCAATTTTTTTTTTTTAGACTTCAATATTCACCATTACAGGGTCTATGCAGGGAATTCACCTTTACAGGGTCTATGCAGGAAAAAGGGTCCAACTATAGTACTTGTATATCTGTTAAGCACTTTTTTTAGTTTTATTCTATACACATGCACAAGGTATATATTTGTGCGCCTCAGCAAATTACCTATGTCATATACACTCTCGCAAGGGTGACAGTATAGTACTTGGATATCTGTATAGCACGTTTTTGTTCTGTACACCCTTTGCTCTCCTATGCCTAATCTATCTACCTATCTTTCGCCATCTCTATTTTTCTCTCTCAATCACTATATGTTTCTCCTCTCTGCTTTCCTAATAATCTTTTTGTCTTCGCTTTTGTACAATATCTTCTCAATACAGCAGCGTGCAGCAGCAGCGTTTTGTCACTGACGAGCTCTGTGCACTGCTAACAGTCTCCTTCCTCTCTCTATGCAGACTGCCTCATGCGGTCATGTGACCGCTCCTCTTAAAGCGATACCGACGTCACACAGGGCTAGTGCAACATCCCTGCTGATGTGTTCCGGGCATGGGAAAGAGCTTTATCCACCCAGAACACTTCCTGCTTTCTAAAATGGTGGCTGCCATTTTAGAAAGCAAGGAAAAAATAAATAAATTAGGAGCGGACTTCCAAAAATCTGAATCCGACCGGACTTGGACTTTTGAAAAAATTCTAACCAGATCCCATACCGGCCGAACCAGTTCGCTCATCTCTACTCATTAGAATCCCCTTGTTCCAGATTTGAAGTGCTATACACAGGAGATTTATCAATCTGAGATAAAAATCAGACATTTATCAAACAATCACAGCTCCACTTTCATGTGTCCAATTTTTGTCTAAGCCTTTGTGTTCTTGTAATCCTAGGATCTGTTACCACACCTTTCTGGTATTAACTAGTGGTCTTAACTAGAGATGATCGAACAGCGCTGAGGTTCAGGTTCGTACGAACTCGAACCATCGGTATTTCACTCCCGCAGTCTTCCCGTTCCGTGGGAAAGGTGGAGACAGCCCGAGTCCCGCCTGGAAAACAGGAATACAACCTATGGCCATAGGTTCGTACGAACCTGAATCTCAGCGCTGTTCGATCATCTCTAATCTTAACTTTTGCCGTTACATTGTCCTCCCACTAGCTACTTCTGTATGAGATAATTTCTGGATGCTATATAGTTCTATTACACCTGCCATTAGTGACCCAAGTGGAAAGTCAGTGGCCCAGTCTGCAACAGTTACTGTTTAACCCTTAGGGGACACAGCCAGTTTTCATTTTTGCGTTTTCGTTTTTCCCTCCTCGTGTCTATAAGGCCATAGCACCTGCATTTTTCCACCTAGAGACCCAAATGAGCCCTTATTATATATATTTTATATGTGTGGTGAAATTGAAAAAAAAAATGTTTTTTTTTTTTTTTATTTGAGGGGGTTTGTTTTTACTCCGTTTGCCCTAGGGTAAAACTGACTTGTTATATATGTTCCTTAAGTTGTTACAATTACAACGATATGTAACATGTATAACTTTTATTTGATTAAATGGCTTGTAAAAAATTAAAACCTTTTAAAGAAAATATATGTTCCTTAAAATCGCTCCATTCCCAGGCTTATAGCGCTTTTATCCTTTGGTCTATGGGTCTGTGTTAGGTGTCATTTTTTGCGCCATGATGTGATCTTTCTATCGGTACCTTGATTGCGCATATACGACTTTTTGATCGATTTTTATTACAATTATTCTGGATTTGATGCGACCAAAAATGCGCAATTTTGCACTTTGGGATTTTTTTGCGCTGACGCCGTTTACCGTGTGTGATAAGGAATGTGATATATTAATAGTTCGGGCGATTACGCACGCGGCGATAGCAAACATGTTTGTTTATTTATTTATTTATTTTTATTTATAAAATGGGGAAAGGGGGGTGATTCAGACTTTTATTAGGGGAGGGGATTTTGTGTTATTAAAAATACATTTTTCTTTTACTTTACACATATACTAGAAGCCCCCCTGGGGGACTTCTAGTATATGCACTCTGATCTCTCATAGAGATCCATGCAGTATAGTTATACTGCATGAATCCATGAGATCGGTGTTCTATTGCTTTTGGCTGCTGCAGCCAAAAGCAATAGAATGCCAAGCCGGGATCAGCGCCATTACGGCGCAGACCCCGGCCCAGGATGGATGCGGGGATCGCCCCCCCGCAATCGCGCCGCAGGGGGGCGATCCCCCCACTAGACCACCAGGGATGGAGATGAGCAAGTATTTAGAAGCAGCTGTCAACTTTGACAGCTGCTTCTAAGTACTTAATTAGCGGGCACGGCGATCGGACCGTGCCCGCTAATAGCCACAATCCCGGGCTACATGCGGCACCCGGGATCGCGGCAGTTCAGAGGGGGGTCGCCGCCCAACGACCCCCAACTTTTCCAGTTAAAATATTTTGGGATGTACTGTCCGTATAGACTACCCTTCTTCTAACACACACCAAATAAAAATTAATAAAAAACATTAAACCATTAAACAGCAGTGAGATCTGAGAGGCATAGAAGGAGGTACAGTAATACAGGTAGGATACAAGTGCCGGCCCGACAGGTGAAAGAGGTGTTTTTCTGGGCACAGTGCCACTCTACCGTATTTTTTTTCCATACCCCGGACACCTGCAGCTTGCTCTGCCCTTTACATGGCCTCCGCATATGGCAGGGATGCAGCTACTTTTTATCTCCCCCCACCATAGGCGTCGGTGGCTGCAGATTCTTCAGTTTGCTTCCGAAGTTTTTCAGCACCCACCCTATAAGACGACAACCAGGGTATAAGATGACCTCTGACTTATGAGAAGGTTTTCCTGGGTTAAAAAGTAGTCTTATACGCAGGAAAATACAGTATTTAAACATAAGAGAGCCCAGTTTACAAGACACAGGGATTTTTCCTTTTTGCATTCTTGTTATTTTACCTAAAATGCATTACAAATCACAAAAATTCTTTGTGAGGTAAAATTGGCACTGAGCAGGGAGGGAGAAACGTGCTCATGCATCTAACTACTTCCCTCCTCCCTCCCTGCTCGGTGTGTGGGAGAGATACACACTGTACTACTCTAGCCATTGTCTGCTCATACTATGAGCGCTTCTGACCCATGCTCAGGAGCGCTCATAGTATAGGCAGATGATGGGGGAGTAGTACCAGGACTGATCTCCATCACCACAAACACCGTCGCTGCACAGCCGTTCTCATGATGAGAGCGGTAATCGTGTCTCTCATCATAAGAACGGGTGTGCAGTAGCGGCGGGGGAAGGGGAATCGGCCCTACTACTCGCCAGTTCTGTGACTCAGTCCTTCCCATCTGCTGTAAGCTCTGGCTTTTGTGAAGCATGGGGGAATGTCACAGGAACGTGTCACAGGAAGTGTCATGGTGGCGGGGGGGGGGGGGGTTGGTTGGTTGTGGTGATGGTGATCGGCCCTGGTACTACTCCCCCATCATCTGCTCATACTTTGAGCGCTCCTGAGCACGGGATGAGAAGAGTAAGCAGTGTGAGTCTCTCCCACACACCGAGCAGGGAGGGCGGGGGAGGTAGATGCACAGGAACCTCTCTACCTCCCTGCTCGGTGCCACCCATCTCCCTCTCTTCCGGTGTGAGCCTGGTCATCAGGAGGGAGAGAAGGAGATGCAAGTGTCCCTGTGATAGTGTACTGTAACAAATCACTAACACTACATTACATACAGTTCCATAGACTTCTACATATAGTGCACCCCCTGCTGGACACTCCATATGAATTACACCTGATTCGTGGCGTCACGGTTTTTAGAGCATCTGAACCCTGCCTGATCTACTAAAAGTGCATTTCCCCCAATTAATGTACATTAGGAATTTGTCTAACTCTCCTTATGTAATAAGAAAAATAAAAAATACATTTTGGCCGGAGTTGTCCTTTAACTGTTAATACTATTAACATAATACATCATTTTATCATAAGTATTACCAAGTATGAAGAATAATAGTTAATAACTCTTTATACTGCATCTTTGAGAATAACATTTCATAATCTGTCTGGAAGTTTCAGTATATGAACATTCTATACATACGTTACTGAATAGCTACAAATCAAATCCTCTCTGATAGACACTATTGTAAATGTATTTCCTAATACAAAATATGCATATAGAAATTAAACTACTACCATGATTGTTTAAAGAAAAACAATACCAATTCGGCCTGTTCCCCGTGGACAGCTCAAACTGTGTTTTTAGATTGATATGTAGAACAAAATGACACAAAAAGTCTAAAAATGAAAGCATTTAACTGTATTGTATACCTGAGAAATTCCCATAGTCAAGTTGTCCTATAAGTGGCTCAGCTATTTTACCTAGAAGGTGGTATAGATTTTCCTTCCTTCATTTTTTTTCCACGTGAAACAGAAGCACTTCAGGTGGCAAGGCAATCTTTGTTGATGGTGACCACTAATCACTGCTATTTCCAACAGTAACCAGAGTGTAAAATTGTGTTTAATGTTCCCTGCTGTTGATTTGAAGTTTTAGTTTGCTTCCATCTGTGTGGCCGGCTCTTGTTAAAAGGTAAAATAAGTTCAGCAGTTTGATTCTTTCTGAGGAAATGTACTTTGACAAATTGCTACAAGCCTACTTTGAACAAATACATCATATCAAACACCTTGATCCATTTTGTTGACAAGCAAAATTATTGCAAAATCATTTAAGCATCACAAAATATTCTTTAAAAGTGCTTAGTCATACCCATGGAAAGAAAGAAGGAAAAAATCTCGACACAATGATTTTTGTATTTGGATGAACGTTTCAAGTGTTACTGTTAAATAACACATATAAGTTTGGAAGTTTTCCGTTAAACACGGGATTTTACATTTAACCGGCTTAGGAAACCTCAAACCATGGATCAAACTAGATCACAGAGGTCCCCAATAGAATTTCTATCAGTCTTTGGGTCTTTTTTATTTAACCAAACACAGGAGTGGATTGATATTAGTTTAAAAAAAGACTGACGGAAATATTATGTGTTAACATAGCTTAATAGATTTTCACATTCAGGGGTTTAGTATATGTTTAGGCTATGTTTACACAACGTCAAAAAAGGAAAAAGACGGATGCCTTTTCTATTTTAAAAGACGTCCATTATTGCCAAAATATTCTTGATTTCAACACAATGCACTGAAGTCAATGGAATGATGGACGTGTAATGCACACAATGTATGAAATGATGGCCGCTGTCTGCGCAGACATCAAAATAATGATCATATTGACTATTTTCAGATGTTTTTTTTTTTTTTCATACCATATGGTCAAGCTACTTCCAAAACAGTTTGTAAGAGTTTAGAAAAATACCAGCTATATGCATAATTTCAAGGCGGTTTGAGGTAATATCCTGTATATGGAGTTGGCTCAAATAGAATATTATTTAAATGGCATGGTGTTTCTTTCCTCGTTTAGGCCATGTTCACACATGGTATAACACTGGCAGTTCTGTGACCAGGTGATGTTACTGAAGATCATCCCGGCTGGTACTGCAGGTGAGGTCATTTCTGGTGAATTGGCATCCCAATTCACCTCTGCACACAATGGAGCGTGCGGCCGCAAATTGCAACAATGGCCGGGATTTATGCAAATTATGGGTTGCGTGAACATAGCCTTGGTCTTGCGTCTTCTACTGTAGTGAAGAGTCAATGAAGACTTGTGCTTCAGCGTTTGTGGTACACTCTGGCATGCCTCATCACTGCTTTTGGCCTCTTGCTCACTCACGCTGTCTGGCCATGTTCACATGGCGTAAGACACCGGCCGTTCTGTGACGTACCAGCCAGATGATCTTCATTTCTGATGAATTGGGATGGGGGCGCATCCGTGCGCACCCGCATCCCAATTTGCCGCTGCACACATTAGAGCGTGCGGCCTGAGCAGATATAGTTGAATTTCCTAGCCTGTGTTGGAGCTGTGGTCTAGGGGTATATCATGTGTCTAGAGACTGGAAACAGTTTGTTTTCTTTGGTTCAATTTCCTGATGGAAATGAAATATAGTTTTGTTTTTTTCTTATTGTACTGTATCATTTTTGTACTTCATACGTCATGAATAGTACTGGATTCTAACTTGGGATACTTTGATGTTGTGAGCTCATTTACGGTGCAAGAAAGACTGTTTTTGAAGAAAGGTTTGAAGTGGGAAAAGGAAGCATAAGTTTGCCAAACTGGGAAAGTTCAGGACACTGCTCTAGGCTATTGGGGCTGAAGGTTATGCAATCCCAGCTTTAAAGTTTTGGTCTTCACTGCTAGATAAGATAAAATGCTTTTGAAAAATCTTTTTTGCCCAACAAAACCTGATGTAGTTTACTCATAGCAATCAATCCTAGCTCATCTTTCATATGGTAATGAGTTCTGGTAAAATGATATTTGTGCTGTGACTGGTTGCTATCTTTTTGCTTCACATAGATTGATAAATCTGGGTCTTCTCGAAGTAGGGCATTCATTCTGTCATTCCAAAGTTTGACTTTCCTTATTATGTAGAACTACATCATATATTTATGATGGAAATACTTTACCTTCATGAGCAAATTATGTCACCTATACCTGTATATTTCTCCTAGAATGGATAGTTGATGTGACAAATCTTTAGACATATCCTGGATTCTTTATACCAATTAATATCGTGAAGGATTTCTGCATTTTCCTGCCTTTCAAGGTAAGAAAAAGTGTCCAGGCCCATTAATAACTGTGCCTTCCAACCATCTCTGCATCAGTTCAGCATCCCAAAAGTATTGTATTTAAGTAATGACTTAAGTTACGTATCTTGGGTTAATATTATACCGAAACTACAGTTTTTATCTTTATAGACTGTAGAATTATTGTTTTTGTAGCATTTGCTTGTCTTTATAGGACATTATCAAGATTTAGAAAAACATGGCCACTTTCTTCATCCTTCATCCTCTGGCTTTGTTTCATTTAAATTTTTTGTTTACCAATGGAGCGGGAAGGCCAGATGACAGCGTGGGGGCAGGGCAGTGGTCCTAACAGTGCTCCCGGATGAATATACGCTGACTAACAGTGCGGAACCAGCGTAGAGGAGAAAGATAATACAAATACCTTCCCCTTAAGCATCCTGGGCGCTATAGAGGGCTATCAGCAGGTTAGATTTGTCTATTAACTGCTGATAGCTACCCTTTAATGTCTTTACGACCAATGAAAGATATATGGAGTATAGTATAGTATAGTTTAAGTGCCATGATCATTTCTGACAGTTACATTTAAACATTAGAAATGTCTGTCATTGGTGGTCCACTGGTCAGATAGGCTCCCCACAATATGATCTGAAATTAGGAATCTGATCTGTTGTAGGGGCAACCGAGGCCTCTGCTAGGCCTAAGATGCTGTTGTGGATTGGCATTTGCTACAGGCTACAATCAAGTGTCAAGAGCATCGATCATGATTTCTATAAGCAATCATGGTTTTGCTCATATAAGTCCCCTAAGAGGACTACAAACGTGTATTTAAAAAAAAAGTTTTCAATAGGGATGGTCCAAACCTGCCGAGGTTCGGGTTCGTACGAACCCAGACTCTCGGCAATAATTCCCGCTGTCTTAAAACTCTGTGCAGAGGGTGGATACAGCGGGAGGACCGCCTGGAAAACCAGGATACAGCCACAGCCATAGGCTGTATCCCAGTTTTCCAGGCGGTCTTCCCGCTGTATCCACCCTCTGCACGGAGGTTTAAGACAGCAGGAATCATTGCCAAGAGTCCGGGTTCACACAAACCCGAACCTCGGCAGGTACGGACAATCCCTAGTTTTTAATTTAAAAAAAAGTTAAATCACCCCCTTTTCCTATTTTTAAATAAAAGCATATAAAAAAAATAGTAAAATAAAATAAAAGTTATATAAATTAGGTATTGTTATAATCTTACTGACTTGAGAAATACAAATAACATGTCAGTTTACGGCTATGTCCACACAATGTTTTTTAATCTCCGTTTAAAATGACGTCCGTCATTTTGAGGCTAAAATGACGGACGTTATTTAGCAGCCTGACCTCCCCTTAGTGCACTGACGGGTGTTTGTACATTATTCTAGTTTGGGGCTACTAATTGGACTTTGGATGTGGCTTAATTGAAAAGTCCATTGAATTTAATAGTACAAGCGGAGACAGAACGGTGACAAAAGGAAAACTGTGTGAACTACAAATAAAAAACAAGAATCTCATTACAAAGTGCAATTGTTGCAAAAAAAAAAAAAAAATCTCATATGGGTGCCAGGGCTGCTGTCCTTTTTTTGAACCACTGCCCAGCTCCTGCACATGGTGCCGTTCTATTATCGAGTACCGGCGGGCATGAAGGACTGGGGACGGGTCCACCGACTCCCAGTGTGAAGAAGCTACCTCCCCTCTGGGATGCAGCTCCCTTGAGATTGTCCCATTGGGGGGTGGCGAGCCCACCTCCAGTGCTTCATGGCTGACCGTGCATGGGAACTGGGTGGTGTTTCAAAAAGAGAACCGCGGCACCAGCATTCCCACGCCAGCACCAGTCTGTTCATGTTAAAAATAAAAAAGCGATGTACTAGTGGTACATTCGCATTAATCGGTATTAATAACAATATTTCTCTTGTTTTATGATGGTCTACAAGCTTAACCGACATGTTTGCATCAGTAAATTATTTTATTTAACATGAAGTAATAGTTTACCATACATCCTCCCCTTAGGCTATGTTACCACAACGTCGTTTCAGGAGTAATTACAATCTTTGTTATTTGATAATGACATCCAAAAATCATGATAATTTTTAACAGCCATCATTATCATACGTTTTCCCCTTAAAAAGATGGTGTGTGAACTTAGCCTCACACTTTTTTTTCCTCAACATTAAACTGTTAGAAAAAATATGTCTTTTGGGGAAAAAAATACACTGACCCCCAAAACAGACACAAAAATTTTTTAAAACCAAAACACTTATCATATGGTACATTTTAGATTTTACTATAGAGTTTAATGTAACATCTGGCTGCAAAAAAAATGCAACAAAGACCACTAAAATTGCTACAAATTACTGTGTGTGAATTCAGAATAAATGTGCTTCAGTATTTTACAAGAGATTAGCATTAGTCTGTTAAGAGTTCAAAGAAGATGATTAAAATATTCAATGCAAGTTTACAATGAACTAATTTTTTTTTCTTGCAGAAACATTCCATTTCAAGTAGATGCTTTGACATTCTCACTTTTCAAGTTAAATTAAGACATCATTGTAAATTGTAATCTGTTTTAAAAAAGCATGCCATACACATTGGAAAGAACAGCTGTCTCAGGCAAACAAAATCCACAAAGCTTAGTTAAAAACTGTAAAATGCTATTAGTAAAGCCCTGTCGATATGAGATTGGATTTGTTTTTTTGTTTTTTTTCAGAGCAGTTTGTTTTATTTAGTAAAATATATTGTAATAATATTTAATGATGCTGTATGTATGCCTATTCTCACACAATTTTAGTCTTATTTTTTTTTTTCTATATGCTCTTACGATATGTGTGTATGTGGGCCTTACTATATAGCTTTGTTCACACACCATAAAATATAGGTAAAATACAACCGTATTTTTAATATAGTAATGCATTCCATTGAAGTCAATGGGAAATTGGACAGTGGTCTAATTTACAGAATAACGCCCATAATTGATTACAATTTTTTTCTTTCATCTGTTCAGCTTTTATTTTATTGTGTGTGAACCTAGCCGATAGGGAAAACAACAAGACCCCTAAATGTGCATTTAGCTCTAATTAGCTCTATGCACATGGGTAACAGGTTGCCCTATCTTGATACACATTAGGGAGAAACATAGCGGAAATACCCAATGCCTTCACTACATAAAAACAAAAAATATTCCAACACTCTAGGAGTAGAATAAAGTCCCACTCCTGGACCCAGTCACGGGACGGAGATATCACTGCCAGCAGCCATGTGCGCGCGCTGCAGAGATGAGTCCGACGTCCATAGAGAATGATGGCTCCAGCCATTCTTTATGGGCATCGGAATCATGTCTGGTAATTTTGCATACAACGCTCACCTTCCGGCGCCGACATCTCCATCTGGGGCCAGGGGCCAGGAGCGGGACTTGCAGGAAAGGGTAAGTATCCGGGGTTCCACTGGGGGGTTGGGTGGGTTTTGTGCTTTAATGCCGGGTGACAGGTTCCCTTTAACTCCAACCGATGGCTGGTATTGCTTATGGTTTACGCTTGTGTGCAACTGCTTGACCTTAAAAACCCATTCCATGAAACTCCCGAAACACAGTACATTTAGGGATGATACTTCTACAGGCAGTTTGCAATTCTGTACTGAGTGATACAAAAGAGAATAAGTGGTTATTACATGCCACATACATAATCTACATTTAATATTATTAAAAGTTGATTTCATAATCATGTTTGTAAGTTTCCTTGCATATGATTTGAGAGACTATTTAAACCAACTAAATGGCTTCTTCCTGCGTGTAAATAAGCGGTCTCATTAAAACCCTGTAAGCAAGTAGACAAATCACATTTATACCTCAAAACAGTGTTTAATAGCTGAATACTCTGGCGTTGTGAAACATCCCTCAAATAAATTAGAGTAAATTATTTTGAATAATGGCATGTGTTTACCCAGAATCAAGTAAAGGAAACAATTATGGAATCCACATAAATATCTTAGTTAAAAGCTCCTGAGGCTTTCATGAAGGCTTGAGGTCTTTGAGACATAGGGGGACATTTATTGAGTCCGACGATTTTTACGCTGGACTTAAAAATGTCCCCGCATATCCGGCGCTACGGAGATTTATGTAGAGGCGGACTGCCTCTACATAAATCCCGTGCGCTCTGGTGCGCACAGCCGAAAACCTACGCCAGCTGAGGGCTGGAGTAGGTTTTCGGCGTATCTTTTAAGTGAAAAAAATGCTGAATCGCGCAGACTATGAGTCCGCGTCCCCTGTTCCACCCCCTCCACACCCCCTCCCCGCCCCCCTGGTGTACCTGCTGGAAAGAGCCGATTTGCGAATATTTTATTAAAATATTCGCAAATCGGCCCTTTCCACCGAACAAAAAAGATACGCCACATGATACATGTCCCCATAGAATCTACAAATGATAATGCAGCCATTAAGCCATTCTGTCATGTATGGATGTAGCCTAAAGCCACATGTACATCAGTCCAGGGACGTAAATACCACCCTAGCAGCAATAACCACTGCTATGAGGCCCGCCACAGCAGGGGGCACACGGCTTGTTTCTGCAATACACTGGGCTCCCTGAGCTGTCGTCATTTGCAGCATGAGTTGGCTGAGCAGGCCTCCTGGGATCGGCAAATGTCTCCTTTAACTGAAACAAAATATAAGACAGCTCTCCAAAGCGTAATTCAGACAGGGCTGAAGTGGTAAAAGTAAGCACATAGAACTCTCACCTGAGCAGGTTGTGCTGGTGTAAGCCACTCCCGACTAATCCCCACGGGAATTAAAGACAGTCAGTATCCTCCTCCCCTCCAAGGCAGGTAAAACAGGTGCAGGTCCAAGGGGTAATAGTGATATAAAATATCATAAAATGTATTAAAAGAATTATGCCAGCGACACAACGCATTTCGAGACCGGGTCGGTCTCTTTATCAAGTGTCCGGTCTCTGGCATAATTCTTTTAATAAATTTTATGATATTTTATATCACTATTACCCCTTGGATCTGCGCCTGTTTTACCCACCTTGGAGTGGAGGAGGATACTGACCTCCTTTAACTGAAAGCACCCCTGACGACTGCTTGCATTTATACAGTTATGACTACACTTCACACCTTGTTGCTCAGTCGGGAATGGGGGGGGCATCAAAAGTTTGCTATTGGGCCCAGCCATTTCTAGTTACGCACCTGCATCAGTCTATAATAGAGGGTCAACTCCTAACACAGAAAGGCATTGCAGATGCACCTAGACTAAGCCAATAATAATGTATGTACAAACAAGTAAAAACGGCAACGCTGGAGATAGAATGGCTCATTCCAAAAAAGTAAAACTAATCTTAAAATGTTTCTTATTTATGCGGTCTGAAAATGTTGACCCTTTAAAAAGTAATGAGGAAGGATTTTTTTTATTTTTTTTATTGTACTTATTTTCACAAGGAAAATGAAAAATAAAATTTTGAATTACTAAAAGAGGGTCTTATAGACAAAAATCCCCTATACTGCATATTGTGATACATCTTCCCATTTATCTCCTGTAAACTGAAAATCTTGGTGTACACTAGCACCAAACTCTTGGCCAGAAGACTAAACTCATCATTCTATCTGTTCACCCTGACTAAACATGCTTTATGCCTGGAAAGCCAATTGCCTTGAATCTCTGTAGGGTATTCAAAATTATATTAAAGGGGAACTATCAGCAGGTTACATGAATCTTACCTGCTGATAGCTTCCTATCGTGCATAGGGCGCTAAGGATGAAGGTATATTTCTTACCTTCATCTTAGGTGCAGTCCCTGTGCCGTTTTACTGTAATCCTGCGTCCGCTAAGGCCATTTGGAGCACTGCCCCACCCCCAGAACGTCGATCAGTGCTCTGGGGGCGGGGCAGTGCTCCAAACAGCCTTACCAGACACATATTTAAAAAGTACACAGGGACGGCGCTGAGGATGAAGGTAGAAGACATGCCTCGTGCTCAGTGGGGATCTATCAGCAGGTTACATCAATCTAACCTGCTGATAGTTCCCCTTTAAGCTACACACAATGAAGGATTACAATATTCATATTACTAAATGCCTTTAAGGCATTTGATTCTATAGAATAGGATATAGGGCCTTGTTTGTCTGATTAATCTAGTTGTTACAGATGTAGCCCCCCCCACCCCACCCCCACCTGTACAATTACGGTGTCTAGTGAAGATTGTTTTCCTTCATTAATTATAGATTGTTATTATTATTCGTCATTAGTTCTCTTTGCCCAAGGCCCCAATACACTTTGAAGTAAGAAACTGGTTAATGGCCCAGGAGGATGTAGTTTATTAAAATTGTTAATGTTTTTTATGCATCTGGTTTTCATTATTTTATTATTCAAAATATAATTGTGATGTTTTTAAAAGCTGTTTATGTGTGTGTACTTAGAACCATGTAATGTATATTTCTTTTACATTTGTCTTCACATTTGTCACCTGTATAAATCTCTCCACTTCCACTTTCTTCCTGGAGGCTTCAGAAATTTGGGAATTCTAAAGGGTGAATGTAATGCAAAACTGAAGAAGTTGCAGTCTATGATTATGTTACTTGAAAACACTGAGGAATGGGGGGGAAAGGCTTCCTGTTTAAAGAAGGCTACTCCCAGGTCCCAAAGTGACAACTAGAGATGTGTGTAACTCAAGCATACTCAAGTTCCATTGTTCTGCATTTGAATACAGATGGCTGAAGAAGTTGGATGCAGCCCTAGGGAGTCCTGGAAAATATGGATACAGCCTATGCACATTGGGTCGCAATGCTCCCACTACCCACTAGGAGTAAGCCACGGCCTTTTATTGCTAAGGTTATTTTATCAAAAGATAGAGATATAATCCTAAGCAGGTCAAGAGCACAAGCACCTCTGGTCTTCAATGACAGAAAGATTCTGATCTTTCCTGACTATGCAATTGAAATTTAAAGATTATTGGCATCTTGTACTAATGTAAATAAGAGACTGCAAATGAATGCCAGTAACATTATATGTTCCCTGTGAAATTACACATGGTTACTATGGAAGTCAGGAACTGGATGGACATACAGGGGTTAATATAAGAATGTTTTTCCTTCTCATTTTTTCCCCTCTCCCCAAGTGTTGAGCCTCTGAAGGTAGTTAGGAGGGGGAGGACAAAGAAGCGACTGGTCCGACTGGTGGCATTGCCTCTTTCCTTTAATGTTTTGGCACCGTTGCATTGGCTTGACGAGTCTACGAGTCCATCCTTCAAAATTTAAACAGGATGAGATTGACCATGTTACAAACACACACATTTGGGGGCATCCCTAGAATATATTAAGAAGTGTGCCCCTCTTTCTATAGATTCTCTGCAGATATTACTGCTATTTAATAAGATATAGTAAAATATGGATTGGCTGAAGTGTCAATCAAGATACATCTTCATGATTGTTTCTTGATGGACCATCCAATGAAAATATTTGTATATCAAATCATAGGAATGTTCCCATTTCTCCTTTGGGAAACAGTTTGGTTACAATTTATCAGACAGTATAGTAAAATCTGACTTTTTTGTAATGATGAGTCATAAATTAAATCAGTTTGGAGTTTATAGTTAAAGTGGGCAAAATGGTGAATTTGAAATTGAGTGGATGGCCGCCATATAACAGTAAGTAACGGCCATTATTTCAATATAACAGCCATTGTTTTAAAATAACATCAAATATTTGCCATTAAATGGCGGCCATCCACTCAATTTCATCATTGTGTGAACATAGCCTTTCTGTGTTTTTAATCCACTCCTGGCTCAAGGCTATGTTCACACATAGTATTTCCATCAGTGTTTTGGTCAGTCTTTTTTTAACCAAAGTGGGTTGAAAATACAGAAGCTGTGCAAATCTTTCCATTATAAGGCTATGTTCACACAACGTCAAAAATGGAGAAAAAACATCTGATTTCGCTGTTTAAAAAAACATCCGTTTTTGCAGCAATTTAACTGATTTCAATGCAATTGCATTGAAGTCAATGGAAAGACGGACATCCTATGCACACAATGCATTGAAAAACGGACGTTTTTGTCGCGGACGTCAAAATAATGAACATGAACATTATTTTCGGATGTTTTTTTGCAAATAGCGGACGTTTTGTATTAGTTGTTCACACAGTTTTTCTCTTGTCACTGTTCTTTCTCCGTTTTTACTATTAAATTCAATGGATTTTTCAATTAAGCCACAACCAAAGGGCAATTAGTAACCACAAACTAAGATAATGTGCGAACACCCGTCATTGCACTAAGGGGATGCCAGGCTTCGAAAAACGTCCGTTATTTTAGACTCAAAATAACGGACGTCATTTTAAACGGAGCTGAAAAAAACGTTGTGTGAACATAGCCTTATTTTGTCCTGTCAGTTCCATTCCTGATTTTGGTTGAAAAATTATGATTAAACAGAAAACTAACAGAAATACTTTGTATGAACATAGCCCAAGTGTTATTTGCACACTTATTATTTCATTATAATTAATTTGCAGTCATAGCTTTTTTTTTTTACGTGCTCATGGTTAATGGACTTTGTGAAGATGTGAAGAAGGATTCGGTAGAGTTATAGGTATAGTTTTAAAAACGTATATTATTTTGGGACATATGACCATTTAGTAAGGCAAACTTTTACTAAACCAAGAAAGAAGAACTTTAGAGTAATTAGAAATCTTTCTATAGTGACTAATAAAGGGGGGGGGGGGCTTGATAAAAATTCTTTATAAAAGTGCACAGTTTTATTCCCAAATATGCAACTTTTGCTTTCTGTTAAGAAAATGGTTGGTATACTTTGGGCCACATGTATCATCCTGCGAACGGATGATTTTCGGCGGAAAGTGCCGATTTGCGTATTTTTTTATACGCAAATGGCCGATTTGCGAATAAAATATTAGCAAATCGGCACTTTCCGCTGAGTACGCCAGGGGGGCGGAAAGGGGGCGTGTAGTGGACGGAGGGCGCGGACGAAATATACGCCGAAAACCTACTCCAATCCTCAGCTGGCGTAGGTTTTCGGCGGTGCACACCGGCGCGCACGGGATTTATGTAGAGGCAGTCCGCCTCTACATAAATCTCCGTAGTGCCAGAGCTGCGGGGGCATTTTTAAGTCCGGCGTAAAAAACGCCGGACTTAATAAATGCCCCCCTTTGTGTCCAAAGCTTGGCAGTTTGGAGTGAACCTAACTTGGAACCCACCCTGGAATAAAAGAGGCAATGGCGGCTTTGTATAACTTTGCTGCTCTGATGTTCTGAATAAAGAGACAGTTTTTGTTTCTTAGGCACAACGCACAAGTGTCTTATTATTTCTTTCTATATTGTTCACACATCATTTAACTACATCTGTTGCATAGCAATGGACACCGTTAAACTGCCGTCTGCATTCAGGAACATTCTTTCTTACAATTGACTTGGGGGCACCGTCAGATGTGCCCGCAAATCAGTTAGCCATTCATTTTAATGTAAAGTGTGGCCGCCGGCCAACTTTACATTGTATAAACAGCTACTGTTTCCGGACACTGTTTGGTGGACAGTGTGAGTAATAATAGGCATGAACATTTTAATGGCCATTCTAAAGAACGAACTTTAACATAACGATGTGTAAACACAGCGGGCGGCATTGCATTGACTTCAATTCAATACCGCCCCTGCAGTAAAGAACGGACACTGATTCCATTGCAATCAGCGTCCAATCTTTACTGAAAAAGAATGTAGTGTGAACATACCCTTAAGGCGATACACTTCCTTGCTTTGGTTATTGTGATTTGAGCTGGAAGCATTACTATTTGTGCAAGGTTTAAGGGGATGTTGGTGATGACTATGTTAACACTAAGTAAAAAAAAAAAAAAAAAACTCTGCTTTTTCAGATTAAAAAGACTTCCGTTATTGCTGCATTTTTATTGACCTCAATGCAGTCTATTGAAGTCAATAGAATGACGGAAGTCCAATGCACACAGTTTATTAAATACCGAATATTGTCTGCATGGTCAAAATAATGATCATGACAATTATTTTCAGATGTCATTCGCAAACAACAGACGTTTCTTTTTAGTTGCTCACACACAGTTTTTCTTTTTTTTACCATCCTTTCACCGTTTTTACTATTAAATTCAATGAACTTTCAATTAAAGAAACAACCAAAGGTCAATCAGTCCACCTATACTAGACTAATGTACCAACAGCCATCAATGCACTGAGGGGGGGGCCAAACCGCAAAATAACGGCCGTTATTTTGAACTCATTTTTAAAGTTTTATAAACGGACATGAATAAACAGTGTGGGAAGATATAGCCATACACAGATGATTTAAGCAATATATATTGTTTCAATATAGACTGCATTATCTCGGTTGAAGTCATTGCAAATGTTATCATTAGAGATGAGCGAACCTGGAGCATGCTCGAGTCGATCCGAACCCGAACTTTCGGCATTTGATTAGCGGTGGCTGCTGAACTTGGATAAAGCCCTAAGGCTATGTGGAAATCATGGATATAGTCATTGGCTGTATCCATGTTTTCCAGACAACCTTAGAGCTTTATCCAAGTTCAGTAGCCCCAGCTAATCAAATACCGAACATTCGGGTTTGGATCGATCCGAACCCGGTTCGCTCATCTCTAGTTATCACATGAGAATAAAAGAGTCAAACAATTTATCTAGGAAAAAAAAGGTTTACATTAAATATGGTTGTTGTAGCACTAGATAATTTACATAATTTCATGCCTGAAAACAATAATAACAATATAAAGAAACTGCTGAGGTTTCTAATGAAGGGTTTATTACTAGCGCAAGAGAAAAAGGTCTAAATTGACTGAAGCCTTTCCATGCCTTTCTTTCTACCGCTTGGTGATTATTTCCAACCAATTAACTTTATAAACAATGCTGTTTTCTCAGAGTCGTTCTCTCTTTCTGCAGAAGTTCAGAAATAAACAGAACGTATCCTCACACCCTTTTAAACGGCCGCCCAAGTAAAAAAAAAAATATTGAGAATTAGTAAACTATTGCACCGCAGCCTACCATGGTGTGTGACCTACAAATATTTGAAACCTTTCCCTTTGCATTTTATAAGATAAGCTCTTTCTAATTGCAAATATCCATTTTCAGTGACTAGATCTAAACAAAATAATTAGGGAAGTAATTTTGTTTTTCTCATTATATGCAAGCCTGACCTTGAAAAAATGGTTATGCAGAGAACTTCTGTTACATCTGTTGTTATATATATATTGTGCCACAAATGTGCGTCATTAGAAGAGAGAAACTGCCTGAAACTGTTCCAGGCTGTCAAATGCTAAGAGTGACTTCATGCATGCATGACTTTTAAAGACAATTATTGTAGTCATAAGATTCAGTCATTTAAGAATTTGGTTATTATCGTCTGTTGTTTCACAAAGCCGGATCATTTTGCACTGAAGTGTCAGGATACGGATTCTGCAGGTTCAGCACTTTACCCATACTGAAAAGCTTTGTGTGTATGATATGTTATTTATTTGTATGGCACCTTCAAACCAGTCGTATTATGGGGGTCAAAACCTCAGTCACGGTAAGGGTATATTCAGGGCCGGACTGGGACTTAAAATCAGCCCTGGCAATCAAACCCCAGCAGCCCACATACCATATCATGGTATATCAATTCCGCTTCATTTAGCCATGTCCCCCACTACTCCCTTAAAGGGAACCAATCAGCCCGTTTGAGCTGATATGGTTCCCTTGAGCATTGTATAAAACACCTGGAGCGGCCCCGGCACGTACCGGCCACGGCCGCAGCCGGTGCTTTATAACGGAGAAAATGACTTTTATTCACCGGCTTGTGACTAGATACAAGCGGGGAAGTAGTCATGGTGGTCGGCTCCCCGCTCGTATCTAGTCACTGCGCTCTGCCTGTCAGCGCGCTCGGTGGGATGATTGACAGGCAGAGAGGCCACTAACGCACAGACAGAGGGCAGTGACTAGATACGAGCGGGGAGCCGCCCACCATGACTACTTCCCCGCTTGTATCTAGTCACAAGCCGGGAATAAAAGTCATTTTCTGCGTTATAAAGCACCTGCTGCGGCCGTGGGCGGTACGTGCCGGGGCCGCTCCAGGTGCTTTATACAATGCTCAAGGGAACCATATCAGCTCAAACGGGCTGATTGGTTCCCTTTAAACATGTGAACTCCACCATCAGCACCTAAAAATAATGCTATAACATGATCTGCTGTGGATTTGATGCGGCATATTTATGTGTTTATATCAACTGATTAAATCAGAAGCATCAAATCTGCATTGGATTAGGTATGAACGTGCCCTTAAAGGGAACCTGTGAAGTCTATACCAGGTGCACAGCTGTAGATCCCAGCGTACAGGTTAGGGACCGGACCTTTAGTCCAGTGTAAACCTTTGTAATCTTTCTTTTCATTACCAGCTGAAGTGTCACATATGTGGAGAAACAGCAACCTTCTGCCCCCGTCCCTTCCTGCCCTGACTGATGGACGTATAGGGTGCTGCTGCTGCTGCGGCTGCTGTTGTGAAACTTTAGTTGGTAATGAAAAGGACAATTATAAAAGTTTACACTGGATTAAAGGTCCTGTCAGTGATATCTCCCTCACATCTGTCTGCTGAGATCTACAGCCCTAGACCTGGTATGGACCTCACAGATTCCCTTTAAAGGAGAAAAACATGGCCACCTTCTTCCAGAAACAGTGCCACACCTCAGTTTGTGTGAGGTATTGCAGCTCAGTTCCATTGAAGTGAATAGAGCCAAGTTGTAATACCTCACATAACCTGAAGACAGGGGTGGTGCTGTTTTTGGACAAAAGTTACTATATTTTTTTTAATCCCTTTTATCCTGACTATGTCTGCACTCCATATAATGGCGGTATAAGTAGTAAGGTTTTAATTATTAAAATGTGTCTGGTTGTGATCTCTTGTGTAATCAAAGCTACAAAATAAGCTGGTAGATAGATATTTCCTACTGGATATCTATCTATCTATCTATCTATCGATCTATCTATCTATCTCCGATCTATCTATCTATCTATCTATCTATCTATCTATCTATCTATCTATCTCCTATCTCTTTATCTATCTATCTATCTCCTATCTCTCTATCTATCTATCTCCGATCTATCTATCTATCTATCTCCGATCTCTCTATCTATCTATCTATCTCCGATCTATCTATCTATCTATCTATCTATCTCCTATCTATCTATCTATCTATCTATCTCCGATCTCTCTATCTATCTATCTATCTATCTCCGATCTATCTATCTATCTATCTATCTATCTATCTATCTTCTATCTATCTATCTATCTATCTATCTATCTATCTATCTATCTATCTCCTATCTCTCTATCTATCTATCTATCTATCTATCTATCTCCTATCTCTCTATCTATCTATCTCCTATCTCTCTATCTATCTATCTCCGATCTATCTATCTATCTATCTCCGATCTCTCTATCTATCTATCTATCTATCTATCTCCGATCTATCTATCTATCTATCTATCTATCTATCTATCTCCTATCTATCTATCTATCTATCTCCGATCTCTCTATCTATCTATCTATCTATCTCCGATCTATCTATCTATCTATCTATCTATCTATCTATCTATCTATCTCCTATCTATCTATCTATCTATCTATCTATCTATCTATCTCCTATCTCTCTATCTATCTATCTATCTATCTATCTATCTATCTATCTCTCTATCTATCTATCTCCGATCTCTCTATCTATCTATCTATCTATCTATCTATCTATCTATCTCCGATCTATCTATCTATCTATCTATCTATCTATCTATCTATCTCCCTCCCTCCCTCCCTCCCTCCCTCCCTATCTTCTATCTATCTATCTATCTATCTATCTATCTATCTATCTATCTATCTATCTATCTATCTATCTATCTATCTCCCTCCCTATCTATCTATCTAGAACTTTCTGTGCATGATAATAGTCATAGTTAATAACACCAGTAAGCAAATATTATCACCATACTGTACACGTTACTGCCATACTGTCACTAAGCAAACCCACCAATATTTCCTATACTACCAGTATATAAGTAACAAATAATATCACCACACCATGAGCACGGCCAATACCACCACATAGTGACTAATACCGCTACACTGTGACTGAATATAATCCACTATATAAAACACTAATATTACCAATAATACCAGAATACACAGGACAAGTAATACCATCACACCATGCCCACTACCCTCAGCATACGGTGACTGGATAATACCACTAAACCATCACACCATGCCCACTACCCTCAGCATACGGTGACTGGATACCACTATACTGGCACCAAATAACAGCCACTATATAAAGACCAATATTCTCCCAAAGCAGTGACACTCCGGACCTCCAGCTGTTACAAAACTACAAATCCCATCATGACTGGACAGCTAAAGCATGACGGGAACTGTAGTTTTGCAACACCTGGAGGGCCTGAATTTGACACCCTGATACAGATGTACATCCCAGCTGTGTAAAGGTTCTGCACACCTTATAAGTGATTATAGTGCAATTACATCCTGTAACTCACAGTAGGCGTCTTCTCTGCATGAAGAGACGTCCACTTTTCCTTTTCTTCTCCATCTGGCTCCGGCCATCATGAAGGCTTCTCTGGCCATGACGCCTCTCCACGGGATCTGCCAGACAGACATTTTAGGCTTCATGCTCCAACAACATCTTCCTCTATACATCCTCATCTATACATCCCTCCATATATAATAGCCTCCCCTCCCCCGCTGCCCATCTCTCCATATAGAATAGCCCCCCTGCTGTACATCCCCCCCATATAGAATAGCCCCCCCGTGCATCCCCCAATATAGAATAGCCCCCCTGCATCCCCCAATATAGATTAGCCCCCCTGAACATCCCCCCATATAGAATAGCCCCCTGAGCATCCCCCCATATAGAGTAGTCCCCCTGTGCATCCCCCCATATAGAATAGCCCCCCTGTGCATCCCCCCATATAGAATAGCCCCCCATGCATCCTCCCATATACAATAGCCCCCCCCTGCATCCCCCCATATAGAATAGCCCCCCCGTGCATCCCCCATATAGAATAGCCCCCATGTATCCCCCATATAGAATAGCCCCCCCGTGCATCCCCCAATATAGAATAGCCCCCCGTGCATCCCCCATATAGAATAGCCCCCCGTGCATCCCCCATATAGAATAGCCCCCCGTGCATCCCCCATATAGAATAGCCCCCCGTGCATCCCCCATATAGAATAGCCCCCCCCGTGCATCCTCCCAATATAGAATAGCCCCCCGTGCATCCCCCCAATATAGAATAGCCCCCCTGTGCATCCCCCCATATAGAATAGCCCTCCCGTGCATCCCCCATATAGAATAGCCCCCCTGTGCCTCCCCCCAATATAGAATAGCCTCCCCCTGTGCTTTCCCCCCCAACATAGAATAGCCCCCCCTGTGCATCCCCCCCAATATAGAATAGCCCCCCCCCCCCCTGTGCCTCCCCCCCCACCATGGCCACATGTTAAGGGGTTAAAAAAAAAAACACACATTCTCACCTGTCACCTCGCTCTCGGCAGCTTCTTCCTCCCGGTCCCGGATCTTTAGTCTGCAGCCTCTTCTCCCTGCTGCAGCGCGTCGGCGGCGTCTCTTCTCACAGGTCCTCAGCGGCGCGTCAGGGAAGTGACGTCACCGCTGGGGGCCTGGCAGAGGTGCCTGCAGACGTGCGGCACGCGGCACGTCTGCAGCCCCGGGCCGGCCCTGACACCTTCCAGCTAGGAAGACTGGCCGGCCACAGGAGTGACTGGCAGGGCCGGGGGCCAATGGCTCCCTGGCTCTGTCAGAGGCAGAGTGCGGCCGCTGCAAGCTGTGAGCGTTCATCTTGAACGCTCACAGTTAAAGGGCCAGGGCGCCGGCCCTCTGCAGAGGCTGAATGAATAGCGCAGCGGCCGGCTGCGCTATTCTTGCAGCCACTGCTGAGGGCCGGCGCACATGGGGGCCAGGAACGGCGGCCCCCGGATTGGTAATACTGGCAGCCCAGCGGGCATTTGCCCGTTTTGCCAGATTACCAATCCGGGCCTGGGTATATTCACACGGACGGGCTCGCAGCGAGATTCTCGCTGCCAGCCCGGCAGGTCCTGGCAGTTCCCATACACTACATACTTGCTGCGGTCTAAACAACCGCAGCGAGTATGTAATTATACCGCCCTTAACCCCTTCTGCTCCCGCCCGGCTCCCCCGCTGTAAGCATACTTTACCTGTCCTTGCTGCACGGGTCCGGCGTCCTGCTCTCCCGCCCGGCCAATCAGTGGCTGCGGCTGGGCAACACACTAATTGGCCGGACAGGAGAGCAGGACGCCGGACCCGTGCAGCAAGGACTTGTAAAGTATGCTTACAGCGGGGGAGCCGGGCGGGAGCAGAAGGGGTTAAGGGCGGCAGAATTACATACTCGCTGCGGTCGTTTAGACCGCAGCAAGTATGTAGTGTATGGGAACTGCCAGGACCTGCCGGGCTCGCAGCGAGAATCTCGCTGCGACCCCGCCCGTGTGAATATACCCTAATAGTAAATCAGGGCTTTTTGTTTCTGTTAAATTAAAAATTGGGTTGAAAAAAATGGACTCATTCATTAAATTATAAGTTAAAGTCTAGCTGCCATTTAAAAAAAAAAAAAAAAAGGACATGCCCTAGGGTCAAAAGGTCTGGGCTTGAATAGTCAGACCCCGACCAATTAATAGAACAAGTGTGTGTGTGTTTTATTGGACATCTATGGCAGATGTTCGTAAGGCTATGTTCAGACAATGTAATTTATTATTAAAGAACGGACACTGATTGCAATGGAATCAGCGTCTGTTCTTTACTGCAGGGGGGGGGGCATTGCATTAAAACGGGCGTTAAAATAATGTACATGCCTAATATTTCCAGGCACTGGCATTGGCTGTTCACACAATGTAAAGTGTGATTTGGGGGACAACCGACAATGCCTGCAAGTCAACTGTAAAAGAAAAGAACGTTCCTGCAGCCGATACAGAGGTATCAGTTGCAGGAATGTCCTGAAATGGCAACGGACTCTGTTAAACATTGTGTGAACATAGCCTAAGTTTGTTAAAAAACAAATGTAAGGCTATGTTCACACAATGTTTACCAGTGTCCGTTGCATAGCAATGTAAGGCTATGTTCACACAGCATAAAAGTACGGCCGTTGTTGCAATTGGCAACAACGGCCGTACATTGTACGAAAAGATACGCTGCATGTTCTTCTATGGGATCCCGGCTGGTGCGTATACACATAGTATACGGTCTGGCCGGGATCCCAAGCGGCGCCGCAAACAACTGACATGTACATGCATAGCAGCCGTAGAAAACCCTGTCAGTGCACACTATAAAGTAAGCGGCTTCGGCCGGTTGCTTCATAGTGTGCTATGGAGAGTTCTGATGTGGGCGCACGCTGATGCACCCGCATCAGAACTCTACGGCCATAAAGATCATCCAGCTGGTACTCGCCAGGATGATCTTTTCAGAGACCGGTTGCTCCATGACCCGTCCGGGTTATGGAACAGCCGGTCGTTTAACCCTTTGAGGACCAGGCCCAAAATGACCCAGTGGACCGCGCAAATTTTGATCTTAGTGTTTCCGTTTTTCCCTTCCTCCCCTTCTAAGAGCTCTAGCACTTTCAGTTTTTTATCTACAAGGCCATGTAAGTGCTTATTTTTTACAGGAATAGTTGTACTGTGTAATGGCGTCATTCATTTTACCATAACATGTATGATGGAATTCCAAATATATTATTTATGAAGATATAAATTGGTGAAATCATAAATAAGAATGCAATATGGTAACGTTTGGGGGGTTCCTGTGTCTACGTAATGCACTATATGGTAAAAGCGACATGATACAATTATTCTATAGGTCAGTCCGAACACAACGATATGCAGGTTACACAGATTCTCTAATGTTATAATTTTTTTTAAATGAAATCCTTTTTTTTGGCAATTAATTATAAATAAAATGGGCCTATTGTGACGCTTATAACGGTTTTATTTTTTCACCTACGGGGCTGTATAGGGTGTCATTTTTTCCGCCATGATCTCTAGTTTTTATTAATACCATATTTGTGAAGATCGGACATTTTGATCACTTTTTATAAAAAAAATTTTATATTCTTTTCGTGTACGCCGTTTACCGTTCGCAATGACGATTGTTATATTTTAATAGATCGGACAATTACGCACGCTACGGTATATTATATGTTTATTTGTTTATTTATTATATAATGGGAAAGGGGGGTGATTTCAACTTTTATTGGGGGAGGGGTTTTGGGGTAGTGTATTGGTGTTTTTAACTTTTTTTTTTTTACACATTTGAAGTCCCTTTGGGGGACTTTTACATACATTAGTTTGATTTCTACACTGATGAATGCTATGCCATAGGCATAGCATTGATCAGTGTTATCGGCGATCTGCTCATTGAGCCTGCCTGTGCAGGCTCAGTGTAGCAGATCGCCGATCGGACCGCACGGAGGCAGGTGAGAGACCTCCGGTGGTCCATTTTACCGATCGGGACCCCCGCAGTCACACTGCGGGGGTCCCGATCGGTAAGTGACAGGGGACTCCCCCTGTCACTTACACTTAAACGCCGGGGTCGCACCGCGATCGCGGCGTTTAAGGAGTTAATGACACGCGGCAGCGCGATCGCTGCAGCGTGTCATTACCGGTGAGGTCCCGGCTGCTGATTGCAGCCGGCCCCTACCTGCTGTGAAGCGCGCTCCGCTTCGGAGTGCGCTTCATAGCGGAAGAAACACCCAGGGCGTACAGTTACGCCCTAGGTCGTCTGGGGACAGACTTCCATGGCGTAACTATACGCCCTAGGTCGTCTAGGGGTTAAGCCATGTGAACATGGCCTAAAAGTGCGGCCGCTGGCTGCAGTGAGAGGACAGTGGGAAAAAAAACTGTGTGTGAACAACTAAATGAAAACATCTAGTGTTTGCAAAAGACATCAGAAAAAATTGTAAAGATCATTATTTTGCGCAGACAACGTCAGTCATTTTATGCACTGTGTGCATTGGACGTCCATTTTCTGTTGACTTCAATGAATTGCAATGAAGTCAAATAAATCACGGCAAAAACTGACGTCTTTTCAAATAGAAAAAGCGGACGCTTTTTATGATTAGTGTAAACATAACCATACTCAGCCCCCAATGCAAGCTTTTTCCCTCTCTCTTTTTAGCTCTATGTTTTTGCTTTTGAAATATTTTGTAAACTGACTTCAATCATAATATAAACTGATTTAACCACTCACATTTTATCCCAATTGGTATTTTGTCTATGGATCCAAATACTCTTTCTAAATTGATATTTTATTTCAATGTCTCTGACCATTGTGCTTTGTCATCAGTTTAATGAATGTGCTCTCTCTCAAAGGATTTTATTTAGCAAAAATGATTCCTATACAACAGAAACAACACAATTGTGTACAATGTCATCCAAATGACTAGGATCCTGCTACACATCTGTTGCAAATGTTAAGAGAAAACGACTGCTGAGATTTGTGGTTTCTGAAAAGAAACAGATCCTGACTGAAATTAAAAGGATGTCTTTTTTCAGATTTGCATTCAATAGAAATGCAGGTAGTCTTATTATCCTCTAAAACAATTGAGGAAAGCATAAATATATGTAATGTTATATTGTTAAGCAAAGGGAACTTAGCAGCAGACAAAACATGGCATTATATATTTCTCTTTATCTACTTATCTTATGTCTACATTGCAGTGTAATTTAAGGCTTTGTGCAGTGTATTTTTTTTAAAGACAAGAACGGCCATTGTTGTCAATTAAAATAACGGCCATTACCTTAAACTAATGCTCTGCATTAAACTCTATAGGAAACAACAGCCATTGTTCACACACTGTATTGAACAACGTCTGTTGTTCCCTTATGGCCGCACAAACAATTGACATGTGGTTCCCACTCTGTCCTCGTAATGTATGGCCATTCTGATGGCTGTTCATTGCATGGACTTTAATGGTTAATTGCATTGCACACACACCCAAATGTGTCCGCATTCCAAATGAAATAAAATAACAGGTCAAACAGCGGCCGTTGTTTATACACTGTGTGAACATAGCCTAAAGCTATATTCTAGTATAAAAATTATACTTAAAATTATATTCACCTGGTGTTGCTCCCCCTTGACGCTTATAGACGAAACCGAATTCCCTAGATAGGGATAAAGAGTAGTGCTGTGTGTGGAAACACCTTCGCTTCTTCACAATCCTGATGTGTGTTGCTTACAGAGATGAGACTTATTGCAGTTCTTTTGTTGGTTTCTACGTTTATTTGTCTAAAACATTCTGATACCATACTTACATGGAACAATGATGCTTATGTGAATAATGGTTTTCTTCTTTTCTTAATACTTTTGGAATGTATCTGTATTATGATACTACTGTATATTCATCCATGTACCATCTACTCTGTACTTCTTCTCAATAAAACGAGTTAAAAAAAAAAAAATTATATTTAAATAAAACTATCACTCCCAGACATACAACTTACTAGTATAGTGTTATCACTTATATTCCTGGCTTCAGTGTTCTTTTGCTGCTCCACCCCTGACAGGAAATAGAAAATAGAAGAACTACAAAATGTGTATTGTCTCCAGAGAGAGGTTATGTTTACACAGCGTCAAAAATAGAAAAAAAGTCGTCCGATTTTGATATTTAATAAAACGTCCGTTTGTGCAATGATTTAACTGACTACAATGGCAATGCATTGAAGTCAATGGGAAGATGGACGTTCAATGCACACAATGTATTAAATAACAGACGTTTTTACAGCGGACGGCAAAATAATGAACATGATCATTATTTTCAGACGTCTTCTGCAAACAGCGGACGTTTTTTATTAGTTGTTCACACACAGTTTTTCTTTTGTCACCATTCTTTCTCTGTTTTTACTATTAAATTCAAGGGACTTTTCAATTAAGCCGCATCCAAAGGGCAATTAGTAACCCCAAAATAGAATAATGTACCAACAGTTATCATTGCACTAAGGGGAGGTCAGGCTGCTAAATAACGTCCATTATTTTAAACTCAAAATAATGGACGTCATTTTAAATGGAGCTGAAAAACGTGTGAACATAGTCAGAGAGAGACGTTTAGGCTATTTTGACAGACAGTAAAATACAAGCAGAATCAGACAGTAAATTTGATTTGAAACACAGATGTATTTGGAATATGCTACATTAAACTTTATGGAAAAGCCGCCATCCTTGCAAACATTGTAAAATAATGAAGCACATTATGAGATTCAAACTACGGTTGCGTTTCGTATCTATTTTACTGTTGTATTTTGCTTTTATTTTACTGTGTGTGTGTGTGTGTGTGTGTGAGAACACAGGGAGAGCGAAGTGGGATGCTGCTTTGTTGTGGAAGATGTTAAAGCAGGTGCTGAAACCTCACTGTGCAATAGTCTGCAGTGACATGAAATGTTCTGCAACAACTTTGGGCAAGGAACTGGTAGGAGGGCTGTGGGAAGGGAATAGGCAGGGTGGGAGGTCTGTGATGAACAGCTGAGGAAAAGCAATGCATTCTGGCAATTGTAGTACTAAGCTGCTGCTCAACCAGGAAGTACAACCACCAAATACAGAACTAAGATTGTTGGTAGTTTCAGAACTGGAGCAGACAGTTAAAGAGGTTGTCCAACATTTTTTTCTTATTGGAAATGTGAATAAGTTGTAATCTATCCCTTTCCCTTAGTGGTTTTCTCTGACCTTTATTCACTTCTGTGTCCCCGGCCTCCGCCTCTGTTACTGATTTTTGGATTTGTGTTTGTTTACATAAAGAACTTGCAGGTCACAGGGATCAGCAGTGACATCACAGCTCTGCAATCCTATAGCTCCACCCACTCCTCTCTGAATCTAGCTCCACCCACTCTACCCATAGGCAGGAAATGTCTGTATTACTACTAGTGTCCTTTGATCAGCATGGCGGCTCAGTGATTGACAATTAATTATGTTATCAAATACACTAGTTTTTTACCTCTTTTATCTGTTGTAGGACTACAAACCCCAGCACACATGTACATGTTAGGAGTTGTAGTCCTGGGTTACAGATACACTACAGTAGCCATCTTACAGGTGGGCGGGGTTTCAATGAGGCAGGATTCTGTTACAAGTTTACCTCAGCAAGAAATATAATGGTGACTGCCATGAGGTGAAGTCTCCTCTCTCCTCCCCATATTACACAGCAGCAGCACTGCCCTAACACTCACATCTTTACACTACAATAGCAACACTAAAGGGGGAGATGTATCACAGCCTGAGCAGCGGAGCAGGGGAGCAGTTAACCATAGCGACCAATCAGATTGCTTCTTTCATTTTTAAAAAGGCCTTGGATAATAAAACCTAGAATCTGACATGTTGCTATGGGTGACTGCTTCTCTGTTCCTCTGCACAAATTTTGATAAATCACCCCCATAGTTCCTTTATTTACTGTGTATAGCTCCAACCTATGCTGCAGTGCTGTACAGAGATTGTAGTCTGTCATGCTCTCCTTACTGCTGCAGTTTCTTCTGGCCTCAGATGTTAGATGTTAGGGGTGGGGCTAAAGAAATGTGGAGGCATAACCCCACCCACCTGATGACTCACTGTTCCCTCACTGGCAGGAACAGGAAACAGAAAGGGAACGTGACATCACAGGAAGTAAAGAAAACACAGGCAGAGTGGTCATGTGACTGAGCCTGCGAACACAGTAAGCGCTCAAAATAAAAAAATAGAAGTGTATGTAGAATATGCAACACCCACAGAGGTCAATGCTATGCTAGTTTATAAAATTATCCCGGACAACCCCTTTAAGCAATGCTATATGCTTATGCAGCATGTTTATTTTTAATTTATTTTTTTAACCTGGAGTACCATTTTAAAACATGGCAACTAAAGCTAGAAAGATAAGGGAAGATTTATCAAGCTGTCCTGAATTGTAGTTTGTTGCCCATAGCAACCAATCACAGCTCAGCTTTAACATTCCCAGAGCTCAATAATATTTGAAAGCTGAGCTGAGCTGAGTGATTGGTTGCTATGGGCAACAAAGGACACTCTTACTATAAAAAGAAGCTTGATAACTGTCCCTATAGTCTTTAGTTGGCGCTACCGTGAAATGTTTCTATGTAGTGGTGGATACACCGGTTACATTTTGACATAATGATGAATCATTTATTTACTGAGGAGCACAGGTGGCCAGAAAATCTAATTTCAATGCCTAAAATCCATGAATCCCGAAGAGCAGCACCATTTTATTTACAGAGGCCAAAAGTCAGCTACCAGGGGACATTTTTAAAACTTATTGTGATTGACTAGGTTATATTTGTTCCCAAAAATACATTATTCTCTGGTTGGAGAAGCCATTTAGAGTACAAAAATAATAGTTTGTAAATAAAAGAAATTCCAATAAAATAATAATGTATGATAAATCGCATAAAGGCTATGTTCACACAACGTCAAAAATAGAGAAAAGGCGGTCGATTTTGATATTTTAAAAAAACATCAGTTTTTGCCGCGATTTAAGTGACTGCAATGGCAATGCATTGAAGTCAATGGAAAGATGGACGTCCAATGTGCATAATGCATTGAATAACGGACGTTTTTACCGCGGGCGTCAAAATAATGAACATGATCATTATTTTCGGACGTTATTCACACAGTTTTTCTTTTGTCACCGTTTTTTCTCTGTTTTTACTATTAAATTCAATAGACTTTTCAATTAAGCCGCATACAAAGGCCAAATAGAAACCCCAAACTAAAATAATGTACAAACACCAGTCATTGCAGTAAGTGGAGGCCAGAAAGCTAATTAACGTCTGTTAATTTAGACTCAAAATAACGGACGTCATTTTAAACAGAGCTGAAAAAACTTTGTATGAACATAGCCTAAGGGTGCCTTCACACCTACTGGATCTGCAGCAGATTTGACATCCCGCTGTGACTTTGTGAGTTAACCCCCCGCCGCCTGCCGGCAAGAGCATACATTACCTGCTTGGCGCTGCGGCTGTGTGAAGCTCCCCACTCCCCTCGCTCCTCATCAGCCTTGCACTGATTGGCTGATGAGAAGCGAGGGGAGCCGGGAGCTTCACACAGCCGCGGCGCCAAGCAGGTAATGTATTCTCCGGGTCGGGCCGGCGGGTGGCCGGGGGTTAAAGGGGCCGGGTCACATATCTGCAGCGGAATAAAAATTCCGCTCCGGGTATGTGACCACATTGAACTTCATTATACCAAGATCCGCAGTGGATTTTGCTGCAAATCGCAGCATGAAATCCGCTGCGGATGCTGTACCTGTGATGGCACCCTAAATGGGATACCATAGGATCATTGGTAACTAGAGATGAGCGAACCTCGAGCATGCTCGAGTCGATCCAAACCCGAACTTTCGGCATTTGATTAGCGGTGGCTGCTGAAGTTGGATAAAGCCCTAAAGCTATGTGGAAAACATGGATATAGTCATTGTCTGTATCCATGTTTTCCAGACAACCTTAGAGCTTTATCCAAGTTTAGCAGCCCCAGCTAATCAAATACCGAACATTCGGGTTCGGATCGACTCGAACCCGAACCCGGTTCGCTCATCTCTATTGGTAATAGCAGCCAAATATCAAAGTGATTAATAATCAAATCTCGACCTGATTTGAAATGTTCATGTAAAACACAGTGATCAAGTGCTGGGGCAAATATAAAACCAAAAAGAGAGAAGAGAGGAGAGAGGGGCATTCCCTACTGCAATATTATTCTCAGATGAGCTGGAAAGCATCCATTGTGCAGAACCACTAAGCTACAGTAGTTAAGCTGTGCTAGATATATGCACAACTATATGAAGAGGCTTGAGGCAACCAAATGCGCTGTTATTCCTACACATATGCAGAATTTATTCTTGAGAATTGAAGAGTAACCTATCCAGGATAATTGGCCAAAACAACGGCCTAGCTGACGGTATCTGTATAATATAGCCGCTGAAAATATACAATGGATAAATATATGGATTAACATTCTAGTGTAATATTAACATTCTGTGAATGAGCTATAAATTCTGCATATACGGTATATTGGGTCACTTACAGAAAGTACTGCAGTGTATGGAATTGTGGATGGTAAGATTTTTCATAAAACCTTAGACTATAGTGAATCAGTATCTGCAAACTTCTGGAATAGTTGTACTTGATGTTTACCACGAGCTTTCTTATCTTCCTAGATTGTTTGTCCATATTAAATGTTAGATTCTGACTGGATTGTAGTTTCATCTTTAGTTCTGATTTTATGAGACTCATATTTACCTGAGAGTATTTCTGATTATATTAACATTCTCTGTTGAACTTTGAAATATCTTTACGGTAGAATGATCTGTTTGTTGTGCGAAAGTATTTGCTTTATCTGCTTTTAGGTCATGTCCACACGGTGTATTTTTTAAGACAAGAAAAGCCATTGTTATTAATTAAAACAAAGGCCGTTCTTATCTTTAAAGGGAACCAATCACCGGAAAAACGCATATAGAGCTTTTGAAATGTGCTGTTAGAGTACACAGCACACTTGCCACACGTGTTTTCATAGCCTCCGTGCCTCCCCCGTGTAAGCCGCAAAGTAACTTTATAAAACTGGCACCCTGTATGCTAATCACCTGAGGTAGTCATCTGGGCGGTGTGCGGCTAGCAGGTAGTCACGGTCCCCTGGGCATTCTTCTGCTGTAATCACACCCCTCTGAGTAGCTGTGACATTCTGATGCCGGACGCCGCCGCACATGCGCAGTACAGCCGCTTCCATTCCGGCTGTACTGCGCCTGTGCAGAATAGCCTCGAATAGCCTGTGAAGCCGGAGTTCGAGGCTATTCTGCACAGGCCCAGTCCAGCCGGAATGGAAGAGGCTGCACTGCTCATGCGCAGCGGCGTCCGGCATCAGTACGTAAGCGCGCCGACCTCGGGCACGGTGCGCTCCCGAGCAACGCCACAGCTACTCTGCCATTTGAATCACGCCCAGAGGGGTGTGATTACAGCGGAAGAACGCCCAGGGGACCGTGACTACCTGCTAGCCGCACACCGCCCAGATGACTACCTCAGGTAATTAGCATACAGGGCGCCAGTTTTATAAAGTTACTTTGCGGCTTACACCGGGAAGGCACGGAGGCTATGAAAACACGTGTGGCAAGTGTGCTGTGTGCTCTAACAGCACATTTCAAAGCTCTATATGCTTTTTTCCGGTGATTGGTTCCCTTTAAAGAATGAACGTCATTGATCTCAATTGAAACAATGGCCGTTTCTCACACAGTGTATTGAACAACGGCTGTTGTTAAATATGGCCGTGGAAATAGTTGTCCTGTCAATTATTTCTGGCCGTTGTTTCCAAACATTTCAATAATGCAGTATCAGCCGGATGAACATGTAAAACAACAGCCATTGTTTGAAATTGTAGATGGTCCTCACCTGCTATAAAGTGAGCTCCACTCCTGAGCTTGCCTCATAGTTCTATACCTCTATACCTTGAAAGTGTGTACATTTACGCCCAAATGTGCAAAAGCCAAGGCTGAGGGAATAAACACATGCCTTCTGTTGTTAAGACCTTAAAGGGGTACTCCGGCGCTGATAAAAAAAAAAAAACTGAACTGAAGCTCCAGTTGGTGTCTTCATTTTTTTTTCACTTCCTGGTTTGGGCTTCCCCATGATGCACTTTGTCTCCTGTGATGTCTAACTGACTCTATCAAACTGTTAGATGGCTTACAGCTTGCTCAGCTAATCAGAGTTGAGCAACCTGAGTCATCTGACAAAGAGAGGCTGGCCTAACAGGGCTTAGACCCGCCTCCCTCTTGATTACATCATTGTCACAAAATGGCTACCTCAGAGCAGCCTTGTGACAACAGTCATTAGGTAAGAATGAGTTTACTTCACTTCCTGGTGGGGGATTGAGGGGGGAAAAGATAGGGAAGAGGGGCAGATAGGTGATTGAAGCATATTACAAAGTTATATAACTTTGTAATGAGTTTCAATTACTTGGAAAAAGCTTTTTTTTTGCTGGAGTACCCCTTTAAGGAATATGTTGTATCTATAAACAGAGAAATAACTTATGCTAACCGTGTGACCAGGAGGCCTTGTAGGATGCAAAGCTCAAAATTAGAGTTGAGTGCAAAGCGAATTCACAGGGATTCGTTAACCAAATTTACTAAACATGGTGACCACAATGACGACCGCACATGTTAGCTTACAGTACTGTCACTGGGCATTAGAATGGGATTAACCATAATCCTTCGCATCCGTCCGATCAGCTGCAAGCCCCTCTGTGATGTCAGCACCTCCCCCTCTATATAAGGTGATTATTTTCCTAGAGTCTGTGTGTGAAGTCGAGATTAGGTAAAAGTGCAGAGAGAAGAATAGGGAGATAAGGACAGAGAGGACAAGATAGGTGGGTGGATTTTGGGTATATTTTATTGAGAGCTGTGCGGCCAGTGTCCAGTATACAGTAGAAACAAACTGGGTGCTGCTGCTGGATTCGGGCAAGTCCTCATTGCTGACTTAGAAGTGACTGGCTGCTATTTCTGCAGTATTACAGTCATTTTTCCCCAAAAAAGTATTCAAAAGTTTTAAAACACTATTTCAATAAACTGTTTTTTGGGCTCACTTTACATAGCAAAAATGTCCAAAGCGTGCAAAAAAATCTGGCCCTTCTCAGGGTACCACCAGTGTCAGTAGCCAAGGTGGCACAGTAGGTGGTCCCATTCCAAGAGATATTCATGGGAGTGGTGATTATGTGTCTGAGACCCAATTGCAGTTCCCAGTGCCATCTACAAGAGAGCTCCTCTTGAGCTTAGCTGAATCCGTAGACCCTGAAACACTGGATGTGGAGAATCTGTTTGAGACATCTCCTAAGATGGAAGAAGAAGCTGTTCAGACAGCGGTAGTTGACACAACTCAGTCAGGAGAGTAAGACAGGAGCAGCTTCTAGCCAAAGTACGGAATCGTACTTCATGGCTATGGACGAATCAAGCTTGGGAGAGGACAAGTTCGTTCCTAATTATGAAGAAGATGATGACGACACAGACACCTCCCTGAGATCCACATCCACAAATAACATCCTCTGCATCTGTGCCACCTACCCAGCATCCACTTCCATCTAAGGATTCTGGGTCAGGAGGGAAAAGGGTCAGCAAAAGAGTAGCAGCCAGTAGACGTAAAGGCCCTGGAACTCCACAAGAACCCCACGGCTGCAGCAGCAGTCAAGAAGAGGCAAGCAGTATGCCTGCTCGGAAATTTTCTTTTTTTTAAACATTTTTTAAGTGATTTTACATATATATTTTCCATAAAGTATGCTGTGAAACCAGAAAAAAATTATTTATTGCTCTTAGGTGCTTTAAAGCTATAGAAAGGGTTCTTAACAGGGTATTTATCTAACCTCTAAATTTACTACCAGCAGCTATCTGTTGCTGAAAGGCAGGTTACATTGCCTTATTTATAGTGCATTCACTTGTGAATGGTTGCTTTTTGGTTTCTTGCCACTGGCAAAATCCTGAAAAGGGCTAGATTTTTTAAAAAAAATTTTGACATCCTTGCTGAGGACAATTTATTGCAATCTAAATTAACTTCATAAAAATCTAAATTAAATAAATTGAGATTAAATTGACATTTATATCGGTGCCACTTAAACTAACATGGGATACAAAGGGTGCCAAAAAACAAGAGGAGAAAGGGTACGTGAAGGGGGATTGGAATGTGTTAAATGATTTATTAGAAAGTTTATAGATTTTACACCGCCGATCCACCAAGGTCCACTGCTGTCCAGGGCTGGTTGACATTTTTTTAAATATGACAATTTTTACAATAGCTGTTGAACAAAAGATTACTCTGTAATAGTCCCTCTATTGTAGCTATAATGGTTTTGATGTTTTATTGATATTCTTTTGCATGCAATTTGCGAATATTCCTGAATCTGACCGAATATTCTCGTGAAACCAATTTTTGAGTGATTCGCTCATAACAGGAACTATAAAGGAAAGACTTATACTTCTGCTTTCTGCTGGATCCATTTCAGGCTTTGGCTCAAAAACTGCAGCAGAGCCATGTGTGACAGCAGCCTCAAAATTGTTTAAAGTCCCCCGAGGCTTCTGTCAGACATGGCAGTTTTTGAGTCAAAGCCAGAAATGTATCCAAAAGGAAGCAGAAGTATAAGTCCTTCCTTTATAGTCCCTGTACCTTTTGAATTCACTATTAGTCTTGGCTCAAAAACTGCAGTGGCAGTTTAAAATAATTAAAAAAAAAAAACTGCCAAAAGTTAGAAAACGTATAAATCCTAATAAAAATTACCTTCTTTATCATTGAAAAACGGAAAACAATAATAGAACATATTTGGTTTTGCCAAAACAGCCCCACATTAGGGACCCGCGCCCCAACATTAGGGACGTGGAGTCTGCCGCAGCGGAAAAAAAGGGACACCAGGACATGGTGTAACACACTAAAATATGTATAGTAACACCTAAACCTACTGAATTACACATGGTTACAGTTTTCCTGCAATGTAAACACAAAGGACCATACTTTCTCTTAGATCTATGGAGTGTTAAACCGACTGGCATATTTATATACAATATATTACCCATGTGAATACTGTGGAAGGAATGTCAGAAAAGCACATAGAAGGAGCATAACATATGAAAACATTGCTGTACCGAGCACAAAACTAGAAAGAAATAAACAGATCATCAGGGAGATGCCTGTCTAACACAGAGCATGCACACAGCTGATTTTCTCATAACATGGGAAACAGACTTTAATTAATTTAAATCTGTCCCTCATTGCAAGTGAGGTCTACAAAACTAAATTTTTTTTAGTTGATATAAAGCAGAAAAAAAGTGCAATTACATACACCAAATATACAAGGCTTCTAGCCTGGATGTTTTTTTTCTTAGGAAACAGCTTTTATTTTGACAATACTTGACTTAGCAAAAGATTTTTAACCACTTAATTAACACCAATACGCCGTTTTACGGAGGTCATTAAGGGTCTTTTTTGTAGGTCACCGCCATTTTATGGCAGGCATAGCATAAGGAATTGTGGCAACAGTGCTGAATACTTACCATCGGCTTTATGATGTTGCCTTCGGTTCAATGCATCTGCAATGCAGCTAGGGCCAGGTACAGTGCCTGTCAGCTTTTTGCACTAGATCACTTTTTCATTATGGTTGTGATCTAAGAATCACTGTAAAAGTCCCCTTGTGGAACATGAAAAAAGTAAAATAAATAAATAAATAAATTAAAGGACACAAAATAAAATACAATAAAATAATACTTTTTCCCTTCCCTTTTTCTAAACTAAAAACTACATATTAGGTATCGCTGAGATTGGCTCTGTGTTTGAGCCAAGGCAGCATAAACTAGTGATATAAATGCTGAACAGATGGGTGTATTGCTGACTTCATTCTGTCCAGCCATTCTCCTAATATGCAGGAGAATAGGATTCTTACCACACCACTCCCCCGACCCTCCAGCTGCTGATTGACAGTTGACTACCTATACACAGCATGGATAGATAACTGCCAATTAGCAGCTGGTGGGTGGAGTTTTCTGCTTCTCATGAATATTGAGGACTACTGGGCTCATGCACATAATGGAGATGACTATTTATCATCTATGAGGATATCTCTGGATCAGCTGCACAGAACAACGTAAGTGATACATCATTCTGTTCAGCTTTTCTGTCACTAGTTTATGCTACCCTTAGATAGAACAGCATAAACCTACAGAGTATCTTTAAGTAAGTAGTTGTTAAGAGTAGTAATATCAGTTATTGTTTTTGCTATCAACTGATGTCAATTTTCTATGTAATGCTGTACATGTCATTTTCCAGTATATCTCTTCTTACCATCAAAGACAGAACAGGAAATCTCAGTTTGAAGTCTCAAAAATGATAAAAAGTAAAAACTTTAAACAATATGTCATTTTCTGATTATAATTTCCCTCTTTGCTATTTGTACATCTATATCATAAAAATCGAAGTCTGTCTGTCTGTCTGTCCTTCTGTCTGTCTGTCCTCTATAGACTTCCAAATGCCTGAACCGTTTGACCCCAAATTTGGCACACAGATACATTGGGTGCCCGGAAAGGTTATTGCGAAGGTCCCGTCCCCGCCAGATGTACAGGAGGGGAGGGGGAGGGGAAAGAGAGGCGCCCCATAGAGATGAATGGGAAAATCTCCTCACTGCAAACACAGGTGATATAATTAGCTGCAGCAGACACGGCAGTTGGAGCCTTAGCAACCAATAGGATTACTGCTTTCATTTTCACAGTGAGCAATGGTTGCTAGGGAAGCTGCCTCACAACATCCACAGTAATAACTGGTAGACCCCCCTACTCCAACTATACATTACATGTATATACAGGGCCCCCTACTCCATCCATACAGTACATGTATATACAGGGCACAACAGGTATACCAAACTGTGACTGGGTAACACTGCCACACCAGACCTGACCAATACCGCCATACTGTGACTGGATAACACCTCCATAACAGACCTGACCAATACCGCCATACTGTGACTGGATAACACCTCCATACCAGACCTGACCAATACTGCCATACTGTGACTGGGTAACACCGCCACACCAGACCTGACTAATACCGCCATACTGTGACTGGATAACACTGCCACACCAGACCTGACCAATACCGCCATACTGTGACTGGATAACACTGCCACACCAGACCTGACCAATACCGCCATACTGTGACTGGATAACACTGTCATATAAGACCTGACCAATACCGCCATACTGTGAATGGATAACACCGCCACACCAGACCTGACCAATACCGCTATACTGTGCTGGATAACACTGTCATACCAGACCTGACCAATACCGCCATACTGTGACTGGATAACACTGCCATACCAGACCTGACCAATACCGCCATACTGTGCTGGATAACACTGTCATACCAGACCTGACCAATACCGCCATACTGTGACTGGATAACACTGTCATACCAGACCTGACCAATACCGCCATACTGTGACTGGATAACACTGCCATACCAGACCTGACCAATACCGCCATACTGTGACTGGATAAGACCATCATATCAGACCTGACCAATACTGCCATACTGTGACTGGATAACACCGCTATACCAGACCTGACCAATACCACCATACCGTGACTGGATAACACCGCCACACCAGACCTGACCAATACCGCCATACTGTGACTGGATAACACCGCCATACCAGACATGACCAATACCAACACACTGTGACTGAATAACACTGCCATATGGGTAAATACAACCCTGCAGGTATACAGGACACTACAGGTATACAGGACCCCAAAACTATACACTACAGGTGCACGGGACCTCCACAAAACTATATACTACAGGTATACAGGACCCCAAACTTTACACTACGGGTATACAGGACCCCAAAACTATATACTACAGGTATACAGGACCTCCACCAACTATATACTTCAGGTATACAGGAACTCCACCAACTATATACTACAGGTATATTGGACCCCAAACTATACACTACAGGTATACAGGACCTCAAAACTATACACTACAGGTATACAGGACCTACACCAACTCTATAATACAGGTATACAGCACCTTCACCAACTCTATACTACAAGTATACAGGACCCCAAATATACTACAGGTATACAGGAACTCCACCAGCTATATACTACAGGTATATAGGACCCCAAACTATACACTACAGGTATACAGGACCTCCCCCAACTCTGTACTATAGATATACAGGACCCTCAAACTATTTGCTACAGGTATACAGGACCCCCCAACTATATACTACAGGTATACAAGACCTCCACCAACTATACATTACAGGTATACAGCACCAACTATTTACTACAGGTATACAGGACCCCCGAACTATACAGTACAGGTATACAGGACCTTCACCAACTGTACACTGCAGGTATACAGGACCTCCCTCAACTATACACTACAGGTATACAGCCCCCCCCAAATACACACTACAGGTATACAGGACCCCCCCAACTATACACTATAGGTATACAGCCCCCCCAACTATGCACTACAGATATGCGAGACCCCTAAAAACTATACATTGGGGGTATACAGAACCCCTCCAACTATGCACTACAGGTATACACTAATTCCACTGATTAACTAAGATGAAACAATACCTTTAGCTTGGCCTCCTGGGCACCTTAGAACAAATCTAATTAACACACTGACACTTTATACCCGGGCAGCGCCGGGTACATTTTCTAGTTTTAATTATTTGTTGGCTAAATGCTGGTTTACATACCAGCTGTTACCGCCAACACCCCTATAAAAATACACACTTTGCAACCTATCTCCCTTAAGAACTAAAAGATTGAACATTTTGAAATCGAATAGCCTAATCGCCTTGCATTCTCACAGTATTTGGTGTTGGGGTTATATCCTATGCACATTAGTTGGTTATCTGGATTAATTAACTTTAATCTAATGTGTATGGCCACCCTATCTTCTAGATCACTGCTCATTTACAAAGGCTATTACATGGCTCGAAGATCATGTGGACAGGGCTCCATAAACAATTGCTGGATTGTTTGCGTGGTCTATTGCTTTAATAACTTGTTGGCCACACATCTTCAATTTCATGGGGAGATGTGTGACCTGAGGCAGATTTCTTCTCGAAATGTCAGAAGTGAGTGATCAGTGAACAAGTGAGAGTTTGCTTATTTGCTGGCTGATCGCTGACCCTATTACATGGGGCAACATCTGCCTAATCGGGCAAATAATTGGCCTAATGGGGCCTTAAAGAGGAACTGTAGTCAACACAATAAATTAGATGCCATGCCATGATTACAACAACTTTTTACAACGTCTTGATATCACCTTCCGTTCCCGAGCATTTGCTTATTCGCTGGCTGACTGCTGACCCTATTAGATGGGGCAATATCGGCCTAGTTGGGCAAATAATTGGCCTAATGGGCTATGTTTTACGAGGGGCATGTATGGCTAATACATACCTCATGACTGTGTAATCTTGTCCATGGCCTGATATTCTGGTAAAGACTGATTGTGATCTGGAAACTGACAGCTCGGATATATACAGTACATATTTTTCCTGTTTTTTTTTTTCCAGGGCTGCATGAGCGATACAAGGATAGCTCATGCAGCCCATCTGCTTAATTTCTCGTGCCGTGTAAATGCACCACGAATAAGTTTGTCTAAAGGACCATTAAACTCTGCCATCCAGATAAGAGTGGAGTGTTGTCTGCTTCTTAGGATTAAAGGGGTTGTCCTACGAAAATCTTTTTCTTTCAAATTAACTGATATCAGAAATTTATATAGAATTGTAATTTACTTCTTTTAAAAAATCTCAAGTCTTCCCATACTTATTAGCTGCTGTATGTCCTGCAGGAAATATTGTTTTATTTTCACTCTGACACAGTGCTCTCTGCTGACATCTCTGGCCGAGACAGGAACTCTGTCTCGGTTTTATATGATTCCCCATAGAAAACCTCTCCTGCTCAGGACAGTCCAGAGATGTCAGCAGAGAGCACTGTGTCAGACTGAAAATAAAACAACATTTCCTGCAGGACATACAGCAGCTGATAAGTATGGGAAGACTTGAGATTTTTTAATAGAAGTAAACTACAAATCTATATAACTTTCTGGCACCAGTTGATTTAAAAGTAAAATCTCTTTAACTTGCTGTTATTTAGTATGAAAACCCCCAAATGTCAGTGTAACTAAATATGGTAGAATGAGTTTATTATACTGTAGTGTACATACATTGCAGAGTACCAAAATGGAAAGATCAGTTTCTAGAAAAGTCAATGTAGCAAAACTAACATGTGCTACAGTGTTCAGTCAGCTGAATGATCTGACTGCCTCAACATGCTACGGTACTAATCAGATTAAAAAAAATACATGCACAAAATACATAACAAAGAATAGAACTTTATACATCCTTACATTTTTAGAGAGGGTTCACACTACGGAATCTGCACAGAGAAGTTCGAGAGGATTCCATTGATTGTACCCGCTCACGGCGGCGTGCATCTCCAACCGTCCCATACATACCATTCTATGGTCAGGCTGATTCCACTGTCCGCCAAAAGAATTGACATGTCAATTCTTTTTGTGGATGCAGGAATTGGCCCGGCCATAAAATGGTGTCTATGACATGGATGGAGAGGCGCGCCCCCCCCCCCCCCCCGCAAGCAGGTACGAGTGATGGAAACCGCAGGAACTTCTCTGTGCGGATTCCGTAATGTGAACCCTCCCTAAATGACGGCCATGCACTAAATTTCAACAGTGTGAAAATAGCCTTTCTGTGTTTTCAATCCACTCCTGGTTTTGGTTGCAAAATACTGACCAAACTACTGAGAAAAAATATTGTGTGTGAACCTAGCCTCAAGCTGTATCACAGCAGGTCTCAGTGAGATCCGCTGTGAATCTGCGATCAATAACTTTTGGCATACCTGATTACATTTCAATTTTTTTTTTTCTTTAAAGAACGACAGTGATTCTTTAAAGCGCAACTATAAAATATTTTGACCATTCAGTTTTAGTTAGCTTAGGTCATGATAAGACTTTTTGCAATATACATTAATAACCTAAAATGAACAGTTTTTTAAATACATGAAGCCAAAAATCCCCTCAGAGCTCTCTTTGCCTCTGACTTATTTCTGCATTCCTGCTGGACACGCCCCCTCACTGCAGATCTGTACTTAGTGTACAGACTCTGACAGGAGCATCAGATAACAGCCCTGACACAGAGAGAAACATAAACAAAACCTCCTCCCCCCTCCTAGCAGCATGTTCTCCCCCCTCCCCTCACAGAGGTCACTAAGCAGAGCTGAGGGTGTTGTGTGTGAGGAGCAGCGCAGGGGAAGAGCTGGATGGAGGCACAAGTGTATCCAGTGCCACCATGACTCAAATGACTGCATGAGGGAGAGAGGGTGAGTCACTGAGGGGAGGACTATAAGTCCCAGCACAACACAGCTGTAGTCCTTCCATAGTACATATAACATTCACTATCAGGTGTCTGCAGCAGGTGCCGCCACCTCCATGGCTGACATTATCCTACAGTGTAATGAGAGCAGATGACTGCATCTAATCCCACTGTGTGTGATACCATCTGCTGGGGCTCTGTATCTAATTTTACATTGTGATACTGTATGCTGGGGCTCTATCTGATCCTGCTATGTGTGATACATCTGCTAAGGTGCTGGTCAGTGAATGGAGAGACCCAGGCAGGGAGATGAGGGACAGGCCACGCCCACTTTCTCTCAGCCAGGAGAAAAATTCATTTATTCTTCTGAGCCAAACAACTGGGGATATCTCAGCGAGTGTACACGCTATCAACGCAGTTTAGGGCTCTTTTTAAAGGGTAACACATGGGCTTTTTATTTGAGGAATTTAATTTTTTGGCTACTGAAATTATAGTTGCTCTTTAAGTATATAGTTGTGTCTAGTATTGTAGTAGGGGTGTGTAGTATTAGTAGGGGTACTATAATGACCATGGGGTAGTGCTATTATTTGAATCTTATTATCATTAGTAACATTAGTCTTTTTATAAGTTTCAGTAACACCGTCCTATGGTGGGCATCACTGCTAGTTGTCTGGCCCAGCTAATGTAGTGAGCAGGAGTACACACTGTACTGTATACTGTATGCATTGCTGTTCACATACACTTGTCTAGATCACACACTAGCACACTGCAGTACCATGATTTCGCTACAGCTGTATTTAGATGAATTTGCAATGCACAAATTTAGAGGTTATATGTATTATAAAGGTCTGAAATTACGAGAGACTGTGCAGGCTATGGGGGTTAGGAAATAACAGAAACTATTAATTCTATCGTCTCCAGCAATGTTTACAAAAAAATAATACTAAGATACTAAATAAATTTCTTTTTCCTTTTTTTTTTTATTTTTTTAACAATATTTTTTAGTACATTAACTAGTTATAGTGATTACAACTGTACCCTTTTCGTGAAATATTTATTTTAAAATTGTATTCTTCTATCTACAGTATATTTAGAGATATTTCTAATGTAGATTTGTTTTACTTGTTACCTCACGATGTTCTAAAGACTAAAACCGAGGATCGCTATCCAAATGAAAGATTGTTTTTCAAAATATATTTGGGTTCAATGACTCTGCTTCAAACATAAGCTTGTAGCCAAAAGGTCACAGCTCTGATTTGTTCTTTGTTGTTTTTTATAGATTCTTCATGAATCATGTTTTTCTGTAGCATTTTTATGTATTTTTTTAATATATTATATACACATAGAACAAGGCAGAATGCATCTAAATCATGCTACCTGTCCTAAGGCAATGAAGATGTACAATGCATGGACTATTTTATCAACATAACAGGTGCCTGGAGAAAACTTTCTACATAAAGTATAATTTACAATCTATGAATCTCCTGGCTTTCAGTGCCCTCTGCAGTAAAGATGGATCATACATGTATGTCAGGGTCATACACTGCAACAGTTCTCAATATGCAAGGAATAAATAAGTAACGGAGATATAACACGCATCAGAATGGGAAGAAACAATACATTATTGCTTATTTACGTCTAACGTCGTTGTTAGTCGTCAACTAAGTGACTAATCAAAAATAGCTGGTAAAGATAAATTGACCTTAAATTATCTGTATTGGTTATTAGAAAATTTCTCAAGCATATGCTGATGACACCTAATTCTAAAAATGGCTGTTTGGAGAGGGGGAGGGGGGCTGATGTTCTGTAATGAAATATAATGTGTGAATTAAGTACTGACTGACCACCCAGATGGGAATTACTTCCATGTGCATCAGACACATGATTAAAGTCAAGTTCCTTGTTCTTAATGTGACAAGGGAAAGTGATTGATGACTGATCAATGTTTTGTTTGTGATTTCAGTGTTATGTTAACAAATTTAAGGGATGTATGGACATGTTCAAAATAGACTCAAGTGAGGTGTGCAATCCTGTGAATAATGCAGTGATTAAAAGCTTACATTTTAATTAGAGATGAGCGAATTTACAGTAATAATGAAGCGAAGTGCTTTTTTAGCTCTGCAATCGGCTTATCAACCTGCATCCTTTTATTTCTGTGCCGGGAAAAGCTGGATCCAGTCCTGGGAAACTGGAAGAGGTTTCCCAGAACTGGATGCAGCTTTTTCAGGCATGCGGGTAGGAGCAGCACTGAATTAAAAAGCAATCGGCTGATAAGCCGATTTCAGAGCTAATGGAGCGATTTGCTTCGTTATTACTGTAAATTCGCTAATCTCTAATTAAAATGTATTTATAATGTAATTTCCACTAGCACTATAAAGCCTTATCTACAGTACATATAGGTGGGCTGCTAAATAACACTTGAGATATGTTCACATGGGGCAGATTTATTGGAAAAAATTTTGGGACTGAAATTTTTTGTATACTGATGTAGTGCTCACTGGAGTAACCCGCTTGGGAGGTAGATGTTAGCGGTACCCGGGCTGCCACTGTCAGATGTTATGGTCACGGTATTGGCACGAGGGTGTAGAGCTAGACCATGGGAACTTGAGCAAGCTGGACCCCAGGACAATTCTTTGTTGCCCTTAGTCAAGGCACCAATAACTAGACCAATGCCAGGGTTCAGAAACAATGGGAGTTGTGCATTTATTAACACGGTGGTTGTCAATAACAACAGTCTCTGGATGCAACCAGTGATAGGCAGACTTGAGTATAACTGAGAAGATGGGTGATGTTGCAACAGGCCTTAGTGTGATAGTGTCACTTTGGGTGAGAGGAATCTTAACGGAGAATGAGCGTAGTAGTTCCCTGAGAATGATGCTGGGTAGAATGATACTGAAGAGAATACTTGCTGTTAGCGATGAATGAACTAAGGGTAGCGACTTGTGGATATACCCAGATCTGAAGTAGAAGGAAGAGTCTTGAGGAAGAGACTGGTCAGGACTGGACCGGAATCTGTCTCTGAGGTAGTGGAGAGGATCACACTAGGTTGCGGCCTTCCTTGAGGAGCAGCAGAGAACACGTCCTTCCCTCTTGAAGGTAGAGGGAGAAAAACCAACTAGAAGGGGAGTGATCAACTGACTAGGGATGGTCCGAAACTGCCGAGGTTCGGGTTCGTATGAACCCGAACACTGGGCATCAGAATCCCGCTTTCTGCCCGCTCCGTGCAGCGGGTGGATACAGCGGGAGGACCTCCTGGAAAACTGGGATACAGCCTATGGCTATGGCTGTATCCCAATTTTCCAGGCGGTCCTCCCGCTTTATCCACCCTCTCCACGGAGAGGGCAGACAGTGGGAATCATTGCCTACAACTGTTCGGACCATCCCTACAACTGACCCCAGCCAAAAGCTAGACGGCTGTTGGGGTTACTATGGCAGCCGGGGAAAGTCACGTGACACTAGGCTGTTTGCATCACCACACCTTGTGACATGGACACGTATGCAAATCAATGTACATAAGAGAATATGAGGAACAGAGAGAATAATACCAAACTTGAACACTGGGGGCGCAACATCAGCTGAGCTCTTTGCAGTGGCCATTAACCCTTTCCAGTACTATAATATATAGAACCTTTCCTGTACTGGGACACTGCACTCACCATCTTGAGAGCTTGAGTAGCCGTGAATTATACTGTCTGCTACACACCACTTACCTTATTGACCCAATGACCTGCCAATGATAGCTGGCCAAAGATGTAGAATGCAAGGAAGTCAGGACTCCAGGTATTGTTATATGCTTCACACATCACTACACTACAATTGATCATTACCCCTTTTAATGGAGCACAAGGTGTAATGGTAGTATGGCCACGAATAACATCAACATGATTCGTCAAAATGCATTGACTCTTGACTATGTAAAGTGTTTTTTTTCTCTTGTAGATGCAATAAAGATTGAAGAATTGGTTACACACTCATAACTTTTTCTGTCTTGTCCTCACTTATGGTCCTTTTACATGGAACGATTTATCGTTCGAATTTGCACAATAATCATACGTGTAAACGCAGCGAACGATCAAACGACGAGCGAGAAATCGTTCATTTTGATCTTTCAACATGTTCTCAAATCATCGTTGATCGTTCGCAAAAAAATTTGCAGATCGTTCAGTGTAAACATTCTTTCAGCGATTTCATCTATGTGTGAGATAGGCTTAAACGATCGCAGAACGATCGCATAGCGAATTTTCCGTACGATGTATCGTTCTGTCTAAACGCTGATCGTTATAAAAAAAACATTGTTCATTCAAAATCGTTAATCGTGCGATCGGGCGAATTATCGCTCCGTGTAAAAGTACCATAAGGATGGACGCTAGTAGTAGTGTGCAGTAGTGTGCTGTATATATCATGTGTCAGGATGACGACACTAGTTTAGTGACCCTATTGTACCACACACTTCATTTCAATTAGCTGTTTCAGTGATACAAAGTGCAGATGATCGACTTCTGACACTAAGGTTGTGTGAAACAGTATCTTTATTAAGCAGTTCTTGCACAAGGTATATACAGCTTATATGCTTGGCAGTAAAAATCTTTGGTTACTATCCCTGTAAAATTAATGCAAATAGCAGATTAACTAAAGACTTTGAATTCAAGGCACTGTCATATAAACATATAGCTTTGTTTACACAGGTTACGGATCTACTAAAAAGAAACCCAGCCCAATTAGTCTAGGCTCTGCTTGCAAGGATCTTCACATGTTAGCTTGCTGCGGTTAAGATGAATCATTCATACTCACAGAGCCACTCTGCACCTGAGACCTACTAAAAAAGTGGCAAATGCCAGAGGGCTCTTAAGCTATCTAAGTTATCTAACCCTGGACTAAAAGAAGAAGGTAGTAGAATGTAGAACTTACCCTTGCAGCATGGGGTGGAAAATACTGATTGTCTCATATAGCTTTGGGAAGTTCTAAAGTCTATATATAGGTGGCATGTCTGGTTTAAAAATAAAAAAAATAAGCGATACTCACCTGTTTCTTTTCTAAGAGTGTTTGGTCCCCACTTTCTGCTCCAAATCTGGACTTGTACCACACCCATCTAGTTTCTTCTGCTAAATACATCAATATCAACTGCACACCATTTGCCAACACTTTTTATGTTTTTATTTTATGCACTTAAAAGATTTTTTCTTTTACAGTTTCCAACACAGGTAGCGAGGATTTAACATAAGTTTTGGCATATCATATCACTAGACATTTCGGTCATTTATGACCTTTATCAACATGGTATCTGTAGATGATAATAACACTGAATGAGTATTAGTAAATCACACAATTAGTAAAACAACAATATGTCTTACTGGTACTTAGCATCAACTATAGTTTCTTCTGCTAGCCATAGCTAGGCTGCAGATGGTTTAGATTGAGTAATGATGGACAGTTGCCTTATCTCCCTTCCCTGCCAGTCTGTGTTCTCTGAATGTCAGAGGGCTGGTCAAATCCCTTACTTGGGCTCTGGGACTTTGCTTGCCAAAGTCTCTTGTAACTATAGCTGGTGTTTTGGATTGCTTGGTATTCTTACCTCTTTACCTGTCCTTCTTAACTCTGTATTTGATCACTGTTTTTGTACTGTTCTGCTATCTCAAGTTTGACCTGTATTTGCCTGACTATTCTTTATTCTTTTTGTCTGTCTTGTCTTATTCTGTGTTTCACTTACCCAGAGCAGTGACTGTCGCCCAGTTGTCACTGACTGCCTAGGGTTAGGCTGGCAAGTAGGCAGGGACAGTCTTGGGGGGGGGGGGGGGGGTAGCACTAGGGCTCACACTGTCTGTATGTCCCTGGATTCCATCCAGATCCTAGTTTCCTTTGCAGCCTTCTAAGCCAATAGTTTGCTAATGAATTTCAGAACTGTGGCTATGTAATCAAGGGAATTGAACAAAGAAAAAAATGAAATTAGGTGCTGTTAAGATTTTAGAATATAAAATATTAGTCCTGTTCATGGTTGAAGGAACATTTTAATCTGGGTTTATGCTTTTCATATAAAGAATAATCAACATATATTGTTGTACAATATGTCACATACTGTACATCGCCCTAGAAATTGTATCAAACGCAAGCTAAATTATTATGTCAATAGATCATTTATGTATATAATTATTTTCTTCTCATTACAGAATCAAAAGTTTCTATGTATGCATTAATTAATATAAAGCAGCTTAGCAATCTATCACTTGTCAGCTGGGAAAAGAATAGAAAAAGTGTCTTCCTTTGTTAACCACTGATTTTGGATGCAACCTTTCAATGCCACTCAAGTTTTCCTGTATTGTCACCCAATTTATCTTTTTGATTGAAGGGGGCCGAGTGGTCCACAAAGCATGCATTTTAAGTATGTTATCCAAGAAATGAATCATTCTTGCTAAAACTGTCGACTGTGTTTTCTTATTGTTCAAAGGGGATTTATGCTAAATGATGCGGACATAATATACAGTCTTTGGACACCTAGTAAATTACTTACTTTATGATGATAACATTTATAATTATGTGTTTTTTTATAGAATAATTGAATAATAGATTCATAAAAATTATCTAGATTTTGGTACATAAAACAAATAATGTCAAAGGGAAACTGTCAGCTAGGAAAAACTTCCAGTGAGACTATCCATACCTTTATTTTTGTTGTCTGAGGCCATTATGTTTCCACTATGGGGAGATTTATCAAACTGGTGTAAAGTAGAATTGTTTTAGTTGCCCCTAGCAACCAATCAGATTCCACCTTTCATTATTCAAAGAATCTGTGAGTAATGAAAAGTGGAATCTGATTGGTTGCTAGGGGCAACTAAAACAATTCTTCTTTACACCAGTTTGATAAATCTCCCCCATGTCCTTTTTCAGAAGTTTGACGGACGTCATTTTTACAGCAGATAACAATCGTTATTTTCACAATCGTGGCTGTTATTATGAAACAACGGACATTATTTGCCAAAAACATGGACGTCATTTTGATGGTGTGTGAACATAGCTCAAGGATAAGATCATCTAAAATGCTTTTTTAATTGCAGCTCTAAAGTGTTACTGAGGCATGGCCAGGGAACTTCAATGCACCTCTGTGCATTTAAAAAAAAAACACGTTAACATAACGCAGTGTGATCACAGCGGGCGGCATTGCATTGACTTCAATGCAATACCGCCCCTGCAGTAAAGAATGGATGCTGATTTCATTACAATTAGCATTCATTCTTTACTAAAAAAATTACATTGGGTGAACATAGCCATATAGGTGATTGCAGCTTCAGGTTATGCTCCCACTTCAGGAACAGGCTTGATTGAACAGCGGAAAAAGCTAGCTCCTTCCCAATCCATGCAGACGGAGGAGACATCCCGGGGACCACCTGGAGTTCCGTGATTCAGCCTAGGTAATAGGATATCTCCTCCTTCCGCATGGAACGGGAAGGCATCAGGAATCAAATGCGGAAGGTCCGGCTAGGTTCTAGTTCAAGCTTTTTCCGCTGTTCAATCAAGCCTATTCAGGAATCACGATCATTATTTGCAGCCATCGATATTACGAGATGGACGCCTTTCCCCCACTCAGTCAACTGCAATAAAGGTATAGTTAGTTTCACTGCTTATATGTAGCCATGTAAGGATTTGGGGAAATCTTCTCTTGTTGACAGTTTCCCTTTAAAAAGTTTACTTTGTGTATTGAGATATAGCTGTATCCCTATGTAAAACTGTCTAAGCCAAGCTAAATTGTTTAGCCCATTCTCTAATCTCAGTTAATTTACAAAGCTGGATTTAACTGACCACTTGAGACCCCAGAGTAAAACTCAAGTAAATCTTGAAAAAGTAAGATGGGATGTTTACTTGATAACCTTGTTATCACCAGGCCATATACAGGCCCTATACAGACCAGCGAGGGTTGGGGAAAAGCGCGCCCCCATAGGGGCTCCACTGACCTGCATAAAAAATTCCTCATTGAAAACAAAAAATTATGCTTCAATAAGTAAGAGGTCACATTAATGATATATTCTCTCAATTCATTGGTCTAATTGCTGAATCTGTATAAATGAAAAGCGAGAGCTGCAATGTTGCGTGAAACGCGTAGGTACGTTTTTGGACAACATGTTTTAATCTATCTTATTAAAAGTAAAGGTTTTTTCCCACGTCTGGAGTGCCGGGATCCACTTTTCCTTCTTCCATTTATCTTGAAATACTGCAAGATCTGCAAATATTGTTGTATGTTGGGCAACCTTCAATCACTACAGCCAATAAAGAAGCTGAACTGCAACAGTATAGAATAATGATGGCCAAGAAACGCAGCCCTAAAAGATACATAATCTATTGTTTCTCATAGAAAAACAAAGTTTCAATAATATTTAATAACATTGGAGCCAGTGGTCAATATTTACTTAATCAATCCCATTATAGGAATGCTATTATATGGTTGTCGTACACACCCGGGGCGGAGCCCACCCAACTACCTGATAGAGCCCACCATACTTACCTCCTCCTTCGGTCCCACTCCCTATTCCAGTGATGGACATCGGACTCATCTTTTCCAATTTGCATATTGGACAAACAGACGAGCGGGCGGTGATTTCTTCATGGTGGGACCAGCATAGGGAGCGGGACCAGCAGGAGGGGGGAAGAATGGGGGGGCTCTATCGGGGGGTCAGGTGGATTCTGCCCCAGGTGGGGGGAGGTGACAGGTTCCCTTTAAACATATATAAGTAGGCAATATTACCTCATTATAATAGCAACACCTGGTATTTGTTCTTGGCTATAGGAGGCAGTTATTCTAAATATATCTTTCCAGCATGACTCAATTGTCATTGACTAAAAAGGAAGTATAATTACAACAAGATGCCATAAAGGTAAATCTATAATACCAGATAACAATAATAATAACTATTGCATTGTCATGAAGGAAAGTAGCTTTCTGTGAAATTTTATTTTCAAATAAATATGACACTTTAATTATTTGTCTTCAATGCAGCCTACTTGTTTTAATGTGATTTTTTTTTTATATGACAGTTTCTCTACAAATATGTCACTGTCACTTTAGCACAGCGTGCGTTAGTTGAATTTGTTTTCGGAGAGTGCTTATATTGAGTGAAACAGAATTCTGAACAAATCTCTACCGATGAATACCTACTGTTAGGTGAGACACTGTACAATAGTTTGTAGTAAAGATCTGCCAGAATGAGAAGTGTGGAGTCAATATGCCCATCAGGGGGTGTTTATAATACCAGAAGTGGAGCAATAAAACGGTTTCGAACTGACTTTACGATGACTAATAAGGATTGATAAATCAATTAATGATACCAAGGCCAGTGAAACGCATACAAAATATCAGCACCAACAAATTAAATTAAACATTTAACGCTAGCATTATGAATTGCTGATGCAAGCGCTGGATCAAGATCACATGGAAGAGCTTATTCAGCATTTCAAAGTTGCCCAGGAGATTCGAAATGAGACAGATTCCCACTGCTTGTTCTGTTCATGTCATCCTCTATAATCATGACTGATGTGTGTTCCTTCTATTTTTTAACCGGTGTTAAGATGATGGAAAATATTTTATGAGAGGAAGAAATAGTGCAGACATCTATGAACTAAAGTGAAACTTGTAAGCATATTTAAAGTGGGAAAAGATTCTTGTTAAACTATAAAATGGTAAGATGGTGATGTGAACTAAAAAGTATTCAGCTTCATAGAGCAGAGAATTCTAAAAAATAAAATCCCCTTAAAGTGTCGCTGTCATTTTAAGTTTCAAAATCTAAATCAAGAGTAGATGTGATATAAAGCAAGCTTGCAATATACATGCAACTTTTTTTTTTTTGTTATCATGGAGAACACAGCACTTCCTCTTTTCCGACTCCTTGTTTTCTCAAAGAGTCCAAAAACAGGAAGTCCTTTGTTCCCCAAGCCATCTGAGCCCTCACAGAGAAGGCAGTCATGTGACTGATGGACGCATTGAGCCGTGACTCCCTGTACTGGTCTTACTTTATGTTTTTTTTTTTTTTTTCATCCAGCACAAGTCTAAAGTTCAGCTTTAAATGCTTTATATCACATCTACTGTTGATTTAGATTTTGAAAGTTATAACGACAGGTGCACTTTAAAGGATTGCTTCTTGGAGAGAATACCTCCATAATGTGGTATTATATGGGGTGTGCTTTCCATGAGCATTATTGGAAAAAATAAATTCTTTTTCCATACAGTACTTTTACAGAACTTAACCCCTTTACGTCAGCAATCTACTGCAATCTATCTACATAGGAATGTACATATACATTCCTGACTAAGGGCCTGTAGATGTGAGGGGGACCCATGCAGTGACAGCGGTCCTGCACACATCAGTGTCCCGGGAGCCCAGCATAATGACAGGCAGCTGAGATCCCGCAGCTGCTTTTCATTAACCCATTAAAGGTTTAAGGTACTCAGTGACAGGACAAGCACCTATCACTGAGTGATCGGCTGGCTTTGGGGGTCCCCATCAATTGTACCGATGGGCAGGGGTAAGCTACTTACCTCCGTCCTGTCGGATCGGCCATCTACTGTGTTCTCAGACAGGCTCTATGCGTAGATCGCAGACAACACTGAGGCATAGCATAGATCAGTATATGCAATCTATTAATTGCCTGTTTTAAAGTGAATACAAATGTAAATTAAAAAAAAGGTTAATAAAAAAAAGTTTTTAAAACTATTAAAAAAACCTTATAACCCCCTCCAATAAAAGTTTAAAATACTTCCTTGCCCATTATAAAAATAAAAAAATAAAAATTTTATATATCGTAGCATGTGGAATTGTCCAATCTATTAAAATATAACCTTATTGTTCCCGCTCGATAAATGGGTGTAAACGGAAAAGAAACACCAGGAATGCTGATTTTTAAAAATTATATATTAGAAAAAAATTAATAGAAAGCTATTTTTTTGTTACACCAATATGATATTAATAAAAAGTAGAGATCATGGCGCATAAAATGACAGCCCAACCAGCCCTGTAGGTGGAAAAATAAAAGCGTTATGGCTCTTAGAAGGAGGGGAGGAACATTGCATTAATTTGACTTGGACATCCAGGCATCAATGGGTGTAAGGGGATGCGAAAAGTCAGTGCAGTTGGCACTATTACACAGTAGGGGGCACAGAGAAGGCACTATTACATTTTAGAGAGCCCTGTTACTTTGTAGGGGCACAAGGAGTCACAAATACCTTGTGAAGCACAAAAAAGGTTCTTTTACCTGACAGGGCAATTTGTTTTTACGGGTAAGCACCACTGCCTTGGACCCTTGTATGAGGCGTGCAGTGGCCACTTGTTGGGAGACTAAACGGACACTATTACTTTGGGAGTGGGGATTATTAACTTGGGACACAGTGGAGGCCTTATGGGGGTGAGCCTCGTTACGTTAAAGGGAACAAATAGGTCATTATTAATGATGAGCGAGCATGCTCATCTGAGCTTGGTACTCGATCGAGTATTAGGGTACTCGATGGTACTCGTTACTCGGACAAGCATCTCGTGATACTCAAGAAAATCTCATCATCCGTTTCCTTTGTTTGGGCGCTATTTCTCAGCCAATAAACATGCAGGAGACTCTTTGGTACATCCTGCGATCACGTGGGACCCATACATGTCGATAGCAGCAATTGGTTGGCCAGATCAGATGACCCTGTCATATAAAACGTGCAGCTGGCACTGCTCGCTTCAGATGCATGCTGTGAGAGATCAGGGACAGAGCTGCTGCTGGTCAGGGAGAGTGTCAGTGTAGGATTTACCGTTCCAGTAGGCAGGGAATACTAGCAATATAAACAAACAGCCCTTCAGGGCTTCAAATAGTTTTTTATTAGTATTACTACAGACTGCTGACTGGGACTGCTATCATGATTTCAGCAGCACACTGTGGTGATCGGCTGCTGGCAGAAAGGGACATTAGGTGTTGCATACAGACCCCTAAGAAGTGCTCAGTGTACTCTTTTTTTATTTTGGGGCTGGGGGTTCTGCTGTACTACATTGGATTGCTGAGATTTGTAGTACACCTTTATAAAACTTCACTGCTCATTGGGCAGGGGTATCACAGCATGTATCTAGGTCCAGCCAGTACCAGAGAGTATCGTACAGCCCCCCCTAAACTAGTGGGTACTACACTGTATTGCTGGGATTTGTAGTACACAGTGGCGTAGCTACCGCCGCGACCGGGCCCGCCTTGTGGCGGGGCCCCCCCGATCAATCACTCTTGTGACCGCAAGAATTGTTTTGCTTGCAGTCACAAGAGTCTGGGTCAGTCTTCTCCCGGCTGCTGCACGGCTGCCGGGGGTGTCGCGTCTTACCCCCGGCAGCGCACGCATCCCAGAGCTCCCTGCGCGCCTTGGGCCCTGACTTCCGGTTCCGGTGCGCAGGGAGTTCTGGGATGCGCGCGCTGCCGGGGATAAGACGCGACACCCCCGGCAGCCGTGCAGCAGCTGGGGACAGACCAGGATGAGAGAGGATCAACGTGGGAGCGCGTTGTCAGGTGAGTTAAGTTTTGTTTTGTTTTTTATCAGCCTGCAGGGTGGGGGGAAAGAGGGGGCATCTATGAGGGTGGGGGGGAAAGGGGACCATCTATGAGGGTGGGGGGGGGATAGGGGACAATCTATGAGGGTGGGGGGGGAAAGGGGATCTTCAACACACATGGGAAACTACAAATCAGCATTGTGAAAGAGGACAAACAGGTAATTAATATCCTTTTAGTCTTCCAACTAGTGTTTTATTTTATAGTACACCAATACACATTTGGGATTGCCTTAGCATTGCGCTGACTGTCAATTTAACTACCTTGATATATTTTAACCCTCAATGAACCTACGGGTGTTCATTTTTTGACTATTAGCAGCATTTCATAGTGTGGGGTTCCAAGTGATGCTGTTGCCGGAGGCCGTGGTTCAGGGCAGGGTGACACAGCAGCACCTGTTGAGGAGGTAGCAGTGGCACACCGCAGACGTCCACTCTCTTGCATCTTTGCCCAACTTACGGGGTCTCATGGTAGACCGATATTGAAACCGCAGCAGTGTGAACAGGTGATCACGTGGATAGTGGATAAAGTGTGCAGTAACTTATCCACCACCCAGTCTTTCACGCAGTCCAGCCCCGCTACCCAAGGGAGTGGAACCCTTGCTCCATTAGCTCAGCCTCCTTCCCCACAGCCTGGCCCCTCCAGGGAAAGAATGGGTTCAGATCCACCACCATGCTCCCAGGAACTCTTTTCTGGACCCTTCCCTAAATCAGAGCAACCAGAGCAGTCGATCTGTCCCGATGTCCAAACTATGCAGGTCACGCAGTCAGTGGGTAATGACAGTGGGGACTTGCAAGCGGGGTTGGAAGAGGTGTCTGATGATGACGATGAGACCAAGTTGTCAGACAGTGAGGTTGTTGTCATGGATGTAACTCAAAGTGAGGAGGAGAGTGAGGAGCTGGTGGATGAGGACGAGGTGACTGACCCGAGCTGAGGATTGCGTGGCCTACCTCGGTGGTGTTGAAACTGCTAAGCTTAGGCAACAAGAGGCACACGGCCCAGGAGCTGCTGCAGGGCATCACAGCGCAGTCAGATTTTTGGCTCACGCCACGGAGCCTCAAACCAGGCATGGTTGTGTGTGACAACGGGCGAAACCTGGTGGTGGCTCTGCAACTCGGCAGCCTCACACATGTACCATGCCTGGCCCATGTGTTCAACCTAGTGGTGCAGCGGTTCCTTAAGGCCTACCACAGACGGCTGTGCGACGTGCCCACGAGGTGGAATTCCACCTTCCAGATGGTAGCCAGGGTTTACCAGCAACACAGAGCCATTGTGGAATGCCAGATGTCAACCTCTGTGCGACGCGGTAGTCAGGTCAGTCAGCTACCTCAAATCTACAATGATGAGTGGACGTGGATGTCTGCTATGTGTCAGGTACTAGGCCCCTTTGAGGAGTCAACACATATGGTCAGCGGCGATGCCGCCATCATCAGCCTCACCATCCCGCTGCTGTGTCTGCTTAAATCCTCCCTGCTCAGCCTGAAGTCTGACAGTTTGCCTTCGTTTCAGGAGACGGGTGAAGAACAGCCGCTGCTAGATACCCCTGCCCTGTCCCTGACGTCAGTTTCTCAACACGGAGTAGAGAATGAGGAGGATGAAGAAGAGGAGGAAGAGAAGCAGACTGCTGCCGCCACTGAAAAGGGTACCCATGCTCAATCCTTAGTTGTTGAGCGTGTATGGCCTGAAAAGGAGGATTTGGTGGAGGAGGAGGAGGAAATTGAGGCTAGTGAGAAGAGGGAGTTCTTGCGTGTTGGGACCCTGGCGCAAATCGCTGACTTTACGTTAGGCTGTCTTTCCTGTGACCCTCGGGTTAAAAATTTTTTTGACAACACAGATTACTGGGTGTCCACCTGGTGAACTAGTGCAGCTGGTGCCATCATCACTGATAATCGCACCCGCCTGTCAACTGACAGCGCTGACAGGCTGACGTTTATAAAAATTAACAAAGCCTGGATTTCACCTGAATTCAACTGTCCACCCGGGGAAAGCAGCTCAACATGATTCTTGGTATCTCCTCTCCTCCTCCTCCTGTTCCTCCTCTTACTTTAATTCTCAGCCAACTTCCAAGTCTTCTTCCACCATGCAGGGTCTGACCTAATTATTGGGAGACTCGATTGTTTCCTGACTCACTTCTAATGGTTCTCTGTGTCCTCACTGCCATGCTCTGACGTCACACTACGTCTGCGGAGGAGCGGGACTGGTTGCCAGGCGCCCGCCGATCGCGCCCCTGCCAACCAGCACGCTGTTTTTTTTAGTTTTTTTTTGTCTAGCCATGGCCGGGGCCTCACCACCCCTGGTCGAGAGGCATCAGGTGTACCCTGGATTGGTGACTGACAGCTGGCCTAGCCAGTTAGCTGTCAGCACCCGGGTTTATGTCCAATAAATATCCCAGCCCCTGGACTCACTCCAATTTTTGGGTGGACTCACTTGCTTCCTCACTCACTTTTAATGGTTCTCTGTGTGCTCAATGCCATGCAGTGTCTGGCCTAATTTTTGGGAGGCTCACTAGCTTTCTCACTCACTTTTAATGGTTCTATGTGTGCTCAATGCCATGCAGTGTCTGGCCTAATTTTTGGGAGGCTCTCTTGCTTCCTCACTCACTTTTAATGGTTCTCTGTGTGCTCAATGCCATGCTGTGTCTGGCCTAATTTTTGGGAGGCTCACCTGCTTCCTCGCTCACTTTTAATTGTTCTCTGTTTTCTCACTGCCATGCTCTGACGTCACACTACGTCTGCGGAGGAGGGGGACTGGTGGGCAGGGGCCCGCTGATCGCGCCCCCGCCAACCAGCCAGCTGTTTTATTTTATTTTTGTCTAGCCACCACCCCCGGTCGAGAGGCATCAGGTGTACCCTTGATGGTGACTGACAGCTGGCCTAGCCAGTTTGCTGTCAGCACCAGGGTTCGTGTGTAATTAGCAGTGAGCTTGGTTGCGTGTGACAAGGGGCGGAACCTGGTGGCGGCTCTGCAACTCGGCAGCCTCACACATGTACCATGCCTGGCCCACGTCTTCAACTTAGTGTTGCTGTGCTTTCTTAAAACTTACCCCAAGGTGCACCGCATCTGTGCGCATTTTCGCAAGTCAACCAGTTAAACTAACCCCAACTGCTACAGTCACATTCAAACTCAAATTCAAACTCAAAACAACAGTGTGGGGGGGGAGAAGTAGGGAGTCACATGATGCAGGGAATGTTACCCCAACTGCTACAGTCAAATTCATGGTGAAATTCAATTTACTTTCCTTGTCTTCTCCATTTCGAACCACATTATCTGTGGATGTCATCTTATCTTATGGGTGTCCTCTGCCATTCTTTCACCAGTATCTTCTACTTTTTTTCAAAGTTGTAGCTGTTTTTAAGGCAGGATTGATCAGAGCAATAATGGACATAAATGTTGACTACTGCTGGGCCTTTACTGGCATCCATGTTGACTACTGCTGTGCCTGCCCTTGCCTCCATGTTGGCTACTGCTGGGCCTTAACTGGCATCCATGTTGACTACTGCTGGGCCTTTACTGCCATCCATGTTGACTACTGCTGTGCCTGCCCTTGCCTCCATGTTGGCTTCTGCTGGGCCTTAACTGGCATCCATGTTGACTACTGCTGACTATTGCTGTGCCTGCCCTTGCCTCCATGTTGGCTACTGCTGGGCCTTAACTGGCATCCATGTTGACTACTGCTGACTGCTGGTGTGCCTGCCCTTGCTTCCATGTTGGCTACTGCTGGGCCTTAACTGGCATCCATGTTGACTACTGCTGTGCCTGCCCTTGCCTCCATGTTGGCTACTGCTGGGCCTTAACTGGCATCCATGTTGACTACTGCTGGGCCTTTACTGGCATCCATGATGACTACTGCTGTGCCTGCCCTTGCCTCCATGTTGTCTATTGCTGGGCCTTAACTGGCATCCATGTTGACTACTGCTGGGCCTTTAATGCCATCCATGTTGACTACTGCTGTGCCTGCCCTTGCCTCCATGTTTGCTACTGCTGGGCCTTAACTGGCATCCATGTTGACTACTGCTGGCTACTGCTGTGCCTGCCCTTGCCTCCATGTTGGCTACTGCTGGGCCTTAACTGGCTTCCATGTTGACTACAGCTGGGCCTTTACTGGCCTCCATGTTGAATACTGCTGTGCCTGCCCTTTCCTCCATGTTGGCTACTGCTGGGCCTTAACTGGCATCCATATTGACTACTGCTGGGCCTTCACTGGCATCCATGTTGGCTACTGCTGCTCCCGGGAGTTCTCTGTGTGCTCAATGCCATGCAGTGTCTGGCCTAATTTTTGGGAGGCTCACTTGCTTCCTCATTCACTTTAAAGGTTCTTTTTGTGCTCAATGCCATGCAGTGTCTGGTATAATTTTTGGAAGGCTCACTGGCTACCGCTTCTACCTTGTTCACTCTGTCATTACCACTATCCTGTGTCAGGCTGAATTTTTGGTTGGTTCATGATATGCTACCTCTGTTTTAATGGTTCCCTGTGTTCTTACTGCCATGCTGTGTCAGGCGGAGTTTTTGGGTGGTCCCTATGCCTACCTCTGTTTTAACCAGGCTGTTGCACAGAATTAGGCATACATGCTGCCCCTGCTGTTTCCTGTCCATTTCTGTTGTGTTTCCATCAATTTCTGAGGTTGACAGCTTTTTACACGACCTTCACTCTACCAACTTTGAGTCTCCCATTGACTTCAATGGGGTTCGTTACTCGAAATGAGCACTCGAGTATCAGAAAATACTCGTCTCGAGTAACGAGCACTCGAGCATTTTAGTACTCTCTCATCACTAGTCATTATTAAAAATTTAAAAAATTATATATATATATATATATATATATATATATATATATATATATTTGCTTTTCCTTTGGCAAGGGTTATTTCTTTGATTTTCATATTTATCATACTGTACTTTTAACCCCTTAAGGACAGAGCCTGAAATGGCCTTAATGACAGAGACAAATTTTATGAATATGACCAGTGTCACTTTAGTCATTAATAACTTCGGGATGCTTTTACCTATCCGGCTGATTCTGAGATTGTTTTCTCGTGACATATTGTACTTTACATTTCTGGTAAATTGGAGTCGATACTCATAACAAATCTTTATGAAAAAAACCCAAATAATGTGAAAAAATGTGAAAAAATGCATTTTTCCAACTTTGAAACTTTTTTGCGTATACAGAAAGTGGTTATACCACATAAATTATATATTAAATAGCATTAGCAACATGTCTACTTTATGTTGGCGGCATTTATTAAACTATCTTTCATTTTTTTTAGACGATAGGAAGCTTAAAACATTAGCAGCAAATTTCCAAATTTTCAGTAAAATTTCAAAATCAGATATTTTTAGGGACCTGTTCAGGTTTAAAGTGTATTTGAGGGGCCTGTATGTTAGAAAGCCCCACAAAGCACCCCATTTCAGAAACTGCACCCCCCAAACTCTGCAAAAGCATATCCAGAAAGTGTTTTAACCCTTTAGGGGAGTCACAGAAATAAAAGCTAAGTGTGTAAGGAATTTGAAAATTTTAATTTTCTGTGCAGAGATTTTATTGTAATCCAATATTTTTCATAATTCTAAACCTATTACCAGAGAAATGCACCCCAATAATTATTGCCCCGTTTCTGCAGTTTATAGAAATACCCCATATGTGGCCCTATTGCGCTATTTGACGCAACCACAAGCCTCAGATATAAGGGAGCGCCTAGTGAATTTCAACGCCTCCGTTATATTTGGTCATTTTTGACTGTACCACTTCAGGTTGGCAGAGGCTCTGGGGTGCCAAAACCTAAAAAACACCCCTAAAGTGACACCATTTAGAAAACTACACCCCTCAAGGAATGTAACAAGGGGTGTGGTGAGCATCTGGACCCCACAGGTGCTTCACAGATTTTCCGAACAATATGGCGTGAAAAAAGAAAAATTTATTTTTTACACTAAAACGTTGTTCTAGCCTTCAATTTTTCATTTTCTTAAAGGGATAAGAGGCAAAAAAAGACAAAAAATGTGTAGCGCAGTTTCTCCCGAGTACAGAAATACCCCACATGTGGCGATAGAGTGCCAGGGGGGCGCAGGACGAGCCTCCAAAGGGAAGGAGCGCCAATTGGCTTTTGGAAGCTGAATTTCACTGAAAAGGATTTCAAGGGCCATGTCGCATTTACAGAGCCCTCGTGCTGCCAAGACACTGGAAACCCCCCACAAGTGACCCCATTCTGGAAACTACACCCCTCAAGGAATCTAACAAGGGGTGCAGTGAGCATATGGACCCCACTGGTGACGGGCACAAATGTGGAACAATGTGACGTGAAAGGGAAAAATTTCATTTTTTCACTTTCATGGCACAAATGTGCCCGTCATCAAGGGGTCCATATCCTCACTGCACCCCTTGTTAGATTCCTTGAGGGGTGTAGTTTCCAGAATGGGGTCACTTGTGGGGGGTTTCCAGTGTTTTGGCAGCACGAGGGCTCTGTAAATGCGACATGGCGTTCATCATCCATTCTAGCCAAATCCAACCTCCAAAATCCAAATGGCGCTCCTTCCCTTCGGAGGCTTGCCCTGCGCCCACATGGCGCTTTATGTCCACATGTGGGGTATTTACGGACTCGGGGGAAATTGCTCTACACATATTGTGTGTTTCTTTCTCTTTTAACCCCTTGTGAAAATGATAAATTCAAGGCTAAACCAACATTATAGTGTAAAAAATGTAATATTTCATTTTCACGCCACATTGTTCCACATTTGTGCCCGTCACCAGTGGGGTCCATATGCTCACTACACCCCTTGTTACATTCCTTGAGGGGTGTAGTTTCCATAATGGGGTCACTTGTGGGGGGTTTCAACTGTCTTGGCAACACAGGGGCCTTTTGAATGCAACATGGCCCCTCGAAATCCATTCCATCCAAATCCAGCCTTCAAAAACCAAATGGCGCTTCTTCCCTTTGGAGGCTTACCCTGCACCCGCATGGCGCTTTATGTCCACATGTGGGGTATTTCCGTACTCAGGGGAAATTGCTCTACACATTAAATGTTTTTTTTTATCTTTTAACCCCTTGTGAAAATGAAAAAACATGACAAGATTAATGATTTAGAGTAAAAATTTTACAAAAATTACACTAAATGTTGGTCTAGCCTTGATTTTTTTCCATTTCCACAAGGGGTTAAAAAAGAAAATGAACACAAAACGTGTAGGGTAGTGTCCCCTGAGTAGGAAAATACCCCACATGTGGGCATAATGTGCCATATGGGCACAGGGCAAGTCACCAAAGGGACAGAGCGCCATTTAGAGGCTGGAATGGAGGATGGAGGCCATGTCGCAATTACAAAGCTCCTGTGCTGCCAGGACAGTAGAAACCCCCGACAAGTGACCCCATTCTGGAAACTACACCCCATAAGGAATCTAACAAGGGGTGCAGTGAGCATATGGACCCCACTGGTGACGGGCACTTACGTAGAACATGTGCCGAGAAAATAAAAAATACAATTTTTTTCATTTTCACGTCCCAAATGTGGCCGTCACCAGGGGGCCATATCCCCGCTGCCCCCCTTGTTAGATTCCTTATGGGGTGTAGTTTCCAGAATGGGGTCACTTGTGGGGGGTTTCTACTGTCCTGGCCGCACAGAGGCTTTGTAATTGCATCATGGCATCCTCTAATGGGAATGGTGGCCATACCTATTTAGCTGGGGAAAAGGGACAATTCTAATTTATTTGGGGGTATTAGGCCAATTATTAGTTTATAAGGTTGGAAATGACAGGTGTCCATCAAATTCAACCTGTGTTGATCCAGAGGAAGGGAAAAAAAACCCCCTCGTGAGGCAGACGACAGTAGCCTCATCACAGGGGAAAAATTCCTTCCTGACTCCATAATGGCGATCAGAATAATCCCTGGATCAACGTGACCCCTGAAATAGGAATAAGGGACAGAATTTAGATAATGTAGAACCCCAGTGACGTGTGGTGCGCCTTGAAGCGATCCAGTATGCAGAGGCCGGGGTGATCAGGACAGGCGTCACACTGGAAATGGTGTCCTTCCTGATCCCCCTGTTACGCCACACTCTCCACTTCTTCTGGGGTCTCCCTTTCTCCAGTGTGGGGGACGTCACCTGGAAAATGTTGTCCTGGTGCGATACGGGGTCCCTCATATCCAGAAGCGCTGGGTCCGCTCCATGGCTGCTAAATATTAGGGCTCTATTACTACTTCTGATATGTTCGGATCGTGCCGCAAGCTACAGTAGCTCGGGCAGCGAGGGACCGGAAGAGGGGGTGCTGGTATAAAAGTTATCCCCGTACAGGTGGTGACCGTTATCCAGCAGTGGGAAGATCAGTTCCCGGACGATGTCCCCACTAACTCCAAGGATGGGGGGGGGGGGGGCATCTGGGGGCTGGATTCGGGTGTCCCTTCCTACATACACTCTAAGGGTACGTGCACACTGCGGAATCGCAACAGATAACCCTTCGTGCATTCCGCAGCTGGCACCCACCGGCGGACTGATGCAGGCGCACGTCTCCGTCCGTGTCATAGACTCCATTCTATGCACGGGCGGATTCCGCTCTCCGTCCAATGTGTTCATTCTTTGGATGGACGACGGATTCCGCCCGTGCATAGAATGGAGTCTATGACACGGGTGGAGACATGCGCCTCCATCAGTCCGCCGGTGGGTGCCAGCTGCGGAATGCACAAAGGGTTATCCTTCGCCATTCCGCAGTGTGCACGTACCCTGGATCTGTAAGTGTACCCTGAGGTACGCTCACACAGTTTGTAGAATTTCACACCATGCCGTCATCTCTTATTGGGACGGTTCTGGCGGAAAAGACGTGTCTGGGGGGCAGCGTACGCTATGCTACCCCCCAGACACGTCACAGGATGATGAGGATGAATGGAGGAAAGAAGGATCCCCCCATTCATCCTCACTGGCTGTTTCGGTGTCGGAGGTAATAATAACGTATCCCTCTGACGCCGAAAACACCCTGGGGGCCATCTTTATACGGGGATTGGTATATGGGGTATATAGTGGTGTAGTGTCAAACTTTATTCAATGTAGTGTGGTGTAATGTAGTGTTTTTTACGTGTTTTTTTACAGTAAGTATAAAAAAAAAACCTACGCCAACAAAGGAGTTGCTGATAAATGCCGCACTTATGTGCGGCACTTATAAGCAGACCGTGGCAGTAGGATATAGAAAAAAAACACCCTACGCCAAAAAGGAGGAGTTGCTGATTAGCAGCGCACTTTCGTGCGATGCTGATCAACACTCAGCGGCGATAGGGTGCGGAAAATAGAAAAAAAAAAATTTGAAAAAAAAAAAAAAAAAAATTCTACATTCTGAATATCCCTGTAGCTGCTGATAAGTGTATTACACATATCAGCCGCTAGGGGGCAGCAGAGCGCAAAATACGGAAAGAGCCGACGCTGGAGCCGAAAATAGCCGAGAGAAGCCGAACGTGACGTCACGGAAGAAGCCGAAGACCCGAACGAAGACGAGAACGCCGCGAACCCGGAAGACGCCGATCAGGAGCCCGGGACAGGTGAGTAATGTACAAATACCTGCTCTGGACCCCTCGGCTACCTAGCTGAGGGGTCCAGGGCAGGTATTTACTATTTTGTGGGACTCTGATCGCCGTGCCACCGGCCCGATCGCCGTGAACGGCCGGCCGGCCGTTCACGGCGATCGGGCCGGTGGCACGGCGATCACCATTACTTTTTACAGTAATGGCGGTCGGTGCCGTCCTCGGACAGCACCGACCGCCATTTTTTTCCGGGTCATCGGGTCGCCGATGACCCGGAAAGGTTCCGATCGCCGCTATTGGCTGATCTGAATTGATCAGCCAATAGCGGCGATCGTAAGCACGGGGGGTGTTAACCACCCCCCGTGCCGTGAAGCTAAGATGGCCTGCTATGATTTATAGCAGGCCATCTTCCCCGACCGCTGTGTGTGAACACGCAGCGATCGGGGAAACATCGGGCGTAAATTTACGCCCTGATGCGCCAAGTACCAGGGCGCGAGGGCGTAAGTTTACGCCCGATGTCGTTAAGGGGTTAAAGCATGTATTAAAATTCTATCTATCCATCTATCTCCTATCTATCTATCTATCTATCTATCTATCTATCTATCTATCCATTCAATATTTATAAAACCGGAAAAGAATCACATTTTATTGTTGAAAATAGGCTAAAGTACATATAATAGAATACAAGCCAGGTCATTTTCCTATACTTGTTGTGATTTCAGAATGGATGGACCATTCTGATGCTATTATCCAGTATTCGATGACTAACAAACAATTCACGGAGCTCATGGTATACCACTTGACATGTAATGGATTCTGCCACTTATTATTATATGTTCCCTGTGACCAACAGAGCATGTAGCAGCCTTCATTCTAGTAATGGCACAACAAAATCATAATAGCTCAATTCAGGAGCAACAATTCTAAGCCTGAATTGGACCCCTGTATGCCTGTCAACAAGATACCTGAGAAATGGAATCACAACTGTCAAGATGTCTACTGAATCTCTTTAACTTTCAGAAATATATCCTATCTGAGCAAAGAACTTTGACATCTATAACGGGAGTATGTAAAAGAATGCAATTGTATATTAAGGTAGATTATGAACTTGTGCCACAACCAAGTTGGAGCTTATGAAGTAAGTGTTTGATTTAAGTCGGGATTATTATAGCATTTTTATTCACTTTGTGAAAGCTTAATGTTCCCTATATTCACTGTTACAGTACACAATAGTTTCCACATTTACAAACTGCAAGAAACCAAGATATAACAGTTACATCTTTGTACTTTTTTAAATACTGCAATGCACTTCTGGCTCTGATCTCTCACACAAAATGTAGGAAGGGCTGTTAAAAGCTGAGGTCTCCTGTCACAGTATAATTTATTCACGTACATGTACTTGGGGTTGTACGAAAAAGCAGCAACTCATGACATACATGTACAGTATGTATAATTGTATTATACAAATATGGGCAGGCTGTGTGATAAGAGTAAAAAGTCTTTAGTTTGCTCTCTCGGTTTTCCTCAAGCTCCAGTGCCTAGTCTCTGATTCTATCCACTTCTGAGTGCTGGGGGTAGCATAAGACATTGCTGCGCAGTCAATCACCAGCAGTGATTGACTGGGCCCAGTTATGCTACGTTTACACGGAAAGATAATTTGCCCAATCGTACGATTAACGATGTCGGAGTAACAATTTTTTTTCATAATAATCAGCGTTTAGACGGTATGATATATCGTACGGAAATTCGTTTTGCGATCGCTTAAAGCCTATCTCACACATTGGTTAAATTGGCGAACGACTGTTCACACGGAACGATCTGCAAATTTTTTGCGAACGATCAACGACGATTTGAGAACTTGTTGAAAGATCAAAATGAACAATTCCTCGCTCGTCGTTTGATCGTTCGCTGCGTTTACACGTACGATTATTGTTCGAATTCGTGTAAACGCAGCATTAGTTATATGGGGATCAATGTATCAATGCATACTGCTCATCCTGAATAAACTGGATGTCCACTGTCTGTCCACAGCTAAATAAATGATACGCACAAGCATTTATATCAAAGGTCTCTACTCAGAGGCCACATTTTTAAATATTTCATAATATACTGTTATTTAACATTTATTCATTTCTATTTTGATAACTATGGCAATATAAAATCGTAAGCGGGCAAATGCAAATTAAGGCCTTGTTCACACAACATAAAAATAAGGGCAAAATACATCCATATTTGGATAAATATGGCTTAAATAAAGAACATGATCATTATTTTAGGCCGTATTTATTCAAATACGGCTGTATTTTGCCCTTATTTTTACGTTGTGTGAACTAGACCTAAATGAGAAATTTGAAGCAATCTTGACTAGTCAAATAAAAATAGGAAAATATCTTTATATATATCTATATTATATCTACTTAAAGATCATATCTTTTTTTGAATGCCCCAAGCAGTTTTTCGTTCCTGGGTTATAGAACATCTGTTTTTATTATATTTTTTTGGACAAATACAGACACATTTTAGATGGGGTAAAGTGTAGTAGGAAGATGATGTTCTATCAGTTTTGCAATACACATACACTGTATTTTATCTATGCATGTTCCTAATAGGAAACAGTTGTGAGGGCCACTGTCAGGTCTGATTTTGTTTGTATTGTAATAACAGCCCTAGGGATTAAATTTATATCCCAGCATTTCCAAAAACTTAATATAACACTAGGGCTGAAGAAAGAGAAAAAAAGATATACTTTACTACCCCTGATCCCCCACAGCTCCCACTGCAGCTCTTTTTGTGGCTCCTTCCAGTGCTTCACTGCTCTTCTCGTCTGCCTGAAGTTTTGGGGGTACCCAGATTATCAGTCATTGTTACAATAGGCACTAACATTGAAGGGTTAACTGATCTATTCTAAGTTGTCTTTGAATAATGGATCGATGAGACAAAAAATTGTGTTACGGTATTGGAAGCACATTTGTACATTGTATTATATTGTTTGTACTTAAGTTTAGGTTTCTCAATTCAATAACATACCATGAGTAATCATTTGCTTGATTACATTTAACACCAGACAAAAGCAATTAAGTCTTTTGGCATCAAATCCCATGTAAATATTTATGTTTCCATTTTAATTTTTAATTACTACAATAAATGAATTATTAAGAGCAGAGAGCAAAACTGTCTATATCAAGTGATACAGAGTATTGATATATGTATAAGGAACAGGAATTTACAGGTCCATAAGTACTGACCAGGAAGTGCTATGCATCACACAAGGACAATATAGATTCATCTCAGCCAGGGTGCATGCACACTATGGAATATGCACAGAAAGGCCTCTGCGGATTCCGTCGCTGGCCCCTGCTCGTGGCTGCGCGCATCTCCACCTGTGCCACAGACTCCATTCTAGACACAGACGGATTCCGTCGTCCGACAATAGAATTGACATGTCAAATCTTTCTGCGGAAGGTGGAATCGGCCTGGCCATAGAATGATGTTTATGGCACGGCTGGAGATGCATACTGCCGCGAGCGGGAACGAGTGACGGAATCCGCAGTGGCCTTTCCGCGCATATTCTGTAGTGTGCATGCACCTCCAGACAGAAAAGAGTAAGCATGGTAATCGAAGATTAGAGGTGAGAGGTAGAAGTCGGAAAGATAGGAAATATATAGGAGTAAAAGTGGGAAGAATTTAACATAAGTGTGCAAACAAGGATGCAGAAGTGCTGACGCAGAATAAACAGAATAATGCTGGCAATATTTTTTTATTTTAATTAGTAAAGAGATGGACTATTCTTTGCAATGAATGTGGTTAGTATATCTGTAAATGTGGATAACTAGTCACAAATGGCAATGGTAAGCATTTACAATTTGTTACTAATTATTGGCTGCACCTGGACTTATAATATTACTGTTTTAAGATGCAACTCCAGGGGCAATGTGGAATTTAGCTGTAATTATGAGCACTACCCGCACCCATGAATGATACTGTCGTAAGTATAGCAGTGGCAATACAGACAAAAGACACGGACAGTGAGCCCTAAAGTAGTCTTTGCCTTCTGTCCCTACCTACTTGCCACTGTCAGTCCTAGGCGGCTGCGGACAACCACAAAGATGGTCCCTGTACTGGTAAAAAGTGGCACACAAAACACCACCAAACAAACAAACACAATATAGCAGGGTGGACAATCTGGGTAGCAAAAGTACAAAGTCAAAGCAACAAGGTCAAGGCAGGTGGCAATCGAGGATAGTCATAATATCAGGCAAAGGTCAGATAAACTGCAAAAACAGCAGAATATAGCAGGCAAAGAGAACTCAATAACCGGCCAGGAAAATAGGTAATACACATACTATATTGGGGAACAGAGGTCTTTTCCAAAAGCTGGTTGGACCGGCCTCTGATTCCTTAACCCACAGCTATGAAACAGACAACCTGACTGGTAGGAAGAACCGTCAGTCAGGCTAAAGAAGCAGCAGCAGAATTAATCCTGAGGTTGCCAAAACACAACAGGCAAGATGGGTGGGGCTAAACAAACCTAAACAGGGATAGAACAGTGTTCAGACAGAGTACGGGTGAAATACAAATAAACATAGAACAAGTACTAAATCATGGACATAAGTGCAGTGTCTGTTGTAACTTACAACCTTAGGACTGGAAAAAAACAAAAAGTGCAACAGCATCCTACAGGTGCAGTTGCTTACTCTGTATACTCCCCCCGGTGTACACACGATAAAAACCTGTTCTATAGATATAAAAAAAATGAGGAACTTTGCAAACTGATCAGAGTGGAACATGTCACCACGTTAAGGTGTCCTCAAAGACATGGTCCAGAATCTAGCATTCTCAGACTAGCAATGGCCTCTCCTGGGCTGAATAAGCCAAAAACTGGGCAGATAGGAGCCAAATCTCTGTTTATAGCCCCCGGCCCCCCCCCCACACACACACACACATACAACATAAAAAAGGAAAAATTGTCCGCACCTCTATGCCTCTGTTCATACTGCAGGTTGTTTACTGCATGTGCCTTAAGTATAGACAAAAAAAAAATAAACTAAAGTGCAACAGCAACCTACAGGTGCAAGTGCTTACCATATATACATCCCTCCAGTGTACACACGATAAAACCTGAGGTAGATTCCTAACAGATACAAGTAGGAGCACCCATAGATTTCAGGAATGAGATGGGGTGCACTATGAACATTATAAAGGCGAGGTGAGCTCCCTGGTTTTATTACTTTCAGCTAGTGGCAGGCCCTTCTATAAACAACTTAAAGCATTTGTCGTCAATGTTTTGGTGCAATATATTGCAGGAGACTTTTAGAGGTTTTGTGGAGACAGTGCCTGAATCGGTCAGAACTATTTTGGTAGTCTCAAGGGGACCCACATAATAGTACACAGCTTGTTTTCATCCTTTAGCTAATTGTTGTATATCTAATGTATTGCAGATATTATTTCATGATGGAAATGGCCTTCAAGTGTCTTGTATACTTAGAAACACATTTACTTCCTTACAGAAATAAATATATTTAATTGGCTCAGTCAATTAGTTGTGTATAATTAGAAGATGAGCAGGATGTCTTAGAAAATGGAACACATCTTAAGGTAATAGTTTCTTGCTGCGATTCCTTTCAAATTATACAGTTTGACAACCCAGTGTCTTCTCCTCTCTGTGAAAGGTCAGTAATTAATTTTTTGAAATAATGTTTACTTTTACAACCCGCACTTTAAAAAGAATTTTAATTTATTGTGTTTATTCCAGTCATTAAAAACTAATTCTGCTATCATTAAAAGTGATTTGTTCAATGTGATGTAAAAAAATAACAATAGCTTTAGTAATTATTTTTCTTTTGCAAAAAATAAAAATAAAAAAAATTGCAAATGTATCACAACCAAATCTTACTGCATAATTAATAATCAGACATTGATAAATCTCACCTATACTTTTTTTGATGAATATTCATACATGGTTATTTATATTTCCCTGTACATGTGTTTAAATGTGGGGAAAGTTAAAAGTGATACATATTAATCCAACTCCAGGCAAGTAATAGAAACAAAATCCTACAAAAATGGCCTCTATAAAGCTAAATTCACACAACATACTATTTTTGAAAAGAAAATCAATGCAACAATGGCCTTTGTTCCATTGACTTCAATGCATTTCATTGCAGTATGAAAAGAACAGACACTGTTTTAATGGAAACCAACGGCTGTTCTGTTAAAAAATAGTATGTTTTGTGAACATAGCCTTAGGCCATATTCACACACTGGCAATGGCCAGATGTCTGAGATGTTTACCCGGCTGATACTGTAGTAATTGGAATGCAGGAGTGTTCAGGTGTGTCAATGGTTATCATTCAGCTGAAACCTTTATTGCGATTTAGAGACATGGAGAGATTTATCAAAATCAGTACCCGTACACCAACCTGTACAGCGGCCCATATTCCACACCGGATTTATTGAGAGGTGCATGCCTCTCTGTAAATCCAACAGCTACGGCCCAATATGTACGCCTGCTCCAGAACAGACATAAATCTCTGCCATGATTTATGCCTATTACCAAACCACTACACCTCCCCGCCTTGCCGCACCCTTCAGTCCGCTAATTAGGTGAGCCAGGTGTTCACAGTGAAAAGGCACAGATTTTATATAAATTACCCCCTATTCTCTAGTATTAGAGTGGGTTGACATTACCGAATCGGGGGCGGATAACCCGCTGCAGATTCTGTCGCTTGTGCCCACACGCATCTCTACGCGCGCCATAGGCTCCATTCTATGGTCAGTCGAATTCCGCCGTCCTCCCAAAGGATTGACATGTCCTCACGACCATAGAATGTAGTCTATGGCACGGGCGGAGATGTGTATGGGCACAAGAGGGGGGGAGCGACAGAATCTACGGTGGGTTATCCGCCCTGATTCCATAGTGTGAACGCACCCTTAAACGGAATCACAGAAACTGTTAGTGTCTCCTTGTAATGTTATTATTTTCAATTGGGTTAATCATTCAAACTTATTTGTGAGAGGAATATAAAGTATTAGAACTAGATATCTTCAATTTTAGGATCTTTAATCCAAGAAGAATTTAATACATTTATTCAGTAACCCTTTTCCTTCAACATATATACAGATATATGTACTAACTAATATACCATACTGACATGCAGTTTTACAAAAATATAAGACAAGAAAACAATAGTTTAAAAGGCTGGGGGGAAAAAAGACTTTTCTGTAGTGTTCTGATGGGATATAACATAATGATTTTAAGCAGATTATTGCTAAACATAGAAATAGATCATATTAAGGGTTTTAACCATATTATTGTTCATCTTCAGAAGAGTGTATTGAGAAAATCTTTGTTAGTTACCTGTCAGATACTAAGTTTCTTTTACATGCGGAATCAATTCTCTAGAGACATAGAACTGGGGAGATTTTGCTCTAAGAAAGCAATTTGTCAGAGCTCTGGTATAATCCAGTAATGCAAAATTGATTTTCTGACCAAGATCACAATCATGTCAGTTATATTCAAGGATAAAGTGACTGTTAGTTAAATAGAGTAATAGTACAACAATGTAAAACATTCTATTCTGTTCATTATTATAAACATCTAAAAAACCTTCAGTGTTCATCAATCACTGTGTACATTGCCATTCTCTCGAAAATTAAGTACATATCATGGAAAATAATAGAAATGATATACAATATTGTATAGGCTGCAGTACAAGCATATGCCATTGTTTTGTATTTCCTATCATATTGAATTACACTAATACTGTATAATGTTGGTTATTATACTGTTTATTTTTTTTTTCTTGTCACGTACATACTTTCCCAGTACAGGGTTTGGGTGTGACTGTGAGAGGTTACCGTTGTCTTAGATGGAGGGGCAATCACTTGAAAAACTTGTTGAATCGACCAGGTGAGCAGTGTAATAGTGTGGTATGATCGAACCATGAATGACTTTCTTTCAAAAAATCTTTCAGGATGTCAAAAAAATTGGCATTCACTCCTCACATATCCATTATTCCAATAAAGAATCTGCCACTCATTGCCAGATCGTACATGAGGTGCAGATTTTGTGTGTAAGAGAGTCTAGAGGTAGGAATTAGATATTTTTTTAACACTCAGGGACATTTATCATTGTTGCACCCTTTTTCCCTGGCGTACGCCTGCCATATCCCCTGCTCACTTGATGGGGGGGGCTCTATTACACAGAAAAATTATCTTGCGGAAAAATTTTAAATCTTTATTCGAATTTAAGTGATAATTCTTTAGTGTGTATGCAGGCAACAATCACAAAAACAAACAAAAATGACTAACAAAAATCTGTTTGTATGTTAATTGCATCTTTTGAGCTAATTGTTCAATAGTCTTTTCATCTACGGTACAGGTGTCAAATTCAGGCCCTCCAGCTGTTATAAAACTACAATTGCCTTCATTTCTGGACAGCCAAAACTAAAGCTCGGAATGTCCAGGCATGATGAGAACTGTAGTTTTGCAACAGCTGAAAAGCATGAGTTTGACACCCCTGGTCTAGAGTATACAAACAAATGAATATGCAATTCGGTCTTGTATACTAGAATATACAAACAATCGTAATTGAACTATCATTCAGTGTATTAGAATGAATAATTTACAGGTAATCTGCAAAAGTGCAATTGTTTATCGTGAATCAGAGAAAACGAAAAATCATTTTATCTTGTGGGACCCTTACTCTGAACAATATAGAGCCTGCCTATCCTGAAGATGCTTAGGATGCTTAAAGTGACTCTGTACCCACAATCTGACCCCCCCCCCAAAAAAAACCACTTGTACCTTCATATAGCTGCTTTTAATCCTGTCCTGGGGTCCGCTCAGCAGGTGATGCAGTTATTGTCCTAAAAACAACTTTTAAACTTTCAGCCCTGTGCCAAACAGCCGTGGCCTACAGTGTGTGCATTAGGCTGGCACAACCTTCCTGTCCCTCCTCCCTGCCCTCCTCATCATCAGGAATGCTCCAGGCAGATTTTCTACTATTCATCACCTGTGTCAGCATGGCACATGGGCTGGATCGTTAAGGCACCTGTGCAATGTTCAGACAGGAGAAAATGTTCTAGGGGCATTCCTATTGATGAAGAGGGTGGGGAGGAGGGATGGAGGGGTGGTGCAAAGGTAGGGCACAGATATTCTAGGTCACGGCCATTTGACACAGGGCTGCAAGTTTAAAAGTTGTTTTTTAGGACAATAACTGCATCACCTGCCTAACGGACCCCAGGACAGATCTTGGATTAAAAGCAGCTATCCAAAGGTACAAGTGGTTTGGAAGGGACAGAGTCACTTTAATTCCAAGACCTAAGTGGATTGCTTTACTCATTGGACAATACAGTCTCCATCATTTGTACTCTAGGTTGTTGTCAGACGTATATTACAGTATGTTATAGAAAGAAACATAGGTCCCAAAAAGTGCTGTAGATTCAAAAGAACAGAAATCGATTCATATTATTTATTTTTCATTGTAAATGCACTGGGGAGATTAAAAATAATTGGGAGGTGTACACAGCCTAAAATGTTTGATTATGCGAGTAAAATAAGCACAAAAACATTGTGCTTCCAGGTCTAGGAGTATCATATTACTGTATTAACAATTATGTATTTAAGATTTTATTGGTTGATGTCAAAAGGCTTTTGTGCTTGTTCAGATAATCGTTTACAGCATCAACATTCAAGTAATAAATCTCGTCTGTATCAATGTCAGTTCATTATTAATTTCCACGCATAATGAATTTGGATGTGTCAGAAAAAGAATTAACCTTAACTTTCTGTATTAAAAAGTGTTAAATTATGTCTTCCTTTTTTGATTTTATTATTAGCAGACCATCACCAATCACCAGAGTCAAACAGACACACACACACACACACACACACACACACGGTTCTAGGCAACAGAAAACTAAATATAACATTTAAAATGAATCTCCCGATATGAATTAGTATTGGAAATCTTATAACAATTTTTCTTGATTTTCAAAATTTCTGGTCATAGAAATTGATCGAAAACCTTATTATTCACCTTTAGTGGATTAAAATGACCACGTAATAAGCAGATGCCATTGTAGCAAGTCACCTGACCTGAGCAGAATTTTACCTACTAAAACTAAATAATAATAATATCCACAAGATAGGGGGGGGGGGGAATTAATAATAATATCCACATGATAGGGGATAAGTAGAAGATTGTGGGGAGTCTGACCTCTGTACCCACTGCTGATCTCCATAACGAGCCCTCGGCTTCTGTATTATGAATAGAGCCGCAAGTATGGAACACGACTCGTGGCTCTATTCATTCCTATGGAGCGATGGAAAGAGCATAATACGCCGGAAGATCAATTTACTCAGCTCTTTCCTTCTGCTCCATAGGAATGGAAAGAGCTGCGGGTCAATACAAAAACCGGGGCCTGATACAGAGATCGGCAGGAGGGTACAGAGGTCGGACCCCCGCAATCTCCTAATTTTCCTCGAATACCTCTTTAATATTCCAGCCACCTCAGCCACTAATTGACTCACACAGCATTCTCAGTGTGTATGAAGACCCAACACCCCCCCCTACACACAAACACACATTTAACCCCCTTCATTGCTTGTGCGGATGCAGCGTGGATTGATGCAAGTTTGGTTCCAAACACCAACCCGAATGCAGAATTACACAATGAAGCCTATTTTCAGGTTTAGCTCGAACACACTGATTCGGGAACAGACCCAAACTTTAAAGTTGGGGTCCTCATATCCCTTTTTTTATTATTTAACTTTTTATTAAACTTATCACAAAGAACAAAACACTTTAAAATTTACATCAGGGTTTTCCTCATACTTACTTTTCCCATTTACCACAAAATCTTAACACCCAAAGTAGAAGATAAGGCTTCAGCTCTATTTGAAATTTCAACCAAAAAGCACACCCGGACTGGACTTGCTGGTATATCGCCCTCCATAATCTTAGCAAATGTATGTATCAGTCGCCCTCTCTCCTTCCCTCACCTGCTATCCTCTCTCAACAACTTGGGACGCCAACCCACTCTGCCTGCCACCACTATTGTATCTCAAACTATCCCATATCCTCCTCCCCCTCTTACTTTTCCACCCTCCCACAATCCCAGGGGAGCCTATCCGAGGCGGAGGGGGGGGGAAGCAGGCGCACGCAGGTCCCATCATACTCATTCCAACTTACAGATGAAACCCCTTTCGTTTTTACACCCTTTACATATTGTCCAGACCCGATGGGGCTCCCTCCCCTACTTGGCTCCCCCTTCTCAGGAGGATACCCTCTGGAACATTACTCCACCAGGTCTTTTGACCACTACAGTAGACTCTCAGGTCACCCCTAGGGACGCAATAACCATATACCGCACATCCCTAAGTATGACAATGGCTCCCCTCATTCCCCTTCCCCAAATTCAAACCAAACAGTCATAAAAGCATAACCATAGTTTAATGATAGTTCTCTTGTAGGGCACCAGAAGGGGAAAAACAAAAAAGCCCTTTTGAGACTTCACTTGTTTGAGCTTGAGGCAAGAGATGGAGTTTACTTTGGGATATTCAAGGAGTGCCCCCTTGAGACACTTAAGGAGCAGGATAAAGCAAATATATACAGGGTCGGACTGGGCCACCGGGGGACCGGGGAAACCCCCGGTGGGCCCGAGCAGGAGTAGGCCCCGCCCCCAGTCAGGGAACACGCAGCGGGGGCCCCCGGGGCCCCCGTGCTCCTGGGGGGCCCACTCAGCCTCCGATTGCCGGCCCGCACCTTCCCTTTTAACTGCAAGCGATCGCAACGATCGCTTCCAGTTAAATCAAGCAGTGTTCCCATTGACAGGGCGAGAAGCCCTGTCAATCAAGCTTGTGACCGCAAGCAGCGTCTTGCTTGCGATCACAAGAGTGCCGGTGCCGCCGCCGCCCCGACAGATGAGCAGCTGCTGGTCCCGGCAGCGCCATCACCACTGAGCTCTGTGCGCGGTCCGGCAGCTGGGACTTCCGGTTCACATACTGGAAGTCCCAGCCGCTGCGGCGCGCGCAAGCTCAGTGTTGATGGTGCTGCCCGGGATCAGCAGCTGCACATCTGTCCGGGAAGAGAGGAGAAGAGACCCATGACGGGGGAGCGTGGTGACAGGTGAGTTGGGTTTTGTTTTTTTATCATAAGGGGGAGATGGACAACATGGGGGGGCTGGCTATGGGGCAGATGGACAACATGGGGGGGGCTGGCTATAGGGGAGATGGACAACATGGGGGGGCTGGCTATGAGGGAGATGGACAACATGGGGGGGCTGGCTATGGGGGAGATGGACAACATTGGGGGGCTGGCTATGGGGGAGATGGACAACATGGGGGGCTGGCTATGGGGGAGATGGACAACATGGGGGGGCTGGCTATGGGGGAGATAGACAACATGGGGGGAGATGGACAACATGGGGGGGGCTGGCTATGGGGGAGATGGACAATATGGGGGAAGATGGACAACATGGGGGGGCTGGCTATGGGGGGAGATGGACAACATGAGGGGGGCTATATGGGGGAGATGGACAACATGGGGGAGATGGACAACATGGGGGGGCTGCCTATGGGGGGAGATGGACAACATGGGGGGGGCTGGCTATGGGGGGAGATGGACAACATGAGGGGGGCTATATGGGGGGAATGGACAACATGAGGTGGCTATAGAGGATGGACAACATGAGGGGTCTATATGGGGGGAATGGACAACATGAGGGGGCTATAGAGGATGGACAACATGAGGGCGCTATATTGGGGGAATGGACAACATAAGGGGGATATCTATATTGAAGAAGGACAACATGAGGGGGCTATATATATGGGGATGGACAACATAAGGGGGGTACCTATATGGGGGATGGACAATATGGGGTGCCATTTATAAGGGGGACAACACAGGGGAGGCCATCTATAATGGGGACAACACAGAGGAGACCATATACTGTAAGGGATTTATATATATATATATATATATATATATATATATATATATAGGTGTGTATATATATATATATATATATATATATATATATACATACTAGAGATGAGCGAACCTGGAGCATGCTGGAGTCGATCCGAACCCGAACTTTCGGCATTTGATTAGCGCTAAGGCTATGTGGAAAACATGGATATAGTCATTGGCTGTATCCATGTTTTACAGACAACCTTAGAGCTTTATCCAAGTTCAGCAGCCCCAGCTAATCAAATACCGAGAGTTTGGGTTCGGATCGACTCAAACCCGAACCCGGTTCGCTCATCTCTAATACACACATAGTGTCAGGGCTGTCTACTAAATGAGGGTGTAAAGGGGCCAATACAGATGTGCAGCGTGTATAGAGATGAGGATGGTGCCAGAGTGAGGAGCCTAATATGTTTCTCTGGCAGATTCTGTGGATTCGTGGCTCATAGAAGTTCTCATAACGGCCCAGGGCAGATGGAGAAGAAGATGAAAAGGGAAGAACTCTGATCAGAGAAGACGTCCCCTGTGAGTTACCTGATATATTTGCACTGTAATGTATATGGAGTACAGAACCTGTGTACAGCTGCATCCACCTCTATATGACTGGATGAGGTGATGGTGATCTGTGTACAGTGGATTATTCAGTAGCAGCGGTGGTGTTAGTCAGTATGTGGTGGGGTTACTCAGTATGTGGTGGTAATTGTTGCTTGTAATCCGGTACTGTGTTTTATTGGTCTTAGTATACTGGATTTGGTCACTAACAATATAGTGATGGTATTGGTTGTGGTGTGGCGGTAATATTTCCCCCTTGTGTACTGGTATTATTGGTAATATTGGTATACAGGATTTGGTCAGTAACAGTATGGCGGTAATATGTATGGTGATAATATTTCCCTCTGATATATTGGTATTATTGGTAATATCACTCTCAGTATACAGGATTTGGTCAGTAACAGTATGGCGGTAATTGTGGCGGTAATATGTATGATGATAATATTTCCCTCCTATATACTGGTATTATTGGTAAAATCAGTCTCAGTATACAGGATCTGGTCAGTAACAGTATGGCGGTAATATGCGTGGGGATATTTGTTCTTTATATACTGGTGTTATTGGTAGCTGTATGACTTTTGTATCTAAGTATACAGCGTTATCATACAAAGGAAATTGTCTTATAGCCCAATTACACCAGCCAATTATCGGTAACAAGCGCTCCTAGGAAGCCCCATGTAAAAGTGTCAGAGACCAGCTGACACGCAAATGCCCGATAGTCTTCTGATTTGATCTTTTGTGTGGCTGTAAAAATCATTGCTGTCGGCCGCACATCTCTATATATTCCTGCCCTGCTGATTAGCAATCATTTGCAGCCCTACACTGCCCCATATCACGCCATGTTACTGGACCCTTATTAATGTTACCATAGATAAGTGGGGTGGCTGAAGGGTGGGCCCCAAGAATGATTTCCCCTGGTGGGCCCAAGGCACTCCAGTCCGACACTGAATATATACCATACTATCATATGATCATCCAATAAAATGGAGATTGTTAAATATTTTTAGGATGCCTCATCAAGGTTCTACTATATTTTTACCATTATGTTAGGTAACAATTCATTCAAGTAACATTTTATTTATAAATGCAGAATGGAACTGTAAGGAACTTACCTTGTCCGGCTCCAGCGGCGTCTCCTTCCAGCTCGGCTCCGGCTGTCGGCTCGGGAGCGCGCCGCTGCTCCGCCCGCCGGAGCCGAGTGACGTCACGGAGACCCGGCGGCGTCCCTAGCAACCGGGGACGCCGTGGGGTCACGTGACCGTCAGCTGGCCGGCCGGCACGCAGCTGATGTGTTTTGCACTCAGGCTGAGTGACAGGTCGCCCGGCCGCTCAGCCTGCAGTGCAACAGCTGCAGTGAGGCTGGACTCAGGAGGCCGGGCCAATCAGCCTTTGGTCCGGGCTCCTGGTCCAGTATAAAGTTTCAGTGTAGCCAGCAGGTTATCGCTGGCTATTAGTTGTCCTGATCCCAGCTCCCCAGTCCCTTGTATTCTGTCCTATCCTTCTCCATTTTGTCTTGCCTGGATTCTGACCTTTTGCCTGTCCCCTGACTCTCCGCTCGGTTCTGATTTTGTACTGCGTTGCTCGTTTGGTTCCTGACTCGGCTAGTTGACTCTCCGCATTTTGTTTGTCTGTCTGTCTGCGTTTTATGTTCTGCACGTATCCAGTATAGGGATTGTCTTCGTGGTTGTCCGCGACCGCCTAGGGTCGACTGAGGCAAGTAGGCAGGTGACAGTGGGTGGGGTCAGATTTAGGGCCCACTGTCTTGTGTCTTATCTTCCCCCAGCCACTCGTGACAGAATAGCCAGCCCTAAAATTTTGTGTGACGTGTGCCAACGATTTGTTATCATGGATCCTATGAAGGCACTAGTGGAACAGATGCAGAATCTGAACACATTGGTTCAGAATCTCGCTGAACGGGTTCAGGAGCAGGAGGCTGCTCCTCGACAGGTTACGATGACCACGCCCTCTCCCCCTGAACCGCCTGTACAACTCCCGGAAAAATTTAAGGGGGATAGAAAGAGTTTTCGAACCTTCAGAGAAGGGTGTCGGTTGTTTTTTCGACTGCGTCCCCGTTCGTCAGGAGATGAGGCCCAAAGAGTGGGAATAATCATGTCCCTCCTGCAGGGTCCCCCACAAGAGTGGGCATTCTCTCTCCCTCCTAACGCCATAGAACTAACTTCTGTGGACTTTTTCTTTTCGGCATTGGGACTATTGTACGATGACCCTGACAGGACTGCAGTGGCCGAGCGACAATTGACGTCCCTAAAACAGGGGAAAAGACCAGTGGAAGATTATTGCGCAGAGTTCCGCCAGTGGTGTATCCCATCTGGTTGGAACGACTCCGCTCTGCGCTACCAGTTCCGGGTGGGTCTCTCTGACCAGTTGAAGGACCTGTTAATAGCTTATCCTCCCCCTGAAACGTTAGAAGAGACAATGACGTTAGCCATTAGGGTAGACCGCCGGATGCGTGACAGACGAAGGGAGAAGTGCACCTCTGAACCCTGTAGTACCTCTTTCTCTCCTGTGTCTTTTCCTAAAAACCCCTCCTCCCTGCTGCCACCACCGGAGGAACCTATGCAAATTGGCGCCACCGATGCAAGAACTAGACGAGCCCATCGGATGCAGCATAATCTTTGCTTATACTGCGGCAAAGCTGGACACCGGGTTCGGGAATGTACCTCCAGGCCTGGAACATCGTCGGAAAACTCCAGCGCCTGAGTGACTATCGAGGGGGTCACTCAGGCGCACAGGTACCACTCGATAAGAATAAATTGATGGTTCCCATCTCGCTATGCTTGGGCGAGAGATGTATCTCGGGGTTTGCCCATGTTGACTCAGGGGCATCCGCTAATTTTGTTAATTCCGGGTTTTGGTCCGGTCTGGGGGTATGCCCGCTTCAGCTTAAATGCCCGCTGAGTATCACGGGGGCGGATTTTACCCCATTGGCCCAAGGAAGGGTAAAATATATTACTCCTCCTCTCGAAGTGAAAGTGGGGTCGATCCATTCTGAGTGTCTAGATTTTTTGGTTATGGACAATTTGTCCTCTGATGTTATTTTAGGTTTACCGTGGTTGACCCAGCATAACCCTGTGTTTGATTGGGTAAACAGAGAACTTGTCCAATGGGGACCAGGTTGTGCCGCCCATTGTATTTCTTTGAATTTAACCGAATGTTCTTCGTTAGAAGGAGAGCTCCCTGAATTTCTATCTGATTTTCTTGATGTCTTTGATGAAAAATCGGTGGACGAGCTACCTCCTCATCGTCCATACGATTGTGCTATTGATCTAGTTCCTGAATCCAAGTACCCGAAAGGACGCATTTTTAACTTGTCTAAACCAGAGAGAGAGGCTATGCGTGATTATGTTAAAGAGAGTTTACATAAGGGTCACATCCGTCCTTCCTGTTCTCCCCTTGGTGCTGGGTTTTTCTTTGTGGGCAAAAAGGATGGTGGCTTACGCCCTTGCATTGACTATCGGGAATTAAATAAAATCACGATTAAAAATCAACATCCTCTCCCTCTGATTCCTAATTTGTTTGATCAGATTGTAGGGGCCCGGTGGTTCTCCAAAATTGACCTCCGGGGGGCCTATAATTTGATTCGTATAAAGGAGGGCGATGAATGGAAAACTGCCTTCAATACCCCCGAGGGACACTTCGAATACCTTGTCATGCCCTTCGGGTTGTGTAATGCACCTGCAGTTTTTCAACGTTTTGTTAACGATGTTTTTCGCGACTACCTGGGACGTTTTTTAGTGGTATACCTGGATGATATCCTGATTTTCTCTCCAGATTGGTCTTCGCATGTTGGTCATGTTCGTAAGGTTATGGAACTCCTAAGACTTAACCATTTGTTTGCTAAATTGTCAAAGTGCCAGTTTGGTGTTCAGGAGGTCTCTTTTTTGGGATATAAAATCACCCCTAGTTCTTTTGGGATGGATCCCCTTAAGGTGACGGCCATTACCAAGTGGGAGCGCCCAAGGAATCTTAAAGCTTTACAGAGATTTTTGGGATTTGCTAACTATTACAGAAAATTTATTAAGGGGTTTTCAGTGATTGCTAAGCCCTTAACAGATCTTACCAGAAAGGGAGCTGATGTGGATAACTGGACTCCTGAAGCCATTCTGGCATTTGACAAACTTAAAAGATGTTTTTCTGTAGCTCCGGTGTTGATTCAACCTGACTTTGAGCAACCTTTTATTGTCGAGGTGGATGCCTCAGAGGTAGGGGTGGGGGCTGTTCTTTCACAGGGTCCTGAAACTCTCACCAATCTCCGACCCATTGCCTATTTCTCTAGAAAGTTCTCCAAAGCAGAATGCAACTATGATATAGGCAATAGGGAACTCCTTGCCATTAAGTGGGCGTTCGATGAATGGAGGCACTTTCTAGAGGGGGCTAAACACAAAGTTAAGGTTTTAACCGACCACAAAAACCTTGTTTATTTAGATAAAGCTAAGCGTCTTACTCCACGACAGGCCAGATGGGCACTCTTTTTCACACGGTTTAACTTTGAAATCACCTTCAGACCGGGTTCCAAAAATGTAAGGGCAGATGCTTTATCTCGTAGTTTCGACGTCAATGAAGTCCCCATAAAGGAGTCTGAAACCATCTTATCTCCGGGGGTGGTGGTGGCTATACTGCAGCCCGATCTGGCTGCCCAAGTCGTCCAGTCTCAATCTATGGCGCCTAGAAATACCCCGGAGAACAAACTGTTTGTTCCCCCAAATCTTCGTTTGAGAGTCCTGGAAGAAACACATTGTTCAGTTTTGGCAGGTCATCCAGGTATTGCTGGTACTAAGTATTTATTATCTCGTCATTATTGGTGGCCATCTTGGGTCAGAGATACTAAGCTGTTTGTGGAGGCTTGTGAGATTTGCGCCAGGTCCAAGGTTCCTCGCAGATTACCCGAGGGACTTCTCCAACCCCTACCGGTACCTGCTAGACCGTGGACCCACATCTCAATGGACTTCATAACTGATTTACCACCCTCTAAGGGTAAAACTGTGATTTGGGTGGTGGTTGATAGGTTCTCTAAGATGTGCCATTTAATTCCTCTCAGCAAGCTTCCTAATGCTCGTACCTTGGCTTCTCTTTTTATTAATCATATCTTACGTTTACATGGTGTACCAGAGAATATTGTTTCTGACAGGGGAGTACAATTTGTGTCTAAATTCTGGAGGGAGTTTTGTGGTCGCCTGGGCATATCCTTGTCCTTTTCTTCAGCTTTCCATCCGCAGTCCAATGGTCAGACGGAAAGGGTTAACCAGTCACTGGAACAGTTCTTGAGATGTTTTGTTGCAGGGTCACAGGAGAAATGGAGAGAATACCTGTCTTTGGCAGAGTTTGCCCTGAATAATCGTGAAAGTCAGTCTCTCAAAATGTCACCATTTTTTTGTAATTTTGGGTTTAATCCTCGTTGTTCTTCTGTACATGCGGCCGAGTCCATTAATCCATCCGCCGAAAAAATCTACAGAAAACTGTGCACAGTTTGGGCCCAGGCTCTTCAGAACCTGGTTAAAGCCCAAGAAAATTGTAAAAAACAATCAGACAAAAGACGCATATCTGGCCCTGAGTACAGGGTAGGTGACAAGGTATGGCTCTCTACTAAAAACTTGAGATTGAAAACACCATCTGGTAAACTTTCTCCTAAATATATTGGTCCTTATGCCATAGTAAAAGTTGTCAACTCAGTTTCGTTTAAGTTACTGTTGCCTAAGAGTCTAAAAATTCACGATGTCTTCCATAAGTCTCTGTTAAAAAAATATATTAATCCCGTGTTACCGTCTGCTCCCCCTGCTCCTTTGATTATTCAGGGTGAACTTGAATATGAGGTAGAGAGGATTCTGGATTCTCGCCGAGTTCAGAGTTCTTTACAGTATCTGGTTCATTGGAGAGGATTTGGCCCAGAGGAGCGCACTTGGGTAGCAAGTAGGGATATGCATGCACCTCGTCTCATTCGGCAATATCATTTGCACAACCCGTCTAAACCAGGTCCTGTTACTAAGGGTCCTGAGGCCCCTCATAGGGGAGGGGGTAATGTAAGGAACTTACCTTGTCCGGCTCCAGCGGCGTCTCCTTCCAGCTCGGCTCCGGCTGTCGGCTCGGGAGCGCGCCGCTGCTCCGCCCGCCGGAGCCGAGTGACGTCACGGAGACCCGGCGGCGTCCCTAGCAACCGGGGACGCCGTGGGGTCACGTGACCGTCAGCTGGCCGGCCGGCACGCAGCTGATGTGTTTTGCACTCAGGCTGAGTGACAGGTCGCCCGGCCGCTCAGCCTGCAGTGCAACAGCTGCAGTGAGGCTGGACTCAGGAGGCCGGGCCAATCAGCCTTTGGTCCGGGCTCCTGGTCCAGTATAAAGTTTCAGTGTAGCCAGCAGGTTATCGCTGGCTATTAGTTGTCCTGATCCCAGCTCCCCAGTCCCTTGTATTCTGTCCTATCCTTCTCCATTTTGTCTTGCCTGGATTCTGACCTTTTGCCTGTCCCCTGACTCTCCGCTCGGTTCTGATTTTGTACTGCGTTGCTCGTTTGGTTCCTGACTCGGCTAGTTGACTCTCCGCATTTTGTTTGTCTGTCTGTCTGCGTTTTATGTTCTGCACGTATCCAGTATAGGGATTGTCTTCGTGGTTGTCCGCGACCGCCTAGGGTCGACTGAGGCAAGTAGGCAGGTGACAGTGGGTGGGGTCAGATTTAGGGCCCACTGTCTTGTGTCTTATCTTCCCCCAGCCACTCGTGACAGGAACTTTACAATTAAAGTGTCATTTGTTGTCAAGAATATCAGATATTATTGAGAGAAAACATATTTAAAATGCCTTTTCTTCGCGTATGAGTTCTGTGCAGAATTGTATCCATCTCTCAGAGTTCAGATCTTCAAGATGAAAAGATTCTTTTATACAGAGATGTAGCTTTGAAAAAATCTTCAAAGTCTTATGATGGAAAGCAATGCCATCACAAGAGGGTAAGCAACAATACATATACATACATATAACAGTGCAATCACAGTGTCCTCGTCTGAGTTTAACTAGAGGTCAATGTTATATAATGTTTATACCAAACATACTATCCATCAGGATCTTTTTGAATTTTATTGATGCAGCAATAATGTAAAGGAGCTAATCTCTTTGAATGACTACTTATCAAGAGGGCAAGTAAACATATAAAGTAAAATGTATATGTGTAACTCTGCATATGTATAGTATGGTATGGTAGGATGTACAGTAAGACAAAAAGTTGTCATTTATATTTGGAAGGCTTATATCAGCTTTACATTTTCAGGCTATGTTTAAAGACTAGGGATGGGTGAATTTACAGTCGGAATGAAGCAAAGCGCATTAGGAATGGCTATCAGCTTGTCAGGCTGCGGCTTTGAAATCTGTGCCGTTCCTCTCCAGATAGCGGGAAAAGCTGGATCCAGTCCTGGGAAACTGGGAGAAGTTTCCCAGGACTGGATCCATCTTTTCTCAGCAGAGAGCAACACAGACTTTAAAGCAAGCAGTCTGACAAGCTTCCGGCCTAGCCTGACGAAGCTCTTTGCTTTATTGAAGACCATTGAAGACCATGTTTATGGATTCGAATGAGACGTAAATTTGATTTCTTTTCTCTTTTTTTTCTTTTCTTTTTTTTTTATCTTTTGCCCTCTTCTATTGATATTTACTTTTATATTGGAACTTTTTCCCTATATGTAACTATTAGGGATGGTCCGAACCTGCCGAGGTTCGGGTTCGTACGAACCCGGACTCTCGGCAATGATTCCCGCTGTCTTAAACCTCCGTGGAGAGGGTGGATAAAGCGGGAAGACCGCCTGGAAAACTGGGATACAGCCTACGGCTGTGGCTGTATACAGGTTTTCCAGGCGGGCCTCCCACTGTATCCACCCTCTGCACGGAGGTTTAAGACAGCAGGAATCATTGCCGAGAGTCCGGGTCCGTACGAACCCGAACCTCGGCAGGTTCGGACCATCCCTAGTAACTGTGATCAAATAATAGCTGTCCTCAAATACGTATATATAGTGTATACAGCTACGTTTATAAAGTGTATATATATATACAGTATATATATATATATATATATATATATATATATATATATTTAGAGGCGCATTGCCTGTACATAAATCCTGATCAAACAGAGCCCGTCTGTGCGAAAATTTTGAATTTTCACCGGAAAATTCCACCGGAAAAATAAATGCAACGCACGCAGAGGCTGCGCCACCTCTGCGTGCAGCGGCATCCCCCGTAATGGCCCTTCTCCGCCCCACTGGCGAAGTTGGCACAGATGGGGCATATACGAAATAAATATTCACAAAAATATCATTTGCAATTTATTTTACGCTGATTTGCCCCATCTGCACCTAAAAAAGGCATTTAAGCCTTTTCATACATGTCCCCCATAGTATACGCTCCGGACATGATTTCATTTGGCTGAACAGAAAACTGAGTCTTCCTTGAATAGTGGACACAGAGAACCTGTCAGTTCACACAATGGAGCGTGCGGCTCCGGCCGCACGCTCCATTGTGTGCAGCGGGGAATTTGGATGCGGGCGCACACGGGTATGCCCGCTTCCGAATTAATCAGAAATGAAGAATGGCTGGTCTTATACGAAGTGTGAACATGGTAATATACTGTAAAAGACAAAATGCAAATGAATATGATATGGTTTCTTATCCCAAATATGGTTATATGCAAGAAGTTCTAGCTGCCCATCTTTATAATATGTATGATAAATAGTATTGTATTGATTTTTTTTGTTGTTTTATGTTAGAAAATGCAACTTTTATTTTAAAGGTTTATAACTGCTTGGAACATTTCTAATATAGTTCACATGTGTGTTATTCATACTATATTAAATACAGATTACGATATATTAGATATCTTGTTAGTCATCTTGCCCCTTTATTGATTTGTTCTGGAATGAAATTAAATAAAATAAATACTCTTAGACACTGTATGAAACTGTAGTCCAATGTGCTAAACTTTAAAAGGTGACTTTGAATGGAAAGAGAAAAAAAAAAAAATAACATAATTGCTATAACAAGTTTGCTGTTTGCCTACTGAGCCAAGTAGGGTGTGGAAGTATTTAGGAAGTACTATTGATTTTTAGCATCATTTGATCCATGCAATGGATTTCACATGACCTTCCACGGTGATAATAACACGTGTAATCTGAGAAAGAGCAGTGTGTGCTAGGTAAAGATGAAACTTTAGAAAAAGAAATAAATCTTTTAAGTAGGTCAACTGGTAAATTGCAGCCAAGATTAACAGATGGTCAATAGACCAAGAAGATCAAAAATTTAAACTGAGACTATTAAACCCATCGCCATTTTAGCCAATAACATTGTTTCTTATTGGTCCTGTACGTCTTTTTCATTTCTTTAGTGCGATAAAAAAATAAATGTAACTGTCGCCGGGACACATTTCTAAAGGCATGTTCAGTTTAAGTGAGCATATCTCAGCCTGCAATTCACAGTCTAATTACTACAAGTCTATTAGACAGAGAGCACAGACCATTCCCTTTTTATTCGAAATGTGACCATTTGTCATTACATTGGCCTTTATGATGGCAAGCAGATGAACTGTGAACTTAATTTAGACATGAAAATGCTACAAACCAATATGTGGAACGCATGAATAAAAAGGCAGGTGTTAGATTGTACGGAATTTAAACATCTTAACACTGCTTGTAATGGTATACAACAGTAATATGGCATAAAACAAAGTATAGAGAGAACATCTTGTTTATATATTTTCTAAATACAAACCGTTTAGGATATGTAACCTTTACTTTATCTTTGGTATACAACAGTAATATGGCATAAAACAGAGTATAGAGAGAACATCTAGTTTATATATTTTCTAAATACAAACCATTAGGATATGTAACCTTTATTTTATCTTTGGCTGACTGGTTTTCATTTCACATAAGCTTGTGGTGTATTGGAACTTAGCTGTTGTACTTGCATTGCTGCTTTTCATGTAGCCATTTAATAAATTAGATTTCACTGTCAATAGCTCGTGGGACCTCTTTTTAGTCTTTTAAGTATAGCTTTGTTTTACAGCATAATAAAACTAAAAAAATAATGAATGGAAATTGGAAGTTTGCTTTATATCATATCTACTGTTGATTTGGATTGTTGTCAATAAAAATGTAGAAATGCTGTAGTCCTTGCACTGGTTGCTTAACATTGGTTAATACCTCCTGTCTTTCTTATTCTTGTGTTATGTACATGGGGGGGGGGGCAGTAGTTATCTCATCATCAGAGAAAGGATTGCAGTAAAATGTAACACCATCTGTAGAAATTTGAAGACAACAAATGATAATACTAATGGTTATAAATGATTTACACACTTTCTACATCATAGCTTATTGTCTTTATAGCCTATCCTTCCACAATTACCCATGTACATAACATAGAGTACTGTATGACTTTCTGCAATAGGTAAATGACTGCAGTTAAAGGGAATCTGTCACTAAATGAAGGCAGCTTAAATTAGTGACAGAAATGCTGAACAGATCAGTGTATTACTTACATCATTCTGTTCAGCCGTTCTCCGAATATGCAGGAGAATAGGATTTTTGTTGCAACCCTCCCCCCACCCTCCAACTGCTGATTGACAGTTGACTGCCTATACACAGCATTGATAGATAACTGCCAACCAGAAGCTGGTGAGTGGAGTTTTCTGCTTCTCATGAATAACTAGGACTACTGGGCTCATGCACATAATGGAGAGGACTATTTATCCTTCATGTTATTCTGGAGGCTATCTCTGAAGCAGCTGATACATTATTCTGTTCAGCTTCACTATCAGTAGTTTATGCTACCCTTAGATAAGACAGCATAAACCTGCTGAGTCTCTTTCAAAAGGATAAATAGCATTAGAAAAACACGGCCACTTTCTTCCAGAAAAAACATGACTCTTGTCTCGAGGAGGAGCTTAATTGGAAACCACCCTGCACTGCAGATAAGAGTCTTGTTGTTTCTAGAAGAAAGTTACCATGTTTTTCTAATGACTAATAACCCCTTTAATAGTAGTCTAAGATGTGCTGGTGGTTGTTTAACTCCTTAAAGAGGATGTACCATCAGGTAAATCCTCTTTAGTATGACCTGCGAATAGAACGGCGCAGTCATAGGGAAGCCGGTGCCGCGGTCCATATTTTTAACCGCGGCCCGGTTCCCATGTACGGCACCATTCTATCCATGGGTACTGGGCCGGGGTTGAAGCACAGGAGGCAGGCTGGGCCACCCCTAGTGGGAGGAAACCCCTGCCTCTCTATGATGCGGCTCCATTGATGCTAATGGAGCCGTGTCATAGAGGGGAGGGAATTCCCTCCCACTGGGGGGTGGCCCAGCCCGCCTTCTGTGCTTCAGCCCTGGCCCATTACCCGTGGATAGAATGGTGCCGTACACGAGAACCGGGCCGTGGTTCAAAAAGTGGACCGTAGCACCAGCTTCCCCGTGACGGCGCTGTTCTATTCGTAGGTCATATTAAAGAGGATGTACCTGATGGTACATCCTCTTTTAAGGTCTGAGCCAATTTTTAATTTTACATTTTTATTTTTTCCTCCTTGTGTTTAAAAGGCCATAGCCTTTCATAGAGACCCACATGGGCCCTTATTTTTTCCGTCACTAATTGTACTTTGCAATTACAGACTTAATTTGTTGCATAAAATATGCTATGGTAAAACTGACGTGTTATATGTTTCTCAAGTTGTTACAATTACAATGATATGCAACTTGCATAACTTTTAATTTATAGAGATCAGTGTAGTATACTTGATAAAGCACCAATCCATTAGATCGGTGCTGTATTGCTCTGGTCTGCAGCAGACTAGATGCATGGAATGCCAAGCCGGGATCAGTGTCAGTCTGATGCTGAGTCCCGGCCAGCTCAGAAGATTTGATCACGGAGGGGAAATCCCGCCACTAGACACCAAGGATGGGGCTATATAGGGCATTTAAATGCAGCTGTCATGTCTGACAGCTGAATTTAAATGTCCTTATACGCAAGTGCGGGCTGCAGAAAGCAGTTGGGATTGCGGCGGTTTAGAACACGGTCATGGTGCAGCCCCTATCTGAACCCTCCTAATGGCGTCCTCACTTATGAGATACGTTATGGGTCGTTTAGGGGTTAAACAACCTTTTAGTTCTTTATAGCCTGATAGCCTTTAAACAAAAGTGGTGCCGGTTTTGAAAAAAGGCCAAAAACCCATCTCAGAAAACCCCTCTGACCAAAATGAAGACTAGACACGCTCGTTTCACCCTACCGGTGTTCCCAGAAACTTTTCTTTGTGCAGACATTCATGTGTAAAATTTGACAGATCACAACATTTTCGTCCTGTCATTTTATGCTCTTTGAGAAAGTTTTGCTTCCTGATCCTCCATCCCTCTTCATGTTTTGACGTTGTTATTTTTGATTGTAGTATGGAGCTTGCAGTGCTGCTAGCTTTCAGTACTCAGTGAGATCTTAATCAATCCGACATTTGCTTTTCATCTGAAAAACTCCCAAATACAGAATTCTCCCAGAGGGTTGATTTTCATCTCCGATTCTCCCAGGAACCAATTCTGCACTATTCCTCTACTGTTTGAAAATACCAGCTTTTCAAAAATAAATACATTTTAGACTCTGGCATCAATGAGCTGGTACTAGTCTTTTAAACTTTAGGCTTCCCTAGTTATGTATATTTATTTGGAATATATTATACCATGATATTCCGTATCATTAGGCTATACAGGAAAAACAGGACTCGCCGCTGATTAAATGATATTTAAAAAATCTGGCTTGAAACAGTTTTCAAATGCAATGCACGAAGCACATACTTCACAGCTCCTTTCTGAATAAAATATGAGGGTTTTTCTGCTGCACAACCATCTTGGTTATAAATAAAAATCTGATGATTTTTTTTTTTTTTTTTCAAATAGGCTACCTAATATCTGCAAAAGCAATAAACATAATAGCTGCTGCTGACAGCCCTGGCTTTTAATGTGGTAGAGCTGTGTGCAAATATAAGGCATGGGAAATGTCAGCTCCTCATTTGCAAATTAAGATGTAGAAGAAATATCTGTGACAGTACATGCAACAGTTCATATTTGAAGTTTGGCAGTGCAAACTGACAGCATCGGAGGAACTGCAGTAGCCTAATCCTTGCTTTCTTCCTTCCAGCTAGTGGGAATAAGGAGGTGGAATTTAATAAATATATTATGAAGAAAAAGCTGTAAAAGGAAGGCAAGGCGGATTACTTGCAGGAGCGTGCGTTAGAAAAAAAAGAATTGTTACACGTAGAAAAAAAAAATTAACATCGGCATCAAATACATTTTTAATTACCTTGATCGGATTTTCCTATATATTTTCTTTTTTAACTGCCCATCCATCAAGCTCACGCCGTTCGTGTATATTCTTGTGCGCATGGGAATCCAGTCCCCTCGTTTTTCATACCGATTCATTTCAGAATCAATTAGAGTTGGTTGCAGCCCTGTCTCTTTTTTTGCTTGGGGGATTATCTGGGCATTTGCTTCCTGACACTACCTATGAATGAGCATTCAGCACACTTCAAACTTTTTTTTTTTTTTTTCTAAAAGGATTCCTAGGGAATTGAAATGCTGAAAGCAGCAGATGGCAAATAATCACCCAAAATTGTCTTCAAGTTCAAGTAAAAGTGAGATTCTTTGAAAAAATAAAATGTAACTTAATTCCCTGCAAATACTGGCCTAGAAGGCAAATTTTACATTGCTTTATAGCCAGTGAAAATAAATGTTATTTGTTCAACTTTCAATGCATATGTGAGAGCCAGTACATGGAAATAAAAAGAACGCAAAGTAATTGATTTCACATTATAAATGTCTGTAAAGATTGAAATTGTTTATTAGCACTGTATACAATAGATATATTTTATACACAAAGTAGACAAGATTCTTATCTATCTATCTATCTATCTATCTATCACAGTGCTCAAAACTAGAGAGGAGCAAATTTACAGTAATAACTCAGCCTGCTGCCTTTTACTTGACTACGGCTCTGTACCGCTCCTCCCCGGGTGCTGGAAAAAGCTGGATCCAGTCCTAGGAAACTGGGAGAAGTTACCCAGTTCTGGATCTAGCTTTTCCCAGTATCCAGTGAGGAGTGGCAGTGAGTAAAATTCAGCAGGCTGATGAATGAATAGCAGAGATAATGAAGCTGTCAGGAATGTGCAGTAGCCTGGTGTGAACTGGGCCTGTTTTTACTTTTGTGTGACACACCTGCTTGCTTCTCAGCTTCCTGGCAATGCAGGAGTTAAACTGATCACTGGGAGACTTGATTTATGCATCTGAGTAGTTCTTTAGACTGACTGGTTTCTCTGCCTATCTGAAACCTGAAAGATCAGAGCGCCGGTCCAATGGGGATCCGCACCTGGCTCTTGGTTATCATAAAACAAAGCTGAGGCAGTGTCCTAGCGCTGGCTATTTAGGTTTCATACCCTGGTCCCAGCTCCCCCTGTCTATTCCTGCAATCCCCGTCCTAACTCCCTCTGCTTGCTCGACTTTGTTACCTGACCTTTTGCTTGACTTTTTCACTATCCTGATTTTGTACTACGCTGTCTGTTTGGTTCTGACCTTGCTTGTTTGACTATCCGATATTGTGTTTGTCTGTCTTGTTCTGTGTGCACGTATCTAGTACAGGGAACGTCTTCGTGGTTGTCCACAGCCGCCTATGGCCGTTTGAGGCAAGTAGGTAGGGACAGTTGGGGGGTTCAGCATCAGGGCTCACTGTCTTGTCTTGTCCCTGCCTCCCCGTCCCTGACAGAAGCGCTTTGCTTTGTTATTACTGTAAATTCACTCATCTCTACTCAAAACTCAACCTTTGGTGTTTTATATTTATATATAAAGAATTCTCTGGCCATTGGCTTTATTGTAAAACCAGGAGACAAGCAATTGCTAGAAAGTACAATATGTCCCCTGTAGAAATGAGCACGACTCGAACATGCTCAAATTGAATTGCAGAGCATTTGAATACCGGTGGCTGAAGAAGTTGTATGCAGCCCTCGGAAGTCCTGGAAAACATGCATACAGCATTAGACTATGTTCACACAATGTTTTTCAGCTTCAATTAAAATGATTTCTGTCATTTTGAGTCATGTAGCTGTCTGGCTGTTGGTACATTGTTCTAGTTTGGGGTTACTAATTAGCCTTTGGATGTGTCTTTAAATGACAAGTCCATTAAATTTAATATTAAAAACAATGAAAAGACAGTGAAAAAAAAGAAAAACTGTGTGTGAACAACAAAAAATAACGCCCACTGTTTGCAATAGACGCCCGATAATAATTTACATGATCATTATTTTGACATGATCATTATTCTGCGCAGACAAAGTCTGTTATTTTATATATTGTGTGCATTGGACGTCTGTGCGTCTGTGCATTGCATTGAAGTCAATTAAATTGCGTCAATAACGGATGTCTTTAAAAATAGAAAAATCAGACGTCTTTTCTCTTTTTTTAACACTGTGTGAACATAGCCATAGGCTGTATCCATATTTTCCAGGACTCCCTAGGGCTTCATCCAATGGTGATCGAGTGAGCTGGAGCATGCTCAAGTTGCGCTTATCTCTAATAATAATTACAGGGTCTGAGACATAGACTTAAGGCTTTGTTACATGGGCCGATTATCGTGTGAAACTAACAAAAACGTAAAGCGTTTACTGGGAAATTAAGAAACAATTTATTGCTGACAGAAGATAAAAAAGATCCCAATCATGGGTCTATATAGCACCAAGATATATAAAAAACATGAAAAAATAATGTATAAAAAGGAGGAAAGAATGCAAATAACATATACCATATGCCAAGAGTATATATCCAGTAGAAGAAAACAGGAGCACCTGTGAAACATAGGACATAACTGCCGAGATAAAGAAATGTACAAACAGGGAGTCTGGAGCCCCAAGACCCAACACACATTTCCCTGCCGTTTCGGAGCAGTTTATTAGTTAATTTCTTTTTTAAGAGACTTGGGAACACGGCTTTGTGTAGGAGTAAAGAGTTTTAGGAGACTCTGGAGTAGCTTTAGACTAGTTTCTGACTTCAGGTTACTTAGAGGTGAGTTGCACAGAAGTGACACTGTGGACTTTGCAAAATCAGGGGGCAATTAGTCATGAAAATGGAGCTTCCTCAACCCCTGGCTAGGTTTGACTTGCTACGTAATGCAGGACTTGACTTGAAGACTGAAGACTGTAGTGATGACCCTCTCAGCATGGACATGTAGATTCCCCACAGGCGTAGTCGCACCTCAGCATGTTTATGTAGTCAGGAATACAAGAAGATGGAGATGATTCTCTGGCTCTGGATACAGCTGGAAAGAGTAACAGCAGGAAACAAGTGTAGAAGACCAACCAACTAACTCTCAGACCTATAGTAACCCCTCTCTTTCTTTGTTGGAGAGTGTTTCCCATTGATAGAGATGACCTGAGGTACCTTGGCCTGTGATTGGGCAAAAAACATGGGGAAACTCTTGACAAGGCTCTGATTGACCAGGGAAAACAATATATATACTTTTGATCTAATTGCTAAGCTGTGATAGGCTGACCTGGGTATGACATTAGACAGACTCACTTCTCATGCAGGTGGCAGACAAAATACATGCAGAGAATCATGTATATAATTAACCCTTTGTAGTGTTACAGCTTATGCTTGCTGTCAGTGTATAGCTTACATAACAAAAGACACAGAACTGCAGTACATATCACCTTTATAACACACATAACCCTGTAGAGACCTAATAAAGAGGAGAATTGTGCTGTCCTACACATAATACATAATAAGCAGCCCAGAAGCAGGGTTGTGGGACACTGCACATGTTTCTAGATGTCCGTCGAAATGAGGGACATCCAAAATGACAGCCACAAAACAACATTTTATAAGCATAGCCTTAAAGTAAGCCAACTAATAGTTGCTTTGAACTAAAAGTGGAACTATGAGCTCCGCCGCCATAGCAGCGTTCTGGCCTGTCTCCATTAATTATCATTAGAAGGGTCGGGTCAGCCGTGGGCGAATCTGCCCTATAAGGCTGGGTTCACACTACGTATATTTCAGTCAGTATTGTGGTCCTCATATTGCAACCAAAACCAGGAGTGGATTAAAAACACAGAAAGGATCTGTTCCCACAATGTTGAAATTGAGTGGATGGCCGCCATTTAATGGCAAATATTTGCTGTTATTTTAAAACAACGGCTGTTATATTGAAATAATGGCAGTTATTTACTGTTATATGGCGGCCATCCACTCAATTTCAACATTGTGTGAACAGAGCCTTTCTGTGTTTTTAATCCTCTCCTGATTTTGGTTGCAATATGAGGACCACAATACTGACTGAAATATACGTAGTGTGAACCCAGCCCAAGGGTGGGGCAGTGCTCCTAACAATGCCCCAGTAACTCCTAAAGGTCTCACTGGACCGCGGAATAAACGACTAAGTGCATGGGAACGGCGCCGAGGATGCAGGTAAGAGACATACCTTCATCCTCTGCGTCTCCTGCGCAATTGAGACATAGCAGCAGGTTAGATTAGTCTTACCTGCTGATAGTTCCCCTTTTAGGCTGCGTCCACACTACGTATATTTCAGCCAGTATATTTCAGTCAGTATTGCAACCAAAACCAGGAGTGGATTAAAAACACAGAAAGGCTCTGTTCACACAATGTTGAAATTGAGTGGATGGCCGCCATTTAATGGCAAATATTTGCTGTTATTTTAGAACAACGGCTGTTATATTGAAATAATGGCAGTTATTTACTGTTATATGGCGGATATCCACTCAATTTCACCATTGTGTGAACAGAGGCGTTCTGTGTTTTTAATCCACTCCTGGTTTTGGTTGCAATACTGACTGAAATATACGTAGTGTGAACCCAGCTTAAACTGAATGATGTAAAAATGTGATACATTTATTAAACAGCCTTATGGGCCTATTACACCGGTCGTTTAGAGGAGCAAACGAGCGCTCTCAGCGCTCGTTTGCTCCTCGTTCCCCGCTCGCTGCCGCCGCTATTCAGCACGGCTGCAGCGAGCGGGTGAGTGCTGGAGGGGGCGGCGGGGACCTGCGGGGGGCTGCCCGGGGGATCGCTGATCGTCCGGGCAGCCCATAGGATATAGCAGCGTCTGCTGCCGACGCTCCTATTCAACGGAGAGACGGCAGCAGATCGCTGCTATATCAGTCGCTTGTTTTTCAACATGTTGAAAAACAAGCGACTGCAACAATCAGCCGACATGAACGATGTTGGCTGATCGTTGCACTCTATTCCACGTGACGATTATCATCCGTAGAGGCCGAATACGAACGATAATCGTTCCGTGGAATAGGGCCTTAAGGCTATGTTCACACAACGTTAAAAATAGAGAAAAGGCTGCCGCTTATGCAATTTTAAATGTCCGTTTTTGTCCCAATTTAGCCAACTGCAATGGCAATACATTGAAGTCAATGGAAAGACGGACGTCCGATACACACAATTTATTAAATAACGGGCGTTATTGCCGCGGACGGAAAAATAATGTTCATGACAATTATTTTCAGACGCCTTTTGCAAACAGCAGACGTTTTTTATTAGTCGTTCACACACACTTTTTCTTTTGTCACAGTTCTTTCTCCGTGTTTACTATTAAATTCAATAGATTTTCCAATTAAGTCACACCCAAAGGCCAATTAGTAACCCAAAACTAGAAAATTTTAGACCCAAAATAATGAACATCATTTTAAACGGAGCTGAAAAAAAAACATTGTGTGAACATGGCCTAAAGAAGTAGACAGTTTTCGTAAATTATTCAAGATCAGAATAAATTGTGACAGTTGAATTGTGCGTGTCTGTTTCAATATTACACTGAGCTTACCGTCACATTATAAGTATAAGAAGTCAAGTACAGTATTAGCATTTGCATGTGACTTTTTAGCTAAATCTACTTGATATACACTTTTTTTTCTTCAAAGGGAATCATTGGTTCACACAGTGAATAATCTGTCACTCCAAGACCTCGCATGGTATCTCTGACAGTAAGAAAATACTGTAATCCACTTTTGATACAAAAGTCTGTGACCTACAATCTCTCAAGAATCCCAGGAAAAACAACACAATTACATTATTTAACTTGTGGGCATGTAGATAAAAAGCCATTGACAGACATGTATATTAGCCTTTATCCACTTACATTGATCTCACAGACTTATACCTGCTGTTTTAAAGACAGCCTCTGAGGCATTCTCTAGGCATTAACATGAGCGTTTATTAAAATACAGCTGTTCTATCCTTACCTGGCATATGCTACTGCAGTCTAAAGCTGAACTAGGTAAATCACTTGCTTCTTGTCTAAACTTATTCTGAAGCAACAGATTTAACAGTTAACGTACTGGTCAATAATTAAAAAATAATAGACCCTTATTGCACTTTGCTTGCTTAGGCGATGTTCACACAAGAACAGCAACCGTTATCAAAGGAGAAGTCCGTCGATTTTTTTAATTCAGCAGCCGGCAGGGGAAGGGGGGGTTTTATTACATGTACGGACTTACCTCTCCTTGTGCCAGCCGGGAGCGGCGGGACCAAACTCTGGATCCCTCTCTGTCACAACCCAGCTGAAAAGTGGGCGCTCAGCCAGTCAGGGATTGGGGCAGGACGCCGCTCCAGTCAGTGATTGAGTGGCCAGTCCAGACAACAACAAAAAAACAGAATGTGCAACAGCAACCTACAGGTGCAAGTGCATACCGTACATACTTCCCTCAGCATATGGACAATAAAAACCTGCTCTATAGATAGTAATAAATGAGGATCTTAGCAAACTATTTGATCAAACAGAGTGTATCATGTCACCATGTTAAGGTGCACTTGCACCTGTAAGTTGCTGTTTTGGCAAAAAAAAAAAAAAAAATTCTCTTTTTTCTTTTTTTTTCAGCTTTTTTTCTGAGTGGCCAGTCCATCAACAGGGACACGCCTTTCCCATCACAACTCGGGGGAAAATGCCTTCCAGCGGGGGTCCCGAGGCCGGTCCCGCCGCTCACAGTGGGCACAGGAAGAGGTAACCCTTTGAGTACACATACACCTTATACTTTTGTAGGTGGCGTCAGGTTCTGCCGTCAGTATCCGGTGTATTGGGCTCTCCCAAGTGTTCACCAACTGATGATGTCGGTGGAAATAGAGATCGGGCGTGATAGAAAATTACTGCCCCACCCCTTTGTTCTGTGAGAGATAAGCCTCAACCAGAGCTGTCTCTCCACAGCTTAACCTTCCCCTCTGCATAGAGAACAAAGTAGTGATCAGCTGTGCCAAACATTCATTTCTATGGGGAGAAAAGGCAGAGGGCAGGAGAGATATCTGACGGCTTAATGATGCTTGGGCATCAATTACTGAAGAAGTATGGCCACCTTAAAACAAAATACAAAATACAGTCTGTCTTCACACCCCTGGTCAGACAAACCCCTGGATAGGTCGATCTGCTTCTCACTGACAACACCTCCTATGGTGCTACGCTTGCTACAGGGCAGGCTGCACCTCCAAGGCATTGGGGGCCAATCTCTAGCCGGATGTGCAATTTAGAAGACCCATCCACTCAATAAGAGGAGACACGTGGACACATACTCATCCCATCATGTAGCTAAAATTCTGCCTACTGCTAATACAAAATTTGGTATCAGATGGTGCTTCTAAGTTAAATGCTTTCTATTATGTCCTGGAGAGCATTAGCATAAAATGAGTTCAAATTCTTCCATATAAAATAAATTTTCCCATTCACGGGTTTATTTCCGCAAGAGAGCAACCACAAGTTTAATAATGGTAGAAGTAGCTCATATCTGACACCAGCATGAATCATTTAGATGCAGAAGAAAGGCTTTAAACAGTGAGGCTGGACCAATGAACTAATGAGTAGTAATGAAATATGTAGCAATGGACTGTCATTGTATTCAGGCTGCAGATTAGTCACTAATGAGGGGGATAGAAAGGACGTTCACATGACAATTCATTGCCCAGGCATTTTTACGCTTCTCGCAACAAAAGCATGAACACATTTTCCCCTGCCAGTGAAAACTCGAGCTATTCTAGTTATTATCGTCCTGCATAATTATGGAGAAAATTCATGGCACTTATCCAAATTATAAAACCCGTAAAGCAAATCTGTCACCAGGTTTATGCTGTCCTATGTGAGGGGCGGCATCCGCATGATGACAGGGGCTCAGGTATCAACTTAATTGTTTGGTGCCATAGATTTTGTAAAACTCAGTTTATTAGCGGGGCTACAAAGCAAGAGCAAACTCTATAGTCGTCAATATTCATAATTCATAAACTGACACTCCAGACCACCCAGTGATTGACAGCTTTCTGTCTATGCGCCAGATGATAATGATGACGGGAGTTCATTGAAGCGTCGTGTTTGGTGTGCTGCACCTAAGTTTTGTTATATTAATAAATTGTGAGTTTTTTGCTTTTTTTTTTTTGATGGAATAAATTCTTTTCACTTTTTTCACTACTTCAGAGTGCTGCAGACACGGGATAATTATCGTCCGTAACGGCCGATATCGTCCGAATACGGCCAATAATCATTTTGTGCAATAGGGCCTTAAGTCTTCAATCTCATTGCAATTTTCAAGGCTGTGGGTGCATGAACTCAGGTAGCCAGACTGATGCTGGGTTTACACGGAACGATTATCGTGCGAATTCGCACGATAACGATCGAATTCGAACGATAATCGTACGTGTAAACGCAGCAAATGATCAAACGACGAGCGAGAAATCGTTCAATTTGATCTTTCAACAAGTTCTCAAATCGCCGTTGGTCATTCGCAAAAAAATTGCAGATTGTGTAATGCTCTACTTTCCCTGTGGCTGCACTGTAGGAAAAAAATGTATACCGACAGATTCCTACAAGGATTACGCCTGATCACTGCCCCAGCAGCAGGACACTGAAGAGATATTCAACACAGACTACCGGACATGTTATCTTCTATTTCAAATGCTGCTGAAAACGAATAAGAGGTGTCCTACGCTATGGCTATGTTCACACTTGGGAAAAAAAAAGTTTGTTATTACCACATTTTAATTGACTGCAATGAAATACATTGAAGTCTATGGAATAACAGATGTCATTTGCACACAGTGTATTAAATGACAGACGTCTTTTGAGATGGATGTCAAATAATGATCATGATAATCATTTTGCGGACGTCTTTTATAATCAACGGGCAGTTCATAGTTGATTCTTAGTTGTTCATACAGTTTTTCTTTTTCACCGTCCTTTCACAGTCTTTACTATTAAAGGGGTTATCCAGTGCTACAAAAACATGGCCACTTTCTTGCAGAGACAACATGACTCTTGTCTCTAGTTCAGGTGCAGTTTGCAATTAATCTCTATTCACTTCAATGGAACTGAGCAGCAAAACCCTGCCCAAGCTGGAGACAAGAGTGGTGCTGTCTCTGGAAGAAAGTGGCCATGTTTTTGTAGCGCTGGATAACCCCTATAAGTTCAATGGACTTTTCAATTAAAGACACATTCAAAGGGCAATTAGTTCACCTAATCTAGAATAATGTACCAGCAGCTGTTATTACGCTTATGGGCGGTCAAACAGCGAAATAATGGATGTCATTTTTAAAAAAGTTTAAATGGGCAAGTTTGGCATGAAAAGGCGTTGAGGAGACACAATTAAATCAAAAACATAAACAATCAGTCTAAATATTTTTAGCTTGCTGGGATAGGACATAGCCCATTAGGTTTCTAACAAACTGTAAAAGGAAGAAGAGGGAGTTGTTGTTTTTTTTTTTTTTTAAATTAATTGCCTGTTCTTGGATTGGTGGGGGTAGAATTTCTGGAAAATAACCCTGTGGATTGGTTTAACAATGGGATTGATGCACTGATGCACTAATAAATAGGGACTTGTCTTTACCAGAAGGAAGGGATAGCATAAAAGATAAAAGGAACAAAATGCAAACATTTAGTTATTTAGGAGTCTTAAAGGAGTACTCTGGCGAAAATCTTTTTCTTTCAAATCAACTGCTTTATAAAATCTTAAGTCTTCCCATACTTATCAGCTGCAGTAAGTCCTGCAGGAAGTGGTGTATTCTTTTTAGGGTGACACAGGGCTCCTGGGAACTGTCCAGAGCAAAGGCAAATCCCCATAGTAAGGGTACTATTACACAAAGTGATTTTTCAACGATAAATGATCTCAAACGCTAGTGCGAACGACCTGAAATCGTTCACCCAATTACACGGAATGATGATCGTTACTCATGAACGTTCTTGCGGTTGTCTTGTCGTCACTTTTGCGTTTGCCACTACTGCGAACGACGTCTTATTCCGTGCGAACGATTTGCGAACGATCAACAATGAAAATAGGTCCAAACTGTATCAAACGACTAACAATTTCTCGTTGGCCGTTGAATCGTTGTCTGCTATTACACTAAACGATTATCGTTCAAATCTGAACAATCTAACGATTTTTCAAACGATAATTGTTCCATGTTATAAGGCCCTAAACCTGTACTGCTCTGAACAGTTCCTGTCTCAGACAGGGATGGCAGTAGAGAGCACTGTGTCAGACTGAGAAGTAAACATCACTTCGTGCAGGACATACAGTACTGAAAGACTTTTCAGAGATTTTTAAATGGAAGTTTTTTGCTGAAGAACCCCTTTAAGTTGTTATAGTACATAGGGTTGATGGCCCAGTTGAGGAGTCTAAAGCTTTAACAGTAGTTAAACCAGGAGTTCTAAAAAATGAAAACATCTTTCCACGTACAGTAAGTGACACATCACTATACTCTGTGCCTGTCACTATTTTATGCAGGATTCCTTTAAGTCTACCTGTCATTTTAAACACACCCAAATCAATAGGTTAGTGAAAACCTACTTGTAAATGCACATTTATTAACACACATCACAGTCACAGCATTTCCCCATGATTAGTAGTTATACAGGTGTGCATCTTTAATGCATATGATATTAGAAGTGATTAGGATTCATCTACAAGGTCATTTCACAAAGTGCTAAAGTCACATAGTGATGGCTTGGATATACCTACTCCCTATGGGAAGAAGAAAATGAGCCCAGCATATAAGGATTTCCATGTATTACATGGCTGACCACTCACTTCTACTACATTTCTGAAGCAGCAGCCACAGGTTGCCACATCAGGACCTTCAGAAGTGCAGTACAAGATCTTAATGTGCCAAAGAGCAAGATAAGGCTAGCTTCATCTGAAGTCGAGATAAGTTTTCCTGGCACCAAAGTTTAACATTACTCCAAAAGGACTGACCTTATCTGGATCCCTGCTGTAGTAGGTAGGATATTGGAACATAACATATGGCTGTGTTCGGTTAATGCACTTGAGATATCTGTACAATCACCACTGGTTTTTGAAAATACAATATAAGGCTGGGTTCACACTACGTATATTTCAGTCAGTATTGTGGTCCTCATATTGCAACCAAAACCAGGAGTAGATTAAAAACACAGAAAGGATCTGTTCACACAATGGTGAAATTGAGTGGATGGCCGCCATATAACAGTAAATAACGGCCATTATTTCAATATAACAGCCGTTGTTTTAAAATAACAGCAAATATTTGCCATTATATGGCGGCCATCCACTCAATTTCAACATTTTGTGAACAGAGTCTTTCTGTGTTTTTAATCCACTCCTGGTCCTGCAATATGAGCACCACAATACTGACCGAAATATACGTAGTGTGAACCCAGCCTCAAAAAGTTAAAAAAAAAAACTTCAATAAAGTTGTAAGAAACTAAAAAGGAAAAAAAAACATAAAAAGTGTATAAATTCGGTATCACAATCAGCAGGTAGTAAATAATGAGCATGTTCCTTATTTTGATATTGCCTGTCAATTTCCCCATGACTTCAATAGAGTGCATTATTACATAATTTATTTATTTTTTTGGGTATTATTTTACTTGTGTGAACATTGCCAAAAAGTAATCAACATATCACATCTACCCCAAAATGTTGTTAATAAAAATGTCAACTTGTATGTCAAAATTGTTTTAGTACCCCAACTTTATATGATCTCTGCAAAATATACTAAGTGAAAAGAAAGGGGCCCCAAAATCCACTAGGTGCTTCTTTATGTCTAAGGTATGTATTAAAGCCAACTAGCTCTCTAGCTTTACAAATAGTTAAAGTGTCACTGTCGTTTACATTTTTTTGCAGAAATCAACAGTACAGGCGATTTTAAGAAACTTTGGGTTTATTAGCTGAAAAATGCATTTTTATCATGAAAAAGAAGTTTGAAGCTCTCCCCCCTGTCTTTATGGTTGTCTATGGAGAAGGGAGGTAGATGAGGCACCAAAACAGGACAACAAAGATTTAATTTACAGCTACATCACCGGGCTATCTCCTCTGAAGTCAGCACTGACCTCTCTGACCTCTAAATACCGGATTTCACACAGGCCCCACTGTGTAATCCTTTGTTCTCTGCCGGCGACTAATCTCCCTTCTCCCTCCTTCCCCCTCCCCTCTCCATAGGTTATATAGGGCTTGACTGATGTAAAAGAGATAAGATTTCCTGATAATGAGCAGTGGATGAGAGAGAGGAGGGGACGGGGGAGGGGTACCTGGGGAAAGTCTTTTTGAATGCAGATAATGGCATATTAGCCTAATAAACCCAATTACAAAGTTTCTTTTGATTATTTGATTTCTGCAAAAAAAAAAAAAAAAAACAGTGAAACTTTTAAGTATTTTGGGGAATACATTTCGCCCCTCCTTTGCCTTAATTTCTGTAAAACACCTAAAGAGTTAATAAACTTCCTAATTTAGAATACTTTGAGGGGGTATTATTTTTTTAAAACTGGGGTGATTTTGTTGATTTAATTGGTATCAATTTCTAGTAAATATTACTTTTTTTTTTATTTTTATTTATTTTTTTGCTTTTCTGGGAGGCAGATTAGCAAAATATCACCCTCACATTGTGTAATTTTATTTAGAAAAAAGTGTGTGTGTGTATATATATATATATATATATATATATATATATATATATATGTGTTTTTTTCTATTTTACTGTGTGTTAGCATACCTTAAGTGTGTTTTCTTGTCTACGTAAAATCAATAAAACATCCAATTAAGACCATAAGTGCCCAAGCTACATACAATGATATACCATAATCTCTAGAGCCCCACTTATGGCTCAGTGACTTGCTGTACTTGAAGCTTTTATTAGCAAGGTACATGTCTATCATGCTCTCTGATTTAATGAGCGGTTACTGAGTTGCTGCTATGTTCCATTATATGTTCAGACTGTCAGCATAGTATAGCATAGTAGACATAATTTTTCATGAACTATGAAACTTGAATTTTGTACTCAGATAACTTCTTTACATGCACTGATTCTGTAATAAGGAAATATAGATAGATAGATAGATAGATAGATAGATAGATAGATAGATAGATAGTAAAAGAGAAAACCACAGCACTCCAGATGCACTCGAAAAACTATGGTGTTTATTTCACCCAAAAACTTGGGACGTTTCGCTCTCACACTTTTTAACCCCTTAGGGACCAAGCCTATTTGGGCCTTAATGACCAGGCTCATTTTTCAAAATCTGACCTGTCTCACTTTATGCGCTTATAGCTCAGTGATGCTTTAACGTATGCTAGCAATTCTGAGATAGTTTTTTCCTAACATATGGTACTTTATGTTAGTGGCAAAATTTGGTCACTATCTTGTGTGTTTTTTGTGAAAAACATCAAAATATCATGAAAAATTTGAAAAATTAGTACTTTACGAACTTTGAAATTCTTTGCTTCTAAAAAAAGAAAGTCACATGACAAAATTAGTTAGTAAGTCACATTATGAATATGTCCTCTTTATTCTGGCTTCATTTCGTAAACATATTTCACTTTTTTAGGGTGTTACGGGGCTTAGAAATGTATCAGCAAATTATGAAATTTTCATGAAATTTCCAAAACTGATTTTTTTTAGGGACCAGTTCTTTTTTTAAGTTGATTTAGGAGGCTTGTATATTGTAAACCCCCATAAGTGACCCCATTTTGGAAACTAGACACCTTAAAGAATTAATCTAGGGGTATAATGAGCATTTTAACCCTACAGGGGCTGGAGAAAAGTTTTCACAATTAGGCCGGAAAAAAATGGTAAATTAGCATTTCCAGTTCAGATTTTGCTGAAGAATTTTCTGAGCGTCAGGTGCGTTTGCAGAGCCCCTGTAGTGTCAGCAGAATAGAACCCCCACAAAAGTCACTCCATTTTGGAAAGTACACCCCTCAAAGAATACATCTTGGGGTGTGGTGACCATTTTGACCCCATAGGTATTAGAGGAAAGTACTGTATTCAAAAGAAGACGGTAAAAATGAAAAAATAGAATTTTTTCAATAATATGTTTGTTTAGTTTGAAATTTCTCAATTTTACAAGGAACAGGGGAGAAAACTCACCCAATATATGTAACGCAGGTTCTCCTGAGTAGAACGGTACCCCATACGTGGGCATAAAGCACTGTATGGGCACACAACGGGGCTCAGAAGGAAGGAGCGCCAATTAGCATTTTCAGTGCAGATTTTTCTGAAGATGTTTCTGAGCGCCAGGTGCGTTTGCAGAGCCCCTGTAGTGTCAGCAGAATAACACCCCCCCCCCCCAAAAAAAGTCACCCAATTTAGGAAAGTAAACCCCTCAAAGAATTCATCTTGGGGTGTGGTGACCATTTTGACCCCACAGGTATTGGAGGAAAGTATTCAAAACTAAACTGTAAAAATGAAAAAATTGAATTTTTCCAATAACATGTTTGTTTAGTTTGAAATTTCTCAATTTCACGAGAAACAGGGGAGAAAACTCACCCCAACATATGTAACGCAGGTTCTCCTGAGTAGAACGGTACCCCATACGTGGGCATAAACCACTGTATGGGCACAGAGCGGGGCTCAGAAGGGAAGGAGTGTCATTTTAGTTACAGGCAATATGTGGGTGTATACTGGCTATCTGGGGTGGTAATGGACAATCTCGGGTGTTTACTGGCTATCTGAGGTTGCGAAAGGGAATCTGGTGTGGTTATGGGCAATCTGGGGTGGTTACGAGCAGTCTGTGCCAATCTGGGTAGGTTATGGGCAATCTGGGGTGGTTACGGGCAATCTGGGGTGGTTACGGGCAATCTGGGGGTGTTTACTGGCTATCTGGGGGGTACGGGCAATCTGGGGGTGTTTACTGGCTATCTGGGGTGGTTACGGGCAATCTGGTGGTGTTTACTGGTGATCTGGGGTGGCCACAGGCAATCTGAGGTGGCAACGGGCAATCTGGGGTGGCGACGGGCTGTCTGCGATGGTTACGGGCAATCTGTGGTGGTTACGGGCTGTCTGCGATGGTTACGGGCTGTCTGGGGGGGTTACGGGCAATCTGGGGGGGATTACGGGCAATCTGGCGGGGTTACGGGTAATCTGGGTGGTTACAGGAAATATGGGGAGGTGACGGGCAATCTGGGGTGGTTACAGGTAATCTGGGGTGGTTACAGGTAATCTGGGGTGGTTACGGGTAATCTGGAGTGGTTACAACTTATCCGGGGCGGCTTTTGACTTTGGTGACAGGTAAAAAAGTGCCGGCACCATTTGGAACAAGCGATCAGTGGTATATAGTATATACCGCTGATCGCTTGTACTGGGACCACACCGGTTGCGCTTTGGCGCAATAGAAACTATCTTCCTAGCAAAAACCCACAAAAACTGTCGCCACATTGCAAGATCCATAGCGTTCTTATCTTTTGCGGAACAGAGCTGGTTTTGGGCTTATTTTTTTGCGGGAAGATCTGTAGTTTCTATTGATACCAAGTTTTATATGTATATGACTTTTTGATCTCTTTTATAACATATTTTCTAAAGCAGATTGATAAAATACAGCTATTCTGGTACTGTTTTTTTTATTTTTTTTTACAGCGTGTGTTGTGCGGTGTAATTATTGATATAGTTTTATAGATTGGGTCGTTACGGACGTAACAATACCAAATATGTATATGATTTGTGTTTTTGATCACTTTTATGTCACGTTTTATTGTGTATGGGGAATGTAATGCATCTTTATTATTGGGGGGGCTGTGTTGTTTGGTGCACACTTTTTTCACTTTTTTTTTTACTTTTACACTAGTGTACATTACTGTACACTAGTGTAAAATACTTTGATCGCTGATACAATACATTGCAGTACCTGATGTACTGCAATGCATTGTATCATGTCTCATGCTGACAGGCAATAGCCACGGCCACCCCTGTCAGCATGAGGCATCTCCATGGTGACCCCGGGGACCTTCATTAGGACCCCGGGATCCCCATGGAGACATCGGAGGATTGGAGGCGCCGCGGGACATCACGATCACGTAAGTGACCCACGGCGCCGTCCGGGATCTACGGGGACCCGTTAGATGCCGCTGTCATGGTTTGACAGCGGCATTTAACGGGTTAAACTGCTCGGAGCGGAGAATTTTCCGCTCCGGGCAATTACAGGAGGGTGTCAGTGGTCACACTGACCGCTGATTTTTTGTTCCTGCAGCCGCCGCCGGGCGGTAATTTATTAATGGCATACGCATCGGAATAAAGCCCATTAGTGGCCGCCGTGAATATGCGTGCGGCGGTCACTAAGGGGTTAAAGCAGTTAGTGTGAGAGTGAAACATCACAAGTTTTTGGGTGAAATAAACACCATATTTTTTTGAGTGCATCTGGAGTGCTGCGGTTTTCTCTTTTTCTATATACTCAGCACTATTAGTCCTCTGTGCTAACCGCTTGGAACCAACCTGTGTTACATTTGAAGAGTGCTGCAGAACTTTCTTATAGATAGATAGATAGATAGATAGATAGAATGAATAACATTATGTTGATATCAAGGGGTCACCTATCCAGGAATTGTAAGGATCTCAGTGATCTTGAAAAGTGACAAATTGTGATGGATTGTTGACAATTTAAGCGCAGCTCTAAAACAGCAATAGGGTCTCCTGGACTTTCCTCAGCTAGAACCTGCCAATAGTTTTCCAAAGAAAGACAACCAGCCAACCAACAACAGGGTTAATTGAGCTCAAGGCTCATTGACACATGTGGACAAAAGGCTAATTTGTTCTGATGTCACAGAAAAGCTATTGTAGTCTGAATAGCTGAAAGTGCTATAACAGAATTCTGTCAGAATACACAATGCGAAAAAAGTCTTTTAGACGGCACTTCTGTGTCTAGGGTGGTGCTCGCAGTGAGGAAAAAGTCCAACAGTATTATAAAAGTTCATTCTCGGCACTCACCATCATGCTTTATAAATTTTTATTGTAGAAAAAAAGTCCATCATAAAAATATAACGGCAACAGGAAATTTCGGCGTCAAGCCTTCCTCAACTGTCAGTTGAGGAAAGCTTGACGCCGAAATGTCCCGTTGCCATTTTATTTTTCTGATGAACTTCTTTCTTCAATAAAAATTTATGAAGCATGATGGTGAGTGCCGAGAATGAACTTTTAGAATACATAATGCATCATAGCTTGCTGTGTGTTAGGCTCTGGATAGCAATCAGAATGCTCATGTTATCTTCTGTCCACCCCACAAGCACCTAAAGCAGGCACACAAGCATGAGGACTAGACCATGGAGCGTGGAAAGAAAGTGACCTGGTCTGATGACCTCATCTGATTTTCTTGTGTGTACCATGGTCTCTTGTGTGTCACTTAAGTAGAAAGAGATGTCACCAGGATGCACCATGAGAAGAAGTCAGGAAGAAGCTGGCAGAGGCAATGTAAAGGCTCTAGACATTGTTTTTCGTGACAATCAAATTACCTCCTGGCAGTTGTACTTCAGCAGAATATTAGGAATTCTTTAAAGCAGCACTATAAGCAGGTTCTTCCCAATAAACCTGCTGATATGTCCCACTAGCTCATTACCCTCTAACTGCAAGGCTGTGAATCATTCTTCTCTTCTCCGCCTCATTCTGGAGATATTCTCCAATTGCCGCTTTGCTGATAAGGGGCTTAGGAGCATTTGGAACATGGCCAGTTCGGCCCGCCCAGTCCACCCACTCCCTCCTTGACGTCCACTATGCATATATTATGCATAGTGGGCGGCACGGAAGGGGGCCTGCTAGGTGAGCAGAAGGGGTTGCTGCAGGCCGCCCACTATGTATATTTATATATGCATAGTGAGCGGCACAGGAGGGGGCAGCACAGGAGGGGCAGTAGGGGAGGGGACATGCTGGGTGTGCCAAGGGGGTTGCTCCGGGACGACCACTATGCATATTCATATATGCATAGTGAGCTGCATGGGAAGGGGCAGGCTGGGCAGGCCAACCTGGTACTTCGGGCTCTCGGACGATGCCCCAAATGCTCCTAAACCCCTGATTAGCAGAGGGGCAATAAGAGAATATCTCTAGAATGTGGGGGAGAATAAAAGAATGATTCACAGCCCTGCAGTTAGAAGGTAATGAGCATGTGGGGCATATCAGCAGGTTCATTGGGAATGGAACCTCAGTCATAATGTGGGTACACTGAAAAAGTCTGATTGATGGACCCTCCATTTTTAACTTACAGGACTTAAAGGGCGTAATCCAGCAAAACCAGAAAAAACATAGCTGCTTTCCTTCATATACAGTGCCATTCTTGACCTTTGTATGTAATATTGCAGCTCAGCTCCAATGAAGGGAATGGACCTGAGTTGTAATACAACACACAACCAGGAGGAGGAGGACAGGGGTGCTGCTGTTTTTGGAAGAAAGCAGCTTTCTTCTAAATAACCCTGTGTAACATCTTAGTACCAGATTTCATAGGAAAGAAGTCTTGCAGAGTCCATGCTTTGTCGAGTCAGAGCTTTTTTGATGACATGAGGAAAACATACATAACTTTCGGTATGTGGTTTTAACGTTATGGCTGATGTTTCTACTGTATATTTTTGAGAACATAAACCAGACCTCAAAATTTGCAAACACTTCACGTACATTAGTTATAAATATGCAGTTAAGCCATAAATACTGAATGCACAATAAGTAGCTAGCTAGACTTGACATAACAAGTGACATGTCATCAGCATTGCATTTAATAATAACTAGCAAAATGCCGGATGCCACCGAAAATGCGTCTAACCAGGGTGATCAAAGTCACTCGGCATCGATTAAATTCACATGTCTCTGTTTGCAGTCCTCTATCTCAAACATAGCAGAGGTTTTAGTTCTGACAAAAGAAGTAGCTAATGTTGCACTACGGAAAATAGATGCCAACGGAATTTGCATAAGTAGAAAGGCTGTTGTTTTCTGATACACTGTAGCATTAGGAACGTGAACTTTTCAACTATTGAACTATGAGATTATTTGGCTAGTAGCTTACAAGAAAGTGTTTAAGATAAGTGGATTCCAGCAGCTTTACTCGTCCTTTTTTAATATAAGCTAATGTGTTAATGTATACTTATCTTGTTCTTTTGAAACATATTTCTAAAACTATAACAGAAAAAAAAAAATATGATCGGAACCTCAAACTTCATTTGACTTTTTAAGTCCCAAAGTTATTAAAAAAATATAAGAAGCTGAGAATGATCTGGTAGCAAAATCCATTTATGTGGAATGCATACAACTGGGAGTGAAATTCAGACTGGAAGCCAAGAACAAAGTTGAGTTCAATAGTTTATTAGACCACAGCAAATCATGTAGGAAATACACACTTGGTTTTAAAATGTACTTTGTAGTTTCAGCCCTTATAGCACATACAAATGGGAAGCCATGATCGTAATTCATACGTATTTGTAAAATTAAAAATATTTTAATTTTTCATTTGAGTTAAGGATGAAGAATACTGAAGAAAAGGCATAAAAGAAAGACACCAATGTTGGAATATAGATATATCCACATATCCATTGTACCAAACTTACTGAGTATCTTGTGCCCACCAGAGAATATCATTCTTAAGGCCAACCCTTCAGTGGTCTGCAACAGCACTGTCATGAGCTGGGCCGTGCACTTGGTTCCCGGCACTGCCAGAGCATGCGCCTTGATCTGGTGCTAAGAGCGTCCCTATTAATCCCAGGCATCCCTAGCAGCTGGCCTCCTTGCTGGAGGTGGGGCGGTGCTCCTTTTGATGTGGATGCAACTTGGGCTTCCGTGCCCCTGGCCGATCGGCATCAGGTGTTCTGTGTTATGCACCTACTGGCGGCAGGCACAGTCAGTCAGAAGTCTGTATTTGCCCTGGGGCTGGAGTCTCAACCCCAATCACGCCTGGGGCTGGGACTCCAGTCCTCATAAGTATAAATATCCTCCTCTTCCCCTGTTCCTTGTCTGCGATAGATCCTAGTTTACTAGTGTATCTTGACCTAGCATTTCACTGAATTATTTTTTGGTATCTGACTTTCTGGCTTTTGGACTTTTGACTTCTCTCTAAGATCATGTCTTAGTACTGTTACTGATTTGGATCATGTCACTTGTAACTGACTCGGAAACCCCTGACCTTGATTTATTGTGTTGTGTCTGTCTTGTATTTGTTCTGTGTTCACACTTATACAGGATTAGAAAATGTCGACCAGTTGTCCACTGCCGCCTAGGGCTGTTGAGGCAAATAGGCAGGGACAGCGGCAGGGCTACACCTGTCCTTGTGTCATCCTGTTCCATATCCTGACAAGCACTGTAAGGGCATGTTCACATGAGCATTAACCATGTGGTTAACTTGTAGAAATTTCAGTGGTAAAACCCACATAATTTCAAATAAAATAAACATGTCCCACAACATCGGTATAAGGAGCAAATATTATCACCATACATACTACCATCATATTGTTACTGAGCAAATGCAGTATACCAAGGTCAATGTTACTAATAAAACAATAATACAAGTATGCAAGGGACAAATAATACTGACACATAATGACTACTACCCTTTCCACCATGGTAGATTCCAGCTCTACACAGGCCCTGCAGACCACATAAATGAGCATCCAGTGACTCACATGGGATGTCTTGTCTACTTTGAGTAAATGATAGGTGGTGTATTCTTGACCAGAGTTACTAACTTTTCTTTTGTTCTCCATCTATAGTATTAGACTGAGTTTGTGCACTGCTCACAAAATACTAGGCCCCTTCTATGACCCCATATAGTATAAGGCCCCATCTGAGAAGCCCTCATAATGCATACACCCCTCTGTGCAGCCCTAATATAGTACATAGCCACCTCTGGGCCTCTTTATAGTTTTAGGCCCCTCTGTGTAGCCCCTGTATACAATTAGATCCCACTCTACAGTACTCATATAGTATAAGGCCCTTTTGTAACCCTGTAAAGCAAAAGGCACCTCTCTGCAGTCTCTGTATAGTACTAAGCCCCTCTATGTCCCAATATAGTATTAGGTCCATCTGATTAGCTCCTTTGTAGTATTAGGACCATCTGTGCAGTCCCAATATAGAATTAGCCCCCCCCCCCTGGTCAGAACTTCTATTGGTTCTGTCTGACTCCTTGGGCTCCAGCAGCCCATAGTAATGGAACAATGATCTAATGGATCAATGCAGTATACATGTACTGCATAGATCTCTATGAGAGATCAGTATAGTTTACATAGAAGTCCACCAGGGGGACTTCCAATTACAGTGTAAAAAAAAAGTTTTTTCATTAAATAAAATCCAATGCCATAATAAAAGTTTAAATCATCCCCCTTTTCCAATTTTATAAAAACAAAAACAAAAATGTGGTATCACTGTGTGTGTAAGCACCTGAACTATTAAATTATGGCATACCTGATCTCGAACGCTATATGGCATAAGCGCTAAAAAGCCAAAGCGCAAAATTGCTGTTTTTTTGTTTCATTAATCCAGAAAAATTGTAATAAAAAGTGATTAAAAAGTTGCATATAAGCAAGCAAGGTACCAATAGAAAGTACATGTCATGGCGCAAAAAAAGAAACTTCACACAGCCCCATAGATCAAAGGATAAAAACATTCTTAGGATGGTAATAGAGCAATTTAAAAAAAAAAAAATAGTTTTTTTTCAAACAGGTTTTCATCTTTTAAGGGCTGTCAAATAAAATAAAAGTTTGCCTATCGTAATTGTACTGACTTAAGGAACATAGATATCAAGTCAGTTTGTCCATAGGGGGAACGGCATAAACACAAAAACCCCTCTCGTTGCATGTTTTATGGAAAAAATAAGTGTGTCAATGCAAAGTACAATGGGTGTCGCAAAAAAAAAAGTCGATGGGTCGGAAGATGACAAAATGTGAACTTTTTAAACATGAGGGGGTGGCATAAGCGCAAAAACGATAATTGGCCTGGTCAGCAAATGGTTATAGGGGTTTTCCAGCCTTTTGACAAAATTACCAAGGAGTAGGGATATCGTGGTAAATACTTGAAATCAAAGTATTTTAGGAGTGATACCTTTATTGGTCAACAAAAAATTGTTAGAGCTGTTAGCTTTCGGGATTCACAAGATCCCTTCGTCAGACAAGTTTTTTACAAGGAGTAGGGAAGAAGAGGAGAAAAATCTTTTTTAGTTCCAGCATTACCACCACAGCAAAGTCTCTGTCACGAGTTCTGAAGTGACATTCCCTATACATTGAGCATATAACACTATAGCCAATCACTTGCCTCAGTGGGCATGTGCACTTGCATGTAACCACTGAGGCACTGGGGAACCTACACCAGAGACTCTGGAACGACAGTGAAACCATGGTGAGTGGAAGGGTGCTTATAATTTTTAAGGGAGCATAAAACCTCATTAATGCTGTAGAATAGGTATAATATGGGGTAGGTAACTTTAGGTAGAAATCTACTACAGAACATACAGTACAGAGTACACCACTGATCAGAGGCATTTGCAGGCGAAATTCATCTAACAATTTACTGGTAACATCATCTCTAATTGTAGAAATTTTCCTTCCCCATCTTCTCCATTCTCTAGGCAACGCTTAATGCTTCTTTCTTCTATGACTTATCTCTGCAGTTTTCCAGACATTTCCGACTAGTTTTGGGATATTATTTGAGAATGCTCAATTATTCAAAACATCTAAACAGAGGTTGTGGATTTTCATTTTAAGGACCTACAGATTCTTATACCTTATAGCCAGGAGGATTGTTTATTTGGATTCTTAAAAAAACCTAGTAGATACAAGCCTCCCAAACTCAGATCTGTTGCGAACTTTGCAGAAAACTTGATTTGCTACTGAACCAAACTTTATACAAAGTTCGGACAAGTTTGGGAAGATGGCAAACGCATGTCTTAAAAAAAAAAAAAAAAAAGATATTTGTCCATGCTTCTCCAGTCACCTCTTGTGTCTCTCTGGTATCTACAGTCGCCTGTAGTGTGACAGCCAATCACAGGCTAACTGGGACAGGACAGCACCGCGGCCAGTGACTGGCTGAGCGGGCTGTCACTGGAGAAGATGGACCACGGAGGAGTGAGGAAAGGTAAGTACAATGAGTGGCCTTTTGAAATCACAGTAAAAAAAAAAAAAAAAGCTAAATGGCTGTAAGTGTTTAGCTGTTTAACTTTTGAAAAGTTTGCTCGCCTTGAAAAACCTAGCATTAATACTTGAAAATACTTTGTATTGAAACTCTATGTTTTAGTAGGATTATGCTAGTTGGATAGACTGTGGACTCTATTGCCGTCCATTTGATGAAGTTTAGATAATTGCTTATATCATATAAGGGCATGGGTTGCTCAGAAAAGGATGTCAAAGTGTTGGGCCAGTCCCTACTTTTTTTTTCTTTAGCTACCCAACAGTCATTCTGTACATCTTTGTTATTTCTTTATAGATGAAACTTTTGGGCCTCTTGGGATGGACAATTGGGAGGATGGAAAAAACTGTAATTATATTATAATTACAATATTAAATTAAATATAATTATGTTCCCATGTAATTTGGGATACTATGGTCAAACCTGTGACCCTCCAGCTGCTGCAAGACTACAATTCCCACCATGTCCGGACAAAAAAACAAAAAAAACAAAAAAAACGATTTTGACACCTGTGCTCTAGCATCAGTCTTTGCGAAACATCATTAACAGGAATACTGGGACTATTCTGTGACCTGTACAGTATGTTTTTATAAAACAAGTTTATTAAATATATGGATGCAGATAGGAAATATGTAAAACACAATAATGCCGTAATTACCAGTAATAACAACTTATACCTGGGAAAACCAAACTTATTTTCTATCATATTCGTTACCTTTTTATTCAGTTGCTACAGAAAGGTAAAAAGTTCATTTCTGGCCTCTGGCAAACCATACAGCCCATGCCCTTGCTGAGGAATATGAAGCAAATCAGCTTTTCAAAAAAGGCATCTTTTGTCAGTCATTCTGCAACAGCTAACAAGGAGGAATGAACATTTCAGGAGACCTGGTGCTCTGGGCAATGGGTTTGATCTGACTCTGGTTTTGATTAAGTGACCTAAATGAGAGTAGAAGACTTTTAGCTACCAATCTAAGTCAGTTATGATTTGTATTGTATCACAGTTCCATAACAATGATTTTTTAGAGCTATGAAAAGAGAAATTTAAAATGCTCTTTTTCTATGTGGAACATTATTATTAGAATTTAAAGTCATCTAAGTAGTTTGAGAACATATTATATATATATATATATATATATATATATATATATATATATATATATATATACCTACCTGAATTTGTGCACTTATTTTCAGGTTAGTTATTATTTGATGCATACATATTAATATCTTTTGTTCTGTATAAATCAGTAGTACTCATAAATATAAGAAACATAATGACATGTCAAAAGTGAAAGTGACATCTATTTCACCCAAAGGTCTGCTTCCATGCTTAAAATCAGTCTTCTGTTCAGCAGATCACTGAGTACCAAAGTAATGTTTATAATGAAATATATATATATATATATATATATATATATATATATATATATATTCATTAGCGTGCCCTGTATCTGTAACCAGAATACTGCAATCATGTGGTTGGATGGACCGTATACACGCTAAGGAATAACAATATGTGGGCCAGTAAGATGACTGTACAATCCTCTTTTTTCTCCTGCTGGTCACCAATTTACGTTACCAGTGATGGGTAGGTGAGGAAGCCATTTTTAAAATTCAGCAGCCGGCAGGGGGGAATTTAATAACGAGTAATAACTTACCTTTCCCCGACAGGACCAGCCTTGGGACGACCGCCAGGCTCTGGAAACTCGGTGGTAAACACTTCACAAATGGGTGGAATAGGCGCTCAGCCAGTCAGTGTCTAGGGCAGAAGCGGCCAGTCCATCAGCCGGAAAAGGCCTTTTTCCCCGAGTCATAACCTCATCACAACTTGGGGGAAAATGCCTTCTAACAGGGGTCCCGAGGCCGGGCCCGCTCCTCACCTCGGCCATGGGGAAAGGTAAGTTCCTGCTCATTATCAATTTCCCCCCTGCCCTTACAGGCTGGCGGCTTTTAAAAATGGCCAGACTTTTCCTTTAACAAAAGAACAAGGAGACACAGTATGAAGTTAATTGGTAATAAGAGAAAATATTACTTTATTGAACAAGCAGTAGATGGTTGGAACAAACCATTAATAATAATAATAATAATAATAATAATAATAATAATAATGCAATCTCCTATATTTCTACAGTACGTTCCTATTATAGAAACTGGACAGAAAAATGTGTCTGCTGAATTTAAAAAACTCTGGCGAAAATTTTTAATAAAGTATTGCATTGCCCCACAAAAGTTATAGAAATTACCAGTATATACCTATTACGGGAAATGCACATAAAGTGCTTTTTTTTCCCTGCACTTACTACTGCATCAAGGCTTCACTTCCTGGATAAAATGGTGATGTCACTTCCTGGATAACATGGTGATGTCACTTCCTGGATAACATGGTGATGTCACAAGACGACTCCCAGAGCTGTGCGGGCTGTGACTGCTGGAGAGGATGATGGCAGAGGGATGCTCAGTGTCCCTCCAGTGCCCTGTGCCCTCAGTGTCCCCCTGCCATCATCCTCTCCAGCAGCCACAGCCTGCACAGCTCTGGGAGTCGGGTCGTGACATCACCATTTTATCCAGGAAGTGAAGCCTTGATGCAGTAGTAAGTGCAGGAAAAAAAGCACTTTATATGCATTTTCCGTGATAAGTGTATATTGGTGATTTGTATAATTTTGGGGGGCAATACAATACTTAAAAAAAAAAATATTTGCCGTTCTTCGACTGGAGGGGAGAAGGGAAGACTGATTAGTAAAGAGTTACAGTAGTCAAGACAAGAATGAGTCAGAGTAACAATCAGAGTGTCGGCCATTTGAGAGCATGCAAGTGATTCAATATATGGATTCGAACACAGATCTATGTTTCCTTCCATTACCTCAGGTACAGAATGTTCCACATCTGAACAAGGACTTAGGCTCCTACACAAAGCTAACACCATACAATATTCAGAATCGCCATACGTTTACAAAGAAAAGCTCATTCTTTGCCATTGGATAATTAATTGCAATATTGGCCTATTAGATTGACATAATTAAGAATACATATCCCTTCCAGCAATGTATTGCATGGGTATAGTCCTCCATAAGCTCCATTTATGTCTTACTTTTGAAGCATTATTTCAGTGGCAGATAGTTAGTATTCACTTCACATATCTGATGATATCAAAAGCCTTCAAGCATGTCCTTCAAAATGACTCTCAAATTGCATGCTTATTGCATATTGTATCACTACTACATAGACAGAAATCATTAAAGAAGCTTTTTCTTTCATGGCAATTCTTGTCAGGATGTAGAAACCTGAAATATTGATCAACAGCTTCTTTGTTCAGAGCATGAAATAAATGATGGATCAATCTGTGTATGCATATCCACCTAGTGCCATAGGTGAAGGGGAAATATGTTCCTAAGGAGTTATCCATCAAGAGAGGGCCGAAGGGTTAACAGGTGACATAGCTGAGCTTTTACAATCCATTCCACTAATGGCACTCACTCATGCTTAGTCAGCCTAACATTAAAATCTCTAAACTGTAGGCACAACATAATAAAACATAAAGCGAGACCTGACTGTTCTCCTCAATGGAAGTTGAACTATGTAGAAAGCAATTTCACAACTAAAGATGTTTAATCCACTACCTGGGAGTGGACTGTGCAATTTTACGCATATATATATATATATATATATATATATATATATACATACATAGTGGTCCACTCTTAAACCAAAACAAATTGAAATAATTGAAATGCAGACAATTGGTTCCACCCCCCAAAAATAATGATTTTTTTTTATTCTGAATAACATGTAGAACAGATGAAACAAACATTTAGAAACAGCTGAATATGTGATATAAGTTACTGTACAGTATAGTGATCAGCATGTGGTGTATAATGTATAGTAAGCAGCAGCAGTTTGTAGATACAGGATGGAACTGCAAATCCCCATAGTGCAGTAGTGTAGTACAACAGGCTAGAATAGAGAAGCAGGGCTGCTGTTAGAGGTCTGTGTGATCACATGACAGCAATGGGGAAGGGGTATGTGTTCAGCATGGAGCAATCAGGAAGTGAGAATCACAGAGCTGTGCAGGAGGACAGTGACAGAAACTTTCTATACAGCAGAGTGTATAGCTGAGTGTGAGTGCAGGCACATTATAGCAGGAATGGAGAGGGTGGGAAACACAAGGGCTGACAGATCTGCCATGATTTGGAAGGTGAAGAGACTTCCTGGGTAAAGTACAGTGCTTAGACCAATCTGTGCAGGCCATGCCCCTCCCCCACTCCCGCTCTCACCCAGTACAGGGACCGCTTAAACCAAAGCAATGCTCTTAAACCAAGTTAAAATTTTGAAAAACTGAGTTCTTCTTGCAAAATGCTCTTAATCCAAGTTACTCTTAAAGTGACTCTGTACCCACAATCTGTCCCCCCCAAACTACTTGTACCTTCGGATAGCTGCTTTTAATCCAAGATCTGTCCTGGGGTCCGTTCGGCAAGGGATGCAGTTATTGTCATAAAAACAACTTTTAATCCGGCAGCGCTGTGTCTAATGACCGGGGCTTACATTTGTATATGCATTAGGCTGGCACCACCTCTCTGTCCTTTCTCCCCACCCTCCTCATCATTAGGAATGATCCAGGAACATTTACTGCTGTTTGAGCTTTACACAGGTGTATTAACGATCCAGCCCATGTTACGGGTTGCCACAGGTGGGGAATAGGAAGAAATCTGCCTGGAGCATTCCTAATGATGAGGAGGGTGGGGAGGAAGGACAGAGAGGGTGTGCCAGCCTAATGCTAGCCTAATAGCACACTTAAAGGGAACCTTCATCACTTACTTGTTGCCTGACCAAAAATCACCAGGGAGGTCCCCAATGTCTTCTGCCTGCCCCACCAGCCTTGGTAGATCTTTCCTTAAAGGGCACCTATCATTTAAACAAACTTCTGACACATCATAGCGATATGAGATGTTTGTGTTAATCGGGGTCCGGGTGCTCAGAACCTCGCAATTGTTAGAATGAAGGGGCAAACACATGTAGCAGCGCACGCTCTGCCTCTTTATCTCCATCTCACTGCTAAAGTAGACAGATTTTTAATGGAGCCTATGGAAATTTTGGTCATCGCTGTACCAAAAGTTCCATAGGGCTTCATTATAATTCCGTCCACCGCTACTTTAGCAGTGAGACAGAGATGACTAGGCAGAGCCCTCCCAGTTGACGCTTTTTTTAATTCAATGACCATGCAGGGAGGCCGTGAGGGACCCTGGGAGTATGCACGCAGCACGAAAATGGCGTCTATCCTCTATCCTCCAGCCTCTCGACCGCAGATGAGCTTTCAACCTAGCCAGGGAAAGATTTTGCAGCAGGGAGAGATAGGTTTTAGTAGCGTTTTGGTTAGGCAGGCTTACTACAGAACCCAAAAGTCCTTTTCAGGGCTCTGATACAGCGAAAAAGTCATCTCTGAATCAAAAGCACTTCTCAGTGCTAAGAAATAGATGATATAACAGCAGCAGCATCTGCAGGTGTATTCATTCCAGTACCCTATGTGTTCAAGGTACTTATAGTGTCCCTGTTTAACACCACTAAGGGCATGTTATAGATGTTGTAAGCCCAGTAAGGGCACTTGATATATACTGTTCCAGTAGCCCAGTAAAAGGCACGTCATACATACTGCTCCAGTAACGTTAGTACAGCATTACACGTGATAGGCGCGAATAACATGACGCTCTGCGGACGCACATTGGAATCATGTATGTAACACTGTGCAAGAAATACGAACGAATTGTGTGAACATTGCCATTCGTAAAGCATTTGCAAATATTTTTCCCTCGCAACTGCAGAGAGTGGCATTATACTGCCATTTTGGGGTGTTGGGTGCACCCAGGCATGCTCCCCCTAATGTCCCAGTGTAATTCCGGAGGTGTTCGCATCGTTTAGGGAGGTTTCATGGGGGGCCTTGGTGACCTCCAAGTGGTCGAATTTTGATTTCCAAGGGCTGCGAATTTTTTTTCCAATACACTATAATGGGATCGAATACTCGTTCGAATAGTCGAAAATCGGTGCCTATTCGATTCGAATTCTCAAAAGTCGAATATTTCACTACTCGCTCATCTCTAATGATTAATATTAAACATGTATGTAAACATATTCGTAATCTTTCTAACAAAACCTCTGTCTTGAGAATGTATACACAGAGAAGCAAATATAGTGTAAAGTTCTGAGTCCCTAAAGTTCTCTCAACCTGTTTATTTGCAAAAGTTTTTCTCTCTTTCTTTTTTTTTTTGTTCTTCCTGTACTCTGATCTCAATACAATTCTCTTTGACTCTTGGCATCTTTCAATTGCTGCTGCTCAGTTATTTCCTTTAGCTCTCTAGGGGGTAACTACCAATGTCAGAAGAGACAACCCTAAGGGCCCCTTCTGGTGAGATTACAGCTTGACAATTTATATGTCAAGAAAGAAAACAAAAATATGGGGTAGCCAGAGAATTAGAAAGTAATAAAATAAGAATAGACATTTGTAGTTGTACCTTGGCTCCTTGAAAATAATATTGCAAGTTAGAAGATGGGTTGTTAGATCAGCAATGTATTCTGATTTTAAATAATTTTTTCATAGAGAAAATGGCTTCTGATACATGTTTCATAGGTTTTCTTCTGAATCAAGACGGTTTATTTTCCGCCTCCTGGGTAGAACTAGACTGATTATTTTATTATACTATGTCATATTGTTTACAGCCAAGAAGCACATAATAAGTATGTATTTCCTTGAGGTCTCCATCTGTAAAAATGCATATATTGGTCAGTATATCTTACCTATGACCTCCTAGAAATGAATGCATTGTAACAACACAAAAGCACTTCCTGCAGGACAAACAGCAGCTCATAAGTAAGGGAAGACTTGAGATTTTTAAACAGAAGTAAACTACAAATTTATATAATGTTCTGAAACCAGAGAGAGCAGAATGGCAGCAGGCAATTAGGGCAGAGCAGGGAGAGACTAACAGAGCGATATAAGGAAAGAGAGGAGAGGATTGGGGGGGGGGGTTGTTGTAACTGCCAACCGAGTGTCTAGTTTACTAAGTAACTGGGTGCCTATAGGAATTCACTGGCACCAGTGAGGGCACAGTCCATATTATTCACTCTCCGGGCACTGTAAACTCCTATTGAGTTATACCAATTTACTGGAATCAGTGAATGGAGCGTGCACCTTACATAATTAGTGCTCCCACTCCACTCCTACTGTGTTAAATAAATTTGGTTTCATAACTGAACTCAGTTTGTGCTTTACATAATCAGAGCTCTCACTCCATTCCCACTGTGTTATATAAGTTGAGTTTCATTACTGAACTGAGCGTGCACTTTACATAATCAGTGCTCACACTCCACTCCTACTATGTTATACAAGTTGGATTTCATTACTGAACTAAGTGCATGCCTTACATAATCAGTGCTCGCACTCCACTCCTACTGTGTTAAATAAATTTGGTTTTATTACTGAACTGAGTGTGTGCTATACATAGTTAATGCTCCCTCTCCACTCCTACTTTGTTATACAGGTTGGGCTTCATTAGATTGGATGATTGATTGACTCATTGACTTTTTTTTAAAATTGTGATTTTCTAATTTTTGACACTTTTGCAAGAACATACGTTAACAAATCTGTCCTTCTGTAATAGTCAAAGTACTGTAGCTACTATAGTTTGGCTGTTTGATTAAAATTCGTTAAGATTCTATTCACAAATATTAACAATTTGACCCAAAATGTGCAAAGCTCACAAAACATATTTCTGTCTCCTTCACTTATCTCTATTAGGAATTATATCCACACATCCACTGTAAAACCTGACTGTAATGTACAGGTTTATAAAATAATTAGTTGCATAAGTTTATAAGTTTTTATTTAAGACTGGATAAATCCTTTAACAAAAGAAAAGAGAAATTTGATTCCAGAATCTAGAGTCAAGCCTGAATAGACCTTGCCTCCCTACATAATGTGTGTTTCATATATATATATATATATATATATATATATATATATATTATATATATACTATACACAGTGTTATCTTGGTTTAAGAGCAACTTGGACTAAGAGCGTTTTGTAAGAAGAGCTCATAGTTTGTTTTTTTTAAAATGTAACCTGGTTTAAGAGCATCGCTTTGATTTAAGAGTGCCCAGTACTGGGTGAAAGTGGAAGTGGGATGTGGAACCAATTGTCTTCATATCAGTGATTTCTTAGGGAAAACCTGCTTTGGTTTAAGAGTGATTTGGATTACAAGGACGGTCCCGGAACAAATTATGCTCGTAATCCAAGACACCATGATATATATATATATATATATATATATATATATATATATATATATACACATTACGTCTACAATCCTGCAGGTTATCACTGCATCATTGTATCTGTATGAAGTTGCTTAGTTGCTTTGTTTTTGTATATTGGGCTATGCAGGTAAAAATATACACAAGCAGCTATATTGCTCAGACAATCTTAAATAATGACAAAACTAAAAATATATTGATATAAAATGTTGGATTTTGTTCGTATAAGTATGAAAAACAGAATTGCTCCAGAATTGCTTCTCCAAACTAATCTTTTCTGTAATACATGTTTAGACATTGAAAGCTACCATTTATGACTTGTGCACTTCATGTTGTTCTTTTGAAAATCTAAAAGCACTTATAGGGGTGATGAAGGGGATAATGGAATACATTTTCTGAATGTGAAAGAGTAGAGCTAAAGTTTAATCCTGAGAGTTGAAAACTAAAAGTTTAATGCTTTTTTTGTTTTATTAACCTAAATATAACTCTAAATATAAAAAAGTTACCGTAAATATAAAATAACTTTTCTAATTCATCGTGCATAGCACAGAACAAATATAGTTTCATCTGTAATTAACACATTCAATTTATTAACTTAAGCGAATATACTGCTAGGTACATCGATTTGTGTTTCTTACATGAATAGACTGTTGCCAGCGTTGAGATGCTAGTGCTGCAGTCCTTTTTTTGAACCACCACCGCGCATGAATGTGCTTAAAGTGACTCTGTACCCACCACTTGTACCTTCGGATAGCTGTTTTTAATCCAAGATCTGTCCTAAGGTCCATTCGGTAGGTGATGCAGTTATTGTCCTATAAAACAACTTTTAAACTTGCAGCCCTGTGTCAAACGGCCGTGGCTTACAGTATCTGTGCCCTAACTTTGCACCATTCCTCCGTCCCTCCTTCCCACTCTCTTCATCATTAGGAATGCCACCAAAACATTTTCTCCATGCTGAACATTGCTCAGGCGCCTTAACAATCCAGCCCATGTGCCGTGCTGACACAGGTGAGGAATAGGAGACAATCTGCCTGGAGCATTCCCAATGATGAGGAGGGCGGGGAGGAGGGACAGAGAGGTTGTGCCAGCCTAATGCATACACAATCTAGGCCACGGCTGTTTGGCACAGGGCTGCCAGTTTAAAAGTTGTTTTTTAGGACAATAACTGCATCACCTGCCGAACCCCAGGACAGATTTTGGATTAAAAGCAGCTATCCAAAGGTACAAGTGATTTGGGGGGGTCAGATTGTGGGAGCAGAGTTGCTTTAAAATTGCACTATTATGATCCTTACAATGTTAGACTTTTTTGGTCTATGAAGCTATTTGAGGGCTAATTTTGCACCATAAGGCTGGGTTCACACTACGTATATTTCAGTCAGTATTGTGGTCCTCATATTGCAACCAAAACCAGGAGTGGATTAAAAACACAGAAAGTATCTGTTCACACAATGGTGAAATTGAGTGGATGGCCGCCATTTAATGGCAAATATTTGCTGTTATTTTAAAACAACGGCTGTTATATTGAAATAATGGCCGTTATTTACTGTTATATGGCGGCCATCCACTCAATTTCATCATTGTGTGAACAGAGCCTTTCTGTGTTCTCAATCCACTCCTGGTTTTGGTTGCAATATGAGGACCACAATACTGACTGAAATATACGTAGTGGGAACCCAGCCTAAAGCTTTGTTCACACAACTTATGGTGCAAAAAAAAAAAGGGCCAAAAAGGCCATTGTGTGAACATAGCCTTATATGCACTTTTTATCGGTACCAAGTCGCATATATGTGACTTTTTGATCACTTTTTGTTAATTTTCTTCTGGATGCGATGTAACCAAAAAAAACTGCAATTTTGCGCTTTAGTTTTTTGCATGCTTTGCATAGAGAGACACTGACATCAGATTAGTTCCACATGATCTAATTTTTTTGTCTAATAAAGTTTAGCTTAATAAGGTACAACAGGGTAGCAGTGGAGCACCGATGCACATTTTAAAAAATGTAAAAAATCACACATGATAAATCACATGTAAACCAGAGGCATTGCTTGCTTTTCCTTCACCAAGGTCAAAGCTTAAAGAAGCACTCTGGAAAATTTTTTGAATTGTTGTCCCCCCCCCCCCCCCCCCCCCCGCTGCATGTGTTGATCATTGTCCCACGGCATTTCTTTGTTCAGGTCCTGTGGTGCCGTTCAAATCCTGCGCGCGTTCATTTCACCCCTCCTCTGACCTCTCTTCTGTCTTTATGTTGATTGAAAGCCGGAAGTCACGAAGAGACAGAAGAGGGGTTAGAGGAGCGGTGCCGTCAATGTACACAGGATTTAAATGAACGAAGCCGCACCGTGGGACACTGATCATCACTGGTGAGTATATGTGCCAGTGCAAAGCGCGGAGGGGGAGGGGAAAATAAAAAAAAATTCCAGAGTGCTTCTTTAAGAGAAAAAACATAAACACTGACTGCGACCACTACTGCTTTTACTATTCAGTAGAAAAAAGGGGAGACCTACACACTTGAAAATACCCTGAAGACCAATCTGTCACTTTCTGAGGTTTTCAGGTGAACCAGGCACCCTCCCCTCTGGCAAGCAAGGGGCACACGGTTAAACGCTCTTGTGGTTAAAATCTCCCGTTGTTTTCAATGTAGTTTGTTACTTGAGTCGAGCACTCAAACATTGAATAATGTATGACTCGGATAACAAGCACTCAAACATTTTAGTGCTCACTCAACACTAGTTAATATATTATAGTAAACTATTTCTAAAAATGAAAAAAGAAAAAACTTTTTTTATTCAACTATTTTTTTTGCCCCTTTTTCCCCCTCTAGGAGTCTTGAAGCTGTGTTTGCTGGATCACTTCTGTCATGCTTGAGAAAACATAGAATTGAGACATCATATATAACTACTTTAACTAAGAGTCTTTTGTAGTTATTACTGCTGACATATTCCGCTTTTTATGCCATTACCAAATGTATGCATCCCAGTTATCGGGAATTATTCCTTATGGAAATCCAGCCACTTTATGTATATTCTATTTTTCACATTCTTCCCAAATGTTTACCTGTCAGCTGTGTGAATGACTTCATTACTTGCTGTTAGCTCAGGGCAAGGAAATAAATAATTTGTTACATAGTTCTGTGATATCATGTCATTATTGTGCCTCTGGCTCTCGTTTGGTATATTTATAAACATAGGAGAATTGCTATCATTCACAGTTTAGTATTTGTCCTCAATGAATAATTGATAGAGCCATTGTCTAGTGTGCCTCAATAAGTATATTTTATTACCTCATTGGATACCCACTTTATAGAGGCACAGATGTAAATGTGGGGTTAGCGTTTAGTTGTATATGTAATGATACAATATGCTGAGATTCTACATTGCTTGTATATTAATATATGAATATAATATATTATATATTGATCTGCATAGATCAATGAGATCTATGTTTTATTGCTCTCGGGTGCTGCAGCCGAGAGCAATAGAATGCCCAGCCGGGATTAGCGCCATTACAGTAGAGATGCGGCAATCGGTCCTCCGCAGTCGCTCCGTGGGGAGGGTGGGTCGATCCCCCCCTACTAGACACCAGGGATGTTGAAAATAAACATTTTAAATGCAGCTGTCAACTTTGACAGCTGCATCTAAAAGGATAATTAGCAGGCACGGCGATCGGATATGTTGGCAATTTAAACAATGGCCAGTCTTGCAAAAAAAAAAAGCACTGTGTGAAATATTATGGGTAACAGTTGCCGCTGTGCACACAATGTATTACCCAACAATGGCCAACAACCCAACAATGGCCATTGTTCACAGTTTAACAACAAAATATATGGCCTTTCTCACGGCTTTACATTGCACTAATTTCAATGACAATTTGGAGTGCCGGCACACCTGAATGTGCCCGCAATCCAAATAAAAGAAAATGATGGTAAACATGTCAAACAGCCACCATTGTTTGACACAGCAAACAATGGCCATGTCAAACAATGGCTATTTTTATACATTGTGTGAACATACCCTTAGGCTATGTTGACACAATGTCAAAAATAGAGAAAAAGCTGCCAATTTTGATGTTTTAAAAAATGTCAGGTTTTGCCGCCAATGAAACTGACTGCAATTGCAATGCGTTGAAGTCAATGGGAAGACAGACGTCCAATGCACACAATGCCTTGAATATTGGACGTTTTTACCGCAGACGTCAAAATAATTAACATGATAATTTTTTTCGGATGGCTTTTGCAAACAGCGGACGTTTTTTATTAGTTGTTCACGCAGTTTTTCTTTTGTCACCTTCCTTTCTCCGTTTTTACTATTAAATTCAATGGACTTTTCAATTAAGCCGCATCGAAAGGCCAATTAGTAATTCCAAAGTAGAATAATATACAAACACCAGTCATTGCACTACGAGGAGGCCAGGCAGCTAAATGACGTCCGTTATTTTAGACTTAAAATAACAGATGCCATTTTACACAGAGCTGAAAAAACGTTGTGTGAACATAGCCTTACTCTGTAATGTCCTAAACTTAGGAGAAAAGCGAGGTGTGTTTGCAGACAAGAACAAGTAGGACTTCTTAACTCTACAGTTCCTGTAAATGCGGCCCTCAGTTTTCTTTGTTGATAACATACTGCTATTTTTATAGCTCAATCTGTCCTTGCCTGTCATTATTCCTATTAGTTTATGCACTTATTCAAACACTCGTGTTATTGAAAGGACAGAAGGAAACATTTTTGTCTCAAATTAATGTAAACAGAGAAATTGAGCGATAAGAAATGTCAGTTCCACAATTATAACAGATTCTATCTACTTAATGATCAAGAAGGGAACAAATTAATAAAGTAGTGTTATCTGTCCCTACAGTGTACATACAACTCACCTGATAAACTAATTAATGGGAGACTTTTAGAAGAATCTTCCAGGACTAAAAAAAAAAAAAAAGAAAACAAAGAAATTACTGAGCGACATATTTTGTTCCCGAAATGAATTAACATTTAAACATACTATAACTGTGTCTTTATAGATGTCTATCAACATTATTCACTCTTGCTGACAAATTACATTACGGTCTATTAGAATAAACATAAGCTGTTATTTATTTATATTATGTTATTATGATAGATTAGATAGATAGATAGATAGATAGATAGATAGATAGATAGATAGATTGCAGTTTATTGTAAAAGATGTAAAATAATTGGTGCTCAGGCTAATCAATATCTGGGCAATTTATAGGATAGTGAATGGAATAAACTTTAATGAATAAATAGATAGATGCTGTTCATTGTAAAAGATGTAAAATAATTGGTGCTCAGGCTAATCAATATCTGGGCAATTTATATGAAAGTGAATGGAATAAACTAAAATGAATAGTTAGAAAGGATCACCAAGCCATAGTAAATAGCATCTTGTCTACATTATTATTATTTTTTTTTACTAGGCATGGGGCCTGCGCAGATTCACTCCTTAAGTATCATTAAATGGTCTTCAGTTTATGACCATCTATTTCCTGTTGTTTTGAAGGTCAACTGTACTAACACTATCTAGATACTCCTGAAAAATCACCCCTGTTGTTTTACCAATCCTCCTATCAGTATGTGGTACTTGTTTTCTGCAAATGGAAGAGAGGCAAACAACACAAAACTGTCTGAACAATCAATAGCCTAGCATAGCTCGGATAATATGACAAAAAGTCTCTTGGTCAAAACAATAGATAATAGGTGTTTATTTCTTAGAGGAGATCATAATGAGATAAAAAGGAACATCTCCTACTTTCATTATAATTTAATATACATACATATATACAATGTACATACATAAGAAATTAATAGAAAAAGGAAGGCTTTAGAATGAGAACTTTTACTGCTTTTACGAAGTACACTTTGACAAAAATGCACTGGTATACACAGTTTTGGTACCTTTTTGAAATCATTGGTGTTATCAAAAACCCACTATGCTCTAGGTAAGGTGGTTTTTCTGGTTTTTTCCTTGAAGGGGTAGTGTGGCGTTTAACATTTATTCACTAAATAACACACATTACAACTTTGATATGTGTTTTTTAAGTGAATGCCCCCCTTCCTCTTGTTCCCCCCACCCCGAAAGTGTGGTTCATTATAATTACTCAATTGCTTTTGACCCCGGCGCCATCTTGGGTCGACGACGTCATCTTTAGTAGGCCGGACGGACCGCTTCAGCCGTCCCTCATGCTGGCCCCCCTCTGCCGCGTCATCAGCTGCTCAGCCGCAATTGGCGGTCCGACACAAGATGGCGGCGGGGGTCGGTGAGTATAATGCACCACACTTCTGGGGTGGGGGGAAAACAGGGAAGGGGGCCATTCACTTAAATAACACACATTACAAAGTTGTATAAGTCCGTTGAAAATTTTTATTGAAGTATGGTATTACTCCTCAAAGTTATACAAATCACCAATATACATTTATTATGGGAAATGCTTATAAAGTGCTTTTTTCCCTGCACTTACTACTGCATCAAGGCTTCACTTCCTGGATAAAATGGTGATGTCACTTCCTGGATAAAATGGTGATGTCACGACCTGACTCCCAGAGCTGTGCGGGCTGTGGCTGCTGAAGAGAATGATGGCAGGGGGACACTAAGGGACACAGGGCACTGGAGGGACACTGAGCATCCCTCTGCCATCATCCTCTCCAGCAGCCACAGCCCACACAGCTCTGGGAGACGGGTCGTGACATCACCATGTTATCCAGGAAGTGAAGCTTTGATGCAGTAGTAAGTGCAGGGAAAAAAGCTCTTTATGTGCATTTCCCGTAATAAGTGTATATTGGTGATTTGTATAACTTTTGAAGAGCAATACAATACTTTTATAAAAAATTTCGCCGGACTTCTTTAAACGCCACACTACTCCTTTAAGAAATAATGGAGAATAATATTAGTACAAAATATCAAACAACAGGAAAATACTAGAACATACCCGAGGTTCGCTCATCTCTTAAAAATAGTAATAGGCTGGGTTCACACTGTGAGTTTGCAGCGAAATGCACTGCAATACCCGTTAAGTTTACATACTCACAGCAGAATTTTCATCCCACTGCTGGTATGTAAGCATCATCTCCCAATCATGGCTGAGCAGCTGATGACGCGGCAGAGGGTGGCTGGCACGAGGGATGGTCGGAGCGGTTCGACCGGCCACCCGAAGATTACATCATTGTCGCAAGATGGCGGACGGGGGTCGACACGGATCAGGTGAGTATAGAGCACTACACTTCCGGGGGTGGCATGGGTGGGGGGAAACACGGGGAAGGGGGCCATTCACTAACATAACATACATTACAAAGTAATATAACTTTGTAATGTGTGTTATTTAGTGAATAATTGTTTAGCACCGCACTACCCCTTTAACATGCCGCAGCCCTGTCAATACTTTACTGGTCCACGCTCCGGCCAACTTGTGTGGCTCTCGGCTCCCTGACGTCCTGCTCAGCCACTAATTGGCAGAGTGAGCGGGACATCAGAGAGCCGAGAGCCACAGAAGCAAACCAGAGGGCGGACAGGTAATGTAATCACGGGCCATGGTGGGTTAAGGGAGATGGCGTTTACATACCCGCAGTGGGATGAAAATTCTGCTGCGAGTATGTAAACCTTTCAAACTGACAGTGCTGGGAACTCACAGCGTGAAATCTGCTGCGATTTTGCTATGTGTGAAACCGCCCTTAGGCTGGCGCATTGCCGTTTTTGTGCCAAAACCAGAAGTGAATCCAACAGAAAAAAGAAGTACAAGTCCTTCCATTTTTCCCTCCCATTTGAATCTAACAGAAATGTCTCTTGGGGTGATCTTGCGTGGGACAGTCCATGCAGTTTCATCATACAAGAGGCTCTATTAGCGGACATCACACCATGACCTCACATGACTGAACAGGAATTTTAAGATAGTATGTAAAAAACTAAATGAGGTAATACTAGCAGGATTATATATATTGGGTGACTAAATAAATAATCAAGGAAAAAAAAGGACATGTGGCGCATTTTTAAAAACACATGAAGTGCATGGTGTTTAATTAAAGATTCACTTATTGGTCGTCAAAATTTTGGATTCCAATAAAAGTATTTTACCTTTAGGCTGTGTTCACACTACGTTTAACAACGTCCTTTGCATAGCAACAGACAGCATTACGCTGCCGGGTAGTGATCGGCACATTCTTGCAGTCGATAAAAATTATCTTTTTACAATTAAATTGCAGGCACCGTTGCATGTGCCCACAATTCAATTAACCATTGACCACTATGTAAAGTATGGCCGCCGGACGTACTTAACATTGTGTGAACAGCTATTGTTTCTGGACGCTGTTTGGCGGACAGCATCGGGAAATATTTGACATGTTTATTATTTTAACGCCCGTTCTAAAGAACGGACGTTAAAATAATGATCTCGGAACACAGCTGGTGGCATTGCATTGATTTCAGTGCAATGCTGATGCTGTAGAAAAGAGCATTTATTCTTTAAAAAAAAAACACTGTGGGAACTTAGCCATACAGTATTTTAAAATTATTATTATTATTAATATTATTATTATTATTATTATTTCACTATTAATGTTATTATTATTATTTTGTTATTATTATTATTATTAGTATTATTTATTTATTTATTTCTCTATACGCAATGTTTTGGAATAAATATCTGACTACTATGAAATCTGAGAAAACATTTAAGGCATGGACATTGCCTAGAGCCACATATTAATAGGCAATGCAAATACTGCATGCATTAATAAATAACAAAGTTTGTATCAAAAAGTAGGTCATACATCACTAAAGAATACACCAGAAATTTGGTATCTGGTATTAATAGTAATTACCATTAGATATTGAACACTGACAAACATAAAGGGGCAAAAAAAAGTCACAGTTTATGCTAACAGTCATACAAAGCCAAAATTCAGCACAATGATAAAGAATTAATAGTTGTATATAATTATACTGTAGATAAGTGTCCACAGCCTCTCAAGCACAGACACCTGACAGGCAGGTGAAGTATCCCTACATAATAGATTTGTCCTTCAGAGACACAAACATATTAGAGAAACTTATAATATCTGAAAGCTGGAATGGCAGACATCTGCTGTTGATTATTTAGGAATCTGTGACAATTTGAGAGGAAAGGGTATCACCTATACTGGCAAAGGTTATTTGATATTTCACTTGAGGATATAGCGCAATGGCGGCTGCACATGTTAGTTTACAGAACTGTCTTTTTGCAGGAGCAAGGGATTATCCTTAATCCCTAGCGTCCGTCCAATCAGCTGCAAACCCCACTGTGATGTCAGCAACCCCCCTCCCCCTCTATATAAGGTGATTGGCCTCCGGGAGGCGGCCAGTCGGCTGTGTATAGTGGAGAGTAGGATGCAGCAGGCAGTTAGAGCAGGGAGAGAAATACAAAGAGATAGGGACAGAGAGGAGAGGAGGTGGATGACTGTTGTTCATTATACTAAGTCACTGGGTGCTGAGTGTGCATTATAGGAAGTCACTGGGTGCTGGGTGAATTATACTAAGTCACTGAGTGCTGGGTGTTCATTATACCAAGTCACTGGGTGCTGGGTGTGCATTATAGCAAGTCACTGGGTGTGCATTATACTAAGTCACTGGGTGCTGGGTGTGCATTATACTAAGTCACTGGGTGCTGGGTGTGCATTATACTAAGTCACTGGGTGCTGAATGTGCATTATACCAAGTCACTGGGTGCTGGGTGTGCATTATACCAAGTCACTGGGTGCTGGGTGTGCATTATACCAAGTCACTGGGTGCTGGGTGTACATTATAGGAAGTCACTGGGTGCTGGGCGTGCATTATACCAAGTCACTGGGTGCTGGGTGTGCATTATAGGAAGTCCCTGGGTGCTGGGTGTGCATTATAGGAAGTCCCTGGGTGCTGGGTGTGCATTATACCAAGTCACTGGGTGCTGGGTGTGCATTATACCAAGTCACTGGGTGCTGGGTGTGCATTATACCAAGTCACTGGGTGCTGGGTGTGCATTATACTAAGTCACAGGGTGCTGGGCGTGCATTATAGAAAGTCACTGGGTGCTGAATGTGCATTATACCAAGTCACTGGGTGCTGGGTGTGCATTATACCAAGTCACTGGGTGCTGGGTGTGCATTATACCAAGTCACTGGGTGCTGGGTGTACATTATAGGAAGTCACTGGGTGCTGGGCGTGCATTATACCAAGTCACTGGGTGCTGGGTGTGCATTATAGGAAGTCCCTGGGTGCTGGGTGTGCATTATACCAAGTCACTGGGTGCTGGGTGTGTATTATACCAAGTCACAGGGTGCTGGGCGTGCATTATAGAAAGTCACTGGGTGCTGGCTGTCCATTATACCAAGTCACTGGGTGCTGGGTGTACATTATAGGAAGTCACTGGGTGCTGGGTGTGCATTATACTAAGTCACAGGGTGCTGGGCGTGCATTATAGGAAGTCAAAGTGACCACAGCATCCATCTTAATAACTCATCCATATCATTTTGGGAAAAACGTCTTGCGTGAAACCATTCTTTGGCTATGTTCACACAACATTTTGTTTTCAGCCAAAATACGGACATATTTTGATTCCTGCAGTATATTGATATACGGTCGTATATGGTCGTATATGGTCGTATTTTCACCTCAAAAACATTGATCGATTCATAGATTCGTCCATTACAAAGTGACACAAATTTAGATTTAATTGCTATCGGCCCCAACTCTTCCGAAGGTAAACTTTTTTTTTTCTATAAATTATTCTCAGCAATTATTCTCAGAAATGGATCACACATAGATAATACATCTTAGTTCAGGAATGTCTGATAACCTTCAGCACATTTATTACAAAAAAAATGCACAAGTCTGTATGCAGGCAGTGAAGAATAGCTCATAAGACATTTAAAATAACATAAAAGAAAAATATTATAGTAAAGAACAACAATTCCTTTATTATCTACAGCGCTGGCTGTGACAGTTCTTGTTATTTTGTAATTCCTGTAGTCCATCAACACCTGCAGATCTGACTTCAATGGCAATAACAAATCCCTAAGTACCCGAGCTGATTTGCTTGAGGGTAAGAACTGTTATACAGCCACACAAACTGTTGAAATATGATTCGTTTATCCCAGTTCAATGTAATTTTGTAGGATGTACTAATGGAACTTCATATCATATAATGTTCTTTTTCTTTACAAAAAAATATATATATAACTTTGTTGTAGTATTAAAATAAAAATAACTCTTTTTGTGTTTCTTTATGAATTACGGGTGGACATTTTATGACTGTAAAAAAAAAAGTCAACAAAAGTAGATTTCATTAGTTAAGTCTATAGCAGGATAGTTCCACAAACATAATTTATTGCATTTGTTATATAAAAACAAGACATATTTTTTTTTACCTAAAAGGACTTAAGCTTTATTTTCAAAGACAGTGGTAGAATTCCTTAAGACTACTAGCTATGTTCTAATTGACAGGTACCTGCATTGCCTGAAGGATTAGTTCATGAGGTCATAGGATGCTCAAGATAACCGATAGCTTCAATAAAGTTGCACTTAAATTACAGTGACTGTTAGTGTACGGGGCAGTAGGTTAGAACCCAACAGATTACCTGAACTATATAAACAAGCGGAAAATATAAAAGCATATTTGCTTTTTTCCCTAGGTGCTGCAAAGTACAGACCTATGTATTTTTCATCGGGATATATTTGTGAGTAAAATGATGTTGTATTTAATAGTTGTCTTGTGTCAACATCCCAATTCCATAAAGAATAATGGAGAGAAGACTCCCTTCTAAAGTGGAGATCAGGGGGCCACTAACAAAGAGTGCAGTTGGCCATCCATATACTATATGTTTAGCCATTTAGTTGAATGACCAACTTCATTACTATTATAGTTATTTATACTTGTTGGGCTATGTTCACACAGCGTAAAAGTACAGCAATCGGCAACAACGGCCGTACTGTGTGTGAATACCTATGCTGCATGTTCTTCTATAAGATCCCGACCGGAGCATATACACATAGTATACACTCCGTCCGGGATCCCAAGCGGTGCTGCAAAGAATTGACATGTCAGTTTTCTGCGGCCGCTATTCATTGAATGGCAGCCGTAGAAAACCATGTCAGTGCACACTGTAGAGTGAGCGGCTGCGGCCACTTGCTTCACAGTGTGCTATGGGAAGTTCTGATGCGGGCATGCACGGATAATATTTTCAGGGATCGGCCGGGATACCGGCCGGGATAATATTTGCAGAGGCCGGCCGTTCCCTGACCCACCCAGGTCACGGAACGGCCAGTACAATACGCCATGTGAACATGGCCTAATACTATATGTACTATGTTCACACACAGTAAAAGAAAAACAAAATACTACAGTGAAATAGGTATAAAACACAGCTGTATTTTGTGACTCTGTTCAAACATCTTTTTTGACTGTTTCACAGTCATTTTTTTGTATTGACATCATTTTAGCACCAAAATGTGTCTGGTTTATGCAAATATGCAAAGCCCATAATTTGCATAAAATGGTAATCTGCCCAAGAAAACGGACCCAAAACATAAAAAAAGATGTTGTATGAACATAGTCTGAATCTGATAATTTGTTATATTAAAGTGACTCTGTAAACACAATCTGACCCCCCAAACCGCTTATACCTTCAGATAGCTGCTTTTAATCCAAGATCTAATCCAAGGTCCGTTTGGCAGGTGATGCAGTTATTGTCCTAAAAAACAACTTTTAAACTGGCAGCCCTGTGCCCTACGGGCGTGGCCTATATTGTGTATGCATTAGGCTGGCATAACCTCACTGTCCACCTCACTGTCCCGCCTCCCCGCCCTTCTCATCATTAGGAATTCTCCGGGCAGATTGCCTCCTATTCCCCACCTGTGGCAACCCGGCACATGGGCTGGATCGTTAAGACACCATGTTCAGCATGGAGAAAATGTCCCAGTGGCATTCCTAACGATGAAGAGGGTGGGGAGGAGGGACGGAGGGGTGTTGCAAATTTAGGGCACACACACTTTAGGCCACGCCTGTAGGGCACAGGGCTGTAAGTTTAAAAGTTGTTTTATAGGACAATAACTGCATCACCTGCTGAACGGACCCCAGGACAGATCTTGGATTAAAAGCAGCTATCCAAAGGTACAAGTGGTTTGGGGGGGGCAGATTGTGGGTACAGAGTTGCTTTAAGGTCTAAAAAAAAATTTTTTTTTAGACTGACATTTTTGCATAGACTTTTAGGCGTTTTCTAATGAAAATCTTTTTCTTTCAAATCAACTGGTTTCACAACGTTTTGAAGATTTGTAATTTATAAAACTTCTATTAAAAAATCTCAAGTCTTCCCATATGTATTAGCTGCTGTATGTCCTGCAGGAAATGTTGTTTTCTTTTCAATCTTACTTTCTGCTGGCATCTCTGTCCGAGACAGGAACTGTCCAGAGCAGAAAATGTTTTCTATGGGGATTTTTTACTACTCTGGACAGTTCCTGTCTTGGACAGAGATGTCAGCAGAGAGCACTTTGTCAGATTGGAAAGAAAACATTTCCTGCAGGACCTACAGCAGCTGATAAGTATGGGAAGACTTGCGATTTTTTAATAGAAGTAAATTCCAAATCTATATAACTTTCTGAAACCAGATGATTAAAAAAAAAAAAAAAAAAAAGGTATTCACCGCCTCACCACTTTAATGTAGTACATTATTAGATTTAAAATACAGACGCCTTGTACTGTCGTTATTTGCTTTTATTTTACTGTAGCCTAAGAAGTGTTTACCTTTGTGAGAATATTTCTGTATAAAACCAATAACTTTTGTACTTTTGATAAACCTAAATATTTCTTAAAAGGAGCTAATCTTTAGAAATTTTTTAAAAAAATCCCAGTTACAAAGGAAAAATCTAGTTTCTTACAACCTAAAAACTGAGAATTATAGGTTATGTGTCCTCTGGAAGTTATACTGGTAACTTATGGTCACCCTTAGAGGGAGGATAATGACAGAGACATAATGTAGCCCAGTTACACTCCAGGACAGACTGTAATGTTTTAATTCAAGCTGTTCCATTGTTTTATAAGGTTCTGGTTTTGCTGCAGTTTAAAGATCCAAACTGTCCCATCAGTTGACAAGGTGATAAGTAAAATGCAAGTTTAGATACTTGTGATAATAGTTTGGACTAAATAGCACAAAAGATATTAGAAAATGTATTGTATGTGTGCTGAAGACCTGCAAAACTAACTCCTTTCCATTGCATTTATTTTTCCAATACAAAACAAGAGCATTGAAATGGAGAATATTAAATTACACAACAAATTAAAGGGGCGTTTCCATCTCAGCGAACGAAGGTAAACTTGTGTGTCAAGTTAAATAATTATGCATGTAAATTAATTTAGCAAATTTACCTCCTTCTCCTTGTTTGCCAGCTGTTTTCTTCTCCTTGCTGATAACTCTGATGTCTCTGCTCTAAAATACTGTGGTTGGGCTAAGATAGATAGATAGATAGATAGGGGATAGATAGATAGATAGATAGATAGATAGATAGATAGATAGATAGATAGATAGATAGGGGATAGATAGATAGATAGATAGATAGATAGATAGATAGATAGATAGATAGCAATATAGGCAGCACCAACCGAAGATCCGCAGGCGGGTGCCAGCAGACGAGTCCCAGACCACGGACCAATGTCAGCTATGTAAAAATACTCTGCAGGGTATTTTTACATAGATAATAAATAGATAGATAGATAAAAAAAAAAAAAAACAGCAGCCTAGAAAAACCAGGATGGGAAGGTACATTTATTTTACCCCCTCCAGCCTAATAATACCAACCTGTTACAACCTGCATCATTATTTGCTCCAGGCTTCTACCAGTAGCCCTGTGTTGGTGCGGACTGGGCTAATAATGTGGGGTTATTGTTTGCCATTTTATGGGCACCCCAGCTCCCGGCACCAACAGTGACCCTAGCTGTCGGCGCAGCGGCGCTCTTCTTATGATGTAGTCGCAGCTGGGGCTTCACCGACCCCGGCCAATCGGCATTACGTGTTTTAAGTTTAATCAACTGACTGGTGGTCGGCACCACCAATCAGAAGTCAGTAATGACCTGGGGCTGGAGTCTCGCAATCACGCTGGGACTCCAGGCCTCATAAGTAACCTTCCCTTGCCCCTGTTCCCTGCCTGCGATAGAGTCTAGTTTACTAGTGTGTCTTGATCTAGTGTTCCCTCTCTTGGATCGCCTTTCGTACTGCACTGCTCCTTTGTTGCTGACTTTGCCCTATAACCCTGTTATATTGTGTTGTGCTTGTTTCGTCTTTGTTTCGTGTTCACTAATATAGGATTAGGGACCATCGACCAGTTGTCTTCTGCCATTAGGCAAGGACAGCAGGGCGGGTGCCAGCGTCAGTGCTACACCTGTTCTTTGTCTTCCTTGTTCCATATCCTGACACACTAAGCCCCAACTTAGTAATGAATGCCGTCTATCATACAGCTTCCACTACTAATCCTGTAAAGTGCATAAAAAAGACAATACACAATTAAATTCTTTAAATAAAAACTCCTATTTTGACCATTTTATTAAAAATAAAAATCCACTGATCATCAGCATAGTCTACTGAATTAGAAATAGTCCCCTGGGTAACGACAGCTAAAAAAAAAAAAAGATAGAGGGGGGGGGAGGGAAGGAAAATATAGGAGAACACCCATTATTGTCACAGGTGTTCTTCTCCTTTACAGTATGCAGCATTTGTACAGATAGTTGCAAACTCACTTAAGCCCCTGGGGGCCAGACTGTGCTCCATTTGCTGTGCTAAGTCACCCCACTTAAAGCCCTGGGGGCCTGAATAAGCCACTTGGAAGCAAAACTTAACAGTCGGGCCTCCCGGGGGTTAAACGATTATGCATAGCATACCCACTTAACCCGCAGGGGGCCAGACTGACATCTGTTGGAAGAAAGAATGTTGGAAGGAAAAATGTTATAAGTGGTGCAGGGGATTTTAAAAAAATATGTTTAAAAAAAATATATTTACTATTTAGTTTACAAAATATATTTTTAACTGGAATATTTAAATATTTTAATTTTTTCAACCATTCGCCAAATTTGAAAAATGCTGAAAGCCAGGAAGTAACCACAAAGTTTGGCAAATAATTTTGACTATGTCATTTTCTGTCTCAAATGTGGGAAATATACTAAATCCCATGAACCTTACGAAAAAATTTGTTGCAAGGTACTCTAACTTTCTTTTATTTTTTTTGCATATGTAAGAAATTTTTTGACCCAAAAACTGGCTTGAATATTTTGATATCTTGATAACCTTATTGATATTTTTTTAGATGTATTTGCTAAATCTGAAATACCCTAAAAAAATCTATACACTATACACAAAGATCTTATACACAGTCAGCAATGTAACAGTGCAAATTATATACTGGTTAAAGGTCCAGCGAAAATCCTTCCCTTTCAAATCAACTGGTTTCAGAAAGTTATATAGATTTGTATTTTACTTCTATTTAAAAATCTCGATTCTTTCCATACCAGCTGCTGTATGTCCTGCAGAGAATGCTGTTTTCTTTTCAGTCTGACACAGTGCTCTCTGCTGCCATCTCTGTCCAAACAGGAACTGTCCAGAGCAGCAGCAAATCCCCATAGAAAACCTCTCCTGATCTGGACAGTTCCTGTCTCAGACAGAGATGTCAGCAAAAAGCGCTGTGTCTGACTGGAAAAAAACAAGAACATTTCCTGCAGGACATACAGACGCTGATAAGTATGGGAAGACTTGAGATTTTTATATAGAAAAAAAATTACAAATCTATATCACTTTCTGAAACCAGTTGATTTGAAAGATAAGATTTTTGCTGGAGCACCCCTTTAAGCAGTTCACAATACAGATTGAAGTAAACGGCTGCAGATAAATGCAGAGAAACCGAAATAAATTGGTAAACGTTTCACCACTGATTAAAGGCTTCAGTTCAAGTCTTTTATTATCTCAAACATCTGTTTGAAAACATAAAGAAAAATTACTTTCATTGCTTCTGAATTATTCCATTACTAGAACGGATTGCACCAGCCTGGTATTGTTTCTGCAGGTCATTCTAGGAAGCAATATATTGATAACATATTTCCTCAGTTAGAGGCCGTATCCAAATTTCTAAAATTATGTTTAATAAGGAAGGAGAAGGACAGTACATAAATTTTCCTGTTAGCTATCTTTGGCTGTGTTGATCTCATGCCTGTGTTTGTCCTCCTGTCAGGTGCAAAATGCTCCTTGCTCTGTGAACATCCCGCGGATTCCGCAGCTCGCCCCCACACACTGCCGTTTGACTCTCCGTCTGTGCCATAGACTCCATTCCATGCTTGGACTCCATTCCCGTCCACTAAACATTTCAATTCTTTAAGCAGACAGCGGAATCTGCCCGAGCAAAGAGTGGAGTCTATGGCACGGATAGAGAATCAAGCGGGGGCAAGCTGCGGAATCCTCAGGATTATCTACACGTGGATTCCGTAGTCTGAACGCGCCCTATGGATGGGTTCACACAGCATTTTTGCATTCTGTGGTCAACAATGTTTTTGTGAATGCTAAAAAAAATCTCTTTGGATCCGTTGTGTATATATATATATATATATATATATATATATATATATATATATATGTTTATATATAATGAAAGTGTCAGGACAGGGGAGGTAGGGACAAGACACTACAGTGAGCCCTACAGCTGAGCCCACCCACTGTCCCTACCTACTTGCCTCAAACGGCCCTAGGTAGACAACCACGAAAGCGGTCCCTGCTCTGGTGTAAGTGAAACACAGAACGAGAAAGACAAACAAACACAAAGGATAGTCAACAAGCCAAAGTCAAAACCAAATGGGCAACGCAGTACAAAATCAGTAAACAACGTGACTTCAAAGGGGCGGGTATCAGGTTAAAATACATATGTGTATTTTAACCTGATACCCGCCCCTTTGAAGTCACATGTCTAGCCACAGGTACTTGTAGCTGATTACCTGACAAAGGGGGCGTTGCCTGTAGAAGTGCGGAAGCACGAAAAACAGCTGTAGCAATCAGCAAGAGGGTGTTGGTGTAGAAAGCCGTCCGATGTAGCAAGCTACGTATATTGGACTTTTACTGCTCTGATGTAAAGAAAATAAAGTTGTAGTTAACCACATTGGTGAGTGCTCTCCTCGTATCTTCTCTTGCTGTACATGATAATTTAATAGACTGAACGCGGTGATATCAAATTATTTTAATTAATTTATTTATTCATTTATTTTTATTTATAAAATGGGAAAAGAGGGGTGATTTAAAATGCAGTTCAGGGAAGAAAAAGAGTGCTGCACCTCACACCTATGGCTGATACTAGTACCTCTCGGCTGCATAAAAAACGTCAAAATTCTGTAAGTGAATTGATCAAGCCACACTGCCCCATGTACCGCATGCAGGTACACATGGGTCCCTACACTAAGTCCACACCGTGCCAGTCAGCGACCACCACCCCCGCAGGCGTGCACAGTCAGGGAAGGGAGGCCATGGAACGGCCCTGCAACCCCCATGCCACAGGACCAGACCCAAAATGCCACACCAAAACCCAGCTAACACCACCGGCGGAAGAAGTTGCCCCCAAACAGCACAAGTCTGGATAAGGTATTGCACTCACCATAGGTATCAAAGATAGAATGGGACAGACAGGAGGGATTAAAACCATGAGCACTCAGGTGTCTCCTGCTATTTGCGGTCATGTGGGTCTCACCAGGAGGAGTGCAAAACAGGGAGAAAAAAAAGAAACAAAATGCGGTGCCTTATCCAACCTTGTGCTGTTTGGGGGCAGCTTCCTCCGCCGGTGGTGCTGGCTGGGTTTTGGTGTGGCATTTTTGGGTCTGGTTCTGTGGCATGGGGGTTGCAGGGCCGTTCCATGGCCTCCCTTCCCTAACTGTGCACGCCTGCGGGGGTGGTGGTCGCTGACTGGCACAGTGTGGACTTAGTGTAGGGACCCATGTGTATCAGATACCTGCACGCGGTACATGGGGCAGTGTGGCTTGATCAATTCACATACAGAATTCTAATGTTTTTTATGCAGCCGAGAGGTACAAGTATCAGCCATAGGTGTGAGGTGCAGCACTCTTTTTCTTCCCTGAACCGTAGGGGTGATTTAAATTTTTATTAGGGGAGGGGATTTTTTTTATCAATAAAAAAATAAAAAAAATTTTACACACATTAATTAGAATTCACCCTGGGGTACTTCTAATAAAACTACACTGATCTCTCATATAGATAAGTGTAGTATACATAATACAGCACTAATCCATTAGATCAGTGCTGTATTGGTCTAGTCTGCAGCAGACCAGATACATTAATTGCCAAGCCGGGATCAGCGTCATTCCGATGGTGAGCCTCGGCTGGCTCAGAAGAAGGGATCTCCCCTCTGCGATCACATTGCGTGGGGGGGGGGGGAATCCCCCAATAGACACCAGGGATAGGGGGAGAAATACTATTTGAATGCAGCTGTCAGCTTTAACAGTTACTAGTGCAGACAAACAACTCTTAAAGCCCAGTTCATGTCTTTCAGTGTTCATATTCAATTACTGCAATAGCTGTCCCAGTACATTTACAGTGTATGTATGCAATCATTGTAGCCATGGAACCTAAATAACCTAATAATCTTAATACAAAGCACCATCATAACAGCTGAACAACCTACATTCAACTCAATTTTCTAAACGACTTCTATTTTCCAGACAATTTACATAAAATATTTTATTGCCCAAGAGGAATGAGTCATGATAGTATTGCTAAAAAAAAAGAAAAGCATTTTAAAGAATTGTGCATGCTTCTCAGGACTGGAAAGAAAAGTTTAAACTGATCAAATGCATTGAAATCTTTAACTAAGTGCTCAAACAGTGGCAAAAACTGATTTTTTTTCTAACAAGCCCTACTTTTAACTCACTTTGATACAAGGTGGCACAAAGTCAAGGGAGAATTTGAAACAAGCTTCAAATTAATATTTGAAAAAAGGGCACCCAGTACTTTTGATGTGGCGCCCTTCATGCAAATGATGCGGCATAAGAAAATCCCAGAAGGAAATATGTTGCTTTATTCTCATAGCTCACTCTTTTCTGAATAGGAATAATGAACTTTTAACTCTCCCTCTGCAGCCCTGTTAAGCTTTTCATGAGAAAGTATTATTCACTAGGTGATGAATATTTCTATAATACACACTTTCTCTCAGTTCTGTAGATTTTTTTATGCATTTTTTTTATTGGAAATGAAGGAGCCATATAAGGTAACAGGATGAACATAAATTTGCACAGTTTATTTGATACTTTACATTTAGGTTATTTGTTTTTAGGGGGAATTTATTGACATGCCAATATAAGCAAGTTTTACAGTTAAGGGTTATGTGATCACTATGTAGCCTTGTGCTCTTTGTGCTATTATTCTCCTTTTCTCACAAAATCATAAATTTAACCCTTCATGACCGAGCCCATTGTTGCACGGATGTCGGGGTCAAATTAATGCAATGTTCCTCCCCGCCTTCTAAGAGCCGTAGCATTTTTATTTTTCCCCATAGAGGGCTGGTTGGGGTGTCATTTTTTGCATCATGATCTCTAGTTTTTACTAATATCATATTGGTGTAAAAGAAAAATTTTGATCTCTTTTTATTAATTATTTTTTCTGATATATAATTTTTAAAAATCAGTAATCCTGCTGTTTTTTTTTTTCTTTACGCAGTTCACAGCGGGGGAACAATAATGTTGTATTTTAATAGATCGGACAATTCTGCACGCTACGATATATAATATTTTTTATTTATTTACAGTATTTTCCTGTGTATAAGACTACTTTTTAACCCAGGAAAATCTTCTCAAAAGTCAGGGGTCATCTTATACAGTACGTCGGGTGTCATCCTATAGGGCGGGTGCTGAAAAACTTTGGAACCAGACAGAAAAATCTGTGGTCGTCACATACATTGGGGTAGCTCAAAAACGGCTGCATCCCTGCTATATGCAGCGACTGTATGAAGGGCAGAGCAAGCTACAGGCGTCCGGAGTATGGAAAAAAGATACGGTAGAGTGGCGCTGTTCCCAGAAAAACACACCTCTTTCACTCATCTCGCCACCCTTATATCCTTCCTTCGCTGCCTCTCAGATCTTGCTGCTCTCTATTGTTTTTTATTAACTTTTATTTAGTGTGCCTTGGAAGAGGGGTAGTCTTATACGCAGAGTATATCATAAACTTTTCATTTTAACAGAGAAATTGGGTGTCGTCTTATACGCCAGAAAATACAGTATTTATTGTGAATATTTTTAGTTTTATAATGCGCAAGGGGGTATTTTCAACTTTTACTGGGGGGTTTATAAGGGATTTTTTAATACTTTTGAAAACTTTTTTATTACACTTTTTTAAAACACTTTTATTCACTTTAAAACATGCAATCAATAGATCAGTGTTATCGGCGGTCTGTGCTTAGAACCTGCCTGAGAACAGACTGTATACATAGATGGCCGATCCGACAGGATGGAGGTAGGTGGCTTACCCTTGTCCGTCGGTACAAGCGATCAGGACCAGTCCCAATCAGTCAGTGACAGGGGCTTGTCCTGTCGCTGACTACCTTAAACGTTGCGATTGCTATAGATCCTCGGCTCCCGGGACACTGATGTGTGCAGGACCACTCTCACTGCAGTGCTCCTGCATACATCAAACCCCTCAGTCAGGAACGTACATATACATTCCTACTGCACGGGGTATGTGCAGCAGGAATGTATATGTATGTATTGCTGACGTGAAGGGGTTAATTTTTATTTCATCTTTTTTTATATGTAAACTGAAATATATTAGTGAATAAATAAAGGGCTAATGCACAGTATGTTTATTTAAGCTGCAAGTGTCTTCATATGGCTCCAATTTTCCATATACTGTGCTGTTTTCTATCAATGCCAAATTACAGAGGCATACTACACTAGAAGCAATGCCTACTATGATGCTGTGCAGATACACCATATGGCGGCATATGGAGTGTCAACAGCTATGTAACAAAGAAGAGCCACAAACTCGGGGTCTCTGTGGAGGCTCTAGGGACATGCTCTGCCATTGGCATTCATGTGCAGAATACTTAATAAATTTTGAAAAATAATTTTCGGTAAGACAGGAAAAGCAACATTAAATAATTTTTCTAGGGAAATTTAAAATAGGTATTGTTGTTTCAAAAACTTACCGTATGAACCAAAACCCATTCCTTACTCCAGATGAACATATCAACATATCTATATAATACAAATAAATGTCTGTATGTCCATCCATCTGTCTATCCTCGATAAACCTCTGAACGGCCTGAAAAATTTGACCCCAAATTTGGCACGCAGATACATTGGGTGCCAGGGAAGGTTAGAGTGAAGGTCCCATCCTTGCCAGATGTACAGTAGAAGAGGGGGAGGTGGGAAAGGTCGCCCCATACAAATAAATGGGAGAATCTCCACACTAAACACACAGGTGACATCATTAGAGCTACGTATCTCCCCAGCAATGCACAGGTGAGGGAATTAGCCTCAGCAAGAGCTATAGAGTTATGAATGTGCAGATCCAAAGAATTTCAGTCACAAATATGACAGCCAGGCCTGTTGGTAGCTCTTGAGTTGAGTTGATCGAACCTCGGGAAATCCTAGGTTCGATCGAACTCGAACATTCACGAACCTTCCGCATTTAATTGCTGATGCCTTCCTGGTCTGTGGGGAAGGAGGAGAGTGCCCGGGTACCGCCTGGAGTTCCGGGATTCAGCCTTGGTAATAGGCTGTATCCCGGAATTCCAGGAGGTAGCTGGGCAGTCTCCAACTTCCCCATGGACCAGGAAGGCTTCAGCAATCAAATGTGCTAGGTTCGTGAATGTTCGAGTTCGATCGAACCTAGGATTTTCCAAGGTTCGATAAACTCTACTCATGATCAGAGGGTTAGGGAAAAGCAGACCCATAGAAATTAATCGTAGAATGTTCTGGAGATCAGATTTTTCCTCACAAAGATGATCTCAGTGTCTGACCACGCATGCACACACACACTAATGGTAGTTGGGAAGGTATACTGAAGCATTAGCAACCAAAATGATTACCAGGAACTTCTATGGCATGAACAATATAGTATCACTTGGACCAAGAGAGTAAACAGAGAACATTCCTCTTATAGGCAAGCGCAGGCGACCACAACGTATTTCCACAGAAGAAATCGCACTCGTGTGAACCATTGTCATAGAAAACACATAGGCTTCTTCAACCGATCCAACTGTTTTTATGACATAAAACAACACGTTTCGCTCATATGTTTTAACAAACTCAGGCATGCCCGAGTAATTTTAAAAGTAGTTTGATGACCTGAAATGTTCCTGTGTAAGAAACATAGAAAATAGAAGAAACTGGGAAGGAGGAAATACTTTTTCACAGCCCTCTTTGTCAGAGAATTTTACAACTTTAAGACTCACAAAGTATGATGTTAATTGAAATAAAAACAAAAGCCACGAACCCTCACAAAATCTAACTTAAAAGCAAATACACCAGGTGTATTTTTGTCCATTTCGTATATTTGATCTCTACACTACACTTCAACGTAACATAATATTTTGTCTATTCAAACGTGAAAACTATTGCCAGAATGTTGTGTCTATGTCAACTGAAGAACAATGACAAATCATTTTTGCAGCCTATGATGATATCTGCCAAACATTTATTATAGAAGGCAACTCCAGAGCATCCCAGAGGAGCATATCTTATAATTAAACAGGTAGTGAAACATGTGTTTCAGTTTTCTAGCCTGCCTGGGCTCTAGGTGAAAGGGTAGAGACTGAATCTTTTTTACAGATAAAACATATTAAATATGATATTTTGTGGTTTGCCGTTTCAGTCTTCTCAGGAGATTTCTCCTTTTAACAACCTTCAATTTGACAGATAAAGCACAAGGTAGTAATCATTACTGAAATGGATTTTCTAGCACCACTGGACATCACTTCTAGAAATCAATAATCATTTGAAAGTAACAGGGTGATTAAATGGCGGTTATATTTTCCTTCATGTTGAGTTGTTGTTGTTTTATTTTCTATTTTGATCTAAAGACATCTAAAGACCCATAAATAATTAAGCGTAAGGTGATTAACACTAAGGAAGCAGTAAAAACAGCAAACATTCATCTTTCAAAAGAGTGTAATAAGCTTGGAGTAATGTCCAGCACTTACTGTATCTATTTTTAGAAGACTTTTTTATTGTTTGTTTGGGTTTTTTGCTTTGTTTTTAACCAATTAATATCGGGAACATTTTGACCTTAGGTGACCAGACTCACTTCCACAATTTTTACTTTGTTCTTTTAATCTTCTAAAAGCACCATAACATTTTAGAACATTTTTGTGTGTGGTTAAAATTCAGTCTTTTTGGAAGGAATTTTTTTTTTACGGTGTAACTTAAAGTGTCGCTGTCGTTATACCTTTCAAAACCTAAATCAACAGTAGATGTAACATAAAAATTTTTTGCAATTTACATTTTTTTTTTTTGTTATCATGGAAGACATGCGTGGAAGAGTCTAAACACAGGACAGTGTGTCAGGTCACCTGCGCACTCACAGAGAGCAGGCAGTCATGTGATTGATGGGCACATTGAGCCGTGACTCTCTGTACAGGTCAGACTTCATGTGTTTGGTCTCTTTTTTTCAACCAGCACAAAAACTGCTGCCTTCAGGAGACTGGACCTAAATTACATAACTGACAAAAAAAAAAATGAATGTATATTAAAAACTTGCTTTATTTCCCGTTCTACTGTTGATTTAGATTTTGAAAGTTATAATGACAGGTGCACTTTAATCTTTCATTCTTGGCTACTACTGGAAGTAATTATTACATATGCAACTGCTTTAAAAAAAAACTCCTGTTCCTAATAAAAACAACCAATTAAAGGGAACCTGTCACCTTAGAACAGAGGGAAGAGCCTGCCAAACCGGTGGAGCCCCGAATACTTACCTCATCCTGCAAGTCCCACTCCAGAATCCGGTCCCTCCGTGGAGAAATCGCAGCCCGATGGTCTGCACACGCATTATGTAAATGAGAAGAGATGAGTCCGATGTCCATAGGAAAATACTGGAGCAGTGATTTCCTATGGACGTCGGACTCATCTCTTCTCACTTACATATTGTGCGTGCAGACTGTCGGGCATTTCTCTGTGGCAGGACTGGCTTCTGGAGCGGAACTTGCAGGATGAGGTAAGTATTCGGGGCTCCGCCGGGGGGTTCCCTCTGTTCTAAGGTGACAGGTTCCCTTTAAGAACCAAAAGTCAACCCTTGAGATATCACAGGCAGAGCTCCCATGTCCCATCTGCGTGTGCAGAACACTGTATTGCGATCTTTCAGTTACCCACCATATATTTTATCTGTGGTGTTGTATATATGCCCTGAGGAATTCCCAATTGCGAACCAAATTCATTGGGTGTTGCTAGTTGTTATTTGGTAGTCTCTGTTAATATAGAGTATAATAGGGAATAGTTGAAGGCTAGAGTGGCAGAGTAGCCCTTATTAGCCTGGAAGCTCTATGTACAGGGCTGAAATTGAAAAGTTATTATAGCTAGGGAACAGGGACTAGCAGCCACCACCCTTTTCTTTGTGTTTTTTCCTCCCACCAGAGGGAATTTAAAGCATTATCTGCACTCTCTGATATACGCACTCTACTCCAAGGATAAGGTGAACAGAGATAATCTGTGGACCCAGTGATTACAGCCCGAGCTATTCATAGAGTTTGCTATCTATTGTCATTGGAGTGGTAAGATAGTGGTTCTGATGTTTATTTAATGTGGTTAATTTTTGGGTTTGATTTATGTTTTCGGGGCCAATATTTATGGACCTATTTTATCAGGAGGAGCATATGACCATGTCCCCCCTGCCAGTGTCCACCACTGAGCCTGTATATGCCTATGAAGGACACTGGTGGAGGGGCATGGTCACATGCTCCTCCATGTCGGCCATCTTATGGACAGACCCACCAGAGAGCAGGGCAGCACCCTGGGGAAGGGGAGTCTGATTTTAGCTCTATGAGGTACACAGGCAACTGCTGTCAGTAAGTAATGTGAATATACTTACTTAGGGTATGTTCACACTACATATATTTTCGTAAAACTACGGCCTAGTGCAACAACTGCCGTGCATATTATGAAAATATACGTAATATTGCCTTCTAAGGGATCCCGGCTGGAGTGTATACACATGGTATACACTCCGGCTGGGATCTCTCATCAATGAATAGCGGCCGCAGAAAACCCTGTCAGTGCACACTGTGGAGCGAGTCGTTCCGTAGTGTGCTGTGGGGAATTCTGATGCGGGCGTGCACGGATGCGCCCGCATCAGAACTCTCCGGCTACAAAGAGTACCGGCCAGTTTGATCTTTTCAGAGACCGGCTGTTCAGTGACCCGGCCAGGTCACGGAACGGCCGGTCTCATACGAGGTCTGAACATAACCTCATACTACACACAAAACAATTTTACTATAAAGTGGCCAAGCCCTTTAATGTTCAAGTATAAAAAATAAATTAATTTTCTCTTTAAGGCCCTGGGGACTGGTTGTGTGCACTTGGTTTCCACCTGGGAAAGCTTTTTCATGTCTTATCCACGAAAACCCAAATTCACTTTGTTTGTCCCCAACACTTTTACTCCCCTGGATACACTCAAATTAGCTTTCTGAAAGTGCTTGCTTATTGGTTTGAGATTTTCTAATGCAAGAGTGTCTTCTCCCGATATGCTCATTGCTTTGCTAATGTCATAGATGTTTTCCAATGTTCTGACCTTTAATTCACAGGACACCATGCCAATATGTATCCATCCACAAAGACAGGTGACATGGTATATTGCAAGTGATTTGATAAACAATCTTGAAACACTGTGCCTGTGGAATCACAAAATTCATCAGGTTAAACAATAAATTTGCATGCTGAACAGTTGTTATATGAGAACAACCCTATTTTGGACCTCTTGATTAATGTACAGTACCATGATAATGAAGCCACATAATGACTGTGTGTCAGCATGTGACCTAAGCTCTTCCTTCTTTTAGCAGTAACGGTAGTTGTATCTGATATAGTCTTTGCTATATCCTTATCTTGCTTGAATAGGACCCCCACTATCTTTTTCTAACGTGAATGAGTTAGTAATTACCATTATATAATATGTTATTTTGCTGCATGGTCTGGGGAACGACAGTTGACTCAGTGGTAAAGATTTGACATGTTTGTAGCAGCTTTCTACATCTTCTGTCGTGTATCATCAAGAAAGAAAAGCCTTCTTACCTCCATTGCCTGCCATTCAAATTTAGATGGTTGATCAAAAATCTGCTTAGCTTTTATGAACTGACTTTTTGTAATCACAAGTATTGTATGTTAGGGTACAAACCCACTTGACGTATTTGCTGCGTGATTCAGTCTTAAAAATAAGCAGGCAAAACGCAGGTTGGCTTTATACAATTGTTCTGCGTTAAAATACGCAATTGCGTATTTTTGAAGCGTGAAGCTTGTTGTTAGCAAAGCATCAGTTAACAACCTGTGCGAAAAACGCATGTAGCTTCACGCTTCAAAAATACGCAATTGCGTATTTTAACAACTGATGCTTTGCTAACAACAAGCTTGATGCTTCAAAAATACGCAATTGCGTATTTTAATGCAGAACAATCGTATAAAGCCAACCTGCATTTTGCCTGCTTATTTTTAAGACTGATTCACGCAGCAAATACGTCAAGTGGGTTTGTACCCTAAAACTGAATTCCCACATGTATCCGCTCTATGTATGGTGATATAAATCTCACCACTTTGAGTCACTATGATTTTGAGGTCAATTAAGTCAATTCAGTCATGTGTAATTTTGTGAGCCAAGCTTATATTCCTATTAATATTGTTCAGGAATATGTCCAAGCTGGGTCAGCTGCCCTGCCAGATGAATGTAATGTTGTCAATGAGTCTCATCCAGGAGACAACTTTACTTTCTTCTGGATGAGATTCAACTCACAACAAATAAGGGCACTATTCACCCCCACTGCCATCCCACATAACTATAACCAATACTGGCCTTTGAATAAAGAATAATTACGGGTCAAGATATATTGAAGCAGAGTCAGGAAAAGGTCTTGTAATGAGGGGTCCCTTGCATTATTTCCAAGTAAAAATGTACTGCGGTGCCTCCAGGACATGTTTTTGCTTGATTGAGGTACTGTATATAGTCACTCTACATCACAAGAGAGAAGATACATGCCAGTTTGAAGAGTTACCCCATCCAAACTTTGTAGAACCTCTCTAGAGTCTATAAAGTATGAGGGCAATTAAATAACAATTTAAAGAATTTATTCACTTCATATATTTGTGTATTGTTTATTGTTGAATGGTTGGCTCTTTAGAGAAGGGGTTGTCGCCTAATTTGATATGAATTTGAGCAATCCAAGTCTAGAGCAGAGAAGTTTAAATTCAAGGTAAAAATCATCTTCCATTTGAACATAATGGACTGTATGCCTTTCACAACCACAGGTAAGGTTCGGTCAGGGAAGGTATGGAGTGGACAGATGCTGTGAGTCCTGAACTGTTCCTACCTACTTGGCTAAGAAAGCTCTAGGTGACTGGACAACAGTCCCTAACCTGCTAAAACGTGAAACACGAAACAAGGCAAACACAAAGGGGAAGTTGTACATGCCGAGGTGACAACCAAACTAGCAATAGTGTACAAAAACAGGATCTAAGTAGCGAGGTTAAAAGGTACAAAAGGCAAAGCCAGAGTATAAAGACAAGGGATTGGTGAGCATGCTTCCAAAGGAAGACTAATAGCCAGAGAGGATTATAGGAACTATAAACCATTATATAGGAGGTCAGGGGTCTGATCCATAATGTGATTGAACTAGCCCCCTGATCCTTACCACAAACACATACACAGTACTTCATTTGACTGGCAGGGAGACCTGCCAGTCACACAATAAACTGCAGCACAGCTGCTAAAATTCAAATCTCTAAGTGACGCAGACCCACAGAACCCCTGGTTTCCAGAGTGCCCGTCGGGTCTCCCTGACCTCACTCAGCCAGGAGCGAGGCAGAATAGACCCAGAGCGCACTCCTGCAGCATGCTCACTGTGAGTCTGCCGATACATGCTTCTGGAGATCCGGGGCGGCGCTCCAGCCACAGACACTGGTGGAGCGTAGCCAGGTAAATATCTACCAATGGCAATTTTAGGTTAGCTGTATTAATTCATTATTAACCCCTTAAGGACAGAGCCTGAAATGGCCTTAAGGACCGGAGCAAATTTTATGAATTTGACCAGTGTCACTTTATTCATTAATAACTTCGGGATGCTTTTACCTATCCGGCTGATTCTGAGATTGTTTTCTCGTGACATATTGTACTTCACATTTCTTGTAAATTGGAGTCGATACTTATAACGAATCTTTATGAAAAAACCCAAAATAGCGTGAAAAATTGTGAAAAAATGCATTTTTCCAACTTTAAAACTTTTCTGCTTATACAGAAAATGGTTATACCACATAAATTATATATTAAATAGCATTAGCAACATGTCTACTTTATGTTGGCGGCATTTATTAAACTATATTTCATTATTTTTAGACAATAGGAAGCTTAAAACATTAGCAGCAAATTTCCAAATTTTCAGTAAAATTTCAAAATCAGATATTTTTAGGGAACTGTTCAGGTTTAAAGTGTATTTGAGGGGACTGTGTGTTAGAAAGCCTCACGAAGCACCCCATTTCAGAAACTGCACCCCCTAAACTCTGCAAAAGCACATCCAGAAAGTTTTTTAACCCTTTAGGGGAGTCACAGAAATAAAAGCTAAGTGTGTAAGAAATTTGAAAATTTTTATTTTCTGTGCAGAGATTTTATTGTAATCCAATATTTTTCGTAATTATAAACCTATTACCAGAGAAATGCACCCCAATATTGATTGCCCCATTTCTGCAGTTTATAGAAATACCCCATATGTGGCCCTATTGCGCTATTTGACGCAACCACAAGCCTCAGATATAAGGGAGCGCCTAGTGAATTTCAATGGCTCCGTTATTTTTGGTCATTTTTGACTGTACCACTTCAGGTTGGCAGAGGCTCTGGGGTGCCAAAACCTAAAAAACACCCCTAAAGGGACACCATTTAGAAAACTACACCCCTCAAGGAATGTAACAAGGGGTGCGGTGAGCATCTGGACCCCACAGGTGCTTCACAGATTTTCCAAACAATATGGCTTGAAAAAAGACTAAAGTATTTTTTACACTAAAATGTTGTTCTAGCCTTCAATTTTTCATTTTCACAAAGGGATAAAAGGAAAAAAAAAACACAAAACATGTAGCGCAGTTTCTCCCGAGTACGGAAATACCCCACATGTGGACATAAAGTGCCAAGCGGGCGCAGGACGAGCCTCCAAAGGGAAGGAGCGCCAATTGGCTTTTGGAAGCTGGATTTCACTGGAATGGATTTCAAGGGCCATGTCGCATTTACAGAGCCCTCGTGCTGCCAAGACACTGGAAACCCCCCACAAGTGACCCCATTCTGGAAACTACACCCCTCAAGGAATCTAACAAGGGGTGCAGTGAGCATATGGACCCCACTGGTGACGGGCACAAATGTGGAAAAATGTGACGTGAAAGTGAAAATTTTCATTTTTTCACTTTCATGGCACAAATGTGCCCGTCATCCAGGGGTCCATATCCTCACTGCACCCCTTGTTAGATTCCTTGAGGGGTGTAGTTTCCAGAATGGGGTCACTTGTGGGGGGTTTACAGTGTTTTGGCAGCACAAGGGCTCTGTAAATGCGACATGGCGTTCATCATCCATTCTAGCCAAATCCAACCTCTAAAATCCAAATGGCGCTCCTTCCCTTCGGAGGCTTGCCCTGCACCCACATGGCGCTTTATGTCCACATGTGGGGTATTTACGGACTCGGGGGAAATTGCTCTACACATTTTGTGTGTTTTTTTCTCTTTTAACCCCTTGTGAAAATGATAAATTCAAGGCTAGACCAACATTATAGTGTAAAAAATTTAATATTTCATTTTCACGCCACATTGTTCCACATTTGTGCCCGTCACCAGTGGGGTCCATATGCTGACTACACCCCTTGTTACATTCCTTGAGGGGTGTAGTTTCCATAATAGGGTCACTTGTGGGGGGTTTAACTGTCTTGGCAACACAGGGGCCTTTTGAATGCAACATGGCCCCTCGAAATCCATTCCATCCAAATCCAGCCTTCAAAAACCAAATGGCGCACCTTCCCTTTGGAGGCTTACCCTGCACCCGCATGGCGCTTTATGTCCACATGTGGGGTATTTCCGTACTCAGGGGAAATTGCTCTACACATTGTGTTTTTTTTATCTTTTAACCCCTTGTGAAAATGAAAAAAATCAAGACAAGATCAATGATTTAGAGTAAAAATTAAAAAAAAATTACACTAAATGTTGGTCTAGCCTTGATTTTTTTCCATTTCCACAAGGGGTTAAAAAAGAAAATGAACACAAAACGTGTAGGGTAGTTTCCCCTGAGTACGAAAATACCCCACATGTGGACATAATTTGCCATATGGGCACAGGGCAAGTCACCAAAAGGACAGAGCGCCATTTAGAGGCTGGAATGGGGGATGGAGGCCATGTCGCAATTACAAAGCTCCTGTGCTGCCAGAACAGTAGAAACCCCCGACAAGTGACCCAATTCTGGAAACTACACCCCATATGGAATCTAACAAGGGGTGCAGTGAGCATATGGACCCCACTAGTGATGGGCACATGTGTAGGACATGTGCCGTGAAAATAAAAAATACCATTTTTTTCATTTTCACGTCCCAAATGTGGCCGTCACCAGGGGGCCATATACCCGCTGCCCCACTTGTTAGATTCCTTATGGGGTGTAGTTTCCAGAATGGGGTCACTTGTGGGGGGTTTCTACTGTCCTGGCCGCACAGAGGCTTTGTAATTGCATCATGGTATCCTCTAATGGGAATGGCGGCCATACCTACTTAGCTGGGGAAAAGGGACAATTCTAATTTATTTGGGGGTATTAGGCCAATTATTAGTTTATAAGGTTGGAAATGACAGGTGTCCATCAAATTCAACCTGTGTTGATCCAGAGGAAGGCAAAAACCCCTCGTGAGGCAGACGACAGTAGCCTCATCACAGGGGAAAAATTCCTTCCCGACTCCATATTGGCGATCAGAATAATCCCTGGATCAACGTGACCCCTGACATAGGAATAAGGGACAGAATTTAGATAATGTAGAACCCCAGTGACGTGTGGTGCGCCTTGGAGCGATCCAGTATACAGAGGTCGGGGTGATCAGGACAGGCGTCACACTGGAAAATGGTGTCCTTCCTGATCCCCCTGTTACTCCACACTCTGCACTTCTTCTGGGGTCTCCCTTTCTCCAGTGTGGGGGACGTCACCTGGAAAATGTTGTCCTGGTGCGATACGGGGTCCTTCATATCCAGAAGCGCTGGGTCCGCTCCATGGCTGCTAAAAATTAGGGCTCTATTACTACTTCTGATATGTTCGGATCGTGCCGCAAGCTACAGTAGCTCGGGCAGCGAGGGACCAGAAGAGGGGGTGCTGGTATAAGAGTTATCCCCGTACAGGTGGTAACCTTTATCCAGCAGTGGGATGATCAGTTCCCGGACGATCTTCCCACTTGTTCAGAGGATGGGGGGAGGGGGCATCTGGGGGCTGGATTTGAGTGTCCCTTCCTTCATACACTCTAAGGGTACATGCACACTGCGGAATCGCGAAGGATAACCCTTTGTGCATTCCGCAGTTGGCACCCACCGGCGGACTGATGCAGGCGCACGTCTCCGTCCGTGTCGTAGACTCCATTCTATGCACGGGCGGATTCCGCTCTCCGTCCAACGTGTTGATGGAATGACGGATGATGGAATCCGCCCATGCATAGGATAGAGTCTATGACACGGGCGGAGACGCGCCCCTGCATCAGTCCGCCGGCGGGTGCCAGCTGCGGAATGCACAAAGGGTTATCCTTCGCCATTCCGCAGTGTGCACGTACCCTAAATCTGTAAGTGTACCCTGAGGTACTCTCACAGAGTTTGTAGAATTTCACGCCATACCGTCATCTCTTATTGGGACGGTACTGGCGGAAAAGACATGTCTGGGGGGCAGCGTACGCTACGCTACCCCCAGACACGTCACTGGATGATGAGGAGGATGAGGATGAATGGAGGAAAGAAGGATCCCCCCATTCATCCTCACTGGCTGTTTCGGTGTCGGAGGCAATAATAACGTATGCGTCCGATACCGAAAACACCCTGGGGGCCATCTTTATATGGGGATTGGTATATGGGGTATGTAGTGGTGTAGTGTAAAACTTTATTCAATGTAGTGTGGTGTAATGTAGTGTTTTTTTACGTGTTTTTTACAGTAAGTATACAAAAAAAACCTACGCCAAAAATGGTGTTGCTGATAAATGCCGCACTTATGTTCGGCACTTATCAGCAGACCGTGGCAGTAGGATATAAAAAAAAAACCACCCTACGCCAAAAAGGAGGAGTTGCTGATTAGCAGCGCACTTTCGTGCGATGCTGATCAACACTCAGCGGCGATAGGGTGCGGAAAATAGAAAAAAAAAAAATTGGGAAAAAAAATTTTTTTTTTACTACATTCTGAACATCCCTGTAGTGGCTGATACGTGTATTACACTTATCAGCCGCTAGGGGGCAGCAGAGCGCAAGATCCGAAAATAGACGACGCTGGAGCCGGAAAAATACGAAAATAGACGACGCTGGAGCCGGAAAGAGACGATCGGGACTCACGGAAGAAGACGAAGTCCCGACAAGAGGAAGAGGACGCCGGGAACCCGGAAGACGCCGATCAGGACCCCGGGACAGGTGAGTAATGTACAAATACCTGCTCCGGACCCCTCAGCTACCTAGCTGAGGGGTCCGGAGCAGGTATTTATTACTTGTGGGGACTTTGATCGCCGTGAACGGCCGGCCGGCTGGCCGGCCGTTCACGGCGATCGGGACGGTGGTACCGTGACCACCATTACTTTTTACAGTAATGGCGGTCGGTGCCGTCCTCGGACAGCACCGACCGCCATTTTTTTCCGGGTCATCGGGCCACCGATGGCCCGGAAAGGTTCCGATCGCCGCTATGGGCTTATCAGCCAATAGCGGCGATCGTCGGCATGGGGGGGGTTAACAACCCTCCATGCCGACAGGGAGAGATGGCCTGCTATGTATTATAGCAGGCTATCTCCCCCGATCGGGACCCGGCCGGCCGCGGCGCCCGTTTAAAGGGATGACGTACCGGCACGTCATGGGTCCTTAAGTGACAGTGATCCATGACGTGCCGGTACGTCATGGGTCCTTAAGAGGTTAATTAATAATATTAATTAGGATAAGCTTCATCTTCATCAGGCATGCTTAACCCTTTCATGACCATGGGTCATTGATGCATCAATGCCCAAGTCGTTTTTGGACTTCAGCTTATGAGATCATAACGAGAGGGGAGGGGGCAAAGCTCGCGGCCGTGCATGAAATTTACCTACCTCCCTTTCCCACCGGCCTCTGAAGCCAGAAAACCACTTCTGGTTTCCATGGCTACCATCGGGGCTCTGCAATCACATCGCAGAGCCCTGATGGTTACCACACAGAGAATTCTCCTTTTGTAAAGGGATAACACTCATTTTGGAGCCCTATAGATGCTGCGGTCATGCTGACCGCAGTATCTGTAGGGTTAACTGTGCTCCAGTGCTGACAGTTGCAGCGGGTCCCCAGCCACCACTGACAGCCATAACCCGCCGTGGATGACACAGGCACAGCTTCTCTGCCTGTGTCATCTAGGGAACGTGAATAAATGTCGCTGCAACCAATGCACGAATCTGCAGCGACATTTATTCACGTTAATTTACAGTATAGCGGAGGGAGGAGGTTAATTTCACAATGTTTGCCCAAACCAAGTAGTGGTGTATTCTTTCCAGTCTGACACAGTGCTCTCTGCTAACAACTCTGTCCAAGACAGGAACTGGCCAGAGCAGGAAAGGTTTTCTATGATAATGGTTCTGCTCTGGACAGTTCCTGTCCCGGATAGAGGTGGAAGAAGAGAGCACTGCTTCAGACTGAAAAGAAAATAACACTTCCTGCAGCACCTCATAATAATGGGAAGACTTACGATTTTTAAATAGAAGTAAATTACCTATTTATATAACTTTCTGAAACCAGTTGATCTGAAAGAAAAAGATTTTCTCTGCACAACCCCTTTTATATAGATAGAATTGATCAGTGAACACATTGCATTGATCTAAATAAGTCAGCAATTTACTAGAGATGAGCGAACCGACCGAGGTTTGGGTTCGTATGAACCTGAACTCTCGGCTTCTGATTGCCGCTGTCTGCCCTCTCCATGGAGAGGGTGGATACAGCATGAGGACCGCCTGGAAAACTGGGATACAGCCTATGGCTATGGCTGTATCCCAATTTTCCAGGCGGTCCTCAGGCTGTATCCACCCTCTCTACGGAGCTGGCAGACAGCGGCAATCAGAAGCCGAGAGTTCAGTTTCATACGAACCCGAACCTCGGCCGGTTAGCTCATCTCTACTATTTACATCCATTTCTATTTAGATTTATATAACCAAGACATAGTGGTCTTTTACCATCTCTATTCACCTACATCACAGCTAAGTAAACAAAAGAACAATACGTGGTAGGATAGTTTTTTTTTTTCTGAGTCATAATCTTGCTTTTCTGCTGATATAGTTATAGAATGAGAAATATGCCATAGCATTTCAACTTTATTCAACCTACACACCGTCTTAAAAGCAATATGTGCATTCTTGCAAATGTAAAAGCGTGTCCTTGAATATATTACTTCTGGCCTACATTCACAGCCAAGAACACATTGATGTAATAAGTGGATTAATGAGCTACTCCTTTCTGCTGCTATAAGTAGAGATTTGGGGACCTATAAAAGTATATAATTAAATTATTCACTTTAGAAAATAAAACAATGACATCATTTCACAGTGATAGAAAACACTTCCTTTCCCCTAATTATTCTTTTCTAAACTATCATTTTCTAACCTTGTATAGATAATTGCTGTTACTACTGCTGTAATTAACTTCACGGAATCAAAATTGGATCAGGATGGTATTTTAAAAAAGAGTTCTCTTAAAGGGGAACTATCAGCAGGTTAGGCGAATCTAACGTGCTCATAACTCCCTATTGCTGAAGATGAAAGTATTTCTCTTACCTTCATCCTCTATGCTGTTCCCATGCAGTATTTAATGCAATACTGTGTTCTGTAAGGCCATTTGGAGCACTGCCCTGTCCCCAGAGAGCCAATCCGGGCCGCCCCCCCCCCCCCCCCGGTGGCCCGCTCCTCTGATAATCATTAGAAGGGCTTGAGGTGGGTCAACACACAGCGGGTGGGGCAGTGCTCTAAAATGGCCTTAGTGGAAACAGGAAAACTGCACAGAAACAGTGCAGAGGATGAAGGCAGGAACGTTACTATTCACCCCATAGCAAGAAACTCTACGGGGCCCCATGAATCCTGTACTATTACTCACCACCAACAACCCCCCCCCCCCCCCCCGCCGTCATGATGCCCTTGCATGACCCAGTAGTCCCTCGGCATTCCCTTCTCCCAAACCCCCGCCTTCTGAGTGATGTCACTGGCATGCCGGGGAGTTTAAAAATTTGAAGGACGAGGGAATGTGGCGACCACAGGGTCATATGAGTATGTGCACCATGGGAAGGATGTTAAGGCTGGAGGTGCAATGATGCAGGCACAAGAGGGTCTGGCAGAGCAGGGAGCCCTGCCAGTGGTTGCTGTGAGTCGTAGCATGGGCCCCGTAGCAGTCGCGTGGTCTGCCTCCATGGTGGCTACGTCACTGGATGAGAGTAAGAGACATACCTTTATCCTCAGTGCCCCATGCGCAATAGGGAGATATCAGCAGTTTAGATTCATCTAACCTGCTGATTATTTCTTTTTAAGATATGTTCACACAGGACAAAAAAGTTGCAGAAATTTCTTCCGCTGTTCCATAGTTCTAATGTGTGTGTCTAAGTGTGTAAAATTAACACACTGTACACGCTGCACAACCACACTAAGATGCATAGGATAGCTATATACTGACAGTCTGCGACAAGTCTGCCACATGTAAATATACTCTAAGGCTACGTTCACACTACGTATTTCAGTCAGTATTGCAACCAAAACCAGGAGTGGATTAAAAACACAGAAAGGATCTGTTCACACAATGTTGAAATTGAGTGGATGGCCGCCATTTAATGGCAAATATTTGCTGTTATTTTAAAACAACGGCTGTTATATTGAAATAATGGCCGTTATTTACTGTTATATGGCGGCCATCCACTCAATTTCACCATTGTGTGAACAGAGCCTTTCTGTGTTTTTTTAATCCACTCCTGGTTTTGGTTGCAATACTGACTGAAATATACTGACTGAAATATACATATACTGACTGAAATTTACGTAGTGTGAACGCAGCCTTAAAGTGAAATTACATGACAGACTGCTGCCCAAAGTGTGTTCTGAACAAGCACATGTTTTCAATCAGGGGTTGCAACAGATGGTATACTGCAGATCTAGCTGGGTGCAATAGTGCGTAGTGTGTTTGACAGAGTGAGTGATGCCCTAGGGTTGACAAGAAAACGTATACAGCCATAGAGCCATAGGCTATGTTCATACAACATTTTTTTCTGCTCCCTTTAAAATGGCATCTGTCATTTTGTGGTTAAAATGATGGACGTTATTTCAATGTTTGGCCGAACATCAGTGTAATGACGGCTGCGGTATATTCTAGTTTAGGTGGACTAATTGGCTTTTGAATGTGCTTTTAATTGAAAAGTCCATTGAATTTAATAGTAAAAACGGTGAAAGTACGGTGAAAAAAGGAAAAATATGTGTGAACAACTGAAAAATTCGCCTGCTGTTTGAAAAAGATGTCCGAAAATAAATTGACATGATCATTATTTTGATGTCCGCATGGATAATCCATTGACTTCTGTTTTGCATTGAAGTCAATTAAATTGCGGAAATAACAGACGTAAATTTTAAATAGAAAAGGCAGACATCTTTTCTCTTTCTTTGACATTGTGTGAACATATCTCCCGGCTGTATGCAAGTTTTCTAGGACTCCCTAGGGTGACAACCAACTTCTCCAGCCGCCAGGAGTAAAATGCTGAATGTTCCTGTTCGGAGAATGTGATCTAACCCGAATAGTTCTGCAAGCATGCTCAACACAACACTAGGATTCTGTGAATAATTTTGAACTTTAGTGAGCCAGTTTTGTACAGTTCACTGTCTCTTTTAAGACTACTTTTAACAGTAGGTTAACTGAAGAATTTGACTTTGAAGCACTTTAGAAGAGATATATAGATTGGTTGCTAGGGTTACAGATTTATTTAACCCTTAGAGGACAGAGTCCTGCGTTTTCGTTTTTCCCTCCTTGTGCTTAAAAGGCCAAGGCCATTTTTTTACCTAGGAACCCACATGAGCCCTTATTTTTTGCGCCACTAATTGTGCTTTGCAATGACAGGCTATTTTTTATTTTTTTCATAAAGTACACTGCAAAACCCGAAAAAAATTCAATGTCTGGTGAAATTGAAAAAAAAACGCATTTCTTTTATTTGTTTTTTTTTTCGTTTTTACGCCGCTCACCCTGGGGTAAAACTGACTTGTTATTTATGTTCCTCAAGTCGTTATGATTACAACGATATGTAACATGTATAACTTTTATTATTTTTTTTTTTTTTATGGCTTTTAAAAAATTAAAACCTTTTTTTTAAAAAAGTCCTTTAAAATCGCTCAATTCCCAGGCTTATAGCGCTGTTATCCTTTGGTCTATTGGGCTGTATGTGGTGTCATATTTTGCGCCATGATGTGTTCTTTCTATTGGTACCTTAATTGCGCATATGCGACTTTTTGATCGCTTAATTACAACTTTTCTGGATTTGATGTGATCAAAAATGCGCAATTTTGCACTTTGGGATTTTTTTGCGCTTACGTCATTTACCGTGCGAGATCAGGAATGTGATAAATTAATAGTTTGGGTGATTACGCATGCGGAGATAACAAATATGTTTATTTATTTATTTATAACATGGGAAAAGGGGAGGTGATTCAAACTTTTATTAGGGGAGGGGGCTTTTTATTAACAACAACATTTTTTTTTTTTTTACACTTATGCTAGAAGCCCCCCTGGGGGACCTCTAGTATATGCACACTGATCTCTCATTAAGATCTATGCTGTATAGTTATACAGCATAGATCAATGAGATAGACACTTGATAGACACCTTCGTTCTTACAGAAGAACTGTGAACAGTAATGCCGAAGGGCCCTTGAGCAAGTTCTCCAATCTTGGACTAGACAAAGTTTGTTGTAGAACGTAACCTCACATTATGGACTTTCTTGTAGCAGAAGGAAAAATCTTCTTCTCTGGCTTGACTTTGCAGATGATCAGGTAGAATTAAAAAAAAACAACTCCAGATGTTAAAATGTTTTATGCAATATCTCCCTTGCCTCTTCCTGTATACACTGTTACACCGGATACTGAGAAAACTTACAGCTTATTGGCCGTCTAAATCATCTGACTAGCAGGAACTGAGTGCGGGTGTGGTAAAGACAAAGCAGAAATGTTAACCCTTGCACTGACAATATCTTTCAGTATATGCTGCCAAGCAGTGTGTTGTAGCCTGAGAAGTGAAGTAGCAGCACATACACAGAATGAACTGTTCACAGTGTAAAGCATGTTATTCCGCAGGCACACAACAACCTTATTTACACAGAAGCTGGGAAACAGGTATCGGGACACTGCAATTCTGTTGCCCTATATTTCCATTACTATCAGCTGCACATCCCTAATTACATGGAGAGATCTATGAATGACAAATGATTGATTTTATAAGCTATGGCCGGGGAGGGGGGGGGGTTATGGACGGAGGAGGTCATAAATACCCCTGGGCCGGAGTACCCCTTTAACTAGCTAAGATGATGTAATCCCTTAGCATATCACAACAGTGATATCAGCCCTGTCTAACATGGTATTTGGTTAATGGAAACACATAAACATTTGTTTTTTAAGTGACATCACTCCTCATCCGTTAATACAGCACATACAGCCAGAGCCGAAAGATCTCTGCTTGGTGGTCTGCTTCTCCGCTGCAGTGGGTGGTGGAATTTTCTGGCAAATATTTGACATTAGACATTGTTGCCTTATTAAAGGGGTTATCCAGTGCTACAAAAACATGGCCACTTTCTTTCAGAGACAACACGACTCTTGTCTCTAGTTCAGGTGCAGTTTGCAATTAAGCTCCATTCACTTCAATGGAACTGAGCAGCTAAACCTGCCCAAGCTGGAGACAGGAGAGGGGCTGTCTCAGGAAGAAAGTGGCCAAGTTTTTGTAGCGCTGGATAACCTCTTTAAGATCTTAATTGAGGATCTCTTGAGGAGCAATATTTTAAAAGCCTTGAATCAACACAGTGTTACTAACAGCTGGAAGGACTTGATAGATATATATATATATATATATATATATATATATATATATATATTTATTTTATTTTTTTTTAGCTATAACCTGTCTAACGGTAGATTGGTTAGTTATTTGTACATAAAATTGAGAAATCAAGCACTCTTCCCCATATTCATTGTTGGGTTATAAAATACATACATTACTATGATGTTCTTGTATTTGTTGGAGTAGACTTTTTCTTCACATTTCACTGTAATGAATGCATGTTTACATTATAGGAAATCATATTAATTTTTAATTATTGGCACCACTTTGATTTTTTTTTCCATTCATGAGGCCAGTGATCTATTTATACTGACTAGTGTTGACGCTTATAGCTTAAGGCCGGGTTCACACTACGTGAAATATCGGACGTTCTGTGACCCGACCGTATCACAGAACGGCCGGTGTCACTGAAGTTCATCACTCCAGTACCGACTAGATGATCCTCATTTGGGCTGAATTGGGATGCGGGCGCATCCGTGCGCACCCGCTTCCCAATTCACCATAGCACACAACCGCACTCTCCATTGTGTAAGCTGTCAGTGTTGTGCAGCTGCTACTCAATGAATAGAGGGTGCACAAAAATGACATGTCAGTTTTTCCTGCAGCCGCTAGGGATTCCAGCCAAAGTGTATACTATAGATTCCCTCTGACTGCAGTGCAGCATAACTTTTCTGTTAATCACGGCCGTTGTTGCAAATCGTAGAAAAGTTATGTTGTGTGAACATAGCCTAAAATTAAATTTTCATCAAGTTTAAGGGCTCTTGCACTGAACCATATTGAGTAACAACAAAGCCACAGGTAAGATCTGCAGCAAATCTCATCTACATTCTACAGCAATTTTTATATGTTAAATTAAGAAAGCTGTAAATTTTTAAATCTGCACCCGTTCAGCAATGTTGTGGATTTGTCATGGAATTTTACTGTAAATATCGCAGAAGTGAAATAAATTGTGAATTTGCCTTTGAATTTCACATTTTGGAGATTTGATTTTCTAGAGCTTTAATGAAAGTGCATCATTCTTCTACCGTACTCATAAAATTCCTTCAATGACATACAGAGGTATACAGAGGCTATACCGCTCTATACTAAAGGACCTGTACAGCCTCCATTATTGTCATGAAAAGTGACCCAGAGCACAGGCCTTGAGAAATAGCTAAGGCGGGGCAATCCCTTAGCCTGGTGCACAGGTGAGGTGGCTCTACATAATCTTGATATTTTTGTAGCATGTATTTGTTATTTTTACAAACCTCATTAAGATACTATGAATCTCTTTGGTATAACCACCCAAAATTGTACTTTAAAATCTTCTAGAGGGTTAGCCTTCTCAAAGAGAAAGTCAATATACATAGAATATAAAGGGCAAGATGTATTACTTAAATGTACTAGTATGGTGCTGCAAAGCAAGGAAAAGGGTTATCCAGGGTTTAATTCTTTTTTTATATATATTGCTGGAATGTTGGTTAACATAAACATGTTATGCTTACCTCTCTGTGCTCCCCTGGTATCCTGATGTGGCCTCTCTGGTGTCCCCTGTTGATTGCAGCTCCGCTATTTCCGAGACTAACTGGTCTAAGAAGTGACAGTCCACACTAGTGCTGTCCAGTCAGAGCCAGTGATTGTTTGTTGACAAGTTTGTTTCAGAAGTAGCAGAGCTGCAGTCAGCAGGGGAGCATGGGGAGGTAAGCATAGCATGTTTATTATGTTTGTCAACAGTGCAACAATATATATATATTAAAGCGACTCCGTACCCCCAATCTGACCCCCCCAAACCACTTGTACCTTTGATAGCTGCTTTTAATCCAAGATCTGTCCTGGGGTCCGTTCGGCAGGGGATGGGGTTATTGTCATAAAAACAACTTTTAATCCGGCAGCGCTGTGTCTAACGGCTGGGGCTTACATTTGTATATGCATTAGGCTGGCACAACCTCTCTGTCCTTCCTCCCCACCCTCCTCATCATTAGGAATACTCCAGGCAGATTGCTTCCTTTTCCCCACCTGTGGCAGCCCGGCATATGGGCTGGATCGTTAATACACCTGTGCAAAGCTCAAACAGCAGTAAATGTTCCTGGATCATTCCTAATAATGAGGGTGGGGAGGAAGGACGGAGAGGTGGTGCCAGCCTAATGCATATACAAATGTAAGCCCCAGCCGTTAGACACAGCGCTGTAGGAAGTTGTTTTTAGGACAATAACTGCATCACCTGCCGAACGGACCCCAGGACAGATCTTGGATTAAAAGCAACTATCCGAAGGTACAAGTGGGTTGGGGGTGACAGATTGTGGGTACAGAGTCGCTTTAAAAATTTATGAATGCCGCTTAACCCCTTTAAGTAAATGCATGAAAGGGGGTGTGTTGTCAGCAGGAAGGGGCTAATTGATGAAGATAATAACATGTGTGTATAATAATACACATTCCCAACGTGGTGAAGAACTTCACAGATGTCTAATCTTAGAACACAAAGATATGCAGTGCTACAGTTTTGTTGTTGGCGATATTCAGCTGGAATTGTATCTTGTATAAAACATAATATGAACTCTAAAGAGAGCTGTGGTGGCCAATTTAGAGCTGGAGTAAAAGAAATAGGGGGGGGCATTTAAATGTGTTTTTAAGCCATTCCCACAACTCATCCTGTTTTATTTCATTTAGAGGCAGTAAATCAGATTAGACAGGCTGTACAATGTATTACCAACACTGGCTGATCAGTCGCAGCATGTGATTATTCATAAACCCCACAGTTTAGCTACGCAATATTCCACTCCAGATTGTTAGACATCACAATGGGCTGTTGGTGTTTACTGTGGTTATGATGAACTGAGACTTAATAAATTTGTTTTGACAAGAAGACATTTGGTGAAAGCTGATTCCGTCTTTAAAACAAAAGGCTAAAACATTCCAAGCATCTGTCAACATCTTCTCGCGAAATACTTAATCAGCTCTCAAGTACATGCAAACACATTATACGGATAATAGATTTTTTTTAATTGTATTATGTAAATTATAGAGCAGACCTTTACATTCATTAATTTTTTTTCCCATCACTTATCACAAGAGGCTGCTGAGCAAAAAAAAAAAATCACGATTGTATAGATTAGATTTGACAGAATTCCCTCGAGACCGAGTCCTTAGTAATTTTTTTTTAGGTAGATGTAATTCGTAATATCCAAACAGAAGAATGTTGACTTACTGAAGTTGAAAGTTGACTAATAATCTAAGAGTAAATGTCCTCACATGATCTACATACCAATGTAACAGTAGTGCACATTTTCCTTTCCCTTTTCAATTGATTTTCCCCATAGTAGAAAAACAATAAGCAGATCACCACGTGTGCTCCTGCTGGGACCCCCAGACATCATCTGCTATCAGTTATGAAACCTGGCAGTAAGTATTCAGTTCCCCTGCAGCGCTACCACATTGAAAACTAAGCATTACACAGTGTACATTCAAATCAATAGGTTTTCTGTGTAATGTAGAGCAGGAAAGGTCCTCAAGAGCAAGAGATTCCCTTTGTAACCACTTTCCACTTTGGCTAAGGGCCCTATTACACTGGACGATTATCGTTCAGATTATCATTAAATGGTTTGAATCTAAACAATAATCGTTCGTTTGAATAGCAGTAAACGACTAACCAGGACCGGATTAAAGGGAGGGCACCCGGGGCCTCCACCATTTAGGGGCCCCCACCAGCCGGAACCCTAGCAGAACGGTGCTGCTTACCCAGGATATCTGGCCGTGTAATGCTATGAAAGTGATGTGTTCTTACATTGCGTTATTAACACAATGTGGGAATACACTCTGATACTTTGCCCTCCCCCCCCGTGCACCTGTCTCTAGGGCCTGGCATCTTCCTCTGCACTGCAGCCTCTAGTGACCATCACGTGCGCAACAGAGGAGGATGCTGAGCCACACAGCCAGGAGCAAGGAGGGGTCCGTGCTAAGTCATCTACAGTAAGCAGCCATCTGTATAGCTTTATTTATTTATTTGGGGGGGGATTGTCGCCCAGGGCCTCCGCCAACCTTAATCTGGCCCTGCGACTAACGACGGAGCTATTTTTATTGTTGCTCGTTCGCAAATCGTTCGCATTGAATAAGAAGTCGTTCGGTCGTTCGCAGTAGTGACGAACGCAATAGCGACGACAAGATGACCACAAGAACAATCATAAGTAACGATTATCTTTCCATGTAAATGGGTGAACGTTTTCAGGTCTTTCGTAATAGCGGTCGTTTGGATCGTTTATCGTTAACAATTATGCGAACGATAATCGTCCCGTGGAATAGGGCCCTAAGAGCTAAGCATCCTGAAGAGAAGGTTCCCCATTATTAACTTATAATTCTATAGTAGGGTATATGAAGAGCTGGTTAATACTATGTTCACACACAGTAATTTTGCTCAGTATTTTTCAACCAAAACCAGGAGTGGATTGGAAACACAGAAAGGCTATGTACCCACATTGTTAAAATTGAATGGATGGCCGCCATTTAACGACAAATAACCGTGTGTGAACATAGCTTTTCTGTGTTTCCAATCCACTCCTGGTTTTGGTTGAAAAATACTGACTAAAATGCTGAGCAAAAATACTGTGTGTGGACATAGCCTAAATATGATAGCAACCAAAGCACTGGTAAAAGAAAAAGCACTGGTAAAAAAAAAAGTTACGTTCACAACCATTAACCCTTAGGGGACACAGTGATTTTTCATTTTTGCATTATGGTTTTTCGCTCCTCGAATTCTAAAATTTATAACTTTTTTATTTTCCCATCAAAAAACTCATAAAAGGGCTTATTTTTGATAAACTACATTTAGGCTATGTTCACACACAGTATTTTTGTTCAGTATTTTGGTCCTCATATTGCAATTAAAACCAGGAGTGGATTGGAAAAACAGAAAGGCTATGTTCGCACACTGCTGAAATTTAGTTGACTGCAGCCATTTAATGGCAAATAATAGGCGTTATTTTAAAACATTGTCCGTTGTTATGAAATAATGGTCATTATTTGTCATAATATGACGGCCATCTACTAAATTTCAGCAGTCTTTGAACATAGCCTTTCTGTGTTTTCAATGCACTCCTGGTTTTGGTTGCAATATGAGGACCAAAATACTGAGCAAAAATAGTGTGTGTGAACCCAGCTTACTTTGTAATGACACTTTTAGCAAATTCAATTTTTATTGAAGTTTTTGTAATGATACCTTTTATTTCACCATAAACTGCATGGCAAGACAAAAAAAATCTTTGGGAGGTAAAACTTTTTGGTAATTTTGGGTGCTTTCATTTTTATACAATGTCATTTTAAAAAAAAATGACACATTATCCTCATTCTCTGGGTTGTTACAATTACAACAATTGACTTTTTTTTAAGGTTTTATTCTATTTTCCAGCCTAAAAAATTAAAAACACTTTCTAAAAAATGAAAAGGCCTGAAAGTACCCTAGTCTGACACTTTTTCCCACTATGGGATTATATGAGGGCTCATTTTCTGTGCCATGGTCTGTAATTTATATCAGTACCACTTTGGTCTGGATAAAACCTTTTGATCACTTTCTATTTTTTTTTATTTTTTTTATTTTTTTGCAAAAAATTCAAGATTTTTTCATATTCGCTGTTCACCGTATGCGGACAATAATGTTATATCTTTAGTTCAGGAAATACACAGGTAGCGATATCAGAAATGTGATTTGATTATTTATACTTTTTTATTTTCAAAAAGGGGAAAAGGTGGGCGATTTTAACTTTTCTAATGGGAGTGGGTTTTTTCATTTATCAAAACTTTATTGTTCACTGTATGTCTCGGTACGGCTAAGGGTTAATATTAATTTCGATAGGAAATCAATGCATAGCATGAATTTAAAACACTATTTTATGGACTTTATATTGTTTACAATAAATTTCCTAGTGCACATATGTTCGTACTGCCGAAGTCTTATTGCAGTCTGTTTTCTCCCTAAATTCATATTTGAAAAGACCACATTTCACAAAGATTTTTGCCATTTTTCCCTCACACATGACAGTCAAAGTAATATAACATGTCAGGTGGTACCTTCAGTACCTATGTTAATTTCAAGCTCTGTTGAACTGCTGAAAGGCGACCACTTAGCAGATTAAAAGAACTTCAGGCAAAAACAAAAACACATAAAAGTTTGAAGAATTGCAGTCTGTTCCAGTGTATGGCTATGGTTTTCTTTGCACAGCTGTTGACAGGTGTAATATAACCCAATCAGATTCCCTTTTTTAAAGCACATAAAAACATTTCACATTTCCTTTTTGACAGCAATGATCTTTATAGGATTGCTATACATGGTTGATGAGCCTGGTATGTAGATAAAGAGCGAATTTCTTCAATGAATGTGCCAGAGGAAGATTCATTTGCAAGCATACGTTGTTTATTTTCCAGCCGTATCATGGCACCGTACAACCCTCAAGATGTATGGAAACATAACAGGACAGTCATAGGCTATGTTCACACAACGTCAAAAATAAATAAAATTGGATGATTTTGATATTTAAAATAACGTCCGTTATTGCCGGCAATAGCAATGGCAATGCAATAAAGTCAATGGAACGGACATCCAATGCACGCAATGTATTGAATTACAGACGTTTTTACCGCGGACGTCGAAATAATGAACATGATCATTATTTTCGGACGTTTTTTGCAAACAGCGGACGTTTTTTTATTATTCATGCACAGTTTTTCTTTTGTCACCGTTCTTTCTCCGTTTTTACTATTAAATTCAATGGACTTTTCAATTAAGCCGCATCAAAAGGCCAATTAGTAACCGCAAACTAGAATAATGTACCAACAGCCGTCATTGCACTAAGGGAGGGCCATGCTGCTAAATGACGTCCGTTATTTTAGACTCAAAATGCCGATCAAGCGTATATTTTTGAAAGAATCTAAGAATGTCATAAAATGTCATAGTTTGTTCTAGAAGATGTAAAGAGGGACGTAACCCTAGTCATGTGCATTGGAAACAGATTGAGAGCAGGTTTGTTAAAAATATCTGCATAGAATTTGTACCCAAATCCTCCTATGCCTATGGTGGACACTGGGGGGAGGGGCATGGTCACATGCTCCTTCATGTCGGCCATTTTATGGACAGACTCACCACAGAGCAGGACAGCATGGCCTGGAGGAAGGGAGTCTGATTTTAGCTCTATGAGGTACACAGGGAGCTGCTCTCAGTATATACAGTGAGTACACCTACTAATACTGTACACTGAGCAATTTTACTATAAAGTGGTCAACCCCTTTAGAAAACATTCATTTTCCACCAAATGGCTGCCACGTTGTAAAAATATGTTCTTTGTTCACTTCAATGTTTGTAAGACCCTAGAGTCACATTTGGCCATAGAACCCGGGTTTTGTTTTTTCTGTGAAAATCTACTTTTTTACAGAAAAAGAAAGATTAAAGTATAAAAAAAAAGTTACATTTTACCTCCACGTTGAATTAACTTAGTTAAAACACCATAAGGTTACAAATCCACTTGCCGGATCTGCAGCGAGTCTCCTTGCTGTATTTTTGCAGGGAGACTCGCTGCAGATCCCGGCCCTATACTTTCAATAGCAGAGAAACTCTGCTATTTTGTCTGCAGCCCGCCCCATTAACCCCCTGGCCGCCGGACATTATACATTACCCGGTCCCCGTTCCTGCTTGCTTCGGGGCTCCCGGTGTCTTCACGGCGGGGCAGCGCACTGATTGGCCAGGCGGAATGTGCCGGGAGCCGCTGAAGCAAGCAGGAGCCGGGATCAGGTAATGTATATCGCCCCCAGCCCCCGGCCGCACGATCTCCCCCAGCCCTGCAGCCCCCGACCGCATGATCGCCCCCAGCCTCGCAGCCCCCGGCCGCATGATCGCCCCCAGCCCCCAGCCGCACGATCGCCCCCAGCCCCGCAGCCCCCGGCCGCATGATCGCCCCCAGACCCCGGCCGCACGATCGCCCCCAGCCCCGCAGCCCCCGATCGCACGATCGCCCCCAGCCCCCGGCCGCACGATCGCCCGCAGCCCCCGGCCGCACGATCGGCCCCAGCCCCGCAGCCCCCGGCTGCACGATCGCCCCCAGCCCCTGGCCGCACAATCGCCCGCAGCCCCCGGCCGCACAATCGCCCCCAGCCCCGCAGCCCCCGGCCGCACGATCGCCCCCAGCCCCGCAGCCCCCGGTCGCACGATCGCCCCGCAGCCCCCGGCCACACGATCGCCTGCAGCCCTGCAGCCCCCGACCGGACGATCGTGCAGCCGGGGGCTGCGGGGCTGGGGGCTGCGGGCGATCATGCGGCCGGGGGCTGCGGGGCTGCAGGCGATCGTGTGGCCGGGGGCTGCGGGGCTGGGGGCGATCGTGTGGCCGGGGGCTGCGGGGCTGGGGGCGATCGTGCGGCCGGGGGCTGCGGGGCTGCAGGCGATCGTGCGGCCGGGGGCTGGGGGCGATCGTGCGGCCGGGGGCTGGGGGCGATCGTGCGGCCGGGGGCTGCGGGGCTGGGGGCGATCAGGGCTGCAGGGGGGCGGGCAGGATATACATTACCTGCTTGCTTCAGCGGCTCCCGGCACGTTCCGCCCGGCCAATCAGTGCGCATGCCCAATCATCCAGAAGACCATTTGTAAGGTTAGATACATGTCGGGGGAGAGGCACTGTCTCACAATCTCCATTCTAGTTTATCCCAAGGGTGTTCAATAGGGTTGAAGTCAGGGCCATGTGTGGGCTAGCCAAGTTCTTCACCCATCATTCATCAAACTCACCCAACAATGCCTTTATAACCCTTGCTTTGTGCACTGGGGCACAATCATACTGGAACAGAAAAGGGTCAAATCTAAACTGTTCCAACAAAGCCGGAAGCATAATGTCTTGGCATGCTAAAGAATTAATATTTCTCTGCAGTAGACCAACCAAATCTAGGAAGGAAGACATTTCATGAATCGTGGTGGCATCCTGTTGGGGCTGTCGGGGCAGCCCGTTCCTCCTGCCTGCCTACCAAGTCTCCAGCTGCACCTTGCCTGCTGCCGCTAGCAAGGCTAGCCAGGGGTAGCTATCTGGGGGTCACCTGACACCGCAAGTCCATCCCACCTTGCGATGGTCACTAGTGAAGACCAGCGGCCCCTTAGACTCTGCTCCTTGGTGCGGCTTACGCCATCGCTAGTGGTGGTATAGCAGATCCATACTCCAGTCGTTACACATCCTATTACAGCACGACACTGGAATTCAGTGAGCTCTTTAGAGGAACCCGTTCTGGTGGATTTTTACATATCTGTGGGAATGGGACTCAACTGAAACAACTGAATTCAATGTTTAAGAGGTGGGAAATTATACATACCCTATTTTCTGTTTGGGATATACTCCCCATCTAACTACCTCTCTTCCAACGCACATCAAATAAAAATTAGTAAAAACATCAGACAGCAGTGAGATCTGAGAGGCAGAGAAGGAGGTGCAGTAATACTGGTAGGATACAAGGGCGGGCCAGACTGGTGAAAGAGTTGCATTTTTCTGGGCACAGTGCCACTCTACCATATCTCTTTTTTCCATACCTCAGATGCCTGCAGCTTGTTCTGCTCTTCACATGGTTGCCACATACGGCGGGGATGCAGACTTTTTGAGCTCCCTCCACTGTATGCGGCAACTGGAGATTCTTCAGTCCAGTTCTGAAGTTTTTCAGCACCTGCCCTGTAAGACGACAACCGACGCATAAGACGACCCCTAACTTTTGGGAAGATTTTATATTTACTGTTTGACATTTGAATGTTGTATTCCAATGGGTTTTTTTTAAGATTTTTGTAAGAAATTTTTTTTTATCAACACACAGTAAGGAATGGCAGCGTTATATTAAAAAATGAATGTTGTAAAATTACACTTGAATGAATTATCCAAACATGTTTTTCTTAAACTAATGATCAAGGCTGTACGATAAATGTAGAGATGTCTATTAAACATTTTGGAAGTAAACCTAGTTCATATTCTTTCAGAACGGATTAGCACTTAAATAATTGTCGACATGACAGTTACAGTCAATTAGACAAGTTATTAATTTCAGAACTCATTCCTAACCATCGCTGTCAAGCCATTGCTGTATAATATGTCGATCTTCCCGCCTAAGACCTTTTCTCTAAATAAACGTGCTTGATGAAGTGATCGTAAAGGACATGAGTAATTGAGGTGGTAGCAACTTTTAAGAGCAGAATATATGAGGGCTAACACAGATATCATTTCTGTGGTTCTAATGTTTCCAGGGCTCCATTTTTCCTGTGCTTGTAAATTCTACATTTATTGTAAAAGCTCTAAAGCAATAAGACATGCCATAATGTTTCGGTTTAAAGACAATGAAAAACAAATGTGTCTGGGAAAGTTGTCGGAATGGAACCACCAATTTCCCCAGGAGCTTGAAAAGACAAAAATCCTTTACGTTATGATGTTTTTTTATTATCCTTGTTCAGTATGTTCTTTCCAATGCTTGATGTTAGAATGTTAAGCAAAGACGATTATTTTTTTCCTGTAGCGAGAACTAAATAATATTTTTTCATTAGAGGAACAACTGTTGACTAGTAGATTTACAAGGTACAGAAGCATTTATCCCACAAAATATGGATCAGATCAAAGCTACGGGCTGCTAACTGCAGGATTTTACCTATTTATCGTAAAGCAAATATCTAACCCTCATTTTTTTTATTTTATTTTTTTATTATTTCTATGATTTCTTTCTATGTATATAGTGGTAGAATCTCAAAATCCAACGCTGAAACATATTTTAGATGTAAAAGATTATATGACTGGCTTACTGTCTGCTGTTGCTATACTTTTTACACATTGGACTCAATAAAAAATATAGTAGGCAGTTAACTTTTAAAGCTCCCTCTAAAAGTAGCCGCAAACAAAATGCTTTTTTCTCAATCTATAGTACATCCAATATAATAAAAACTAGATAGTTAGAGTACTTTGAAAAGATCAGCAACTCTCCATTTTTTGGATTTTTGTTTCAGTTCCTCACCATTTTTAAGATCTTTATTACTGCATACAGAAAAAAAAAAACCTATTGTTTACATACAGAAGTTTAATCCTTTTAACAACTGCCGATATGCCTTTTTACGGTGGCCTGGTGGTCGTTGCATATGGAGAGGGCTCAGGAGCTGAGCCTGCGCTATATGCAGCAGTTGCCGACTTAATGTTAAAGCTGAAAACTGCCTGCAACTACAGGGGCGGACTTTAGTTAGATCCCAGCAATTTAATCCAATGCATGCCGGCGATCAATATTGATCACAGCATGCAGAAAGTGACCTGAGAGGTTCCGGACTAGTCAGGGCAGCCGGAGGTCTGTACTTAGGTTCCATGGCAGCCATTGTGTCTGTGCTGATTAAGCCTACCTCAGGCAGACTATACTAGCAGAGGAGAGTAAAACCAGCTTGCCACTAAAGTCTACCTGCTGTGTAATGACCCAACAATATGTCGGTCAGCTTCAAAAAGAAACAGCTGGGCTCAGAGTTGCGGGGAACAACTGTCCATAAGAGCAATAGAAGATACATCAAAGACTGACTCAAGATAACACCAATGCATTTCCACTATGGAACGTACCCTTAGTTACTTACTAGCAAATTAATAAAGATACTAGTTTTACTATCGGAGAATTGTACTGGAGTCTCGTTGTAGTCTCTATTGCAAATCAATAAAGAAGCCTGCCTTTGAATTCAGATGACTTTGTGCCTCTCTTAATACATTGGTGAAAGACTTCTCCTATCAGAAGCTCAAATAGAAGTCAATGTGTGCGTTTTTAACTGACGACATGATGGCACCATCCATGTGCTGTCCATTTTTTACTTAAGCATTGGCTAGCAAGCTTTTTTATTACCCTTCTATCCGTTTTTTGCGCGATCCAAAAACACTGATGCAAGAACTGATGCATTTCTGATGCCATATGGATGAATTCTCCAGGGCATCACTGATCCTCATTTCTGAAGTCTAAAGATAAAAACTGATGTGGATAGACGTAAACTGATTGTATCCAGTCTAGGCAACCTTCTATGAGATAAAAAAAATCGGCAGCACAAACATCGTTCAAATTCAGATTTTTTTCTTGCAATGAAAATTATGTACAGTGTGTTGGACTGGAATCCAGGATGTTTAGGTCAGAAAAAATTACCTAGATTGGACACAAATATATTCACCTTGATCTAGGTCTGAATAGGCTTTATGTGTCTGAAAGAACTTTTTAATCTAATGACAAGTCACAAAGATCTTGAAGATGGTGCGGTGAGGGGGATTTACCATTTCCAGTGCCAGTAGAGTGACAAAATGGTGCCAGATTTGTGCACAAGCTCCATTTTTTGCAGATATTTTTGTGGCAAAACATTTTATAGTGCAAAATTGGGGCTTGTGTGAACAATTTGCACAATGTTGCCCCTTTACACTGATGCAGGAAATGATAAACTCTTCTCAATGTTATAATTACTCTCAATTTAAAGTTTTAATACACAAAGGGTGTAAGATAGAAACAGGTGTAAACTGCGATAAACAGAACTAAAAGCTGAGCTGTGATTGGATGCTATGGACAGTTTATACCAATTTTTATTTTCTACACTTTGATAAATCTGGGCCATGCACCCTAGTTACTTTAAACTGGATAATATTGCAGATCTGCACTGGAAATCAGTACTGAGCACATAGTTGGCTCCAAACTTTTGAGTAAAAGTTGGCAACTCAATTTGTTTTTATTTCATTTGGCAGTACTCAATAACTAATTAGCCAAAAGTAACTTTAGCTAAGAATAAACTTTGACAGAGCTTACCGTAGGAAAAAAAAGTGCTGATCTGTAATGTAACGATCAAACCTATACGGAATTATGGCTACTAAAAAAAAAAACTAAAATACAGCACATACATCAAATAAGTTTTCAACACTGTGTATTTTTAATTTAAATAATAAATGGATTGTAAATAGGGTGTCTAAGTACATGCACTATTAGGCTATGTTCACACTACGTAAAATAACTTTCTGCGACCTTCTGCGACCAAAACTGCGGACTTCTGCGACCAAAACTACGGCCGTAGAATTATGATTGTACGGGCTAGTCGTGAAACTACGGCCGTTGTTTAATTTTGATTCCTAGCATGTTTATAATTGGGATGAAACAGGTCATTTACTTTAAATACTGCGCCCAGCCTGAGAAATCCCTCAGAAATTTTTTTACATCAAAATCAAGTTTAATTCGGCAGATATAAATTTTACATTCGCGGCCGCATTGAAATCCGTACGTGAAATCTGATACGTAGTGTGAATTCAACGGCCGTAGTTACATTGCATTGCAGTCATTATAGGGAACCTCAAAACAACGGCTGTAGTTTTGCGGCGCGGACAACGGCCGTTATTTTACGTAGTGTGAACATAGCCTTAAACAGTGAAATGCGTATAAACACATATGCATGATTAAAACAGAAATATTTACAATGCACCTAAGAAGTAGAGAGTCACCACAGGGGTACAAAATAGGGGACAAATTATCCCTGTGGCTCCCGAAGACAAAAACCAAGCTACAACACCTGACTCCCCCCTCCTATACCCCAACCTGCTTCCAGGTGTCAATCAAGCAGAAAAGGGAGAGAGGAGGCATTCCAGCAGATCATCTAGTACCAACAGTATACTTTAAAGCGACTCTGTACCCACAATATGACCCCCCCCCCAAAAAAAAAAAACACCTTTGTATAGCTGCTTTTAATCCAAGATCTGTCCTGGCCTCTGTTCGGCAGGTGATGCAGTTATTGTCCTAAAAAACAACTTTTAAACTTGCAGCCCCGTGCTCACCGATCGGGGATTAGAGTATCTGTGCCCTAACTTTGCAACACCCCTCCATCCCTTCTCCCCACCCACTTCACCATTAGGTATGCCACTGGAACATTTTCTCCTGTCTGAACATTGCACAGGTGCCTTAACGATCCAGCCCATTTGCCGTGCTAACACAGGTGATGAATAGGAGACAATCTGCCAGGAGCATTCCTAATGATGAGGAGGGCAGGGAGAAGAGACAGAGAGGGTGTGCCAGCCTAATGCATACACAATCTAAGCCCCGGCCGTTGGGCACGGGGCAGCCAGTTTAAAAGTTGTTTTTTAGGACAATAAATGCATCACCTGGCGAATGGACCCCAGGACAGATCTTGGATTAAAAGCAGCTATCCGAAGGTACATGTCAGGTCAGCGCTGGCTTGCTCCTTGTTTCCCACTCGCTGCCAGCACTATTACACTGCCGACAGCAAGCGGGTAAGTGCAGGAGAGGGTGGGGAGTCCATAGGAGATAGCGGTGGTCTGCTGTCGCCACTCCTGGTATAAGGAGCGGGACAAGCTCTCCCCTAATTCTTTTTATCCATATAATTCACACTTCCCACCACTATTCCTGCTGTGTCATCTGTTTCATTACAGCTCTGATCTATCCACACATTTCATTACCGCATCTGGGTGATGTGACATCTGATTAGCCAACATCTTAATGGACATACTGATTGCAAATGGCATCCTCTTAAATCCTTCTTCAAATCCGGTATTAATCTCCCCCAATGTAAAGAGCTTGTATGGAACCATCCAAGAAGCTTGATCATATAGCATGTTCTGGCATAGATATTGACCCCATTGACAATACAGAAAAACAGAGGGCCTTGTAGATTTAAACCCCTTAATTCCTGCCATCAGGGAAACATGATATTCTACTTCTACCTTCTGTATAATTTTCTGTTAAATAAGTCCTGTATTCTGTTTTTGACCTGATGTTGAAGCAAGAAGTAACTGGAAAAAAAATGACCATTTTGATGGTGGTCTCTAACAGATTATTAATTATTATGATCTTATTATTATTGATCCTCATTCCAGCTAGTCTGCCCACTCACCAAATGAAGATCTATCAATAATGTTGCAGAGATGGGTTTTGGCACAATTTAACTACAGTAATCGATTCCTGTGGTGTTTGAGATATATTTTGTAAATTATTCCACCGCTCATGATAAATGTATATAATACAACAGGCTGTCATGAATTATGCACATACTCTGTGCCAAGTCTGACTTGTTCTGCATGTGCTTCACTTTTGTAAGACAAAATTGCTAAACCTTCTACTATGTCTTGTTTTGCATCATGTGCATATAAAACTTTCAAAGAACAAAACATAATATACAATGTGTATTTTAAAGGGATATTCCCATCTGATAAACTTGCCGAGCATGTCCATGAAAATATTTTTACAAATACAAGTTGAGTCAAAAGTCTTGGTACATCCTTTTATTTCAGAAATTTAAGGGGAAAATTACATACATTACTTGTCCGAATCAGAAGTTAGATTTGCAGTAAATCTTGTGGTTCAAAAATTATCAACACTGAAAGTTGCAATAAAACAGGGAACCATCCCTGTGATGGATAGCTATCTGACATGTTCAAAGTGTTAACCAGAATGGAGAAAGAGTGCAACATTGCCTCAGAGTAATCGATCGATTGGCCCAGTTGAAAGGCAGATGCTCGCCGGATGAAGCCTTCAGAAGTACAAATGTAGTGGAAATAGTCCAACAGCAACCCAAAGTAGAATAATTCTGAAGGTTTATGTGCTTAGTGTGTTTAAGATGCTGGATCCAACCTTCTGTGTTAATAAATTTGAACCACAATCAGATGTGGTAATATAACACCGAAAAGGGGGGGGGGGGTTGGGGGTTGTTGGAGAGGGAATGAATAAACAAAAGTTAAAATAGTAAAAAAGTAAAAACAAAAAAAATTCAAATAGCATAAAAAATCTATAAAATCTGAAATGTATAGAATGAAAATTAAAGATGAAAGAGAGAAAATGGGATAATAAGGAGGGGGAAAGGGAGAAAAAAAATAAAAATGAGAGGAAAGGAAGAAAAACAAAAAGACAAGAAAAGAGAAAGGGAAAAAAGAGAAGCAAGATAAGAAGCGGACAAAATAGGAAACGTAGAGTGAGGCTATGTTCACACAACATAACAGACCGGCCTTCTGTGACCCGGCCGGGTGAAAGAACGGCTTGTCTCTGAAAGGATCATCCCAGCTGGTACTGCAGTACCGTCTGGATGACCTTTAGGGCCGCAGAGTTCTGATGCAGGCACATCTGTGCGCGCCCACATCAGAACTCCCCACTGCACACTATGGAGCGAGTCTCACTTTGCATTTATTGGTCATCTCTCCTACATACACACATAAACTTCAAAAGGACATTGTAAAATGTAGACCACATAACTCGATCTACAGGTATATATACCTGTATATCTACCTGTATATATACTTGTATACCAGGTATATATGTCCTGTATATGGATGATGAAAGGTGTCTTCCTTGATGATGCTGTTGCAATGACTACATTTAAGGCAGAGAAAATTGCCAGCTCCAGTAGTACCCAACACTAGTGTTGAGCAAAATTGCCGAAATATTTGGTTTCAGCAACTTTCTTTGAACCCGAATGCTCAACATTTGACTCGCGGCAGCTGGAGAAGTTGGATGCTGCTCTAATGAGTCCTGGAAAACAAGGATGCAAGTTCACAAGTTCACACATGGTATTTTTGTCCTCATATTGCAACCAAAACCAGGAGTGGATTAAAAACACAGAAAGGCTCTGTTCACACACTGTTGAAATTTAGTGGATGGCCGTCATTTAATGGCAAATAACATTATTTTAAAACATTGGGTGTCGTTATGAAATAACGCCCATTATTTGTCATAAAATGATGGTCATCTACTACATTTCAACAGAGTGAACAGAGCCTTTCTGTGTTTTTAATTCACTCCTGGTTTTTGTTGCAATATGAGTACCAAAATATTGAGCAAAAATACTGTGTGTGAACCCAACCTAAGGCTGGGTTCACACACAGTATATTTCAGTCAGTATTGTGGTCCTCATATTGCAACAAAAACCAGGAGTGGCTTGGAAACACAGAAAGGCTCTGTTCACACAATGTTGAAATTCAGTGGATGGCTGCCATATAACGCTAAAGAACTGCCATTATATCAATACAACAGCCGTTGTTTTTAAATAAAAGCAAACATTTGCCGATAAATGGCGGCCATCCACTCAATTTCAACAGAGCCTGAAATATACTGTGCGTGAACCCAGCCTATAATGGGAAAGGGGGTGATTTAACCTTTTACTGCGGGGGTCCCGATCAGTAAGTGACAGGGGACAGCCCCTGTCACTTACACTTAAACGCTGTGGTCGTGCTGTGACCGCAGGGTTTAAGGGGTTAATGGCACGCTGCAGCTCGATCGCTGCAACCTGTCATTAACGGTGAGGGCCCGGCGCGCTTCATAGCCCAGGACGTACTGTTACGCCCAGGGTTTTCTGGGGACAGTGACCCGTGGTGTACCGGTACGTCCTGGGTCGTCTAGGGGTTAAAGGATATCACTTCAAAAATGTGAGACAGTGGGGACAATGTGGGGCACTGTGAGAGTACTTTTGCTCAAATTGTCAGGTAACCAAAGGCTCTTCACCTTATGAGATTTTAAAGTGGGCCAGCAAGGTTGAGATTGAGGTTTAAAGGTAACCAATAACCAGGATTACCTGAATTTAAACATTTTCCCCTTACACTCTTTCTGTAATTTATTATATTTTCTTAACTGCAAATACACTTTTATAAATATATATATATATATATATATATATATATATATATATATATATGTATATTAAGACACAAACTTACATGTAATGAAATGTTTAGTTTGACAAAATACTTCTATTTTATTATTGTTTTTATTATTATATATAAGTGATGCCCTTTGAATGTGAAATTGTGAAGGCACTGGCTGTGCTTTCTAGAGCGATACTCTTTTAACATAAAAAGAATAATATAGCTTTGAAGTGGGGTAAATGAGATGCATGAACTTTTGCTACAGCAATTTCTATGAAACATACAGAAAAGCAAGACGCATGACAACATAAGAGCTGAGCAACTTTTAATAAAAGAGCTAAGCAGCTTTTAGACATACAGTAATGTCAACATTTTTTCCCAATCATAATCCACACTTAGGCTATTGTATGTTCACACAACGTACTATATTTGGAAAGAACGGCTATTGTGTTCCATTAAAACAATGGCCATTCTTTTCACACTGCAATGCAACAATGGTCACAGTTTTCACACAATTTATTAAACACCAGCAGTTGTTTTGAGTGCCAAACAACTACCGTTGTTTGGCAAGCAAATATACGTAACTCTGTAATGGATCTTATTAGGCAAAAGAGCTTCCTTCTGTGCTCAAAAGGCTTTTCTCACTCTTTCCACTTCTGATCTATTCAGCTGTCAATAGCAGAGTGAGTATAGTCTTTCACTGCCTTTAAAAGGTCCCAAAGAGATAAGGGACCAGGAAGAGCGGAGAAGCAGAGAGAGAGAGTGCAGACATTCTGGGCAGAAAAATAGCTGAATTCACAGGTCAGACTTGTCAGTACTGGTCTTTGAACTTCTTAAGGTTTGCTACAATGAGATAGGATTGGAGGATCTCATTTTTAGTGTGTATATGAGCTAGCACAGAGGCTAGTCTGCATTCATACTGTGATCATAGGAAAAGTAGAGACAGAGATAAAGTTTGCAGGGTGGTTACCAGGGGGAAATGCCATATACTTGTGGCCAATCATATTGCGAGTATGCTTATCGGACACCCAACAGAAGTGGCACCTGTCATTCAGCAATTTCACTGCCATGACCGCTTAACATCGCTGCATTGAAAGGCTTAATTGATTGGCCCCAGCGGGATAACTTGTGTCAGTCAGCACAAGTATTTTTGGCTCCGGAGTCCACGCTATTCATCCCTTCACATCAGCTGACGTATAAAGCTGTATGGTTGACGTAAAGGGGTTAGGAAAAAAAAAAAAACTTTTGGGCAGGCAATGGAAAAATGACAAGGACAAAACATCACTGGACAAGAGAACTTTGTGTCGAGGGACAATTGGGGTGGGGAGTCCCTCCTTAGCATTGAAATCATAAACTTTCAGCCTTATAAGTATATTGATGCTTTGTAATTTAATGATCTCTTAAATGAGACCCAACTGGGTGTGCCTGGAATATCCCTTTTTCGGGGGTACATTATGGGTCTTATACACCTTGGTGGGTGCCATATTTCATTTTCGGGGATGTACAAATCCATAACATTGTTGTGTGCATGAGCATTATTCTCAGTAATACATCAAATTTCACATTTTGCATTTGATAGCTAAATAAAGTCATATGGGCAGTCTTATAATTAACCTATCCATATTCAATCTCGGAAATCTGTCAGCAAATAATGCCCTGTGGATAGAAGTCTAGTAATGTGAAAATAAAATTCATAAAATAGCAGGTAAGAGGAAATTTTACATATAGCTCAAATCATGTAAATCCCTGAAATTGAAAGTCCTAGTCACTCAGATTTGCATGCTTTTTAATTGAGTTGGAAATGAACCTGAAATACAATCATTCCTGCCTGTATGTGTGGAGATAGAACCTGAAAGCTGTATACATTGTACACATTTGAGCATAAATCTATCCAGGAGTCTAAATTATAGGGAATTAGAAAAAAATCAATTAGAAGAATAATCCAAGTGTGAATGAAAAAGTGAAATTGGTTACAGAATATATTCCGAACAGTATCATTATGACAAAGCTGACAAATTTAAAACAAATAGATGCACATTCATTTTAGGCAGTAAATACAACTGTAACATGGAAACCTAAACTAACAAAAAGAATACTAAAAGTATCTCGACACTTCTGATCAAAAAGTAATTTATCTATGATCTAAACATCATAAAATGTAAACCCAGTGTCCCCCTATATCCATGACTTTGCTCTAAGTAACTAGGGCCACACAAGTCTTTAATAAGAGAAAACCAATAATCTGATGGTTTCAAGGAAAGACAAGTCATAGAGCACCCATCCGAACCGAATTCTTTGACTCCTGTAAGCGTTTATCCATAGTCATGTCGCTATTTTTGCCAAAACTTTCCAAATTCATGCCAGAAACACTGTCGTTTTGAAAGTCTTGGCGAAAAACATCACAACTCTGACGTGTGAACAAACCCTACAGTAGGTTCTTGAGATATTTCTTTGTGGTACAAACCAGGTACATCCTGTAAAAATTGATCAGTGATTTCCTATGGACTTTGGACTCATTTCTGCTCAGGTCAATTGGTTTATTTTGCAGCAGTGCACAGGGGCGTGTACAGCGGCTGGCCAATCAGCACTCTCATCTTCAATGGACCAGTCTGTGCAGAGGGACAACTGACATCACTTCCTGAATTTGGTCTCTTTTTTTGCTAGTAAAAAAGTCCAAATGGCCTTAGTAATGCAGACTCGGCTGCAGTTTTCATCTAGTTGTCGAATTTATAGTTTTGTATTTCATATAGAAAACAGACACAAATAAATTAAAGTGATTGTGTACCCACAATCTGACACCCCCCCCCCCCAAACCGCTTGTACCTTCAGATAGCTGCTTTTCATCCAAGATCTGTCCTGGGGTCCGTTCGGCAGGTTATGCAGTTATTGTCCTTAAAAACAACTTTTAAACTTGCAGCCCTGTGCCAAACAGCTGTGGCCTAGAGTGTGTGTGCATTAGGCTGGCACAACCTCTCCGTCCCTCCTCATCATTAGGAATGCTCCAGGCAGATGTTCTACTATTCATCAGCTGTGAGAACACGGCACATAGGCTGGATCGTTAAGGCACCTGTGCAGTGTTCAGAGGAATAGGAAATATTCTGCCAGTGGCATTCCTAATGATGAAGAGGGTGGAGAGGAGGGGCGGAGGGGTGGTGCAAGGTAAGGACACGGATACTCTATGCCACGGCCGTTTGGCACAGGGCTGCAAGTTTAAAAGTTGTTTTTTAGGACAATAATTGCATCACCTGCCGAACGGACCCCAGGAAAGATCTCGGAGTAAAAGCAGCTATCCGAAGGTACAAGCGGTTTGGGGGGGAACAGATTGTGGGTACAGAGTCGCTTTAAGTAAATTGCGAATATGTAGCATATCACCTCCCCTGCTGATTTACCATTTATGAGTAATAACAGTGCCCATTTAAGCCTGATTTGTTAAAATGATTCAGCAACACAGAAATATATATACTAGTACAATATACAGTGCATTACAACTACATGCTTTTTCAATATCATAAGACACATAACAGCAATAACGCACAGCGCTTGACACGCCACGGACCAGCGCCAGGAGCGCATCGCCCTTCTACACACCTAGCGACGTTGAAAAAGACCCTGGATAGGGTCGAAACGTCCACTGTCGCCATAACTCAAAGTATTTCGCAATGATTGTATATTTCCTGGCCTTGCCGGTTTTCACGCTGTAAATAAACGTTTGAACACTTTGCATATGAAAACGAGTGCTACGGAGTCTTTATATTGGATTATAATTGGATGAAAATCCATCCGTAATCAGCACCACCCAGTCCTGCTGTGCACCCCTATCTTTTCTACATAACAGCAATAAGGCACATAACATAATGAGGCACATTCAGTATCTGGGAATAGTGTCTGGGAAGTCTCCAGAGGGAAAAGGCTTTCAAGATGTGATCTCTGACATATTGATTTACTTTTATTGTGACACACACTAAGCTTAAACCCTGGCTACCATTGAGGCAATGTCTCATCGGCTCAATGATCTATAGCATCACAAAATGGGGCGACCACTGCTTAATTCCTCTGGCAGTGTCTAACCATAATAAAGAAATAAAGACATTGGCCCAGTATCCCTCTGCCCCACATACAACGGATCCCGTGACAACAGGAGCAGAGGTAATCCTATCATGTACCTTACTCTCTTACAGGCTGCTGAGCTTAGACAAGTAGAGACAGCATTCTTCCCTCTATAAAACCAACTATAAGTGGCCGCTGCCCCGAACAGGTGTGCTTCTGTCTTGGAATCCTGGAATGGACCAGTGCCTAACTAACCAGTAAGTTACCTTTCCCCAGAGAGGAATGTCTTAAACTTTGAGGAGCAGTGCTTTATACTGGTGGGGTTATACAGCAATCACCTTCTTTACCATGCGCCATGCTAACATGATATGAACACTCAGCGGCTGATCTCTGTGCTGTCTATACTAACTGGGAATTTCCTGTCTGGTCATTATTTAAAGCACTACAGGTGCCCAGAAGCCTAGGTAATAGGCTGTATTCCTGCTTTCCAGGCGCTTCTCGGGCTGTCTTCACCAGCAGCGGGAGTCAAATGCCGATGGTTCGGGTTCGTACAAACCTGAACCTCGGCCCTGTTCAATCATCTCTACCCAGAAGTGTTCTGCCGGACCAAGGCCCAGCTCTTCCAGGAACTCTAACGGTTCTACGAATGCAAGAAGCTGAGGATGACAGCGTACCACCCTCAGGGAAACGGGATGTGTGAGAAAATGAATCAAGTGGTCATCAATATGCTCCGCACGACAGCAGTGTCCAAGCTAGGAGAGTGGCCTGAGTTGCTTGGAGAGTGGATCTATAACAACATCAATCACTGCTGCACTGGCTCCCCGTTTACCTGATGTTTGGGTGACAAGGCCAACTGTCTGAAGATCATGCCCTAGGAGTTCAGGTAGCAGACTCCTTTGATCCCTTGCTTTAATGTGACTGGGTTCATGAGCACCAGAGGAGAATCCATGAAGCCAAAGAGATTGTGGGGACCAGAATGGAAGAGGCCCACAGATGACAGGAATAACGGTATAATGGTTAGGCTCGTGCCAAGCCCCTGCAAGTTGGAGACGGAGTACAGCTCAAAAACAACCAGTGCTGTGGGAAACTAGACTCTCTCTGGGAAGAAGAACCTTATGTGGTCATTGCCATCCCCTATGCGACAGCTGGTGTTTATCAGATTCAGAAGCCTGGTAGAAGTCAAAGAAATCCTGAGCCTTCTCCAGAGGTGCCTGTCCTGAGAAGATCTGAGCATTCCACTAAAGACCAGCCGCCTGCATGCTATAGAGATCTCCAAATCCATTTCTCAACCCTGTCTCTAACCTGTCCTTCACTTATTTATTTAGTCTAGCTAGGCCATGTACAAGCCTTGGACCTATGGACTTTTGCCTTTATTGTATATATGCTATGCTCTGTATTGCTTACCTTTGCTATGCCACTTCCTTTCTACACTTTTCCCCAGGTGTTACACTGGGGCATCTTATTTTTAAGTGGGGGATTATGTAGTGTCCCACTATGAGTTTTCTTCTTCGCTTACACCTAGATAAAAGTGTTTTAATCCAGTGTCACAAGTTAGGACTGTAGATCACTGTACCTTACTCCAACCACTAGTTGTCACACTTCTTCACAGCACAGCTGCAGTTAACACTAGGATTAGCTACACACACACACACACCCTTCCCTTTACAGTCTGCACTTCCTTGAGTTAGTCACTCTAGTTCCAGACAGAGAGGAGAGCAGACCTGTTCCAGAGAGCTAGTTACCCAACCCCTATGGGTCCCTAGACCAGACCTCCAGGGTAGGAAGGATGCTACTAGGGAGCTCCACCCATTCACAGAGACCTGAGAGTTGTATTACCCCATCAGGATGGAAACCCAACACTAGTAGCCTCCAAAACACCAGAACCCACCAGCAGGCCCAACATTAGTTCCAGAAACCCGGCCACAGCAGGGGTATAGCTGCATCTAGCCAGGCCTGTGAGATAACCTATTTCTGTTAAAACATAAGAGGATGCAGTGGATCCTTGTGACTAGTTACCTGAAGTAAGTAGGTGTGGCTTAGAAGGTTTAGTCATGTAAGATGATCTTATTCTTATAGGTGGAATAGTTAAAATAGGACCCCTGAGAGCAGGGGTGGGTGTTCTCTAGAGAGTAGGATTAAGTACAAAACATCTGGGACTCCTAAAAGTAGGGTATAGAATAAGGGCAGCCTTATTGTATATCCTATTATTATTTTATTCTATTTACGTCTTTTCTTGAGCCACCCCCCACCCCCATCCCTGAATCTCTGAAGCAGGCTATGCACTGGAAGCACAGATTCAATCAAGCAGGGTAGGGTATTGAAGGGGGCACCTGAGGAGTTTGGGAATCCCTCCTTGACTGCTTGTGCGAGAATAAAAACATTGGTATAGAAGCACAGACAGATATATGAAAGTAGCCATGTGTCTCATTGACCTACCAGCTATCTAACAGTTACAGCAGTTTGGAAAATGAATTACTACTGACAGATTCACTTCAGAGACCGGGTTGTTAGGGAAGGTTGTAATTATTAACATATCATTTATAGCCCTCTCTTCTTGATTTCACACTAGCTTGTGCTGATGTCACAGCAGGAGGGCTGTCAGTCATCATACTTAACGCAATGAAACTTACCAGAGCATTCTAAATATCTCATATCTAAATATACAATTTTATCATTTAGAATACTAACACAGGTAACGGTAGAACCTGGGCAAATGGCTACTCTATCATATCCAACTTTTTTTTTCTCCTTTTCTCCTATTAATATTATTAAGGTATGTTTCAGCAAATTTTGAAACTGAATTTCGAATAGAATCTGAAACTGTTATTCTAATTCTAGAATTATATATATATATATATATATGTGTGTGTGTGTGTGTGTGTGTGTGTGTGCGAGCGCATAGTGGGTCTTTGAATATAATTGAAATACACATACATTTTAATAGCAACTCAATAGAAAAGAGGTCAACGTAGAAGGTTCTATTCTCCTTTGAGACCAATATTGATTGTTTTATTAGTGCTCTTGGATAGAATGCACACAGTTGATATATAATCTATACATCATTATACCTCATGTACACTTTTCGAAATCAAAAGATTTGCTAACACAAGTAAACTATTCAAAATATAAAGATATTCTTCATGGACAAATGTATACGGTAAGTGTTTATGTGCCTTATAATTTGAAATATATATATATCAGTTTTGTACTACATGCCTTCTTTTAATCTACAACTAATGCAACTGGGGTTTTAAGAGGGGGTGGAAGGAGAGAAGATCCACTGAGTTACGTTCAGTACACAGTATGTTGCTGCAGATATGGCCTGATAGAGTGTTCTTCCCCTTAAAAAAGTGCTTTTGCCGAGGCCCATTTGGCCTTCAAGTTTATTGAGAGTTCATAAGTCTAAAAGTTTCAGTATTTATTATAGTAGTCTCATTCTATATTTACAGTATATACAAACATTAATTATAGAATAGACATACAACACTCAACATTATATGGAATGCTGGGACTAGGTTCCTTTAAAAATTACAAGGGTTGATCAAAATCTTCCTTTTGTACCAGCAGGCTCCCAAGATGTAAATTTCATTTTTGTTCAAAGCAAACACTAGAAATACAAATATAAAGGACACTGGGACCATTTATAGTAAATGCCCAATAAATCAATAGATAAAACCAGCACCCCACCTGATCAGCTGTTGTAGGGAAGGGTTTGAAGTACCAGTGCACCGCTGCCACACAGGGAACTGAGGCAGAGTTAACTGCTTCTGCTTTAATTCTTGGTGTGCTGTGGTGCTCAGTCCCTGTTGTACTGATGCAGCCAGATTTGGGGAGATGACGTAGCAGGTGTGCTCAGCCATTCAGTGCCAGAGGTGGAACACTGCTAAACGATCCACCCTCTGTAAAGCCATGTTAGTTTGGCTCCATCAAGCTGTCTTTTAGGTGATAAATTACTTTGGGTTTTAGAAGATTTTCCATAATTTTTACTACTACTGATGTCAGACTAACTAGCCTGTAGTTACTGGCCTCTACTCTAGTTCCTTTCTTGTCAATGGATATAACATTGGCCATTCTCCAATCATTATGAACGACTTTTGTAAGGAGAAGTTGGTTATACAGATGCTTCAGAGGGCAACAATCAAAAATCAGAGTTCCTTCGGTACTCTTGGGTGGATGACATCTGAACTCATTGCCTTGTTCAACTTTAAACAGGTAGCTTCCTCTAAAACATTAGTCTCTGAAAACACTGGCACTGAACCTTTGAAAACAATGTTATGCGCGGTCATACTGTTATTGTGAATACCTCCTTCTAAAAAAAAAAACCACTGAGCAGAGTAAGCTATGCAAATGGTCAGCAACCACCTTTTCTCCATCAATAAAGGTATTCTCCCCATTACTTATTTTTGTATTGCCAAAATTTTTCTTCTTCCTGTCAATCATATAAGAAGAGGGGTTTTATTCCCCGCCTTAACAGATTTGGCAATTTCTTTTTGCGGCTTAAGCAGCATTTACAATCTGCTTTGCCTCTTTCTAATTTTATACGTCTCTCTGTAAGCTACACTTCCAGTCTCTTTATACTTCCTATAGGCTGACTTTGGCTATATTCACAAGTCAAAAATAGAGAAAAGGCGGCCGATTTTGATATTTTAAAAAAACTTCAGTTTTTGCCACAATTTAACTGTCTGCAATGGCAATGCATTGAAGTTAATGGGAAGACGGACATCCAATGCACACAATGTATTGAATAAAGGACTTTTTTTTACCACGGACGTCAAAATAATGAACACGGTTATTATTTTCGGACGTCTTTTGCAGACAGCTGAGTTTTTTATTAGTTCTTCACACACAGTTTTTCTTTTGTCACCGATCTTTCTCCATTTTTGCTATTAAATTCAATGGATTTTTTAATTAAGCCGCATCCAAAGGGCAATTAGTAACCCCAAACAAGAATAATGTACAAACACCTGTCATTGCAGTAAGAGGAGGCCAGGCTGCTAAATGAAGTCCGTTATTTTAGACTCAAAATGACGGACGTAATTTTAAACGGAGCTGAAATAACGTTGTGTGAACATAGCCTTTACATGTAATATATGGAGGTAAGTTGTGATTAAAAGGGTTATCCAGTGCTACAAAAACATGCCCAATTTTGCCCCGCTCTTGTCTCCAGGTCAGGTGAGGTTTGCATTAAGCTCCATTTACTTCAATGGAACTTAGTTTCAAACCCCACCCAACCTGGAGACAAGAGCGGGGCAAAAGTGGCCATGTTTTTGTAGAGCTGGACAACCCCTTCAAAAAAGTGATTATTGGTAAATATATTAGTACGTAAGATGGTAGCTATACTTTTCTTCTTCTGCAGCCAGATTTTTATCTACTTAGCCAACTAAGCCTGCTTTATTTACACACCTGATTCTTAACTTTATTACAAACCCAGAACATTTTTTTTCTACTCTCATAATAGAGAAGTCCAGCATCAAGTGAACACTTTGCTTTGTCATCAGAAAAGAAACTTTGCTAAACTGAATGGTTTCAGAATGAAACACTGCCAAGTCATGGCCTGAATAATCCCACAATGTTAATGAGACAAGCTCTAAGTTGCCTAGTGTTCAGTATGCGTGCACAGACTGTATTCCAATTCCATTTCTCAACTTGTAAAAAAAATACCAACTAAGAAGATTTTCTTTGCATTGCTAATATGTTTTGTCCCTTTGAATAGCCATCATGGCGTTTCATGATTTTGTTATAAAAGTCACTAGAGGAATCAGATAAAAACTGCCACCTGAAGAAATTGGCAGAACAGAAACTAAAGGAATCCCAATGCTACACGTTTTATCTGTTTGCAATGCCAGATGTAAAGATCTACAATGCACACAAAAGTGATTTTCAAATGTTTTGAAATTTAATGTTAAAGAACATTTCTCAGCTCTCCCTTGGTTTATTGAGGAAGAAAATCTATGCATATTTTATGTATGCCCTAAATAATATACAACAGAAATAACACTGAGAACGGCTGGCGAATACAAATAGGCCATTGTCTTCTTTAAATGACCTGGAAATTATCTAAATGTGGAATTCAAACCTGAAGAAACAACCATAAAAATCATCACCAGGAATTATTTTGGATATTGTAGCAGGTGCATGTGATACCAGGTTCAACTCCAGCAACCCAAATACCCCCATTACCTATTAATGTCTGATGTCATAACAGGTGTGTTACCAGTTCTTATGCACAGTGGGTGTTTATAGAGGTCACATTAGGGTCACTGGCACTTGTCAGCAAACTGCTCAGTCATTTGGTGATAATAATATTGATAAAAATTATTTGCAGTGAAGGAATATAAAATGTAGAAGAGGCAGAGATCAGGTACTACGGCTTTGGGAACAGAAGATACATGCCACATAGGGAAAGCGTACTGCCAACCATTTTTTGGAATCACGTGATTTAGTACAGGGTTGCAAGAATAACATTTAGGGGATAGAACTGCACTGTCACAAGTACTTTGCCCTGTGCAAATTATTTGGAGTCACCACGTGCAGAATTGTCCAATCTATTAACGTAAAATTCTATTAATCCCGCACGGCAAATGGCGTAGCCAAACACCAAAAATGATGATTTTTGGCCACATGGTATATCTGAAAAAAGGTACAGATGAAAACTATATATCATGGTCCAAAAATGAGGTGTCAGAATAGAACAATTTTAGGCACTTTTTTTAAGTAAAGTTTTTTATTTTTAACCCCTTAAGGACCCATGACATACCAGTACACCAACAGGTGCTGCTGGGGTTACGATTGTTTTAACTGACAGCCGGAGGTTTTTTACCTTCCTCCCGGCAGTCAAATCGTCAATCAATGCATAGAGTCTGCCACAGGCCGACTCTATGCAATGATCACAGATAATGGTGCGTTTACACAGGCTGATTTATCTGACAGATTTTTTTAAGCCAAAGTCAGGAACAGATCATAAACAGGGAACGGGTCATAAAGGAAAGACTGAGCTTTCTCCTTATTCAAAGCCAATCCTTGCTTTGGCTTCCAAAATCTGTCAGATAAATCTGCCTGCGTAAATGCACCATAAGGCTATGTTCACACTATCCTCTCCTACATAGACCAAAATATATGCATAAGGCTATCTTCAACAACACAAATATCCTAGAAAAATGATAGCTCACAAAAAATGTAATAAACAATACAAACTTTATTAATAATTCATGTAAAGTTCATAAAAACACACATAAGACTTTCAAGAAATCAATACAAACAGGTTTTGACAGGTGACATAGGTAGGCCACAGAGATCACCCGGACAGGGATAAATAGTAAAGGGAAGCACGGTACATTTAATCAACGGCCCAACCAAGGAGCAAAATTACTACAAAGTGCATAGTGCCATGGATACAATGTCCAATAAATAAATAAATAGCAGCAATCAGGGTATATATCGAGGTGCAAAAATGCTATAGCGGTGTTTAAATGTGAACCCTCTTACAGATGGACGGCTATTACCTACATATATACAAGGTTGGAGCAACAGTGCCTAACCAGCTTCCCAACGGAAATCACAAGCTAGTGCCCAATATACCTTAAGTCCGGGGACTGCGTGGTCCTCCTCCTTCCCCAACGCACGTTTCGCGTTCGCTTGATCACGGGGCGTGGCTACACTCACTACCCTCCCAGTTTATATACCCATCGGCCACACTCCCATCTATGGACGCTTCCGTCATGCGTCCCGCGTCATCACGCCACTGACGTGGCGCCGCTCCGTCCGTCCGCCCACCCCCAGTGACGTAGTCACCTGACGGTGGGACACACAAACATCAAGGCGACGCGTTGCCATGGTGCGACGCACGCTAGACGCACTGAGTTCAGCGTCCCTATGCAAGAATGGCTTCAGGAACCCACCTAGGTGCATAACTAATAGCGAATGAAGAAGCTGGTTATCATTGTCAAGTCCAAGTATGTCATATATATTGGGTGGGGTATTAGAAATAGGCATGTACTTTGGAAATCACAAAAGTATATAAAAAATGGGCATAAACATAGAGACCACAAGAATATATATATAATATCAACTATATAGTGCAAATATTAAATGTACAAATGTGTGTAAATTAAATCATAATAAGTATATATAGAAATATGTATATATAATATATAAAATATTAATTAAAAATAAATAAATAAATAATAACAACAAGATATATAAATTGTGACGTATAATATGAAAATAGAAATATATAAATATATCTATAAATGTGTGTATATATATATAAATTCATAAAACTACAGTGTAAAGGTAGAAACACACATGTATATATAAGTGACATGCTGAAATCCAAATATCAAATTATTTATATGTGCCCATGTGACTAAAAATATGTGAGCCAGTGCAATATACAAAAAGTAACTCCCTAGCTATACCAGTGCTAAAAAAATATATAAATAAAATATAGAATGGTGTCACAAACCCCAACTCACCCCCCCCCCCAAAACCCATGTGCAGTGATCCCCAATGAAATACCCACTAAAAATGATCCAACATACCCATACCACTCCCAATGTACCATCAATAGAGACATATAAAACCACATATTCAGGCAGCACGACACTATATATTTAAATTTTCTTCTGTATTCAAGACATCAGCCTCTCATTCGCTAAAGCGGGCAAAAGACAGATAAGGGCAGAGAAAGCATCGACAATCTAAAAAAGTAATGAAAAGAAATAATACGTTAAAATCATGAATATAAAAACAAACAACAAGAGTAGTACCAACATCATATGGACTACCTATGATCTACAGGAAGGGGGCAAAACTCAAGACTTCATTTAATCCTTTTGGGCGTATACAGTCAATCTTTGTAATCCATCGGGTTTCCAGTTGGGCCAATCGCTTCTTCCAATCTCCTCCTCGGTTTCCTATGTATATCTTATCTATTCCACGAATCTTCAGTCCACTTGGGTCACACTGATGTGCTATCTTAAAGTGCCTTGGTATAGGTTTCAATGTAGTCAGGTCATCTTTTAGTGGGTATTTCATTGGGGATCACTGCACATGGGTTTTGGGGGGGGGGGGGTGAGTTGGGGTTTGTGACACCATTCTATATTTTATTTATATATTTTTTTAGCACTGGTATAGCTAGGGAGTTACTTTTTGTATATTGCACTGGCTCACATATTTTTAGTCACATGGGCACATATAAATAATTTGATATTTGGATTTCAGCATGTCACTTATATATACATGTGTGTTTCTACCTTTACACTGTAGTTTTATGAATTTATATATATATACACACATTTATAGATATATTTATATATTTCTATTTTCATATTATACGTCACAATTTATATATCTTGTTGTTATTATTTATTTATTTATTTTTAATTAATATTTTATATATTATATATACATATTTCTATATATACTTATTATGATTTAATTTACACACATTTGTACATTTAATATTTGCACTATATAGTTGATATTATATATATATTCTTGTGGTCTCTATGTTTATGCCCATTTTTTATATACTTTTGTGATTTCCAAAGTACATGCCTATTTCTAATACCCCACCCAATATATATGACATACTTGGACTTGACAATGATAACCAGCTTCTTCATTCGCTATTAGTTATGCACCTAGGTGGGTTCCTGAAGCCATTCTTGCATAGGGACGCTGAACTCAGTGCGTCTAGCGTGCGTCGCACCATGGCAACGCGTCGCCTTGATGTTTGTGTGTCCCACCGTCAGGTGACTACGTCACTGGGGGTGGGCGGACGGACGGAGCGGCGCCACGTCAGTGGCGTGATGACGCGGGACGCATGACGGAAGCGTCCATAGATGGGAGTGTGGCCGATGGGTATATAAACTGGGAGGGTAGTGAGTGTAGCCACGCCCCGTGATCAAGCGAACGCGAAACGTGCGTTGGGGAAGGAGGAGGACCACGCAGTCCCCGGACTTAAGGTATATTGGGCACTAGCTTGTGATTTCCATTGGGAAGCTGGTTAGGCACTGTTGCTCCAACCTTGTATATATGTAGGTAATAGCCGTCCATCTGTAAGAGGGTTCACATTTAAACACCGCTATAGCATTTTTGCACCTCGATATATACCCTGATTGCTGCTATTTATTTATTTATTGGACATTGTATCCATGGCACTATGCACTTTGTAGTAATTTTGCTCCTTGGTTGGGCCGTTGATTAAATGTACCGTGCTTCCCTTTACTATTTATCCCTGTCCGGGTGATCTCTGTGGCCTACCTATGTCACCTGTCAAAACCTGTTTGTATTGATTTCTTGAAAGTCTTATGTGTGTTTTTATGAAGTTTACATGAATTATTAATAAAGTTTGTATTGTTTATTACATTTTTTGTGAGCTATCATTTTTCTAGGATATTTATGTTCACACTATGTAAATCTACGGCCGAAGTTCTCGCCGCAGAACTACAGCCGTAGATTTGCGGGGTGGAACATAGCACTATTTGCTATAGGATCCCGGCCAGAGCGTACACACATCGTGTGCGCTCCGGCCGGTTCCCATACGGTGCCGCAAACAACTGACAGGTCCATTATTTGCGGACGGAATTCAATGAATTCCGCCAGCAGAAGGACCTGTCAGTTCACACAGTGAAGCGAGCGGCTCCGGCCGCTTGCTTCACTCTGTGCTATGGGAAGCTCTGATGCGGGCGCGCGCTGATGCCCCCGCATCAGATCTCCACGGAGGAAAGATCATCCGGCCGGTACTTAAGTACCGGCCGTGATGATCCGGGCTGAGACCGTCCGTTCCGGTCTCATACGTAGTGTGAACATAGCCTAACACTGATCAATGACATGCTATGGCATAGCAATATCAGTTTTAGTAATCCAATGTAAAAATGTTACAGTCCCCTAGGGGGACTTAGAAAGTCTAAAATAAAAAGTTTTAAAAAACATGACATAGCCCCTACCCCAATAAAAGTTTAAATTGCCCCCCTTTCCCATTTTATAAATAAAACATAAAAATAATAAAATATTGCCCCTAGCAACCAATCAGTTGCCCCCAGCAAGATTCTTTGGAAAATGTGAAAGGTGGAATCTGATTGGTTGCTAGAGGCAACTGAGCCAATTCTACTTTACACCAGTTTGATAAATCTTCCTATATGTGTATTGGGCGGCAGTCATTCCATTGACTTCAATTATAATTCGGTAATAACTTTTTTTTTTTTTTTTAAAGCGAACACCTTTTCTTTCCTTTTTTTTTTTTTACACAGCGTGAACTTAAAGGGGTTGTCCGGCGCTAAAAAATTATTCACAGAATAACACACATTACAAAGTTATACAACTTTGTAATGTATGTTATGTCTGTGAATGGCCCCCTTCCCCGTGTCCCACCACCCCCACCCGTGTACCCGGAAGTGTGGTGCGATATACATACCTGTATATCATACCTGTATACCAGCGTCATCCGAAGCTCAGCCGCGATTGGCTGAGCATAACTGTGCTCAGCCAATCGCAGCTGAGCAGCTGATGACGTGGCCGCGTCATCAGCCGCTCAGCCGCGATTGGCTGAGCACAGTTATGCTCAGCCAATCGCGGCTGAGCTTCGGATGACGCTGCAGAGGGTGGCCGGCACTCGGGAAGATCCGCCGGCCTCCCGAAGAAGACGTCACTGCTGAGGATCGGAGACCGTGGTCGGCACGTGACAGGTGAGTATAGCGCACCACACTTCCGGGTACACGGGTGGGGGGGGTGGGACACGGGGAAGGGGGCCATTCACAGACATAACATACATTACAAAGTTGTATAACTTTGTAATGTGTGTTATTCTGTGAATAATTTTTTAGCGCCGGACAACCCCTTTAAGACCCTATTACACTGGCCGATGCCGAGAAGGAGGCGAGCTCCTGTCAGATCAGCCTTTTATGTGTTTTTGTGTGTTTGCAATTTCAGCCATGGCAACATGCTCCTGCCTAGTGTGAATGGTGTTGTAGGAGGGCTGACCAAATTTCTCTTATTGCCTGTATTCCAGATGGAGGGAGTGGCTGCCTCTACTTGGTCATGCACTCCACCCATCCCACCAAGGTGGTTATTATTTTTGCAGGTAGTAGAGGGATCCTGTATGCCCAGAGCTTAGGCTTATTATATGCCATGGAGAGGCCAAAGTGCAGTGTAGGTTCCATCCTGAGCATGAGGCCACCTTATCGTGGTGGGATGGTACACACTATTTGCAAATGGTAACCTAGAGCCTCAATATTTTAATGGAGATTTTTTTTTAGCAGTTGGGGTTACCTATTTTTATATCTGTATTGGGTCTGTATATTGCCATTAGTCGTGAGCTGTTGCTTTTTTTAGTGTTTTTGTGCATAAATAATATATCATCACATCGGCTATTTTCACACAGCGTCAAAAATTGAGAAAAGGCGCTCGATTTTGTTATTTTAAAAAAACTCAGTTTTTGCCTCAATTTAACTGACTGCAATGGCAATGCATTGAAGTCAATGAGAAGACGGACGTCCAATGCACACAATGTATTGAATAACAGACATTTTTACCGCGGACGTCAAAATAATGAACATGATCATTATTTTCGGACGTCTTTTGCTAACAGCGGATGTTTTTATTAGTTGTGCACACAGTTTTTTTTTGTCACCGTTCTTTCTCTGTTTTTTCTATTAAAATCAATGGACTTTTCAATTAAGCCGCACCCAAAGTTCAATTAGTAACCCCAAACTAGAATAATGTAGAAACACCAGTCATTGCACTAAGAGGAGGCCAGGCTGATAAATGATGTCCATTATTTTAGACTCAAAATGACAGACATTATTTTAAACAGAGCTGAAAAAACGTTGTGTGAACATAGCCATCATCAGTGACATGCATAATAAATAACAAATTAAGTGAATTTACATTGTAACTTAAAATTAGCAGGCAGCGTTCACCTCCCACTCACCACTGTAGTACAATGTTGTAATGAAGTAGCGGTAGCAAAACCATAGCGTATCTAGTGTAAGGAGGAGTCTGAGCACACCGCTAGTATCAGCATCATGGGGTGCATGCGTAAGGACCAACAACTGGGCAGGGTTATACATGACGAGACCAGTCCCCCTTGAATAACATAAAAAGTCTAGTTAACCCCTTCAGGTCCACAATCTGTATATATACATTCCTGTGCAGTAAGAATGTATATATATATGTTCCTGGACTGAAGGGGCTTTCAATGTGGGCCGGAGCTAATGACAGGCAGCCAGGGTCACACAGCTTCCTGCCATTAACCCCTTAAAAGCTGTGATGCACAGTGATCCTAGTGTTTAAGGTAGTCAGTAACAGAGCAAGCACCTGTCACTGACTGACTGGGACCCCCACAGCATGGCTACGAGGGTCCCGATCACTTGTACCGACAGGCGGGGGTAAGCCACTTATGTACATCCATGCATCTATCTTGTCTATCTGTTTATCATCTTGTATCTATCTATCTATCTATCTATCTATCTATCTATCTATCTGTCTAACCATCTATGTATGTATGTATGTATGTATGTATCCATCAATATCTCCAATATTGCCCATGGAGACCTTACAAGGCCAAACAATTATTTAATTTATACAACTTCCTATGTAAGAAATCATTACTTCTTTCTAGAAACTGTTTCTGTTTCAGGGTCAATATGAAATAAATATTACATGCATGAATTATGATTACCTTAGTAACCCTAGTCCTTATTTATACATTGCTCACAGTAAAAAAAAAAAAAACTGACTATAGCTCTGTACCAAGAACATCTTTTGTTGGCCGTTAAAGTGTCATTTGTACGTTTTGAAATTCTGGTCGTTATTTTGGCTCAAACGGGCATAAAAAAAAATATTGTGGGAACATAGCATGGGGCTATGTTCTCATAACGTCTTTGTTTCGTGAAAACATCAATCTTTTAATGAACATGAACATTAAAGGGGTTGTCCAGTGAAACACTTTTTTTTTCAAATCAACTGGTGTCAGAAAGATATATAGATTTGTAATTTACTTCTATCAAAAAATCTCAAGTCTTCCTATACTTATCAGCTACTATAAGTCCTGCAGGAAATTGTGTTTTATTTTCAGCCTGACACAGTGCTCTCTGCTGACATCTCTGGCCGAGACAGGAACTGTCCAGAGCAGGAGAGGTTTTCTATGGGGATTCATAAAAAAACCGAGACAAAGTTCCTGTCTCGTCCAGAGATGTCAGCAGAGAGCACTGTGTCAGACTGAAAATAAAACAACAATTTCCTGGATATAAGTATAAAAGACGAAGCATAATTTCTGCTGACAAGGAAATATTGAATTGGATACTATGGTAGAAGGGGAGGGGGGATGCTGTTACAACTCCTGCCCTCTCTTCCCCTACATTTGACATATTTTGTTTTTAAGCAGTGTAGCGCCTCATTTGTATGGTAACACATTCACAGGGCAACACTGAACATTCCTCTTTTGTTCCCAATTTTCTACAAAGAATGTTCACAGAAAAAGCAAGTATTACTGAAAGCATGCCTGATACAGTATATTGATCTGACTCCAGTTTAAAATAGGCCTGTGAAATGATTTTTTTTTCATGTATATCAGAGTGACACCTCTAGCCATCTGTTATTGTGTTTATAGAGATAATTTACTGTCTGTGAGCTTCACTCCCTCTAATCATATGAAAGAATGAGAAATAAAACTATGCAAACAAAAAAGGCTATCAGCCACAGGCAAGTCAGCAGTCAGCAAGCATAAGAATCAACAGTCATGAGCTACTCGGAGAATCCAAGGTCTCTCTCAGCCAGGTGCAATATGCCTGCACTTAAAACACGAATAGACACTGGAGCAAGGTCGTGATATTGAATTTGCTTGTTCCTAGGTTTTTATTAAAATTTATTATTTTATCTGATCTAAAAGAAACCTTCATCTACACACACTGGATATTAACCTCCGAAAGACCAAGCCATTTTTTTTTTACTTTTTTTTCTTAAATTCCTTTTAGGCTATGTTCACACACGGTAAAATGAAAGCAAAATAGATATAGCATTCAGTTATATTTATAATCTAAGGTTATGTTCACACATTTTCTGCCGTTTTCTGCAGTATTTCTGCCAGTCTTTTTTCAATCAAAATCAGGATTGGAACTAAAAGGGTAAAATTATGATGGTAAGATGTGCACAGTTTTTGTTTTTTTACCTATTTCTCACACCCCCTGCATTCCTACAAAATACTAGTCACTGTCTATCTGCTGTCTCTAACACTTTGACCTCTCTCTTTTTCAAACTTAAAGGGGTACTCCCACGGGGGGCTTTTTTCCGATCTGGCTGGGGAGGAGGTGGCTGAGGGCAACAATGTCCACTCACCCCCCTCGGTTCTAGTGGCGGGTCCCGTATCACGGCGCTCCGGTCCCCGCTGCCCGGCCGCTTCCTGGTCTCTGACGCAAGCTTGAAAAGTGAGGTTTCAAGTCCTCAGCCACCCCCCCCCGGGCCAGATCGGAACAAAGCCCCCCCCCGCGCCGGAGTACCCCTTTAAAATCTCTAAAACTGAACTACTTGTATTTCCTCCCTCTAACAAACCTAAACCCAACATCTCACTCTCAGTCTCTGGTACTAGCATAACTCCTGTGCATCAGGCTCGATGTCTGGGGGTTATGCTAGACTCTGATCTATCCTTTACTCCCTATATCCAAGCTCTTACACGCTCCTGTCACCTCCATCTCAAAAACATCTCCAGAATCCGTCCATTTCTCACCACTGACACTGCTGATGCACTGACACTGCACATACTGATCCACTCCTGTCTTGACTACTGTAACCCCCTACTAATCGGTCCTCCTTTCTCTAAGCTCTCCCCTCTCCAGTCTATCCTGAACGCAGCAGCCAGGCTCATCTTCCTCTCCAGCCGTTATACTGATTTCTCTTCCCTGTGCCAGTCACTGCATTGTTTACCCATTAAATCCAGAATACAGTTCAAGCTCCTCACCCTCACCTATAAAGCTCTCCACAACTCTGCCCCTCCATACATCTCCTCCCTCATCTCCACTTACCATCCTTCCCGTGCTCTGCATTCTGCTTATGATCTAACCCTAACATCTTCCATAATCAGAACCTCCCACTCCTGCCTCCAAGACGTCTTTAGTGCTGCATCAGTTCTCTGTAACGCCCTACCCAAAGACCTCAGACTTATTCCCAACACTCACAATTTCAAGCGTGCCCTGAAGACTCATCTCTTCAGGTGCGCTTATAACATTCCTTCCCCTCCCTCTCTGCTATCCCTTCTCCATTCTCTCTATAAAGAAAGAAAAAGATGGACAGCACTACATGGCGGGGATCACCTAAACCAAGTTGAGGGAATAAAAGTGTGTGTGAACCCTCACCAGGTAAGGTTGTGCTAGCAAGGGAGGCACAACTCTTGTGAACACATGTATAGCAGACCGCAGCCACTCCCGATCTCCAACAAGGGATAACAGAAGAAAGACACCACCAACCACGGGTAACTGGCGCAGGTCCAACACAAGCCACCAAACGACAATGGTCCAAAAGGTATGGATGTTTATTGCAAAGACTCAAGGCGTTTCGGAACCGCATCAGTTTTCTTTTTCAGGAGTCATACTCCATTGCACCAAACAACTCAACTTATACTAAAAAAAGGGCTCATGATGTCCGTCAGCCGGGCGGGCCTCCAACACCTTTAGTCATCATTAACCTTTACTGGTATCACAACACATTAGAAAAGACATAAGAAGACATAAAAATTCATTAGTAAATAAAAAAAATCATAAAAAATTAATGACAAGATTATGCATAACCATGATCTATAACAAAATTGCTAAAGCATATTTAAAATAAATTATTATATACTAAACCAAAATTAAAATATGCACAAAAGTGCACAAAAAACGCATAAAATAAAATAGGACATCATTCAGACTTTAGTATTCTCTAGTACTTCATTTAATCCACCTGGGGAAAGTGAACATAATCTAAAAATCCAGTAGAATTCCCTATTTATAAATTGCCGAAATCTATTAGGTATATCCTCTGGAATAAGTTCCAAAATTGTTAGTTTCAGGCAGCTTGAAACAGAATTGTGTTTAAGATAATAGTGTCTATCAAATCTATCAAACATGGTGTAAAGTGAAACTGGCTCAGTCGCCCCTAGCAACCAATCAGATTCCACCTTTCACTCCTTACAGACTCTTTGGAAAATGAAAGGTGGAATCTGATTGGTTGCTAGGGGCAACTGAGCCAGTCTCACTTTACACCATGTTTGATAAATCTCCCCCACTGTGTTATAAAAACACATTCTTTATATTTGCTCTACAGTATGTTTGTTCATACGGCACCGCATCACTTAAACAGTATGGCCCACGTATAGAAATTTACACAGGCATTCAAGAAGATACACTACATATTGGGTAGAACAAATAAAAGTACCTCAAAACACCTCATTCGTGACTGAGGAACTGAACCTTATAAACGTTATGAGGAGTAGTTAAGGATATCAATTTCTCTTGAAACCAATTCAACACATCATGACACTACGCCAGGCCATTGAAATGCTTAATACATATAACTGTTATAGGGTGTCACACATAAACTAACATGTTTGATACATTTAGTGACAAAGGGTCATATAATCAAGTTGTCATGAATGTTGATAATCTCACACTATACATTCATAGATTTTACAGATTGAGAAGTAAGAAAGGACATATTTGTGTAATATAATTCATATACTACTGTGTTGGCACTCCTCCTGGTAAGACCCACATGACCGCAATTAGCAGGAGCCACCTGTGCACACATGACTTGTACCTCCTATCCTTCCCATTCTACTCGCTGGAGTGTGGTGAGTGTTTTAGACCTTGTTCACACGTGTGTTGTTTGGTGACAGCCTTCTCCGCCGGCGGTGCCTGCTGGGATTTACGGGGGCCTCTGGTATCGGTCCTGTGACAGTGGAGTTGCAGGGCCGTTCTATGGCCTCCCTTCCCTGTTTGTGCATGCCTTGCGGGGATGGTGGTCGCTGACTGACACAGTGGTGAGTTAGCGTAGGGACCCATGTGAGCCAGGAGACCTGCACGCTGGTACATGTGGCAATATGGTTTGATCAAATTATATACCAACATCCTGGAGTTGGTTTTTAAATGAAGCTGAGAAGCATTAGTATCAGCCATAGGTGTAAGGTGCAGAGCTATTTTCTCTCCTTGTCCGTATAATTCATATACTATTTAGCTGTTATTTAACCCCTTAAGGTCAAAGCCTATTTTCGTTTTTGAGCTTTTGCTTATTCCATTTTAAGTTTAAAAGTCCATAGCGCTTGCATTTTTTCACCTAGAGACGTATATGAGCGCTTATTTTTTGCTAAATCAATTGTACTTTGCAATGACAGGCATTGTTTTTCCATAACATATGCTGCGAAACCGGAAAAAAATCATTTGCGCTGTCAAATTGAAAAAAAAACGAATTTGTTTTGATTTCGGGGAGTTTTGCATTTACGCCGTTCGTCCTATGGTAAAACTGACTTGTTATGCATGTTCCTCAAGTCGTTACGATTACTATGATATATAACATGTATAACTTATATTGTATCTGATGGCTTGTAAAAAATTCAAACCATTGTTAACAAATATACGTTCCTTAAAATCGCTCCATTCCCAGGCTTATAGCACTTTTATATGCACAAGCCAAAAAGACAGAAATGGCTGCACATCGCACCCATGGCTGGCACGAAAGCTTGTTCAGCTACATTTAAAACCAACATCAGAAGTTAGTATATAATTTGGCCAAATCATATTGCCTCATGTACCACGTGCAGGTCTTCTGATACACATGAGTCCCTAACCAAACCTCATCACTGTGCCGGTCAGCGACCACAATCCCCGCAAAACGTGCGCAAGCAGAGAAGAGGGGCCACGGAATGGCCCTGCAACCCCATTGTCACAGGACCAGACCCAAAAGGGCACCCCAAACCCCGCAGGCGCCACCGGCGGAAAAAGTGGACACCAAGCAACACAAGTGTGAACAAGCTCTTACCTCTCTCCATTCCTCTGCAGGTAGAATGGGAGAATACTAGGAGATCCTCCCCTTATGTACACAGGTGCTTCCTGCTAATTTGGATCACATGGGTCTTACACAGCACGAGTGCTAGCCACAATGAAAAAAGGGACAGAATACATAAAATATGCACAAGCCAAAAAGACAGAAATGGCTGCACATCGCACCCATGGCTGGCACGAAAGCTTGTTCAGCTACATTTAAAACCAACATCAGAAGTTAGTATATAATTTGGCCAAACCATATTGCCTCATGTACCACGTGTAGGTCTTCTGATACACATTATAGCACTTTTATCCTTTGGTCTATGGGGCTGTGTCAGGTGTCATTTTTTGCGCCATGATGCGTTCTTTCTATCGGTACCTTGATTGCGCATATACGACTTTTTGATCGTTTTTTATTAAATTTTTTCTGGATTTGATGCGACCAAAAATGCGCAATTTTGCACTTTGGAATTTTTTTTCGCAGACGCCGTTTACCGTGCGAGATCAGGAATGTGATTAATTAATAGTTCGGGCGATTACGCGCGCGGCGATACTAAATATGTTTATTTATTTATTTATTTATTAATTTATATTTATAAAATGGGAAAAGGGGGGTGATTTGGACTTTTATTAGGGGAGGGGATTTTTTATTAATAAAAACACTTTTTTACTTTTTTTTTTACTGTAACTAGAAGCCCCCCTGGGGGACTTGTATATAGACAGCACTGATCTCTCATAGAGATCAATGCTGTGTATATACACAGCAAAGATCGATTAGATCGGTCATAGATTACTATGGCCTGCTGTAGGCCATAGCAATCTATTGCCGAGCCGGGATCAGCGTCATTCCGACGCTGAGGCCCGGCACGGGCAGAAGAACGGATCTCCCCCCCGCGATCGCATCGCGGGGGGGAGATCCGAGCCACTAGACACCAGGGATAGTGTGTACAAAGCCTCTAAGTGCAGCTGTCAGGTTTGACAGCTGCACTTAGAGGCTTAATTAGCCGGCGCGGCAACGGGACCCGCGCCGGCTAATAGAGGCACTGCCGGGCTGCATGTGTCAGCCGGGATCAGCGCCGGGACCCCGCTCTGAACACCCCGAGCGGCACCATGACGTATCAGATACGTCATGGGTCGCTAAGGGGTTAAAGTAGTACCAAATAGTGTTTGATTATCTAACACACATATATTTGCTTTTATTTCTTTCTCTCTGTATATACAGTGGTACCTCGGTTTAAGAGTAACTTGGATTAAGTGCGTTTTGCAAGAAGGAGCTCAAAGTTTTTCAAAACTGTAACTTGGTTTAAGAGCACTGCTTTGGTTTAAGAGCTCCCTGTACTGGTTGGTAGCGCGAGTGGAGGAGGGGCATGGCCTGCACATGGTGGTCTACAGCACTGTACTCTAACCCAGAAAGCCTCCTTCGCCTTCCAAATCATAGCAGATCCACTTCAGGCTGGGACTCGCATCAGGGGACAGGACTGTGGAGGTAATCTCTTCATAGCTGTAACCCCTCTCTCCCCAGACAGAGAGCGCTGCTATACTGTGCCCACATCTGCCCTGCTCATTCCTTCATGCTCCCTGCAGTCTGTTAGCCCTTGTGTTTCCCATTCTCTCCATTCCTGCTTTAATGTGCCTGCACTTCCACTCAGCTATACACACTGCTGTTGCTATAATGTGCCTGCACTCACACTGCTGTATAGAAAGGTTTTTGTCACTGTCCTCCTGCACAGCTCTGTGATTCTCACTTCCTGATTGGTGCATGCTGAAATGTTTGTTTCATTAGTTTTACATGTTATTCAGAACAAAGAAAAATTATTTTTTAAGGTGTGGAACCAATTGTCTGCATTTCAATGATTTCTTATGGGAAAATTTGCTTTGGTTAAAGAGTGGATTTGGATTACAAGCACGGTTCCGGAAAGAATTATGCTCGTACTCCAAGGCCCCACTGTGTGTCTGTGTATCTAGTTAAAAAATTAAAAAGTAAAAAATACAATTAGTACGTTAAATGGATAAAACTAAAATTTAGTTTACCCTAAGTACTTTTAAGGCCATCTTAACGTGCCTTGTACTCTATGAGCTCACAGTATGTATAGGTATAAATGAGTGTAGCCAGCATCTAGCTCTTCCATCAGTGACTCGGCCACATCCCAACTAATCTCTCTTCTTAGCCTGCAGCTTTACTGTCCCTACTCTGCATAACTTTCTTCTGTTCGCACACAGCCGCTCACAGAAGTCATAGTAAATCTACTGCAATCTGATTGTTATCTTAAATGGCCCTTTTGATTGGATTTTCTCAGAATATCAAAGTACACTAAAAGATAAAAGAAGCTATTTTCTACACAACTTTACTATACCATCCACTGTCAAAATACCTTCAGTAATTTTATTTTTATCTCTCACTGAAAGATACATTCACTGAGGTTTATATACTGCAGTCAATGGCAGGAGGAAAAAAAAAAACAAAAAAGCTCTTTCACAATATTTTCACAATTCTAAGTGAAGCAAGAGCATTCATTTCTTTCCAGGTAAAGGTAGACGGGTCAGACTAATGTAAAAGTACTCAATGATTAAAGGAAACTGCTAGCTGTGTTACTGAATCTGTTACTATAAGATAGATAGATAGATAGATAGATAGATAGATAGATAGATAGATATATTACAACTGCACTATTTCCCAAATTAACTGTAAATAACTTTTTAATATTCTTCCACTTGCTTAAGTTATTAGCTTTTTTTTTTTTTTTTTTTTTTTTAAATCAGATGAAAAAGTTAAGTTACTCAGCTGCGGTCCACTAGAACATATGTTTGATTTATGGCTTGCATGATGTTATATATGGAAACATAATCTCATGTATAGGAAGTTTGGTTCCTATTTAGCCAGGTGTATTGGAGTTCCTTACCCACCGGTTTAAACTTTATCAGAAAATAGGATCAGTTACTAACATAGCGTTAGCAAATAATAAATGTATTCATTTTCTATTTCTTTTATAGCTATATGTAGAGGGGAATGTACTGGTATAGAACTATTGGGACGTATCAAACAGTACCAGGTTAAAAATACCAGGTTAAAAGAAAAAAAAAAATACACAATAATGTAATTGCAGTAAGGCTGGGTTCACACTATATTAAAAAAAAAAAAAACGATCAGTTTTTTTTAATGGACACAAAAATGAGGCTGACTACGTTTTGTGTACGTTGTTTTCCCATCTTTTTTTCCATCCCTTTTTTTTTCAAAAACAGATGAAAAAAACGGATTGCAATAAGGTAGTGTGAACCCGGCCATGATAATACAACACACCTATAATCAGCTTCACGTTATTTCCATATCAGTTCTAACGTTTGCCATTTTATATGCCACACAGACCTATAAATAAACCTGTATCTGAAAATATTGTAAATTATAATCCGATCATCACTTCTTTTTTTAAAGTTCATATTGATTTTTCTATGTAATTGTAATAATATTTCCGAAGCGTAAAAATCAGCATAAAATATTAATTTTTCCAATTCGGTGAAACCCTTGTAGTCTTGTAAAACTCTTTTTGAATGATAAGATTTAAATGATTGTACAACAATGATATTTTCATAAACGCTCTACTATAGAGGTAGAAATGCTCTCCATTATATCACTTTTTCTTTAAATAAAAAAAATAAATAAATAAAAAACTGCCTTCCTATACTATCATCAGGTTATGTATTGTATGATCTCTCCAGGGTAACTTTTCATACATCACTGCTCCCTTGCCTTAGCAATGCTGTAGAGACAAAGCCGCTCTAAGAGATTGCCTAGCACAATATGTAGTTTGATAGAAACACATTCAAGCCGTTAGCATACCAGAAGCATTAATTTACCAGTCCTCTGCTGAGCAAATAAGGCCACAGCGGAGTGAAATAAAGCAAAAGAACAGTATATCAGGAAAAATGCAAATCCAAGAAACCAGTTCTGGCGTCTATTATATATAAATGAGCAAAAAGAAATTTAAAGGGAAATAAAAAGTCAAATATAAAAGTGTTCCTTTAATGACATGGCTCGCCGAAACGTAACGCGTATTTTTTTAGAATTATTAACTGTGTCTATGAGACGTCTATCGGAACGCGTCACACGGAGTTTTGGATAAGTATTTTTGTTTGGGTTACGTAAGCTCTTCGGACCCAAATAATGATATTCTAATTGAGCATTTCTCAAACCTGCCATCAGTTACCCTGAGTGGGCCCATTTAAATCACTGCATGAGATTAGGTAAATTAGTTTTAATGACTGAGCCAGTCTTTATTCAACCTGTGCTCATCCATAAATTCTGGACTGTTAATCACTAGTTGAGAAATCCATTTGTTTGTGGAAAAGTGTTGACCTACATTCTCAATAATAAGCAAAACTTTAGTTTGAAGCTAATAATAAGACACCATTTGTGAATGCAGCTGATTCATTTAGATACCGAACATATTCATTTACTTTTTTGCAATGTAACATTTTTCTTGTACGTTGAAAAGTTGGGGACTGAATAGTGGATGTCTAGTGACCTCTGCTGGTGATTTCCTAGCAGTAAGGATTTCTGCACTTGAATATCACATGTAGGCTATGGCCAGACAATGTCAAAAATAGAGAAATAGAGAATAGAGAAACGATTTTGCTATTTAAAATAAAGTCCGTTATTGCCACGATATGGCTATGTTCACACAACATCAAAAACAGAGAAAAAGCGGCCGATTTTGATATTTAAAATAATGCCCGTTTTTACCGTGATTTAACTGACTGCAATGCAATGCATTGAAGTCAATGGAAAGACGGACGTCCAATGCACACAATTAGGGATGGTCCGAACCTGCCGAGGTTCGGGTTCGTATGAACCCGAACGCTCGGCAGCAGATTCCCGCTGTCTGCCCCCTCCATGGAGCGGGCGGATACAGCGGGAGTAACGCCTGGAAAACAGGGATACAGCCTATGGCTGTGGCTGTATCCCAGTTTTCCAGGAGGTCCTCCCGCTGGATCTGCCCGCTCCACGAAGCGGGCAGACAGCGGGAATCATTACCGAGGGTTCGGGTTCGTACGAACCCGAACCAAACTCGGTTCGGACCATCCCTACACACAATGTATTAAATAATGGACGTTATCTCCGCGGAAGTCAAAATAATGATCATGACAATTATTTTTGGACGTCTTTTGCCAACAGCGGACTTTATTAGTTGTTTACACACAGTTTTCCTTTTGTCACTGTTCTTTCTCCGTTTTTACTATTAAATTCAATGGCCTTTTCAATTAAGACACCCCTAACGGCCAATTAGTTATCCAAACTAGAATAATGTACCAACAGCCGTCATTGCAAGGGAAGGCTAGACAGCTAAATGACGTCCGTTATTTTAGACTCAAAATGAAAAAAATGAAAAAATGTTGTGTGAACATAGTCGTACAGTGCTAATACATTTACGTTACAGAACCTTGGTGGTATAATGATTAGAGATGAGTGAACCGGGTTCGGGTTCAAGTCGATCCGAACCCGAACAATCGGTATTTGATTAGCGGGGGGCTGCTGAACTTGGATAAAGCTCTAAGGTTGTCTGGAAAACATGGATACAGCCAATGACTATATCCATGATTTCCACATTGCCTTAGGGCTTTATCCAAGTTCAGCAGCCACCGTTAATCAAATGCTGAAAGTTCGGGTTCGGATCGACTCGAGCATGCTCCAGGTTCCCTCATCTCTAATAATGATGCACAAGATTCGTTTCATGTAACATATTAACAACAGACCGTACAATCAGATATGATTTGCTGTATATTCAGCAAAATTTCAAGTTTAGGATTTATGCAATCCAATTTCACTTTAATTTGGCGGTATTAAAAAAAAAAAAAAAAAAAAAAAGGACTGTGAAAATATCATTTGCAATTTAATTTAATGATTTCAGCAATATCCTTAATGACTCTAAAACGTACTTCAAGGAGTCCCAAGAGCAAGGTTGCAATCTAATATACAATCTTTGAATCATAGTGGGATCTGTTTAAGCAGAAACCCGATTTAAAGCAATTTGCACTCTGCGTTAAAATATATTTCAAGCCAATATGATTTTTTTTTATTCTTTCTTTTTTTTATAGAATTATTTTATTCCTACTCAAACTGTGCTTATTCTATTAGTATTCATAAAATGTGAAATCCCCTTACAGTCTTAAAAGTTTATATCCTTAGCAATTATGGACATTAGGAGGCAATTGCCAAAGAGGATAAAGGGAGTAATTACAATGACACATACTAAATGCAAGTGGCAAACTTTTAACTATATCTTTTGTGGGTTATAGGAAATAATGTATATTATTATTATTATTATTACAAATAATAATAGTTTTAATAGTAAATTATAATTTTCATAATTCGTTTGCTTGTAATCTAAATCCGCTCTTAAACCAAAGCACATTTTCCCATAAGAAATCATGTAAATGCAGAGAATTGGTTCCACACCCACAAAATAATAATTTTTTTATTCAAAATAACATGTAAAACAAATGAAACAAACATGTAGAAACAGCTGAATATGTTATATTATAAGTTACTGTACAGTATAGCAATCAGCATGTGGAGTATAATGTATAGTTAGTGCATAAGAATGAAAAAACAGCAGCTGTTTGTAGATACAGAATGGGACTGCAGATCCCCATAATGCAGTAGCGTTCTACAACAGGATAGAATAACCTCCTCAGTCCTGTCCTCTGATATAAGCCCCAGCCTGAAGTGGATCTGCTATGATTTGGAAGGTGAGGGAGACTTCCTGGGTCAGAGTACAGGGCTGTAGACCCTGCTATGCAGACCATGCCCCTCCTCCTCTCACCCTCCCACCCAGTACAGAAAGCTCTTAAACCAAAGCAATGCTCTTAAACCAAGTCACAATTTTGAAAAACTGTGATCTCTTCTTGCAAAACGTTCTTAATCCAAGTTACTCTTAAACCAAGGTACCACTGTACATTAAAATGTTTGCACTAAACTAAAATTTTGTGAAAACTGGCTTTCTAGTTATGTTGACTGTAAAAAAAATATTATTATTATTATTATTATTATTACATTTAATAGTAAATTATAATTGCCATAATAATAATAAGAATAATACTTTTATACATATACATTGAAACGTGTTAGCACTAAACAAAAAATCTTCAGAAAAATGGCTTTTAACCCCTTCAGGACCAGGCTAATTTTCGTTTTTGCGTTTTCGTTTTTTCCTCCTTGTGCTTAAAAGCCCATGGCACTTGCATTTTTACATCTACAGACCCACATGAGCCCTTACTTTTTGCGTCACTAATTGGACTTTGCAATGACAGGCTGAACTTTTGCATAAAACATGCTGCGAAACCAGAAAAAAATTATATGCGCAGTGAAATTGAAAAAAAAAACACAATTCTTTTCTTTGGGGGGGTTCGTTTTTACGCCGTGTGTCCTATGGAAAAAACTGACATGTTATATATGTTCCTCAAGTCGTTACGATTACAACGATATATAACATGTATAACTTTTATTGTATGTGATGACTTGTAAAAAATTCAAACCGTTGTTAACAAATATATGTTCCTTATAATAGCTCCATTCCCAGGCTTATAGCGCTTATATCCTTTAGTCTATGGGGCTGTGTGAGGTTTCATTTTTTGCTCCATGATGTTTACTTTCTATCGGTACCTTGATCGCGCATATGCGACTTTTTGATCGCTTTTTATTACAATTTTTCTGGATTTGATGCGACCAAAAATGCACAATTTAGCAGTTTGGGATTTTTTTGCGCTTAAAGTGACTGTCACCCCCTTTGTGCATTCTGACATCTCTACACAGGTGTAAAGGGTAAATTTAGCGTTTTTCATACCTTATTTAACCCCTTAACGACCGCGGGCGTAAGTGTACGCCCCCAAAACCCGTGCCTTAACGCAAACGGGCGTACATTTACCCCTGCGGTTTCCCCGATCGCTGCGTGTACACACGCAGCGATCGGGGAAGATGGCATGCTATAATGTATAGCAGGCCATCCCTGCTTGTCGGCACGGGGGGTGATTAACCCCTCCCGTGCTGACGATCGCCGCTATTGGCTGATCAATTCAGATCGGCATATGGCGGTGATCTGCAGCTTTCCGGGTCACCGGTGACCCGATGGCCCGGAAAGCAATGGCGGTCGGTGCTGTCCGAGGACGACACCGACCGCCATTACTGTTAAAAGTAACGGTGGCCACGGTGCCACGTCCCGATCGCCGGGACCGGCCGGCCAGGTGCGGCCGGCCGATCACGGCGATATAAGTACCCCATGAAAGGGTTAAATACCTGCTGTGGACACCTCAGCTAGGTAGCTGAGGTGTCCAGAGCAGGTATTGACCCATACTCACCGGATCCAGCGTCCCGATCGCGTCTTCCGGGTTCCGAACGTGACTTCCGGGTTCCGAACGCGTCATCGTCTTCGTCGGCGTCTTCGTCTTTTTTCCGGCGGTCCCCATCGGTAATCATCGGCTCCAGCGTCGTCAAACTTCGGCTTTTTCCGGAATTGGCGTTCTACTGCCCCCTAGCGGCTGATAAGTGTATATAATACACATATCAGTAGCTATAGGGTTGAAGAAAGATTATTATTTTTTTTTTTTTCCCAATTTTTTTTTTCTATTTTCCGCACCCTAATGCCGCTGAGTGCTGATCAGCATCGCACGTAAGTGCGCCGCTGATCAGCAACTCCTCCTTTTTGGCGTAGAGTGTTTTTTTCCTATATCCTACAGCCACGGTTTGCTTATAAGTGCCGCACATAAGTGAATGGGGGGGGTCCTTTGTTCCTCCATTCATCCTCATCCTCATTATCCAGTGACGTGTCTGGGGGTAGCGTAGCGTACGCTGCCCCCCAGACACGTCTTTTCCGCCAGTACCGTCCCAATAAGAGATCACAGTATGGCGTGAAATTCTACAAACTCTGTGAGCCTACCTCTGGGTACACTTACAGATTTAGGGTACGTGCACACTGCGGAATGGCGAAGGATAACCCTTTGTGCATTCCGCAGCTGGCACCCGCCGGCGGACTGATGCAGGCGCGCGTCTCCACCCGTGTCATAGACTCCATGTTATGCACAGGCGGATTCCATCGTCCGTCCAAAGAATGAACACATTTGACGGAGAGCGGAATCCGCCCATGCATAGAATGGAGTCTATGACACGGACGGAGACGTGCGCCTGCATCAGTCCGCCGGCGGGTGCCAGCTGCGGAATGCACAAAGGGTTATCCTTCGCCATTCCGCAGTGTGCACGTGCACTTAGAGTGTATGAAGGAAGGGACACCCAAATCCAGCCCCCAGATGCCCCCAGATGCCCCCCCCCATCCTCTGAGTTAGTGGGGAGATCGTTCGGGAACTGATCTTCCCACTGCTGGATAAAGGTCACCACCTGTACGGGGATAACTTTTATACCAGCACCCCCTCTTCCGGTCCCTCGCTGCCCTGTAGCTTGCGGCACGATCCGAACATATCAGAAGTAGTAATAGCGCCCTAATATTTAGCAGCCATGGAGCGGACCCAGCGCTTCTGGATATGAAGGACCCCGTATCGCACCAGGACAACATTTTCCAGGTGACGTCCCCCACACTGGAAAACAGGAGACCCCAGAAGAAGTGCAGAGTGTGGCGTAACAGGGGGATCAGGAAGGACACCATTTTCCAGTGTGACACCTGTCCTGTCCCCCCGGCCTCTGCATACTGGATCGCTTCAAGGCGCACCACACGTCATTGGGGTTCTACATTATCTAAATTCTGTCCCTTATTCCTATTTCAGGGGTCACGTTGATCCAGGGATTATTCTGGTCGCCATTATGGAGTCGGGAAGGAATTTTTTCCCAGTGATGAGGCTACTGTCGTCTGCCACACGAGGGTTTTTTGCCTTCCTCTGGATCAACACAGGTTGAATTTGATGGACACCTGTCATTTTCAACCATATAAACTAATAATTGGCCTAATACCCCCAAATAAATTAGAATTGTCCCTTTTTCCCCAGCTAAATAGGTATGGCCGCCATTCCTATTAGAGGATGCCATGATGCAATTACAGAGCCTCTGTGCGGCCAGGACAGTAGAAACCCCCCACAAGTGACCCCATTCTGGAAACTACACCCCATAAGGAATCTAACAAGGGGGGCAGCGGGGATATGGCCCCCTGGTGACGGCCACATTTGGGACGTGAAAATGAAAAAAATTGTATTTTTTATTTTCACGGCACATGTTCTACATATGTGCCTGTTACCAGTGGGGTCCATATGCTCACTGCCCCCCTTGTTGGATTACTTATAGGGTGTAGTTTCCAGAATGGGGTCACTTGTGGGGGGTTTCTACTGTCCTGGCAGCACAGGAGCTTTGTAATTGCGACATGGCCTCCATCCTCCATTCCAGCCTCTAAATGGCGCTCTGTCCCTTTGGTGGCTTGCCCTGTGCCCATATGGCACATTATGTCCACATTATGTCCATCTAACAAGGGGTGCAATGAGGATATGGACCCCTTGATGACGGGCACATTTTTGCCGTGAAAGTGAAAAAATGAAATTTTTCACTTTCACGTCACATTGTTCCACATTTGTGCCCGTCACCAGTGGGATCCATATGCTCACTGCACCCCTTGTTAGATTCCTTGAGGGGTGTAGTTTCCAGAATGGGGTCACTTGTGGGGGGTTTCCAGTGTTTTGGCAGCACGAGGGCTCTGTAAATGCGACGTGGCCCTTGAAATCCATTCCAGTAAAATCCAGCTTGCAAAGGCCAATTGGCGCTCCTTCCCTTTGGAGGCTCATCCTGCGCCCGCTTGGCACTTTATGTCCACATGTGGGGTATTTCCGTACTCGGGAGAAACTGCGCTACATGTTTTGTGGGTTTTTTTTTCCTTTTATCCCTTTGTGAAAATGAAAAATTGAAGTCTAGAACAACGTTTTAGTGTAAAAAATACTTTTGTCTTTTTTCACGCTATATTGTTGGGAAAATCTGTGAAGCACCTGTGGGGTCCAGATGCTCACCGCACCCCTTGTTACATTCCTTGAGGGGTGTAGTTTTCTGAATGGTGTCCCTTTAGTGGTGTTTTTTAGGTTTTGGCACCCCAGAGCCTCTGCCAAGCTGAAGTGATACAGTCAGAAATGACCAAATATAACGGAGCCATTGAAATGCACTAGGCGCTCCCTTATATCTGAGGCTTGTGGTTGCGTCAAATAGCGCAATAGGGTCACATATGGGGTATTTCTATAAACTGCAGAAACGGGGCAATAAATATTGGGGTGCATTTCTCTGGTAATAAGTTTATAATTATGAAAAATATTGGATTACAATAAAATCTCTGCACAGAAAATTAAAATTTTCAAATTTCTTACACACTTAGCTTTTATATCTGTGACTCCCCTAAAGGGTTAAAAAACTTTCTGGATCTGCTTTTGCAGAGTTTGGGGGTGCAGTTTCTGAAATGGGGTGCTTTGTGGGGCTTTCTAACATACAGGCCCCTCAAATACACTTTAAATCTGAACAGGTCCCTAAAAATATCTGATTTTGAAATTTTACTGAAAATTTGGAAATTTGCTGCTAATGTTTTACGCTTTCTATTGTCTAAAAAAAATGAAATATAGTTTAATAAATGCCGCCAACATAAAGTAGACATGTTGCTAATGCTATTTAATATATAATTTGTGTGGCATAACCATTTTCTGTATAAGCAGAAAAGGTTTAAAGTTGGAAAAATGCATTTTTTTTAAATTTTTCACGTTATTTTGTTTTTTTTCTTAAAGATTCGTTATAAGTATCGACTCCAATTTACAAGAAATGTGAAGTACAATATGTCACGAGAAAACAATCTCAGAATCAGCCGGATAGGTAAAAGCATCCCGAAGTTATTAATGAATAAAGTGACACAGGTCATATTCATAAAATTTGCTCCGGTCCTTAAGGCCATTTTAGGCCCGGTCCTTAAGGGGTTAATATCATACATCATGGTGCTTGTTCAAGTAAAAAGTGTCCTTTTATCAACTGCAGATTGCATTAAGTGGGCGTGGCCTCGCAGCATTAGGGCCACTTAGCCCCGCTCACAACGGCACCGTTGGTCCCGCCCCCTTGACGCCCATTGGTTGGCCGACGTAAAGGGGTTGGGGTCTAGACCTTTCTGCCAGCCTGTTCCAATGGCCGGCAAGGGGGCGGGACCAACTGTGATGTTGTGGGCGAGGCTAAGTGGCGCTAATGCCGCGAGGTCCCGCCCACTTAACTCAATCTGCAGTTGATAAAAGATGACTTTTTACTTGAACAAGCACCATGACGTATGATATAAAATAAGGTATGAAAACCGCTAAATTTACCCTTTACACCTGTGTAGAGATGTCAGAATGCAAAAAGGAGGCGACAGTGTCCCTTTAAGCCGTTTACCGTGCGAGATCAGGAATGTGATTAATTAATAGTTTGGGTGATTATGCACGCGGCGATACCAAACATGTTTATTTATTTATTTATTTATTTATAACCTGGGAAAAGGGGGATGATTCTGACTTTTATTAGGGGAGGTTTTTTTTTATTATTAACAACACTTTATTTTAAACTTTTACACTTATACTAGAAGCCCCCCTGGGGGACTTATAGTATAGGTGCACTGATCACTCATTGATCTATGCTGTATATACTTATACAGCAAAGACCGATGAGATAGGCACTGCTGCAGCCGAAAACAAACGAGTGCGGAGCCGGGATCATTGCCATCTTGGCGGAGACCCCGGCCAGCACCAGAGACGGAGATCGCTCCTCTGGGACAACGTCCCGGGGGATCGATCTCCGCCGCTAGACACCAGGGAAGCGCTGGATCCGGTAATCGGATGCAGCTGTCATCTTTGACAGCTGCATCTGATTACCTTATTAGTGGGCACGGCGATCGGACCGTTCCCACTAATAGCTGCGGCCCCACTCTGAACACCGACACCCGCGCGAGGACGTACAGTTACGTCCTCGTGCGGGAAAGGGTTAAGTTACCGCTGACCGTTAAAAAAAAAATGAAAAGGCTTGTTACATATATAAGGGGGAACCTAAAAAAAACCTCTAAAGCAACATTTTCACATGAAAAAGTCAAAGGCCCTGGGGGTTTTTGTACAAAAATTTGTGACTTCTTGCCTTTTTATCCCAAGCATAGCAGTTAAAAATAAAATTTGTGGTGCTTAGCAAATTTACCATATCAAGTTACATCAGGGAGCTGGAATAAGTTTTAGCTGAAATCTACGCCAACTCTGAGCTGGTATAGATGAGAGAACGTTCGGTATTTGATTAGCGGGGGCTGCTGAAGTTGGATAAATCTCTAAGGTTGTCTGGAAAACATGGATACAGCCAATAACTATATCCATGTTTTCCACATAGCCTTAGGGCTTTATCCAACTTCAGCAGCCACCGCTAATCAAATGCCGAAAGTTTGGGTTCGGATGGACTCGAGCATGCTCGAGGTTCGCTCATCTCTAGCTATATTTATTAAGAGGTGCACCCATTAATTAATCTGGAGAAAAGAATGTCAATGGCCTGTGACGAATGTGGGCAAATTCCATCCACAGTCTGTATAAGGCTATGTTCACACAACGTTTTTTCAGCTCCGTTTAAAATTACGTCTGTCATTTTTAATCGAAAACATTTACTTACATCAAATATCCATTGATTTTATGATACTAATCTGTCACCTGTAGAAGAACCAGTTAAACCCTGTTACACTTCCAGTCTGGATCTTAACTTTGTCACAGAATACAAGTTACGCTGCAGCTAAATTACTTGAAGCGGTAATATGGTAACCCAAAACAGCAGTCTGTGGATGGATATCTTGCTTGGGTATTTCCCGCGTCCCGTCATTTTTGACCGTGGCTTATTGAAAGGTGGTTTCCTTGACTGGAGACCCACTTTGGCTTGGTTGTTCCTTCCCGGTAGAAGGTCTGTCTAGCTCACTGACGTTGAGAAACACAAGATGGTGGCAATGTTTTTGGTTGATCTCCCTGAGGTCTCCGTGTAATATTAATGGCGGCAATAAACGGCTGCTATCTTTTATGGGCCACCCAGACAATCTATGATCTGGGCAACCCCTCCCGCTGCTCCATGTGGCCCCCTGCTCCTTCCCACTTGCTATCGGTGCATGTAATAGTAGGTCGGCGATCACTTCCACCTCAGCATTGGCCCGTGTAAAAGGGCCTTGAGTGTCCTCTAGGTCTTCAACTTTTATTCCACTCTAGAATGTGGAAGCTAGACTTCTGTGGCTAGAAGACACAAGGTAACTCCAAAATTGTGGTCTCGGTGTGGGTAGTGGCTAATCCCAAGAACCAAACTGTGCTAGTTTTTTTAGTTAAAAAGGCCAAATGCATTAAGTGACCTGTGCAGTCCCGGTCCTTTGTGTGCTCACAATAATGGCTTGGTTATGATTGACAGCCATCCCTAAGCATGTACATAGCGGGAGAAGTCTTAACTTAACTTAACCCTAGCAGAGAATTCTGGCAACACTCACAAATATCGCAGTGTAAGCTGTCCTAGCATACACCACCAAAACCTTGGCAATCACACAGATTGACAGTGGACATTTGACAAAACAGAAGGTAAATCTGCATAGGTGCTGTATGTATGTAAACATAATTTGTACAAATTATCTACCTGATTCATAATTTATTTGTCCTCAGCTGATACAGTGGTACCTTGGTTTAAGAGTAACTTGGATTAAGAGTGTTTTGCAAGAAGAGCTCACAATTTTTCAAAATTATAACTTGGTTATAATTGCTTTGGTTTAAAAGCTCCCTGTATTGGGTGGGAGCGGGAGTGGGGGAGGGGCATGACCTGCACAGGGTGGTATACAGCACTGTAATCTGACTCAGGAAGTCTCCCTCACCTTCCAAATCATAGCAGATCCACTTCAGGCTGGGGCTTGCATCAGGGGACAGGACTGTGAAAGTAATCTCTTCATAGCTGTAAACGCTCTATGTGGCCACATCTGCTCTGCTCAGTCCTTCATGCTCTCTGCAGTCTCTGTCAGCCTTTGGGTTTCCCATCCTCTCCATTCCTGCTATAATGTGCCTGAACTCACACTCAGCTATACACACCGCTGCTATAATGTGCCTGCACTCACACTCAGCCATTCACACTGCTGTATAGAAAAGTTTCTGTCACTGTCCTCCTGCACAGCTCTGCGATTCTCACTTCCTGATTGGTCCATGCTGAACACACGCCCCTTACCCATTGCTGTCATGTGACCACACAAACCTCTGACAGAAGTCCTGCTTCTCTATTCTAGCCTGTTGTACTACGCTACTGCATTATGGGGATCTGCAGCTCCATCCTGTATCTACAAACTACTGCTGTTTTTTCAGGTTTATGCACTTACTATACATTATACACCACATGCTGATTGTAACAGTAACTTATAATATCACATATTCTGTTGTTTCTGAAAGTTTGGTTCACTTTTATTACATTATTATTGGGGTGGGGAATCCATTTTCTGCATTTAATTGATCCTTTATGGGAAAATTTGCTTTGGTGTAAGAGTGGATTTGGATTACAAGCGTGGTCCTGGAACGAATTATGCTCGTAATTCAAGGCACCACTGTATTTAATCCTAACGTTGAATTTGTGTTTTTATTTTAAAAAATCACTTTATGATGAACATGATAACCCCATGTTCTTTATCATGATAGGACATGATATTGCCACAGGATAATTCACATACAGTAAACCATACGCTTACTAATATGCCCACTTTGCCATCTGTATATCATAATTAGCTCTTAGTCCAGCTCTATATATTATTATGCATATTGTAACACCTGTATAGTATATGCAGGCTTTTAAGCAGTGCAATATAGTATTATGTAAATGAACAAGGATCAAGAAACAGAGTCTCGCACTCACCGGACTGAAGATGCAAGTGGTTTATTTCCGATACATCAGAGTAGGCTAGGCTGGGAGAGGGGAGATGGTGAAGCAGGTGTGTTCAGCAGGAGCAACAAAATGTTTCACGCCTACAGAGGCGCTTCGTCGTTCCTAGCCCGACGAAGCGCCTCTGTAGGCGTGAAACATTTTGTTGCTCCTGCTGAACACACCTGCTTCACCATCTCCCCTCTCCCCGCCTAGCCTACTCTGATGTATCGGAAATAAACCACTTGCATCTTCAGTCCGGTGAGTGCGAGACTCTGTTTCTTGATCCTTGTTCATTTATCCTGCCTTTTTTGTCTCTGCACCGCCGCTCCACGGTTTGGATACAGTCTGTGTGCTATATACTCCAGTCCCGGGTTTCCCACATTGGGTGTACCTTGTAGTTAGTGCCGGCCGGAACTCTCACCATACGTATAGTATTATGTAAACTGTGAGACTTGTATAGTATTAGCAGGCTTGTGTGATTCTCGATTTAGTGTTGTTAAAATTGTGAGCCCTGTATAGCATAAGCAGCCCTCCATGCAGCAACATGTAGTAATAACGTAATGGCATGAATGGTGGATCCGCTGAACCATCGCTAGCATTGGAGCAAACCACACAAGGGAGCAGAGTCTAAGCTGAGTCCACCGCAAGGTGGGTTGGATTTGCTGCAACAGGCGACCTCCAAGTTGCTACTCCTGACTTGGCTTGCTAGCCAAGGAAGGGAAGGTGCAGCTAGTGACACGTAGGTGGCAGGTAGGACCACAGCAGGACTCTCCAGCATGTGAGCCAGTTCATGGGCTGCTATTTATAATGCAAGGCTGCTATGCGGTACTTTGGTACCGCCCCGTTAAGTGCAACCTTGGTACTATCAATTTAAGAGCAAATGTGGCCCTGACCCTTTAAAAGCGACTTTGGTATTGCCCCTTTAAGAGCAACGTTGGTACTGCCGCCCCTTTAAGAGTGAATTTGGCCCTGGCCCTTTAAGAGTGAGTTTGGTACTGGCCCTTTAAAAGTAATTTTAGAACAGTCCCTTTAAGAGAGACTTTGGTGTTGTCCCTGTAGAAGCAACATTGGTGCCATCCCTTTAAGAGTGATTTTAGTGCCCTCTCTTTACAAACAACTTTGATGCTGGACGTTTAAGATCTAACTGTATTAATCGCAGAAGAATAGCTTACCAAGAATACCAAGGTACTGTAAACTGGGGATAAACGTCCGATGGTAACTAGGTAAACGGAGGACAAAAGGGTCACCAGTGCATATGCTGCTATGAGTGCCAGGAGCAGTGGGGGGGGGGAGTCCAGATCGCATTCCCTGACTGCCGGAGGATATCTACTATATTAAACAATAGAAAATCTGTGTAAACTTGCATATCGTTGTGTTTGGAATGACCTATAGTATAACAATATCAAGTCACTTTTACTGTAAAGTGCATTACATAGACATGGGAACCCCCCAAAGACTACAATATTGAATTTTTTTCCAATTTCACAACTTTTTCACCAATTTGAACCAATGCAATCACGAAGGGGCAATCCGGCATGTTGCTGGGCTGGGGCTGATCCCGGCTTGACTATCCATTGCTCTGGCCTGCAACAGGCCAGTGTAATAGATCACTGATCTAATGGATCTATGCAGTACATATGTGCTGCATAGATCTCTATGAGAGATCACTGTAGTTATAACAGAAGTCCCCCAGAGGGGACTTCTAATTAGTGTTAAAAAAAAAATCTCCTCCCCGAATAAAAGTTTAAATCACCCTCATTTTCTGCTTTTTAAAACAAAATTTCGCCTGGTTGTCAAAGGGATAATTTACTTTAATGCAATGCATTGAAGTCAATGGAATGACAGCCACCCAATGCACACAGTTATTTAAATGACGGACATTGCATGGACGTCCAAATAATGATCATGACAATTATTTGTGGATGTCTTTTGCAGACAACAGGTGTTATTTTTTTAGTTGTTCACACATCATTTTTCTTTTTTCACTGTCTTTTCACTGTCTTTAATATTAAATTCAATGGACTTTTCATTTAAGGAAACACCCAAATTGCAATGAGTCCATCTGAACCGGAATAATGTACCAACAGCCGGGCGGCCAAACCACAAAATAACAGACGTCACTTTAACTTCAAAATGAAAAGACCATGGATTTTGAAAGACCAATAATCGCAAATTAGGAAAAATGGCAAATTTAGGTAAATTTTTATTTAAGTAAAATTTTAATAAATATATTGGTTTAGAGGTAGTAATAATATTTACACCAACTCATGTGTTATAAACATTTAATATTCACATAGCCTAAGGCTATGTTTACACAACATATTTTTATGACAAGTACAGCCATTGTTTTCAATTAAAACAGTGGCCGTTCTTGTTATAGAAAAATGTGTTGCATTGAAGGGATTGCAAACAACGGCCATTATTCACACAATGTACTGAACAATGCAGTTATTCAATACAGCTGTGGAAAAAATAGCATGTCAATTATTTCCGGCCATAGTTTGACACTTAAGACAACAGCCATTTTTTTAAAGTTCCAAACAACGGCCATTGTTTATGCCTTAGCCTAAATGGTGATATATTGGCTGATCGATATTGAATTTTATCATCAAGTATCATGTGTTCGTTTTAAAAATTCAGCTTTTATTTTGTATGCTTTTCCCTGTTAGCCAATTTTATTTTTTATTAATGATACTCAATTTTTAATTAGTTTTAAAGCATGTATTTGTTTAGTATGTTTTTATAGTTCTTGGTTTTTTTTTTCTTCAGATAAGAAGCAATAAATTAATCTGTGAATAAAATGCATGTTGGGAATAATAAAATTAAAATTTTCAATTTAGGATTGATGATTTAAATCTCATTAGTCAGCCATCGACTATCCTGTGTAACTTTCAGATAGGTTAATTAATCTTTTTATCTGTCACAAAATACTAAACGTGCCAAAATATATGGCGACCATGCATCAACCGTATCGTAAAATTTATTGAGCTGATCATAAAAAACAAACTGTGTATATCATTTTAATCCTTGATTTAAAGTTATGTCCCCACACTGATCATAAAATAGGCCTTTGCATTAAAACACGCTCATTAATCTAATGCTATTTTCTTCAGCTGGGCACATAAAATGCTAATAAAATTACAGTCTAATAAATGTAATACTTAGGCTAGTCCTTCACAGGGCTTATAAAATGGCTTGAACACAACAAGTAAATAATTTTTTTAGTGACTTCTAAAGACCATGTTAGTTTTCTGAGGGTGTTTTTTCCTTGTCCAAAAAGGTAATAAAAAGAAAAATCACCAGCATTCAGCATAAACCATATAACTAAAAAAGAGGAAAGAAGAAAAGACAGTGATATAGTAATATATAGGAATATAGAGCAATCCACACACCACATACAGTATATAATAGTTTAATATGTTAATATTTGAGATTGCTAATATAGACTATGAATACAGTATATAATCTCTATATATTACTTTTTATTTAAAGTGAACCTGTCACCAAGACAATGCTAAGTTATCGGCATCATGTTATAGGGCAGGAAGAACAGAGCAGATTGACATATACCTTAATGGGAAAGGATTCTCTATTACTTGCAACTTGTTGATTGATTTGCCTGATCATTCTGTGTTGAGGAGTCCAGTGGGCGGTGTCACTCAATGGACTGGACTCTTTAGCATGGAAGCATCGGAGATTTCAATCAATAAATTACAAGTTATAGTGAATCTTTTCCTATAATGATATATATCAATCCGCTCAGTGACTTGTGCTCTATAACAGGATGCCGATAGCTTAGGTAGCATTTTCATGGTGATTGGTTCCCTTTAAACAAATACATTCTGTCTGCAGTCACCACTAGATGGAGCTTAGGTACTAACTGCATACTGGAATATTATTGAGATTAAATCACTGCTGTCAAAATGTTATCATTTACCAATATATGTGTATGAAGGGACCCATAAAATCTGAAGCTCAGTAATAGACACAGTTAAGTGGATGACATTAGAGATGAACGTACTGAACCCAAATTCGTTTTGAACTTCTTGAAAAGTTTGGTTGGTTAACTCCAAGTCTCCTCCTATTGTTCGCCACTCCCCTTCTATATAGTGTAGCAGGGAACAGAAAGTCATCTTTTAGTTGCTGGACTCAGGCAGAGAATCATCTGTGTAGAGTAGTGAGGGACAGAAAGACAGAAAGAAGAGAGATTATAGCTTCAAGCAGGACAATTTGGAGTTGGTTGCAGTGAGGCTGAACCGCAGGAACTGTCAGTGTGTCAGTTTACCCACTAAGGAACTTGCAGGTTACATCGGGGGATGACGTTGTGGTTGTGGAAGTCGAAGTCCTCGAGGCAAAAGGGGTAGATGTATACCCTCAGCTAGTCGTCCGACTAGCAGTGAGAACAGCCAGTATGCACTCCACCTGCTACAAAGAGCCAACAAAAACATTCCAAAGTTTGCCAATTTTTCAAGGCCACTCTGGGTAAAATAGATTGCCCCTTATAGTACTGCCACTTTTTGTCCACTGCTGTCCTGGGATAAAACAAAATTTTATGCCGCTGATCCACCAACATCCACTGCTGTTTATGGAGAAAACATAAGTATAAGCCGTCGATCCACCAACGTCCACTGCTGACCAGGGATAAAATGTAATTTTACACTGCTGATTTACCAACGTCTACTACTGTCCAAGAATAAAACATAAGTATACATCAATGGTCCACTAACGTCCATTGCTATCCTTGATTTTTTTGCCGAAAAAAGAAAAGAAAAAGCGAACCGGCAGCTAACTATCTGTATATTGACTCCAACAAGACCTGGCAAACTGCGGAGATATTACGGGGTGCTCGTCCAAGAAGAGGCAGAAAACACAATCAAATAATTCCAGAAAGAATAGAGCAAAAGGAGGTACTCAACATTAAAAATGTTCTTTATTTTTTCAAAAACGTAAAACCTTGCAGGGTGTGTAGCAGTTGGCGTGGACACCAGTAAATCACTGAATGGTGTGACAGCTGTTTCTGCTGTCTCTGAGGAAGCGCGCATGCGCAGAAACAGCCGTCACACCATTCAGTGATTGACTGGAGTCCATGCCGACTGCTACACACCCTGCAAGATTTTAGGTTTTTGAAAGAATAAAGAACATTTTTAACAGTGAGTGCCTCCTTTTATTTTTCGTCACTGATCCATCACTTCCACTGCTGTCCTAAGAGAAAGCGTCACCTTCCACCAGTCATACATTGTGTGAACAGGTATTGTTTCCGGACGCTGTTTGGCGAACAGTGTCCGATAATAATAGGCATGTTCATTATTTTAATGTCTGTTTTAAAAAACGGATGTTAAAATAACAAAAAGGGAACATAGCAGGCAGTATTGAATTCAGTGGAATGCCGCCATTGCAGAAAAGAATGGACGCTGATTTCATTGCAATCAGAATCTGTTCTTACCTATAAACCAAGGTAGTGGGAACATTGCCTTATAGTGTCATTATGGTTATAAAAATTCACGAACAAATTTGGAGTTTATAGGTGTTCTGCATACATTAAATAGAATCAGTTATTCAATGCATTTTATTAAACCCTTTATGATCCAGCCCAAAATGGTCTAAATGTCAATTTTCATTTTTGCAATTTTGCTTTTTCTTCCTCGCCTTCTAAGAGCTATAGCGCTTTTATTTCTCCATCTAAATGGGCATTTAAGGACTTTTTTTTTTTTTTTCAGGAACAGGTATACCCTGTAATGGCTCCATTTAATTAACCATAAAATGTATGACGGAACACCAAAAATATCATTTATGAGGTAAAATTGGGGGTTCCCGTGTCTATGTAATGCACTGTTTTATTTTTTTCATCTATGGGGCTGTATGGGATGTCTTTTTTTCCCCCATCATCTCTAGCTTTTATTAGTATCATATTTGTGTACATTAAACGTTTTGATCACTATAATGGTACAAAAAAATCAGCACTATTAAATGCAATCACTAGATTCCATATACTGTTCATTGCTATGCCATTGCATAGCATTGATCAACAGGTCCTGCTCCTCCAGCTGCTCCTGTTACTTACACTAATAGGGCTAATGCACACTGAGCAATAAATGAGGAATTGAAGAGGAAAGATTTCTGCTTGAAATTCCTCTTCTATTCTGCTCTGGCAGAATAGGAGCATAATAGAAATTGAATCTGGGTAGGTTCAGACTACGGAATCCGCGCAGATAAGTTTCGGCGGATTCTGTGGCTTGTATCCATTCACAGTGGCGCGCCTCTTCGCCCATGCCATAGACACCATTCTATGCACAGTCGGATTCCGCATTCCACCGAAAGAATTGACCCACCTATATAATGGTGTCTATGGAGCCGGGGAAGAGACGCGCTGCTGCGAGCGAGTACGAGAGACGGAATCCCCCAGAACTTATCTGCGCGGATTCCGTAGTGTCAACCCACCCTTAGAGCAGAATTTGAGCGGAATTCAAGCTCCATTGACTTCTATAGGATTCCTCTACCGTAAACCACCCAAACAAGTGACATGTCACTTTCTGACACCCGTTGATTTGAAAGCAAAAACATTTTGCCAATGTACCCCTTTAAAATCACCCTTTAAAAGAGCCAAAGTATTGCGACACCTACAGACACACTTACCCAGCTCAGATATCGTTCAGATGAAAAATCTTGAGCAGGAGAAACGTTGGGCTCCTCTGCAGTCGTCTGAAAAGAGGAGTGTTAAAGGGAACCACTCAGCATGATTGTTCCCAGATGCACAGTATAGATCTACTGCCTAATACTGCCAGCCTAATGATTTTTGTGGCCTAAAACAATATAGGTGATGCACAGAGAGACCTTATACTATATGGGGGTGCACAGAGGGACCTAATACTGTATAGGGGTTGCATACAGTAGGCCAAGTACTTTAGGAAGGCTGAACAAAGGAACCAAATAATATATGGGGGCTTCACAGTGGAGGCATAATACTATATGGAGGCTACACAGAGGTACCTAGTACTACATCGGAACTGTGAACATGTCCTAACAATGCTGTTGGCAAGACCTGTGAGGGCCAAAGGTTGTGTCCCAATAATTATTTCCTCTTGTGGACCCAGGATACTCCAGTCTGACACTGATCAGGTGTGTTTTATAGTCCAAAAAGGACTCTACCTGCCCCGACCCTCTTCAGCTGCCATTCTGAGTGCTCCTGGTTCCTCTTCCTATCTGTTGCTTCCACCACCACACGTCCCTTAGTACCCACTGTGTCATCTTGAACAAAATCGTCTGTGTTTCCAGACGGATCAAACATTGTTCAAGGAGGAAAAAAAAGAATTACAAGAAATCCCTCTGAGCAAATAATAAAGGATCATATATCAGTATAAGTAAAGCAAACGAAGATTGCAAAAATACTAAACATTTTACGTCGACTTAAAACATGCGTTCTACTCAAATGCCATTAGAGGGCAGTCTCTACATTGTAAATAACTTAGTAGAGTGTTGCAAGGTACACACAACTGTATTTTTTATTTTAGTTGTATATTACAATTGCATCAAATTTACTTTTATCTACAGTCTTACAAAAAGAAGAGATTTGAAATTTAGAATACATTGTGTAGAAAATAAAAATTTTAATTAACAAACAGTCAACACATATACTATGAATCCATCTGCTTTTGGATGCTTGTTAGCTGGTGTTATCATAATAAAAACATACTTATAGATTAATCACTTGAAGGAGCTACTGTAGAGGCAAAAGAGAAAAGTTACTCAATCCTCAATCTGCTCACACTGTAGGAGACAGACCCCTACTGTATATTATAGACTGACATACACTTTTAATAACTGTCGGCACTAAAATTCTAAACCCAGTCCAACTTCTAAATATCGAGATATTGCATAACTGAATGTCTCAGGCTAGGTTTACAATGTGTTTTTGCTGTCTGTTTAAAGGAAAAGAAAACTGATGCTGCTGTAAGCCATATTGCAGCATAAGATCTCCATTGACTTACATTATAAAAAAAAAAAAGATTAGTTTTGTTTTTTACACAAAGATGTGGTTGACCATGTTTTTCTGTACCTTAAAGTGACACTGTCACCCCCTTTTTGCATTATGACTTCTCTAAAGGGTAAATTTAGCAGTTTTCACACCTTATTTTATATCATACGTCATGGTGCTTGTTCCAGTAAAAAGTGATCTTTTATCATCTGCAGATTGTGTTATCTGGACGGGCTTCGCGGCCAAAGCGCCACTTAGCCCCGCCCACAAAGCCCATCATTGACGCATAGGCCCCGCCCCTCGATGACCATTGAAACAGGACAGCCTTAAAGAGAACCAATCATGGACGAAAGTTAAAAATTTTTTATTCCTTAATTAGATGCAAATCATAATTTAATTGACATTTGCAAATATAATTAATTATTTTTATTGTCACGTTTTTGAATTATTCCCTTTTTACTTTCCTGTCTCGAGCCGGCTCTTTTCAAAAGACGACGTGCTCATCGTGTGGCAGGGGGGAACATCTAATGTTGCCGCCTTTGTTGAATATTGCAACAAAAATGATAACAATCTCAGATTTACTTATGTCACGAATCCAACATGTATATCATTTTTGGACATCTATCTAAGGGCAGATGTGAACACAGGTTCGGTCCATACATCCTTATTTCGTAAGCCCACGGCGGGCAATACAATATTACACGCCGAGAGTAGTCACCCTCTACACAAAGTCAAAGCAATACCAGTGGGTGAACTCACCCGCATCAAGAGGGTCTGCTCTGAACCTGATGTATACTCCGAACAATCCAAAGAGGCTCGTGCCAGGATGAAAGATAGAGGATATAAAAAATACCATTTGGAAAGAGCAGAAAAAATTGTGCAAACAAAAACGAGATCTGATTTATTAAGAGTAAGAAGAAAAGAGGAACAAAACAAAGAACAAACAACACATACACCCGTAACTTTCTCCACACGATTCTCGATGGAATACAAGGAAATTACTAAAATAGTCCAACAGAATATTAACATCTTAAGACAAGACGCAACACTTAGTGCAATATTGGATGAAGGCATACGCTGTGTAGCACGTAGGGGACGCACTTTGCGGGATGAGTTATCCCCCAGCACCTTACCCACAGCGAAGACTCCTTTGAATGAAAAAGACAAACCTAAAGGAAACTATAAGTGTGGCTTATCCCGGTGCAATATGTGCAAACATTGCAAAAACACTAAAGAATATACTAACAGCACTAATACAAAAGCATATAACATTGGTGACTTCATTAATTGCGAAAAGGACCATGTCATTTATATCATAGAGTGTGGAGTGTGTAAATTAAAATATGTCGGTTGCACGACAAGAAAATTAAAAAAGAGGATCAGTGAACATTTAACTGACATCAGAAAGGGTTCTAACCTACACTGTTCCGGCGCAGCGAAGCACTTTATTGATGTCCATAATGGGAACACCTCACAACTTACTTTCTACGGGATCAAACACATTACTGCACCCCAGAGAGGAGGCAATAGACAAGAACTACTCCGCAACAAGGAAGCCGAATACATCTTTAAACTGGACACAAGAAGCCCCCTTGGTCTTAATTACAAGAACGATCTTTTATATCATTACATACATTAACTGTTACATTACCTTTATATCATGTGCATATCATAACATTGTCGTTTATTATTTGCAGGATATATAATTCTCCATTATTAGGTAGTATTTTATAGTCATTGTGTGTACATCTCCACTTTTTTGCATACACCTTTATTCTTTTATTCTTGTATTATGGGTATATCATAATAATATTACCATTCATCATTATTATAGCATATATAGCCCCTCATTACTAAGTAGTATATCATGATTATTGTATGCACATCTCCACACTTCTACATACTCAAGTGTTTGTGGACATGTGCACACTTCATTATTTATTCACAGATTTTAGAATCCACCATCAGGTCATAGTAAAGCTTTATGTATATGGAGAGTTGCTATTCATGTACGCCACCATGGCGAGTCCAAAGACAGGTACTGGGCTTGCGACATGCACATTAACCGGCCTGCATGGATTCTATCCCAGGAGCGGTGTTCACACTGTGCGGCTTAATGGTTTCATATGCGATAGAACGTGGCATTTTATTATATCCACATATAACCTGGCCGCCAAACACGCTCCAATGTGGATCATGTGTCAACCACACTTCACTATTTATTCCCCGCATTACATTATCATTGATAATATATACACCGTATGATCACACTCGGTGAACCTACTTCTTATAATGTGAACTGACCGTAGTGCCAATTAAGCATAGTTCAAGCAGGAGCATATCATTGATTGCACTCATCCATCCCACTTGCACACACGTGTACAGGAAAACCTCCTATTGGCCATTACTTGTTTTTAAATCCTCGGCCATACACTGGCCACTAGACTATGACTAAGCGCGCATGCGCGAAACGCGTCAGTCCTTCAGGCCACACAGCATGAGCTGTTTTTTAGACATGTTCTAATAAAAGTTTTTGTATTTTAACTTACTATTTGGAGTGCCGGATCCTTATCACTTTTGCAACTTCTTTTCAAAAGAGCCGGCGCGAGACAGGAAACTCCCGTCATGCAGAGTGGCAGGAAAGGTTCCCATGATCCTTTGCCTGCCGCTCTGTTAACACACAGTGATCTCGCGCTATACAGCGCAAGATCGCTGTGTATTATCTAAAGTCCCTCTTCTCTAATCTATTTATGAAGATACAGACTGCCTCTGCAGTCTGTATCTTTATACTTTACCTAATCCTCTTCTTCGGTGCAGCAAGGCCGGCGGCGCCATCTTGATTACGTCACTTGCGTTCCAGCGGTGGAACGCAAGGCCCGTAATCAAGATGGCGGTGCCCGGCCTTGCGGCACTGAAGCAGAGGATAGGTAAAGTATAAAGCTACAGACTGCAAATGCAGTCTGTATCCTCATGAAGTCTATCTATGAAGATACAGACTGCCTTTGCAGTCTGTATCTTTATACTTTACCAGATCCTCTGTTCCCTGGCTGTTCCGGCGGCGCCGCCATCTTGATGACGTCACTTGCGTTCCAGCTGTGCGTTCCAGCGTGACGTCATCAAGATGGCGGCGCCGCCGGAACAGCCAGGGAACAGAGGATCTGGTAAAGTATAAAGATACAGACTGCAAAGACAGTCTGTATCTTCATAGATAGACTTCATGAGGATACAGACTGCATTTGCAGTCTGTAGCTTTATACTTTACCAGATCCTCTGTTCCCTGGCTGTTCCGGCGGCGCCGCCATCTTGATGACGTCACGCTGGAACGCACAGCTGGAACGCAAGTGACGTCATCAAGATGGCGGCGCTCACCGGAACAGCCAGGGAACAGAGGATCAGGTAAAGTATAAAGATACAGACTGCAAAGGCAGTCTGTATCTTCATGAATAGACTTAGGGAGAGATGTACTGTCATAATAGGGACAGTTATATTTAGGTGATTGGTTCTCTTTAAGGTCTAGGCCCCACCCCCTCTAGGTCAGCCCATACCAAAGGCCACTGAGGGGGGCGGGACTATGCACCGATAATGTGAATGGTCAGGGCCAACAGTGGTGTTGTGGGTGGGGCTGAGTGGAGCTTCGCCTGTAAAGCCCCGCCCAGATAGCACAATCCGCAGATGATAAAAGATCACTTTTTACTGGAACCAGCATAATGATGTAAGATATAAAATAAGCTATGAAAACTGCTAAATTTACCCTTTACACCTGTGTAGAGAAGTCATAAAGCAAAAAGAGTGACAGTGTCACTTTAAAATGAAACGTAGTGAGTGTGAACCTTGCCTAAGTCTCTTTAGTCACTCTGTCCTACTGATGGGACCACCAGCATACAGTGGAGAAAACTGGGAGCAGTTACTTTTCCTACAGCACCATCACATGGTCCTTAAGATCCGCCTGGCAATACCAAGAAGTCAGCCTAAAGTGATACATTAATTGTCTCCTCCTCTCGTCTGATTGCCAAGCCTGAATATTGCTCTTCCATTTGACGAAGAACGATTTAGCAGATTGCTCTTTGTCCCTTAAAGTTGTTGTCAGCTCGTAGTGAAGTAGGGAATCCATATACTCTTGGATTTCCTCAATTTTGGGGGGGGGGGGTTGCAGCCAGTGGCGCAGTATGCTTTTAAAGGGCTGCCAGTAAAAACAAGTGTATTCCCTTGGGGATATAATGGAAAATATAGGCAAGAGGGTCAAGAGAGATATGGGTGTGCCACACCTTCTGAAATGCTCTTTATATTCATTCTGTACATTTGGCAAGTTCCCTGGCGAGAGTGACCCGCAGGTGACAAGGGTGCCGCAAATGCAAATGAGCCGAGCCAGGGGCGGATTAACTTTACTATAGGCCCCGGGCTGTTCACCAAACCTGGGCCCCTCTAACCCACTGTAACTATGGCAACAATAGCATGGTGTTCATAGTACAAGATAGATAATATTATGATGAATTGATTTTTGGTAAAAAAAAAAAAAATTGTGATAAAAAAGCTGTGATTTTTTGCAAATCATGGCTACCGCCTGAAAAGGACCTATTATAATCCGCTACGGAGCCAAGCAGGGGGGGTGAAACGTACGTTGGGACGATCGCAGTTCTGAGAACCAGTATGGGTGAGTTAATTCACTGAGGAGACTCTGTAAGATTGCTTTATATACCCTTTATGGTGGTTTTACACGGAACAATTTATCGTTCAAATTTGCACGATAAAAATGTTAATGTTTTTATGATTTGTGGTAATTTTTTAACATTTCTGCAGTTTATCAAATTTTTTCAACATTAGGTCTATTGATTAAATTGATTAACCCCTTAAGAACAGAGCCAATTTTGATTTTTGCGTTTTCGTTTCTTCCTCCTTGTGCTTAAAAGGCCATAGCAGTTGCATTTTTCCACCTAGAGACCCACATGAGCCCTTATTTTTTGCATCACTAATTGTACTTTGCAATGACAGGCTGAATTTTTGCATAAAGTACACTGCGAAACCAGAAAAAAAATAAATGTGTGGTGAAATTGAAAAAAAAAAACGCATTTTGTTTATTTGGGGGGGTATGTGTTTTTGCGCCGTTCGCCCTGGGGTAAAACTGACTTGTTATATATGTTCCTCAAGTCGTTACGATTACAACAATATGTAACATGTATAACTTTTCTTTTATCTGATGGCCTGTAAAAAATTCAAACCATTGTTAACAAATATATGTTCCTTAAAATCGCTCCATTCCCATGCTTTAATTTGTTTGCGCTGACGCCTTTTACCGTGCGAGATCAGGAATGTGATTAATTAATAGTTCGGGCGATTACACACGCGGCGAAATCAAACATGTTTGTTTATTTATTATTTATTTATTTTTATTTATAACCTGGGAAAAGGGGGGTGATTCAGACTTTTATTAGGGGAGGGGGCTTTTTATTGACAACTTTTTTTATAGTTATACAGCAAAGATCAATGAGATCGGCACTTGTTTGCTTACGGCTGCTGCATCCGAAAACAAAACGACTGCCGAGCCGGGGACGGCGCCATCTTGGAGCGAACCCCGGCCGGCATCAGTCACGGAGATCGTCCCGGGGGAGCGATCTCCGCCACTAGACACCAGGGAAGTGCTGCATCCGGTAATCGGAGGCAGCTGTCAACTTTGACAGCTGCATCTGATTACTGTATTAGCGGGCACGGCGATCGTACCGTGCCCGCTAATACCCACGGTCCCAGGCTACACGTGGCACTTGTGATCACGGCTGTTCAGAGCGGGGTCACCGCGCGGCCCCGCTCTGAACACCATTACCGGCAATAGGGCGTAAATATATGCCCTTTGTCGTTAAGAGGTTAAATTTGTTTGTGTATCCTAGTGTTTTTTATTTTCATTTTTTTAATATGTAGTGGGTAAGAAGTTGTAACCTACATATAGTGAGATATTGGTATATCCCTAGGTTTACTTTTGCCTCAAACCTTTTTTGTGTTTTAACTCTTGGTAAGAGAGGAGGATTCTGAGAACCCAGTCTATAAACTCAAAATTTGCTTACAATATGTATGCAAGTGGGTAATCTGAACTGGACAACCCCTACAAGAAGACAACATGGTGCTTTTAATAATAATAATAATAATAATAATAATAATAATAATAATTTTTTATTTATATAGCGCCAACAGATTCCGCAGCACTTTACAATTCTGGGGGTACATACATAGACAGAAATCAGACATTACAGAGATATACATATAGTTATCCATACAAGAGGAGTGAGGTCCCTGCTCGCATGCATGAGCTTACACACTATCGGGAGGGGGTTTGAGACAGTATGGCAGAGGGGCAAAGTGCATCATTGTTCTTATGGTCCGGCCATCTTTATAAATAAGGCAGTGCAAGTAAGGGTGGGTGAGCCTGTCACCAGCCAATGCCGGCCTGCTACAGATCTAAGTGCTTAAATGCCTGGAGTGTGAGTGAGTGTGTGTGTGTGGGGGGGGGGGGGGGGGGGTGTGTGTGTCAGGATAGCAGTCAAAATTACGGAACCTGGTAAGCCTGCTTGAACAGATGAGTTTTGAGGGCACGTTTGAAACTTTGTGTATTGGAGGTGAGCCTGACAGTCTTGGGTAATGCATTCCATAGAACTGGTGCAGATCGGGTGAAGTCCTGGAGACGGAAGTGAGAGGTGCGGATTAAGGTGGATGTTAGCCTTAAGTCGTTAGAGGAGCGTAAGGCACAGGTAGGACGGTAGACAGAGATGAGGGAGGAGATATAGGGAGGTGCAGCACTGTGGAGAGCCTTGTGGGTGAGCAGGAGGACTTTGTATTGTATCCTGTGTTTAATTGGGAGCCAATGTAGTGACTGGCACAGGGGGGAGGCATCTGCTTTTCAAAGAAGTAAGCTAATATTTCTTTTTTTGAAGCCAGTACCCTCTAAGACAGTAGTCCCACCCACAGCGCACCAAACCACATAATTTGCATATGCAATAAAGTCAAGATTTCCAGAAAACAGTCTGAGGAACAAGGTAAGAGAATTACCCTCATCTTCAGCACCCTATGCTCTACGGCAGCGGTGGGGAACCTCTGGCCGCATCCGGCCCCTGAGACCCCTAATGCGGCCTGCGGCCCCCCTGTCGTGTGCTCGCCACTCTGGTGGAGAAGGAGCCGGCATACACAGCATCTTCCTGTCTCTGTGACGGCTGCCAGACACAGGAGGATGCTGTGAGTGGCAGCTCCTTCCCCACCAGAGCGGCGCACGTCTTCCTTCTCCTGCGGACTGCGCACGATGATGTCATTTCATCGTGCGCCGCCTGCAGGAGAAGACAGACAAAGGCTACAGGGGAGAGAAGAGGACCTGGGCAGCGTGGAAGCGGAGGAAAGGTGAGTGGGATGTTTTTGGGTTCTTTTATTTAGGACAGGCACTGGGGGTTAATTGGGCTACCAAGGACATGATTGGGGGGGGGGGGGGGGTTAACTAACCTACCAGGGACATAACTAGTGGGGGAGGTTAACTAGGCTACCAGGGACATGACTGGGGGGGAGTTAATTAGGCTACCAGGGACATGACTGGAGGGGGGGGGGGTTAACTAGGCTACCAGGGACATGACTGGGGGGGTTAACTAGGCTACCAGGGGCATGACTGGGGGGGTTAACTAGGCTACCAGAGACATCACTGGGGGGTTTACTAGGCTACCAGGGGCACGACTGGGGGTTAAACTAGGCTACCAGGGACATAACTGGGGGGGGGGGGGTGTTTAACTAGGCTACCAGGGACATGACAGGGGGGTTAACTAGGCTACCGGAGACATCACTGGGGTGGTTTACTAGGCTACCAGGGGCATGACTGGGGGTTAAACAAGGCTACCAGGGACATAACTGGGGGGCGTTTAACTAGGCTACCAGGGACATGACTGGGGGGGTTAACTAGGCTACCAGGGACATGACTGGGGGGGTTACCTAGGCTACCAGGGACATCACTGGGGGGTTAGCTACCCCTAGGCTACCAGCGACATTACTGGGGGGTTAGGTAGGCTACCAGGGACATGACTGGGGGGGTTACCTAGGCTACCAGGGACATCACTGGGGGGGTTAGCTACCCCTAGGCTACCAGGGACATCACTGGGGGGTTAGGTAGGCTACCAGGGACATGACTGGGGGGGGTTAACTAGGCTACTAGGGACATGACTAGGCGGGTTATTTAGGCTACCAGGGACATGACCGGGGGAGCTAATTAGGCTACCAGGGACATGACTTAGGGGAGGGTTAATTAGGCTACCAGGGACATGACTGGGGGGGTTAACTAGGCTACCGGGGAAATGACTGGGGGGGTTAATTAGGCTACCAGGGACATGACTGGGGGGTTAACTAGGCTACCAGGGACATGACTGAGGGGTAACTAGGCTACCAGGGACATGACTGGGGGGTTAACTAGGCTACCAGGGACATGACTGGGGGGGAGGGTTAATTAGGCTACCAGGGTCATGACTGGGGGGTAACTAGGCTACCAGGGACATGACTGGGGGGGTTAACTAGGCTACCAGGGACATGACTGGGGGGGGTAACTAGGCTACCAAGGACATGACTGGGGGGTTAACTAGGCTACCAGGGACATGACTGGGGGGTTAACTAGACTACCAGGGACATCACTGGGGGGGGTAACTAGGCTAGCAGAGACATGACTGGGGGGGTTAACTAGGCCTACCAGAGAATACAAGGGGCATGACTTGGGGGTTAACTAGACTACAAGGGGCATCACTGGGGGTTAACTACAATAGCAGGGGCATTAGGGGAACAATACTTTGCCTTGCTCTGGGTGCTATTAATTTATTGATAAATTGTTTATTAATATATTATTTGTTCTATTATGCACTATTGAGATGAGCTACGGCAGAGATGGATTATCACTTCAATTTACATACGCCACATGCAGGGAGTTAGATAACAGCACCACCAATTGCCTCCTTAGTGTATTACACTAGCTAGGAGAAACACCCAGAAAGTGGGTGGAGCTATTCTAATGAGCTCCCCATATAAGGCAGTCGTGACAGGAATTTCCTCGAGTGCAGCTGTGGTAGAACAGAGCCAACCTATGAGGAGATCTATGAGGAGATTACCAGGATTTAGTGCCACATATGGAAGTAAAGAGTTTACTTATTATTGTTATTACCAAGAGAGAAAGCCTGATCAACTTACTCATCAAGATGTTCTACACTGAGGGGCCACTTATCGACAAACCCTTGGTATATTCTTGGAACTAAAACGTTGTGGCTTATGGCCTAGCCCAGATAACCCATAGGGACTTCAATTAACTGTGGTAATGAAGTAGTACTTAAGTTTTTCCACAAGATGTCGCTATTGTATGTAACTGTACTTGTAGTAACTTAAGGGTTATTGTTTGTTATAATCTGAACAACAATGAGGACCTTCTCTTCTTCTCTACCTATCTCTAAGCTCCTTTCTTCCTATGCTCTTTTCTCCACCACTCACAGGGGACATTACACCTCCTGTAGGAAGTTGCCACATGAGGAGAGGAAGGATTAGTCTGATTACAGTGCAGAGAAGACACAAGACAAATTGGTCCCTGCCGTGGTCCAGCTGGGCCCTGGCTTTGCCAGGTCCCCACTCCAGAACTAGTCAGCAGTCTTGGTCAGGTCTCTGTGTAGAGCAGATGCACATGACAGACTTAGACACCAGTTTCTTGAAAGCAGTACTTCTACACACTATGCAGTGCTAAACTACTCAATGGAGGGGACAAGTCAGAGAAACCCCAACCCACGCCAAGAACAAGCTTAAAGGTGCAGGACGGAATCCTATAGCAGAGGAACTGATAAGGATAAAGCAAAGTTGCTAGAAGCCTACGTATCTCACAGCGCAGGTGTAACCAGGTAAATTGGCCACCTAACTCAACCCAGGTAACAGGGTCTGGGGCTTGTGTCACCCCCATAGGACGGGTAACCCAACACTGGTGGACAAATAGATGGTACACGACAGTTAAGTTCAAAACACGGGCACAAGTACTTCCGAGACTTCAGTATTCTATTTCTTCTTCTACTTTTAAAGTTTCGGCAGAGCACACTTCCACCCTGAGTTGGCACTCTCAGCACACACTCCTCTCTACTACTCTGAACTTGAAGCACAAACTCCTCTCCACTCTTCTGGAATCTCAGTACAAACTCCTCTCTACTGCTCACAGCTCTTCTACTCTAATGGTCCTCAGAACAGCTCCTGTCTTGTCAAGTCTACAGTCTGCTAGCAGCTATTGTATAAAGTATTCTCTAAGTAAAGAAGATCTATTTATGCTAATGGGACTCAGTGATTATTGTTCAAGCACCTACACAGCAGATACCACATCCTTGGGTCATCTCCCCTTTCTGTGGGTGGCGGTACCGATAGTCTGGGTGGGTCACAACTCTATTCCGGACAACTGTGATAAGTACCCAAGGGACCCCCTCACAGCCCGGCAGGTTACCGATAACAGGGGAAAGGGCACTGGCCTCACTTCCCAAATATATATGAACAAAATAATATAACTGACTGGGGTGTTTGGCTTGCTTACAAATTGTTGGGCTCATCAAAAGTCTGAGGAGGTGGCTGACATGTCTCATGAGCCATCTGAGCTCCAGATACATTCTCTTCTTTACAGCTATTCTGCATGACATAATAGACTATTATGATGAGGTCATGTAGAACATTGCTTAATTGGTTGTCATTGGAGGGGGTAGTAAACAAGACAAAGGTGATGGACTGGGACTAAAAAAAACAGCTCTGGCCTTTACGTTTATCATTATTGCCCACATATCTCCTGTTTATACAAGGCCATGGTCAATAAGAATGATTTTATTGGCTACACAAAAGATGTGTTCATTGGCGACCATCAACCCACATATGTAAACACCTCCTAACAAGGTCAAGCACACACAGTGCAATCACTTTGCATTTCAGCTATACATTATATCATAAAAAGAGATATTATACACTGTAGAGCACAGAAGTCCTCAAGGACCAAATGTAGTCGCCAGCTGATTTTTTCCGCAGCACTTCTATATTCCTCATAGACTCAGATGCCCACATTTAGATTGATGTCGCCTACATATGACATTGCATGATAACTCTCCCACTCTTTCCCCTGAGAACAATTGTCATGGATAGGCTGCAATAATAAACAGGATTTTTAGTAGGTCCTAGTGAAAAAAAGAAAGAGGGAATCCAATGAAAATTTTTAAGGTGCATCGTATAGGTTGTATTGTAATAGGTTGTCTCTTGAAATATAGCCCAGCACAACTATTATCACCAGAAAAGGCATAAGCACATGTACATTTACCCTATAATATATGATTCGGTTCATCCAAAGCAGACGCAATTTATTGCTCTATGTTTTATTGCTCGCATATCTGAAAGGGACAGAAAATCCCATGAGCCATAAGCACTGGACCCTTACATTTAAACTACAAGGATGGAGGAACACATTGAACACTAGGCTTAGTCCTCCAATGATGACTTTATGCTTGCAAGACCGCATGGAAGATCTAGAGCTGAGCAGAGACATACCAAGAATATAACACAATGAAAATAATAATAATAATAATTATATATATATATATATATATGATTACGGTATTAAAGGAAATGGGTAGGGAGGAACCTAACAAAAAAGCCTAACTTACCTCTCCCCGTGCCTCTGAAGCTCTGTCTCACCGCTCTGGGAGCCCCACCAGTCTCTGGCATCCCAGGCTCCAGCGACATCACGACTTGGCAAGAGTGCTCTTGCTGCAGCTTAGCCCTCCCATCCCCATACAGAACACAGAAAATATTAGCGTACAGTAGATTTCTGTGTATAGGCGGGGGGTTGTCTGGGAGATACAACTGACAACCATTAATTGCTGAAGGTGTATGGGGGCCTTTACACTTTACTCTGGCCACTTATCATAATTTAAAGGGAATCTGTCAGCTCTCGGGCCCTACCTAAGGTGCTGACAGTGTGCTGTAGCTGGCAGCCCCCTAGTGAGCATAGTGCCTTTTGGTAATTTTCTTTGCAGTGGATTATACACAATGACACATCTCCTACACACCTACCTACTGAAGAGGCGAAGAGGAGCTGTTTGTGCCACACTCTGGCATGCCTCCCCACTCCTTCCTCCCTCCTCTTCTTCATGAATAATCAATGCTGCCCGGCCTCCTGCTCGCTCAGCTGTCAGCCAGTGTCTCTGATTGCAGATAAGTCCTCTGTAGGCAGTTTATGTCTGAAAAAAACAAACAAACACTAACATTTAGTTGAATCTCTAAACCCAGATGTGTTGGAGCTGTGGTCTAGGGGTCTCTGGTTCAAATCCCCTTATGGACATGAAACATGCGGCCTTACATCTACAGACTGCCTCAGGTATTACAACTCAACCCTATTCAAGAAAAAATATGGCTGGAATGTCTGTTGATGATAGAAAACTGGCTGCTGCCCCAGATGTGGATCTATTAAGCAATTAGCAATTAATATGAAACATTCTCCAGATTACACTCATCCTCTTGTCAACGCGGTAAAAATTTATTCAGGAAGGTGCACATTAAAATATGTCCCCAAGATTGTAATGAAAGTCATGCATACTATTAGGGGAACATATTCAGCAGAAGTAATTGAGCTATATAAAACATATAAAAATAACATTTCCATTACACAAAAAAATAATAGAAACCTTTATATTTATGTTATTAGGGAACAACTAGGTTCTTTAAAGCGTTAGAACTAAAATATGAATACGCAGGGAAAGAAACTATAAAATCAAAGAAAGTGCATGTTAAAGTAAATTTAGTGAAGCCTAATTACCAAAAACTAATTTAAATTGTAAATATGTTGTTCTTCATAACTAGTGTTCATTTCCTAGGCTGTCAGGAGCTTTCACCATTTAATTTGCTCTTTACAATTAATGGAAGATTCAAAGCACATCATCATTTGTGTGTAAGTAAATATAACATGGAAATTAGATAAACATAAAAGTATACAACTTTTTTCTGAAAGGAGATAAGACGTTTTTACAATATACCATACAATTACAGGAAAATTAATAGATGAACTAAAGACATAACTGGAATACAGTATACAAAATAAAAGAGGTTGTCCATTTAATGTAAAAAGTTATATCTCTAAACAGTAAAAAAAAGAACATATTTATAGTGAGAATTTTGCCCTGTACACGTATCGTAAGGTAACGCAACATAATGTACAACAGTATATAGTATATGGTGTTCTAAAGGAGTTAAACAGGTTCTATCACAAAATCAGGTTATGCCCTATACTCAGGATAGAGGATAGCTATCTGATTGTGATGGGGGGGGGGGGGGGGTTGATCTCTGGGTTTTCCCTGGGAAGGAGAAAAAGACCAAAAAGTCAGACCCCCAGCGATCAGTTAGTAATCTTTTCTGAGGACAGGACAGAACTCGATTTTGTGGAACAAAGCCAAATAATCATACAGTTAACAACTGAATAACTAAAGTCCCTATTACACGGAGCGATTATTGTTTAAAAATGAGCTATAACAATCGAAAATGAGCGATTATCTGCCCGTGTTTTGACCTGTTTTATTTTATCAGTATCGTTTTATAGATGAGGTCACCAGAACTGGACACAGTATTCCAGATGTGATGTCACTAGAGCTCTATACAGCGGGATCACAATCTTCCTCTTCCTACTAATTATACAGCCCAGTATAGGATTTGCTTTTCCCATCAGCTGGTTGCACTGGTGACTCATTTTAAGGCTGTCAGAAATCACTACCACTAAATCCTTCTCTTCTGAAGTCTTTGGAAACACAGTACTGCCATTATGATACTCGGATAGAGGATTCCTTCTTCCAAAGTGCAATATTTTACATTTGGAAACATTTAACTGCAGTTTCCATTGTTTGGACCACTTATCTAGCAAAGCTAAATAATTTTCCATATTACTGACACCTCCAGGAATATCAACCCTATTGCACACTTTTATGTCATCAGCAAACAGACAAACCTTAACTAACAAACCTTCTCCTACGACACTTAGAAATATGTTACAAAGAATAGGACCCAGAACAGACCCTTGTGGGACACCAATTGTAACCAGTCTCTGCTCAGAATATACACCATTAACAACAACGCTCTGATATCTATCCTTTAGGCCAGTGATTTTCAACCTTTTTTGAGCCGCGGCACACTTTTTATACTTAAAAAATCCCGGGGCACACCACCAATCAAAATGGCACAAAATGACACTAAAACAGTACATATTATACATATAGTTAATAATATAGATTCTAAATGTATTTATACTAACTAAGTGTGAAACCTGGGCCTGTTTTCTTCTCCCCCCCTGTGCTCCTTTCCACCATACTTCTCCCCTCTGCTTCTCTCCTGTGCTTCTCCCCCCTGTGCTTCTCTCCCCTGTGCTTCTCTCCACCATACTTCTCCCCCCTACTTCTCTCCTGTGCTTCTCTCCTGTGCTTCTCTCCACCATACTTCTCCCCCTGCTTCTCTCCTGTGCTTCTCTCCCCCCTGCTTCTCTCCACCAAACTTCTCTCCCCCTGCTTCTCTCCCCTGTTTCTCCCCCATCCCCAGGTTTCTCTCCCCCATTGTTTTCTCCTGTTTCACAGGGGCACCATAGTTTGGGGAACTTTCCCCGCGGCACACCCGACCATGTGTCGCGGCACACTAGTGTGCCATCGCACACTGGTTGAAAATCACTGCTTTAGGCAACCACAAATCCACTGAACTATCCATATATAAAGTCCAATTTTCACTGTCCCTAATGGGTGTCTGAAAGGTGAATTAAGGTCTATGGGTTTAGAAAGTTTAGTCTGTAACTGGATTGAAAACTGGCTTAAGAATCGTAGCCAGAGAGTGGTGGTCAATGATTCGTACTCCGAATGGTCCCTGGTAATAAGTGGTGTACCCCATGGATCAGTACTGGGCCCCCTTCTGTTTAACTTGTTTATTAATGATATTGAGGATGGAATAACAAGCAATGTTTCTATCTTTGCAGATAATACGAAGGTTTGTAGTACAGTACAGTCTATGGAAGATGTGCAGACGTTGCAGGCTGACTTAGACACATTGAATTTAAATGTAAAGTTATGCACCTGGGTACTAATCACCCACATGCATCATATGTCCTAGGGGGAGTTACACTGGGAGAGTCCCTGGTAGAGAAGGATCTGGGTGTACTTGTAGATAATAGACTACAGAAAAGCACACAATGTCAGTCAGCTGCTTCTAAGGCCAGCAGGATATTGTCATGTATATAACAGGCCTGGATTCTTGGGACAGGGACCGCATTATAAAGCTTTGGTGCGGCCTCATCTGGAGTATGCTGTTCAGTTTTGAAACCCAATTGTTAGGCAGGGGACAGGAAGACAAAGACAGGTGAAGCCCTGAAGCTTGCAACCGCCCCGCTGTCCCTGCCTAATTGCCTAAACGGCAGCGGACAACTGGTCGGCAGTCCCTAGGCTTGCTGAGTAAAACACAGAACAATACAAGACAGGGTATAACATAATAAGGAGAAGTCAGAAGTCCAAGGCAAACACCAAACAGACAGCGCAATACATAATCATATCCAAGAGGGTAGTCAAAGGTCAAAAGCTGAAGTCAGGTAACTGGGATATAAATGCAGGAAAAATGCTACACTAATAAACTAGACACTATCACAGGTAAGGAATAAGAAACAGGGGAAGGTACTTATGGAACCTGGAGTCCAAGCCTCAGGCGTGATTGGGGCTGAGGCTCCAGGTCCTGCCTAGATACTGACAGCTAATTGGTGTGCAAGATGTCAGTCAACAATCTGTGTACACACACAACACCTATGCTGATCGGCCAGGGGAGTGAAACCCTGGCCACTGCTAAAACAAGGAATATAGAGCAGAATAGACAGAAGAAGCAGTATGGCTGCTATGGACGCTGTCGTCGCGCCCCTAGCAACCGGCCTTAGCGGTTGTTATGTATGCTTTGGCCGCACGCATCAGCAACGCCAGGAGCCAAACGCACGGCCCGAGTCCTAACACCGATTGATAGAAAGGATGTCCTAGAGCTAGAAAGGGTACAAAGGCGGCAACGAAATTAATAAGGGGAATGGAGCATCTTAGTTATGGGGAAAGATTAATAGAATAAAATTTGTTTAGTCTGAAGAAGAAATGTTTATGGGGAGATTAATTTTGTTAAATATATAAATGGCCCCTACAAAAAATACAGTATGGGAAAAATCTCTAAAGGTGACAAGCCTTCTTTACCATTAGGACAGTGAATATGTGGAACAGTCTACCCCAGGATCAGGTCGCAGAAAAAACAATGGAGGGCTTGAAACCGGCCTAGACAAGTTCTTATAAATAATATAAATGTGTTTGTATAGAATGTAAAATTTAGCCATCCCCCTTCCCTTCATCCATCCCCTCCTTGGTTGAACATGATGGACATGTGTCCTTTTCCAACCGTACTACAGTACGTAAGAGGGGAGATTTCCTATGGACATCGGACTCACCTCCATTTTGAGCGCACAGATGAGTAGGCGGCCGTATCTCTGCTGCAGGCATCAGGAGCGGCAGGATGGGGTAAGTATGGGGGGGCTGTATCCAGAGGTAGGGTGGGTTTGGGGGTCTGTCCAGGGGTGACAGGTTCTCTTTAAATAAAAAATGCTAAATTAGAATACCTATGACAAAAATATGTGGACTATGCACCGCCAAAATTACAGGGTGCTCAGAAGATGACAGGAATATAAATAGTACCAACAAAACAAAAAGAAAAGGCCCGTCATATGTACTCACTGGCACACCAAACGAATAAAAGAAGAAAATATGTACCTTTATTTCACATTAATCAAAATAACAAACATCACACTGGGACAGTTAAAGACATCTAAAAAACATACAAAATACATCAAGGGGGCCCCACTGCCTATAGGGAAAAGCCCCCAGGACACTCCGACAAGCAAAAATGGCAAGGACCATATTTAACCAATGAATCTGATGTGATAACTATGCCTGTCTGACTAGAGAGCATGCTCCTATGTTTCTAGTAAGTGGTGCAAAACCACGGAACTACGTCCAGGTCACGGAACGGACGGTCTCTTACGTCATGTGAACATGGCCTAAAAATTTAAAAATAAAAGAAATTTACAAATGAAGTACAACTCACATAATATTCAGAGTTCACTCGATTGTCAGTTCTTACTTGCTGCATCTCGTAATTACTTACTATTTCTAGTTCCATGGCTTCTATCCAAATGGCTAAATGAAGATAGTCTCAATCAGAGCCAGCATTTCTCCGAGTTTTAGTGCGAGGGAAATAACTGAGAATCCACTACAAAGTGTTTTACACAGACCGTTCCTGATATCATTTTCTAGCTTTGTAGCAGATCTGGTAAATAATGTGTGACAAGAAAGATGAGACTAGAGATGATAGCAATAGTCAATGTAATTAGCGGGACTTCTGTAGGCACTAACAAACAGCAGCCATAGGACTCCTGTGTTCTCCTAGAGATACACTGGCAGACATTAGAGGTTTCAGATAACAGCACAGATGAGATAACAGTTTATTCAAATTTGGCTAAGCTTCTGGTCTCTGTATATTTTTTAAATTATTTACTCTGTGATTGTCATTTTTTTTTTTTTTTTTAACCGTAGTGGGTACAGGTTGACATCAATGCATTTACTAAATCAAATGCATAAACACCATAGTTACCAAAAAACTTTTTCTATGGGTTAAATGAAAAGGCAAAAGGTCCTTAAAGGGAATCTGTCAGCACCTTGGCTGGTCCCAAGGTGATTACAGTCTAGTGCAGATGTGTGGCCCCATTGTGTGTCCTACCTTTCTTTTTGCCATCGGTGCTGAAGTTTGCCCACAATCCGTCCCGATACGTTGGTAGCAAGGGTCAAAGAGGAGTAGCAGTGAGGTGTTTGTGCCGCACTTTGTCACGCCTCACCACTAATTCCTCCTCCCTGTTTGGCGTGCATATTCATTGTGGCCCGGCCTCCCGCTGGCTGGTGACATCATATTCAGGCATACAATGCCGCTGCCGGCAAGGGCCATGCACCTTTTGTCCTCCAGTGCTTCACCCACGGCCAGTGCTCGGTAATAGACGCACAGTTCATTAGGACCACAGGACATTAGTGGTGAGCCTTTACCTGACCATGGTTATCCAATTATCCTGTATGATAGACTGTGCACCTCTGTGTCAATTACATGACCAGGACAGATCCTCTGGACGTAAGCAGTGATGGTTCCCAATGAATATAATTAAGACGCAAGCACCATTGAATGGAGGATGCTAACAGACTGCCATGGACTTCTGTCGCATGCAGTATCTCTATAACACACTGTGTGTGGCGGAGGAGAGAAGAGAAGGAAGCACATGCGAGGGGAGAAGCAACCTTGATGCAGGTAAGTGAATTTTTATTTACCGGGTTATGTTCTGCATGCTGGAGGTATAGCTGAGCAAAAGGTCCAAGACTTTGGTGGCGCTGGCGGCATCCGATGGATTTTACTCCTTGAATGATGGGAGTAGTAGGGGTGGATGTAAAATTGGAACTTTTACTGCAAGAATTACGCGTTTTGAGGTTGGGTTCACACTACGTATATTTCAGTCAGTATTGTGGTCCTCATATTGCAACCAAAACCAGGAGTGGATTGAAAACACAGAAAGGATCTGTTCACACAATGTTGAAATTGAGAGGATGGCCGCCATTTAATGGCAAATATTTGCTGTTATTTTAAAACAACGGCTGTTAAAATAATGGCCGTTATTTACTGTTATATGGCGGCCATCCACTCAATTTCAACAGCTATCAAGGCTGTACCTTGAAACACATAATTCTTGCAATAAAAGTTCTGATTTTACATCCACCACTACTACTCCCACCATTCAAGGCTGGTGGCCGCCACTGGCCAGGGGTGAGCTGGGTAGGTAGGTCGCCCCCCCCCCCCCCCCCCCCATGCAGTTACAGGGCCGGGGTGAGCTTCTGACACAGGACGAAAGCTGACAGCTGCAGCCCCGCAGTGCCTGAACTTCTCTCTTGCTCGGCAGCGCCGGTGACGTCACATCATGTGCGCGGCCGAGCATGAGAGAAGTTCAGGCACCGCGGGGCTGCAGCTGTCAGCTTCCGGTCTGTGTGGGAAGCTCACCCCGGCCCCGTTAACTGCAATGCCAATCCTGCCTCTACCCCATCTCTCCATCTGCTCCCCTTGCCCCTTGTCCATTCCTCCTGCCCCTTGTCTTCTCTCTTGGCCCCCCAGCTGCTCCCTGTGCCCCCTGTCTGCTGCCCCTGTCTTCTCCCTCTGCCCGTCTGCTCTCCCTGCCCCCCAATTTCTCCCCTGCTTTCATCTGCTGCATCTGCCCCCCATCTGCTCCCCCCTGCCCTCTATCTCCTTCCTCTGTCCCCTGTCTGCTTCCTTTGCCCCGTCTGCTCTCCCTACTTCCTGTCTTCTTCCTCTGCCCCTGTCTGCTCCCCCTGCTGCTTTCCCTGCCCCCCAATTTCTCCCCTGCCCCCACTCCCCATCTGCTCCCTCTGCCCGCTGCCTCCTCCCTCTGCCCCTTGTCTGCCTCCCCTGCCCCCTGTCTTCTCCCTCTGCTGTTCTCCCTGCCCCCCAATTTCTCCCCTGCCCCAGCTGCTGTCCCTGCCCCCAAGATGCGCCACCTGCCCCCCAGATGCGCCACCTGCCCCCCAGCTTCTCCCCCTGACCCCCAGCTTCTCCCTCTGCCACCCCAGCTGCTCCCCCAGCCCCTGCAACCCCAGCTGCTACACCTTCCCCCGGCTGCTGCCCCTGCCCCCCCCAGCTTCTCCTCTGCCCCCCAGCTGCTCCCCTGGCCCCATCTTCTCTCCCTGTCACCCCAGCTGCTCCCCCTGCCCCCCCCCAGCTGCTGCCCCTGCCCCCATCTTCTCTCCCTGTCACTTCAGCTGCTCCCCCTGTCACCCCAGCTGTTCCCCCTGCCACCCCTAGCTGCCTCTCTTCCCCAATCACCCCAGCTGTTCCCCCTGCCACCCCTAGCTGCCTCCCTTCCCCAGTTACCCCCAGCTGCTTCCCCTGCCCCCCAGCTGCCTTCCCAAATCCCCCCCAGCTGCTTCCCTTCCCCAGTCACCCCCAGCTGCCCCCCTGCAGATGAGTTGTGGTCGGAAAAGTCTTCATGATGGCTGCTCCAGATGGAGAAGAAAGGAAAAAGTGAGCAAGAATCGGAGAAGACATCACCTGTGAGTCATTAGTAAATGCATTGTAATCACTTCTATAGTGTGCAGAGCCTGTGTACCAATGGGTCAGTGTATGGTTTGTGGTAGTGAACTGACACAGCCCCGCGGTCACTAAAATACATTAGTGCAAACTTTTTAACTGCCTTGGAGCCCCCAGGTCCAGTCCAGGGCTGCAGACTGAAGGTCCAGCAATACATCTGTGAACAGCGGCAGTTATCAGAGGATTGTACTACTGTACTACAACTCCCAGCATATCCTCAGGGCTGCAGACTGTCAGTAAATGCTGGGAGTTGTAGTGACTGCAGCTGTTGTAGTTGGGACCTAGGTTCATTATACACTGGATGCTTTGTGGGAAATCAGAATACATAGATCTGTGGGGGCTCAGTGCAGGGAAGTGACCCCTATTAGTGATGTTCCGGGGTCACTTCCCTACACTGAGCTCCCACAGATACCAAATGCCCAAAATACAACAGCTGCAGGCACTACAACTCCCAGCATGTACTGACAGTCTGCAGCCCTCAGGATATGCTGGGAGTAGTAGTACAGTAAAGAGAGAATCCTCTGATAACTGCCGCTGTAGACAGATGTATTGCTGGACCTTCAGGGCTGATTGGTTGTCACCCACAGATTGCAGCCACCAGGAGCCTCTGTACAGGGTGATTTATTAAAGGGTTGTTATCTTAGAGACTACAACTCCAAGCATACCCTGAGAGCTGTATAAATGTAGTGTATTCTGAGAGTTTTAGTTCAACTGCAAATGTTATTCACAAGGGATTTGTCACAAATACAGATGAATGCAGGAAAGGCCCGGGTCAGCCTGTCGTGTCTCGCTGGTTCTATATTGGTGGGCCCCAAGGATCATTTCCTCTGGTGGGCCCCAGGTACCCCAGTCCGACACTGACCTTTACTGAGGAGCTTTACGCTTTACTCCTGTGACGGACATTTATAGGTATAGACACACAGCTGGGACACAGAAAATTGTGGCTGGTGTTTATGGGGGCTTGTGTGCCTGGTACAGTGTTTTATACAGTGACTGTGGTTGTAAAATGTGGCAATCATCATTGTAATATGTATCAATCATCTATTTAATCTTCTATCTATATTCATTAGTCATCAATCCATCAATAAATTTGTTACTTATGAATCTTTTAATCTATCTGATCTATATTATCGATCTAGACAGAACCTAGCACCGCTCTGTTACTGGGCTGTTCTATCTAATTGTGTGAAGGTGCAGGGAGCAGCAGCAGCTCTCTATAGTGATGATAGTGTGTATAAGGGTGGGATGAGAGTAGCAGCAGCTCTCTATAGTGATGGTAGTGTGTATAAGGGTGGGATGAGAGTAGTAGTAGTAGCTCTCTATAGTGATGATAGTGTGTATAAGGGTGGGATGAGAGTAGCAGCAGCTCTCTATAGTGATGGTAGTGTGTATAAGGGTGGGATGAGAGTAGTAGTAGCAGCTCTCTATAGTGATGATAGTGTGTATAAGGGTGGGATGAGAGTAGTAGTACAAGCTCTCTATAGTGATGATAGTGTGTATAAGGGTGGGATGAGGGTAGTAGTAGTAGTAGCTCTCTATAGTGATGATACTGTGTATAAGGGTGGGATGAAAGTAGTAGTAGCTGCTCTCTATAGTGATGATACTGTGTATAAGGGTGGGATGAGAGTAGTAGTAGCAGCTCTCTATAGTGATGGTAGTGTGTATAAGGGTGGGATGAGAGTAGTAGTAGTAGCTCTATAGTGATGGTAGTGTGTATAAGGGTAGGATGAGAGTAGTAGTAGCTGCTCTCTATAGTGATGGTAGTGTGTATAAGGGTGGGATGAGAGTAGTAGTAGTAGCTCTCTATAGTGATGGTAGTGTGTATAAGGGTGGGATGAGAGTAGTAGTAGCTGCTCTCTACAGTGATGGTAGTGTGTATAAGGGTGGGATGAGAGTAGTAGTAGCAGCAGCTCTCTATAGTGATGGTAGTGTGTATAAGGGTGGGATGAGAGTAGTAGTAGTAGTAGAAGTAGCAGCTCTAGTGATGATAGTGTGTATAAGGGTGGGATGAGAGTAGTAGTAGTAGTAGTAGTAGTAGTAGTAGTAGCTCTCTATAGTGAAGATACTGTGTATAAGGGTGGGATGAGAGTAGTAGTACCATCTCTCTATAATGATGATACTGTGTATAAGGGTGGGATGAGAGTAGTAGTAGCTCTCTATAGTGATGATACTGTGTATAAGGGTGGGATGAGAGTAGTAGTAGTAGTAGTACCAGCTCTCTATAATGATGATACTGGGTATAAGGGTGGGATGAGAGTAGTAGTAGTAGCTCTCTATAGTGATGATACTGTGTATAAGGGTGGGATGAGAGTAGTAGTAGTAGCTCTATAGTGATGGTAGTGTGTATAAGGGTAGGATGAGAGTAGTAGTAGCTGCTCTCTATAGTGATGGTAGTGTGTATAAGGGTGGGATGAGAGTAGTAGTAGTAGCTCTCTATAGTGATGGTAGTGTGTATAAGGGTGGGATGAGAGTAGTAGTAGCTGCTCTCTACAGTGATGGTAGTGTGTATAAGGGTGGGATGAGAGTAGTAGTAGCAGCAGCTCTCTATAGTGATGGTAGTGTGTATAAGGGTGGGATGAGAGTAGTAGTAGTAGTAGAAGTAGCAGCTCTAGTGATGATAGTGTGTATAAGGGTGGGATGAGAGTAGTAGTAGTAGTAGTAGTAGTAGTAGCTCTCTATAGTGAAGATACTGTGTATAAGGGTGGGATGAGAGTAGTAGTAGTAGCAGCCGATTATAGTGATGATACTGTGTATAAGGGTAGGATGAGAGTAGTAGTAGTAGTAGCTCTCTATAGTGAAGATACTGTGTATAAGGGTGGGATGAGAGTAGTAGTACAAGCTCTCTATAATGATGATACTGTGTATAAGGGTGGGATGAGAGTAGTAGTAGCAGCAGCTCTCTATAGTGATGATACTGTGTATAAGGGTAGGATGAGAGTAGTAGTAGTAGCAGCTCTCTATAGTGATGGTAGTGTGTATAAGGGTGGGATGAGAGTAGTAGTAGCAGCTCTCTATAGTGATGATACTGTGTATAAGGGTGGGATGAGAGTAGTAGTAGTAGTAGCTCTCTATAGTGAAGATACTGTGTATAAGGGTAAGATGAGAGTAGTAGTAGCAGCTCTCTATAGTGATGATACTGTGTATAAGGGTGGGATGAGAGTAGTAGTAGTAGCAGCTCTCTATAATGATGATACTGTGTATAAGGGTGGGATGAGAGTAGTAGTAGTAGCAGCTCTCTATAATGATGATACTGTGTATAAGGGTAAGATGAGAGTAGTAGTAGCAGCCGACTATAGTGATGATACTGTGTATAGGGTGGGATGAGAATAGTAGTAGCAGCTCTCTATAATGATGATACTGTGTATAAGGGTGGGATGAGAGTAGTAGTAGCAGCTCTCTATAGTGATGATACTGTGTATAAGGGTGGGATGAGAGTAGTAGTAGTAGTAGTAGCAGCCGACTATAGTGATGATACTGTGTATAAGGGTGGGATGAGAGTAGTAGTAGCAGCTCTCTATAGTGATGGTAGTGTGTATAAGGGTGGGATGAGAGTAGTAGTAGTAGCTCTCTATAGTGAAGATACTGTGTATAAGGGTAAGATGAGAGTAGTAGTAGCAGCTCTCTATAGTGATGATACTGTGTATAAGGGTGGGATGAGAGTAGTAGTAGTAGCAGCTCTCTATAGTGATGATACTGTGTATAAGGGTGGGATGAGAGTAGTAGTAGTAGCAGCCGACTATAGTGATGATACTGTGTATAAGGGTGGGATGAGAGTAGTAGTAGTAGCTCTCTATAGTGAAGATACTGTGTATAAGGGTGGGATGAGAGTAGTAGTACCAGCTCTCTATAATGATGATACTGGGTATAAGGGTGGGATGAGAGTAGTAGTAGTAGTTGCCGACTATAGTGATGATACTGTGTATAAGGGTAGGATGAGAGTAGTAGTAGTAGCTCTCTATAGTGAAGATACTGTGTATAAGGGTAGGATGAGAGTAGTAGTAGTAGTAGCTCTCTATAGTGAAGATACTGTGTATAAGGGTGGGATGAGAGTAGTAGTACCATCTCTCTATAATGATGATACTGTGTATAAGGGTGGGATGAGAGTAGTAATAGCTCTCTATAGTGATGATACTGTGTATAAGGGTGGGATGAGAGTAGTAGTAGCAGCAGCAGCTCTCTTTAGTGATGATACTGTGTATAAGGGTGGGATGAGAGTAGTAGTAGCAGCTCTCTATAGTGATGATACTGTGTATAAGGGTGGGATGAGAGTAGTAGTAGCTGCTCTCTATAGTGATGATACTGTGTATAAGGGTGGGATGAGAGTAGTAGTAGCTGCTCTCTATAGTGATGATACTGTGTATAAGGGTGGGATGAGAGTAGTAGTAGAAGCTCTGTAGTGGTGATACTGTGTATAAGGGTAGGATGAGAGTAGTAGTAGTAGTAGTAGCAGCCGACTATAGTGATGATACTGTGTATAGGGTGGGATGAGAATAGTAGTAGTAGCTCTCTATAGTGATGATACTGTGTATAAGGGTGGGATGAGAGTAGTAGTAGCTGCTCTCTATAGTGATGATACTGTGTATAAGGGTAGGATGAGAGGAGTAGTAGTAGCAGCTCTCTATAGTGATGATAGTGTGTATAAGGGTGGGATGAGAGGAGTAGTAGCAGCAGCAGCTCTCTATCTATAGTGATGATACTATGTATAAGGGTGGAATGAGAGTAGTTGTAGAAGTAGCAGCTTTCCATAGTGATGATAGTGTCAGATATCAACAGAGTATGAGGGCCTGATAAGAACTGTAGTAGTAGTAGTAGTAATAGTTGTAGTAGCAGCTCTCCAGAGTAATGATAGTGTTGGTTGGTTGGTTGCTAGCTGTGTATGACGGCAGAATGAGAGTAGTAGTAGTTGTTGTTGTTGTAGCTCTCCATAGTGATCATAATGTCAGCAGCCGCTATCAGTGTATGAGGGCAGGATGAGAGTACTAGTAGTAGTTGCCGTAGCAGCAGCAGTAGTAGTAGTTGCAGGAGCAGCAGCAGCAGCAGTAGTAGTTGCAGTAGCAGCAGTAGTAGTAGTAGTTGCAGTAGCAGCAGCAGTAGTAGTAGATGCAGTAGCAGCAGCAGCAGTAGTTGCAGTTGCAGCAGCAGCAGCAGTAGTAGTAGTTGCAGTAGCAGCAGCAGTAGTAGTTGCAGTAGCAGCAGCAGTAGTAGTAGTTGCAGTAGCAGTAGTAGTTGCAGCAGCAGTAGTAGTAGTAGTTGCAGTAGCAGCAGCAGTAGTAGTAGTTGTTGCAGTAGTAGTAGTTGCAGTAGCAGCAGCAGTAGTTGCAGTAGCAGTAGTTTCAGTAGCAGCAGCAGTAGTTTCAGTAGCAGCAGTAGTAGTAGTTGCAGGAGCAGCAGTAGTAGTAGTTGCAGTAGCAGCAGCAGTAGTAGTTGCAGTAGCAGTAGTAGTAGTTGCAGTAGCAGGAGCAGTAGTAGTAGTTGCAGTAGCAGTAGTAGTAGTAGTTGCAGTAGCAGTAGTAGTAGTTGCAGTAGCAGTAGTAGTTGCAGTAGCAGCAGTAGTAGTAGTTGCAGGAGCAGCAGTAGTAGTAGTTGCAGTAGCAGCAGCAGTAGTAGTAGTTGCAGTAGCAGTAGTAGTTGCAGCAGCAGTAGTAGTAGTTGCAGTAGCAGCAGCAGTAGTAGTAGTTGTTGCAGTAGTAGTAGTTGCAGTAGCAGCAGCAGTAGTTGCAGTAGCAGTAGTTTCAGTAGCAGCAGCAGTAGTTGCAGTAGCAGCAGTAGTAGTAGTAGTTGCAGGAGCAGCAGTAGTAGTAGTTGCAGTAGCAGCAGCAGTAGTAGTAGTTGCAGTAGCAGGAGCAGTAGTAGTAGTTGCAGCAGCAGTAGTTGTAGTAGTAGTAGTAGTAGTAGTTGCAGGAGCAGCAGTAGTAGTAGTAGTAGTTGCAGGAGCAGCAGTAGTAGTAGGAGCAGCAGCAGTAGTAGTAGTTGTTGCAGGAGCAGCAGTAGGAGTAGTAGTAGTTGCAGTAGCAGCAGCAGTAGTAGTTGTTGCAGGAGCAGCAGTAGGAGTAGTAGTAGTTGTTGCAGGAGCAGCAGTAGGAGTAGTTGCAGTAGCAGCAGCAGTAGTAGTAGTTGCAGTAGCAGCAGCAATAGTAGTAGTAGTTGTTGTTGCAGGAGCAGCAGTAGGAGTAGTAGTAGTTGCAGTAGCAGCAGCAGGAGTAGTAGTAGTAGTAGTAGTAGTTGCAGTAGCAGCAGCAGCAGTAGTAGTAGTAGTAGTAGTTGTTGCAGGAGCAGCAGTAGGAGTAGTTGCAGTAGCAGCAGCAGTAGTTGCAGTAGTAGTAGTAGTAGTAGTAGTTGCAGCAGCAGCAGTAGTAGTAGTTGCAGTAGCAGTAGTAGTAGTTGCAGTAGCAGTAGTAGTAGTTGCAGTAGCAGGAGCAGTAGTAGTAGTTGCAGTAGCAGGAGCAGTAGTAGTAGTAGTAGCAGCAGTAGTTACAGTAGTAGTAGTTGCAGTAGCAGTAGTAGTAGTTGCAGTAGCAGCAGTAGTAGTAGTAGTTGCAGTAGCAGTAGTTTCAGTAGCAGGAGCAGTAGTAGTAGTTGCAGCAGCAGTAGTTATAGTAGTAGTAGTTGCAGCAGCAGCAGCAGTAGTAGTAGTTGCAGGAGCAGTAGTAGTAGTAGTTGCAGTAGCAGCAGCAGCAGTAGTAGTAGTAGTAGTAGTAGTAGTAGTAGTAGTTGCAGTAGCAGCAGCAGTAGTAGTTGCAGTAGTAGTTGCAGCAGCAGGAGCAGTAGTAGTAGTTGCAGTAGCAGCAGCAGCAGTAGTAGTAGTAGTTGCAGTAGCAGGAGCAGTAGTAGTTGCAGCAGCAGTAGTTATAGTAGTAGTAGTTGCAGTAGCAGCTGCAGTAGTAGTAGTTGCAGCAGCAGTAGTTATAGTAGTAGTAGTTGCAGCAGTAGTAGTAGTAGTAGTAGTTGCAGGAGCAGTAGTAGTAGTTGCAGTAGCAGTAGTAGTAGTAGTTGTTGCAGCAGCAGTAGTTATAGTAGTAGTAGTTGCAGTAGCAGTAGTAGTAGTTGCAGGAGCAGTAGTAGTTGCAGTAGTAGCAGCAGTAGTAGTAGTAGTTGCAGTAGCAGCAGTAGTAGTAGTAGTTGCAGTAGCAGTAGTTTCAGTAGCAGGAGCAATAGTAGTAGTTGCAGCAGCAGTAGTTATAGTAGTAGTAGTTGCAGTAGCAGCAGCAGCAGTAGTAGTAGTTGCAGGAGCAGTAGTAGTAGTAGTTGCAGTAGCAGCAGCAGCAGCAGTAGTAGTAGTAGTAGTTGCAGTAGCAGCAGTAGTAGTAGTAGTTGCAGTAGTAGCAGTAGTAGTTGCAGTAGCAGGAGCAGTAGTAGTAGTTGCAGTAGCAGCAGCAGCAGTAGTAGTAGTTGCAGTAGCAGGAGCAGTAGTAGTTGCAGCAGCAGTAGTTATAGTAGTAGTAGTTGCAGTAGCAGCTGCAGTAGTAGTAGTTGCAGCAGCAGTAGTTATAGTAGTAGTAGTTGCAGCAGTAGTAGTAGTAGTTGCAGGAGCAGTAGTAGTAGTTGCAGTAGCAGGAGCAGTAGTAGTAGTTGTTGCAGCAGCAGTAGTTATAGTAGTAGTAGTTGCAGTAGCAGTAGTTGCAGGAGCAGTAGTAGTTGCAGTAGTAGCAGCAGTAGTAGTAGTAGTTGCAGTAGCAGCAGTAGTAGTAGTAGTAGTTGCAGTAGCAGGAGCAGTAGTAGTAGTAGTTGCAGTAGCAGGAGCAGTAGTAGTAGTAGTAGTTGTTGCAGCAGCAGTAGTTATAGTAGTAGTAGTTGCAGTAGCAGGAGCAGTAGTAGTAGTTTCAGTAGCAGCAGCAGCAGTAGTAGTAGTTGCAGTAGCAGGAGCAGTAGTAGTTGCAGCAGCAGTAGTTATAGTAGTAGTAGTTTCAGTAGCAGCTGCAGTAGTAGTAGTTGCAGCAGCAGTAGTTATAGTAGTAGTAGTTGCAGCAGTAGTAGTAGTTGCAGGAGCAGTAGTAGTAGTTGCAGTAGCAGGAGCAGTAGTAGTAGTAGTAGTTGTTGCAGCAGCAGTAGTTATAGTAGTAGTAGTTGCAGTAGCAGTAGTAGTAGTTGCAGGAGCAGTAGTAGTTGCAGTAGTAGCAGCAGTAGTAGTAGTAGTAGTAGTTGCAGCAGCAGTAGTAGTAGTAGTTGCAGTAGCAGGAGCAGTAGTAGTTGCAGTAGCAGTAGTAGTAGTAGTAGTAGTTGTTGCAGCAGCAGTAGTTATAGTAGTAGTAGTTGCAGTAGCAGTAGTAGTAGTTGCAGGAGCAGTAGTAGTTGCAGTAGTAGCAGCAGTAGTAGTAGTAGTTGCAGTAGCAGCAGCAGTAGTAGTAGTAGTAGTTGCAGTAGCAGGAGCAGTAGTAGTAGTAGTTGCAGCAGCAGTAGTTATAGTAGTTGCAGTAGCAGCTGCAGTAGTAGTAGTTGCAGCAGCAGCAGTAGTAGTAGTAGTAGTAGTTGCAGGAGCAGTAGTAGTAGTTGCAGGAGCAGCAGTAGGAGTAGTAGTAGTTGCAGGAGCAGCAGTAGGAGTAGTAGTAGTTGCAGTAGCAGCAGTGGTAGTAGTTGCAGTAGCAGTAGTAGTAGTAGTTGCAGGAGCAGCAGTAGTAGTAGTAGTAGTAGTAGTAGTAGTAGTAGTAGTTGCAGGAGCAGCAGCAGTAGTAGTAGTAGTTGCAGGAGCAGCAGTGGTAGTAGTTGCAGGAGCAGTAGCAGTAGCAGTAGTAGTAGTAGTAGTAGTAGTAGTAGTTGCAGGAGCAGCAGTAGTAGTAGTAGTTGCAGGAGCAGCAGTGGTAGTAGTTGCAGGAGCAGTAGCAGTAGTAGTAGTAGTAGTTGCAGGAGCAGCAGCAGTAGTAGTAGTAGTAGTAGTAGTAGTTGCAGGAGCAGCAGCAGCAGTAGTAGTAGTTGCAGGAGCAGCAGCAGCAGTAGGAGTAGTAGTAGTTGCAGCAGCAGTAGTTATAGTAGTAGTAGTTGCAGCAGCAGTAGTTATAGTAGTAGTAGTTGCAGCAGCAGCAGTAGTAGTAGTAGTAGTAGTTGCAGGAGCAGCAGCAGCAGTAGTAGTAGTAGTAGTTGTTGCAGCAGCAGCAGTAGTTATAGTAGTAGTAGTTGCAGCAGCAGTAGTAGTAGTAGTAGTAGTTGCAGGAGCAGCAGCAGCAGTAGGAGTAGTAGTTGCAGCAGCAGCAGTAGGAGTAGTAGTTGCAGCAGCAGCAGTAGGAGTAGTAGTAGTTGCAGGAGCAGCAGCAGCAGCAGCAGTAGGAGTAGTAGTAGTTGCAGGAGCAGCAGTAGGAGTAGTAGTTGCAGCAGCAGCAGTAGTAGTAGTAGTAGTAGTTGCAGCAGCAGCAGTAGGAGTAGTAGTAGTTGCAGGAGCAGCAGCAGCAGTAGGAGTAGTAGTAGTTGCAGGAGCAGCAGTAGGAGTAGTAGTAGTTGCAGGAGCAGCAGTAGGAGTAGTAGTAGTTGCAGCAGCAGCAGTAGGAGTAGTAGTAGTTGCAGGAGCAGCAGCAGTAGGAGTAGTAGTAGTTGCAGGAGCAGCAGCAGTAGTAGTAGTAGTAGTTGCAGGAGCAGTAGGAGTAGTAGTAGTTGCAGGAGCAGCAGCAGCAGTAGTAGTAGTAGTTGCAGGAGCAGCAGCAGTAGGAGTAGTAGTAGTTGCAGGAGCAGCAGCAGCAGTAGTAGTAGTAGTAGTAGTTGCAGGAGCAGTAGTAGTAGTTGCAGGAGCAGCAGTAGGAGTAGTAGTAGTTGCAGGAGCAGCAGTAGGAGTAGTAGTAGTTGCAGTAGCAGCAGTGGTAGTAGTTGCAGTAGCAGTAGTAGTAGTAGTTGCAGGAGCAGCAGTAGTAGTAGTAGTAGTAGTAGTAGTAGTAGTAGTAGTTGCAGGAGCAGCAGCAGTAGTAGTAGTAGTTGCAGGAGCAGCAGTGGTAGTAGTTGCAGGAGCAGTAGCAGTAGCAGTAGTAGTAGTAGTAGTAGTAGTAGTAGTTGCAGGAGCAGCAGTAGTAGTAGTAGTTGCAGGAGCAGCAGTGGTAGTAGTTGCAGGAGCAGTAGCAGTAGTAGTAGTAGTAGTTGCAGGAGCAGCAGCAGTAGTAGTAGTAGTAGTAGTAGTAGTTGCAGGAGCAGCAGCAGCAGTAGTAGTAGTTGCAGGAGCAGCAGCAGCAGTAGGAGTAGTAGTAGTTGCAGCAGCAGTAGTTATAGTAGTAGTAGTTGCAGCAGCAGTAGTTATAGTAGTAGTAGTTGCAGCAGCAGCAGTAGTAGTAGTAGTAGTAGTTGCAGGAGCAGCAGCAGCAGTAGTAGTAGTAGTAGTTGTTGCAGCAGCAGCAGTAGTTATAGTAGTAGTAGTTGCAGCAGCAGTAGTAGTAGTAGTAGTAGTTGCAGGAGCAGCAGCAGCAGTAGGAGTAGTAGTTGCAGCAGCAGCAGTAGGAGTAGTAGTTGCAGCAGCAGCAGTAGGAGTAGTAGTAGTTGCAGGAGCAGCAGCAGCAGCAGCAGTAGGAGTAGTAGTAGTTGCAGGAGCAGCAGTAGGAGTAGTAGTAGTTGCAGGAGCAGCAGTAGGAGTAGTAGTAGTTGCAGCAGCAGCAGTAGGAGTAGTAGTAGTTGCAGGAGCAGCAGCAGTAGGAGTAGTAGTAGTTGCAGGAGCAGCAGCAGTAGTAGTAGTAGTAGTTGCAGGAGCAGTAGGAGTAGTAGTAGTTGCAGGAGCAGCAGCAGCAGTAGTAGTAGTAGTTGCAGGAGCAGCAGCAGTAGGAGTAGTAGTAGTTGCAGGAGCAGCAGCAGCAGTAGTAGTAGTAGTTGCAGGAGCAGCAGCAGTAGGAGTAGTAGTAGTTGCATTAGCAGCAGCCCGTCCTCTCCCAGCACTGTCACAGCTCGGCTCCTCCCAGCAGCCTCTGCCTCATTCTCATCCAGGAAGTGTCGGCCACAGTCTGCTCGGTGCAGAGCTCGGTGTGTCAGTGAGGTAAGCTCCGTGCCCCCCATACACCGTACACTCCCGCCCTCCTGTTAGGGTTATGCTCGGGGTCCGCTTCAGCTTCACATAGAGCACTGTCCCCCAACCTCTGCAGAACTACAACCCTCAGCATGACTTTATTATCAGCTGCAGAGCTGTGGCATAGAGTATAGTGCTGAGGAGAGGTGGTTGCAGGCTGTGCAGGGTGATATATAACATGCTGCTCAGTGTGACTATCCCCCTGTGATAGGTCCTATATCCTTAGAGGGGCAGATCACTGCTTATATAAAGTCCAGCATGTTAGAGCCCCTGGACCACAGGGATGCCAGGGGTTATGTCTGGCAGTGCCCAGTCACTCTCACCCCTGGCATTGTGGGGCAGATCCTGGCAGCTGTGTTATATAGATAGGAGATAAGGGCAGTTTACTAAGGAAATCTGCCAAACAATGGCGTACATGACCAGCGACAGACGTATTATGTGTCCGCAGCTTATTCCGCGACACCGACAGCTGATCAGGTGGAGAGAAAGAAGCGTCACTAAGAGATGGAAAAGTATCTATTATAGATGTAAGAAGGAGAAATGTATAGAGTGTATATAATGTATAGAGTATATATATATATATATATATATATATATATATATATATCTCAGAAGTGCGTATTGGGAGGGTCTGGTTGTTGACACCCACTGATCACTAGAATGAAGGGCAGAAGCCCTCAGCCCCATCATCTCCGCTATACAGAGATAAGTTCCATAGACTGCTAATACAAACAGACTACAGAATTATAATGGGAGCCTATAGAACTTCTGGCTGGAAGTTCCATAGGCTCCATTATTATTTAGTAGACTGCAGTTATAACGGAGATGAAGGGGCAGAGCACGCTGCTGAGGGCGTCTGCCCCTTCATTCTCAGCGCCCTGACCCCTACCAATACGCATTTTTACTCACACTTTAAACTGGATCTCCATCTAGCAAGCAGTTTTAATTTTATACGGGTGTTCACTTACTTTAGGGACCCCATGTACTGTTGTGCACTACACTTTCTTGCTGTTTTGGTGACATCTAGCTAAAATATTTTCTCAGAATATCTTAAAAGTGGTGCCACAGCACGTAGATTTATTTTTTTATTTTATATATATATGTTGTTTCCCATATATAAAGCCTAAGTGTCTTATACTTACCTCTCCGTGCTCCCCCGGTGCCCTCAAGCAGCACCTACAGGGCCATCGCTGACCGCAGCTGCCACAGGAGGACAGTGGGGGAGAGCAGAGAGGTGAAGAGAAGATGTTTATGTTTCATACAGAATAAGAGCAGTAACATATAAAAAGTTCTTAAAGTGACTGTACCACCAGACCCAGGCTGAAGCACTGGAGGCGGGCCGACCCACCTTTAGTCGGAGGAAACTCCCGCCCCTCTATGATAGGGTTACATTGATTCTAATGGAGTCACGTCATGGAGGGGCTGAGGTTTCTTCCCACTAAGGGTGGGTCGGCCCGTCTCCAGTGCTTCAGCCTGGGCCTGGTGGTACAGTCACTTTAAGTGCTGGATAACCCCTTTCACACTGTGGGTAATAGCGTTTCCTATGCTTCTTCCCACCTTCTCTATTACATTCATAGGCCATGTTCCCACAACATCATCTACCTTCGTATAGGTGCTAAAATATGTCTGTATTATGCATAATAAGCCCATATTTTGGTGCCGAAATGATTGCCGTCCAAAAAGGCGTCCGTAAAGTTGCTAAAAAAGGACATTGTGGAAACACTGTGTAAAAACAACGGGCGTATTTCATAATAACGGCCATACTCGTGCAAACAACTGTCGTTTTTTCCCAAATAACAACCATTGTTTCTACAACTACAGTCGTTATTATGAAATATGGCCGTTATTTTTACATAGTGTAAATCTGGCCAAAACACAGAAAAAAGTGTAATTCTTTTGACACTTCTTCGACCGATAATCAGCTGTAAATCGGGAAAACACCTGATCCTCTGCATCTTTTGGACAGCTTTAAAATTTATTGCTATTGCCGCACATCTTTCTGTGTAAACAGGGGATTTGTGGCTGATAGCAAATGGAAATTGACAGCACAGTTATGTATATATCCGTGCTGTCAGTTTCTAGATCGCACAGCAGTGTATGCATACCTAGTGTGCTGCTGTGTGATCTGGCATCCCGCTCTCCTGCCCTGCTCTACAGCTGCCGCTATAATTTCAGGTATTTTCAAAATACAGTCTTTGTGTTGTTTGAGCAGCCATGAAAACTGACAGCACAAATAACACATATATTCATGCTGTCAGTTTCCAGACCACACAAGCAGTGCATACATACCTAGTGCACTGCTGTGTGATCCGACATCCTGCTCTCCCACCCTGCTCTCTGAAAATGCCTGGAAATATAGAGCTGTAGAGTAGAGATGATGGAACAGCGCTGATGTTCAGGTTCGTACAAACCCGAACCATCGGCATTTGACTCCCGCTGCCTTCCCGTTCCATAGGGAAGGTGGTGACAGCCCGAGTACCGACTGGAAAACAGGAATACAGTCTATTACCTAGGCCATGTGTCTCCAGACTACGGCCCTCCAGCTGTTGTGAAACTACAACTCCCATCATGCCTGGACAGCTAAAGCTTTGGATTTGGCTGTCCAGGCATGATGGGAAATGTAGTTTTGCAACAGCTGGAGGGCCGCAGTTTGGAGACCCATGACCTAGGCTGTATCCCGCCAGGTGGTACTCGGGCTGTCTCCACTTTCCCCATGGAACGGGAAGGCAGCGGGAGTCAAAGGCCGATGGTTCGGGTTTGTACGAACCTGAACATCAGCGCTGTTAGATCATCTCTACTGTAGAGCAGGGCAGGAAAGTGGGATGTCGGATCACACGGCATCTGATAGCATCACACTGCAGAGCACTAGGTATTTATACACTGCTTGTGTGATCTGGAAGCTGACAGCAGGAATATATGTCTTATTTGTGCTGTCACTTTCCATGGCCACACAAATGATACAAAGATTGTTCATGCAGCCCATCCGCTTGATTATTGTATCATATAAAGACACTGCAAACGAGCGTCGATCTCGCTGATTGGCTCTAATTTGCCTCCTTGCATGGTCCCATGTAGGGCCATGTGAAAGGGCCCTTCAGTAATCTGTCCGTGTGTGGGGACCCTGAGGCGATGTTCTGCCATGGATGGATTTTGGAGCTTGTATGCTGTGGATTTGGGTGCAGATTTTCCAGGGATTTTCCATGTCTCGTCTACCCAGCATCCCAGACTTTGCTTCCGACCGATCTGTTCCATATACATATAGCACAAATTCACATGGGAAACAAGGGTGCATGGCTTTTACCTAGAATTCTTGTTAATTTTTGTTGTGTGAACAAACTCTTAAGCCACTTTCACAAAGTAGTAATTAGGTCAATATTTGATATTAATATTTATAAGCCAAAACCAGGTGTGGTGCATAAAACAAGGTAAAGCCTATATCGTTTCTGCGATTTATAACCACTCTCAGTACAAGTACTGTCCCAAATACTGCTGTCTAACACTGGCCTTATAGAGCATTGGGCCGATTCTAGACACGCTGCAGGTCTACTGATCTAGGCCTGAGGGGTCTACGATACTTATATTTTGGGTGATTTGACGAGTGGTTTCCTTAGAATTTTAAGCCGTCTTTAGACGAATCTAACCTGCTGCTATGTCCCTATTGTGCAGGTGAGGCAGAGGATGAAGGTATGTCTCTTACCTTTATCTTCGGCGCTGATATACTATACATTTATATACTTTTTATATCCAATTATACACACATACTGCATGTATATAAAACCAGAAATCCCAGATACAATGTGGAGCAGTTTCTATGGCATAAGCCAGATGACCTCTTTGTTTTACAGAGCTGCCCTGTTTTTCGCACTATGCTTTTTGATCTGTTGGAGTCTGGGTGTTCAGACCACGACCGGTCAGGAGAATGAATCAGGAGACGTATGCCCGGCCTTGTGCTCCTGTTCCCGCTCTGTGTTAGTGCGACCTGGACAGCTCTATAGACTTGCATTATGGGGCCGTCCAGGTCAGATAACACAGAGCCAGGAGAGAATGCGCTGTACATGGACTTCACTCTGGCTCGTTCTCCTGATCAGTTGTGGTCTGAACACTAAGACCCCTACCGATCAAAACTTTTGTCACGTCTCTGTGACGTCTCAACAAAAAGTATTCCATCAGCACTTTTGGAGTAGTCCAATAAGGCCACGTACATAGAAAGTTGGATGCTTGCTGGTAAACCCACAATCCCAGATATAGGAAAATACGCGTAAAGTGTCACTGTCATTTAAACTTTTTTTGCAGAAATCAACAGTACAGGCAATTTTAAGAAACTTTGTAATTGGGTTTATTAGAGGAAAATGCATTTTTATCATGAAAAAGCAGTTTGAAGCAGTTTGAGGCACCAAAACAGGACAACAAAGAGTTAATTTACAGCTACATCACTGGGCTATCTCCTCTGAAGTCGGCACTGACCTCTGAATACCGGCTTTCACACAGCTCCCACTGTGTAACCCTTTGTTCTCTGCTGGTGACTAATCTTCCTCCTCCCCCTCCCCTCTCCCCTCTCTATAGATTACACAGGGCCCGACTGATGTAAAACAGTCGAGATTTCCTGATAATAAGCAGTGAATGAGAGGAGGGAGGGGGGGCCCTGGGGAAAGTCTTTTTGAATGCAGATAATGGCATATTTGCCTAATAAACCCAATTACAACTTTTTTTTTAAATCGCCTGGACTATTGATTTCTGGGAAAAAAAATACGACAGTGACACTTTAAAGTGTACCTGTCATTACGGAAAAACTTTTGACATATCATAGAGACATGTCCAAAAATTTGATCAGTCCGGGTCTGAGTGCGTCTGAGGAAGAAGACGCGCTGCACAAAGACACTTTGTTGGAAACGTTCCTGTGCTGTACCTGGTCATGTACATAAACTGGACCTCTGTCAGACTCTCCCTCCTTTATGTCTATGTGATGTCTACTCTAATGTTAGGTAATGTACTTTTTAATTCACTGCAAAATTGCTCAATGAAGGATTAGTAAACATGCTGCCCATAGAAGTCTATGGAGAGTTAAGTGAAGGTGAAGTAAGCGGCCAGAGAGAGACAGAGACTTAGCTGCAGCATCTACTAAGGGGGACATTTATTAAGTCCGACCTTTTTTACGCCGGACTTATAAATGTCCCTGCATCTCCGGAGCAACGGAGATTTATGTAGAGGCGGACTGCCTCTACATAAATCCCGTGCGCATCGGTGCGCACAGCCGAAAACCTTCGCCACCTGAAAGGTGGAGTAGGTTTTCGGCGTATCTTTCAGTTTAAAAAATGATGAATCGCGTGGACTATGTGTCTGCGCCCCCCCCCCCCGTCCCGCCCCCTCCCCGCCCCCCCGGCGTACGCGGCGGAAAGTGGTGATTTGCAAATATTTTATTCGCAAAACGGCCATTTGCGAATAAAATAATGCGCAAATCGCCACTTTCCGCCGAAAATACACAAACCGCCTCTTGATACATGTCGCCCTAAGTCACCACAGCGCTGAATCTGGAGCCAAGTTGGCCATTGCTGCTCTGTAGTGTCTTCTATGCTGCTACTTCTGAGGGATGACGAAGGTGGATTTTTTAATCTGCCAAAACAGTGCGATCAGCAGACGACATCACCACTTTATGCATATTCACAGAAGACTCTGACAGATGCACTGAGGGTCCGGGGAACTCCACCAGTGCACCAAAGGATTGAATATATTATACATATATATATACCAGCCGTTAAATATCTCCCATTGTTGCCACTCCCCTGCTACCAAGCTTCTTTAGATTACCACTTGGGGAGTAGCCATGTCAGAGTACCTTGGATACTCAGTGTAGGACGATGTCCTTGCTGGACCACCTCAGTGTTCGTCTTGTTCTCACCTGTTTCCTTTCAGGTCTGATAACAGATCCAGTGATGTGACCTCTTACATTTCGTAAGGTAATGCTGGGTTTACACGTAGCGATAATTGGCCCGATCGTACGATTAACGATGTTGAAGTAAAGATTTTTTTTAATAACTATCAGCGTTTAGACGGAACAATATATCGTACGGAAAAATTGTTTTGCGATCACTTAAGCCTATCTCGCAGATAGGTTAAATCGGTGAACGACTGTTTACACGGAACGTACTGCGAATTTTTTGCGAACGCCGATTTAAGAACATGTTGTAAGATCAAAATGACTGATTTCTCGCTCGTCGTTTGATCGTTCGCTGCATTTACACGTACGATTATTGTTCAAATTTGATCGTTATCGTGCAAATTCGAACCCTAATCGTTCCGTGTAAAGGCAGCATAAAGCAGATTTGCTTGCATCCTGTTATTTGTACACATAGCAACCAATCATGGCCTACATACACTTACCCCTTAGGCCATTCCCATGCAGTTAGTAGTTGAAACAACGGCCTGGAGCTCTGTCAGGAGCCCTGCCCCACCCCCTTCACACAGATCCGCCCTTTCCATTCATTATCTTTAGAAGGAGCGGGACAGCTTGGCGCAATGGGATCGGGGCAGTGCTTCTAACTGTGTTCCGGGCTGTGGATTATATTACTAACTGCATGGGAACGGCACCAAGGAGGAAGGTAGGAGACACCTCTTCCTCCTCGGCGCCCCGTGCGCATTAGGGGGCTATGACCAGGCTAGATTAGTCTAACCTGCTGATAGTTTTCCTTTAAAATGGCATTTTCTTTTTTAATTGTAATTCACAGATATTTTTTTTTCTGATTTACAATATATTATACATTGTAATAATCCAGGAGGAAAAATAGTTGACGATATGTATGTATCACTGAGGCTACTGGATTCAGCGATAAAAAGAAATGTTAGAAAAGTGGTTCCCGAGTATCAATTGGTTGCAGAGTGGTTTATTTTAAGGGATTGTCCAGCAGAATTTTTTTTTCTTTCAAATCAACTGGTGTCAGAAAGTTATATAGATTTGTAGTTTACGGACATACTAATGACACTAATGCCTCTTGGCTGCATTTAAAACTGCATTTAATATTGCCACATGTACCACGTCCAGGTCCCCTGGCCCACATGAGTCCCTACACTATATCAACACTCAGCGACCGCCAACCCCGCAAAGCAAGCGACAACAGCGGAGGGGGCGCCCAAATGGCCCTGCAACCCCAATGTCGAGGCATTAGTGTTAGCCATAGGTATGAGGTGCAGCAGCTCCTCTCTCTCCATGTCCGTCTCTAGATTTGTAATTTACTTATATTTAAAAATCTCAAGTCTTCCCATACTTATCAGCTGCTGTATGTCCTGCAGGAAGTGTTGTTTTATTTACATTCAGACACAGGACTCTCTGCTGAAATCTTTGGCCCTGTCCAGAGCAGGAGAGGTTTTCTATGGGGATTTGCTACTGCTCTGGACAGTTCCTGTCTCGGACAGAGGTGGCAGCAGACAGCACTGTGTCTGAATGTGAATAAAACAACACTTCCTGCAGGATACAGCAGCTGATAAGTATGGGAAGACAAGATTTTTAAATAGAAGTAAATTACAAATCTATATAACTATCTGACACCAGTTGATTTGAAAGAAAAAAAAGTTTTCACTGAACAACTCCTTTAACTAGAATTTGGGTGCAGGAGTTAAGAGTGACCTGAGAGCTCCTTCCAGGGCCTTACCTGCTTAGATAAGATAGGGGCTAACAAGCTGATCCCTGCGGACCTGAATACCAGGACCTCCACCAGTCCTGAGAATCGTTCAGCAATGAATGAGCGCTGAGCGCTGAGTGCACCTGCATGGCCACCATGGTCAGTGCTCCATTGGTTTTCTGTGGGGCTGCTGAATGCTTCAGAACATTAGAACAAATAAAAGTGCCAGGCTCAGTAGCCAAACGGGCTGCTGGTAGACCAAAGATTGGTGGCCGTTCTTTATTGCTGAGAATGAAATTCTGTTTGTGGAGAGCAAAAATAAGAAGGCAAAGTTCACTAGTTACATGTCCATGTTTATCTCTAGTTGATAAGTTTGCTGATAAACTCCTTAACCCTTTGAGGACCACGCCCAAAATGTCCCAGTGGACTGCGCAAATTAAAATTTTTGTGTTTTCGTTTTTTCCTTCTCTCCTAAGAACTCTAGCTCATGTAAGGGCTTTTTACAGGAATAGTTGTACTGTGTAATGGCGTCTTTCATTCTACCATAACTTGTATGATGGAAACCCAAAAATATCATTTATGAAGATACAGTATAAATAGGTAAAAAAGAATGCAATATGGTAACTTTTGGGGGGTTCCTGTGTCTACGTAATGCACTTTATGGTAAAAGCGACATGATATCATTATTCTATAGCAGGGCCGTTTCTAGGGCCGGGCGAGAAGGGCCACCGCACGGGGCGCCCACAGCTAGGGGGCGCCCTGCGGTACCCGACAGTACTCGGACCGCAGCCCCTGCATCCTCAGGACTGGCCCGGGGATCTGGAATCTAAGTTCCAGATCCCCTGGCCAGAGCGACCTTTAGCTGTGCGTACGCAGGCACAGCTAAACGAAACAGCAGCCGGGGCAGAGACAGAGAGGCTTCCCGTGCAGACGGCCTCTATATGACAGGTGGCTGCCTGCACCGGAAGCCAGTAGAGAATGGGACTCACCAAGAAGAGGAGCTGGAGGCTGCAGGGGGAGAGGTGAGTATCTGATGGGGGCTATGAGGAGGAGGTGGTGGGAATCCTGCACAGAGGGAGCCCCAGATATGTCCCGATAAGCACGCCCCCCCCCCCGCGACAAGCCCCGCCCCCGGCACCAATGTTCACAGTTTACCCAGCACTCCCAGCATCCTGTATGTCAGTGTAATGGAGGTCACACAGCTCTACTAGCATCCTGTATGTCAGTGTAATGGAGGTCATCCAGCTTTCCCAGCATCCTGTATGTCAGTGTAATGGAGGTCATCCAGCTTTCCCAGCATCCTGTATGTCAGTGTAATGGAGGTCATCCAGCTTTCCCAGCATCCTGTATGTCAGTGTAATGGAGGTCACCCAGCTTTCCCAGCATCCTGTATGTCAATGTAATGGAGGTCACACAGCTTTCCCAGCATCCTGTATGTCAGTGTAATGGAGGTCACCCACCTTTCCCAGCATCCTGCATGTCAGTGTAATGGAGGTCACACCATGCAGACTTTGCTGCACCAAACAGCAGAATTACTGCAGTTTGGGACCATATAGGTGGGAAAAGGGAAGGAAGTTTCTGCAAGTGAACAAAAGGGGGGGGGGGGGGGGGCGCTTTTATCTAGATTCGCCCTGTTACCAAAATGACCTAGAAACTGCCCTGTTCTATAGGTCAGTCCGAACACAACCATATGCAGGTTACACAGATTCTCTAATGTTATATATATATTTTTTTATGAAATCCTTTTTTTGCAATTAATTATTAATAAAATGGGCCTATTGTGACGCTTATAACGGTTTTATTTTTTCACCTATGGGGCTGTATTAGGCGTCATTTCTTTCCGCCGTGATATCTAGTTTTTATTAATACCATATTTGTGAAGATCGTACATTTTGATCACGTTTTATTTTTTTAAATATTTAATGTAACAAAAAATCGGTAATCCTGGCGTTTTTTTCCTTTTCGTTTATGCCGTTCGCCGTTAGTGATGACGATTGTTATATTTTAATAGATCAGACAATTATGCACGCTACGGTATATTATATGTTTATTTTTATATGTTTTATTTATATAGGGGGAAAGGGGGGTGATTTAAACTTTAAATTTACATACAATTATTAGAATATGAACACTGATCATTGCTATGCCAGAGGCATAGCATTGATCAGTGTGATAGGCGCTCTGCTTATTAAGCCTGCCTGTGGCAGACTTAATCATCAGAGCACTGATTGGACCGCAAGGAGGAAGGTGAGAGACCTCCGGTGGTCCATTAAAACGACTGGGACCCCCGCAGTCACACTGTGGGGTCCCGATCAGTAAGTGACAGGGGACTGCCTGCACTTAAAATGGGGTTAATGACACGCTGCAGTGCGATCGCTGCAGCCTGTCATTAACCTCCTATGATTCATAGCCCAGGACGTACCGTTACGCCCAGGGTCGTCTAGGGATAGTGACCCATGACATACCGGTATGTCCAGGGTCGATGAGGGGATAAAAAAGAGTGTTGAAAAGCATATCGCAAACCTCTGCTGGTCTTCTACTGATCAAGCAGAAAAAGCTTAGGCCCCATGCACATGTCAGGAAATAATGATCAGGAAGTCTTTCAGAAGGCTTCAGGAAATAGTGTTTCCTGACTGTAAAAACGGACACACATACTTACCCTCAGCGCAGTTCTCCAGCTTGTCTCCTAGGCCGGTGTACCGGAACCCTGGGGAGAGATCGGCCTCTTGTGGCTGGAGACATTGCTGCCTCCAGCCAGAATGCCAGCAGGGCCAGGTGCAGCAACCGGTGGTACTTGCCTGGGTGCTAGCGCTTGCCTCGGCTGGCTAGTAGCACATCCAGAATTCCGTCCACTTTCCTGATGCGTCTCTAGAGCTGTTTGGAATTCCGGATGTGCTTCCATAGGATTCTATGGGGCATCTGTGCTGGATCTGGGACAAAAATAGGTCAGGAAATTATAGATCCTGTCCTATTTACCGACATGGACACCTTTCAGGAAAAATCTTGAAGGGTGTCCGCGCCTAATAGAACCCTATAGGTCTGAAAATTTTCCTGATAAGAAATCCAGATACGTTTACCGGATGTGTGCATGGGGCCTTATCCTGAGGGAAAGTATCAAGTCAGCTGCTGCACCAGGCTAACAGTATAGACCATTTAATTCACCTTTGTCCAACACACATTCTACATAGTTACAACTCAAAGCGTTACTGTCATGTCATAAGTTACTCATAGCAAAGGGTCTCCCTTTTTTTTGGCTTGAGGTGACCGGTGTAAACAAGCAATAAGTCAAAAAATTTTGTGGAAAACATGTGGAGCATAGGAGGGTTGATAAAACCTTCCCCCCCATGCCTCCATTTCTTCCCTAACAATCTTGCTGTTGGCGGAATTATCTGGGGAGGAATGGTGGCTTGGTTCCCACTGCGTTCATAACGCATTTTGAATGCATATGTGGAAACACCGCCTTACTGTTCCTGCTCTGTTCTGTAGGCATCATAGTGATGTTAGATTGACGTACCAGTGGCTGATACTTTTCGCAGCAAGGCCCTGAGCTCTATGGTATTGTCATTATCATTATCTTGCTGAAACTATTGCCTTAGCACAGATGGCATCAAAAGGGCATGAGATTCACTAACCAGAGGCTGTCTGTCTATATGTAGTTAAATAATGATGATGACCCCACGTAACTTAGTATCAACCTCTAGTAAGTCAGCCTAATACCCTTTAGATGCAAATAAAACAGCAGGGGCCAGAAGCAATAAGGAATAAATGTGAACAGATGATGATGGGCAGTCAATCAGCTGTGTCACTTCTACGGAGCTGTGCAGAACGGCCATCATCATTATCTAAATTCTGTTTCTAATACAAGACAGCCTTAGGGCGGTATAACATGGCCTGAATTGCCAAATAAGCGAGCGTCGATCTGCTAGATCGGCGATCGCTTACTGAGCCTTTTACACGGCTCAAAAATTGTGAAGCAAGGGCTGTATATATATTGCCATGTCCGTGAAGCCCTTGCCAGATGTAAAAATAATAAACTTTATACATACCTGTCCATGCTCCCGGTGTTCTTCTAGCTTCTGCCCAGTCCCTGCAGGCTCCGCCAGAACTTCTGAGCCAGTCTCTGGAGTGACAAGCCAGTCACGGGCTGCAGCACTGTCCCATGGCAAATTCAGCATGTGGGAACATAAAGGGTTTTGGACCCTGTTCGGACACAATCCAAGAAATGGCAATGGACACATCACTTCAAGTGAAGTGAATTGCTGTCTCCATTGCTATTTCTTCTTCATCAAGTATGTCTGAGGGGGGAGGATGCATCCCCAGAAACACGTTGGAAGTGTACTGTCCCTCGTAGCAATCCGTAGTAGCTCAATGTTCGCAGTACAGAAGGCCAGAGCTATAGTACGTAGCAGTTTATTGTATTTTTTTTACAAATGCGGCCCTCCAGTATAGTTCATAGCAAAATATTTCACAGCTGCATTCATCCCTGTTAGAAGTATACTGTGTCGCCATCGCAGGGAAATAAGGAGCTTTGCTGCTGTGGGAATTAGCCTTGAAGCTTCGGGAAGCTGGATGTTACATACATAATCATGATGTTGTGTAATTGCTGGCCTGTCATGTCATGTAGACCTATGTTCTTATTCGCCTTTCCTTATGTGTCAATTCCAGCATAGAATTAATGGAGCTGTGCCATCATGACAAGATTCCGTAGAAGAACATGCATCACCTTAGCAGTTTTTCTTTTCATTGTGTGCTCTATTATGATGGGCTTGAAGTCACTGAGACCTGAAACAGCCACTTTTGGAAACCCTTTTGGCCTTGGCCTTTTACCAGAACTTCAGAAAGTCACTGTTTTTGATAAAAATTCTTGGGTTAAAATGAACAACCAAGAGCACACCAAAGAGGATAAGGATAGAATAACGTTACCCAAACCTGCTGACCTGGACGTTGAGTTCCCTGCTCCAAATTATGATTTTCATGTTTTTTATTATACCTGGTATGGAAATCCCCAGTTTGATGGGAAATATATTCACTGGAACCATGACCAACTGAGACATTGGGATGCCAAGATCGCCAACAATTACCCAACTGGAAAACACAAGCCTCCTGAGGACATTGGAGCGAATTTCTATCCAGAACTCGGCTTGTACAGTTCCAAGGACCCTTCTATTCTTGAAGCCCACATGAAGCAACTCCGATCAGCTGCTATAGGTGAGCTAAATGGTATATTATGGTATATTATTGTATTATGTTCTTGCTTTGTCAGACTTTTGCTATTGTCATGTTTATAAAGACCTAGCGACATAGGGTTGTTCTGCACTTTGGTGTGTGTTCATTTACATGAATAGGAAGCTGATTTTTTTTTTCTACGTTTTTATTCCCTACAATCGGGTTATTAATAGTGTGAGTTCAGCTAGATGTTTATTTTCACCGTTGTGCATTTTAGCAGTTGTTCACCTTGAATATAGCAAGAACGGTATACTGTATGTAACAAGGACAATAGATTGGTTAGATTTGTGAATAGGTGCTTAGAACCTCTCTGTGCCTTTTTATGTACAGGCATATTATACTATGTTGTCTTATTTATGTGCCTGCATTTTATACTATGTATATGTGTTACATTACTTGTTTAAAGGGAAACTGCTCAAAATGGAAGTTTGCCATTGAAGTTTATCTAATATCTAATATAAGGGACAATGATTGAAAGATTGAACACTTTTTACGGGACAATCACACGTTCCGTGAATACGGGCCGTGCATGGAAGATGTACTACGAACCAGATTCACAGACCTCTCGGTATCGTATATCATTATGATCCCGGGTGTTACAAAACAGTTAAAATATTCACACTACTGTACTGATACAGCCGTTCGGAATGTGTGAATGCCCCCGAAGGCTGTGTTTCCAAATTTGCATTCTTTTATTCCGTGTGAACTGTCTTTTAGGGCTTATTCCCACGTTCCGTGAAACACAGACGTCACGGACAAGGAAGCCCAGTAGTGGAGTCTTTCCCCGCATGGCATCATATATCAAAGTGTTGAGATATTTGAGGTAGTATAATGACACAGCTGCTTCATTACAGTGCCGTGAATATTCAAACATTTTCCCGGCATCATATTGATACATGATATCGTGCAGGGAAAGACCCCATTACAGGGCTTCCCTGTAATGTCAGTGTTTTACGGAACATGGTAATAAGGGCCACGCGGACACCATTTGTAAATTCCGCCTCTTTTACACAGTTTCCTTGAAGCCCTGTAATGGGGTTGTACCAGGGCTAGTTTTGAACTAGTTTTGGCTGGAGTCTGAAAAAAATGTACCGACTCCGACTCCAGCTTTAAAAAAAAATCTTTAAAAAATGTAGAATTGAATTTTGATATGCATTTTTGCTCATGAATATATATTATGAGCATCATTCTAATAGGACACTGGCCCTATTACACAAGGGTGGTCATGGAAAGTTTATTTCTGAGCTGGAAGAGTCCATTGTGTGGGGGGAGATCTGTGCTGTTCTCTTCCTGGATGCTGGATGATTGTATATGAGCAGCAGTGTAATATGAAGATATCCTGTGTAATATAGAGGAGGAGGAGAAGACATAAGTAGTGTAGCAGTAACCTCTGTCCTCAATGTGGTGTTTTCTCTCTAGGAGAAGATTGTGTGTTTTTTATCAGAGTTCTATGGCTGCAGCTGTGTGTGTGTGTGCTATGACTGCACCAGGCTGTGTGTGTATGCTATGGCTGCAGCAGGCTGTGTGTGTGCTATGGCTGCAGAAAGCTGTGTGTATGTGTGCTATGGCCGCAGCAAGTCGTGTGTGTGTGGTGTGTGCTATGGCTGCAGCAAGCTGTGTGTGTATGCTATAGCTGCAGTAGGCTCTGTGTGTGTGTGTGTGTGTGTGTGTGTGTGTGTGTGTGTGTGTGTGTGTGTGCTATTGCGTGCCCCCACAGTGACCTTCTATATCACTGTGTGACCTCTCTATATCACTATGTGTGACCCCTCACTATATCACTATGGCTGACCCCTCTCTATATCACTATGGCTGACCTCTATATTACAGGTATATGGCATTGTTAGCAGTGTTTCTTTAAAGGAGACCTGTCACCCCCCGCGCCGGGGTGACAGGCTCCCGACCCCCAGATAGATCCCATTATACTTACCTCATGTCGCTGAGTCCCGGAGCCGGTCCCGGGACGGAGATATCCCGGTGAGAAGCCGGCGCGCGCGCTGTGGGGAGAGGTTCGGCGTCCATAGAGAATGAATGGAGCCGTGCGCGCGCAGCAGAGATGAGTCCGGCTCCATTCATTCTCTATGGACGCTGGACTCATCTCCACAGCGCGCACGCCTGCTTCTCACCGGGATATCTCCGTCCCGGGACCGGCTCCGGCAGCAGGACTTAGCGACATGAGGTAAGTATAAGGGGATCTATCTGGGGGTCGGGAGCCTGTCACCCCGGCGCGGGGGGTGACAGGTCCTCTTTAAGTATGGGGATTATTTAGTTAGAAACATAGAAGACTGTCAGCAGGAAAAGACCACCTGCTTCATCTAGTCTAGTTGTGAGTGGTTCAGGACATGGAGGCTGGAGACTGGCTGCATCCACTGCACACATAGGAGAATCTGCTTTATATACAGTATTCCTTTATTCCCTCAGAAGTCGCCCCAGGATCATGTAGGACATTAGGGAGAAGCTGCTGAGCCAGTGTGATAAATAACTCCCCTGGTATATGACTGGCCATTTATGAAGGAGCAGGAGTCGGGATTCGGAGTCGGTCCTGATAAAATTCAGGAGTCTGAGTTGGAGTCGGAGCTGCGGCTTACTGACTGCACAGCCCTGTTATGTATGAAATGGAAAATGTTTGAATATTCGTGGCACTGTAATGAAGCAGCTGTGTCATTCTGCCTCTTTTACTTACCATAAGGCCACTGAGAGAGGTATCGGAATTATAATACAATTACTACATGGAGGTATTACCGTTAGCAAGCTCTCAAGCTACATGAATGAAGTTTAGTTATTGTGGGACACTGGTTCAGATTTCTCATGGCGCTAGTTTACAGGAACATTTCTGCAAATTCCAAATAAACAGCAAAGAATCGTAACATGAACGGCCATAGAACTCATTCCACGTTGCAACATGAAAGGCCAGCAAGTGAATGGGTGACACTAAACTCATTTTAGACCATGTATTATCTTTCTGCATTGCGGTCTACAGTCACTGGCGCTTTCTATCATTGGAACAGTATGAGAGATTTTCAGGGCAATTGAACAATGTAAGGACTTCTATTTCAACTGTGTGAAGTTATAAAGTGCCACTGTAAGTGTAATTGGGATATATTGTTAAAATTAAGAGTTCAATGATCCATGAGGGATGATCTGTGAGAAGAATACTTGGATGAAATACAAGATTTGGGCTTTGTCCACAGCCCTATATAGCATGTCGGTTCCCTGTTTCTGATATTCACTCCCAAAATGAAGGATAGTACGAAACATAAGTTTCTGTTACATTGTAGAATTTTTCTTATCACAAAAGTCAAGATTTTTTGTATACGTCTATTCTCCCTTTATAAATATTAAATCGTGGGGGTGCTAAGAAAAAAGAACATTGTCCGACATGTTATATAATGTGGGGTAGTGAAAAGATTTTATTGCAAGAAGGTTAAATTCCTTGCAGCCAAAAATCTTATTATTAGATCTTTACCCTTTGACACATGAAATAGTCTGGTTGCTATCTGTGAAGCAGCAGTAGTTTAAAGTGTCACTGTCGTTATAACTTTCAAGTCTAAACTAACAGTAGATGTGATATAAAGCGCGTTTGCAATTTACATTCTTTTTTATTTTATTTTTTATCATGCTCTAAAAAAAAGTTATACTTACTTGTATCTAGGTCCAGTCTCCTGAAGGCAGCTTTTTAGTCTTGTGCTGGTTGTAAAAAATAAACTTAATGCAGTAAGTCTCGGCCAGTACAGAGAGTCACGGCTCAATGTGTCTATCAATCACATGACTGCCTTCTCTGTGAGAGCAGATGACCTGGAAACATAGGACCTCCTGTGTTTAGACTCTGCACAGGACACAGGAAGTCCCGTGTTTCCCAGGTCATCTTCACTCAGAGAAGGTAGTGATGTGATTGATGGAAACATTGAGCCGTGACGCTCTGTACTGGCCGGGACTTCATGTATTTAGTCTTTTTTTTTTTCTTTTTACAACTAGCACAAGACTAGAAAGCTTCCCTCAGGAGACTGGACCTGGCTGGATACAAGTAAGTATAACTTTGTTTTAAAGCATGATAACTGAAAAAAAAAACTACTAAAAATAATGAATGTAAATTGCAAGCTGTTGATTTAGATTTTAGAAAGTTGTAACGACAGTGACACTTTAATAAACTTAGACACACCTTTGTCTCAAATAGCAACCTCTACTGTACCTTCTTAGGGTCCTTTTATGTGGGCCAATTATCACTACTATACATTCTAAGGATTGCTCAATTAACCAATAGGCAGCGATTGGGCGTGTGGAGGGGCCAGGACGGCAATCGGGCATGCGGGGATTTAAGGGGGCAGGGGCTGTAAGCTGCGGGCGGCGCCGCAGGGGTTAAAGGGGCCGGGTCCCATGCAGGCAGCTGATCCACTGCGTGTATGGGACCCATTGAGCTTCACAGTACAGGATCCGCAGCTGATTTCGCTGCAAACTTGCAGCATGAAAGTCCGCTGCGGATCCTGTAGGTATGAACGCACCCTTAGAATAGTACACTGTGTTTTTTTTAAACCTAACACTTTTTTTAACCTTTCATTTACAGGAGTGATCTCCCTGTCGTGGTATCCACCAGAAATGAGTGATGACGCCGGCATCCCATCCGATCATTTAGTACCCACTATTTTAGACATTGCTCATAAGTATAGCATAAAGGTAAGTATAAAAAAGGTGCTGCTGTGACTACTGGGGGAGTGGGATTGAGTTAGTCCTCAGGGGAGTGGGATTGAGTTAGTCCTCAGTTAGTGCCGTTATCAGTCGTTATTATTACATGCCAGAATTTTCCAAACTGCAGCCGCAAAGTTAGAACCGCACAGGTTTATGATGTTGCATTGTCCGGTTCAGAAAAAATAATAAACAACCTTAGGGTACCATTTCTCCCTCGCCTCCACTGTTGAATGAGAAGGCATGATTCATCAGCTATAGAATAGTTGCTGCAGAGTCCTGTGACGCTGTGGTTTACGTCTCTCCAGCTGACTGTTGTTTGTATTGCACACAGTGATCTCGGGCCTGCAGTCAGCTGTGCGCAGTGATTGACAGCTCTTTCTGCATAGCAACTCAGGCAAAGAATTGTCAAAGACCGTGTGTAGGCAGGGGAAGCGAGACGCATGCAATCTCTAGAACTCTTGGCATTCAGACAGCTTTTCACATACGAATGAATAATAACCTAGAAAACGATCAGCATCTCCTCTTCTTTGCTGATCTAGTAATGGAGACCAGGTGGTACTATAATACATTGACAATATTATGAAGTCTGTAAATGCATCTGAAATTTGCTGAAGAAGGTCAGAAGAGGTGATCTAGTTGATGAGGGGGACCCCTCTGAGGCTTCTCCTGCAGGTATCTTTAGGTAGTCCATCATTTGATCAGTACTGGGTTGTAGATTCAAACGATCGCTGGACTAGAAGGGGTGATATGTGGCCAATAACCACTATTTAATGATGATTGTTTGTCGGCTGATCTCTGGCCCTTTTTTACATGGGCCGATTATTCGGAATTGCCTGATAGTTGACCTGTGTAAAAGGGGCCATTATGCATATAGTGTATGCATCTTAGTGATTAAAATAGAACTAAGGATGTATTTTACTCCCTAGATGTGGTTTACACTGCACGTTATTGAGGCGGAAGCGAGCGCCGACCTGTGAGGTCAGCATTCGTTTTCCCCTTGTTCCAGGCTTGTTACCTGTGTTATGACACGGACAGACAGTGAGTGAGGAGGGGCTGGAGGGGGCCGCAGAGCTCAACGGGAACGGCTGCCTGGACGATCCTTTGATCATGCGAGTGGCCCATTGAAGTCACAGAGCAACGAGCAGCAGACCGTCGCTATCATGATCGGGTGATTTTCAACATGTTAAGAGATCACGATCAGCCTATTATGGTCTTTTAAAGAGGATGGACCATCAGGTACATCCTCTTTAATATGACCCACGGATAGAACAGCGCCGTCACAGGGAAGCCAGGTACCGGGCCAGAGCTGAAGCACAGGAGGCGGGCCCCCAGTGGGAGCAAACCCCTGCCCCTCTATGACGCCGATCCATTGATTCTAATGGAGCTGCGTCATAGAGGAGAGGGAAATCCCTTCCACTGGGGGCGGGCCGGCCCGCCTCCTGTGTTTCAGCTCCGGCCCGATACCCGTGCATAGAACAGCGCCGTACACAGGAACCAGACCGCGGTTCAAAATATAGACCGTGACAGCGCCGTTCTATCCGCGGGTCATATTAAAGAGGATGTACCTAATGGTACATCCTCTTTAACATCTCCTATTACACCAAACGATTATCGCCCTGAACAGCCAGTAATCGGCCAAGTATGGTCAATAATCATTTAGGGCAACAGGGCTTTTAGTTGAGAAACCCCCTCCAATCGTTAGTTTTTCTGGACAACCCCTTTAATCTTTACACGTGAAATTTGCATTACCACTTTAAATCTAGAACAAAAATTGTTTGTTTCTCCCTTTATATTAACCATTGCTTGTGTTTTAATAAAAATTTATTTTTTAGATTACCTTTCACATTGAGCCCTACAGAAATCGAGATGACCGCAGTTTACATAATGATGTAATATATATTGTGGACAAGTAAGTTTTATTGAGCTTTGATTTTGTCCTCTTTGCAGTCATTTTATATGTGTATTTTATGTAATAAATCCGTCAGCCAGCAGATTTCCCACCATGTATCTGCATGCAGCATATTACAGTAGCACAATGTCAATGGGATTTGTAGAAATCTTGTTTACACACTATTTGGTGTTAGAAACACTGCAAGTTTATCGTGGATTTGCTCTGAAAATGTCCCCAGCTGTTATTTTCAATTACAGGTTTTTTTTATTCATTCCACAATAAGGCTATGTTCACACACTGTATAACAATGGCCGTTGCTTAGCAACAGCCGTCGTTAAACTGGCTGAACACCGGCCGGTGTTAGTATGTTCCTGCAGCCGTCAGAGCTGTTTTGATTAAAAACAGCGTCCGTTCTTTTAAAAAATGCTACGTTGAGTGAACATAGCCTAACATAATCTGCAGCTGCAAATCCACAAAAAATTCTGCACAATTAGGTGTTAATTTTCTGCTGCTTATTTTTAATGCAAAAATTATGCAGATTTTTGGCAGCATGCCAAGTGTGAATATACCCTAAAGCTTCTACCAACTAGATCATAAGGTTATATTCAGTTGTTATGAAATTGTGGCAGATTTACAGTCTGGATGCCTCATCCGAAAAAATGGAGCATAGTACAGTACAACTCGAATCTATATTTTGTGAAGATATAGGTTGCTTATTTATTGCGACATTTTGCGGCAGATTTCTCCCTTTTGCAATACGATGGGTGAAATCCTTTGCAAAATCTACATGTATTACATGTGAATTTTTTCCACAGATTCACTAAAGATTTACCTCGTATTTGCAGTATAATCCATGGTGGAAACAATATTTTATGTCTGAATGAAGCCTAATAGAATTTTGTACTGCAGATTGACATATTCTATTAGCATTGTTTTGTTAGCAGCGGTAAAATATACCATATTTAGAAAAACACCCAGAAACAACACCACACTTGTGCTTAGTTTGGGTGTGGTTTTGCAGCTCTATTTTATTGAAGAGAATAGAGCTGGGTTGTACAGTGCACGCTGGGGCGGAATAAGCACGTGTCATTATATATTCTGCCTCTCCGTTAAACCTGTACATCTTAGATAATTATAAATATATGAATAGCTAATACTTACATTAGATACTATGTGATAATAAGCAGGAGGTATTAAAGGGAACCAATCAGTATGCAAACACAAAAAAAAAAAAAAAGCAACAGCTCACCGCAATGGCAAGATACAGACCCACTACAGACATGAAAATAATTAAAATCAGCCCCCCCCCCCCCCCCCCAACTGCCCAAAAAAACTTCCATAAAAATAATGAGGCTCTTGGTTATCACTTGGAAATGGTATAAACTGCCCCACCACGTTACGGTGGCCTCATGCTCGGGGCAGTCTTACACTGTACTATGACCTCTCCATGGCATGAAATACGCCTATGCTCTGGGCACGCAAGATCCATCTTATACCGGCAAGAGTAATTACACCACCTGGGTGGTAGGCGTATTTCATGCCACGGAAAGGCCATAGTACAGTGTAGGACTGTCCTGGTATGAGGCCACCGTAACGCGGTGGGGCAGTTTATACCATTTTCAAGTGGTAACCAAGAGCTTCATTATTTTTATGGAAGTTTTTTTTGGCAGTTGGGGGGGGCTGCTTTTAACTATTTTCATGTCTGTAGTGGGTCTGTATCTTGCCTTTGCGGTGAGCTGTTGCATTTTTCTGTGTTTTTTTGTGTTTGCAACTTCAGCCATAGCAACGTGCTTCTGCCTAGTGTGAATGGTGTTTTAGGAGAGCTGACCAAATTTGTCTTTTTTTCTGTGAACCAATCAGTATGACTGTGCTGATATGGTTCCAAGCAGCACAGTATAGATCTACTGTGCTGCTCGCAGAGCATACCAGCCATGGATGCTGATGTGGGGGAAAAGAATGTTTTAGCACACTTGGAGAGGGACAGCAATTAGTCATCTGGGCAAGAAGCCGTCCGTGACTAGTCACGGCTCTTTGCCTGTCAGCACACAGTGTGGGGGGGATGAGTGACAGGCAGAGAGGCCACTAATGGGTCTCTCTGTCTGACACACTAAACTAGAGGGGGACTGCACAACCTACCAGGGTGCTACCTAGGGCATACTAAAACAAGTGTCACAAACCCCAGAAAAGAAAGGAGTATGCCAAACTAGAAAAGGAGCACACCCAAAAATGAAAATGATGAATCTTTATTTGACAAACATAATTAGTATCAAAATATAGCAACCAGACTAGAATCCCCATACATGATTAAAAACAATTAAAAACCACCCAAAACAACATAGGAGGACTATACAAAGAAACTCCCGGGCCTACATCCCAAATGCAAATTCATGTCGTACCTTCCCTGTCCAATAAATGCCTAAATACAAAATAAATCACCAGTTAATATAAGTTGCTATGCTTTAAAGCGACTCTGTACCCACAATCTGACCCCCCAAACCACTTGTACTGTCAGATAGCTGCTTTTAATCCAAGATCTGTCCCGCGGTCCGTTTGGCAGGTGATGCAGTTATTGTCATAAAAAATGTAATTTTAAAATTGCAGTTCCGTGCCCTACTGGCGTATCTGTGCCCTAACTTTGCACCACCCCTCCATCCCTCCTCCCCGCCCTCCTCATCATTAGGAATGCTCCAGGCAGATTGCCTATTATTCACCACCTGTGTTACCACAGCACATGTGCTGGATCATTAAGACACCTGTGCAATGTTCAAACAGAAGTAAATGTTTCAGTGGCATTCCTAATGATGAAGAGGGTGGGGAGGAAGGACGGAGGGGTGGTGCAAAGTTAGGGCACAGATACGCCCGTAGGACACAGGGCTGCAATAACTGCATCACCTGCCGAACGGACCGCAGGACAGATCTTGGATTAAAAGCAGCTATCCGAAGGTACAAGTGGTTTGGGGGGGGAGGGTCAGATTGTGGGTACAGAGTCACTTTAATGTGCAACGTGAATAAATATCTATTACAAATCAAAAAGAAATAAGTATGTTGTGTATCAAGTAAATAATCAAATACAACGGATAAGAGGAGGTAAAGAACTCATATCGCCATGTTCACAGGGAAGGGAGAGGAAGTGGGGTGACCCATAATGCCCTACGTGTTACATTCCTCAGGAACGTGTTACATTCCCCTCTGACGAAGTTCCTGGTGGACGTAACGCGTAGGGCAATCATGCTAATTGGTTCCCTTTTAAGCCATTAGTAAGCCATCCACTCCAGCGGCCTATGCACAGCAAACATCACACCCATTACTAAATGAAAACCTAAACATCAGAGTATATTACAAACATAGATAAGTCTCCCAAATTTAATGTTCTTGCTGTGCAGGCAGCTTCCTGTATCTCCAGTCTCCTGCCCAGAGGCTATGGGAGTAACCCTTAATTTACCTTTATAGTGACAGTACCTATAAAGTGTACTTGATTCAGCTTGTGGTTTCATTAATTGTTTTACTTAGCTATAGTCTTATAGAAGAAAAAATAGGGTGTGTTTTGTGCTGTAGGTTTTATAGAAAGCTGTAAACTTTTTTTTTTCCTTCATAATTGTAATGCTAGTTGTGATTTACTCTATATTGGTATATACTGAGCTGAAATTCTAAAAGAATCTTTTGAGAAGTGAGCCCAGTTTTAAAACTTCACTTCTCTAGGGGTTTTTCTGGTTCAATAGTTTTTATTGGAATAAGTTTTCGTAAAACAGTGTAGCTAACAACACAGTTTGATATGTCCACTTAAGCAATATTACAACATATCAAGATGGACAAACAATTGGGTAACAGAAGCAGTTGTAGTTCATTTTAAATATAAACAGAAGCAAACATAAAATAACCTTGCAAAATGCAAAAATGCTAAATCAGATCCAGGAAGCCTAGCCGTAGGAGTAAGAACTGATCTACGGCATTATAATGTAACAAGTTGAATATACGGTAAGAAATAATAATGAAAAAAATGTACCAAAGGTTATATTATCAGCAGGTTTGGTTTTCAGTACCATCTCTATGCTGATGATACCCAGCTGTATACCTCCTCCCGTGATATCACCCAGCTATATACCATCTCTATGCTGATGATACCCAGCTGTATACCTCCTCCCGTGATATCACCCAGCTATATACCATCTCTATGCTGATGATACCCAGCTGTATACCTCCTCCCGTGATATCACCCAGCTATATACCATCTCTATGCTGATGATACCCAGCTGTATACCTCCTCCCGTGATATCACCCCCACACTCCTACAGGACACCAGTAACTGTCTGCCGTCTCTAACGCTATGTCCTCCCTATTTCTAAAACTAAACCTTGCTAAAACTGAGCTGCTTTTATTCCCTCCCTCTGCTAACCGCCCCCCACCTGACATCTCTATCTCTGTCTGTGGTGCAACCATAACCCCAGGACAACAAGCCCGCTGCCTTAGGGTTATGTTTGACTCTGATCTGTCCTTCACTCCTCATATTCAATCCGTTTCACATTCCTGTCACCTGCGTCTAAAAACATCGATAAAAAAAGGTCCCTTCCTCACAGATGGCCGGACCATTGTAACAATGAAGCACTTTGCCTCTACCCTTTTGTCTCCAACCCCCTCCTAATAGGGCCCTATTCCACCGGACGATTATCGTTCAGATTATCGTTAAATTGTTCGAATCTAAACGATAATCGTTCTGTTGAAATGCAGTTAACGATTAACGACCAAACGAGAAATCGTTGATCGCTTTATAAGACCTGGACCTATTTTTATCATTGCTTGTTCGCAAATCGTTTGCATTGAATAAGACATCGTTCGGTCATTCGCAATAGATACGAATGCAATAGCGAAGAAAAAACGATTGCAATTACGATCAAGTAACGATTATCGTTCCATGGAAATGAGTGAACGTTTTCAGGTCTTTCGCAATAGCAGTCATTTGAGATCGTTAACGATTATGCAAACGATAATCGTCCGGTGGAATAGGGCCCTTAGTCTGTAAGCTTATGCATGCGAGCAGGGCCCTCACTCCTGATGTATGGCTGATAATTAAACGTATATCTCTGTGATGTCTGATTTTTGCACTACAGGTGGTGAAAAGTAAAAACGAAACATTTTGCTTATTAATGCCATGTCAGTGGCCAACTTTTGTGACTGTGAAAAGTCATTCCTCTATTTGTTATACTATGATTTCTGATTTGTACCTATGTACCTGAAACGTTGCTGGTCTTTATACTTTTATGGCATCTTTTTGTTAGAACATACATATTTAAAATTCTCCCTTAAAATGCTTCAAATGTAACCCATAACAAAAATACATTTTAATGCCAAGTTTAGAAAGTGTCAGATAGGGATTACGGGAGCTGAAGGATTTAAATGTGTGATGGGATAATGATAGCTATGAGTTAAGGTTTTTATTGAAGGCAGTGAGGTGTGAGAACAGAGAGAAGATGAGCAGCGATGTGGACAAATTGTTAAGCAATGAGCTTAAGCTAAGCTGACAGACTTCATAAGTTTATTTAGCAACTAAACAAGTTGCATAGGCCCAAAAGAACGTCCAGTTAACAGGTTACTGAAAGTCTAATGACACCAGTGATTTGTATGTGTGAAAGTGCCATTCTAGCGTAACTGTCATGCTTTTTTTTTTTTTTTTTTATTGCAGAAATCAGTAGTATAAGCGATTTTAAGAAACTCTGTAATAGGTTTCATCAGCCAAAAAAGCCTCCTTCTGTACTCAAGAAGCAATCTCCCAGCCTCCCCCCCTGACTTCTTATCTGTCCATTATCAGACAAACACGTCTTCATTACAGAGAAGCCAGTGAAGACGGGCTCTGCTCTCTCCATTGTAAGCCTATGAAGGGGGGAGGGGCCGAGGGAGATGAGGGAGCAGGAAGAGGTGACATGAAGGTCAGCTGTTTGTAGACTCTCTGGGCACCTAAAACGCTAAATTCAGGTGTCAGAAAGGTCAGTGCTTATCTATGAACTTACTGAGAGAAGATTGCAGGGTGTTGTGCTGTGCAGAAATCCTCCGTGCTCAGTCACTCCTAACAGCCCCTCCCCTCTCCATAGCCACATAATGGAGACAGAAATCCTGCTTCATTTGATGTGAGGGGGGAGGCTGGGAGATTGCTTTTTCAGTCCAGAAGGAAACTCTTTTAGTACATAAAACCTATTACAGAGTTTCTTAAAATTGCTTGTACTGTTGATATTTAATGTTTTCAGAAAAATGACCCTGAAATGACAGTTACGCTTTAACTATTCAAATCATGTGCCAGTATAAATCTCCCTCTATGTACACTCAAATGATGGACCCATTTCAGCAAAATATTAGAAAGTAATAATGAAATTGGCAAAAACCAATAGTTAACCAAATTTATTTCTAACTTTTTTAATAGTAGATTTATAGTAGCTTAAATTTCAAATCTATATAACTTTCTGACACTAGTTGCTTAAAAAAAAATGCCGGAGTACCCCTTTAATTTTTATTTTATTGTATTTATTGCAATTTCCTAATATAAACTGCTCCAAAATAGACTCTTCTTTCATGGTTCCTGTATGTGGTCAATGTAGAATGAAGGCTGTATTGAACCTGTTAGCAGGTAAAGAGGGGTGTAAATAATGCCATGGCTAGATTGGGCCTTTCATCAGGGTTTGGGACATAGCTTTCTTATCTCCAGAGTTGTCTCCATTAGCTAGCTATAGAGCGTTATAGTTAAAGTGTAAATAATGTCCAAAAGCCCAGGGGGCGTTTCCCAGCATGGTAGAGCCCAGATAAGTCCAGCCTATCCTCTTATTCACCACTTCTGTACTTTGCATCTGCTACTGCATCTGCCACCCAATTAGATTACCAGCCACTCGATAAAGAGGACATAGGATAGACTTACCTGGGCTTTTGCTGTGCTGGGGAATGCCCCTTGGCTTTTAAGCCTCAGTTACATTATAAAAGAAAAGGCTTCTTTCTCCACATTGCAAAGGACTGTGGAGACAAAAAAGGTATGTCCAGAATCACGATGACCCTATGTAACATGTGCTTATTTACACTTATGTTTTTCTGCTTAATATGTTTGCTTTAATGTGCCCTTGTATTCCTCCCCATTGGCTGTTGGAGAACTTTAAATACATTTTTCAGCTTCTTCTTTCCCTCATCGCTCCTGTCATTTCTCTTCCTTTAAACTGAGCAACGTGTAAAAGAGGAGATCTAGTTATACAATAGGGAGACACGGTTCAGTAAAGGGCTAACAATTTTTTATACCTTTAAGTAGTGTTATCTGGAGTGAGCGCCATGTCTTCTTATTTTTATGAAACAAATGATGTCATACAGAACCCACAATTTGGAAACACAATAATTAGAGGTATTAAAGGGAATCTGTCACTAGGTTTATGTTGCCTTCAATGAGGGCAGCATAAACTAGTGACAGAAATGCTGAACAGATGGGTATATTACTTACATCATTCTGGTTAGCAGTTCTCCTAATATGCAGGAGAATAGGATTCTTGCCACACTCCTCCCCCACCCTCCAGCTGCTGATTGACAGATGACTGCCTATACACAGCATGGATAGATAACTGCCAATCAAGAGCTGGTGGGCAGAGTTTTCTGCTTCTCATGAATATCCAGGATTACTAGGCTCATGCACATAATGGAGATGACTAGTTATTCTCCATGTTATTCAGGAGGATATCTCTAAATCAGCTGCACAGTACAATGTAAGTGATACATCATTCTGTTCAGCTTCTCTGGCACTATAATATTCTACTCTAAGATAGGACACCATAAACCTGCTGACAGAGTCTCTTTAAATATTAAAATTATGCATTTTTCGGTAATTCATTTACGGACTTTTATTTTGTAGATACGGGGACCACCCTGCATTTTACAGATACAAGACAAGAGCTGGCAGAAGTCTACCGATGTTTTATATTTATGATTCCTATATAACATCACCTGATTTGTGGGCTAAAGTCCTAACAACTTCTGGATCCCATAGCATTCGGAACACCAAGTATGACGGAATCTTTGTGGCCTTGCTCGTTGAAGAAAAACATAAGCTTGATATCCAGAGAGGTGGCTTCGATGGAATTTACACTTATTTCGCCACAAATGGTTTCACATACGGTTCTTCTCATCAACACTGGCAGAGTCTGAAAGATTTTTGCGATTCTAACAATTTGATATTCATTCCAAGCGTCGGGCCAGGATACATAGATACCAGCATACGTCCTTGGAACTTTAAAAACACCCGAAATAGAATAAATGGAAAATATTATGAGACTGCACTAAATGCAGCATTGCTGGTGCGTCCGAGCATTATTTCCATCACATCCTTTAATGAATGGCATGAGGGGACGCAGATTGAAGCAGCCGTGCCTAAGAAATATGTTCAAGTGAAATATGAGGACTATTTGCCTCATAAGCCAAGTATTTACCTGGAGCTCACTCGAAAGTGGTCAGAAAAATTTATGACGGAGAGAGAACAATGGCTTGTTTAATGACTGTTAAGCTTTTCAAACAAAGCAACTTGACTTTTCTAGTTTGATATTTTAATTGGTATTGAAGATTTTATTTGGTAGTTAACTGCTGACAAATCAATATTTTACACTGGAATTTAAAGTTTATGGGATCATTTAGCAATGCTTTCACCAAAAAGAAATCCAAAAAAAGTTGCACATTTTTGAGCAGATAAGTAATTGTTCAAACATTGTGGACAACTTTACACCAAAATCTATATATATAAAAAAAAAATGGATAAATTCCCTCCGATCAGTTTACTTGACACATTGACCCTTTCCCTAGGGTTAAAGAGAGAGTTCCAAGAAAGCTAAAAAAAAAAAAAATGGCAGGAGTGGGTGGGTGAGAAAAAAAAACAAGTGAACTCATCTTCCCCTGTGCCTTTGTTGTGCCACTCCGGGGTCCATCGTGGCCTGGCTGAGTGATTGCCCGTTCAGCCAGTTAGTGACTGGGGTGGTGTCACGCCCCAGTCACTGATTGGCTTGGCGGGCAATCACTCAGCCAGGCTAGCGGAGCTGCATCACCCCGGCTCATGTGAACAGGACCAGGAGTGGCACTACAGAGGTAGGGGGATTGCCGACTTTATTTTCTCACCCACCCCCGCATGCCTGCCATTTTTACAGTTCGTGGAACTTCTCCTTTAATTTGGTTGTAAAGTCATACAGTTGTTTTGTCTTTATTTTTATTATAGAAAAACTTCAGGCTGCAGATAAAGTAATGACACACTTTAAAGGGGTTATCCAGGCTGTAGAAATCCTCTAGATATTTAATCTTTGGGGGTCTAACTCTTGGAATTCCTGTCGATCAACTGCTTAAAGGGGATGCAGCACTTGTCATACATGAATGCCAATAGAATTGCCCATGCGGAGTCTGTAGCTTATGGTAGCCATATTAAAGCATTAGGAGGGGTTTAGCGAAACAGTACACCCCTACCGCTGAATCTTTAATAAAATAAAACTTTTCAACCGGTATAGGCATGCTATAGAAAGAATATAACAACTGAAACATTGCATGTTGGATTAAAGGGGTTATCCAGGACTGGAAAAAACACAAAAATAGCACCACCCCCTTTCCTCGGGTTATGCGTGGTATTACAATTCAACTACTGTAAATTCACTTTAATGGAACAAAGCTGCAAAACCCACACCCAAACTGAGGATGCCAGTGGTGCTGTTTCCGGAAGAAAGCTGCCATGTTAAGACACTAAACAATGTAAAATACATAATATATAAATAATTTTCTTAAAATACTAAATTGTTGTTTGCACTTTAAAAAGTAATTTTCATTTCTTAAAATACACAAAATATGAAATATTTTGGGGCATTGCTTATAATGCTTTTACCTGTTACAAACCGTATCTCCAACATCCGACTTTCTGTTTCATATATTTGCCAACATATATTAAAGCAGAAAGGTGACATATCGGCAAACACTGCACCTCCTAAGGGCCCTATTATATGGGGTCATTATCTCCCAAATGAGGCAGAATCGGGCAGATATTGCACGGCGTAATAAAGACAACCATCAGCCAAGGAGCCGATCATCGGCTTATCGCTGGCTTACAATATTTTTGTTTACTGAAAACATTCTGCTTGGAAATCATCAACCGCCGGCCGCGCATCCAGCAAATTGACGCATGCTTATCCAGCATATTGGGCCATGTAATACGGCCCTTACAGTGTGGAATAAATACGGAGGTTCAAATCTGCTGTGACTGTAAAGGCCCTATTACACCAAGCAGTTATCGGTCGTATTTGGCTGATTATAGTATCTGACAGGTCAACGCTCGCTTGCTCCGAAACATCTGCCCGTGTAAAAGGGCCCTAGCAAATAGTAAGGGAAGAGAAGACCTTTTGTTCGTAAGAGCTTGCAGTGTTGTAAGCATTGCTTATATAATAACTCTATTATAACGTTATCAGTTTAAGTTACTTGAGACTCGTCTTGTCACCTACAGCTCATGCATTATATTCTAATCCAATATCAGACTGCAAACATAAAAAAAGAGTATAAATTTCCATAGCTGGAAACAAGTTATCAGGAAACCACAGGAGCAGATAATTCTGAGAACACAATAATATATCCAGCATTAGATGGAAACAGATGGAATAGAAAACAATGAAAAGTAAAATCAAGTCGAACGCTCTCTCTGTTGAGATATTTAATATCACACTGGGATTAGACTATCAATGTAATATCACAGTAGCCTTGGCTTCACACTTGTTACATACCCCCCACCACCCACTACTCTCTGGGCACTCTTCAAACATCACCTAATGACTTCATTTTGGAAGCAGAGGAAGAAGTGTTTATCTGGAAAGCTCAGCTGTTGAATTTCTTGTTGCTTCGTGGATTTTCCTGATTTGTGATTTTACCATTTTTTTTTTTCAAACTTTTAAATTGCTGTCGGTTTATGAGACGTTTCATATTGAACTTGCATTAAAACCTCCTCCTCAGTCCATTCCGAATTGCTTGACTTTTTCTGGCGTGCTGGAAATATCTGCAAGTTCATATTAGAAAGTGATTTAGTAACCTGAAGAGGAAAGGAAGGAGATTTATTTGAAATTGTGATTTACTATCCCAAAAGTGAGGAGGAAGGTGATTTAGTTTTAAATTGTTGTTTTCATGGATGACAGATGATATGGGTGTGTTTATAGATATGGAGGAGTAGTATTTATGCCCTCCAGTCAGCTTGGTACTCCATTTAAAATCATAATATAAGGTTTATAACAACCCCCCTGATGCAAACATTTACAAGCAAGAGCATTACAGACCCCCATGTGTTGTTTGATATGCTTACAAAAGCATCCGTATTGCATACTTTTGATAGATTAGCCAATACAATTGTAAAAGATTATCTCAACTCTCATATTAGACATAGGTCTTTTCAATGCATTGAAAAATTGGCTTTTGTGTACTATAGAGGAAAGAAATAAACAATGTCTAGCTTTCCCACAGCAACCAATAGGAACTAAGCTTTCATATTTTAAGTGTTGTAATTGGTTGCCGTGGGAAAGCTGTTTCCCCAAAAATAAGACATCCCCTAAAAACATTCTTAATTGAGCGATAATCGTTTTGTTTGATAGAATTTGGGCATATTTTTATCGTTGATCGTTTGCAAATCGTTTGCACATCAATCAGTGTTATAAGACGTCGTTCGCGACAGGACGACAGCAAGAACGATCATCGTTCTGTGTAATTGGGGGAACGATTTCAGGTAATTCGCCATAGCGGTCGTTTGAAATTGTTAATCGTCAAAAAATCGCTTTGTGGGTTAGGACCTTAAGACCTAGCAAAGTTTTTATTTGGAACCATGCCCGTCGAATGTAACACTAGGGCATGCAGCTGTAATTGTTTTTAGCCGCCGCTGTTGTCCCCTACCTTTAACGTCAGATGCAGAGCAGATGCATGCAGGATATAAAGACTGTCACCTGCGGCCAACCCCGATGTTCCCTTCCGCAGCCATCACTTGTAAATGTGCAGGCAAGGCTTCAAGAGGCCTGCCGCCATCCTCGTTGTCCCCTTCCACCAGTTGTGGAGCTGCACACAGTTTGCAGTTATTTCGTCACCTGCCACCATACCATACACTGTCCCTGCTGTGCTGTACGAGTGTGCTGTGTTGAGCTCCCCCTGGTGGCCAGAAAATGTTGGATGCAGCCCTAGGGAGTACTGGAAAACACATATACAGCTTAATCCATGTTTTTTAGGCAGTGTTAGGGCTGCGTCCAACTTCTTTAGCCACTGGTAATGAAATGCAGAGCATTTGGGTTCAGACAAACCCAAGGGTGCTCGAGGTTTGCTCATCTCTTGTACTGACACAAACACACAATTAGCTCTGTATTTGCAAGGACCATACAAAGAATTAGACCAATGGCCAGCAGGAAACTGGAAACAATTATTATGCAGCAAAAATTCATAATTAAAACTACCAATATTGAGTCCACACATCCACACATGGAGTGCCTATATGGTATCAACAAATACTTGTGTGCATACAGGGGTATATGCAACCAATGCTCCAAGGCCCAGAAGCTGAAAGACTTAGTAATAAAGTCACACAAAGTCAGATTGGTCGGCACTACCAAAACCGCATGGCATGCGGGTTCCGCTGGGAGTAGGAACTGGCGGTGCAGGCTTCACAGGAAAAGACTTGTAAACCAATGCATTCTAGAATGAATAAATAAGCCGCACTCACCATTCGACGTGTTCCAATCTTTATTCCATGGTTTAAAGCAGCAGACACAGTAAGGACAAAACATTTGTCAGACGCCAGGCCAGTATGGTTACAGCCTGTTTCACGCTCTTGCGCTTCTACGGACCACCTGGAACACGTCAAATAGTGAGTGCGGCTTGTTTATTCATTCACAAACAATGTTCGATTGATTTGTGGAAGATCATCAATGAAAAAAGGTCCAGATTCTATCAAACGATCAACGACTTCCCGTTGGTCGTTTAATCATTGCCTGCTAGGACACAAAACGATTATTGTTTAAATCTGAACAATCTAACAATTTTTTGAACGATAATCGTCCCGTATAATACGTCCCTAAGGCTAGTTCCACACACAGCAGTTTTTAAGCCAAGGCCAAAGGTGGGAGCAGAAGTATAAGTCCTCTCTTTATATTTCCCATTTCAAAAAAACTGCAGTGTGTGAAACTACCTAAAGGTATTTCTCCTGTCTGGTGCTTTTACCGAACGACTTTCTTGTCATCAGGAGCTGTCACCTTGTATCTTGTATTTTTAGAATTCCAACATTTCACAAGCTAGGAACTTCCAGGCACTGTTGATTATAGGGAAAAATCCAGTGTAATGAACATTAATATGTTATTTAACTCACCGCCTAGAACGACACTCATTACACTCCCTTATTTTATCATTTTACTAGATGAGAGATAAGCTTTAAATCAACATAGCATTTAAGCAAGCATTAAAATTCCCCCGAAGCCGCAGACTAAAAGCTGCATGTGTAATGTGATTGAATTACCTACAGAACGTGAACACAGGTGATTTAGTAATTGAGAACTACTGAAGGTAAACTAATGACAGTATATTTCTAAAAAAAAAAATTGTATATAAATATTCCTGAGCATTTGCTGTGAACCTTGGTATGCCTTTAAAATCCCAGATCTTCAGCTTAACTCTTGTGTACATCGAGTGGGAGCAGGAGAAACGGCTGGAGTACACCAGGGAGAAGGGGTGAATCTGCCCCTTTTCCGAGGTGTACGCCATGGACACATCTTAGCAAATTTCCCCCTAAAGGTCTATAGACTTCTATTGGTAATCCGTACTGCAATCACAAACCGCATTAGGACATGCCCTTTTTTTTACAGAACGGATTACAGATCAAACTTAACATGTACTATGCGAATAGCCCAATATAAATCAATGTGCTCTAAGTTGAACCGTGATTATGGATCCACAATTACGGACAACTTTACAGGACGTGGGAATAAGGCCTAAGATGTTTTTATTGCAGATTCTGAAGAGATGGATTCTCGATGGGAAAAAATGCATGATGGCAGAAGGAGAAGATGATGGAAGAAAATGACTGATCAAAGAATGTATCATGTGTGAGTCCCTGGATGTAACTGCACTGCAATCACTAAATGGTTACTGGAGGGGGATAGTGGATTTGGTTATTCACAACTTTGTGTTTTCCATGAAAAGTCACACTTATTCACCACCATACGTTGTGAAATGAATAGAAAATAGAGTCAAGACATTGACAAGGTTAGAAATAATGATTTGTATTTGAAATAACATTGTTTTTACATCAAACTTTACTTTCATCAAAGAATCCACCTTTTGCAGCATTTACAGCATTGCACACCTTTGGCATTCTAGCTATTAATCTGTTGAGGTAAGCTGGAGAAATTGCCCCCCCACGCTTCTAGAAGCAGCTCCCACAAGTTGGATTGGTTGGATGGACACTTCTGGCGTACCATACGGTCAAGCTGCTCCCACAACAGCTCAATGGGGTTAAGATCTGGTGACTGCGCTGGCCACTCCATTACCGATAGAATACCAGCTGCTGCTTCTGCTGTAAATAGTTCTTGCACAATTTGAAGGTGTGTTTAGGGTCATTATCCTGTTGTAGGATGAAATTGGCTGCAATCAAGCGCTGTCCACTGGGTATGGCATGGTGTTGCAAAATTGAGTGATAGCCTTCCTTATTACGAATCCCTTTTACCCTGTACAAATCTCCCACCTTACCAGCACCAAAGCAACCCCAGACCATCACATTACCTCCACCATGCTTAACAGATGGTGTCAGGCATTCTTCCAGCATCGCTTCATTTGTTCTGCGTCTCACAAACGTTCTTCTTTGTGATCCAAACACCTCAAACTTGGATTCATCCATCCACAACACTTTTTTCCAGCCTTCCTCTGTCCAATGTCTGTGTTCTTTTGCCCATCTTAATCTTTTTCTGTTATTGGCCAGTCTCAGATATGGCTTTTTCTTTGCCACTCTGCCCTGAAGCCCAAAATCCGCAGCCGCCTCTTCACTGTAGATGTTGACACTGGTGTTTTGCGGGTACTATTTAATGAAGATGCCAGTTGGGGACCTGTGAGGCGTCTGTTTCTCAAACTAAAGACTCTAATGTGCTTATCTTCTTGCTTAGTTGTGCAACGCGGCCTCCCACTGCTTTTTCTACTCTGGTTATAGCCTGTTTGTGCTGTCCTCTGAAGGGAGTAATACACACCGTTGTAGGAAATCTTAAATTTCTTAGCAATTTCTCACATGGAATAGCCTTCATTTCTAAGAACAAGAATAGACTGTCGAGTTTCAGATGAAAGTTCTCTTTTTCTGGCCAGTTTGAGCGTTTAATTGACCCCACAAATGTGATGCTCCAGAAACACAATCTGCTCAAAGGAAGGTCAGTTTTGTAGCTTCTGTAACGAGCTAGACTGTTTTCAGATGTGTGAACATGATTGCACAAGGCTTTTCTAATCATCAGTTAGCCTTCTGAGCCAATGAGCAAACACATTGTACCATTAGAACACTGGAGTGATAGTTGCTGGAAATGGGCCTCTATACACCTATGTAGATATTGCACCAAAAACCAGACATTTGCAGCTAGAATAGTCATTTACCACATTAGCAATGTATAGAGTGTATTTGTTTAAAGTTAGGTCTAGTTTAAAGTTATCTTTATTGAAAAGTACAGTGCTTTTCCTTCAAAAATAAGGACATTTCAATGTGACCCCAAACTTTTGAACGGTAGTGTATGTATATATATATATATATATATATATATATATATATATATATATAATATGTATGTATGTATGTATGTATGTATGTATATGTGTGTGTATATATAACCTCAAAAGTTTTAAATTGGGAGCAAGACATACATAAGAAATCTATTTTCCATGATTCAAAAGAGTAAACCAGTATTCTATTCCTTTATTCCAGTTTTGTTTGATGCAGACATCCAAAATATTGATGTTTTTTTAATTCTTCAAACTAAGTGCAGTTTGAAATCCATCAGTTGATATTCTGCCAGTTATTTCAGCTAAGTTAATATTAATTATGGCTTGTTTTTAAAGAAAGCCCTGAAACTTTTGATGTCTTCTGCTAATCAATAGACCAATTCAGTTTTCTCTACATTTCAACCGGTTTAAAGCTAAGGAACATTTTATTTAGCTCAAAATATGTTGTAAAATAGATTTAGTTATATGAAAAACATTTCACTGTAAAATGTCTGAGATGGTAATTAATAGCCCTACAGCAGTTCTACAGTCTTCTAGAGTCTAAAGAGTATCAGATGCATAAAAGATTGTGCAGCCATAGATTCAGTGATCAGGACAGCCAAGGACCCCGAAGTGGGGAGAATAGTATTTACTTTTGCTGCAAAAACAGTGCATTGCATACAACAGAGCACTGGCACTGCCACATCCCCTCAGTAAAGTAATTGGTGGGAGACTGCTGTTATGGCCTTGCTTCAGGGGCTAAGTAGACCCTTGAAAAGTTAACTTAATTTTAATTTAATGGTGCACTGTATTTTACTATACAAGAGGACTCCTTGCTGTTTTAGCAAATACATACACTGCCTAGCAATGCATGACTCAATAACCAACTGGGTGTTACCAATTGGGGGTGTAGCCCTACACTGCCTGACAGTATCCAATCAGAGATGAGAGTGCCAGACTATGTAAGTACAATTGGTAACACCTGAGTCATACTTTTCTAGTAATGGAATGGCACATCACAGAGCTACTGTACAAGAAACGTTGTTCTGGAAAATATTCCTAGAGGTGGCAACAGAGAGCACCATGTCTGTCTGGAAACAATATACAACTTTCTTGAAATACAGCAGCTGATACTGGAAGGAGGACTGGAAGTCTCGAGTTTTTTCTTTAAATGAAAGTAATTTATAAATCTGTGTAATTTTCTGCTTTGTTTTTTTTAATTTATTTTTTTTTCCTCCAGAGTACCCCTTTAAGAAATGCCTGTCCTCAACATAAACAGTATTCCTCCAGTTTCAAAATTTTATAGAATGAAAACACTCCAAAAGACGACCTTTAGTGTACCATAAATTATGCATAACGGCCATATTCTTTGAGAAGACCACCTTTAAAGAAAACCACTGTAAAGAATATGGACAGCCCTGTTCCTATTCATGAATATGTAAAGTGGTTTTACGTGTGGGTGTGTCTGCTTGTGAGTGGAACACTCTTGGGGTTCCCTGTCTCCCCAGTAACGTAACAGATAGGGTGGTGGTAGCAGCAAAGTTGTGTATGTATGTTGTGTTTGGGTGTCTGGAAACGGCTGGTGGGTCACGTGTATGACAACAGCCGGTGGGTCCCAACATAGCAAAGTTCGGTGTGCGTGCTTCGTGGATGTGTGGCAGCGGTTGGTGGGTCACGTGTATGACAGCGACTGATGGGTCCAGATACAGCAAAGTGTCATGCTTGTGTTGGCCAGTGAGCAGGCAGTGTTCGTGGCCAAGTGGGTGTCTGGGTATGCGGAAGGCTGCAGGTGGCGATTTATGCTTCAGTTACGGCTCGGGAGCAGGGCGTAAAAGCATGAGTGCGTGAGGTGAATCGACCTGTAGGGCTAGTGCAACCCAGGGGAACCCAGTGCTCCCAAATTCCTCAGATCCCCTTGTCTTGTGTCTTCTCCCACTCTGATCCTTGTTTTGTCCTTTCCCGTTTTGGGTTAGGTCTCCCCTCCCCCTTGTCACGGGCTGGCGCAGGTTGGCCCGTGATCCTTGACAACCACTTTTTAAGGTGAACACTTTTTCAATTTTGGATGATCTTCTCAAAGAGGTTTTACTGTATGTATTTCTTCTTAATTTAGATTTGCATTTTGGGCCTTTTGTAACCTATTAACAATTTTTTGTTACAAAGTTACGATGGTCTTTGACTATAAACTGTAAAGACACATCTTTAAGCCATGTACACATACTGGCTTTTTTAAATTAAAATTATTAAAATAATTTTCAGTGTTCAGTTATTCCCATTGAAGAAACAACGTCCGCTAGTTCACAAAATGCATTGAATAACGGTCATTTAAATTATTGTTCAGGTCATTTATTTGCGGCCGTTATTTGAAGTTGTTCACACACAGAATCTTTTTTGCCCATCCTTTCACCATCTTTTAAACAATAGTGAAATAGCCCCATCCAAATGGGTGTTGAAAGCGGCCATCATTCAACCTAAACCTGAAGTACCAACAAAATATGTTCAACAACAGCCATTATTTGATACTCAAAACAACCACCGTTATTTTGAGTACCAAATAACAGCCATTGAAAATTCGTTGTGTGAACATGGCCTTATAGAGACAAAAATAAAATCCTAAAACAAGTGTTAGTGTATAACTATACAAGTGTTATTAGTTTACACTATAACTATTAAGTTTACTAATACTAATTTGATGCAAAATTTACAAAATTGTCTGCAGGATCACAGAAGAAGAGTATATATACAAAAGCACTCTCTAAATGACACAATCTAAATAACATGCCCTCTAAGAAAATATTGTTACCTGGCAAATTAGACTTTCTCGATGTGAAGTCACGATACGGTACGTTGAGTTATATTGAATGTTGCAGCTCTACAATTCCTTATTTACATTATTTGTAGGCTTGGATTTTTAGGACTCTCTTAAGTCTTTAGAATTAGACACTTTCAAATAATTATTTAAATGCAAAATGGATTTCCAAATTATAATTTTATCCTTCAGAGAGTTGCTGACATTACATTTGCTTGAAGGGATAGAACGTAACCTAGATATGTCCACTCAGATACATATTTTTGTTTCTGTGTGGAGATAAATTGAAGAAAAGTCTACTGAGCATTTCATCATTTAAATTATATAGCAGAGAAAAAAATTAATATATTGGTGGAGATTAAATAAACCCCACGCAGAGGAACAGTTGCTCATAGCAACCAATCAGATTCCAGCTTTCATTTATGGAGGCAGGTGGGTGAGAAAATAACAAACAAGAGAATTCGCCCATCCCCGTACCTCTGTTATGCTGCTTCTGGGTTCTGTTCACTACTACCGGCTGTCATCTTCAGCTGGAAACCAAGTATGTCATGTACCCGGCTCTTCCAGCAGCAACGTCACAGGCCAGCTTAGCAATTGCCTGCTCAGCCATTCAGTGACTGAGGCAATGTCCCGCCTTAGTAACTGATTGGCTGAGCGGGCAATTACTCAGCCGAAGTCATGACATTGCAGCTAGCAGAACTGCAGGAACCTGGCTGCTGTGAACAGGACCCAGGAGTGGTGCTACAAGGCCCCTGCCTGCCAATTTTAGTGTTCGTGGGACTTTTCCCATAGGGTGCCTTCAAACACAACGTATCCGCAGCGGATTTCTCGGTGCAAATTCGCAACGAAATTGTCATCCAGCTGCGAGAATGTTAAACTCAGCGCCATTAAACCCTGCGGCCCAGAAGCATACATTACCTACTCCTGCTTGCTTGCCTCCCGGCGGTCAGCTAGTCAGTGTGCTGCCCCGCCACAGCGCACTGATTGACTGACCGCGGGATGCCCCAAAGGCAGCAGGAGCGTGGAGCGGGAAATGTATGCTCCGGGGTCGCAGGGTTTAACGGCGCTGAGCTTGACATACAATCCCGATGACAATCCCGCTGCAACTATGTCAGCCCATTGAAATGCATGGGCAGGTATCCGCAGCGGATTTCGCTGCGACTTTGCAGTAAGAAAATCCGCTGCAGATATGTTTTGTGTGAAGTCACCCTTAATCTATTCTGCTGCCAGCGCTACAGGAGACATAACAGTGCTGCATACTTACCACTACCTGCTCCATCACAATTACTGGTTCATAGGCCAGTCCGCTATCTGCCGCTGTCATCTTTTTCACAATATTCATTGACATGTTGTTCCCACAGGTAATGGCTGTCTATTCTGAGTGGCCATTTCCTTTGGGAACCGCACATCAGCCGATGTTGTGAGAAAGCTGACACAGGATAAAAAAGTTGAGATTGGATGTGATATAATATGATTTTTTATAAATGATCTTTCTAGAAGTAAGTACATGCCATGGATATACTTGCACATGTCTTAAACTAATAAGTGAGGAAAATACTGGGTTGAAATGACTCCTGTCTTCTTGCTACTTGTAAGAGGAATTTTTGTTCCTTTTTACTCCTTTATTATTAAATTGGTACAGGTCACCCCAGGGAAGATCTGCCTAATTTGCAGGACCTTCAGGAGCAGTGGTCTGCCCAACCCACTCCCAAACAGTATTTTTTCTCAGTATTTTGGTCAATATTTTTGCAACCAAAACCAGGAGTGGATTGAAAAGACAGAAGGCTATGTTCGCAAACTGTTGAAATTGAGTGGATGGCTGCCATTTAATGGCAAATAATGGCAGTTATGGCATATATATATATATATATATATATATATATATATATATATATATATATATAATTATTATTATTATGGGTTTTTTTTTCCCCCAAAGTTGTTTTAACCTCCTCCCGCCACTGGGCAGTAAATTAACGTCGCTGCAGCAATGTTAATTTATGCCACAGGGTGACACAGGCGCAGGAGCTGCGCCTGTGTCATCTGCAGTGGGTCCCGGCTATCAGTAATAGTGATATCAGTGATACAGAGGGAGAATTCTCTGTCCGCTATCCATCGGGGCTCTGTAAAGTAATCACAGAGCCTTGATGGTAGCCATGAAAACCGGAAGCCTAAGGCTTCTGCCCCATCCTCTCTCTCTCCCCTGCCGCTGTCACAAGATTGTAACAGTGGCAGGGGAGAGAGGAGAGAGGGCGCCCTTGGGCTCTGCCCCATCCTCTCTCTCTCCCCTGCCGCTGTCACAAGATTGTAACAGTGGCAGGGGAGAGAGGAGAGGGGGCACACATAGGGACATCAGCTTATGGGATCATTATGATCCCATAAGCTTATGTCCTAAAACGACCTGGGCATGATGCATCAATGACCCCTGGTCGTGAAAGGGTAAAAATAAATGACGGCCATCCACTCAATTTCAATAGTGTGTGAACATAGCCTTTGTCTGTTTTTAATCCACTTCTGATTTTGGTTGCAAAATACTGTGTGGGAACATAGCCATTAAAAAAAAGATATACTTGCAGAATTCACTGCCAGGGTTTAAATTATCCAATTTCTACTTTTCTAATTAAAGAAAATTAAAGGCATTTTACAAGATACGTTTGAAAATTCAATGTACAGAAAAACATTTTAATAGAAGCCCCTTCAGTGTTCTTAGAAGTTACATAAAAAAAATAACCATCTAAAAATTGTATTCTTACAGTACAACAGTTTCCAAGCAATTCGCGGGCACATTAAAATGATCCATCTTTACTCTTTGAAAAGCCTATATTTTTTTGACTGCATTTCGTAGTCTGTAACCATAGCTCAATGTTCCAGCATTTATTGCCGGTTCTCAAAAGAAGGACAGAATCTTTTTTTATATGTATTAGAACTATCTTTTTAGTATTATTAATAGAAAGCAAGACTGCCAGAGAACTTGTGATAAAGGAAAATCTACAAGTTCTTACATCTAAAATATATTATTGTTTTAGACACATCTTCTTCTAGACCAAGCTTGGGGACAATTCTTTATTCAGATATAGCGTATCACCTACTTTACTAGTATTCTCCATCATTATATATTATAATTATAATGTGCACTTTAAAAGGGAACTCCAGGTAGAGGTAAAAAAAAAAAAATGAAACTTCTGCAGAAGCATATAGCATTACTTACCTGTCTATCCCAGTTTTGAAACAACCAAAAATCCGTTTGTTTGGGGGGATTTTGTTCTGTATTGTGTTTCTGTCCTTCCTGGTTGAGCAGTTCCCAGAATGCAATGCTTTCCCTCAGCTGACCATCACAGTCCCCCACCAGTCACAATCAGTAAAATTAGTGCTGCACCTGCTTCTGGCTGGTCAGAGATGGTGAATTGGGGGATCCAGCCAAGCCTCCTGTGAGATCACACCCGGCCCCCTGTCTGCATCATCAGCCTGATCTCAGCAAACACACACAATGTGAGACAGAGGCATGGAATATTTGTCTCCTAAGGTGGGATAGCAGAAGGAGCAGGAGACAATGTGAATTGGCACAGGGGTCATTTTTTTTCACTTCCTGGATTTCTATCAGCTACCAGTGTAGCATAACCGTACAGATACGGTAATACATTATATAGACACATTTATATAACTTTTAATGTACTTTTAATAGAAAACAAGTTTTTCTTATCCGGAGTTCCCCTTTAAGAATTTAGACTGTGGTCATTTAGGGAGTTCACTATTTGTCTATGTTTTTTCAGCTCCATTTAAAATGATGTCCATTATTTTGAGTCTAAAATAACGGACATCATTTAGCTGTCTGCCCTCCCTAGCAGCTGCTGGTACATTATTCTAGTTTGGGGTTACTAATTGGCCTTTGGGTTTGGCTGAATTGAAAAGTCTATTGATTTTAATAGTAAAAACGGAGAAAGAATGGTGACAAAGAAAAACTGTGTAAACAACTAATAAAAAATGTCGGCTGTTTGCAAAAGATGTCTGAAAATAATTGTCATGATCATTATTTTGACGTCCACGGCGATAACGTCCATTATTCAATGTATTTGACCTCTGTCTTCCCATTAACTGCAATGCATTGCGTTGCAGTCACTTAAATTACGTCAATAATGGACATTTTTTTAAATAGCAAAAATGGCCGCCTTTTCTCTAATTTTGATGTTGTGTGAGCATAGCCTTTTCATGCCTGCCAGGTGTGTTATGCCAGAACATTTATTAGCGAGTGGTTTAGCTTACACCATTCTTGTATGATGGGTAACTGTAAAGCTAATATAATGCATTGTTAATAAGATTATAACTAGGGATGGTCCGAACAGAGTTTGGTTCGGGTTCGTACGAACCCGAACCCTCGGTAATGATTCCCGCTGTCTGCCCGCTCCGTGCAGCGGGCGGTTCCAGCGGGAGGACCGCCTGGAAAACTGGGATACAGCCATAGTCATAGGCTGTATCCCAGTTTTTCAGGCGTTACTCCCGCTGTATCCGTCCGCTCCACAGAGCGGGCAGACAGCGGGAATCTGATGCCGAGCGTTCGGGTTCATACGAACCTCGGCAGGTTCGGACCATCCCTAATTATAACTAATCCTATAAACCCCAGGGGAAATTATGGGCCTGGGTCCCTGAACCTCATTAAGTCTCAGGCTATGTTCACACAGTATTTTTGCTCAGTATTTTGGTCAGTATTTTGCCACCAAAACCAGGAGTGGATTAAAAACACAGAAAGGCCAAGTTCACACACTGTTAAAATTGAGTGGGCGGCCATCATTAAATGGCAAATAATTGCAGTTATTTCAAAACAACGGCCTTTAATGAAGGCCATCCACACAATTTTAACAGTGTAAACATAGGGGGAGATTTATCAAACTGGTGTAAAGTAGAATTGGCCCAGTTGCCCCTAGCAACCAATCAGATTGGTCTTCTCCTGTTCTCTGCTTCCTCCCTGGCACTGCGGCTGTAGCTTCACGGCGGCCTATCTGAGCTGACAGGCCACTCAGCCAATAGCTGACCACGGTGATCCCACTACAGCTGCAGCACCGGGGAGGAAGCAGAGAACAGCAGAAGACCGGGAGCGTGGAGAGGTGATGTATAACCGTTTAGGGCAACGGCTGCACGGACATCGCTTGCTAAACGATAATCAAGACCAAGACCATAGGCTTAGTAAATGAGCACCGATCTAGCAAATTGTTTACATTGTTGATCAGGCCAAAAAGTCAAAAAGTTATACCATAGCACTCCTACAGGTCTTTCCAGACTCAGGACATATATATAAAAAAAAAGTCTCTAAATGGATTAGGATGAAGCAAAGTTACCACTCCTGTAGCCCAGCAGGATGAGAATCCGTGCAAATGTGTAAAGGTAACAGCATCCAGACGTTGTAAAATGCAGAAAATAAAGTGCTTTATTCCATCATGGCAGTAACATAGCAGCAACCTTTCGACCTGTAAGGTCTTTCTCAAGCTGATACAATATACAGATGAACAAAGTATATATACATCATACAGCCAATCGCATGTCTATCCTGCAGGTTTCAACCATCAATCAATTAATTTTATTAACCCTTAACACCACACAAAGTGTAACTGTGAATGTAGACTTAAATAATAAAATCATCAAAAACTGTTTGTGTTACTGAGGAATCACTCCGTCTGTCTGCTACAAAGTAACTAAGAGGATTAAGCACTGATTGCACATGGACATGGACACCTCGCGGGTGTCATGGCTACGGTCACCTGACCGTTGTGACGTCACCTGACGCTTAGTGATTGGTTTGACCCCTGACATGCGCAGTAGCACCGCCAGAACGCCGATGCTTGCGTGGTATAGTTGTACTGTGGAGTCGGCTTGATGCAAGTCCCGGGGACGCCTGTGATTTTATTATCTAAGTCTACATTCACAGTTACACTTTGTGTGGTGTTAAGGGTTAATAAAATTAATTGATTGATGGTTGAAACCTGCAGGATAGACATGCGATTGGCTGTATGATGTATATATACTTTGTTCATCTGTATATTGTATCAGCTTGAGAAAGACCTTACAGGTCGAAACGTTGCTGCTATGTTACTGCCATGATGGAATAAAGCACTTTATTATTGATCAGGCCGTCATCAGCCCATCTAATAGGATCCTAACTCTAGGGCCAACCTTTCTGCAGTCCATAAGATGTATGGACTTTTTAAGTAAGATTTTTATTTTCTTGTGATGCTGAGCAGTGCTGAGCAATGACCATGACAGTCAGCATAGAAAACTCAAACAAATATGCCTTGAAAATAGAAAAAACAAAGAAAAAACTAAACAAATCACTGTCAATGACAGGAAAAAAATTTAAATTTTTTTTTCCCAAGACGATTATGCTGAAACTTGTCTAAGACCGTTCCTAATGAAATGTATAATGATTATGGCTGAAAAAACCATTTGCATTTCCTGACTGATTTATGAGATGGTGCTGCGTATCAGGTAAAGATGGCCGTCATCGCACCAACAGTCAATGCACAACTGGACATAGAAACGTTCAGCACCTTTCTTACTCCATTGATAGAAATTAGGTTCGGTAATGATGAAGTAATTCTTCAGGGTCATAATCTTGTCACAGAGCAGTGTTGAATATTGTCTTCAGGAAAGGCGTATGAGGTCAAATACAGAGCCAGCAAAGAGTCCAGATATCAATCCAGTGAAAGAAATGAAACAAAAGAAATTGGTCCATGACAATTGGCTTTATCCTACAAAGCTGATCCGTCAACTGGTCTTTAAAAAAGTTAAAAAAAAAAAGCTTACTGTTAAGTACGGTGTATCATTCCTGAAGTTCCCATCATGTCACCAAAAAAGCTCTAACTAGAGATAAGCCAACCTCCAAACGAGTCCATCCGAACCCAATCGTTTGGCATTTGATTAGCGGTGGCTGCTGAACTTGGATAAAGCCCTAAGGCTATGTGGAAAACATGGATAAAGTAATTGGCTGTATCCATGTTTTCCAGAAAAACTTAAAGCTTTATCCAACTTCAGCAGCCCCCGCTAATCAAATGCCGAACGATCGGGTTCGGATGGACTCGAGCATGCTCGAGGTTCGCTTATCTCTAGCTCTAACCCATTCATTGCCATCTAGGCTCCGCCCCATCAGCAGCCATTAAAAAGGGTCGGACAAGAGGTCTAGGCCCCACCCCCTGTAGGTTTATCCATTCCAATGGTCATGGAGGGCGCGGAGCCTAGACACAGAAGAAGTCACGGAGGGGCGGTGACACTACCCACCAATGATAAAAAGCATTTTTCACTGGACTAAGCACAAAGAAATCTATTATAAAGTAAGGGTGGGTTCATACTACGGAATTCTCGCGGACAATGTCACTTCTTTCGGCGGATAGCGGAATACGCCAGCCCATAGAATGGTGTCTATGGAGCCAGCGGAAAGGCGCACGGCCATGCGCGCGGACTTTAGGCTTCACAGCTGTGTCCTCATACAAAAAAGGGGGTGACTGTATCACTTTAAGGTAAATTTTGACTTGAAATAATGTTTAGGTAGGTGGCATCTGTCAAACGGTCATGCTAAGACTAGAGTTTTAACAGCAGAACATTGCTTAGATCATCACAATGCCACTGTCAGCGTGTCTTAGTGCCCTTCTCTTTCCCTTAGCGCCATCTCTTCAATGGGTAACCAACGCACACACACCTGGCCATCCACCTGATTTCACATAATTCATAAAACCAGGCTGCCTTTTGTTAATGCTTCACGGTCCAATTCTCATTGTAGGGGTCGTTCTATAGCCCCATGGCCCCATAAGTGGCAGGACAAAGCACTTTTTTTGTGTTTTGATACCTTTTGATAACTGAAAAAAAAAATTATGGAAATTCCGTCTATCACCAATGTTTTCTATTGCACTGGTCCTAAAATCCAATTATATGTTCCTATTGCAAATAATCATTAAAGTGCAACTTGTTTTAAAAAACTTTTGACATGTCATAGAGACAAATGTTTTGATTGGTCTGGGTCTAACCGCTCAGACTCGTACCAATCATGAGAATGAGCCAGAAGGCCGTGATCAGGGCTCCTAATGTAAGTCTGTGAAGCTTGACTCTCTCACTGGCACAGGCGAGGGAGCATACTGTTCCCTTCTCTGATGGTCACGTGATCGGTACAGGTCTGAACACTCACACTTGGACATGTCAAACAATTTTTAAAACAACACTGACACTTTAAGTATTGCAGTGTTTTTTTTCCCTTTGCTATCCAGCGGTTATTGTTATTTTTTTCCTCTAAGGCTAGGGTCACACTCCGTTTTTGCAATCTGGTTTATTTTTTATCCATTTTTGCAAAAAAATGTATGAAAAACAGATGCATTTGTGTGCATCCGTTTTGATCCGTTTTTTTCCAAACGAATCAAAATGCATCCATTTTTTTTAACATACGTAACGTACGTAAATCGGAACACATTTTTTGTATACGATTAAAAAAAAAAAACGGATGCATTTTGATCCTTTTTTCATAATGGAAGTCAAGAGAAAAACAGATCAAAACGGTTGGACACAAACGCATGTAAAAATGGATTTAAAAAATGAATTGCTTAAACGTAGTGTGAACCCAGTCTAATATCTATAGAACAAAGACAGTTACATGCAGTACTACCATCATCATTATTGTTATTTCACCTGTGTTATAGTTTGTTTTATGAAAATGTGTCCGATCATAGCTAGAGATGAGCGAATCCCCCCATCTAAACGATGTGAAACGCTTCGTTTGATCAGCGATCCGCTCATGGAGCCGCCGGCCCTTCAGCACTGCTCTGCTCCCTGCCGCTCCACCCAAGATACCAGGAAAAGCTGGATCCAATCCTGGGAAACTTCTCTCAGTTTCCCAGGATTGGATCCAGCTTTTCCACGGCACCTGGGGTGGAGCGGCAGGGAGCGGAGCAGTGCTGAAGAGTCGGCGGCTCCATGAGCGGATCGCTGATCAAACAAAGCGCTTAAATCGTTTAAATGGGGGGATTCGCTCATCTCTAATCACAGCTTTCATCAACATGTTATCCCTTATGCATGCAACTATGCGCTCAGTTCTCTCTGCACATATGCACAGTATTGAATACAGATTTGATTATAATTGTGTGGCATTCTGTTTTTTTAAAGGGGTTGTCCTGCGAAAATCTTTTTTTTTCTTCATATTAACTGATATCAGAAAGTTATATAGATTTGTAATTTCCTTCTATTAAAAAATGTCAAGTCTTTCCCTACTTATTAGCTGCTGTATGTCCTGCAGAAAATGTTTTATTTTTAGTCTGACACAGTGCTCTCTGCTGACATCTCTGGCCGAGACAGGAACTTTGTCCCGGTTTTATATGAATCCCTTTAGAAAACCTCTCCTGCTCTGGACAGTTCCTGTCTCGGCCAGAGATGTCAGCAGAGAGCACTGTGTCAGACTGAAAATGAAAAAACATTTCCTGCAGGACATACAGCAGCTAATAAGTATGGGAAGACTTGAGATTTTTTAATAGAAGTAAATTACAAATCTTTATAACTTTCTGATATCAGTAGATTTACAATGGATAACCCCTTTAATAAAACATCACTGGTACAGATAGAAATATTATTGTAGCCAGACCTAAATTGTTTTAGTGATTGCACATTGCTGGGTGCTATTTCCATGGATAAATGAAAACTGTGATAAATTTCTATTTATATCTCTTATAATTAATGGGATGTATAATTGCTTAGCTCTATTTACATCAATCTGTTAGATAAAATTAATGTACCATTTGGCATTTGGCCCGGGCTGTGCATATATAACTGGCTGAAGATTTTTTTCTAAGATTTTTATGTACATAAAGTTACCCCATCCATGAAAATTCATCTAAAATATTATGTTGATAAATTTAGCTAGCTATTAAAAGATATATATATATATATATATATATATATATATACACACACACATGTTGATGAGCCAGTATTAATGATATTTCTGGAACAAAATGGTGCTATGACACATTGTGTTAATTGAATATATATATCTATCTATCTATTGATTAGTCAGTAAAGAAAAGTGGGAAAACGTCCACGGTTAATTAAAATTGATTGAAATAAAATATCTACTTCTAGTGATTAGTGTTACATTTCTTTACCTAATTGATTTGAAAGCTCACCCCCATAGCATTGCCTAGAATTAAAATTCCATTAAAGTCTTCTTTTTGATATTTTATTATAGTGATGCCCTTGAATTATGTTGTACAGATTTAATGAAAGTTAATTGCATGTTGACTACAAAAAAATCTATAAAACGTCTTTATATTGGCATAATATGATTATGCCGGTTTTCACTTTAATGTCTTAATGCAACTTCTCATGCTATATGAACCAAATGAAGCAATTTGTTTCGAGGGCCAGTGCAATGGATCTGAACAATAGAGCTATTAAAGAGAGTTCGTACAGTCAGATACTTTTCATGCACCCATGTTCCAGGGTAATGAACTGCATAATTAACAAAGCTCAGGCGCTCATTTGAATAGGCGCTTTTGTCTGGCAGAAATCTGCGATGCATCATAATGATACACGTTTTGTTGTCTTATGGTATTTTTTGACACGGTTTATGAAGTTTCATCCATGCTGTTTAAGAAAAGTTATCGAAATGTGAATCAACGTCTAAATTAAAAATCTTAAAATTTTAAAAATGTTAAAAATCTGAGATCTTGGCAAATGGTAATTGATGATTACTATAGTTGTCGCTATATAATGGGCTATATTAAGGCTGGGTTTACACTACGTATATTTCAGTCAGTATTGTGGTCCTCATATTGCAACCAAAACCAGGAGTGGATTGAAAACACAGAAAGGATCTGTCCACACAATGTTGAAATGTATATCTCAATATAACAGCCGTTGTTTTAAAATAACAGCAAATATTTGCCATTAAATGGCGGCCATCCACTCAATTTCAACATTGTGTGAACAGATCCTTTCTGTGTTTTCAATCCACTCCTGGTTTTGGTTGCAATATGAGGACCACAATACTGACTGAAATATACGTAGTGTGAACCCAGCCCTAAGCTGCGTTTATACTGAGCGATAATTCGCCCAATCAAACGATTAACGATTTTGAAGTAACAATGTGTTTTTTATTACGATCACCGTTTAGACGGAACGATGTATCGTTTGGAAAATTCGTTATTGCGATCGTTTTAAGATCGCTTAAGCCCATCTCACACATAGGGTGAATCGATAAAAGACTGTTTACACAAAGCGATCTGTTAATTTTCATTGAACGACCAATGACAATTTCAGAACATGTTAAAAGATCACAATAAACGGTTTATCGCTCGTCGCTTGATCATACGCAGTGTTTACACAAGCCGATTATTGCTCAAATGCGATTGTTATCACGAACATTATTGCTCAAATGTGATTGTTATTGTGACAATTGTTCCGTGTAAACGCACCATTACCTATATCTATATCTACCGGTTAACTGAAGCAGGAGGCAGGACCCCCCCCCACACACACACACACACATACACACTGTCCGACTCCCCCTGGCTGCAGGGCCCCCATTGAAAAAAAGCAACTTACCTGTCACTCGTTCCCAGCAGCTCCTCTGTCCCGGCAGCTGGTTGTCCAAGTTTTCAGTGCAGGCAGTGTGATGCAGAGACTCTGCCTGCGCCAAAGTCCCCGAAGCCTCTGCCATTTCCCCAAAGCTTTCCCGGCAGCCGAATGTCCCCGGGGTTCTCCAATGATATGCTCGGTTGCCGGTAGAGCTTCAGGAAAAATGCAGAGGCTTCAGGGACTTCCAGCACAGGCAGTGTATCTGCATCACGCTGCCTGTGCCGGGAACATGACTGGAGATGCGCAGCTGCCGGGAACGGGTGACAGGTGAATTAAATCGTTTGTTTTTTTTTATAGTGGTTGTTGACCATACCTGACGACCGACAACTTCTGAGCAGATTTTTCAGAATTAAAAAGGTCATCTTTCACGCTGGAAAATATGATATTTATGATATGCCACCAGTTTTGTTAAATCACTGTAATACTTTATTTAAAGTGACTCTGTACCCACAATCTGACCCCCCCCCCCCCCCAAACCACTTGTACCATCAGATAGCTGCTTTTAATCCAAGATCTGTCCTGGGGTTCATTTGGCAGGTGATGCAGTTATTGCCCTAAAAAAAAATTATAAACTTGCAGCCCCGTGCCCAATGGGCGTGGCCTAAATTGTGTATGCATTAGGCTGGCACAACCTCTCTGTCCCTCCTCCCCACCCTCCTCATCATTAGGAATGCTCCAGGCAGATTGTCTCCTATTCCCCACCTGTGTCAGCATGGCACATGGGCTGGATCATTAAGGCACCTGTGCAATGTTCATGGAGAAAATGTTCTAGTGGCATTTCTAATGATAAAGAGGGTGGGGAGGAGGGACGGAGGGGTGGTGCAAAGTTAGGGCACAGATATTCTAAGCCACGCCCGTTGGGCACGGGGCTGCAAGTTTTAAAGTTGTTGTTTAGGACAATAACTGCATCACCTGCCGAACGGACCCCAGGACAGATCTTGGATTAAAAGCAGTTATCCGAAGGTACAAGTGGTTTGTGGGGGTCAGATTGTGGGTACAGAGTCACTTAAAAAAAATAAAATAATATTGTTTCCAGCCTTACTTTACCTCAATAAATAGGAAAGGTCTCTTTTCCATATGTTATTACTTATAAATGAAGAGTGATTTATAAGTGTTTATCTATGCAGGTTATTACACACATTATTAATGCACTATGTATTCAGAACTAAATTTATTTTAGGATGGATTTGGTACTTAATGTATCTTTTTCTTCATCAACCAACATTCGCTTTTCCAAACTCTGAAAATATAAATGACTGAATATGTGTTATATAAATTTCTCTGCAAAGTCTAAGTGACATTTAACTTTAGTTCCATTAGTGCCGTAATTATTCTGACTTTTATTTAATCAGCTAAATTAGATAAAATCTGCAATATTTTTAAGTTTTACATTAACCAATATTCCTAAATAAAGCTCGGAAGTAAGGATGTGAATGTGTCTTAAAGCGTACCTGTCATTATAAATCTTCAGCTGATCAGCGCAGCATGCACTTGCTCCTGTTGCCGGAAGATCAAGTGACTATGGATATGGTGTTGATAAAGAAATAGAACTATTGGAATATTGAGTTTTAATGTTTTTATAAATATTATATATGTGGCCCTAAATGTGACTAAAATGTAACCCTTTCACGACCCATGATGTAAACGTATGTCATCGCACCACTACGGGGGGTTTAGAGAGGGGTCAGGCCATGACCCTGCTCTGAAATATGCCACTCCTGGCTTCTATTAGCAACCTGGGACAACAGCTATTTGCCGGCACTGGCTGATTGCTGCACCTGGTTAATTTACGATTTAAATGCCACTGTCAGCATTTAAATGATATTAAAAAACCATCCATGTTGGTCTAGTGGGGGGATCGACCAAGTCCCTCCCCCCCCCCTTTGATGCGATAACGAGGGACTGATTCTTCATACTTGGCTCAGCAATCCTTTACTATGGGCTCCAGCAGCCCATAATAATCAAGCACCAATTTAATGCAGTCCCCAGGGGGACCTCAATTTACAGTAGAAAATAAAAAGAAATTATTATAAAAAAAATTCTATTGCATAAAAGTTTTAATCAGCCTCTTTAAAGTGAAGATTTTTGGTCACATTAAACCCAGAACATTGTAATAAAAAGTTCCATATGAGTAAGCAAGGTACCGATAGAAAGTACAGATCATGGCACAAAAAATGACGCCTCAAATAGTCCCATAAACCAAAAAATAAAAGTGTTATAAGGATGGTAATATAAAAAGGTTTAAAAAATTTTAAAAACAGTCAGATAAAATAAAAGTTATAAAGGTTGCCTATCATTGTAATCATACTGACTTGAGGAACATAAACAACATGTCAGTTTTACCATAGGGCAAACAGTGTTAACATGACAACCCCCACCCCCACCCCAACTCCCACTGCAAAAAAAAAAGTTTTTGTTTTTTTGTTTTTCAATTTTACTGCCCAATTCATTTTTATTTTAGTTTTCGCAGCATATTTTATGGAAAGACTAATTCTGACAATTCTGTCACAAAAATAAGGGCTCGTGGGTCTGTCGATGAAAAAATGCGAGCGCTATGGCCTTTTAAACAGAAGAAGGAAAAAACAAAAGCACAAAAATGAAAAGTGGCACAGGTGGGAAAGTGTTAAGGAGAAAAATATTTCCCAACTCCAAATCTAGCAATCAGAATAAATCCCTGGATCAACAACTCTTCTCCCAAATCTAATGACTATAACCTGTAATATTATAATACTGCATGTATCCAGACCTCTTCTGAACTCTTTCATTGAGTTCACCATGACCACTTCCTCTGGCGGAGGACTCACTGCTGTCAATACATTACAGTTAAAGTTCTGTGTTGTAAAAAGCCCGGAGACCTGTGAGCCTCCAGCAACTAGATCAAATTGTCATCTTTGGTTGAAATGATGAGGGCTCGAATTCAATGACTGAGTAGAGATTTAACTGAGATGAACTGATAAAGTATATTAGGGAGCGGCCAAACTTTGCATTATACAGAGATTACTCTTTGAGGCTCAATGTTCACACACTGTCGTTTTGCAGTTGTCTTTTTGGATGGCCGTCATTTTGACGGCAATAGAGGGTCCTCTTTTGATAATTACGGCCACAAATAATGGTCATGACTGTTATTTGTGGCCGTTATTATCAAAAGACAACCGCAAAATGACAGTGTGTGTGCACATAGCCTATATATGCCATAGCAACTCTTTAAACTCATTCAACGGCAATAAACCAGCAATTATTAGCTAAAGAAGTCATTGGCATCTTAGATCCTGTTTAAATCCTTAAATGCCATTCAGAAATATTTTATATTCTGCATGTTTGTCAGGACCGTAAGTAAAGTACTATTTAGAAGGAAAAGGGAGAGTACACAGATAAAGAACCCTAGCCTGGTCCCACCCAGCTGACCCTGCCTACTTGCATCATACAGCTCTAGGCAGCTGCGGGCAACCACGGTGATGGTCCCCTACCTGAGGCAATGGTGACAATGCAGCACAAAACTTAGAAACCAGAAGAGTAGTCAGGAAAACAAGAGCCGAGGCCACAAAAGCACGGTAATGATGCAGTCAAAGTTATAGAAAACGCTTGCACAATAGAGAAACTAGTCTAATAGCCACTGAGGGTAATGGAAACTAGGGAGATCAGGCACACATGCAGGCGTAACACTTTGACTGGAGGGCAGACCTGCCAGTCATTCATCATAAGGGTGCATGCACACTATGGAATACGCACGGAAAAGGCCACTGCGGATTCCGTCGCTGGCACCTTTTTGCAGCAGCGTACATCTCCGCCCGTGCCATAAACACCATTTTATGGCCGGGCCGATTCCGCCGTCCGCCAAAAGAATTGACATGTCAATTCTTTCGATGGATGGCAGAATCCGTCTGTGCCTAGAATGAAGTCTATGGCATAGGCGCAGATGCGCGCGCCTGCTAGCAGGGGCAAGTGACGGAATCTACAGCGGCCTATTCCGTAGTGTGCATGCACCCTCAGGCTATGTTCACATAGCGCATGCGACCGGCTGTTCCGTGACCCGGCTGTGACACGGAACGGACGGTACTGCAGTACCAGCCGGATGATCTTTGGTGCTGCAGAGTTTTGATGCAGGCGCATCTGTGCGCGCCCGCATCAGAACTCCCCACTGCACACTATAAAGCGAGCGGCCGTAGCCACTCGCTCCATAGTGTGCACTGACATGGTTTTCTGCAGCCGCAGAAAACTGACATGTCAGTTGTTTGTGCCGTCGCGAGAGATACTATGTGTATACGTTCCGTAGGGGATCCCATAGAGCAATATGCAATGTATCTTTTCGAAAAAAGTACAGCCGTTGTTGCCGATTTCTACAACAGCCATACTTTTACGAAAAGATATGGTGTGTGAACATAGCCTCAGGCAGCATAGCTGCACAAGTCAAAACTCCCGCCATGTGACCCAGACCTGCAGCACCACATATTGCTGGCAACCCCATTGGTTATCCTTGATGTGGCAGGTGGCGCCAGCTCTGAGAGAGGGGGCGTGCTCCTGCAGTGTGCGGTTGCCTGGGGGGGCCCTTAGAAGTCCAGTGGCAGCACTCTGGATGCCACAGAAGATGTCGCTAGTGCAAGGCTAGGTAAGACTGTAACAAAATTATAGTAATAATCATTCATGCTCCGGTGAGTTACAGTAGATAACTTGCACTGGTTTATGATTTTTATGTTTTTGAAGATAAAGAGTTATCTGTGCAGCTCATGTTTTCTGTCCTATTATAATGTCAAACAAGAAGTTCAAAACTGCAAGCAGCATAAATCTTTTTACCAAATGGATTTGACCTCTTGGTTGAAAAGGTAACTGTCTGAATAGAAAGGAGAAAATAGACTATGCGTGTGTTACATCAATTTTAGAGAAGAGAAAATAGCCTATATAAGGCATATGGACAAAAGTGTTGGAACTCACCTCATTATCACCGAATTCAGGTGTTTTATTCAGTCTCGTTTCACTGGCATAAGTATAAAAAAATAAAGCTACTACTAATGCGGTCTGCCTTTCCAAACATTTGTGAGAGAATGGGTCATTCTAAGGAGCTCGCTGACTTCCAGTGTGGTACTGTATTAGGATGATACTGCTGCAAGTCATTGTATGAAATGTCTTCCCTCCTAGATCTTACACAATCAGTAGTATTATTGAAAAGTGGAAGCATTTAGAAACCACAATAACTCCAAAAAGTGGTACACCATGTAAAGTTACAGAGAGGGTCAGCAAGTGTTTAGATGCAGTGCCAGACAGAGGTACCTTAGGCCCACCAGGAAATTTAATTCTAGGGGCCCTCCCTACATATACCAGATACTGTATAACCAGCACCACACCTTTCACATTGCCATAGTGACTTTGCACAATGTTGTGTATGTGACCAGAGATGCTAGCTCACTGCTAGTAACTTGTCAGTTACTCTTTGCGAACAGTACCAGGGACTGGTAAGTATACTTTATTATCTTCTTGCACCCCCCTGCCTGCCTGTCATTTGTTAGTTTCACAAAACTTCTCCTTTCGAGAATCTGCCAGCTGTAATTCATGTTCCAAACTGCTGACACTTAGATGCTGATAGGTCAAGAAGACACATGGTACTTTAAAGAGGATGTACCATCCTCTTTAATCTGACCCATGGATCGAACGACATCGTCATGGGGAAGCCAGTGTAGAAGCAGTGGGTGGGAATTCCCTCCCCTCTATGACGCGGCTCCTTTAGAATCAATAGAGCTGCGTCATAGAGGAGAGGGAATTCCCTCCCACCGGGGGGTGGGCCGGCCCGCCTCCTGTGCTTCAGCATCGGCCCAGGACCTGTGGATAGAACGGCGCCGTACACGGGAACTTGGCCGCAGTTCCAAAAACAGACCGCGGCACCGGCTTCCCTGTGACGGTACCGTTCAATCCGTGGGTCATATTAAAGAGGATGTACCTGATACATCCTCTTTAATGGTGCGTTCACACCTACAGGATCTGCAGCTGATTTTCTGCAGCAGATTTCATTTAAATAACTGAACACAGCATCAAATCTGCTGCAGATCTGCTGCAGATCCTGTAGGTGTGAACGCACCCTAAGTTTATTTGTCTGTGCTTCCATAGCATAGAAAATGCTTTTAATTTTCTGTTTTTTTCTGGAGTCCCCAGCAGGTTTATGTATGGTAGGCGGAGTTACAAATAAGTGCACATAATGTGTACATGCATATTACATACAAATATGCACAATATATAAACACATCATACACAGATATAAAGAAATACATATTACCTATATGCATACATAGTACACACACGCACAATATGTACACACACATCATATACAGATATAAACAAATTACATATATGCATAGATAATGCACACATGCCCCATAAACACAGAATCACATATATGCTTCATGTTTACAGATTTACCTCTAGTACAGGAAATCACCAGGCACAGCTCACATGTTGTCAGATCTGTTGCTCCAAGGCCACACTGTGCAGGCTGCAGCCCCTCTCCCTCCCCTCCTCCTGTGTCCTGACTGCCAGCAGCAGCACATAGAGTAGATGGAGGCAGCCTGAAAGGAGGAGAGTGTGGAAGGGTCCCAGGGGAAAGGGGTGGCACTGATTCTTCACACTACATGCTGCCTGTCACTCCAGTCACTCCCTGCCTCTATATAATGGGATCAAACCCAAGGTCACTATATAAAGGCAATCATTGGCTGACAGGCGTGTGCAGCAGTCTATTATATGTCATTATGGAGCTGCTAAACAGGGAGGCCCACCTCCTGTTTAGAGGCCCACCAAGCGGTAGGGCCCGCCGAGAGATCCCCTGCTCCACTGTGGGCCAGTCTAAGCCTGATGCAGAGGGTATAATAGAAATAGATTATGGTCATATTGGGGGTTGTAGTGTTGAAGGTAGACCGGAGATTTTTTTTAAATAAAAGTGAAATGCAAACCTATAATTTTCTGCCACCAGTTGATTTGAAAGAAAAAAAAAATATTGCTGGGGTACCCCTTTAATTTTACAAACTTCACTGCAAATCTTAACCAAGATTTGGATTGTTGCAAATTTTTCCGCTTTTTTTGTTGTTATTTCTGGAAGTTATTTGGCCATTTTCTCATTTTAGTGTAAATTACAATTGGCGTTTTATCCCCTGCGTTGCAAAACACCAAACACATAGCCGGCTATGATTTAAAAACAAAACAAAAAAACACCATAGCAGAAAAATGGCCCATGGGTATTGCTTATTGCTTTTTGTTTTTCCCCATCGACAGCTAACATCTGGTTGCAGTGTTTTTGACCCCAAAGTGTTTTTGAGTCCAACTATATACTGCATGAGAACATACCCCTCTACCAAAGTTATTCACAGGATAAGGGATAACAAGACCTATAGAGAATGAAAAATGTACCATCCCCACTGTTTACTTGAGGGAGACACGTTCCCCATATTATCATGACCACTGGAACACCCACTAATCCGCTTGATATGTGTGGGGGTGTAATACCTTGCCTTGCCCCTAATGCTGCCCACACATACCACTGGGTTGTGTATATATGATGTATGTTTATGGTGGTGTCCATGTTGCAATGATAAGCTATGATTGGTGTGATCCTGTCACTTTGACAAACCTAGCAGATGTAGGTATAAACCTCATGATCCATGTTTTTTCTTCAAGATTTCATTGTTCCTTTAATCCAGGGATACGCACACACATGCAGGAGTTCTACTAGACAGTGCTCCATCCTACTTACGCTCATTGTGCAGGTGATAGATCTGTGTAGCAGGCAGATGTCCAGCTTTATCACTCTGCAATATGTGATGGATCCCCAACTCCCAAGGATAATAGGTTAAACTAAAGAACATAAAATAAAGACGCATCACATTGTAATCAGGTGTCAAAGGGTCCCAATTTTATTTTAAATTACATGACACTGAAAAAAGCAGACCCCCGACTCACAAAGAGTCACCCTCCAGCACTCAGGCGAGGAAAAACCCCTGTGGGGGAAACCTCGAGGGACCCATGGCTGGAGAGTTGCCCCTCCCCTGGGCTTAGAGGGTAATACCATACTATAAATATAATAACCTGGATGTGAGAGAAATCTGGCTGCAACATCTGTCACCTTATTGATGGCTAGGCGGATGTATCTCTTCTTCCTCACAGATCCAGGTCCACTTTTTAAGAAGGTGGAGACTCGATGAAGGGGCGGTCTAAAGCAGACCTACCCTTTTCCCCTGCTAGAACCTCCAAATTACATCAATGGTAGGGGGAGTAAAGTAGTTAAGCTCAAGGTCCTCTGGCGCATCCAAGATGGCACTGATCAGAGTGCGGTGCATTGCTTTATGGGTACCTTCTTTATGACATAAGCGATTATCATCACAGTGCATGGTTGCCATGGTTACTGCAGGTAAACACATCTGAAGCATTAACCCATTAACCACTGGTGATGCGCTTTACTGCAGAGGCCACTAAACACACTTGTGACCAAGCAAACAGCTTATGGTTAGGCCACAATAATAGTGTGGCCCATAGTAACCAATCACAGCTCAGCTTTTGTTTCTTTAATGACTCTGGTAAAATAAAAGCTGAACTGTTATTGGTTGCCATGCGCAGGTTAATCTAGCTTGCCCATAGCAACCAATCACAGCTCAGCTTTAATTTTATTGGAGCTTGGTAAGATATGGAAAGTAAGCTGTGATTGGTTGCTATGGGCAAATCAGACCGTGTTTTGTCTCTGGCAGTTTGATAAAGCTGCTCCATTGCTGTAAAGCTTATGATGATGATGATTCAAAACACATGACATCAAGCTTCCCCATAATGCTTTGCAGTTAGACCTTTCTCCACACCCCCCAACTTTTTGGAGGGAAACTTGTGGTTCACAGACATTTCTATACACTACAATTCCCAGCATTTCGGCCAGCTTGGCATCCACTGGTATACGGTTATATATAGAAGATTTGTTAACCTGAAAGAGACGGCTGACAATCTGATTTGATTGTATGTGGAAAGGGCTGCTAAAGATTATTATAAAGTATTATAATAAAGCTATTCAAATGAGTTAAGACAAGCAATATGGGTGGCATGTAAAACTCCATTTCCCAGGATTCCATAGGAAATCGATGATCACCTAATTAGTTGATTAGTGGAGAAACTGCACTGACTGTACAAAAGAGGTTGTCTAGTTGTTTAGAAGTAAAATAGTTCACAGTATTGAAGAGGTACTCCAGCAAAGGTCAACTGGTGCCAGGAATTTTTATTTTACTTCTATTAAAACAATCTCCAGTCTTCCTGTACTTATCAGCTGCTGTATGTCCTGCAGGAAGTGGTGTACTCTTTCCAGTCTGACACTGTCATCTCTGCTGCCACCTCTGTCCATGTCAGGAACTGTCCAGAGCAGGTTGCTGACAACATGGCAGTATAGAGCACTTTGTCAGACTGGAGGGAATACACCACTTCTTGTAGGACATACAGCAGCTGATAAGTACTGGAGGGCTTGAAGGTGTTTAACAGAAGTAAATTACAAATCTTAATAACTTTCTGACATCAGTTGATTTGAATTTTTTTTTTTTGCTGGAGTACCCCTTTAAGCTTTAAAGGGGTTCTCTACAAATGAAAATAAAATGTAAAAAGCAGCAAATGTTCTTAACTTCTCAACTATTACGCACCAAAATACATGTGTGACGCTGTTTTTGCTAGAAGGCAGCCAGGGTGTTCTGAACCTAGACCTTCTTCCCTCCTTCCTATATACATACTGTGGACATGTCACGGGAAAAGTGCTCGAGGGGGTGTACATCTCACCCAGGTTAATACGGAGTGTGAGATGGTGAGTCCAGGAGGCATCTGTGCTCAGCAGTGTTATGCTGCTGAGCTATTATTTATTATTGCCGGGCCTGGACTTACATGGAATGGCAGATAGGTTTTGGTAGTGGGATTTGCCATTCCCTCCCCCCGATCCAGGTCAGGCTTTGGGGTCAGGTGTCTCTGGCCCTAATCAAGCCTGACAGAGAAAAGCCCTGCAGAGGATCCTTGGTTTGCTCTCAGACAGGAGTGAACAGCCTGCATGGTGGGTTTGCTGGGAGCTGGGGCTTATGCACACCCTGCAATATTACCTGCCAAGTGAAGTGACAGAGAGGTAACCTGCTGTATTAGTAAGCACCCAGACGGGCAGGACTTTTTGTTTTGTTTATTCTCACTGCACGGTGTTGCTGTATTTATGTTGCTGGTCCGTTTATGCTACAAATAAACACCAAAGCTGTTTTTAAGTCCAAGTTTGCTGCCTGAACTGTGTCCTAACACACCATCCCCCGGGAAGATCCCTACAATTGGTGCTGCGGAGCGGGCAAAACGGTTGCTAGGGGCAACGGTGTGCATCAACTTGGCTACAGCTGCTTATGTCCTGGGTGAAGGCTGCTGCTTCACTCCAAAAACAGTCAAGCAACATGGAGGAGATGATGAAGCAGTTAATACAAGTGAGTCTGCAGCAACAACAGGCTCTGACAGACGCTAACCGGCGCCATGAACAGACAATGGCTCAACAACAACAGGCAATGGCTCAACAACAGAAACTCATTGAGCACATGATAGCAAAGCAAGAGGCGTCTGCAGGTGCTAATCCACAGCCAGTGGCCGTAGCCGCGCCAGAGACTTTGTCTGTGAGAAGAGCTGTGCAGCGTGCACTGCAAAAGATGACTGCTGATGACGATGTTGAGGCCTACTTAACTGTCTTTGAGCGGGTGGCTGAGAGAGAGAAGTTACCCTCCACTGAGTGGGCAGAAGTGATTGCGCCTTATTTAACAGGCGAACCTCAAAAGGCCTATTATGACCTCAGTGAGCAAGAGGTCAAAGACTATCCTCGGCTAAAAGCAGAGATACTCGCCCGACTAGGAGTTACTGCTGCTGTCCGTGCCCGGAGGGTCCGCAACTGGAGCTACAGTCTGGACAAGTCAGCGAGGTCCCAGATGTACGACCTGATCCATTTGGCAAGAAAGTGGTTGGAGCCAGACACCTCTACTCCTGCCCAGATCCTAGAGAGGGTCGTGATGGATCGCTACCTCTGTGCCCTTCCTGCTGATCTACAACGCTGGGTGGGACAAGGCGACCCTAGGAGTGCCGACGAACTTGTCAACCTTGTGGAGAGGTTCCAGGCGACCGAGGACTACCTCCGTGATGTTCCTGCAGTACCGTCACCTCCCCGGAGTGCCAGATCTGTGCCATCATCTGGTAAGAGACTTCCATCTATTGGGGGAGTGTGGAGGGGTGCTGATAGAGGGAAGATAGGAGGTAACTCAGGGGAAAAAGACTGGTGATGGTCCCCGGTGGCTAAGTGGCCCTAAAAAGGACTCCCTGCCAAGGAGACCAGGCCCTATCCAGTGCTGGAGATGCCATGAGACGGGACATATGTCTGCCCATTGCCCTCTTACCTCTGAGCCCATGGAGTGTGACGCTAGCCGGCGTCAGTCGCTATTTGCGGAGCCGTCTTTTGTTGCAGTCACTGGACTAGAGACTGAACCACAAGTCTGCAACATTACGGTAAATGACTTTCCTGTTAAGGCATTGCTGGACTCAGGAAGCCTTGTCACCCTGGTGCATGCCAGCCTGGTGGCTGGGGACTTTGTGCCAAAAAGACATATGAGTGTGGTGTGCATACATGGCGATACAAGGGTTTACCCTATAATACTGGCTAATGTCGGGACTGAACTAGGCACGGTACAATATGAAGTGGGTGTGGTTAAAAACCTTATGCATAATGTGATATTGGGGCGTGATTTTCCTTTGTTCTGGGCTCTATGGGGAAAACAACAATCCCCTGAAAGGAGTGAGGAGACCCCTAAGGCTATTGCATTACCCACGGTAAATGATAAAAATGTACAGGAGGAATATGATGCTTTTCCTTTGCAGGTCCTGGCTGGTGAGGAAGAGGCTCCTCCCACTGCGCAAACTGTTCCAGACTTAGAGGTGTCTAGGGATAATTTTGGTACTGCACAATTACAGGACCCCACTCTCAAAAATGCTAGAGAGCAGGTCACTGTTATGAATGGGGTACCTCAGGAGCCAGAAGCTGAGAAAAAATTTCCACATTTTTCTATGACTAATGATCTCTTATATAGAGTCACTAGGATTAATGATGAGGTTGTGGAACAGCTTCTGGTGCCTAAGTCGTACCGGCGTCAGGTACTCGACATGGCCCATAATCATGTCCTTGGGGGCCACTTGGGGACGGATAAAACGCAGGAGAGAGTCCTCCAGAGGTTTTATTGGCCTGCGATTTATGCTGACATAAAAAAATACTGTGAGTCGTGCCCCACATGTCAGCTTAGCGCTCCAGTGTCGCATTTTCGCAGTCCTTTGGTCCCACTCCCCATCATAGAGGTACCTTTTGACCGGATCGCAATGGACTTGGTGGGCCCCATTGTAAAGTCGGCTAGGGGACACCAGTACATTCTAGTTGTGTTGGACTACGCGACCCGCTATCCTGAGGCTGTACCCCTAAGAAACACTGCCTCTAAAACCATTGCACGGGAATTGTTTTATATGTTTTCCAGGGTGGGGATCCCCAAGGAAATCTTGACCGACCAAAGTACCCCATTTGTGTCAAAGGTAATGAAAGAGCTATGCAAACTGTTTAAAATCTCACACCTACGTACCTCTGTATATCACCCACAGACAGACGGGTTAGTGGAGAGGTTTAATAAAACCCTGAAACATATGTTAAAAAAAGTGGTGGAAAAGGATGGTCGTGATTGGGATCACTTACTACCTTACCTAATGTTTTCTATTAGGGAAGTACCCCAAGCGTCCACAGGGTTCTCTCCCTTCGAATTAGTCTATGGTCGTCACCCTAGGGGTTTGTTGGATATAGCGAAAGAGACATGGGAAAGTGAGTCCACCCCATACAAGAGTGTTATAGAGCATGTAGCACAAATGCAGGACCGTATAGCCACTGTAATGCCCCTAGTAAGGGAACACCTCCAGAGGGCGCAAGAGGGCCAAAGCAGAATTTACAATCGTTCTGCAAGAATCAGGACATTTAGCCCAGGTGACCGGGTACTCATTCTTGTTCCCACGGTAGAAAGCAAATTCTTAGCAAAGTGGCAGGGTCCCTATGAAATTGTAGAGAAGATCAGTAAGGCCAACTACAAGGTACACCAACCTGGTAGAAGGAAGCCTTTCCAAGTTTATCACATAAACTTGATCAAGCCCTGGAAAGACAGGGAATCCTTGGTGGCGACAAAACCTGTTGGTCATCTGTCACCACCAATCCCTCCGGTCAGGATTGGTGACACTCTGTCAGTGTCCCAGAAGCAGGAAGCTAAGGAGTTCCTGCAGAGAAATAAAGACAAGTTTTCTGACCTACCAGGGCGTACGCATTTAATTAGTCATCATATTGAAACTGAGCCTAGAAGCAGAGTAAACCTGAAGCCCTACAGGATACCAGAAGCACGGAGGGAGGCGGTATCATCCGAGGTAAACCGTATGCTTGACCTAGGAGTCATTGAGGTGTCCCAGAGCGAGTGGTCCAGCCCGATTGTGCTAATCCCAAAGCCCAATGGAACTTGGAGGTTCTGTAATGACTTTAGAAAGTTAAATGAGATCTCCAAGTTCGTTGCCTACCCCATGCCCAGGGTAGATGAGTTGATAGAAAGGATGGGTAATGCCAGGTACATAACTACCCTCGATCTCACTAAGGGCTACTGGCAGATCCCACTCACTCCTAAGGCTAGAGAGAAGACTGCATTCTCCACCCCTGATGGGCTCTTCCAATATGTAGTGATGCCATTCGGGTTACATGGAGCCCCTGCCACTTTTCAGAGGTTGATGGACTTGATTCTGCGACCACATCGTGATTACTCCGCTGCCTACCTCGATGATGTGGTCATTTTTAGCCCGGATTGGGAAAGTCACCTCTGTAAGGTCCAGGCGGTGTTAGATGCCATAAGTGATGCGGGGTTAACCATCAATGCAGAGAAGTGTGCACTAGCCTTAGAGGAGGCCAAATACTTGGGCTACATTATTGGGAGGGGGTTAGTGAAACCACAAATAAATAAAATCGAGGCAATACAGAATTGGCCTCAACCCCTCACAAAGAAACAGGTCAGAGCTTTCCTGGGTATTACGGGCTATTACCGGAGGTTTGTGCCGAATTTTGCTTCAGTTGCAGCCCCACTAACTGACCTGACAAAGGGTGCAAAGTCCGCAATGGTGACATGGACTCCAGAGGCCGAGAAGGCTTTTCAAAGCCTTAAATCTGCCTTGTGTCAACAACCTGTACTAGTTACCCCTGACTTTAGGCGAGAGTTTCTGGTCCAGACAGATGCCTCTAATACAGGGTTAGGTGCCGTCCTCTCACAGGTCGTGAATGGCGAGGAGCACCCGGTGATGTACTTGAGTAGGAAGCTATCCCCGGCCGAGAAAAACTACGCCATTGTGGAGCGAGAGTGTCTGGCAGTGAAGTGGGCCCTAGAGTCCCTGAGGTACTACTTGCTAGGCAGGAAATTCAGGTTAGTGACGGACCATGCCCCCCTAACATGGATGAAGCTAAACAAGGAGAAAAACGCAAGGGTGACTAGGTGGTTTTTGTCCCTACAAAACTTTACTGTGGAACACCGGCCAGGGAAATTACAGGCAAATGCGGACGCCCTATCAAGGGTACACTGCCTGTGGGGACAATACGCTCAGCCCTCCGGTCTGAAGAAGAGGGGGGGGATGTGTGGACATGTCACTGGTAAAGTGCTCGAGGGGGTGTACATCTCACCCAGGTTAATACATAGCGTGAGATGGTGAGTCCAGGAGGCATCTGTGCTCAGCAGTGTTATGCTGCTGAGCTATTATTTATTATTGCCGGGCCTGGACTTACATGGAATGGCAGATAGGTTTTGGTAGTGGGATTTGCCATTCCCTCCCCCCGATCCAGGTCAGGCTTTGGGGTCAGGTGTCTCTGGCCCTAATCAAGCCTGACAGAGAAAAGCCCAGCAGAGGATCCTTGGGTTGCTCTCAGACAGGAGTGAACAGCCTGCATGGTGTGTTCGCTGGGAGCTGGGGCTTATGCACACCCTGCAATATTACCTGCCAAGTGAAGTGACAGAGAGGTAACCTGCTGTATTAGTAAGCGCCCAGACGGGCAGGACTTTTTGTTTTGTTTATTCTCACTGCTCGGTGTTGCTGTATTTATGTTGCTGGTCCGTTTATGCTACAAATAAACACCAAAGCTGTTTTTAAGTCCAAGTTTGCTGCCTGAACTGTGTCCTAACACACCATCCCCCGGGAAGATCCCTACAATACATGTCGGTAATGCTGTAGGGCTCTATGGAGCAGGATCATTATGGTCATGTTGGGGGTTGTAGTGCTTTATGTATAGCTAATAAAAGAATTGTATTATGGTCTTATCCAGTTGTCGGGTCATGTTGGGGTTGTGGTGTTCTGTGCAGAGGGTATAATAATGGGGGTTGTAGTGATGTAGGTATAGGGCATAGGTATAGGTTTTTACAGAATAAAACCATGCAATATGTCCTGGTAGAATTTCTTGTGAAACAGAAAATCTAGACGAGTTTCAGACAATTCTAGACAAACCACAATCATAACATTATGATTCTGAATGGAAAGCAAGAACTAGGGGTATTGCAGTCTGAATTTTGGGAGTTTATGTAGGACAGATAGTATAAAGCGGCATCCAACATAACTATATGGGGAGGTATCTGTAAGGAAGTGAAAAAAGTAAAAACTTGGTGTGAACGGGACCTAAATATAACACATTTTTAGACTGTCTAGTCTAAGTTTTCATATATTTCCCCCCTTGCCTTTCTTATTTAATTTAAAGAGGTACTCCTGCAAAAAAAAAATTCTCTGAAATCAACAGGTGTCAGAAAGTTATAAAGATTTGTAAATTACTTCTATTTAAAAATGAATCAAGTCTTCCAGTACTTATCAGCAGCTGTATGTCATGTAGGAAGTGGTGTGTTCTCTCCAGTCTGACACAGTGCTATCTGCTGCTTCCTCTGTCCATCACATAAACTGTCCAGAGCAGTAGCAAATCCCCATAGAAAACCTTTACTAATCTGGACAGTTCCTGTTATGGACAGAGGTGGCAGCAGAGAGCACTGTGTCAGACTGGAAAGACTGCACCACTTTCTACAGGACATACAGATGTACTGAAAGACTGGAGATTTTTAAAAAAGAAGTGAAATACAAATCTGTATAACTTTCGGCCAGTGTCAGACTGGGGTACCTTGGGTCCACCTGGGAATTTTATTCTTAACCTATAGCGGCACCAGGATGTTACTGGACGTCCTGGTGCTGCTAGGGGGCGGCAACCCCACTCTGAACTGCTGCAATCCCGTATGTAGGTATATGTAGCCCGCGACCACGGCTATTAGCGGGTTTGTTCCGATCGTTGTGCCCGCTAATTAAGTATTTAGATGCAGTTATCAAAATTGACAGCTGCATCTAAATACCTAGTGTCCCTCATACCTGGTGGTCTAGTGGGGAGATTTTCCCCCCGCAATGCGACCACGCCGGGGGGGGGGGGGTTTGCTGTGGTGGTGGGGGGCAATCCCTGCATCTGCACCAGGCCGGGGTCTGCACCGTAATGGCGCTGATCACAGCTTGGCACTCTATTGCTTTTGGCTGCAGCAGCCGAAAACAATAGAACACCGATCTCATTGATCTAGATCTAGTCAGTATTACTATACTACATAGATCTCAATGAGAGATCAGTGTACTTATACTAGAAGTCCCCCAGGGGGGAATAACCCTAACCCCAGGGGGGCTTCAAGTATGTGTGTAAAAAATAATGATGTTTTATTATTAATACAAAATTCCCTCCCCTAATAAAAGTATGAACCACCCCCCTTTTCCCATTTTATAAATAAAAATAAATAAATAAACAAACATGTTTGGTATCTCCGCGTGCGTAATGGCCCAAACTATTAAATTATCACATTCCTGATCTCGCACGTTAAATGACATAAGCGTAAAAAAATTTCAAGATGCAAAATTGCGCAATTTTGGTCGCATCATATCTCGAAAAATTGTAATAAAAAGCCATCAAAAAGTTGGATATGCGCAATCAAGGTACCGATAGAAAGAACACATCATGGCGCAAAAAAACACACCTCACTCCCCATAGACCAAAGGATAAAAGCAATCCACAAAAATAGAAGAAAAGTAGCGGCCACTCCCCGATAGGATCAAAGACACTTTATTCCAAAACGGCAGATCACAGACATAAAATAGTGCTTTCCAATAGAAGAGCTCTATTTTATGTCTGTGATCTGCCGTTTTGGAATAAAGTGTCTTTGATCCTATCGGGGAGTGGCCGCTACTTTTCTTCTATTTTTGTGGATTGCTAATCTACTAAGGCTAGGTTCACACTGCGTTTTCAGCATCCGTTTAACGCATCCGTTTTTTGCAAAAAACGCATGAAAAACGGATTGCAAAAAACGGATTCATTTGTGTGCATCCGTTTTTCCATTGACTTCCATTATAAAAAAAACTGATCCGTTTTTTTTGGCGGACCAAAACGGACCAAAAAACGTTGCTGACCCTATTTTTCTGGACGTTAAAAAAACGGATCCGTTAAACAAATGCTGAAAACGCAGTGTAAACCTAGCCTAATCCATCTGAGCACCACCTGGGATCTGATGAGCTGTCGGCTCCAAGTGCTGGAGATACACTGTGTGCAGTGTAGGGACCGAAGTGCCCGTCTTTCTTCTACTGGGTTAGTGAAAGGATAAAAGCGCTATAAGCCTGGGAATAGAGCGATTTTAAAGAATATATATATATATATATATATATATATATATATATATATATATATATATATATATATATATATATATATATATATATATATAATATATAATATATATATATATATATATATATATATATATATATATATATATATATATATATATATATAATTTTTTTTTTATTTTTTTTTTTATTTATTTATTTTTTTTTTTTAAGGTTTTAATTTTTTAAAAGCCATCAAATAAAATAAAAGTTATACAAGTTACATATCATTGTAATCATAGCAACTTGAGGAACATGTATAACAAGTCAGTTTTACCCTCGGGCGAACGGCTTAAAAACAATCCCAAACCCAACACCCAAAAAAAAAAATGTTTTGTTTTTTTGGTTTTGTTTTTTTAAATTTTACAACAAATATAATTTTTTTCTCGTTTTATGGCATATTTTAGGCAAAAATTACATCTGCCATTGTAAAGTACAATTTGTGGCGCAAGAAATAGGGGCTCATCTGGGTCGCTAGGTGGAAAAATGCAACTGCTATGGCCTTTTATGCACAAGGAGTAAAAACAAAAGTGCAAAAATGAAAACTGGCTGTGTCCCCTAAGGATTATCTTTTCAGTCACTCTATGCAAACAGCAAAACGTGCCACTTAAGTTTCTTGAAAGGAGAAGTCCCATGAAACTAACAAATCTCAGGTAGACAAGGGATGCAGGAATATAATGAAAAAAATTATACTTACCAATCCCTGTGCCCCGTAGCTCTTCTATAATGATATCTAATAGCCATTGGCCTCCTGCAGTTCCTCCAGCTGCAACATCAAACATTCGGCTTATGGATCGCCACTCAGCCAATCATTGACTGTGCATGGACACCACTGCAGTCATTGACTGGTTAAGTAGGCGATCCATCAGCCGAGTATCGGCCGAGCATTGCAGGTAAAGGAGCTGGGTCTGTGACTTACACAGAACCCAGTCAAAATGACAGAAAATTACTTCCAGCAGCTGTGGGAGAGAGAGCGGCACAGGGGCATGGGGACTGGTGAGTATAGTTTCTTTATTATCTTTCCGCACTCCCCTGCCTTGTGCACACTGAGGGATTTTAAGCTGAATCCGCTGTTAAAGTGACTCTGTACCCACAATCTGACCCCCCCCCCCCCCAAACCGCTTGTACCTTCAGATAGCTGTTTTTAATCCAAGATCTGTCCTGGGGTCCAATCGGCAGGTGATGCAGTTATTGTCCTAAAAAACAACTTTTAACCCTTAGGCGACCCTGGACGTACCCGTACATCCAGGGCCGCCTCACCACGTTCAGAGCTGGGGCAGCCGCGCTCTGAACCGCCGCGGTCCAGGGTGCCGCTCGTAGCCCGGGACCACATGTATTATCGGGCACGGTCCGATCGCCGTGCCTGCTAATACAGTAATCGGATGCAGCTGTCAAAGTTGACAGCTGCATCCGATTACCGAATGCAGCCATTTCTTGGTGTTTAGTGGGGAGGATCGCTCCTCCGGGACGTTGTCCCGGAGGAGCGATCCACACACCTTACCCCTTCTAGGGTCAGCGCCGTAATGGCGCTGATCCCGGCTCGGCACTCGATTGCTTCTGGCTGCAGCAGCCGGAAGCAATCAATGTGCCTATCTCATGGATCTGTGCTGCATATCTATGCAGCACAGATCTCAATGAGAGATCAGTGCACTTATACTAGAAGTCCCCCAGGGGGGCTTCTAGTATAAGTGTAAAAGTTAAAATAAAAGTGTTGTTAATAATAAAAAAAAAACCTCCCCTAATAAAAGTCAGAATCATCTCCCTTTTCCCAGGTTATAAATAAATAAATAAATAAATAACCATGTTTGGTATCGCCGCGTGCATAATCGCCCAAACTATTAATTAATCACATTCCTGATCTCGCACGGTAAATGGCGTAAGCGCAAAAAAAATCCCAAAGTGCAACATTGCGCATTTTTGGTCGCATCAAATCCAGAAAAATTGTAATAAAAAGCGATCAAAAAGTCGTATATGTGCAATCAAGGTATCGATAGAAAGAACACATCATGGCGCAAAAAATGACACCTCACACAGCCCCATAGACCAAAGGATAAAAGCGCTATAATCCTGGGAATGGAGCGATTTTTAGGAACATAAATTTGTTAACAATGGTTTGAATTTTTTACAGGCCATCAGATACAATGAAAGTTATACATGTTACATATCGTTGTAATCATAACGACTTGAGGAACATATATAACAAGTCATTTTTACCCCAGGGCGAACGGCGCAAAAACGAAAAAAAAAAAAAAACATAAAAGAAATGCGTTTTTGTTTTCAATTTCACCACACTTTGAATTTTTTTCTGGTTTTGCAGTTTACTTTATGAAAAAATTCAACCTGTCATTGCAAAGTACAATAAGTGTCGCAAAAAATAAGGGCTCATGTGGGTTTCTAGGTGAAAAAATGCAAATGCTATGGCCTTTTAAGCACAAGGAGGTAGAAAATGAAAACGCAAAAATTGAAATTGGCCCGGTCCTCTAAGGGTTAAACTTGCAGCCCTGTGTCAAACTAGCATGGCCTAGAGTGTCTGTGCATTAGGCTGGCACAACCTCTCTGTCCCTCCTCCCCACCCTCTTCATCATAAGGAATGCTCCAGGCAGATTTTCTCCTATTCATCAGCTGTGTGAACACGGCACATGGGCTGGATCAGTAAGGCATCTGTGCAGTGTTCACTGCAGAGGAATAGGAAATATCCTGCCAGGAGCATTCCTAATGATGAGGAGGGTGGGGAGGAGGGACGGAGAGGCGGTGCAAGGTTAGGGCACAGATATTCTAGGGCCACGGCAGTATGACACAGGGCTGCAAGTTTAAAAGTTGTTTTTTAGGACAATAATTACATCACCTGCTGAACGGAACCCAGGACAGATCTGGGATTAAAAGCAGCTATCTGAAGGTACAAGTGTTTTTTTTTTTTTTGGGGGGGGGGGCAGATTGTGGGTACAGAGTCACTTTCATTTCCTGTCGAAATTTCTCCCATAAAATATGAATAGAGCAATGTTCCATTGTGCTCAATAGGATTTCCGCTCTGTTGCTCACACAGTAGAATTTTTAAGCAGAATTTCCTGCTTCGATTTCTGCCCAAAAAAAAATTGACATGCCAATTCTGTATAAGGGCCATTCCATCCAAACTGAACCTTTTGTGACACCCATAACACCTAGGTAAACCTAGTAAAACTGCAATTTAAGAAACTAAAGTTATAAATATACATTAAGAATGTATACTTATAACTTTTGTGGTTAATTTGCTTTTTTTTAAATTAAATGTTTAACTAGGTTTAACTAGGTGTTACGGGTGTTACAAAGGGTTCAGTTTGGATGGAATGGCCCATAAGTCAATGTGGCTTGAATTCTGCTCAAATTCTGCTTTTATTTTTCCAGTGTTAAATAGGGGAGGAATTTCAAGCAGAAAACTTTCCTCAACCATTCCTCGCGAAATTATAATGGATTCCTCAGTGTGAACATAACCTAATGTCTTCTAGAAAAGTGGACTGCAAAAGTGGGCCAAGTCTATATCGATGTCAAAGGACTTTGAATAAAATTCCTGTAAAGTGTAGTTGTCCCTATCCTTTTTTCCATACACTGTGTGTTTCACATTTTAGTTAGCGATTCAATGTAACGTAATTATGAGAAAACTATAAATAGCAGGTAAACTCATTGACCTTTACATAATTCTTTAATGCAGATATGCAGATATGCAGATGAGTCAAAGTTATCAGGAGAGGACTAGTAACGCTTAGAATGTGGGCTAAAGCTAGGTGTATTATAATATGAATCATGAACATCTAATTAAGACACTACACATGCATTCACTGGGATCTTATGGTTGATTCATAGATAATTCCTCAGTAAAATCTTAAAGGCAAACTCCAGATAGAAAAAAAAAATCTTTTAAAAAATACATTGAAACTTATATATATGCCTGTGTTTTATGCATTACTGTGTCTGCACAGTTCTGGTAGTTGATTGACATGCAGGAAGCGAAGGAAACTGGTCTCCCTGCAATCCATTTTGTCCCCTGCTCCTTCTCTGATCCCCCCCGCCCTTCTTACTGGATTACTGGGAAATGTAATCTGATAGCCGTGCACAGGAAGAGAAAGAACAAGAAAGTTTCTACCAATCCCATATAGAAAGACATGACAATATAATGGAAGACACATCCAGTATTGTAAAGTCTGCAAACTTAAAGGGGTACTCCAGCGAAAATCTTTTCCTTTCAAATCAACAGGTGTCAGAAAGTTATACAGATTTGTAATTTTCTTTAACTAGAATATCTCAAGTCTTCCCATACTTATTAGGTGCTGTATGTCATGCAGGAAATGTTTCATTTTCAGTCTGACACAGTGCTCTCTGCTGACATCTCTGGCCGAGACAGGAACTGTCCAGAGCAATACAGGTTTACTATGGGGATTCCCATAGAAAACCTGTCCTGCTCTTGACAGTTCCTGTCTCGGCCAGAGATGTCAGCAGAGAGCACTGTGTCAGACTGAAAAGAAAACACCACTTCCTGCAGGACATACAGCAGCTAATAAGTATGAGAAGACTTGAGATTTTTTAATAAAAGTAAATTATACATCTATATATGTTTCTGACACCAGTTGATTTTAAAGGAAAAGATTTTCGCTGGAGTACCCCTTTAAACCTGTTTAAAAAATAAGGTCATGCTTTCATGTCCCTACCCATGATGTTGACATCATTTAGTGCAGCTTGATGGTTTGTGAGTAAAGACCATTTAAACAGATTTCATTCATTAGATTTTACTGTCTAACAATAAGCCGGTGCACCGCCATTACCCATTGTATCTGCTATTTTTTTTACAATATGTAATTTGAAAGCAAAGAATTCAATTTATCTTTAACAACAGTAAATGTGACTATAAACAACCATATGCTTTTCAGACAATCATGTGGAGAGATGGCACAAATTAGCTGGAAACGATTATTCAAAGAAGGTCTCTCCTGAAAAAAAACATCATTTCACATCCATTCTGACAGCAATGTGGAAAATCAATTAAATTTTTAGCACCAAGTACAAAGCAAGTTCACAAGAGGCATCTTTCTGCTTCATCTGGTTAATGAAATTCAAATTAATATCCCTTTGGAGTGGTTTAGATTTCGAGCATCAATCCATTTTACATACAGACTTACGTTATTCAAAATGAATGTGTATTGAAACAATTAAATATGTGTACCGATGGAGCTAGGAAAATATCGGGCCTAGATATTTAGACAGACTATTAAAGAATAATTTACGTTGGCCTATTATCTCTATCAATGAAGTACTACTGAGATGAAGAGTGTCAACTCAAGTTACCCAACGGTAGACCAAACCATGGCGTAAAATTATAGTTATACCCTATTTTATTTATACTACATTTTATGGCTCTTTGTTTTGGGCTATTTTGAACCATTGCACCATTACAAGATAAGTAAGGGCTAAATAAGTCTTAAAATGACAATATAGTAGTTCAGCTTACCTTGGCGTTAAGCTGGAGGTTGCATGGGCGTCCGGGTCTGGTCAGGCACTGGTATCATTCAGTTGAAGTATCGTTGTGGATCCCGGCACTCCAATATGTGGTAGTAAAAACATAACTTTTAATAAAAATAAGTTAGAACATGGTCTAAACAAGCTATCCAACGCGTTTCACACAAATGAACTTAATCATGGTCCCATGATTATAAGCAGTAGCATGAAACGCGTTGGCCAGCTTGTTTAAGTCATGTTTTAACTTATTTTTAAAAAGTTAAAGTTATGTTTTGTGAGTATGTGTGCAGTTATACTATCTGGGAAAATTATAATTATTACCTATTATCCCCCGAAAAAGGAAGGGAGAAAAAAAAACGGAAAGAAAAAAAAAAAAAAAGTTATGTTTTAACTACCACATTTGGAGTGCCAAGATCCACACCTATACTTCGACTGACTAACTTTTACACCTGTCTGCCTTTAACCCTGGGAGATGTTTTGCCGTAAAACCACTTTTTATTGCCTGGAATAAGCAGAAATACTCCTAACAAGACACGTCAGCCCATTTTCAGCAAAACTAAAAGTTGCATTGACGCTTCCCTCTTTATAACAAATAGGACAGAAAAACTTATGTTTTTGCGGCAAAAACAATCAAACCTTTTTAAAGCAGTTCTTGAGGCAAAAGAGAGTAAACACTATTGTAGCTGCAATCAGTTCGCTGCTTTAGGCCGGGTTCACACTACGTATAACACCAGCTGTTGTGTGACCCGACCACAACTGCTGTACCTGCCGGATGATCTTAATTTCTGCAGAATTCTGCATCCGCATCCCAATCTCATCGATGCACACAATGGAGCGTGCGGCTGGAGCCGCACTCTCCATTTTGTCAACTGACATGTTTGTGCAGCTGCTATTCTAAGAATAGTGGCAGCACAAAACTGACATGTAATTGCGTCTGGAGCGTATATTGTGTGTATACGCTCCGGCCGGGATTCTATTAATTCCAATACAACATATGTTTTGTATAAATCACGGCCGTTGTTGCAAATTGAAACAGCTGCTGTGATTTATGAAAAACATACGTTGTGTGAACATAGCCATCCTAGGATCCATCCTAGGGTCCATTCGGCAGGTGGTGCAGTTATTGTCCTAAAAAACTATTTTTAACCTTGAAGCCCTGTGTCAAATTGGCGTGGCCTAGAGTGTCTTCACCGCCTCTCTCTTTTTCCTCCCTGACTTCTTTACCATTAGGGAACGCCTCTGGGCAGGATTTATCCTAATCACCACTTGTCTAAGCACTGCCCATGTGCCTTAACGATCAAGCACATGTGCAGTGTTCCGACAGGTGAGGATTTAGAGAAATCTTGCCCAGGAGCATTCCTAATGGTAAAGAGGGCGGGGAGGAAGGATGGAGAGTCGTTGCAAGCCTAGGGCACAGACACTCTAGGCCACACCAATTTGACACAGGGCTGCAAGTTTAAAAGTTGTTTTCTTAGGACAATAACTGCATCACCTGCCGAACGGACCCCAGGACAGATCTTAGATTAAAAGCAGCTATCCGAAGGTATAAGCGGTTTGGGGGGAAGATTGTGGGTACAGAGTCACTTTAACATCCCACTTTTCTGAAGACCAGGAGATATTGGTATATCTCTCAGAAAAGCAGAATTCAACCAGTCATTCATCTGCATAGCAACATGCATAGATGCACATTTTTCTTCTTAGCTGACCTTGCTCCTTCAACTTAGCAACAAAAGGAGCAGATTGGTTAATTAATCCAGTGTTCCTGAAGCTGCTAGACATGATAATTTAGCCCTAGCTCCAGGTAAGCTTGGAACGCAGCAATGATTCACAGTGCTCAGCCTCAAGCCTGATAAATTAGACTGACAATGAGAGAGACTGCCTGCTTATTAAGAAAGGGTTTATCATTGAAAATATTCTTATTTATGACAATTCATAGTCTACATTAATTAGGTTCTTTTCTTTACACTTACTGATAAGGGTGCGATTTCTTTCAGGGTACACTAATAATATGCACACATAAAATAGGAAATAATATACATGGAATAGTATGTACAATGCTTTTTAGGGGCAAAATTAGATTTGGTGATATTTTAAAGGAGAAGTCTGGCCCAAAGCTATTTTACAGTATGAACGCACCTGCTCCCCCACCTTCCCCTTCCATGTAGAGATCCAGTGTTACTAATAAATAAATCATTGGCTACATCATGGTGAGTTACCACTTCTTTGTTGCTTTTCATATTTCTATTTTAAAGTAGCCCCACAGAAGTTATACAAATCAACAATATACAGTTATTACGGGAAATGTACATATAGTCCTTTTTTGCCTGCACTTACTACTGCGTGAAGTCTATCATGATTTCTTGCAAAAATGGTGACGTCACAACCCACTGTATAAGTCCCAGAGGTGCGGGCTGGACTGTGCAGCGGCTGCTGCTAGGGCTATGGATTGCAGGACTGAGGATCTTCTCCTGGCTGCAGGCTCCCTCATTCTAGCAGCAGTGGCCCTCGGCACTGCTCATCCGGCACCCATCTGCCGACTTTCCCCCTCAGGTGAGGGAGTCCAGGGACCTGCTGCAGGCAGGAGGCTTCCCTGAGGAGGGGCAGGCTGGGGGATCTTTTCCTACAGGGTGGGTGCGCGGGGCTGCCCCGACACTGGCAATGGTATTATCCTGGGGTACAGGCACCACAACTGTGCCAGGGGCAGTTAGAAGAAGCATCAGCCGCTAGGTACAGTCTTGGCCTGGCCTGCACCAGGCTTATACAGTGGGTCATAACGTCACCATTTTGGCAAGAAATTGAAGCCTTGATGCAGTAGTAAGTGCACTATATGTGCATTTCCTGTAATAAGTGTCTATTGGTAATTTGTATAATTTTTGTTGGGCAATAAGATACTTTAACCCTTAGGGGACACAGCCAGTTTTCATTTTTGCACTTTTGTTTTTTCTTCCTTGTGTATATAAGGCCATAGCGCATGCATTTTTCCACCTAGAGACCCAGATGAGCCCTTATTTTTTTCACCACTAGTTGTTCTTTGCAATGGCAGATGTAATTTTTGCCTAAAATATGCAGTGAAAACAGGAAAAAATTATATGTGTTGAAATTGGAAAAAAAAAAAAAAAAAAATCACAATTTTTTTTATTTGGTTGGGTTTTGTTTTTACGCCGTTCGCCCTAGGGTAAAATTGACTTGTTATACATGTTCCTCAGGTTGGTATGATTACAACGATATGAAACTTGTATAACTTTTATTTTTCTTGATGGCTTTTAAAAAATGTAAACCTTTTAAAAAAATATATGTTCCTTAAAATTGATCTACTCTTATGCTTATAGCGCTTTTATTCTTTGGTCTATGGGGCTGTTTGAGGTGCCTTTTTATGTGCCATGATGTGTTCTTTCTAACGGTTGAAATTGGAAAAAAAAAATGCAATTTTTTTATTTGGTGGGGTTTTGTTTTTACGCCGTTAGGGTAAAATTGACTTAAAGACTAGTGCAATGCAAGTAACTCTTTTTGTACCTCAGACAATAATGACACAAGCCTTAGTGGAATAGTGTCCGCCCCTAGGACATATATACTGCTTGCCATCTTTAGATAAATGAGATCTACTTTGACTGTTAATCGTGTCAAAGTGTTTGATTCTTTTGCGCACAATATAATACTTGATAAATGCTGCACCATTATGCAATTTTACATTTTATTGCAGTTCTAGTAACATCTAGCTGTTGCAATACTACACTTCCCATCATGCCTGGACAGCTAATCCAAAGCTTTAACTGTCCGGGAATGATGGGAATTGTGGTTTTGCAACAGCTGGAGGGCCGCAGTTTGGAGACCCATGGCCCAGTAAATGTTGGTAAAACCGCATTAGAATGTAAAATTGCATAATGGTGCACCATATTTTAAGCACAATGGCATGAGCAAGCTATTTTTTGGTCTTTGCCAGTTCCATCCAGTCACCTTGTCTTGTGCATTCCACAATATAAGATAAACCATTGGTTGTTACCATATCCCAAGGTTCACCGCTTCTTTTATTTGGGAGGGAGAAGTTGCTGTTTATTGATTTATGATTGAAAAAAAATTTAAATTATATGAGGTTGAAAATTTCATTCCCATTATTAATGGGCAATAATTTACAAAGGAAAGGTATTTAGCAAGGAGAGAGGCCATTAAAGTGCAATGCGACATGGCTTTCTTTTAGGATCCCATCTGTTGAGCAAAGACAATTATAGATTTGCTCATAAATCTTTCCCTCATATGCTCCATGTTAGCAGTGACATTAAGAAGCCAGGGGTGGTTATTGCTTTTAATAGCCAATTGACCACTGCCTGCTAAAACCTAGTGGCCGATATGCTTTAGAGATTTATAATAATTAGATATTAACAAGGAAAAAATACATCTCAGTAATTGTAACTGCATTCCTTAGGGAAAACACCAGCTACTATATCACAGTTACTTATATTCTACTGAAGGCTAATCTCCAGGATTTGTAGCATTATTTTCATGGTTAAGATAGAAAATAAGCATTTGTTTCAGAGTTCCCATGTTTTCAAATCATATGTTTTATAGTTTGATCCTTAGTTAAAGGATTTTCTCTGGCCTAAATTTTTACCTATATAGCTGCAGTCATATAGAAAACAATTAACATCCTATGCTTACCTCTCCACGTCGCCCTGATGTCCTGCTGGCGGTGTCTCCGGTGTCTCCCACTGACTGCAGACACTTCATTTTTGCAGTCGGAGTAGTCTCAGGAGTGACAGCCCCCTCAGCCAATCAGTGACTGAGACAGGACAGCACTGCAGCCTTTGATTGGCTGAGCGTGCTGTAACTCCCGAGACAAGTCTGTCTTGAAAGTTAAGCGTTTGCAGTCGGTGAAGGAAATCAAAGACATTGCCAGCAAGACACCAGGGGAACACAGACAGGTAAGTATAGAGGGGTATCAAGAGCAGTGTACGAGTCCTAAATTAGGCCACCCCCCTTTCCCCCAGCTGAATTCACAAGGAGACGCACTTCTTCAAATCTAGCTGGCCATACGCCTGACTCTGTGCCCGGTGCACCAAATCTACACCTGCTTCCAGGAAGTGTAGATTTGGATCATGGTTTACGCCTGTGAGCAGGCGCAAATTGTGATGTGAAGTGCGGGGGGAAGCCATGCCTCCTCCCCGCCTCGCCGTGCCCCCCTGAGCCCACCCACTCAAATATGGCAGGTGTAAAAAGGGAGATGGGGCAAATTTACGCCTTCTCCCTAGCGTACACCACTGCCGTAACTTTGATAAATGTCCCCCAGGATGTTTATTATTTTGTATATGACCGCAGCTAATATAGGAAATATTTGCTAATGCCAGACAACCCCATTAATTTTTTTCTATGATGCCCAGATACTGCAGGCGGTCTAGTCCAATCATGCTCCAGCCACACATTGGGTAATACTATACTAGAATACAGTGGGAATTTACAGTGTTTCTAACATCGTATAATTTGTTTTAGTTTTGCTTCTTTTTGTCCTTCCTTGTGCTAATCTCTGCTGTATGGGGGTGAGCTCTGGATAAAATGTATCTTTTTCTGACAGCGGACAATATATGGCTGTACTGTCATGTGACTAGTCCTTCCCTGACAAGCAGAGCAGAAAGCTATTTCTATTGGCTTTAGTGAACATAGGATCTATAGGCAGATAAATGGCTGTGGGAAAGATGCTGAGCGTGTGTCTTCAAAATCACTGAGCTCAGTAAGTAGACATGCACATTGCTTTACACTTTGATGACCAGGTGATATCATGTACTGTATGTTACTGTTGTAACGCTTCACTCTACTATTTTAACAGTGATACATTTGCAAACATTGTTACTTTTTTTATATCAACAGTGATCATGACATGTAATGGTGAGATTACCCCTTTAAGGAATATTTAAACTTTGACCACAGAATCTCATGTATGTCCTATGGTACAGTCACAAAGCCAATGCTGATCTAAACAAAGAAAAACAGACTAGTTTTCGAGAGTTCAGTGTGTGGTTATACTATACTGAAAAGCTTTACATCCTGATTCCTTAGCACTATGTACAAAAATTGCTGAGGTGAATTGATTTAACCCCTTAAGGTCAAAGCCAATTTTAGTTTTTGCACTTTTGCTTTTTCCACTTTATGTTTAAAAGTCCATAGCACTTGCATTTTTTTTACCTAGAGACGTATATGAGCGCTTATTTTTTGCGAAACCAATTGTACTTTGCAATGCCAGGCATTATTTTTCCATAACATATGCTGCGAAACCGGAAAAAAATAATTTGCGCTGTCAAATAGAAAAAAAAAAAAGGAATTTGTTTTGATTTCAGGGAGTTTTGCATTTACGCCGTTCACCCTATGGTAAAACTGACTTGTTATATATGTTCCTCAAGTCGTTACGATTACAATGATACGTAACATGTATAACTTTTATTGTATCTGATGGCCTGTAAAAAATTCAAACGATTGTTAACAAATATATGTTCCTTAAAATTGCTCCATTCCCAGGCTTATAGCGCTTTTATCCTTTCGTCTTATGGGGATGTGTGAGGTGTCATTTTTTGCGCCATGACATGTACTTTCTATCGGTACCTTGATTACGCATATGCGACTTTTTGATCACTTTTTATAAAAAATTTTCTGAATTTGATGTGACCAAAAATGCTCAATTTTGGACTTTGGAATTTTTTTGCGCTTACGCCGTTTACCGTGCGAGATCAGGAATGTGATAAATTAATAGTTCGGGCGATTACGCACATGGCGATACTAAATATGTTTATTTATTTGTTTATTAATTTTTAATTATAAAATGGGAAAAGGGGGGTGATTTGGACTTTTAATAGGGGAGGGGATTTTTTATTAATAAAAACACACTTTTACTTTTATTTTTACTTTAACTAGAAGTCCCCCTGGGGACTTGTATATAGACAGCACTGATCTCTCATAGAGATCAATGCTGTGTATATACAAAGCAAAGATCGATCAGATCGGTGATAGATTGCTATGGCCTGCTGCAGGGACAGGACGGTGAGACCCCGCTCTGAACATCCCCCGCGGCACCATGACATATCAGATACGGCATGGGTCGCTAAGGGGTTAATGAACAAATGACAGTTTGTTCAGCTGATTATGCACAAATATATAGGGAAAGTATAGATGAGCAAACCGAGCCGCCAAAACCCAGATTCGAGAAGAGCGGCCACACATCTCAAAAACAACAACAACAAAGTTATTCTCACCTGTCTTTGCTCCCCAGTTCCCATCCCTTGGCTTCTTCGGTGAGGGTCCACTCAACCAATCACAAGCTGACTGGGAAGGGACAGCTTCATGGCCTGTGATTGGTTAGAAGTCACATTTCCTGGATCTTAACAGTGGCTCCCAAGGCTCAAATATCCCTAAGACTTCCAGTAAGGCCAAACTGTATAACTAGACAGTTACAAGAACAATTATATAAAAGCACATATCAATGTAAGCCTGAAACAAATAAGTATATAAAATGAACATGAGATGGCACAAACCAGATGTTAATGGGGTGGATAATAGCACAAATGACTGATGAAGAATGCAGTTAGGCGCTTAGCAAATGGATGAAGAACAGAAAACATATATAAAAACTGACTCCAACTAACTATCCCTGAATTATTCCTGAACAATGACCCTGATATCAGACACCTCTGCCTCACATTGCCCCTGCAAATAATAATTACCAGGATATGCTATAATGCACACCTCACTGCAACAGCCAGGGATTTTTAAGAGAACCTTACTAAACTACTATAAGCAAGCTTTGAACTGAGCAGCATGGACAGCTGATCCATACTAATTAATCAATAATTTATGTTAATAAAATGAAAATTAAGAAAGAGTTATATTTTTTTCTATCACTGCATAGTGCTAATACATTTGCAAAGTAAACCTTTCCAACCCTTCCACTTTGCCCTTAAAGGGGTACTCAGAGAATTTTTTTTTCCCTTTAAATCAACTGGTGTCAGAAAGTTATATAGATTTGCAATTTACAACAATCAACACAAAGGCTGGGAAAAAAATGTAATTTTATTTCATTTGTAATTATATAGATTTATAATTTACTTCTATTTAAAAATCTTGAGTCATCCAGTACTTATCAGCTGCTGTATGTCCTGCCGGAAGCGGTGTATTCTTTTCAATCTAATGCAGTGCTCTCTGCTGCCACCTCTGTCCATGTCAGGAACTGTCCAAAGCAAGAAACGTTTTCTATGGGGATTTGCTACTGCTCTGGACAGGAGAAGGAGAAAGTTGGCAGCAGAGAGCACTGTGTCAGACTAAAAAGAGTACACCACTTCCTATTGGGCATGCAGCGGATGATAAGTACTGGAAGATTTTAAAATAGAAGTAAATTATTAATCTATAGAAAAAAGCTATATGAGGAGCACAGTTCAAAAGAGAAGGTGGGTGCATGCTTCACCAAACCGAACCCAGGCTTGTAAATGATCCACAAAAGAATATGCAGAGGCAGCACCTCCAAACACATGTGAGTTTTAATGCACACCAGTCCGATGTTTTGGCTCAACAGAAGCCTTTATAAGTCTATATAACTTTCTGACAGTTGATTTGAAGGAAAACAAAAATCTCTGGAGTACCCCTTTAAGCGCAGGCTTTAGCGGTCCCCATCTGTAATAAGTATTATGGCATCTAGAAATTTTTCAGGGAGAAGTTTCCCAGGACTGTATTCAGCTTTTCCAGGCACCCAGAGGGGAGCGGAAAAGTCGTGAAAGACACATGTGGTGGCAATTTCTCATGAGAACATCTCTTCCCAGGAGCATCTAATATAAAAAAACAGTTTGGGGAGATCCTCAAATTATAGTGATTTGGTGCCACAAAATCAGTGGGTTTGGCCAACATGACTCTAATGTGAATAAAAACTGTGATCGGTATATAAAGGCGGCTTTATATGAATTAAAAGAATCTTGACATAGTAATAGCAGATAGCCCCTAGGAGACAGATCAAGCAGAACCAGTCAGCCCTATTATGTGCACTTAGGGACCATATTCCAAAGCTAAACTTCTGGGTAATGAAAATTGTTATAGCTAAATGTATGAACGCCGTAAAATTTATTGATACCTTTCTTGAAATTTCTTCAACCAATGTAGTAGTCTTCTGCAGTCATTATAGTCTTATTTTATATGGGAAGAAGGAAAGGTAAGAACTGCTGGTCAGATCCTTAGGCTAAAGCGCAGGATGGAGGGACGGAATTGGTGGGTATAAGGGTGCATTCACACTATAGAATTCACCACTCTACCGAAACTGCCCTTACTAAAGTCTCTAATGATCTCCTCTCCGCCATTCTCCTGGACCTATCTGCAGATTTTGACACTGTAGACCACCAGCTCCTCCTCTCCACGCTCCGCTCTATTGGCCTCAAGGACTCTGCTCTTTCCTGGTTTTCCTCCTATCTCTCCGACCGCTCCTTTAGCGTATCATTTGCTGGTTCCTCCTCATCTTCTCTTCCCCTTACAGTCGGAGTTCCTCAGGGATCAGTCCTGGGTCCTCTCCTTTTCTCACTTTACATCGGACAAATCATCAGCAAGTTTGGTTTTCAGTACCATCTCTATGCTGATGATACCCAGCTGTATACCTCCTCCCGTGATATCACCCAGCTATATACCCAGGCTCGGACTGGGCCACCGGGGGGCCGGGGAAACCCCCGGTGGGCCCCGAGCTGGAGTGGGCCCCCTGCTCCTAGGGGGGCCGGGGGCCGCACCTCCCTTTTTAACTGGAAGCGATCGCAACAATCGCTTCCAGTTAAATGTAAGCAGTGTTGTGATTGACAGGGCGGGAAGCCTACGGCTTCCCGCCCTGTCAATCACTCTTGTGACCGCAAGCAGAGATTTGCTTGCGATCACAAGAGTTACGCAAGCTCCGTTGCGAAGTCCCGGCAGCGTCATCACTGACCTCAGTGTGCGCCGCGGCGGCTAGGACTTCCGGTTCATGCACCGCATACCGGAAGTCCCAGCCACCGCGGCGCACACTGAGGTCAGTGATGGTGCCGGCGGGACTTCACATCGGAGCTGCTGTCAGAGAAGAGAGAAGAGGACACCGGCGACCGACGGGGGATCGTGTGGTTAGGTGAGTTGTCTTGTGTTTTTTTTTTTTTTTTTTTTTATCAGAGGGGGCAAGATTAGGGGGGGCTGTATACAGGGGAGGACAACATAGGGGGGCTGTATACAGGGGAGGACAACATAGGGGGGCTGTATACAGGGGAGGACAACATAGGGGGGCTGTATACAGGGGGGAGGACAACAGAAGGGGGGCTGTATACAGGGGAGGACAACATAGGGGGGCTGTATACAGGGGGGAGGACAACAGAAGGGGGGCTGTATACAGGGGGAGGACAACATAGGGGGGCTGTATACAGGGGGGAGGACAACATAGGGGGGCTGTATACAGGGGGGAGGACAACATAGGGGGGCTGTATACAGGGGGGAGGACAACATAAGGGGGCTGTATACAGGGGAGGACAACATAGGGGGGCTGTATACAGGGGGGAGGACAACATAGGGGGGCTGTATACAGGGGGGAGGACAACATAAGGGGGCTGTATACAGGGGAGGACAACATAGGGGGGCTGTATACAGGGGGAGAACAACATAAGGGGGGCTGTATACAGGGGGAGGACAACAGAAGGGGGGCTGTATACAGGGGGAGGACAACAGAAGGGGGGCTGTATACAGGGGGAGGACAACAGAAGGGGGGCTGTATACAGGGGGAGGACAACAGAAGGGGGCTGTATACAGGGGAGGACAACATAGGGGGGCTGTATACAGGGGAGGACAACATAGGGGGGCTGTATACAGGGGAGGACAACATAGGGGGGCTGTATACAGGGGGGAGGACAACAGAAGGGGGGCTGTATACAGGGGAGGACAACATAGGGGGGCTGTATACAGGGGGGAGGACAACAGAAGGGGGGCTGTATACAGGGGGAGGACAACATAGGGGGGCTGTATACAGGGGGGAGGACAACATAGGGGGGCTGTATACAGGGGGGAGGACAACATAGGGGGGCTGTATACAGGGGGGAGGACAACATAAGGGGGCTCTATACAGGGGAGGACAACATAGGGGGGCTGTATACAGGGGGAGAACAACATAAGGGGGGCTGTATACAGGGGGAGGACAACAGAAGGGGGGCTGTATACAGGGGGAGGACAACATAAGGGGGGCTGTATACAGGGGGAGGACAACAGAAGGGGGGCTGTATACAGGGGGAGGACAACAGAAGGGGGCTGTATACAGGGGAGGACAACATAGGGGGGCTGTATACAGGGGAGGACAACATAGGGGGGCTGTATACAGGGGGAGAACAACATAAGGGGGGCTGTATACAGGGGGAGGACAACATAAGGGGGGCTGTATACAGGGGGAGAACAACATAAGGGGGGCTGTATACAGGGGGAGGACAACATAAGGGGGGCTGTATACAGGGGGAGGACAACATAAGGGGGATGTATACAGGGGAGGACAACATAAGGGGCTGTATACAGGGGGAGGGCAACAGAAGGGGGGCTGTATACAGGGGGGGGACAACATAAGGGGTCTGTATACAGGGGAGGACAAGAAGGGGGTCTGTATACAGGGGGAGGACAACATGAGGGGGGCTATATACAGGGGGAGGACAACATAAGGGGGGCTATATACAGGGGGAGGACAACATAAGGGGGGCTGTATACAGGGGGAGGACAACTTAAGGGGGCTATATACAGGGGAGGACAACATAAGGGGGGCTGTATACAGGTAAGGACAACATAAGGGGCTATAAACAGGGGCAGGACAACATAAGGGGGGCTGTATACAGGGGGAGAACAACATAAGGGGGGCTATATACAGGGGGAGGACAACATAAGGGGGTATATACAGGGGCAGGACAACATAAGGGGGTATGTATACAGGGGGAGGACAACATAAGGGGGTATGTATACAGGGGGAGGACAACATAAGGGGGGCTATATACAGGAGAAGGACAACATAAGGGGCTATATATAGGGGCAGGACAACATAAGGGGGGCTGTATACAGGGGGAGAACAACATAAGGGGGCTGTATACAGGGGAGGACAACATAAGGGGGTATGTATACAGGGGGAGGACAACATAAGGGGGTATATACAGGGGCAGGACAACATAAGGGGGGCTGTATACAGGGAAGGACAACATAAGGGGGGCTGTATACAGGGGGAGGACAACACAAGGGGGGCTGTATACAGGGAAGGACAACATAAGGGGGGTATATACAGGGAAGGACAACATAAGGGGCTGTATACAGGGGGAGGACAACATAAGGGGCTATAAACAGGGGGAGGACAACATAAGGGGCTGTATACAGGGGGAGGACAACATAAGGGGCTGTATACAGGGGAGGACAACATAAGGGGCTGTATACAGGGGAAGGAAAACTTAAGGGGGCTATATGGGGCAAGGACAACATAAGGGGGCTATACGGGGGAATAGACAACATAAGGGGCTATATGGGGGGTAGGGATGGCCAACATAAGGGGGCTATCTATATGGGGGGATGGATAACACAAGCGGGCCAGTTATAAGGGGGATAACACAGGGAGCCATCTATAAGGGACACTGGTTGGGGGCAATTTATAAGGAGGACAACACTGAGGAGGCATCTATAAAGGGCACTACACAGAGGGGGACAACAATGGGGGGCATCTATAAGGTTAACTATACTGGGTGCGGTGTGTATACAATAGGCTATAGGGGGCATCTACTTTAGTGGACTACACAGAGGGGTCATCTATAAGGGGACTACACATAGGGGGCCATATACTATAGGGCAGGAATAGGGAACCTTGGATCTCCAGCTGTTGCAGTTGTTGCAGACATGAAGGGAGTTGTAGTTTTGCAACAGCTGGAGAGCCAAGGTTCCCTACCCCTGATAATAGGGAATGCACAGAGGTTGTCATCTACTATAAAGGGATTACACAGAGGGGGATCTCTACTATAGTAGAGGCACACAGGGACACAGGGCCATCTATATGGAGGACTGAACAAGGGGCCATCTACAAGGTGTGTGCACAATATATATATATGTATATATATGTATATATATATATATATATATATATATATGAACACACACACACACACAATAGTCAGGGCTAACCACTGAGAGAAGGTGTAAAGAGGCCAATACAGATGTGCAGTTTGTAGAGAGATGAGGATGGTGACAGAGTGAGGAGCCTAATATATTTCTCTGGCAGATTCTGTGGATTCGTGGCTCGGAGAAGTTCTCATAACGGCCCAGGGCAGATGGAGAAGTAGATGAAAAGGAAAGAACTCCGATCAGAGAAGACGTCCCCTGTGAGTCACTAAATCTATGTGCACTGTAACGTATATAGTGTAGAGCTGGGGCTACCTCTGTATGACTGTATGAGGGGATATTGATCTTTGTTCAGAGGATTTTATTCAGTAGCAGCTGGGGTGTTAGTCAGTAAATGGCGGTGTTAGTCAGTATGTGGGGGTATTATTTGTTACTTGTAATCTGGTGCGGTGTTCATTGGTCTTAGTATACCAGATTTGGTCAGTAACAATATGGTGGTGATGGTTGTGGTGTGGCGGTAATATTTCCCCCTTGTGTACTGGTAATTTTGGTCTCAGTATACAGGATTTGGTCAGTAACAGTATAGCGGTAATATGTATGGTGATACTATTTCCCTCCTGTATACTGGTTTATTGGTAATATCGGTCTTGATATACAGGATTTGGTCAGTTACTGTATAGCGGTAATATGTGTGGGGATATTTGCCTTATAGCGCGATTACACCGGCCAATAATCGGTAACAAGTGCTCCTAGGAAGTCTATTCAGCCGATGATCGGCCCATGTAAAAGTGCCAGAGATTGGCTGACATGCAAGCAAATGCCCCATATTCGGCTGATTTGATCTTTTGTGCGGCTAAGATCATTGCTGTCGGCTGCACATCTCTATATATTCCTGCCCTGCTGATTAGCAATCATTTGCAGCCCTATGCTGCCCCATATCACGCCGTGTTAATGTACCTTTATTAATGTTACCATAGATAAGTGTGGTGGCAGAAGGGTGGGCCCCAAGAATGATTTCCCCTGGTGGGCCAAGGCACTCCAGTCCGACACTGTATATACCATCTCTATGCTGATGATACCCAGCTGTATACCTCCTCTCGTGATATCACCCCCGCTCTTCTACAGAACACCAGTAACTTTCTGCCGTCTCTAATGTCATGTTCTCCCCATTCCTAAAACTAAACCTTTCTAAGACTGAGCTTCTTGTCTTCCCTCCCTCTGCTAACCGCCCTCCACCTGACATCTCCATCTCTGTGGTGCGACCATAACCCCTACACAACAAGCCCGCTGCCTTGGTGTTATGTTTGACTGAGATCTGTCCTTCACTCCTCATATTAAATCTCTTTCACGTTCCTGTAATCTGCGTCTAAAAAACATCTCTAAAATCCGTCCCTTCCTTCCTGTCGAATCTGCTAAAACTCTCATTGTCGCTCTGATTCATTCCCGTCTAGACTACTGCAATTCCTTACTAATCGGCCTTCCTTCCTCTAAACTCTCCTCTCTCCAGTCCATTCTCAATACAGCGGCCAGGCTCATCTCCCTGTCCAGTCACTATACTGATGCCTCCCCCTGTGCCAGTCACTACACTGGCTCCCTATTAAACACAGGATACAATATAAAGTCCTCCTGCTCACCCACAAGGCTCTCCACAGTGCTGCACCTCCCTACATCTCCTCCCTCATCTCTGTCTACCGCCCTACCCTTGCCTTACGATTTAAGACTAACATCCACCTTAATCCGCACCTCTCACTCCCGTCTCCAGGACTTAACCCGAGCTGCACCAGTTCTATGGAATACATTACCCAAGACTGTCAGACTCACCACCAATACACAAAGCTTCAAACGTGCCCTCAAAACTCATCTGTTCAAGCAGGCTTACCAGGTTCCCTAAATTGCCCCCACCCCTCCCCCAAATACATGCGCCAGGCATTCATGCACTTACACCTGTAGCAGGCAGGCATTGGTTGGTGACAGGTTCACCCACCCTTACCTGCACTGCTTTAGTTATAAAGATGGCCGGACCATGCTAAAAAGTAAGGACTTTGCCCCTCTGCCATTTTGTCTTGCACCCACTCCTAATAGTGTGTATAATAGCTTATGCATGCGAGCAGGGCCCTCGCTCCTCATGTATGGCTGATAATTATATATATATCTCTGTAATGTCTGATTTCTGTCTATGTATGTACCCCCAGAATTGTAAAGAGCTGCGGAATCTGTTGGGGCTATATAAATAAAAATTATTATTATTATTATTATTATTATATAAAGTGGAGTCTGCGATGCCTGAGTCCACCTGTCCCATTAATGCAATAGCATGTCAATTCTTTGGGCGGATGGCAGAGTGCGTTTTTTGTTTTTAAGTTTTCATGAAAAACACAGCACTTTGGCTTCTGACTTTTTTTTTTCTTTTCTAAGCACAGGAAGTCCAGTGAATCTCAGGTCATCTGTATGCTCACAGAGAAGGCAGTCATGTGATTGATGGACACATTGAGCTGTGACTCTCTGTTCAGATCACTGATCTCAGGGAGACCGGCCACAGATAACACCGTCAGCTACTGGTTAAAGTGCTCAATGCAGTGAAATCTTAGGTGCATTGCTCCCTGGGAAACATGAATATGCAAAAAAAGAGTCCGTGGAGCCTCATTTAGAAGTCTCAAAACACAGGACTAGCCAAGTATCCCTTGTCATTACATTGACTTATAGGGCCACTTAATATGGTGGTTTTGTTGGTTTCCCTACAGGAGCCACCCCCTGGCTGGGTCCTTCCCGGAGGGATTTCTGGTTAGTCCTGTGTTTCGAGACTCTTAAAGAGCCTACTTCAGTAGACTGGACCTGGATTTCTGGTAAGTACAGCTTTGTTTTACAGCATGATAACAACAACAAAAAATACTGAATGTATATTACAAGCTTGCTTTATATTACATCTACTGTTGGTTTAGATTTTGCCAGTTATAATGACAGGGACACTTTAAGAAAATTGTAATTAAAGGCTATAGACACTCTTAGGCTATGTTTCCACTATGGAAACGGGTCAGCATTTATCTGGAAGAGGCCTTTTTGCAATAAAAACGCGTAGTGGAAACAAAGCATTACACTGACTTTGTTCTCATTGTTGATCTAATTTTTACAAATTAAAAAACTTTACCATTTAGCCAGGGCCATATTTACAGGTCATTCTGCCCTAGACACTCGGACTAAATACATCTAATTATTTATAAAATGGTAAAAGGCGGTGATTTAAACTTTTAATATGGGATGGGACTTTTTATTTAATATTTTTTTTTTACAGTAATTTCTACTCCCCTCTAGGGGACTTCTATGAGCAATACACTGATTGTTCATAGGGATAAATGCAGTACATATGCACTGCATTGATCAATGCAATCAGCACTCGATTACTAAGGGCTGTTGAAGTTCACAGTCCTGAATGTTAAGTTTTGTTTTTCTATTGCAACAAGTACTTATTTCATGCAATATAAATGCAAAATAATTATTTAAAAATCTAACTGTGATTTTCTGGAATTCTTTTTAAATATTTTGTCTCTTACAGTTGAAGTGTACCTACAATGATAAGTTTTGTTTATATATGCGCTATATGGCTAACTGGCTTCCGTAGTTATGACGCTAGAGGACTTAGAGAGGCCTCTGGTTGTCATAGTTACCATTAGGACTCTGCCTGATGGTGAACAGAGGGAGAATTCTCCCTCTGTTCTCCCTATAGATGCTGTGGCTGCAGGTAGATAGAGACCTTTTGATGATCAGGTCTTAAAAATGTTTTATATGACTCAGCAAAATGGTGGAGAAACTTATTATTAAATGGTAGAATACTATAAAGAATCTGACAGGTAATGCAGGTTAATAGCTGTCTTTGATGCATTTTAATGGCATCTCTGATATTCTGTAAAAATATTCAGATAGTTTCAGTCGAATGCTGTAAATCAATTGTAATTTTCAATAAAGGCCTTAAGTGCTATTCTTACATCTTTGCTTACGAGATTTAATTTTTCTTTCTCGATGTGCAAAGTATTATAATATTTTCAGAGTAGCTAATAAAAAGCCATTGTCTTGGGACTTGGTAAGATAAAATATTACCTTTATTAGATCAAAGAATAGGAAGTGAAGTATCTTTGAAAATAATGTGTATACTGGGAATGCATTTAAATACAATCGGCAGAAAAACTTATACGGCACACAGGGGAAAGTTCTCCAGTCCCAGTTTAACTAAGTAGGGGGGTTGCTGGCGGTCATGTGCCCAGGAGGATATACAGCTGAAATGCTAAAAGAAGTATGTAAATTGTCGGTTATATTTAACCCTTATAAGTCCAGGCTAATTTTGGGCTTAAGAACCAGAACCCCTCTCCCCCCCCCCTTTTTTTTTGTTTTTTGAGAAATCACAATACCAACATGAACCATAAGGCAGAGAACAGTGTCTACACAAACCATCTGAAGGCACTCACACAACATTGGGCTACGAACCAGGGGTCCAGCTACATTTGTTCCGCTGACCTCACGCCACCACTTAAAGGCGATTATTGCGCAGAGAAGGCAATTTAGGCTGGATTGGAAGACTAGGATGAGTCCCATGTTTGTCTCAGTCTCAGTATTAGCCAGAGATTGGTCTGCTGACTACATGAGCAATGCCACGCAGAGGCCTTCACAAGGCAACACCACAACTACTATTGGGATTATGGCATGGGGTGGTATAATGTACGGTAACTTCACCCCTCTGCTCTTCCAGGTACTGTAACAGCCTGGCATTACATTGATTTGTTCATAGAAATACAACAAAGCCAACCCACATGTTGCATGTGCTTGTATAAGTAGCCCATGTGTCTTAAACTTAGACCAAAGATACCTTTAGACACACTGGATCCGCAGCGCATTTTACGCTGCAGATTCACAGCGAAATCCACTGCGCACCCAGTGCCGGTGCATCCCTATGAGATTACATACTCGCAGCGGGATTGCGGATCTGGTATGTGTAAAGGCACCCTTAGACTTGTCTTCCATCGAGCACACCTAGGATGTCATTGGTTAGCAATTGCAAAGGCAGCAGCTGGCAGCGGATTTGATAGCACTCATGGCAGCAGAACATTCCTCAGACAACAAATAATGACCTTACCAGTAGCATGGCAGGGCATGTAAGTGCAGGTATTTCTGTGCATGGTGCTCATACTCAACACTGCACAAATTGAGATATTTTAAATTATATTACTATGGGGGGGTTATTAAGACTTGTGTATATGTATGACAAGAAGTTGCACATTTTCCACGTCTGGTTGCACAAATATGTGTGACTTTTTGCAGTGTGGAACATTGCCTACATTTCTATGGGATCCGGGCCGGAGCGTATACACATCGTATACGCTGCAACCAGGATCCCGTGCAGACCCGCAATAACTGACATGTCAGTTTTCTGCGGCTGCAATTCAATGAATTGCGGCCGTAGGAAACCTTGTCAGTTCAAACAATGAAGCGAGCGGCTCCCCTTGCTTCATTGTGTGCTGTGTGAGGTTCTGATGCGGGTGCACGCTGATGCGCCCGCCTCAGAACCCTGCGGCCGGAAAGATCATCCGGCCGGCACTTAAATACCCGCTGGGATGACCCGGGCAGAGACCGGCCTGCGTCACGGAATGGCTGGTCTCATACGTAGTGTGAACATGGCTTAAGATAGCTGTTAGGACAAGGAGACAATGGTTCCTTTCCTATATTCAGCTGTACTTCCAGAATGTAGAGAAATGCTTTTATTCCCTGGTACAATGAGTCAAAGATGATTTTCCAAGCTCTTGAATAGTTGCAAGCTGCAATGTTTCCTTTCGCCCTTCCTTCCTGCCTCTCTGACACCTGGAACCTGAGAGTCAAGCAGGCTCATGTATAGGAGGTGTTACAGCCTAGTGTACTTCAGGAGCTCGGAAAGCCTCTTTGTCTCTCTTTACTATAGTATAACAGCCAGTGTGGGACTGGGGTATCTGGGGCCCAGCAGAGGAAACAATCCCACCAATGAAGAATGGCATGTCAGTCAGTGTTAGTGGAGATTCTAAAGCTGGGGGCCCACTGGAGGATTCTCCAGTGCCCTGCTGGGCCAGTCCAACACTTATAAAAGCATTTTGCTACATTCTGGAAGCACAGACAGATATATGAATGATACAATGCGTCTCCCTGATTAAACAGTTACCTAACAGTGTCGGAAGTTTTGGACGTGAATTGCAGCTGTCAGATTCCCTTTAAACCCAGGTACACAAGTACAGGTGCTACAAGCCGATTCCACTCCAGAACTAAACAATGAGAATAAGTGGGTAAGGCTATCTTCACTTTGTGTCCACAGTGTCCATTTACTATATACACCAGGAAAATGTATCTATAAAACCTCATAATCCTGATAGATGCCTATGTATGACAGATGACACTAGGTAACATCCCTCAGAGGTACAGTATACTTCTGGGGATTTCCCTGACACATATTTCTACAAGGTGCAGTAAAAAATATTCTAAATTTCTACATCTGGATTGTTGTTTATCACTCCCACTATTGTATTTCTGGAAAATAAAAAATCAGGTAATGTTTTAGGATATAATTTTTTCTAGATATAAGCTCCAAGAAGGGAAGATTGTTGTTTGCAGCCCTAACCTAACAACCCTGTACGCATGGCTGCTTGTCAGTTTTTATTGTCAGTCAGATGGCTTTTGCTACAATGCTGAGCTGCAGCTGGCAGCAATCACTGGTGGGAAACCCCCCAACCGCCCCCCCCCCCCCCCCCCCCCCCGCGCGCCGCCTCCTGGTCATATCGGGATGGAAGTCAATATATTCAATGAAATTGTGCTTACAATTTTGAAGTGTTAAAGAGTCACTGTCGTATTTTTTTTTTTTTTGCAGAAATCAATAGTCCAGGCGATTTTAAGAAACTTTGTAATTGGGTTTATTAGCCAAATCTGCCATTATCTGCATGTAAAAAGCCTTTTCCCAGGTCCCCTCCTCCTTCCTCTTTTTCATCCACTCTGAAAAATCTGAAAATTGTGACTTGTTGCAGGAGACGTACCCTGTCTGTTCTAGGGAGAGGGGAGGGGGGAGGAGGAAGGAGGGAGTTAGCCGGCAGCAGAAAGCAAATAACAGAGGATTACAGGCACGGAGCTGGGTGACAGCTGTAATCTGAGCTCAGACAGGTCACTGGTGACTGTCACAGGAGATATCCCGTGAGGGATTTGTAGATTAACTCTTTGTTGTCCTGTTTTGGTCTTTTCTTTAGCTCTCTCCATAGGAGAACAATTAAGACAGGGGGGAGAGCTTCAAACTGCTTTTTCATGATAAAAATACATTTATCGGATAATAAACCCAATTACAAAGTTTCTTAAAATCGCCTGGACTATTGATTTCTGCAAAAAAAAAATTTCACGACAGTGACACTTTAACCCTTTGAGGACCAGGCCCAAAATGACCCAGTGGACCGCGCAAATTTTGATCTTAGTGTTTCCGTTTTTCCCTCCTTCCCTTCTAAGAGCTCTAGCACTTTCAGTTTTTTATCTACAGGCCATGTAAGGGCTTATTTGTTACAGGAATAGTTGTACTTTGTAATGGCGTCTTTCATTTTACCATAACATGTATGATGGAATTCCAAATATATTATTTATGAAGATATAAATTGGTGAAATCGCAAAAAAGAATGCAATATGGTAACGTTTGGGGGGTTCCTGTGTCTACGTAATACACTATATGGTAACAGCGACATGATATTATTACTCTATAGGTCAGTCCGAACACAACCATATGCAGGTTACACAGATTCTCTAATGTTATATATGTATTTTTTTATGAAATCCTTTTTTTTGGCAATTAATTATAAATAAAATGGGACTATTGTGACGCTTATAACGGTTTTATTTTTTCACCTACGGGGCTGTATGGGGTGTCATTTTTTCCGCCATGATCTCTAGTTTTTATTAATACCATATTTGTGAAGATCGGACGTTTTGATCACTTTTTATTAATTTTTTTATATATATAATGTAACATAAAATCGGTAATGTGCGCACTTTTTCCCCTCTTTTCGTGTACGCCGTTTACCGTTCGCAATGACACTTGTTATATTTTAATAGATCGGACAATTACGCACGCTACGGTATATTATATGTTTATCTATTTATTTATTTTTATATGTTTTATTTATATAATAGGATAGGGGGGTGATTTCAACTTTTATTGGGGGAGGGGTTTTGGGGTAGTGTAATAGTGTTTTTAACTTTTTTTTTTTTACACATTTGAAGTCCCTTTGGGGGACTTTTACATAGATTAGTTTGATTTCTACACTGATGAATGCTATGCCATAGGCACAGCATTGATCAGTGTTATCGGCGCTCTGCTCATTGAGCCTGCCTGTGCAGGCTTAGAGTAGCAGAGCGCCGATCGGACCGCATGGAGGCAGGTAAGAGACCTCCAGCAGTCCGTTTTACCGATCGGGACCCCCGCAGTCACACTGCGGGGGTCCCGATCGGTAAGTGACAGGGGACTCCCCCTGTCACTTACACCTAAACGCCGCGGTCGCGCCGCGATCGCGGCGTTTAAGGGGTTAATGACACGCGGCAGCGCGATCGCTGCAGCGTGTCATTGCCGGTGAGGTCCCGGCTGCTCACTGCAGCCGGCCCCCACCTCCTATGAAGCGCGCTCCGCTCCGGAGCGCGCTTCATAGCGGAAATAACACCCAGGGCGTACAGTTACGCCCTAGGTCGTCTGGGGACAGACTTCCATGGCGTAACTATACGCCCTGGGTCGTCTAAGGGTTAAACGTGCATCAATTGTTCCTATGGTCAAAAGGAATCGGAGCTGCAGCCACTGATCACATCTAATAGAGTCCAAGATGGATATACTGTACATTTTTAAGTGTTGCTTCATGAGAGTATAGTAACATTATATATATATATATATATATATATATATATATATATATATATATATATATAAGCAATATAGATAGGCAGACAAACATGAGGCTTGTTGATTGACATTGTCTATTGCATCGTATGTATTTTATTTAAAGTACCTTTATTATGACATGCTTGAGAAAGGCTCCGTTATATGTGGGTGCTGAAACGCGTTGCGCTTATTAATAAATTATTTGTACTCCTGAATTGATGGTCCATCTCTACTGCGTCTATACGGATTGCGGTAACCACTCACCTACACTTGGGATTTTATAGAAGATCGAGCCGTTCTGTCTTACATATTCCTGACACCAGTGGACACGGGTGGTGATTCCTCTTCCTTATGTATACCACAACACGCTTCTATTGTGTCTATTTCTGCACAACTCAAGGAGGTAAGTTAATTTCAATATAATTTTGTGGGTACTCACCTTTGCTGATTGTATTGCACTAAGAAGCGCCCTTTTGTTTGTTTTTATGAATACTGTAAAACATTGTGTCTGCTGCACTGTATTTATGCACTATTTGGGGAAGATTATTTTTAAATTCAGTTCTTCAGTTCTTTCCTGCCCACTGCTGTCATTACTATTGCACAGTAAACACAGGACTGTTTGTTTTCACAGATTTTACATCACATTAACCCAGGTTTAGATCTCTGCTTGCTGACTGTGAATGAAAACATTCTAGTTCCATCCAGACTCTAAGAACATCCATAACACTTACAATATACAGAGTAGTAACACAAAGACAGGTGCATATGCCTTCATTCACTGACAGCAAGCAGAGATATAACTAACATTTCATATTACAGAAACCTAGGCTCAGAGACACATGTAAGTCTATGGAAGCAGCACTTTTACTAGGAGTGAACATGTGCAAGTCAATAGACAGCTAACCCGGCCCCAGAGAAGAGATCACATGTCCTGTGTCTACAAAGGGAGGGGGAAAGGGGAGCAACGTGTTGTCAGAGTGAACACAGAGAAGATGATTTTAGACGTCCAGAGCGGATAAGTATGAGAAAAAAATCAGGGAGAGGGTGCAAGATAGGTTATACATGTATATTAGACATAGGGTGATATTGGGAAGGAGGATTGTTTTGAATATTGTTTTTGATACCAAGATAACCCCTTTAACCTCCCATCTCAACAGAACACTAGATCCATAAACTAATGTATGTGTTATTAATTGTAATAGTAAAATCAAACAACAAAAACTAAGTTTGGATTGTCCAGAGTATACAGAATAAAGATAACATGTCAGTAAACTGTGCTGCGTTAAAACAAAAACATTTGCAACAAATGATAGGTGTCAAGGCAAAAAAAAACGCAGCAAGTCCTCATATGGATCTGTTTATGGAAAAATAATATGATAAAATAAAAATGACTTTTACAATGTTAAGAGATAAAAAAACAAAATGGAGAAAAAATAATTTCATTTTCTGGTCTTAAAGCGACTCTGTACCCACAATCTGTCCCCCCAAACCACTTGTACCTTCGGATAGCGGCTTTTAATCCAAGATCTGTCCTGGGGTCCGTTCGGCTGGTGATGCAGTTTATGTCATAAAAACAACCTTTAATCCTGCAGTGCTGTGTCTAACGGCCGGGGCTTACATTTGTATATACATTAGGCTGGCACCACCTCTCTGTCCTTCCTCCCCACCCTCCTCAGTATTAGAAATGATCCAGGAACATTTACTGCTGTTTGAGCTTTGCACAGGTGTATTAACGATCCAGACCATGTGCCGGGCTGCCACAGCTGGGGAATAGGAATTCCTGGGGCATTCCTAATGATGAGGAGGGTGGGGAGGAGGGACAGAGAGGTTGTGCCAGCCTAATGCATATACAAATGTAAGCCCCGGCCGTTAGACACAGCGCTGCCGGATTAAAAGTTGTTTTTATCACTATAACTGCATCCCCTGCTGAACGGACCCCAGGACAGATCTTGGATTAAAAGCAGCTATCCGATGGTACAAGTGGTTTGGGGGGACAGATTGTGGGTACGGAGTCGCTTTAAAGGGGTTAATCCACTTCTGGTTTTAGCTTTAAAACTGCATCTCAGGGGGGCGTGGCCTGACCATGGCGGAGTAGGCAGCACACTGTCGGAGCTCTGGACCTACCCAGCTTAACCACATACCTCAGCACCATCATTCTGCCCTCTCATCACCCGAATGACCCGCACCCGCCGCCGGAAGCCTCCTGCGACAGAAACATCTAACTCTGGGGCCATGGAGAGGTACTTCAGAAGCAAGGGACCCGTCTACTCTAAGGGCGGCCATGTTTCCTCCCAGCAGCCGGGACTGCTGGGGCCTCCTCCGGACGCGCCGGCCTCACCGGGTGCCTCCGATGCCTCCGGTTCTCCCGGTGACCCGAGAGAGGGTGCAGTAAGCTCCCCAGGCAGTGACATTGCAGCCTCCCAGACCACCATGTGGGCCGCCGCGCCTCCGGCGGGTGACAGGGACAGACGGGCACCATCTTGGGCCCAGGTAACTGCGCCACAAACAGCCTCCATGTTGCAGGTTAGTGGGGGAAGCCGAGAGCCACTGGCCGGCGCGGACGACTGGGACTGGAAGGCACATTTGAAAGCACTTTATTTATAAAGTTGGAGTCCTCTCATAAGCAGGACATAGCAGCCCTTCATAAGGATCTCCAGACAGTGGGGCAGAGGATAGTGGAAGTGGAAGACGTGCAGGAGCAGACCCTAACTACTTTGGATCTGCACAGAAAAGCTATACAGGCAAACTCCCACCAGATTTCTGAGCTATTAGCCCATGTAGATGATTTGGAAAACCGTCATCGCCGCAACAATCTGCGCATAAGGGGCCTCTCTGAGGAGATTGGCCCTAATCAACTGGAGGCTTGGGCCACAGACTTTTTCCTACATCTCCTCCACAGACCCCCTGATCAGGCCGTTGAGATTGACCGTATTCACAGATCTTTGGGCCCGAAACCGACTGACCCTGCACACCCTAGAGACATAGTCTGCCGCATCCATTTCTTTAAAGATAAAGAGGACATACTACAGAAGGCAAGAGAGTCCAAGGACTTATCATTCCAGGGCAATAAACTGTTGGTGCTCCCAGATTTAGCCCGCCGCACTCTACAACTGCGTAAAGCGCTGAGGCCTGTCCTGGATGCCTTACGTGAGCGTGAAGTCCCATACCGCTGGGGGTATCCCTTTCAACTTTTCGCCAAGAAGGATGGCAAATCAGCTTCGTTCAGATCCCTGGGCGACCTTCCGAAATTTCTAGGAACTTTCGAGCTGCCATCTCTGTCTCTACCAGACTGGCCAACGGTCTGCAGTCTCCCGATACCGCCACCAGGGGAAAGATGGCAGCAGGTTGCGCCTAAACCGCAGAGGAAAGCCCGGATGAGAAAGGACCCCCAACCTGAATTGATGGTTTTAGTAATGCCGGGTCTCTTCTTCTTGGACTCATTACTACATAATTTTGTTATGGGTTTTTCATATTTATTGTGCTGAGGTTCACTGTTGTGTTCCCGTTAGGGGTTAGTTGTTAAGGCTGGGTAGGCCCAACTGCTACCTGTCTGGTCTCCTACTCTCCCTCCTAGGGACGACAGCTTTTAGCTGTTACTGTCAGTTGACAATTAGTCATGTTCTTAGTAATGTTCTTAGAGGTTGGTTTAGCCTATGTCTTTGTTTCTATGTTTGTCTGTGTCTTGTGTGTCTGGTCTGTTTGTGCTCCCCTCCCCTGCCCCTCCCTTCCTACTCTTTCTTCTCCCTCTTACCCTTTCCTCTCTCTTAATGGGTGCCCATCCCCACATGGCCTTATGCGTGCCTCACCGTCCATCCATTTGTCACATTATGGATACTATGGCTGACTTGACATTTTGCTCGTATAATGTGCGAGGCCTAAATAACCCATCAAAGCGGAGTCAGATCTTATATCGCTTACACAAAAAGAGGGTACAGATAGCAATGATTCAGGAGACCCATTACAGTCTTCTTAGTACACCTAAAAGCGCCTCTAGATATTATCCCTCATGGTATCATAGTTGTCACCCTGAAAAGAAAAAGCGGGGTGTCTCTATAGCCATCCACAGGTCGCTTCAACATGAGTTAGTCGGTAGATTACAGGACAACGAAGGGCGTTACCTGTTAGTAAAAATTAAACTTGCAAATACTGTACTTACCTTAGCTAACCTGTACTTTCCCAACCAGGGTCAAGTGGACTTTGGAATCCGAGCTCTACAGGAATTGTCCTCATTCGCGGAAGGTTCCTTTATTTTGCTGGGTGGCGATTTCAATCTTTGCATGGACCCAGATATGGACTCCTCAACGGGTGGGTCATCTGTCCCTCTTAGAGCCATCCGCAAGCTGTAAAAAAGCCTACTGGCTCTGAAGTTGGTTGATTTGTGGCGGGTGCTTCACCCTGGCGTCAGGGACTATAGTCATTATTCCCAGGTCCACAATAGTTACGGCAGGCTGGACCACCTCTTTGTCTTGCACGCACTACAAGACTTACACCCGAAGGCCTCCATTGATGTCTTTCTCTGGTCGGATCACACTCCTGTACAAGGCTCTCTTGGGATAGCTCCTCATTTGAACAAAAGCTTTAGCTGGCGCCTCAACGACAATTTGTTAAATGACGAGCTATGCCTTGCGGACATTAAAAAGACCATAGGGGACTTCGAGTCCACGCATGCTGAGGACTCATCAAGTCACCCGATCAAATGGGAGGCCCTAAAGTGTGTCCTCCGTGGAGTCTTCATCTCTCACGGGGCCCGGATCAAAAAGGCCAATGCTACTAAATTAAGGAAATTGTTAGAGGATTTGGGCCAGAAGGAGACATCTAACAGAGCATCTCCGACACCTGCTTTGGAGGCAGAACTTTTGACTCTCAGGCAGAGTATTATACGTATTCTAGACAAGAGGTTGCTGTGCATGCGAGACAAAATGAAATGCAACTACTTTGAATACGGCGATAAGTGTGGCAGACTGCTGGCTAGGACTATACACCCCAGACTTCAGCAGTCATATTTGTTTTCCATGAACTCCCCGACCAAGGGTGTCGTGTTTTCCACGGCAGATATCCTGGAGGAATTTAGATCTTATTATTCTCAACTCTATAACATAGGTTCCAAGGTGCCTGCTGACTCTGGGGTGGAGGCAGAAACTAAGTCTTACCTATCAGAATTTGCTCCCCCGCGGGTCCTTGCTGATGAGGTGTAGGAATTGGAGGCAGACTTTAGCCCTGAGGAGGTGTTGGGGGTCATCAAGAACCTGAAAACCGGTAAGAGCCCGGGCCCTGACGGGTTCACCCCGCGATTTTATAAGGTCCTGGGTGACTTGATCACCCCCTTTATGGTACAGTCTTTTAATGCTATCTCCGTAGTCAGTTCATTCCCACCTCAGACTTTAAGGGCCCATATAACAGTCATACCGAAACCTGGGAAGGACGGAACCTGGAAATTTCCGCCCAATATCCCTGATCAATATTGATCTTAAGATTTACGCCAAAATTTTGGCACTCCGCCTCCAGCCATGGATTCCCTAGTATGATTCACTTAGAACAGGTGGGTTTTGTCCCTGGTCGAGAGGCCAAGGACAACACCATTAAAACTATGTCCTTTATTTCAAGGGCTCGTCGCTCTGGGAACCCCCTGTGCCTCCTGGCGGTTGATACTGAGAAAGCTTTTGATAGGGTGCGCTGGGGGTTCCTAGAGGAGACCCTCCGAGCGGTGGGGCTGGGCCATAAAATGGCAGACAGAATCCTAGCTCTGTACTCGTGCCCGACAGCCTAGGTGCGAATAAATGGCTCCTTATCTAACCCTTTCCGTGTGACCACCGGCACGCGTCAGGGCTGCCCCCTATCTCCTTTCCTATATATCTTGGTTATGGAGTGCCTGGCAAATGCTCTTAGACGAAATGCGGCCATTAAGGGTGTGTGCGTGGGGCAATGGGAGCATAAATTGTCACTATTCGCGGATGACCTCATGATATACATGTCCTCCCCTAGGGTAGGCCTCCCCAACATTATGTCTGAGTTTAGAAGATTTGGTTTTCTTAGTAACTTTAAAGTAAACCTGCAGAAATCAGAGATCCTGAACGTTACCATACCTTCTCAGGAGGTGGACCTCTTACGTGCTAGTTTCCCATTCAGTTGGATATCTGACCACATTAAGTATTTAGGCACCTATATTCCAGCTGACCCCTTCCGCACATATGACCTTAACTTTAGGCCCCTTTTGTCTACCTTGGAGAAGGATCTTCGGAATTGGAGTACCTTACCTCTGTCTTGGTTTGGCAGAATTAGCGTGCTAAAGATGGACTCCCTTCCGAAGATTTTGTAGTACTTTCAGACACTTCCTATTTGCCTCCCGTGTTCTTTCCTGAAGCGAGTTAGGCGTATGTGTTCAAAATTTTGTGGGGGTCGTCGAGGGCTCGCTTGCGGCACTCAGTCCTTACTAGACGGAAAGATGGTGGTGGTACAGGCCTGCCTGACTTCACTTTGTATTATAGAGCGTCCATTGCCGCTTGCGTCCTGGACCTCCTCCACAACAAAACGAATAAACTCTGGGTTGACCTTGAACACGCTCTTAACACCCATGCTGCTCAGGGGATCTTTTGGATTCCCAAATAGGTGGACACGAGGAGCCTAGATCTTTCCCCCCTGCTGGGGACCTTGTATTCCTCTTGGAGGGGCTTCGCAGTCGGGATGGGTTTGGTCTCGGCTCCGGGTCCCCTCACACCTCTCCTAAATAACCCCCACTTCCCTTGGTTAATGAGCGGATCCGCGCTGTTTCCCCTTTCTGTCACGCACACACCCAGGGTTAGAGATATAGTCCAGGCCACTGGAATAAGAGCGCTCGGAGACATTGAGGGAGACAGTGGCACTAGATCAGGAACATGGTTGCATTACTTCCAGTTGCGTGGTCAGGTAGGCTCCTTGGCGCCAGTGGAGAAGCTCTGCTCCGGTTTGACCACTTTTGAGCAGTTATGTATGGCTACTGAGCCTCCAGATCATAGAATATCCTTGCTGTATAGTATGATGTTGTCGGAGGGGGCAGATGACCAGCTGTTTGGTTTCCAATCGGCCTGGCACAGAGAGATTGGCAAGACGTTCTCGGGGGAGGAGTGGTCGAAAGCCTTTACACTCACTCACAAACTCACTGTATCCGCTAGAATACAAGAACTGAATTTCAAAGTGTTGGCCCAGTGGTACCGGACGCCTGAATGCCTGCAAAGATGGTTTCCCTCCGTACCTGACACATGTTGGAGGTGCTCTCAAGCTGTGGGCTCAATGCTCCACATCTGGTTGACTTGTCTGCCTGTACACTCTCTGTGGCAGGGAGTCCAGGCCTTGTACAACATGGTCACATCTCACCACCTGACTTTGACGTCGGAGATGGCTCTACTCTCCATTTTGCCTGGTTCATTGTCTAAGATTAAGAAGGGCCTGCTGGGCTTCTTCCTCTTGGCAGCTCGGTAGATTATCCCCAGGTTGTGGCGGACGACCACTCCCCCCTCAAGACTTATGTGGGCCGAGGCCTTTGGTACCTTGATGCGCATGGAGGAGAAAAGGGCGGATGTAAGAAATTCTCCTCAAAATGGAGGATCTGGATAATGTTCCAGTCCTCCCCTGAGATGGCCAGATGGTTGGCTGGTGATAGCTCCCCGGGTGTCACTTAGACTTCTGGTCTAGATTCCCCGGTCTTCCTAGGGGCCAGGTGGCGATGGGTCACATCACACCCATTTCTTCTTCTTCTTCTCTTCTTCTCCTCTCATTCCCCCCTTTCCTCCCTCTTTTCTCTCTTCCCCATTCCTAATTCTCTACAGCTAACACTGGACTCTCTGATAATACTCCAACAAACAGCAATACAGTTCTTTTCTTTCTTTTTCCTATTCATCTATGTCCTACCGTCCCAACCCCCACACTTTCCCCCTCCTATGTGTTCAACGTGTTGCGTTCCCGTTAATTGTTATTGTTTTGCATATGCTAATTACTGTTGACCCACCAAATGTCTATGAGGGCCGCAATTGCTATGGGTTACTCTTGGGTTGATGTGTAGACAGAGGATTCGACCCTCCATATTTCGACAGGCATAATACGACATATTATTATACCAACTCCTGTCCCCCTTTTCTTTTCTTTTTTGGTTTATGTATCATTCCGATGGCATTGTATTTGCATAACCAAACGCACTTGTTGGATACATACCTGTTTTCTGTATGTTTATTTTGTAAACTCTTCAATAAAAATATATTGAACCATAAAACTGCATCTCAAGACCAGAAAAAAGTGATTTTTTGATGATCTATCCACAGCTTCAATGGCAGATGAGCTGCAGTAAACCAGTGACCAATGTACAGGGCTGTTCCCTGTATATACACACACACATGCTGTTCTTTGTAAATACCGCCAGCCGGTCAGGTGTTGAGTGTCCGCATCACACTGATCTGATATTGATGACCTATCCTAATGCTGCGTTTACACGAAGCGATAATTTGTCCAATCGATCGAAATTTGGTTTTTATACGATCAGCATTTAGAGGTATAAGTCGTTAGAAAAATCGTTAGAAAATTTGTTAGAAAAATACGGGGAATCTTTGAAAGACTGTTTACACGAATCGATCTGCAAATTTTTAGCGAACGACCAACGTCGATTTGAGAACATGTTGAAAGATCAAAATGAACGATTTCTCACTTGTCGCTTGATTGTTCGCTGTGCCGATTACACAAGCCGATTATCGCTCAAATGCGACTGTTATGGTGAAAATTTGAAAGATAATCGTTTCGTGTAAACGCAGCATTGTGATCATCAACTAATTTAGCCCAGAAAATCCCTTTACACAATAGTTAGAACAAAGCCAGGAGTGGATCCAGCAAGAAGGAAAAGTGTACGTCATTCCTTTATAGTTTCTGTTCCTATTGAATCAACTTCACACAATATTGTTGCTGTTTTTTTTCCTAGTGTTTACCGAAATATAAAACTGCCAGAAAAACTGCAAACAAAAACCCTGTGCCTGACACCAGCCTTATTGTTATTGTAGACACAAATCCTGGTAAAAATCCAATTGATTATTAATCAGGTTTTATTGAGCACTTCAGCATTATCTCCTTTTCTACAGACATCATCAGTAAAAGTGAATTGTCGATTCACTGTGAAGGGTCACTGGGTCATGTAATTAATTTTTATGCAAAGCTGATAAGATACTGCAGATCACCTGACTGCAAAATATAGGAACAACATAAAAGAAGCTATATTTGTAGTAAAAACAAAATTTATTAATAATAAAATAATACATTGTGTTTGAAACCTAAGTTACACCATAGAGGAAGAAAGTAGACAGACAGGAGAAAGATTTAGGCCTGCTTCACACAGGCGGATGAGGATCCGAAATACGGATTTAGGCTATGTTCACACAACCTAAGTCCCTCAGAAATCACGGCCGTGATTTCTGTGGTACATACGTAGTGCTGCAGGCTGAGGTAGTCCCGTCCGGAGTCTATACACATAGGGGGGGGAACTTATGAAGACCGGTGTACTTATATTAGGCCCCGCCCCCTTTCACTAAGAAGCACATACCAACAGGTGTAGAAGTTGATCATGATTTATGCCTGCGAGCGGGCATAAATCATGATAAATGAAGTGTGGGAGGAGGCCACGCCTCCTCCCCATCTCGCCACGCCCCCCCCAGCCTGCCCATCAGGAGTTATACGCCAGAGAGAAGGGGCAAATCTGCACACACAGTATTTTGGTCAGTATTTTGCAACCCAAACCAGGAGTGGATTAAAAAAAAAATACAGAAAGGCTGTGTTCACACACTGTTGAAATTGAGTGGGTGGCCGTCATTCAATGGCAAATATATACCCTTATTTCAAAACAATGTTTTTTTCTTAAATAATGGTAATTATTTGCTATTAAATGGCGGTCGTCCACTCAATTTCAGCAGTGTGTGAACATAGCCTTTCTGTGTTTTCTATCCACTCCTGGTTTGGATCCTAACAAACCGCTTTGCTTCATTCATACTGTAAATTCATTCATCCCTACTGATGGGATGTATCCCAAGCCGGATATTAAACGGATGCAATACAGATGAATTAGTGACATCCTGCTACAGTACAGATCAAATACAGCACACATACAGACAGATCCATATATTAATACTTCTTTGAATATTTTCTATCGGCAACATGCATACAAGTTGCGCTGCATATTAAAACAATCCATGCGAGCAGCACCTTAGATTAACATTTGCTCTGATTTATAAATTGCTTTGTTATACAGATGAGAAATACTTTAGTGTAAACCAGGCCTAATGAAGACTAAAATATATTAAAGAAGTACAGAAAGTTATAGAAAATTGTAAATTACTTCTATTTAAAAAAAAAATCTCTCGTGTTTCAGTACTTCTCAGCTGCTGTATGCCCTACAGGAAGTGGACTATTCCTTGCTGGGATGGATGCAGTGTGGGGGGGACTTGATACTTACCATCAGACATCTTCTTTCTTCACCAGATCCGGCATACTGAGCTTAATGTGTGGCTCCTAATATGTTCACAATCCGTGGCTGAGGTGGGACACTGCAGGTGAGCTAAAACTGCAGGAGTATCTGCTCAGCCTATCAGTGGCTACAGTGGTGTCCTGATAGATGCGGTGTCCTGATAGATGATAGAAGAACGACGTCAGACACCGGGAGATTAATTTTAACACCATCCCAACGGAGCACAGTCCAGCCCCCAAGGGGTTAACTTAACTAGGGGGCCAGACTGTCACTTTTTGGGCACAAAAAAATGCCACTAAAAACACCATACACATACACTACTTTTTTTTAACCTAAAAGAAAACATTATCACCTAACAATAGTGAGACAATACAACAGTAAATCATAAATCTACTCCTACGTATATAGCAGAGTATAAGTATATATAGCGTAGGGAAATTTCTGTATTTGTGCTATTTTCTGGCATAAACTGAACACAATGAAAGTGGGGAAAGAAGTGGACATGGCTATAAGCTTTGAACATATTTCTTAAGGCTAAACACCAGAAAATTTACACTAATCATTGCATAGCATAACAGACATAGATATCTTTCTGAATTTAGAAAAATTCCAAAATGTATTGCGGCGTGCCCCTTACAATAAAGTTTTAAAATTTCAAATCAACTGAAGTAAGAAAGTTATACAGATTTGTAATTTTTTTCAATTTAACTTCGCAAGCCTTCCAGAACTTATCAACTGCCGTATGTCCTGCTGGAAGTGGTGTATTCTTTGCAGTCTATAACACAGGGCTCTCTGCTGCCATCTCTGTCCATGTCAGGAACTGTCCAGAGCAGGAGAAGTTTTCTATGGGGATCTGCTGCTGCTGCTGCTGCTGCTGCTCTGGATGGTTCCTGACATTTTTAGCATCCCCCCCCCCCCATAAAAAGGATTTAGTAAACAGACAGCAAATTTGGGATGTGAACCATGCCTTAGCGCAAGTAGTCACAGAATTATTCCAAGGCAATCCAAGTAACATGATTTATTAAACAGAATTAGGCAGCTTGAAAAATGGCTCATTTCTCATTTTGAAAGTAAAAAAAAAAACAATGGACATTGTAGTACAATGAAGTACAATGTCGTTAATAAGACAACAATCTATAAATGTACCAAAATGGGTATGACCAATAAATCAAACAGCAAGAGACACACTCGTGAATAAGGAGCTTCTTTAAACTGTCTGGTCCAAGGAAACACACAGGTTTCTGCTCTCCAGAGTATACAAATTTTGTATCTAGAGTAAGCAAAACATACAGATCATGCTAGAAAAAAAAGATAGTCTTCAGAATTTATTTAATTATTTTCATATGTGTGCATAAAAAAAAGTACAAATTTCCCCAAAACAGTGCTGAGGATGAAGGTAATTATAAAATTACCTTCATTCTCAGCACCCCATGTGCTATGGGAACATAACTGTAGGTTACATGCTTCTAACCCGCTTTTGCATTTCCAGAAGTAGCATAGAATTAGGTAAAGGATTGGGGACAAGTAAGAGATCGCAGGGGGCTTGACCTCTTTACCCCCTGACGATCTCCAGATCAGCCCCTCCTTCAGCTTCTTTGTAATGAATGCAGCCCTGGATACGGCACATGACACATGGGTCTATTCATTCCTATGGAGGCACTGGAAAGAGCGGAGTACAGCATGTATATCCGTGATGTCAGTTTCTATGGCTGCACAAACAATGCATAGATTGTTTGTGCTGCCCGGCCGCTAGATTTCTCGTGCCGTGTAAAGGCACTGCAAACAAGCGCCGAACTTGATCGCCACTCGTTTACGGACACCCGCATCTGTTAAATCTGTATGTGTAGAAGGACCCTTATAGATACACATACATCTCACACAGAAAACAGTAGAACTCTATTTGGCTGTTCCTTATCAGACAACTTCAGCCCAGACTAAAAAGTTATAATGAATAAAAACGTTCATGGCCCCTCCAGGAGCCTAAGGCCCTAAAAGACTGCACATAATGCCCCTATTATAATCCACCTTAGGAACATGACAAAGATGTCAAGCTGTGGCATGTACTGGAAAAACAAGTCTGATCCATGGAAGCCCCACCATGCAACTTAGGGCCCTACTAGACGTAATGATAATCGGCCGAATGGGGCCAATTTGGGCAATTATCACTCTGTGTAAGGGTGCGTTTACACAGACAGATTTATCTGACCGATCTTTGAAGCCCAAACCAGGAACAGACTATAAACAGGGATCAGGTCATGAAGGAAAGCCTGGGATCTATCCTCTTTTCAAATCCATTCCTGGCTTTGGCTTCCAAAATCTGTCAGATAAATCTGTCTGTGTAAACGCACCTTAATAGAGACAACGATCAGCCGATGAAATGATCATCAGCTGATTGTTCTTTAGGTCCAGACCCCAAATCATGGCTGATAATTAAACAAAAAGTTAATACATTACCTGCCCACGTTTCCGGTGTTCCCAGCCAATCACTGGCCGTTAGTCCTGAAGCTGCAGTCGGGGGATCAGGAAGCATGCAGAGCACAGGAGAAGACCGGGAGCGTAGACAGGTAATGAATTGACTGTCTAGGCAAGGGCTGCACGAACATCGCTTAATGATGTCTGTGCAGCCCTTGCTAAATGATTATGGGGCCATGTATTAAGCCCAGTAAACGAGCACCAATCTAGTAGATCAGCACTCGTTTACAATATCCATTGGGCCTTTATCGCCCCGTGTAATAGGACTCTTACAAGACTTGGCAGATCTGCTGCTAAAATCATGATGCTAGATACCATAGGACACATTGAGAGGCTATGGAGAGTCTTTGCTGGTCAGAGCTCTCTTGGATGTGTGAGGGAAAGTCTTTGGACACTTTACACTATTGCCAGAATCTTTCTTTTTGCATTGTTTTATAGAACTCCTTAATTCTGTCTTCTTTACACTCCCCTTAGAAACTACTTAGGAATAGAAGGTAAAGGGGACGGGATGCAGGAGAAATAAAGAAAATCTATAGAAACACCTTCTTGCTTTTAAACAAGACATGCCTAAGTAAGTACAACTTTCACTGTTTCCATGACAACCAAATGCCGGAGCGTTCCGTCAACATTTTAAACTGTTTGTAAACTGTTCTACATGCGGAGAAATTGTTCATCCAGAGAGCGCTCCTTTGATCTAATATTATGTTAATTGAGACAGAATCTGCCCTGATTTTAAAGGCACGGAGAAGAGATGTCTTTAACTGGTTACATAGTGACACATTAATATATTATTTAGTAACATAATAGCGCAAATACAAACCAGTAGAACAATTAAATTATTTCCAACCTCACTGATATCACAGTACATCTATATTCTGCGTCTGTCTCCCACATGTATATGTTTATGTGTCTCATTTGCTTCAAAAACGGAGCACCGTAAAAGTAGGTACACCAAGATCCCCTTGTCTGGAAGTTATGCACAAATGCAGAAAAATAAATAGATAAAAGTAAAATAATTTTAAAAAAGCTCAAAAACAAAGTGTGCATATCATCACATGCTTCTCTCGGAAAGATTCCCAGGTGGACATGACATGCATAGTGGAAATTCATATTTTCTGGGGCCAGTTTCTTAAAGTATAATACAGTGGGAGACTTCACAAGATGGTATTTAACACCCACTTAATTAGTACACAGGGAAGAGTGTTTGTCAGCCATCTCTTGGAGAGGTTGTGGTCAGGGAGGTAACAATTTATATGTAGTGGGAATTCCACCCATCAATGGATTTTGGTCTTCTACCTAAAAATGGATGTAAAATTTGGAATTTCCAGATGCCTCTTAAAGTGTAACTGTCATTTCATATTAAAAAAAAGTAGACATACAGTTAAGGCTACCTCTTCTGCTGCTTCCCAACCCCCACTGATACACCCCACCAGTAAGCCCCTGCTCTGGCCACACGCTCCATTGTGTCCTATGGTGAATTGGGATGTGAGCGCACACGGTTGCGCCCGCATCCCAATTCAACAGAAATGAATACCATCCGGCCGGTACTGCAGTACTGGCCAGGATAATCTTCTCTGACACAGGCTGTTCTGTGACATGGCCAGGTCACAGAACGGCTGATCTCCATGTGAACATGGCCTAACAGTGAACAAGAAATAACACCTCCTGGTGTTAGAAAGTATAGGTTAGGTTTAAAACACATTATGGCCAAAATATTTAATTAAAGTATATTACAAGATTGTCAGTAAGCTCAGGATCTGTTGTTTAAAAAGAAAAATTATAAAGGAGAAGTCCAGCGGAAATTTTTATGAAAGTATTGTATTGCACTCCAAAAGTTATACAAATCACCAATATAAACTTATTACAGGAAATGCAAATAAAGTGTTTTTTTCCCTGCACTTACTACTGCATCAAGGCTTCACTTCCTGGATAATATGGTGATGTCACTTCCTGAATAACATGGTGATGTCACTTCCTGGATAACATGGTGATGTCACTTCCTGGATAACATGGTGATGTCACCTCCTGAATAAAACAGTGATGTCACTACCCGACTCCCAGAGCTGTGCGGGCTGTGGCTGCTGGAGAGGATAATAGCAGAGGGATGCTCAGCGTCCCTCTAGTGCCCTGTGTCCCTCAGTGTCCCCCTTCCATCATCCTCTCCAGCAGCCACAGCCCGCACAGCTCTGGGAGTCGGGTCGTGACATCACCATTTTATCCAGGAAGTGAAGCCTTGATGCAGTAGTAAGTGCAGGGAAAAAAGCACTTTATGTGCATTTCCCGTAATAAGTGTATATTGGTAATTTTTGTATAAATTTTGGGGGGCAATACAATACTTTAACAAAAATTTTGCCGGACTTCTCCTTTAATGACAGGTACTCTTTAAATATATGTTTCTCATTCTGATTACTTCAAAAACAGTTTGTCACATTATCATTGCGGCTTGCTTCTTAATTTCCTAAAATTAGAAACTGGAAACTGAACATCCATTGAGTTTCAACTAATTGCTCTTTAGAGAATTTATATGCCCTTTGTTCCATATCTTCAATGTCGTTGGCATCCCTGGTTTAACTATGAGCTGTTCCCTCCTAGAAACAGCTGTTACTTAGAGCACCATGTCATACAGGTATGTCACATCCATTCTGTGGTCCCAAAATCACAGCAGTTCTCCTAGGCCGCTGCTAATGCCGTTATAAAGGGCCTTTTACGCAGGCTGATTATCATCCAGGAGCATTACTGGAAATGCGACTGATAATCGGCCTGTGTAAAAATGGTAGCCATCCTCTGTTTACACAGCAATCCTTGGCTGACTGTGTCTTTAGGGAAGGCTTTAAAATGTATTGTATTGTTATTGTATACATATCTGTGATGTTAGTTTCCATGGCTGCACAAATGATACAAAAATCGTTCGTGCAGGCCAGCCGCTTGATTTGTTGTGCTGTGTAAAAACACTGCTAATGTGTGCTGATCTTGCTGATCGGTGATCGTTTGCAGTTGCACGTGGCTAACAAATTTTCTAATGTAAAAGGACCCTTAGCAGTTTAACCTCATAGATGCTGCTGGCAATTCTGAATGCTACATTGATAGAGTTCACACAAGCAGGAAGCAATGTCGTCACAGGGTTGTGATGGTGTCACGGCAGCCAGTGGAAAAATCATGGCCTTCTTCCAGCTAATGGAGCCTGTGAGCCCCAAGCACAGGCTGTGTCTTAGGGGGAGGGCTGTTTCAAGGTCAAGTGACTCGCCTAGGATGGTGCTCAAAATGTCCCTGCTCACGGGCAACCTTTCAGTATGTAACTAAAAGTGTATAGTACAGAGAATAGCAAATTTGGTACTAATAAAAAGTGCATCTTTTCCCACAAAAAACAAGGCCTCGTATCACTTAAAGCTGTCAGAATACAGCAACACAAAAAAGTATTTTTTATGTAATATGTTATATTATGCAAAGGAATAAAAACATTTTAAAAAATATATAGATTGAGAAGCACCGTAATGGTACCAACCCACAGACTAAAATTTTAATGTGCATGAATAATTGGCATTGATTAAAAAAAAAATTACAGTACTATTTTTTTCATCTTGCCTCTCTGAAGAGTAATTAGAAAAAAGACCAAAAAGTTATGTGTACCCCATAATAGTACCAATAAATACTACAGCTCATCTTGAATAAAAAGAAGCCCTTACACAACTCTGTCAACTGAAAGAGAAAAAAAGGGGTTAAAGGGAACCTTTCAACCCCCGGCTCAGCCCCCCGGTGGACCCCTATATACTTACCCGTTCCATTAAGTCCCGCTCCTGGACCTGCTCCCGCCGCCGAGAAATCGCTGTCAGAAGCCCTGCGCGAGCGTTATGCTAATTACCAGAGATGAGTCCGACGTCTATAGCAAATGACTGGAGCAGTCATTTTCTATGGACGTCGGACTTATCTCTGGTAATTAACATAACACACGCACAGGGCTTCTGACCATAATCCCTAGCGCCCGTCCAATCAGCTGCAGACCCCTCTGTGATGCCAGCACCTTCCCCTCTATATAAGGAGGTTCCATAGTGGAAGTGGCCAGTCGGCTGTGTGGGGGGGGGGGGGAGACCAGGTGATTGTGTCCTCATTGGTCCCAGTGAATTCCTATAGGCACCAAGTTACTTGGTAACCTGGACACTTGGTTGACAGCTACAACAGTCTATATTATTCATTCACTGGGCACTGTAAACTCCTCTAAACTCCTAATGAGTTATGCCAATTTACTGAGATCGGTGAACTGAGTGTGCGCCTAACATCATCAGTGGTCACACTCTACTCCTACTGTGTTCCAAAATTTTGTTTTCATTACCGAACTAAGTGAGCGCTTTACATAGTGTGCACTTCCCTGGGAGAAAACTGATGTTACACTGCTGTTCTACCGATGTCCACTGCTGTCCTGGGAGAAAACTGATGTTACTCTGCTGTTCTACCGATGTCCACTGCTGTCCTGGGAGACAACTGATGTTACGCTGCTGTTCTACCGATGTCCACTGCTGTCCTGGGAGAAAACTGATGTTACGCTGCTGTTCTACCGATGTCCACTGCTGTCCTGGGAGAAAACTGATGCTATGCTGCTGTTCTACCGATGTCCACTGCTGTCCTGGGAGAAAACTGATGTTACGCTGCTGTTCTACCGATGTCCACTGCTGTCCTGGGAGAAAACTGATGTTACGCTGCTGTTCTACTGATGTCCACTGCTGTCCTGGGAAAAAACTGATGTTACGCTGCTGTTCCACTGATGTCCACTGCTGTCCTGGGAGAAAACTGATGTTACGCTGCTGTTCCACTGATGTCCACTGCTGTCCATGGTGGAAATTGGATGAGTGACTGGCTGATTGACATTTTTTTTTTAATTATGATTTTCCAATTTTTGACCCTTTTACAAGAACATACATTAACAAATTTGTCCTGCTGTAATAATCCCAGTGCTGTAGCTACTATAGCTTTGGCTGTTTTATTGAAATTTGTTAAGATTCAATTCGCGAGTCTTAACGAGTTTGACCCAAAATTCGCAAAGCTCACGAAACAAATTTCCAGCGGCTTTGCTCATCTCTAATATCGTGCATATAATGTAATATACCTTTAACATTATATATTATGCCCTTATCTATGTACCCATCCCAACCTCTCATGCTAGTGGTTGCTGCTGCTACAAGGTCCACAGTGAAAGTGCCTGATACTGTCATCCAACATTATGTATGGGATGGCTGCAGCCAATTACTGGGGTCATATGGATATATGGATATATAGTGCGGGTACGGAAATGTGACTGTATAGGTACACACTTCCAAAGAGCTACTTGGCGCAAAGAGGTCACAATAAAGGAAATTAGCGTATAGATTACTTTAATAGCATAAAGGCAACGCGTTTCAAGGCGTTTTTCTTTGGCTTGAAAAAGAGGCATAGTTGCCTTGAAACATGTTGTCTTTATGCTATTATAGTAATCTATACGCTAATTTCCTTTATTGTGACCTCTCTGCGCCAATTAGATCTTTGGAAGTGTGTACCTATACAGTTACATTGCCGTAGCCGCACTATATATCCAGATTGTTGGACCCGTGATGTGAGGCATCCTGTCCCTGGTCCCTGGAGCGGCTGCATCGAGGCAACCATTAACATTCATGTGTCTACAGGTGTTGTGCTCTTAGCACAACCACACCAGGTGAGTTCATTCCTCACCGCTACTGTATTTCACATCCACCGTTACTGATTCACCCAGGGAGCGCCTTTTTGTGTTTTCAGCCTTTCCCATATGCATGATATATGGGGATGTAACCTGCATCACATGATGTGATCACATGACATGCAGAGCAGCTTCTATAAATACCCAAAGTCAAATTGCTATGCAAAAACCGTAATATAAAATATAAAATAATTTAACCCTTTCACGACCATGGGTCATTGATGCATTAATGTCCAGGTCGTTTTAGGACATCAGCTTATGGGATCATAATGAGCCTGTCATTGCAAAGTACAATTAGTGACGCAAAAAATAAGGGCTCATATGGGTTTCTAGGTGGAAAAATGCAAGTGCTATGGCCTTTTAAACACAAGGAGGAAAAACCGAAAACGCAAAAACGAAAATGGGCCCCGTCCTTAAGGGGTTAAAGAACTGACAGCTTTCTTGCTGCCTTATTTATGCTCTCCCATGATAGACGCCAATATCAGAAAAGAATCAATGTTATTCAATGTTAATATTCTGGCTGATTGGCGTATACATGTATATTGGGATTGGTGTATACATGTATATTGGGATTGGTGTATACATGTATATTGGGATTGGTGTATACATGTATAATGGGATTGGTGTATACATGTATATTGGGACTGGTGTATACATGTATATTGGGATTGGTGTATACATGTATATTGGGATTGGTGTATACATGTATATTGGGATTGGTGTATACATGTATATTGGGACTGGTGTATACATGTATATTGTGATTGGTGTATACATGTACATTGGGATTGGTGTATACATGTATAATGGGATTGGTGTATACATGTATAATGGGATTGGTGTATACATGTATATTGTGATTGGATTGGTGTATACATGTATATTGTGATTGGTGTATACATGTATAATGGGATTGGTGTATACATGTATAATGGGATAGGTGTATACATGTATATTGGGACTGGTGTATACATGTATATTGGGACTGGTGTATACATGTATAATGGGATAGGTGTATACATGTATATTGGGATTGGTGTATACATGTATAATGGGATTGGTGTATACATGTACATTGGGACTGGTGTATACATGTATAATGGGATAGGTGTATACATGTATATTGGGATTGGTGTATACATGTATAATGGGATTGGTGTATACATGTATATTGGGACTGGTGTATACATGTATATTGGGACTGGTGTATACATGTATATTGTGATTGGTGTATACATGTATATTGGGATTGGTGTATACATGTATAATGGGACTGGAGTATACATGTACATTGGGACTGGTGTATACATGTATAATGGGATAGGTGTATACATGTATATTGGGATTGGTGTATACATGTATAATGGGATTGGTGTATACATGTACATTGGGATTGGTGTATACATGTATAATGGGATTGGTGTATACATGTATATTGGGATTGGTGTATACATGTATAATGGGATTGGTGTATACATGTATATTGGGATTGGTGTATACATGTATAATGGGATTGGTGTATACATGTATATTGGGATTGGTGTATACATGTATAATGGGATTGGTGTATACATGTATATTGGGACTGGTGTATACATGTATATTGGGACTGGTGTATACATGTATATTGTGATTGGTGTATACATGTATATTGGGATTGGTGTATACATGTATAATGGGATTGGTGTATACATGTATATTGGGATTGGTGTATGCATGTACATTGGGATTGGTGTATACATGTATATTGGGATTGGTGTATACATGTATATTGTGATTGGTGTATACATGTATATTGGGATTGGTGTATACATGTATAATGGGATAGGTGTATACATGTATATTGGGATTGGTGTATACATGTATAATGGGATAGGTGTATACATGTATATTGGGACTGGTGTATACATGTATATTGGGACTGGTGTATACATGTATATTGGGACTGGTGTATACATGTATAATGGGATTGGTGTATACATGTATAATGGGATTGGTGTATACATGTATATTGGGATTGGTGTATACATGTATATTGGGATTGGTGTATACATGTATATTGGGATTGGTGTATGCATGTACATTGGGATTGGTGTATACATGTATATTGGGATTGGTGTATGCATGTACATTGGGATTGGTGTATACATGTATATTGGGATTGGTGTATGCATGTACATTGGGATTGGTGTATACATGTACATTGGGATTGGTGTATACATGTATATTGGGATTGGTGTATGCATGTACATTGGGATTGGTGTATACATGTATATTGGGATTGGTGTATGCATGTACATTGGGATTGGTGTATACATGTACATTGGGATTGGTGTATACATGTATAATGGGATTGGTGTATACATGTATATTGGAAGTAAAACCGGTAATAAGTACTCGCTACGGTAATGATGAGGTGTGTGCTGTTATTTATGACTTTTAGTTACTGTATATTCATGACAAACACCCTAAGGCTAGGTTCACAATATGTATCTGTGCGGCTGTATTGCGGGCTGTAAATCATCGGCCGTATTTTTCTGGTTCATGCGTACGCTGGAAAGTATAAGATATGCGGCTGCACAGTGCACACTATGTATGAATCTACGGCCCGATCGTAAACGGACCCGTAAAAAATGAACAAGACCATTGTTTGCGGCTGGACATGCGGCCGTGGATTGACAGGCGGTCCGTACGGAGTACTTCAAAAATAGCCGGCAATGATGCCGAATGCCGATGCCTCTAATAGTTAATATATTAAATTAATAAAACACATTTTCTTTGTAATCAAGTCCCTTTCGTTGTTCAATAATTTAATTCTAACGAATCCATCATTGTGCAATTAAATATACTGTTAAAATAAATAGATATATAAATGTATATTTATATATATATTTATTTTTTGACAGTATATTGAATTGCACAATGATGGATTCGTTAGAATTAAATTATTGAACAACGAAACTGATTTTATTACAACAAAAATGTGTTTTATTCATTAAATATTAATTAGTACAGGAAGCTCTATAAGCCGTGAATTCATATGCCGGCAATAGAGCATTCTGTACTAATTATCACTTTACTTTAATTAAAACATCAAATGTTTCTTCTAATTATGTTATGACAATAGCATTATTAGAAGAAACATTTAGAATTATATGTGCGCTCAGCTGATTGGCTGTTCGGCTGAGCGCACATATAATAAGCCGGTCCGCAGTACAGTGACTTCATTGTGCTGCGGACCAGCGAAGAGGACACATCGGGGTGAGTATAGAGCTCTCCCCACCCCCTCCCCAGTACTGCACCCATCCCAGTAAGGAAGGGGGGTCACTTAACCCCTTCCTTGCTGGGATGGGTGCAGTCTGACATCAGTCTGGCCCCCAAGGGGTTAAGGGGGATGCAATACATCCTCCCTTAACCCTTGGGGGTCAGACTGTAAGCAGCGATCTGTAAAGATGCTGCATACTGTAAGGTGCACAACACCGCTCACAATGATGGGTGTTGTGCTCCTGTTTGTGTGTTTTTTGTGTGTTTCTCCCTTTTTGTTTTTCAGATATCGGTATCCTGGGGATTACGTCGGATTCCGTGGACTACGTCGATGACCAGCGGTTGTTTTTTTTTTTTTTTTTTTAATAAAATGGTCAATGAGGGGTGTGGGGGTGTTTTTATTTGAATAAAACATTTTTTCCACTTGTGTCTTGTCTTTATTTCTTTACTTTATAGACTTAGTAGTGGAAGCCGTCTAATAGACGGAATCCATTACTAAGTCGGGGCCTAGTGTTAGCCGGTATAAAATGGCTAACACTAACCCCCTATTATTACCCCAGTACCCAATGCCACCAGGGGTACTGGGAAGAGCCGGGTGCCAGTGGTCCCGGAGCGTCAAAATTGGCGCTCCTGGACCGGGCGGCAGCAGGCTGGTAAGATTTAGGCTGGGGAGGGCCTAAACCAATGGCTCTTCCCACCCTGGTGTTACCAGGCTGCTGTCGCTTGGTTTTTAACCCGGCTGGTTATAAAAATAGGGGGGAATAAATAAATAATTTTAAAAAAACGCATAGGGTCCCCCCTATTTTCATAAACAGCCGGGTTAAAAACCAAGCGGCATACTGCAGAGGATCGCAAACCCCGGTAATAGCGATTCATGTAAACTGTGTTCCCTGCTTTCCCAGATGCATCCAGAGGTGTTTGCATCACTTTCTTAAGATTTTATTTGTTATTTTTAGTTGAACCAGATTTCCAAGTAAATGACCGTATGTTTTCAGCCGCATGTCTATTTTTTCCCACGGCCGTAGTTTCAGCCGCACATTTACAGCCTCATAAAAAATACAGCCGCACAGATACATAGTGTGAACATAGCCTAAAACTCACCATCTGCAGTGAAAAGACTGGATAACAGCGAGTAATAAATGACTGATGATTCTGAAGGCTGGAAATAATTGCATCTATTTTATACACTCATATATATATATATATATATATATATATATATGCAGTGTGTATATATATATATATATATATATATATATAATGGCTCCGAGAAACAACAGAGTAGTGTGTCCCCCCTTCCCCCCCAGAATGCCTGCCCCATGGTGGTGTCCACACGCTGCACAGACATGCGGGGATAGCCGTATACTCCCTCCTGTCTGTGGGCACAAACTGCTAATTACCAGCCCAAGAATAACAAACCCGTCTATTCCTGTACTGGCCGCACCACAAGGTGGTCACCCAGCGAGGACTTTATCACTACCAAATCTACTGTATTATACTGAGAACACCCTCCATTCACTAACATTGTACATCTGACTGATGGCAGTGTACCCAGCACTGTACAGTATATATGACTGATGGCAGTGTACCCAGCACTGTGCAGTATATATCTGATTGATGGCAGTGTACCCAGCACTGTACAGTATATCTGACTTATGGCAGGGTACCCAGCACTGTACAGTATAAATCTGATTGATGGCAGGTACCCAGCACTGTACAGTATATATGACTGATGGCAGGTACCCAGCACTGTACAGTATATATGACTGATGGTAGGTACCCAGCACTGTACAGTATATATAACTGATGGCAGTGTACCCAGCACTGTAAAGTATATACTGTATGTCTGATGGCAGTGTACCCAGCACTGTACAGTATATATCTGACTGATGGTAGGTACCCAGCACTATACAGTATATATGACTGATAGCAGGTACCCAGCACTGTACAGTATATCTGACTGATGGTAGGTACCCAGCACTGTACAGTATATATCTAATTGATGGCAGTGTACCCAGCACTGTACAGTATATATAACTGATGGCAGTGTACCCAGCACTGTAAAGTATATACTGTATGTCTGATGGCAGTGTACCCAGCACTGTACAGTATATATGACTGATGGCAGTGTACCCAGCACTGTACAGTATATATGTCTGATGGCAGTGTACCAAGCACTGTACAGTATATGTGACTGATGGCAGTGTACCCAGCACTGTACAGTATATATCTGATTGATGGCAGTGTACCCAGCACTGTACAGTATATATGACTGATGGCAGTGTACCCAGCACTGTACAGTATATATGACTGATGGTAGGTACCCAGCACTATACAGTATATATGACTGATAGCAGGTACCCAGCACTGTACAGTATATATGACTGATGGCAGTGTACCCAGCACTGTACAGTATATATGACTGATGGCAGTGTACCCAGCACTGTACAGTATATATGACTGATGGCAGTGTACCAAGCACTGTACAGTATATGTGACTGATGGCAGTGTACCCAGCACTGTACTGTATATATGACTGATGGCAGTGTACCCAGCACTGTACAGTATATCTGACTGATGGTAGGTACCCAGCACTGTACAGTATATATCTAATTGATGGCAGTGTACCCAGCACTGTACAGTATATATAACTGATGGCAGTGTACCCAGCACTGTAAAGTATATACTGTATGTCTGATGGCAGTGTACCCAGCACTGTACAGTATATATGACTGATGGCAGTGTACCCAGCACTGTACAGTATATATGTCTGATGGCAGTGTACCCAGCACTGTACAGTATATATGACTGATGGCAGTGTACCCAGCACTGTACAGTATATATCTGATTGATGGCAGTGTACCCAGCACTGTACAGTATATATAACCGATGGCAGGTACCCATCCCTGTACAGTATATATGACTGATGGCAGTGTACCCAGCACTGTACAGTATATATGACTGATGGCAGTGTACCCAGCACTGTACAGTATATATCTGACTGATGGCAGTGTACCCAGCACTGTACAGTATATATGACTAATGGCAGGGTACCCAGCACTGTACAGTATATCTGATTGATGGCAGTGTACCCAGCACTGTACAGTATATATGACTGATGGCATTGTACCCAGCACTGTACAGTATATATCTGATTGATGGCAGTGTACCCAGCACTGTACAGTATATCTGACTGATGGCAGGGTACCTAGCACTGTACAGTATATATGTCTGATGGCAGTGTACCCAGCACTGTACAGTATATATGACTGATGGCAGTGTACCCAGTACTGTACAGTATATGTGACTGATGGCAGTGTACCCAGCACTGTACTGTATATATGACTGATGGCAGTGTACTCAGCACAGTACAGTATATATGACTTAAGGCAGTGTACCCAGCACTGTACAGTATATATGACTGATGGTAGGTACCCAGCACTGTACAGTATATATCTAATTGATGGCAGTGTACCCAGCACTGTACAGTATATATAACTGATGGCAGTGTACCCAGCACTGTAAAGTATATACTGTATGTCTGATGGCAGTGTACCCAGCACTGTACAGTATATATGACTGATGGCAGTGTACCCAGCACTGTACAGTATATATGTCTGATGGCAGTGTACCCAGCACTGTACAGTATATATGACTGATGGCATTGTACCCAGCACTGTACAGTATATATCTGATTGATGGCAGTGTACCCAGCACTGTACAGTATATCTGACTGATGGTAGGTACCCAGCCCTGTACAGTATATATGACTGATGGCAGGTACCTAGCACTAATATGTATACTGATGGCAGGTACCCAGCACTGTACAGTATATATGACTGATGGCAGGTACCCAGCACTGTATAGTATATATCTGATTGATGGCAGGGTATCCAGCACTGTACAGTATATATGACTGATGGCAGTGTACTCAGCACAGTACAGTATATATGACTTAAGGCAGTGTACCCAGCACTGTACAGTATATATGACTGATGGTAGGTACCCAGCACTGTACAGTATATATAACTGATGGCAGTGTACCCAGCACTGTAAAGTATATACTGTATGTCTGATGGCAGTGTACCCAGCACTGTACAGTATATATGACTGATGGCAGTGTACCCAGCACTGTACAGTATATATGTCTGATGGCAGTGTACCCAGCACTGTACAGTATATATGTCTGATGGCAGTGTACCCAGCACTGTACAGTATATATGACTGATGGCAGTGTACCCAGCACTGTACAGTATATATCTGATTGATGGCAGTGTACCCAGCACTGTACAGTATATATAACCGATGGCAGGTACCCATCCCTGTACAGTATATATGACTGATGGGAGTGTACCCAGCACTGTACAGTATATATGACTGATGGCAGTGTACCCAGCACTGTACAGTATATCTGATTGATGGCAGTGTACCCAGCACTGTACAGTATATATCTGATTGATGGCAGGGTACCCAGCACTGTACAGTATATATGTCTGATGGCAGTGTACCCAGCACTGTACAGTATATATGACTGATGGCAGTGTACCCAGCACTGTACAGTATATATAACTGATGGCAGTGTACCCAGCACTGTACAGTATATATCTGACTGATGGTAGGTACCCAGCACTGTACAGTATATATCTGATTGATGGCAGGGTACCTAGCACTGTACAGTATATACTGTATGTCTGATGGCAGTGTACCCAGCACTGTACATTATATATCTGATTGATGGCAGTGTACCCAGCACTGTACAGTATATATGTCTGATGGGAGTGTACCCAGCACTGTACAGTATATATGACTGATGGCAGTGTACCCAGCTCTGTACAGTATATATGTCTGATGGGAGTGTACCCAGCACTGTACAGTATATATGACTGATGGCAGTGTACCCAGCACTGTACATTATATATCTGATTGATGGCAGTGTACCCAGCACTGTACAGTATATATGACTGATGGCAGTGTACCCAGCACTGTACAGTATATATGTCTGATGGGAGTGTACCCAGCACTGTACAGTATATATGACTGATGGCAGTGTACCCAGCTCTGTACAGTATATATGACTGATGGCAGGTACCCAGCACTGTACAGTATATATGACTGATGGCAGGGTACCCAGCGCTATGCAGTATATATGACTGATGGCAGTGTACCCAGCACTGTACAGTATATATCTGATTGATGGCAGTGTACCCAGCACTGTACAGTATATGTGACCGATGGCAGCGTACCCAGCACTGTACAGTATATATGACTGATGGTAGGTACCCAGCACTGTACAGTATATATGACTGATGGCAGTGTACCCAGCACTGTGCAGTATATATGACTGATGGCAGTGTACCCAGCACTGTGCAGTATATATCTGATTGATGGCAGTGTACCCAGCACTGTACAGTATATCTGACTGATGGCAGGTACCCTGCACTGTACAGTATATATGACCGATGGAAGGTACCCAGCACTGTACAGTATATATGACTTATGGCAGTGTACCCAGCACTGTGCAGTATATATCTGATTGATGGCAGTGTACCCAGCACTGTACTGTATATATGACTTATGGCAGGGTACCCAGCACTGTACAGTATATATCTGATTGATGGCAGGGTACCCAGCACTGTACAGTATATATGACTGATGGCAGTGTACCCAGCACTGTACAGTATATATGACTGATGGCAGTGTACCCAGCACTGTAAAGTATATACTGTATGTCTGATGGCAGTGTACCCAGCACTGTACAGTATATATGACTGATGGCAGTGTACCCAGCACTGTACAGTATATATGACTGATGGCAGTGTACCCAGCACTGTACAGTATATATCTGATTGATGGCAGTGTACCCAGCACTGTACAGTATATATAACCGATGGCAGGTACCCATCCCTGTACAGTATATATGACTAATGGCAGGTACCCAGCACTGTACAGTATATATGACTGATGGCATTGTACCCAGCACTGTACAGTATATATCTGATTGATGGCAGTGTACCCAGCACTGTACAGTATATCTGACTGATGGTAGGTACCCAGCCCTGTACAGTATATATGACTGATGGCAGGTACCTAGCACTAATATGTATACTGATGGCAGGTACCCAGCACTGTACAGTATATATGACTGATGGCAGTGTACCCAGCACTGTATAGTATATATCTGATTGATGGCAGGGTATCCAGCACTGTACAGTATATATGACTGATGGCAGTGTACCCAGCACTGTACAGTATATATGACTGATGGCAGGTACCTAGCACTAATCTGTATACTGATGGCAGGTACCTAGCACTAATCTGTATACTGATGGCAGGTACCTAGCACTAATCTGTATACTGATGGCAGGGTTCCTAGCAGGTCTGTATATGAGTATTCTGCCTTACAAGAAGAATGTATATGAGCATCTTGGTTACTGGGATGTTGGCAATGAGGGGGCAGGCTGGCATCTCTATCAGACCCTATCTGGCTGGCACACAGACCTCTCTCTATATATGTATATGTATGGTGGGGCAGGCTGGCACACAGACCTCTCTCTCTATATATATATATGTATGGTGGGGCAAGCTGGCACATAGACTTCTCTCTATATATGTATATGTATGGTGGGGCAGGCTGGCACACAGACCTCTCTCTATATATGTATATGTATGGGGGGCAGGCTGGCATCTCTATCAGACCCTGTCTATCCGGCTGGCACACAGACCTCTCTCTATATATGTATATGTATGGGGGGCAGGCTGGCACATAGACCTCTCTCTATATATGTATATGTATGGGGGGCAGGCTGGCACATAGACCTCTCTCTATATATGTATATGTGTGGGGGGCAGGCTGGCACATAGACTTCTCTCTATATATGTATATGTATGGGGGGCAGGCTGGCACATAGACCTCTCTCTATATATGTATATGTGTGGGGGGCAGGCTGGCACATAGACTTCTCTCTATATATGTATATGTATGGGGGGCAGGCTGGCACATAGACTTCTCTCTATATATGTATATGTATGGGGGGCAGGCTGGCACATAGACTTCTCTCTATATATGGATATGTATGGGGGGCAGGCTGGCATCTCTATCAGACCCTGTCTATACGGCGGGTACACATACCTCTCCCTATATATGTATATGTATGGGGGGCAGGCTGGCACACAGACCTCTATATATATGTATATGTATGGGGGGCAGGCTGGCACATAGACCTCTGTATATATATAAATATGTAAATGTATGGGGGGCGGCTGGCACACAGACCTCTATATATATATATGTATATGAATGGGGGGAGGCTGGCACACAGACCTCTATATACACCCCTTCCACGAGACCCGACTCCTCAACTATCCACTAGGATTAAGAACTTGTTGGACAATTATGTGATGGAAGGTATTATAGACGAACCAACACAAACCTTTCTAACTAACTGCCACCCCATTATGCCCACATTTTACATTCTCCCTAAAATTCATAAGGGCTTAGAACACCCCCCAGGGAGACCCATAGTAGCCTCCACCGAGTCAGTCCTAGCTCCCCTTGCAATATTGTTAGAAAAAATCCTCACTCCCTTAGTTAAAACTACGAGATCATTTTTATTAGATACCACTCAATTTTTAGAAGTGATACACCAGATTTCACCCATACCACCGGAGGCTCTACTAGTTACTTGGGACGTTTGCAGTTTGTATACCTCTATACAGCATTCCAAGGGCCTTAAAGCGGTAGACACTTTCCTAGAGAGTCACACCTTTACAGTCCCACAGAAACGATTTTGTCTGGAATTATTAGAATTGATCTTGACTAACAACTTTTTTCTTTTTGGTGACAAAATGTACTTGCAGACACAAGGAACAGCCATGGGGTCCAATGTAGCCCCTCCATATGCAAATATATACATGGACTACTTTGAGAACCACTTTGTATATACCCATCAGTCATTTTTGGATTTCGCCCACACCTGGCATCGTTATATTGACGATATTTTTTGCATATGGAGGGGCTCATTGGATTCCCTGCAGGAGTTTCATACCTACCTTAACTCCATCTATTCGGAGTTGCAGTTCACTCTGCATTACGATTCTTGCGAAATGAATTTCCTGGACACCCTCATTCTGAAAAATGCAAATGGGGAACTGTCTGTCGACTTATACACTAAGCCGACCGACAGAAATAGTTTACTCCATTACAGTAGCAATCATCCTCCTAAGGTTAAGGAATCTCTGCCAGGCTCCCAATTTAGTCGGGTAAAAAGAATAGTATCAGACCCTGATAAACTAGAGACGAGACTCAGTGAGATGACACAAAAATTTTCCCAACGAGGGTATCCACCCAAGATCCTGGACAAATTCAGGGAACCTGCAGCGAGACCAAAAAGGCCGCAAAGCGGTAATCGGATACCGTTTATCCATAAATTTCATCCTTACAGTAACAAAATCACTAATGTGATTAAAAAACACTGGCCAATTCTACATCAGGCCTTACCTCAAGTTGAGGAGTTTGAGAATCCACCACTCTTATGTTACAAGAGAGAAAAGAACTTACGTGACCACCTAGTAAGGGCAGATATAGGTACACTGCAACGCAGACCGATACAACGTTTCTTGGGCCCACCCCAGGAAGGTACCTTTCCATGTCTTCATTGCTCCCAGTGTTCCTCTGTGACTAAAGGCAAAACTTTTACCCATCCCCATACTGGTAAACAATTTCCCATCCGTGGTTTTTTTACCTGCGACACAAATTTTGTAGTGTACCTTATCAAGTGCCCATGCGGTCTCGGATACGTTGGAGAAACCACACAGCGTATCCGGGACCGCATTTCTAAACACAAATCTACTATTAGATGTGGTAATCTCCTACTCCCTATCCCCAGGCATTTTTCGGATCGAGGACATTCCATAGCACAACTAAGATTTCAGATCATTGAACACATTCCCCCTCCTAGAAGGGGTGGTAATCGCATTGCCTTATTGAAAAAACGTGAGTCGTACTGGATACATGTACTCCAGACGATTGAACCCAAAGGTTTGAATCGAGAGTACGATAGAAGTTTCAGTTTGTGAATATATTCTCTTGTAACATAGTATTTTTCTTTCTTTCTATATTTTAGGTTTTGGCATGCAGCAAGGATTAAGCACATGTGGTAACTATGGCCCGGCTCCCATCTGTTCTTTTACTTTATTTCATTGCTTTATTTCTCCATCTATACATTAACATTCATTACCTATATACCTCTAACCTTTGTTGTTAACATAACTACCTTCTCCTTCCCCCTGGTAACTCTGGATACCAGGACGCTAATATGGTCACCTGACATGCAGCCGATCATGTGACACTTACGTCACGGCATTATTTGTAGTAGCCGGCCCCTCTACACCTACGCCCTCCCACCTGTTTGGCACATCCACTAGAGATCTCCGTCATGTCGTGACGCGGCGCGGCGCGCCGGCGTCGCGGGGACGCTGACGCGTCGCTGTCACGTGATCACGTGACGCGATGCGCCGGCGGCGCCGCTGCGTCGCCGCAGCTAGACGCACACGGGACCTATTTTAACAGGGCAGACGCTGGTATGCCGCACCACCAGATCTATTCTCATCTCTCCTTGCGTACAGGTAGTATATTACATCCTATTCACAGCATTTTTCTCAACTCTACCTCTTATTGCTCCGGACCGAGTTGCCTTATGTTCTTTGTGTATATTCATGTGTAAATTTGCATGTCTTGTGCATGGTCTTACCCTCCATCATCCCACTTATAATTGTACTATGGTGTATATAAGTGCACACCGTTTTTACTGCTAGAGTCTGAAGACATGCTTCAGAGTTGTTTAGTTTTAGTTTTAGTTTCTCCATCATTTAGCATATCAATTTTGGTTTTTTCACTCATGTATGATTTCCAACATTTATCCATATTTATGGTTATATCACAACCCATACCTATTAGAGGGCTGATGTTATAGAACATATGCATACAACAATTCTGGATATCTTCTCACTAGTCCCTTTTTGCATAGTCTTGTTCACACTTTGTTGTTGATCCACCTATTGTGCTCTTTCTTTACAGTTTCGCTACATTGGCCTGAGGAAGGTCGGAAGCACGACCGAAACGTTGCCAGTAGCACTACTTACCTGCATTCATTATTTTTGTATCCTGATTCCTGATCTGGTTGGATTGTGACAAACCATTCTTGTGTAAATAAAATTCTTTCATAAGCATCATAGACTTGGAAGTGCAGTGCCTTTGTCTTCAGATATGAATGGGGGGAGGCTGGCACACAGACCTCTATATATATATATGTATATGTATGGGGGGCAGGCTGGCACACAGACCTCTATATATATGTATATGTATGGGGGGCAGGCTGGCATCTCTATCAGACCTCTGTATGTGTATATGTATGGGGGGACAAGCTGGCATCTCTATTACACCCTATCTATCCGGCTGGCACACAGACCTCTCTCTCTCTCTCTCTCTCTCTCTCTCTCTCTCTCTCTATATATATATATATATGTGTGTATATGTATGGGGGGCAGGCTGGCATCTCTATCAGACCCTGTCTATCCGGCTGGCACACAGACCTCTCTCTATATATGTATATGTATGGGGGGCAGGCTGGCACACAGACCTCTATATATATGTATATATATATATATATATGTATATGTATGGGGGGCAGGCTGGCATCTCTATCAGACCTCTGTATGTGTATATGTATGGGGGACAGGCTGGCATCTCTATCAGACCTCTGTATGTGTATATGTATGGGGGACAGGCTGGCATCTCTATTACACCCTATCTATCCGGCTGGCACACAGACCTCTCTCTCTCTATATATATATTTATGTGTATATGTATGGGGGGCAGGCTGGCATCTCTATCAGACCCTGTCTATCCGGCTGGCACACAGACTTCTATATGTGAATAATAGGCGCTGTATATGTATGGGGGAGGCTGGCGCTGATACACAGACACCCGGTACCTGACTGGCACACAGCCCTCTCTATATATGTGTATCTGTATGGGGGGCAGGCTGGCACACAGCCCTCTCTATATATGTGTATATGTATGGGGGGGGGGCAGACTGGCACACAGCCCTCTCTATATATGTGTATATGTATGGGGGGGGGGCAGACTGGCACACAGCCCTCTCTATATATGTGTATATGTATGGGGGGGCAGACTGGCACACAGCCCTCTCTATATATGTGTATATGTATGGGGGGGGCAGACTGGCACACAGCTCTCTCTATATATGTGTATATGTATGGGGGGGGCAGACTGGCACACAGCGCTCTCTATATATGTGTATATGTATGGGGGGGGGGGGCAGACTGGCACACAGCCCGCTCTATATATGTGTATCTGTATGGGGGGCAGACTGGCACACAGCCCTCTCTATATATGTGTATCTGTATGGGGGGCAGGCTGGCACACTCTCTCTCTCTCTATATATGTGTATCTGTATGGGGGGCAGACTGGCACACAGCCCTCTCTATATATGTGTATCTGTATGGGGGGGCAGGCTGGCACACTCTCTCTCTCTATATATGTGTATATGTATGGGGGGGGGCAGGCTGGCACACAGCCCTCTCTATATATGTGTATCTGTATTGAAGGCAGGCTGGCACACAGCCCTCTCTATATATGTGTATCTGTATGGGGGGCAGGCTGGCACACAGCCCTCTCTATATATGTGTATATGTATGGGGGGCAGGCTGGCACACAGCCCTCTCTATATATGTGTATCTGTATGGGGGGCAGGCTGGCACACAGCCCTCTCTATATATGTGTATATGTATGGGGGGGGGGGCAGGCTGGCACACAGCCCTCTCTATATATGTGTATATGTATGGGGGGGGCAGACTGGCACACTCTCTCTCTCTATATATGTGTATCTGTATGGGGGGCAGACTGGCACACAGCCCTCTCTATATATGTGTATATGTATGGGGGGGGGCAGACTGGCACACAGACCTCTCTCTATATATATGTATCTGTATGGGGGGGGCAGACTGGCACACAGCCCTCTCTATATATGTGTATCTGTATGGGGGGCAGGCTGGCACACTCTCTCTCTCTATATATGTGTATCTGTATGGGGGGCAGGCTGGCACACAGCCCTCTCTATATATGTGTATCTGTATGGGGGGCAGGCTGGCACACTCTCTCTCTCTCTATCTCTCCACAGACACCGGCAGCTTATGACACCCGGTACCTGACTGGCACACAGCCCTCTCTATATATGTGTATCTGTATGGGGGGCAGGCTGGCACACAGCCCTCTCTATATATGTGTATATGTATGGGGGACAGGCTGGCACACTCTCTCTCTCTATATATGTGTATATGTATGGGGGGGGGGGCAGGCTGGCACACTCTCTCTCTCTATATATGTGTATCTGTATGGGGGGCAGGCTGGCACACAGCCCTCTCTATATATGTGTATCTGTATGGGGGGGGGGCAGGCTGGCACACAGCCCGCTCTATATATGTGTATATGTATGGGGGGCAGGCTGGCACACTCTCTCTCTCTATATATGTGTATCTGTATGGGGGGGGCAGGCTGGCACACAGCCCTCTCTATATATGTGTATATGTATGAGGGGCAGGCTGGCACACAGCCCTCTCTATATATGTGTATCTGTATGGGGGGCAGGCTGGCACACTCTCTCTCTCTATATATGTGTATATGTATGGGGGGGGGCAGACTGGCACACTCTCTCTCTCTATATATGTGTATCTGTATGGGGGGGGCAGGCTGGCACACAGCCCTCTCTATATATGTGTATATGTATGAGGGGCAGGCTGGCACACAGCCCTCTCTATATATGTGTATATGTATGGGGGACAGACTGGCACACTCTCTCTCTCTATCTCTCCACAGACACCGGCAGCTTATGACACCCGGTACCTGACTGGCACACAGCGCGGTTTGGCCGCCACATCCTGCGCCCCCCGGAGCTCGTGTTGGGGGGATGCGCGCTCCCCGTGCCCGCGCCGTGTCAGTGCGCGCCCCCGCCTCCTCCCTCCTCCAGGTCCCCCAGTCCTGTCTCTTCGCCTCAGTCCTGGCTGCAGCTTCTCGGATTGTGGATGAGGGAGAGATGGAGGCAGCGCCGACCTCTGGGAGCCGGGAGCCCGCGGACAGAGCCGTGCAGAGCCGCCTGTAGGAGGAGGTAAGCCCCCCGGGTCTGGGGCTGCTGGGGGGATTATAGACCGTGGCGTCGTACACACAGGGCTGCAATGCCACCTCTCCTCAGGATGGTGGGACCGGGCACAGTATAGGTCAGGTACCAGCACTAGCATTGGCCACAATCACATTACTATTGGCTTATGTGCATGGCTGCTATATCTGCACCTGCATGTAACCCTCATGCATGGAGACCATGGAAGCAGCCACCTCTGCAGAGGCAGATGGCACTGGCTGGTCATGGGAGATGGACCCACCTGTGCCAGTGTGGGCTGCTGTCCTACATGGTATGCCAGGTAGTGGACCTGTGTCTGTGCCAGGAGATGCCCTCCTCCTATCAGGTGCCCACCACTCATCTGTGCCCAGTCCCTGCACTGGTCATCATGGGCACCAAGCATTGCCAGCTCTGGCTGTTTATTGCCTCTCTGCATTTGGTTACTGTTCTGCATTGCTATCGTATAAGAATTTGACTTGGTTTATCTCACATTTTTATTTTATCTCACTAGTTTACATCCTATGTGCAAATATTCTGTTAAGGCAACAAGGTGTATAAATGGTACTATTAGAGATTGGAAACTAATGAATTCATAGGTGGCATCAGGATACCCATCTAATACGGGGGTAGTACTTGTGGTCGTCCTATATTATATAAAATAGCATAAAACATCACTTGGATGACGGTATTGTATATGAGGGTGAGGGGCGCTTACAATGAGCAAATCCTATGCAAGTCACAGCTTAAGTTGGTATATTTCCATCTGTGTGGGTGAGATGAGCAGTCAGCGCAGACAAATGGTTCAGTGAGTCTATAAAACACAGCAAAAACTATGCTCAGGACATGCCCTGTGCCCCAAACTAAAAGAGAACGTCCTTGAAGAGCTCCATGGACGTCTTATGAGGCTGGACCATATAGACTATATAGCGTTAGAAAGTAGGGGATCCATTAGTGTCACTTGCCACCATGGCACAATGTTATCTTTTCCTTCTAGCCAAGAGATGACGGACCTTCTGTCAATGACGCCTTTGTTAGTTGTGTTTGTTGTCGCCCTATTGTCCCCATTGGTACCAATTGATACTAAATGTGAATTGATCATTTTGTGGTAGACAATGAAGTTTTGTGAGTACAGACTCCTCTATGTATTGCAGCATAGACACTATTATTGCAACGTTATCTCATTTTATATTATTTATTATTATTATTATTATTTTATATTATTATTATTATTATTTTATATTATTATTTATATTATTTACTATATTGTCTTTTTCTTTGGGTAATCTCAGCATGCAGTTTCTGTCCCCTTCTATATGCGTTGAATCCCGTCCCCATTGGTGGTCTGGGTCACTGAGGATTGGCTCTCCCCTTATCCTCTCATGGTATTGGGGTTGTGCAGTTGCAGCATGCTGTCCATCTATATAGGTGCTGAAATACAAATCATTTCTGCAGATTTTTTTTTTAAGGCTGCAACTATATAAGAAGAAAGGATACAATTGAGTCTTTGAGTGTCTTGTGGTCCAGAGGGAAGTTACCGTTCTGTGTTTCCTAATGGTTTCTCTAGCTGCAACCTGCTTATATTCTATTTTGGCTTCAAAATAAAGTCTCCATTGTGCTCCGGGGAAGGAACATTAATTGCAATTTCTGCATTGGCATATTCACTGGCGACCGGTCCTGTGTATTAGTGGGTTACACAATGGGGGTTACACAGTGGGGGTCAGACTGTGACATAATGACATAGCAAGGTTTTACATTTAAAAAACAAATTCTTTAGTCTTAAACAGATCAAAATCAGTGTAACCGAAAACTAAGCGCTGGGGAGATTATATGTATATATATATATATATATATATATATATATATATATATATATATAGTGGTACCTTGGTTTAAGAGTAACTTGGCTTAAGAACGTTTTGGTTTAAGAGCTCACAGTTGTTCAAAATTGTGACTTGGTTTAAGAGCATTGCTTTGGTTTAAGAGGTCCCTGTACTGGGTGGGAGGGGGAGTGGGGGAGGGGCATGGTCTGCATAGCGGGGTCTACAGCTCTGTACTCTGACCCAGGAAGTCTCCCTCACCTTCCAAATCATAGCAGATCCACTTCAGGCTGGGGCTTACATCAGGGGACAGGACTGTGGAGGTAATATCTTCATAGCTGTAACCCCGGACAGAGAGTGCTGCATGTATGTGCCCACATCTGTCCTGCTCATTCCTTCATGCTCCCTGCAGTCTCTGTCAGCCCTTGTGTTTCCCATCCTCTCCATTACTGTACAGTAACTTATAATATCACATACTCTGCTGTTTCTGAATGTTTGTTTCGTTTGTTTTACATCTTATTCAGAATAATAAATCATTATTTTTGGGGCGTGGAACCAATTGCCTGCATTTCTATGATTTCTTATGGGAAAATTTGCTTTGGTTTAAGAGTGGATTTGAATAACAAGCACGGTCCCGGAACGAATTATGCTCGTAATCCAAGGCACCACTGTGTATATGTATATATATATATATATATATATATATATATATATATATATGTATATATATATTACACAATAATAGGCAGGTGGCTTTAATGTTATGGCTGATCAATGAATATACAGTAACCGGCCTAAATCTATTGAGAGGTCTTTAAAAAACAGCAACACACAATCCCAATGATTTAAAGATATGTATAATATATATATATATATATCTTTAAATCATTGGGATTGTGTGTTGTTGTTTTTTAAAGACCTCTCAATAGATTTAGGCCGGTTACTGTATATTCATTGATCAGCCATAACATTAAAGCCACCTGCCTATTATTGTGTTATATCTGAATATGCATCCCTATGTGCTCTGATACCTTCCTATCCCAGCCAGCAGTTTATGCTACAGTTGCTTTTCTGTGGGATCGGGCCAGACAGACTAGGCTTCCCTCCCACTATGTATCAGTGAGCACTGAACACCCATGACCCTGCTGCTGATTCACCATTTGTGCTTTCTTGGACCAATTATGATAAGAATTATCCGCTGTATATTGGGCAGACCCTAAAACACCTGCCATGTCGGAGACGCTTTGACCGAGTCACCTATCACAATTTGGCTCTTGTTAAAGTAGCTGAGATCCTTACACTTGTCAATTTTTCCTGCTTTCAACTCAACAACTTCAAGAACTGTTTAGTTTTTATTACAGCAAATACACACTGGTCCCCGGGGATGCTTGGAAAGTAGCATACATCTGTGCCCAGAAAACACCAGTCTGTCGCTAAATGTATTACATGCTTAGGATAAATTCCTCCCTATGTGTTCAGTGATTACGGGTATAAACAGTAAATAAACATTGGTCCATTGAGTACAACATAGATATACACAAAAGTTCCAGTAAATCCACCAGAGTTGGCTGCGTCCAGTGCTTGGATCCTTTAAGCCTCTTGTTTCTTTTAGAGTTGCAAGCACACAGCCACATAACTCAAAAAAATCTCCTGTCTTCCAGTACTTATCAGCTACTGTATGTCCTGCAGGAAAAGGTATTCTTTCCAGTCTAGAGACCAGGAGAGGTTTTCTGTTCAATCTTTTTATTGAAAATTTTTCAAAAGTATTTTAACAAATGCCCAATAAAACATGTATTTGTACAAAGCGCGGCATAGTAGGATACAATAAAGCTTATGGTTACATGTGAGATATAGTAACATAAAAGTCCGGTTAACTAGGACCATGGTGAAAGAGGAATAAACAGGAACATTAATATAAACTAAAACAGAACCATCTTCATTGTTCATGGGTCAGTTATTAGAGGGGTTAGCTCTTACGTAGTTATCATGGGTACATAGACTGTGGAAAGGTGTTAGTCACGCAAGTGATGTCAACGGTTTATCTGACATAATGGTGTTGCAAGTCACAATTAACAATGATATATTGGGAGTAGAGAGGAGAGGTTTATTTCTCCTGAATTGAAGTTATACATGAAAGTAGGGAGAAGTGACCCAAGGGCGCCATTTGTTTTCACATTTTTTATGCATAAATTGACCTTTCATTATTATGTCCTCATAAGTGAACGTTATATTAGTCATGTTTATTACTTCTGCTAGATTGGGGATTGTAGCAGATTTCCAGTATTTTGTAAGGGCCAATTTTCCTATAATAAGAAGTTGGCACAGTAGGGGTCTATGAATAGCTGAAATATTTTCCAAACCTAGGAATAATAATACTAATTGAGGGGTCCATGTAAACGAACATGGAATTACACTCATAATTAGACTTTTGAGCTGAGACCAGTATGGTTGTATCAATGGGCAGGCCCAAAGAATATGGAATATAGAGCCCTTGCTTCCACAGCCTCTCCAACAAAGGTCAGATGAACCGGGAAAAATTTTTGCAATGCGTTCAGGAGTATAATACCATCGTAGAGATGTTTTCAAAGCTGCCTCAACATGAGATATGCAATGAAAAGTACGATGTATCAAACTAAATGCCTTTTTCCAAGAGGTATCAGAAAAGGTCATCCCCAAATCAGATTCCCAGGCTTTTTGTAAGTAGTTTTTGTTAAATAAGGAATATGCACAAAAACTGTCGTATAGAGGCCTTAACCCCTTTTGATTTGTCATAAAGTATTGGAAAATAGACTTATCTATAAAAGTATGTAGGAATTTATGGCCTTGTAGAAGATGCCTTATTTGAAGGAATTTATGGAAGTCTAAAGAAGGCAAGGAAAACTCTCTTTGTAAATCTATAAATGAGCGTATAATATTATCTTTGTACAATTGGGATACTTTGGTTATACCTCTGTCTATCCATAGTGAAATGTCTAACTTAGGTAATTGTACAGCTAGGAAGGACAGGGGAATAAAACTTTTGGGTAATAAGGATTTAACCCCTGTTTGTTTGTGATAGTTTTTCCATATAAGTAAAGATGTATTAACTAGGGGATTAGAGCAGGCTGGTTTAGGGCTTTTCCAAAAAGGTGTCAACAACAGATGCTGTAGTTTAAGTGGTGATATTGATGCTTCTTCAGCCTGTTCCCAAGGCATTTCGCTTCTATTTTTCCACCAGTGTTTAAGTTGCGATAAAATTGTTGCCATGTAGTAACCCCTGATGTTTGGGACTCCCAATCCCCCTACTGATCTATGTTTAAATAATATGTGAGCTGCGAACCAGGAGAGGTTTTCTATGGAAATTTGCTGCAGCTCTGGACAGTTCCTTTCATCAACAGAGGTGGCACCAGAGAGCTCTGTGTCAGACTGGAAAGAATACACCACTTCCTGCAGGATGTACAGCAGCTGATAAGACTTGCAGCAGCTGGAAGACTTGCCATTTTTTTTAATAGAAGTAAAATATAAATCTTTGGCACTTTCTGACACCAGTTGATCGGACAGAAAATATTTTTTGGTGAACTACCCTTTTTAGTTCCAGTACATTATAAACATTAGTTTGTAGTAATACATAATATGATTTTAGGCGGACGTTGTGGGCGCATTTACTAATTCTTATTCCTCACATTGTGTCTCCTCGGGCATAGTGCCCGTCAGGTACACACTATTATAACGCAGCAATTTTTCAAAATGTTAATGTTTGGAGATTTCGTTTCCAAATCAGGGGGCGTGGCTAATGTTTGCTTTGAATTTATTTTGCAACTGGACTGTGTGCACCAAAATAGTAAATAAGACAAAATAAAACACCTTGCACAATGCAGTCAGCATGTCAAACAATAGTAAATTCCTTCCATTGACCGAAATACAGGCTGAGGCTATGTTCACACAACGTATATCTTCGTAAAATCCTGGCTGTTGTACAACGGCCGCGATTATTACAAAAATATATGTTGCTTCTCCGTCTATGGGATCCCGGCCGGAGCATATACACATAGTACAGCATAGTATGCACAAACAGCTGACATGTCAGTTTTCTGCTGCCGCTATTCAATGAATAGCGGCCGCAGAAACCCATGTCAGTGCACACTGTGGAACGAGCCGCTCGCTCCATAGCGTGCAGTGGAGAGCTCTGATGCGGGCGCACATGGAAAAGTGGCGGAAAAGATCATCCAGCCGGTACTGCTGTACCGCCCAGGATGATCTTTTTCAGAGACCGGCCGTTCCATGGCCCAGCCGGGTCACAGAACGGCCAGTCTCTTACGTTGTATGAACATGGCCTGACAATGTGAATAGCTACATGACGTACAGAATATATAGATGGTAGAGCTGTAAATATCCATGACCATCCCTGAACATCCTCATGTAACAGAGTTTATTATGGGGAAGACAAAAGGTCAAATTTATTCTTCTGTCATATTGGATAATCTATCGTTTTAATTTGACAACTAGCTTTCACCACCATCCTCTGGATCCCCGACTGTAAGCACTAGCCATCCTAGAGTGAAGAGCTCTAGTTATTATGATCTTATACTCCTGTTATTGTTACATTTTTGTATTTTTCAGACTTATCCCTTTTACACAGGATGATTTTATCGTGCAAAAAATTGCAGGCAACGATCAAAAAAATTTTGTGTGTCAGTGATCGTTGATTTATCGTCTTTTTACACGTTGCGATAATTCGCTCAATCTATCGTTCAACGATTTTGAAGTAACGATTCTGTTTTTAACCCAATCAGCGTTAAGACGGAGATATAAATCTTTCGAAAAATCGTTATTACAGTCGCTTTAACATCGCTTAAGGCCATCACACACAGGGTAAATCTTTAAAAGATTGTTTAGACGAATAGATCTGCAAATTATCAGCGAACGACCAGCGATGATTTGAACACATGAAAGATCACGATGAACAATTTCTCGCTCATCGCTTGATCGCTAGCTGTGTTTACTAGAGCCGATTATCGCTGAAATTCGATCGTTATTGTGAAAATTTGAACGATAATCGCTCTGTGTAAAATGACCATTAGATCTGACCCTAAAATCGTTAATCGTTCGCTAATCGATTGCTGTAATTCCACATTCGTTTGCTGTAATTCCGCACTCGTTCACTAATCTTTCAGTGTAATTCCAAATTGTTTCATCTTTTGCTGGGATCAGATGGAGTAAACGATCATAGTAACGATTGCTATAACGTTTGTAACTAACGACTATCATTCCGTGTAATATGGTCAATGATTTCAGGTTAACGATAAACAATCTAATTTGCAATTGTCGATCGTTAATCGCTAAAAATCACTTTATCTAATAGAACTCTTAGGATGTAGTCACACATGGCAGATTTTCTGCAGAGTAAAATCTGAAGCATACAGTATGTACCCATTGTGATTGCACCCTTAAAGGGAACCTGTCACCCCCTGTGCCGGGGTGAAGGCCGCCCGACCCCCCGCTAGAGCCCCAGATACTTACCCCATCTTGCCAAGTCCCGCTCCTGGAGCCGGTATAGATGAGTCCGATGCCCATAGAGAATAAATGGAGCTGTCATTCTCTGAGGGCGTCGTACTCATCTCTGCAGCACGCACGCTGGGCTTCCGACAAGGATATCTCCATCCCGGGACCGGCTCCAGGAGTGGGACTTGGCGATATGGGGTAAGTATAAGGGTCTCTAGCGGGTGGTCGGGCGGCCTTCACCCCGACACGGGCGGTGACAGGTTCCCTTTAAGCCCGTATTACACATAGTAATTATTTTTTAAAGATTCGCTATAACAATCGATCACTAGTGAAAACTAGCAATTTTGTAGCAAACGATTCTGAGGTTATTACATTCACCGATTACTGTCATGAACAATCGTTTTTACATCATTATATGGTCGCTCCTTCGAACAACCCACACAACATGTTTTATCGACAAACGATTTATTACACAAACAAATATGCAAACGATCGGTTAGCTACCAACGATAATTTTTCAACAAGTCGAAAGAGAGAAAATGAACGACTTTTCATTTATCTCATTTTCGATCGTTATTGCCAATTTCTAAACAATAATCGCTAATGTAATAGGGCCTTAAATTTGCTCCCAAAAAACCAAAGTGTTTAATATACATATATAAACAAAAGCTATGGAAAGTCTGCAGCATATCCACCCTGTGTGAACATACCCTTACACTATTAATTCATGATTGCATATCATTGGTATACAGAGATAGTCATTTTCTTATATTTCTGTATAAAATGATCACTTATAGACATTTTTTTCAGGAAATCTTTGCCTGCTCAGATTCGCCAAAATCCGCTCCTCTGTAGGTAAAGTGCTACCAATTAAGGCAATAAGTCATCTATTTCTTTGAAGACGCTATTATTAAAGCTAACTGGAAGGAGCTGTCATGAAAATTATTGGTTCATTTGTCAAACTAGCGCTGAAAAGAAACTATCATTTCTACATACTGTGTATGTTTGAACAATACAATGCTACTTTCATAGGGCTCATATCTTTTATGTTGAATGGGTCTTTGACTTCTAGATTGTCAGTTCAATTGGGTACTGTTTAAGGCTAGGGCTGCACCAGATTTCTTGGAGCAAAGGCCCTATTACGCAAAACGATTATTGGCCATATCGGCCGTTATGGGCGATTATCGTCTTGTGTAATAGAAGACAGCGATGAGCCGACATGAACGCTGTCGGCTGATTGTTGTCTGTCGTTGTCAGCAATTGTTTGTGCAGCAATGATAGAATACACAGCTTTGGCCTGAGCTCTAAATCCTGTCATGGCTGCCACTAAGGAAGTCTTCGGTGAAGTTGGTGAGTGACATAATTTTCTTGTAAGTGTGGATGCTTAATGTTACTTGAAGGATAACGGTGAGAAGGTTTCATGTTGTTATTAATCACACCAAGATTTATAGTTATAGTCGCTGAGGACAACCCAGTAGGTTATACAAATCCCCTATAGTGCCCGGGACTCTGAGGAGGAAGGTATGTGCGTTACCTTCCTCCCTGGAGCCAGTCCCGTACTGTTAGTCAGAGTATTCTTCGCTGCAGTGAACTGTTTTTTTTTTTTTTCCTCCCGCGTCATCGGCCTGCTCCTTCTAATGATATTCAATGGAGCTGGTGGGCTGGGTGACACTGTGGGAGTGGGGCAGTGCTCGTAACAGTGCACCGGAATGAAGATTACTCCGACTAACAGCACAGGACGGGTGCCAAGGAGGAAGATAACATACATACCTTCCTCCTCAGCGTCCTAGGCGCTATAGGGGGCTATCAGCAGGTTACACTCGTCTAAACTGCTGATAGTTCCCCTTTAACTGAAGATGAGTTGATGCTTCATCAGTATACTATCAAATACCTGTATCTGAATCTAGAAGGTATCTTTTATGTATTTTTTTTTTATTATTTGGGTACAGGTCAGTGATAGTGGTGCTTTCTTTTCTTTTTTGCTATATCCTGGTATATAAAGGTTTGTTTACTTTTATGTATATAAAAGTGACATATTTGTTTCATTGGTGTACAATAGACGTATATCTAGGGCCCACCTCATTCCATGTACACTTCTTTCAGGAATCACTCCAGAACAGCCTGCTACTGCAGGGACACCTCTGGTGTAGGGGCTGCCTTTGCTCTAGTCCCAACTTGAGGCCCTATTCCACGGGCCGACTGACAGGAGCAAACCAGCACTATTAGCGCTCGTTTGCTACTCGTTCCCCGCTCGCTGCTGCCGCTATTACACGCGGCAGCAGCGAGCGGGTGAGTCTGGGGGGGGGCGCTGTGGGGGGGATGCCCGGGTGATCACTGATCGTCCGGGCAGTCCATAGGATACAGCGGCGTCTGCTGGCCACGCTCCTATTCCAAGGAGCGACAGCAGCAGATCGTTGCTGTATCAGTCATTTGTTTTTCAACATGTTGAAAAACAAACAACTGCAACGATCAGCTGACATGAACAATGTCGGCTGATCGTTGCTGTCAATTCCACGGGACGATTATCGGCCGTAACGGCGGATATCGGCCCAATATGACCGATAATCTTTCCGCGCAATAGGGCCTTTAGGCCTTGACCTGGTTCATAACAATGACATAGTGGTTAACCACTTCGAAGCATCACAGGATCAACTGACTGAGTCCAACCTTACACTTATGGAACAGACTGGGTTGCTTTTCACTACCTCAGTAAGGGTGGCATTACACTGGACGATTTTTCGGCGATTACCAATAAATGATCTCAAACGACCGCTGTGACAAACGATCTTAAAGCGTTCATTCTATTACACAGGATGATGATTGTTACTTACAGTCATTCTTGCGCTCGTCCTTTCCTGGCTGATAGACCAGGCAACGACCGAATGACGTGTTATTACACCGAATGATGTTCGAAGGATTTGTGAACGATCAATGATGAAAATCCAGATTCTACCAGACTCTAAAGTCCAGATTCTAACAAACGATCAAACAATTCTCGTTGGTCGTTTTGTCATTGTCTGCTATTACACAAAATGATTATCATTTAAATCCAAATGATCTAACAATTTTTCAAATGAAAATTGTCCCGTGTAATACGGCCCTTAGTCCTATGAAGCCTGTGACCTGAGACCTTAGTATTTAAGCTATGCAATAGGTATATATAACTTATAGCTTCTCATTGCTCACTTTTGACATGGTGGCAAAACACATCTATTTATGGACCCATCCTAGGCCAACAGCTTCGGGACCCCCCATCCCTGACCATGTGATCACAGGTTCTGTACACAGAGGAAAGTTATTGGAGGACACATCTGTAATTTTCCTTGGACTTTTCTCAAATTTTATGGCCAAGTTTAAATTAAGAAGGAACTTGGGATTCATGAAGAACTGTAAATCCACGTAGATCATTTCTTTAACCTTCCTGCTAGCGAAGATTTGTAATGAATTAGAATTGATTGACATCTGACAATCAAGAAACCCAATAAAATGAACTTTATGTTTTAACAATACTCAAAGGGGCAAGAATTGACTTGGTTCTTGATGATATATATTTCTGTCCTTATGATTAGAGGTAACTTATGAGCTGAACAGTAATTTGGAGTATGTTCCAGACATGGCAGTAGAGAAAACTAGTAAATTGGAAGCCAAAGGGGAATAAAAACTCAATGGCCATTGGTTTTCATTAATTAAAGATCATGAGAAAATAGGGGAGAAGATGAAGACTTTCAACCAGAACTGGGGTACCACATTTGAGACTGTGCAAAAAAATTAGATTTCAAGGGAACCTGTCACCAAGACAATGCTATCTGCTCTATCACCATCATGTTATAGATCAGGAAGAACTGAACTGTAACTTATTGATTGAAATCCCTGATCATCCCTGATCCCTGATCATTCTGGACTGGACTCTTTAGCATGGAAAGATTAGAGATAATCAATAAATTACAAATTATACTGAATCTTTTCCCATAAAGATATATATCAATCTGCTCAGTTCCTTCTACTCTATAACATGATGCCAATAGCTTAGGTAGCAGTTTCATGGTGACGAGTTCCCTTTAAAATCATTGTAACCCTTAAGAGGGTGTATTAAATGCAGCAGGAAGAGACATTTTGGATTCAGAAAGTGTCTTTATCGCTTTCCCTTGAAAAAAGAACATAGAATGCTGGTTGGTGGCACAAAAAAAGTTGACAGAAAATTCAGACTAGTGTTTTTTTCGGTTTTGTTTTTTTTGTTGCTATTTTTGTTTTTTGCTGTTTTGCTGGTCAGGACGACCACACTTGGCTATAAAAATTATCGACCAGAGGAGAAGCAGGATAATTGCAGTTGTTATGACTGTAAATGGTTCTGTTAGTGGTAATCCTGGTGTAATCCTTCAGAGATTTGCTGATTGCCATACACAATTATATACTTGTGAGGTTATCTATTGCAGTGTAGCTCTAGAAGATCACCTTGAGTAATTCACTTTCCCAAAGTTATTGGAAAAGCAGAGGGAGTAGTTTGACGTCCCCGTCATACAAGAGGAACTGGGATAAACATTACATTCAACATGTAAGAATGCTGCCCCAAGTACTGGCTTTCTTTCATTTAGGCTATGTTCACATTACGTAAACACCCGGCCGTTCCGTTACCCCAGCCGGGTCAGGGAACGGCCGGTCTCAGCCCGGATCATCCTGACTTTTCCAGCCGTGGAGCTCTCACTGAATTCCAGCCGCAGACAACTGACATGTCAGTTTTTTTCATTGCCGCATGGGATCCTGACCGGAGAGCATACGATGTGTGTACGCTCCGGCCGGGATCACATTGAAAATAAGGCTATGTTCCACCCTCAAAACTACGGCCGTAGTTTTACATATGTGAACATAGCCTTAAACTGTACAGAAGGTATGAAGGGATAATGGTAAAGGGTTATTCCCTCCAAAATTATTTTTGCATTAATATGTTGCCCACCTATAGCTTTCGATCTTTCCAATATGAATTTATTATGGATTCTACACAGTTTTGCTGTTATCTAGGTTCATTCACCCCCACTGAACGCATAGAATGAAATCTCGGTCCAACGTGTCTCCACTCCCTGCTCCTGGCCCCCACCCTCCGTGTTGGGATCTAGTGTCCTCCGTCTCTTCAATGGGATGGGTTAGCGCTTTTAACCCTGCCCACTGAAGTCTCCCTCTGTGACAGCAGCCCATCCCCAGGTCACCTGTGGCACACCTCCCACCCCCCCCCCACAACCCGCACCCTGTTTACCCCCTCCGCACTCACCTGCGGCACCCCTACTGGCACTCTAAACACATTTTCAAACAGGGAGAAAAATTCACAAACCGAAATATTAAGTCATTAAACCCAAAACTAAATCAAAGTTGGATCAAGTTTGCCATTAGCAAAAGTTGTTTGAATTGCTAATTTCAGTTATAATTATATAATCGTTTTGGGGGTTTTTTTAGTCTATGAGGCAGAATTTTTTTTTGCTGTGATCTGTAATTTTAATTGGTATCATGCTAAAAATTTTCTGGATGTGATGTGACCAAAAATCAGCAATTTTGCACTTTGTGCAATGTGATAGTTGTGATATTTCTCAAAATATTACACACAGTGCTAACAAATATGTTTATTGTTATTTTTGTTTATAAAATTGGAAAAGGGGGGTGATTTCAACTTTTATTATGTGAGGGGATTTTTTAGTAATTAAAAAAACTTTTTTTACACTAATATGTAATAGTCCCCCTAGGGGACTCCTATGAGCGATACACCAATTGCTAATAAGGATCAATGCAGTACATATGTACTGCATTGATCTATGTAATCAGGGAATGTTTATTAGGGGCTGCCACTAAACCATCACGGAGGCCTATTTAACAGCATTTAAATGCTAACGCTTTTTCTGTCCAGGCATGATGGGAATTGTAGTTTTGCAACAGCTTAAAGGCCGAAGGTTTCCCATCCCTCATCTAAAATGTAGGGTTCAAAAAAATTTTGGGACTAATTCTACTATGAGGATGGATAAAATGTTTAAATAACGTATGCTACAGACCTGAAATCAGCATTAATGTTACAGTACTGATGATTCTATTTGTAGCTTAATATCAAAAGGCAAAATGGGGCAGACATATTGTGCCTTGTGCCCTTTCCTTTATGCATCGCGAGCTGCAGAAAGCTCAAATGTCACATTGAGAACAAATGGTATAGCAGAAAATGAGTGTGTTATTATAATAGCCTCGGTCCAGAAATGCTGCACTTCTGATTAAATACTGATTACATACTTATGCAGGAAATCACTTTACCACATAGCGAAAAAGAGATTGAACATCAGTGCTGCTTATTTATCATAATGTGAGATCTCAAGACGCCAACGGGAAGAGCTGATCCTAGAGGTCGCAGCTCAGGGAGGAGCAGTTAGTTTATATTGTCCTGTCTATGTATGGAACTATAAGGCCTAGGCTACTGTATGTACATCACATGTAGTTTCCTCTAGGCTCACACACCAATGTGACAATGGTAACATACTCTTTTCTTTGGAAGCTAATTTTGATCACATTTTTAACACAGAGTTAGAGAATAACAGGTATTCAGTATCCTTAATTAAAGAGACTCTAGTGACAGCATAAAATAGTGACAGAAAAGCTGAACAGAATGATGCATCACTTACATTGTCTTGTGCAGCTGATCCAGAGATATCCTCCTGAATAACATGGACAATAAGTAGTTCTTTCCATTATGTGCATGAGCCTAGTAGCCTCGATATTCATGAGAAGCTGAACGCTCCACCCACCAGCTGCTGATTGGCAGGTATCTATACATGCTGTATATAGGCAGTCAATTATCAATCAGCAGTTGGAGGGCGGGGGAGAGGTGTGGCAAGAATCCTTTTCTCCTGCATATTAGGAGAACAGCTGAACAGTATGATGTAAGTAATACACTGATCTGTTCTGTCACTAGTTTATGCTGCCCTTATTTAAAGTGGCATAAACCTAATGACAGATTCCCTTTAACCTGATAAAATGAAATTGCCTATTGTATCATTTACTTTTAATGCTATAAAAAAAAACAGTCAGCACTGATAGTACATGTTAAAACAAGATAAGTTATTTTAGGTAAGCTATAAGAAAACCATCTAGTTCATCCATAATGTGAATGCATTGAAGAGGATTCACAAGATTCAAGAAATTAAGAATATAAACCAGTTATATGGTGTAAAGTCAACCTGGCTCAGTTCCCCCTAGCAACCAATCAGATTCCACTTTTCATTCCTCACAGACTCTTTGGAAAATGAAAGGTGGAATCTGATTGGTTGCTAGGGGAAACTGAGCCAGGTTTACTTTACACCATGTATGATAAATTCCCCCCCCTTATGTCTATATACACCCATATACATACTAAATATTGCCTGAACTATTAAATTATCAAAGTCCTGATGCACGGTAAATGGTGTAAGTGCCAAAAAATGCCAAAGCACAAAATTGCTGATTTTTAGTCACATCAAGTCCAGAAAAGTAAAAACAAAGTGATTAAAAAGTCACATATGCGCAAGCAAGATACTGATAAAAAAGAAAAGATCATGGCTCAAAAGGTAACACCTCACCTGGCCCCATAGGATAGTAATAGAGCAATTTCAAAAACATGTATTTTTTTTAAGTTTTTAATTTTTTTAAAGTTGTCAAATAAAATAAGTTATGTAAGTTACCTATTGTAATCATACTGACTTGAAGAACATAGATTACATGCCAGTTTTGCCATAGGGCAAACGGCATAAACACGATAAACCCCCCCCCCAATGAATTTTTTTTTTTTCAAAGTCACAGCGCAAATAACTTTTTTCCGGTTTCACATCAAATTTTATTAATGTGGGTCTGTAGGTAAAAAAAATCCAAGCACTATGGCGGGGCAGCGCACTGATTGGCTGAGCGCCAGGCGACGCCGGGAGCCCCAGTAGCAAGCCAGAGCAGAGATCCCGTAAATTACCTATGTGTGTGAGATAGGCTTAAACGATCACAAAACGATTGCATAACGATTTTTCCGTACGATGTATCGTTCCGTCTAAACGCTGATCGTTATAAAAAAACATTGTTCATTCAAAATCGTTAATTGTGTGATCGGGCGAAATTATCGCTCCGTGTAAAAGTACCATTACTCTGCTTGGAGCTTGGCTTGCAAATGACTGTCAATCAATCAAGCAGGTTCAGGTATGGGAAGGGGAGCAAGGAGGCTTTTCAGCATGCAACAGATCTGGAGCTTGGGAAAGACTCTCTGACACTGTGCACTGCTGAACAAAAGTGTTTTTCTATGTTCTGGAAGTACAGATAGATATATGAAAGGTACAATATGTCTCCTTGACCTAACAGCTATCTAACAGTGTCATCAATTTGGAAAGTAAATTGCAGATGACAGATTTCCTTTAAATTTGCAGTGGATATTATATATCATTTATCATATTATCTGGTCATAGATGTTAGTAAAAGATTCAATTATGTTACTGTAGTTCTATTTTTCTCATTCTTAAGACCTTACTTAACCCAGAAAGACAAGAAAACCATCACAAAACCACATGTACTTGAACTGATGCCAAAGGAATACCAGGGAAACAAAGCCACATGAGAAGAGCCCGAAATAACTATACATTAGCTCCTGATTAAAGATCCACATTCACATGAAGACTACATTTATCACGTCTGTGACAGCAGGGTGAGAATAGTGAGACACGTAAGGTATGATAAGCCTATTTATATACAGAATGTATACAAAATACTGGAGCGATGACGTGGATCAGAAGATATTATCCATCAGAACCACATGCTGGTGTATTGTACATAGCAATGTATATCCTACAGGGAAAAGAGAACCATAAGACTTACCATAAAAATTCTTCAATGTTATGTTGCCTGTGCACTGGGTGTGCTGTAAAATACCTCCAAGAAGCTTCTGTCCTCTACACAGAAAGTGACCTCCCAGCTTCCAGCAGTTGGCCCTTATATGTACCAACTTGCTGTAAAATTAATTTTTTTTTATTTAGGATTAACAGTTTTCAATAGAGTTCTCAATTCGCAAAGTTTTCCACTAGCTGTAGTCTCCTTCCACCAAATATTATTGCAGTATATTCCCACTGATCACAATGAACGACCAATAGACTTGTACAGTACATACACTGAAGGACCTGCGAACGATTAACAACACATGAGCGACTTCTGGTTAGTCGTTTGATCATTGTTCGCAATCACATGGAAAGATTATCTATAAAATTCAGATAATATAACGTTTTTCCGCACTATAATCTGTAAGGCTAAGCAGCCTCAGTAAATCTACCTGACCTATATAGAAATAAAAAATAAACAAGCCATATTTACCCCCATCACAATTTTTACAACTATTGAGTATCGAGAACCCAGTTCCATTTTAAATAATTGAGATTTCCAAAAGAAAAATTCATTAAGATTTAGGCTATGTTCACACTACGTAAGTTCCGCAGAAATAACGGACATTGTTACATTGGCCTCAATTGCCTCAACTGCGGTACTTATGTAGTGCTGCAGGCTGAGGGAATCCCGTCTGGAGTGTATACACATAGGGGGACATGTATTAAGGTGCGTATCGGCGGAAAGTGCTGATTTGCGTATTATTTTATTCGCAAATGGCCGATTTGCAAATAAAATATTTGCATATCGGCACTTTCCGCCGGGTACGCCGGGGGGCGGGGTGGGGAGGGGGCGGGACGCGGACTCAGAGTCCGCGCGATTTATCTTTTGCTCCGGCAAAAGATACGCCGAAAACCTACTCCACCTTTCGGGTGGCTTAGGTTTTCTGCCGTGCGCACCGACGTGCGCGGGATTTATGTAGAGGCAGTATGCCTCTACATAAATCTCCGTAGCGCCGGAGATGCGAGGACATTTTTAAGTCCGGCGTAAAAAACGTCGGACTTAATAAATGTCCCCCATAGTATATACTCCGCCCAGGATCCCTAGCGGCGCCATAGAAAACTGACATGTCAGTTTTCTGCAGCCGCTATTCAGTGAATAGCGGCCGCAGAAAACCTTGTCAGTGCACATTATGGAGTGAGCGGCTCCGGGCGCATGCTCCATTGTGTGCTGTGGAGAGTTCTGATGCAGGGGCGCCAGGATGCACCCACATCAGAACTCAGTGGTGCCTAAGATCATCCGGCCGGTACTGCAGTACCGGCCAGGATGATTTTTTCTGAGACCGGCCGGGTCACGGAACAGCCGGTCTCCTACTATGTGTGACCATAGTATGGGGGGGAAAAAAGTAGTTTATAAAGTGTGATACCTGCAAATAGGTGGAAAAACATGGTACCGTAATGTAAATTTTAAGGGGGAGAAAATTAAATTGGGTTCTTTTTCATTTACTTTCTTTTTTCCTTTACAGAAGTGTTGGAAATCTAGCGCAGGAAATAATTTACTAAAGATGTAGCATTATGCAATGTATGACCTCTAGGGGTCTCACTACTTATAACCTGCCCTAGAAGTGTTGCTGTTGTTTAAAAAACTTTTGACGTTTCTATGGCATCTCAAAAGTTGTTGTTTTTTTTCAAATGACAGTTACACTTTAACTTGTAAGTGTCTCGAAAGTTATTTGGGTTTGCCAGAGACCAGAGATATGCGAAGCAGCTGGAGCGTCGCGAATTTTGGGTCAAATTCGTAGCTAAAGTACTGGGACTAGGGATTATAGTTAATCCCTTTCTTCCACCCAGTGACGCTCCAGACAACATGTGTGGTCGCCATATTGTTGTTTTTTTTGCGAATTTCCTTAACGAATTGGCAGAAATTTGCTTTGCAGAACAAAGCAAATTGATGGCCCGATTCACAGCAAATTTTGATTTGCCGATTCACCTCGCTCATCTCTAATCAGGACCTGTTAGAAGAGATTTTTTATACAGATCAGTCATGGGTGAAGCAATTACAACTCAGAGGTCTTCTCAAAGTCACATATGTAATGACAATTAATATCTCCATACAATCAAATTAAAAAACTTTTACTAACCACAGTCTGTGGAACCATCTAGAAGAAGAACCAACATAACATAAAAGGTTTCAGGTGTGATTTATTCTTTTTAGAGAAAGTAGTTTTTTTTTTATAGGAACCATTTTATTATTGTACATTTTCCCCCTAATATATGTGTCAAAAAGGTAACAATCAAAATATTATGCCTACAGAATAGCTAAAAAACAAATGTTCATATGCATGTTCCCAGATTTGCCGCTTTTTTAAAAAAAAAAATTTAATTGACCTTTTTTATTCCAATAGCAAAGGTGTTAAAACGTTAATTAATTACATTACATTTTATTTACAAAAGCCAACGCTGTTCTCATCGTTCCTGCTGAGGTCTGAGGCACAAACTCCAGGGTCCGAATGTTATTTGCAACTAGTATTTTGGTATAGGAGCTATTTTTTTTTCTTTTTGTATATAAGTTAGAGGGCTTATTATACAAAAGTATCAAAATGTATATGATAAAACCAATACAAATGTCATGCTACATGATTCTGAAGAATAGGTGAAGGATAACGGTATCTTTACACAGGGAGATAATTGCAGTTATGACTACTGCTCTTTATATACCCAGATGCCTACTGCAACTGGTACTAACATTCATTCCATCATTCATTTCCCAATTTGCATTATGTTGGCAAAGCATCCTTTGTTAACATGGAGAGTTGTGATGTCAGTTACCAAGCATTCCTCTGATGTGATCCGCCGACAAATGCTCACTCATCCCCCTCAGCCCCTCCTCTCTCCATAAGCTTGTATGGGTGAGGCCCTACTCACTATGCTGTTGACAGCTTTCCATTAGTGATGAGCAGATAAGAAGTCTGTGTGTTAGGGGGGGGGGACAAACTTGTGAATACAGAAAAGGGGGGTGATTTAAATTTTTATTATGGCATGGATTTGTTTATATTTAAAAAAAAAAAAAAAAAAAAAACAAACTTGCAGATAGGCTGAAGCAATCCCAGATGTCAGACAGCACGGGAAGCATCACAGAAGCCTCAGGCAACATGTAGAACAGGTCAGCTTTCCTGCAATCTTGCTGCGGGGAGACGATCCGCACCACTAAACCACCACTGAGGAATGCTACAGCTATTTAAATGCGCTGTTTTGATAACAACATCTAAATGGTTAAAGAACAACTCTGGCCAAAATCTGTTTTTTTAATATATTATTTCATAAGCAAAGTTAGACAAATTCATAATATACACTATTTATAAGAAATTGACATACTGTATATTGCTATTTCCCTTAGTTTAGTAGTTCAGAGAGGCTTCAATGACTCTAAAAAAAAAAAGTGATGTCACGACCCGGTGTATACCATAAGTGTCCAGCAGGGAGCGCAGTATATGTAGACATTACATGTAAAAGTAAAAGAGCCCTTCCTATGCTTTCAGCACAAAATTTAGCTACCCGGTTGCCCCTAGCTAGCCCCAATTCTGAGGTGACACTTTCCCTTTGAATGGGTTGAACTGGTTGTCATTTGATGGTTTAACCAGAATCCTGACAGTGTCACCAACAACTAGTGAACGTATTCTCACTTAGAACTTCACCCCAGCAAAGCTACTTCGGATTTACAGAGTCTTTTACTTTACAGCACTATCACCAATGGTTGATAAGATTTGTATTACTTGTCGCTGAAACGAGTAAAAAAAAAGTTAAAAACATTATATTTCATGTCTATAGAATAATTAGAATCCTGGCGCCATAGAAGAAATATTTGACAGTTGATTAATATTGTTTGACGCTATTAACAGTCAAAAGTTCTGTCTTTTTTTTTTTTTTTTTGTGCTGACACATTTTTAAGCCTGTGCAGAATGGCGAAAATAACTCCGGATAGACATATTCCTTTCTGACAGTCTTATTCTTATGACAGTTACACGAAAGAGTGAGGCTAGTGCAGAGCAAGGGGTAGGAGCTGGCTTTCTTTCAAGGTTTTGACACATCTCAAGGAATGATTAACTCTTCCTAAGTTCAGTACACTTGTGAGGTGGCGTGGCAAAAAGGTATGATTCACAAAGTTATACTTGCTGTGGTCATGATATATACTGAAAGGAGATACTGGTGTTGCAGTCACCACTATTAAGATTAATAGACTCAGGAGTGGTTTACAATAGGTCAGCTTCGGGCAGTAACTGTGGCCTTGAGCTTCTGGGGGGCCTGGACACCCAAACAGACTCATACTTTTAGTATCTCCTGGATACAGTTCTGCCATGATTTGCAAAAAAATCGCTGCTTTTTTACAGCGATTTTGCACAAATCAAGGCATCATGACATTATCTATCTTGTACTGTGAACACCATGTTAGCACTGCCATAGTTACAGGTTGAGGGGCAGCCATGTTTGGTGAACAGCCGGGGCCTATGGTGAAGTTATTCCGCCCCTGAAAACACTACAAATGTTAAAGAAGTCCAGTGAAAAATTTTATTATTTTAGTATATAAAGTTATACAAATTCCCAATATACACTTATTACAGGAAATGCTAATAAAGTGATTTTTTCCCCTGCACTTACTACTGCATCAAGGCTTTACTTCCTGGATAACATGGTGATGTCACTTCCTGGATAAAATGGTGAGGTCACGACCCCACTCCCAGAGCTGTGCGGGCTGTGGCTGCCGGAGAGGATGAGGGCAGAGGGATGCTCAGTGTCCCTCCAGTGCCCTGTGTCCCTCCCCCTGCCATCATCCTCTCCAGCAGCCACAGCCCGCACAGCTCTGGGAGTCGGATCGTTTTCATTGTCACCACTGGGGCTAAAGGCCCTATTCCACGGAACGATTATCGTTCATAAACTGGCTCCAATGACCGCTCGTCAACGATAATCGCTTCGTGGATTATTGGTGACACCGATAGGTAGATAGCATCAATATGGGACAATAGCAGCTCCCTGTTAAATGACCTTTTGTGTAGAGGTGCATGTCTTTTATTGCCAGTGTCATTACGCAGTGTTAAATGTGTGTACTTTTTTTTTTTCTTTTTTACAATTATTATTGTATTGGGGGATATGGGGATTATGTGTGTTTTTCACTTTATTTATATGTTTTGTATTCTTTTTTTATTTTACTTTTTTAATTTATTTGTCTGTCCCATTATGGTAACTTCACTATTTCATTGCTTAATTACAGGCACATTACATTGCAGTGCAAGGCCAGGTTCAAACTATGTATAACTTCGGCCGTTCTGTGACCCCTGCAGTACCAGCCGGATGATCTTCATTTCTGGTGAATTCGCATGCGGGTTCACCCGTTTGTGCCTGCATCCCAATTCACCACTGCACACAATGGAGCGTGCGGCCGGAGCCGCACACTTCATTGTGTAAACTGACATGTCTTGTGCGGCTGCTATTCAATGAATAGCGGCCGCAGAAAACTGCCTCCTTATACTGATATGCTGCTATTTCCCTCCCTTTCTTGAAAGATTGCTTTTAAAGGGGTTATCCAGCGCTACAAAAACATGGCCACTTTTCCCCCTACTGTTGTCTCCAGTTCAGGTGTAAAGCTCCATTTACTTCAATGGAATGGAGTTTCAAAACCACACCCAAACTGGAGACAACAGAAGGGGGAAAGTGGCCATGTTTTTATAGCGCTGGAGAACCCCTTTATGGTTACAGACCACCACTCTACTCTAAAAGCTATGGTCTTTTTAGTGTTCTGATACCATGTAGTGAGGTTCACACTATGTAAAAATGACGAATGTTTTTCATAACAACGGCCGTTATTATACAAATAACGTCAATTATTTCAACAATAACAGAGGTTATTTGCGCAATGACGAACGTTGTTATGAAAGATGGTCGTCATTTTTACATAGTGTGAACCTAGTTGTATAGTGCAATACATTCTTATGGAATTGGATTTGGATACGCATCCTACCACATGCTAATCGTTTAATCTTATAAAAGGATTAAAAGCTTATGCAAAAGTCAGCAACAATCCAAAATGATCTATGATAGATCAGAAATCTGAATTAGCTATAGTACTTACTATGAAGAAGATGGAAAAGCTACTTATCATTCTGTAAAATGTAAGGAGCCATATCAGAAGGTACACAACGTAATGCATGTTTATCCTATGGAATTTGTAATTTTTTGCTGTATTTTTGCCCTATGTACCGTAATTTTCTTAAATCATGTTGCTTGTTGCTGGTGCTCTTTTGTATATTTAACTTAGTGGGATTGATCCAGGTCTGAACACTCACCCCATTTGAAAAAAACTTTTATGTCTGATTTAAGGACCAAGGCCTATCTTTTAAATCTGACCCATCTTAAATGTGTTACAGAAGAAATATGGCGAAATCAAAAACTGCAGTTTAGGCAGGGGGTGGGGGAAAAATAAAGAATGTATACTTACCTGTTTCCATGGCTCCAGAGCACCGCATCACCTGCTGTCTGGCCGCCACCAGAACTCATTTTCTCCTGGCTTCCTGCTATGTCTCAACATGGGGGAAAGTACCGGACCCAGCTGATAAATTGCCACTCAGTGCAGCGGCGTCCCGCCTCAGTCACTGACTGGCAATCCATCAGCCGGGTCATGACATTACTGGAGGATGCTGGTGGGGTGATGCAGTGCTGCGGGGGCATGGGGATGGGTAAGTATACATTCTCTATTATGTTCCTGCACCCCCTGTAGTTTTTGATTTGCCATACTTCTCTTTTAATAACTTTGAAATGCAAACATTTGCATGGGCGCCAGTAAACTTTTAGCTATGTTTATGTTCCTATATTTTTCTTTGGACATTTCATTCTTACCACTCTCCTGGTTTAAAATGTACAATAAAAAAAAAAAAAAAAATCACACTGTTGCATTTGCTGTGACTGTTAGGCTATGTTCCCACACAGTATTTTTGTTCAGTATTTTGCAAACAAAATCATGAGCAGATTGAAAACACAGAAAGACTATGTTCACACACTGTTGAAATTTAGTGGATGTCCATCATTTAACAACAAATAACGGCCATTGTTTTTAAAATAACTGCATTTATTTGCCATTAAATGAGGGCCATCCCTTAAATTTTAACATTAAATTAAATTTTAACCTATTATCACAATTTACATTGTTTATAAAATACCTTATATTTCCCTCTGTGGTTGGCAGTCCTGCCCTAGTTTGGCAGTGTGTCGTGAATCTTTCTTTTCTCCTGCTCCCACACTCCACCATCGGTATTCCACCATCGGATGACGAGGGGATGACAGCATTCAGCCTGTATTTGATTCATCCCACTGACACTAAAATGTTGCTTGTGCTTACACAACTGGGATAGGTGAGCACACATTTGGCGAGTTGTCTGTGTATCTGTCTACTGTAGTTTATTACAATATGATGTCATGGTGCTCTGTGTGATTTTCTTTTATTACGTTTGCCACTTGCTACTGTAGGACATTGAGACTTCTGTACTAAACTTATAGAGAAGCTTTATCGCTGAAATTGGATGCTTTGGCAGATAAAGACAAGGGCTGTAATTATCTTGACAAGTCACAATTTATTTCATGTTTTAGAGGAAATCAATTCAAGTGGACAGAGTTGCTGTTTTTTTAAAGAGAATGTACCACTGGGTTCATCGTTTCGGGTTTTCTACATGAGTAGTCCTTTTTTTTTGAACCGCCACCCAGTCTATTCCCGAGCACCGACCTAGCACGAAGCACTGGAGGCGGACCTCTGGCCCCCAAAGCAATGCACCTAGTGGTATATTCACTTTATAAGGAAAGATGCCATTGTCATGTAGCCATTCCGATCCACCTGTCTGGCCGCAAGGGTCTATTCACACGTCCAGGATTTGCTGCAGATATCAATGTAACAAAATAATGGAACACAGTATCAAACCTGCTGCAGATCTTGTATGTGTGAATGGACCCTAAGGGTGCCTTCACACGTACAGTGTCGCTGCTTATTTCTTGCACAAAACTTGCATGAAACTCGCATGAAAGTAGCTGCGTTTTTTGTGGTGTTGAACTCGCCTGTGAAAATCATATGAAAATCAAAACTCGCATGTAAAAATCACACTAAACAGGCAGTGAAAATACACATACATTGGCTTGATAGCAATCAGTATTACTGTGGATTTATGTGCGAGAAACTCGCAGCGTATGTGTGAAGGCACCCTAAGAGTGCTAACACGACCGATGCGCAGCAAATCAGCAGCAGATCTGCAGCAGATTTGATGGTGCAGCTTTAATGCTGGGTTCAGTTATTCACATCAAATCTGCTGCAAATCCGCTGCGTATCCGCAGCAGAAAATGCACTGCACTACGGTGTGTGTGAAGCTACCGTGTGTGTGTGTGACGCTGCGAGTTCGCTTTGCTACCGGCGGCGCGGTAGTCGGGTCCCATACACGCAGCGGATTCGCTGTGTGTATGGGACCCATTCAAATTCACAGTACTGGATCTGCATCGGGTTCCGCTGCTAAATCGCAGCGTTAAATCCGCTGCAGTGTGAACGTACCCTTAAGAGGTTTACCCTTAGGGTGCCTTCACACCTACCGTATCGCAGCAGAATATCCACTGCGGATCCGCAGCAGATCCGCAGCAGATTTAACTAAATGAATGAACACAGCATCAAATCCGCACTTACAAATCTGCTGCGGATCCGCAGCGGATCTGACAGTGCGTATTTAATGCTGTGTTCATTCACTTAGTTAAATCTGCTGCGGATCTGCTGCGGATCCGCAGCGGATTTTCTGCTGCGATACGGTAGGTGTGAAGGCACCCTTAAGAGGTTTTCCGGCTGTTAGTAACTTACCCTGCCTGGTGACTTATCGGTTAACTGACAGGGGAACTAAAGGAAGCAGCAGCTATACTGCTGCTGAATTAGTTAGACTGGCAGCTTCTCCTGCTAGTCAGTCTGTTTTGCCCCAGGTATTCTGGGGAGATCAGTAGTCTAATCAGCTTCAGGGAACCTCTGGCCTCCTATATAGTGTAAGCTGGTCTGTCTCTAATTGCCAGTTTTTGAGCTTTGCCTCTTGGCTGCTACAGTGTCTTGCTATTTATCTTGTTACTCTGACCTTGCCTTGTTCTCTGACTTTTCTTGTTTGCTGTCAAACCTAATCTATACCTTTTGTCTTTGGTCCTTGATTTTGGATTACGTTTTTGTACTGCACTGCCCGCTTGTTGTGACCCGGACTGTCGACTACTCTTATTGTGTTTGCTGGTCTTGTCTACATTATTTGTCACACCTATACAGACCAGGGACTGTCGCCCAGTTACTCGCTGCTGTTGAGGGCAGGTCGCGACAAGTAATCAGGGACAAAGGGCGGGGCTGAGCCTAGGGTCCACTGTCCGTGTCTCTTCTATACCTCTCTGTAACATCACTCCTGACACCGGCATTCTAAAAAGAATTATATATTGCTGGGGCCAAATAGAAAGAAAAGCTATACTTATACAACCCCAGCAATAAATAATTTTATTGAAAATTCCTGAATGTCTCTTTAAAATTCTTTAGTGGAAACAGCTCAGAGTAGTACAATTTGCTAGTAGTTTTCTAGTTCCTAATTATATACTTACAGCTAATAAAATGAACATCCAAGGTGCACGCCTTCTGTCTCCTCTAATCAATTGTCCACTTCAACCGTGGCTTTCACATTATGTAATTGATCCTCTATTAAAATTTGCATTTCATCTCAAATATAATGAGACAACAATTGTATATCGGAGGCTGAGAAGAGAACGAGGTGACCAGCTGATGTCATTCAATTAATACCTACGAGGAAAAAAATGTGTACGCTGCTAATTTATTATGAAGGTATGAATTGTTATGTAATGATTGATTAGATTGTTTCCTTTGTTCATATAACTAGTAGTTGCCATAAACATATAGTACATAGCGCGGAATTTGATATATGAGTTGAGAAGGAAGACAAATCACTGGCAGCTACTGAAAAGGAAGGCTGATTGAACTAAGTAATAATATATTGGGTGCTGTGATAAATGGAAGCAAGTTTAAGGTGACACTTTCATGAGACAGTTTTAATATGGTCATCTGTAAGATGTTCTCTGTGGAAAAGAGCTTACAGTAGTTTGTGAGAAACTCTGTGCCTGTCTCCCTGCTCTGGCACAGCCTGCCTCTCTGCATTGGCAGTTCCTAAGGGCCCCATTACACGGGGCGAAAAACCATATTGTTCAAATTTAAGTGATAATCTTTCCATGTGTATGCAGGCAACAATCGAACAACTAATGAAAATATGTTTGTATGTCGTTGATTGCATAGGACCCTAAGACTAGTGAAAGAAATAGATTTCCTCAAAGGTTAATTAGCAGTGTGTATGGCAATGCCTTCTGAATTCCATCATGTTTCTTTGAAAATGGCCTGTGTTGGACTGAAGTTCATGCTCAAGCTCAAGGCCCCACCTCATTTACACCACTCCTATGGATTAAAAGAAAAAAAAAAGGCACCAGGAGCTATTTGGACTTGTAACGGTATTGGTGGTTTGGGGGGGGGGGGGGGTCGGGGGTGCCTACAGATTGGCTTTAAAGGAGAAGTCAACCAAATTAAAAAAAGGAGGAGAGCAGGAGACTTCGGGAAAATAATAAACAACATAAACTTACTCATCTATAATAAAGTGTATATACTATGCATATATTATACACGGCGCTGTACCAGTTTGGCAATTAGTGTGCTGCTTAGGATGCGGAGTGGGGATACCCGTAATTCCCCGTATAAGTAATAATAAAAACAAACAAAAGATTTGCATCTAGCGCAACTAAGTGAAACTCATGAAAGGATCGTTACTCACGAAGTCTTCTTCTTTTACTTCCTCCTGGTGGTGAGATCTTTATAGTCCTTCCAGTTTGGGGTTCCAACAAGGTGGATATAGTCCACGCTGGGAGTACGCCCCGGCCGGTGGCGTAGTCTCAACCAGCTAATGTTCCGGTAAAGGTTCACTGTGACGTCACAGGGTTTTTTACGGAGTAAGGTGAGGACCAAACTTTCTCCAACGCGTTTCAGCGTTACTAACGCCTTCCTCAGGGATCCCTGAGGAAGGCGATAGTAACGCTGAAACGCGTTGGAGAAAGTTTGGTCCTCACCTTACTCCGTAACAAACCCTGTGACGTCACAGTGAACCTTTACCGGAACATTAGCTGGTTGAGACTACGCCACCGGCCGGGGCGTACTCCCAGCGTGGACTATATCCACCTTGTTGGAACCCCAAACTGGAAGGACTATAAAGATCTCACCACCAGGAGGAAGTAAAAGAAGAAGACTTCGTGAGTAACGATCCTTTCATGAGTTTCACTTAGTTGCACTAGATGCAAATCTTTTGTTTGTTTTTATAAACTTACTCATCCTTGTGCCTCTGTAGCGTCGCTCCTGGGTCCTGCTGACAGATGCCAGATGTAATTTTCTGCTAGAAACAGGGTACGTGACATACCCGGCTCTACTAGTTGAGATGTGACAGCCCGGCTCAGCGATTTCCTGTTCAGCCAATCATATACTGGGGCGGTGCCCTGTACCTGTCACTGATTGGCTGAGCAGGCAATCACTTAGATACCTGGTATTGCAGCTGGAAGGGCTGCAGAACACCAAAGACTGTCAGCTGGACCCAGAACAGCACTACGGGACACAAGGAGGGTTGAGATTACATTGTTTATTATTTTCCCGTATCCCCTGCCTTCCTCTCATTGTTGGATTTCGTGGGACTTCTCCTTTGAGGGCTGAGTGGGCAATGCCTTTAGTTGATCCCAATCTGGTGCTTTGCATTTGGACTGGGGCTCTGTGACAGCAGCAGCTTGGCAATGAGGATGAGTAAAGGGGTATGTCCAAACTACGGAATTTTTGCGGATTCCAGCACACTCCTGCTTATTTCTCAGCTGGTCCCATAGACTCCATTCTATGGTCAGGCAGATTCTGCTTTCTGCCCAAAGAATTGACATGACAATTCTTTGGGCTGATGAAGGAATGAGCCCGAGCATAAAATAGAGCCTAAGTGACGGGCGGAACTTCAAGCGGGAACAGGAGGGCGAGCGGCGGAATCCGCAGCAAATTATCCGTGTGATTTCCGTAGTGTGCACATACCCTAACTTTGTAAGGTTTACCGCTTGCCTGAGAACCTGGGCAACACCAGGCATGTGTAGGTTCCAGTAATAGAAGAGTATAGGCATTTTCAGCGCCCTGATAATCTGTTGAAATTAAAAACTGCAAATACAACATTTTAAGAGCTATAGGTAAAACAAGAGCCAAAATAATACTTACAGATTAAGCTGGGTTCACACTACGTATATTTCAGTCAGTATTGTGGTCCTCATATTGCAACCAAAACCAGGAGTGGATTAAAAACACAGAAAGGCTCTGTCCACACAATGGTGAAATTGAGTGGATGGCCGCCATATAACAGTAAATAACGGCCATTATTTCAATATAACAGCCGTTGTTTTAAATAACAGCAAATATTTGCCATTAAATGGCGGCCATCGACTCAATTTCTACATTGTGTGGACAGAGCCTTTCTGTGTTTTCAATCCACTCCTGGTTTTGGTTGCTATATGAGGACCACAATACTGACTGAAATATACGTAGTGTGAACCCAGCCTTTAAAAGTAGTAGAGAAGTGCAGAATGCTTCATTCACAATGGCCTGCACTTTAACCTGTGGTGTGTGAGAGCTGGCAGCACAATAACTTTACTGCGGTGCTGAATTAGGATTTCGGATTTACCCAACAGATGCCTGGGTGTATCCTGGACCTCCAGAGTTAAATTGGCTTCCAGATGGGTTCAGCACCAAGCACTGAGCTGGCTCACCTTTCTGTCGGGTTTGCACAATTCTTTGCTGTTTGTTTTTAAATGTCTTCAGTTTTGCATTTGCTGTTAAAATCTACAACATCCACAGAATAATTTGCATGTAAAGCACCAAATTAAAGAAAATTACCCGTTGTGGTTCAGTGACTCAGAATCAGGCATCACTGGTTCTTTTATGCCGGAATACAGATGTCCAACTTTGAATCAACATTTTCTGAGTCATTTCCAGGCCCGAATACACATACAAAAAGTAAAATACAAATCAAGACACGGCTGCTACAAAAAAACTCCTTCTCTTCATAGAGAAGTGAATATTGCAGTGGTGCATTGTAATAGGCCCAGCTGTGCACTGTCGTGCTGCCATTCAGAGCAGGTTGTATGGTAGTATGGTTACATCAATTATGCTATCATTTCAATTGATCAGATTGTGAAAGCAGATTATGATGAGTAGTTAACGCTAACTTTTAACTCTATTTTTACTTAGGAAAAGTGGATCTAACATTGCACACCTTAGCCCCTGCTATTGCTAAATCATGATCCAAAACTACAACTGAACTGTAGATTTGGTACGCCGAGCGCAGGTTTGGGCGCCTGGCCGGCCAGAGTTACTAAGAGGCGTGCACCTCTTAGTGAATTGGCTGGGGAAAAGGGGAAGGGCCTAATTTAAAGGATAAGTCCTGTGAAATTTTTTATTAGAGTATTGTATTGCCCCCTAAAAGTTATACAAATCACCAATATACACTTATTACGGGAAATGCTTATAAAGAGCTTTTTCCCTGCACTTACTACTGCATCAAGGCTTCACTTCCTGGATAACATGGTGATGTCACTTCCTGGATAACATGGTGATGTCACGACCTGACTCCCAGAGCTGTGTGGGCTGTGGGTGCTGGAGAGGATGATGGCAGAGGGATGCTCAGTGTTCCTCCAGTGCCCTGTGTCCCTCAGTGTCCCCCTGCCATCATCCTCTCCAGCAGCCACAGCCCGCACAGCTCTGGGAGTCGGGTCGTGACATCACCATTTTATCCAGAAAGTGACATCAACATTTTGTCCAGGAAGTGAAGCCTTCATGCAGTAGTGGGTGTAGGGAAAAAAGCACTTTATAAGCATTTCTCGTAATAAGTGTATATTGGTGATTTGTATAACTTTTGGGGGGCAATACAATACATATCAAATACAAATTTCGCTGAACTTCTCCTTTAAGACCAGCATACGAGTTTGCCGTTCTTGATAAATCCCCCCCCATAGTGTTTTTTTTTTTTTTTTACTGCAGTTCTCTTGATATTTTACAGCAAATGTGTAACTCATTGCAAAATAATGGGAAAATTGCTGAAAAAGCACAACATCTTAGGAAGAGTGAGGAGGACTACAACATGCTTTCTAGTTATGCAGAATGATGAAGCAGGGGCTGTATCAGTAATAGTCTGTAGTGAAATGAGATTCTGCAACAGCTTTGGGCGGGAAACTGACAGAAGTGCTGGGGGAGAGGAGTAGGGAGAGTGGGAGGACTGTGATGAACAGCTGAGAGAATGCACTGCATCCTGGGACTTGTAGTTCTAAGCAACTACTCAACCAGGAAGTACCACCACGAAATACAGAACTAAGGCCCCTCTGAACAAATAGATTTTGGTAGTTTTAGAAATGGGTCAGACATGTTAGTGATGCTACACTCTTCTGCAGCATATTTATCTTTTTTTTTTACCTGATGTCAGAGTACTCCTCCTCCATCAGGCAAGCGGGGCTTATGTCTGGCATATGCCAAGCAAAGGCAAAAATCGGCAGAAGCAGCACAATTTGCCCAACAAGCACATTTGGTCCTAGTATGCCACTTTGTTTCCAGATGGGGCTTAACATGTGTATGCACTATGCTGGCATGCCAACCCAAACACACCTAGTGCTTTTTTAACAATTTCCTGGCTATAGGTGTACAATGTAACTATGTCAGTAATCCTTCTTACAGTTAACACACACACACACACACACAGATATATATATATATATATATACAGTATATCTGTGTGTGTGTGTGTGTGTGTGTGTGTATGTGTGTGTGTTCTGTATCAAATAAACTGTTCTGATTGTATAGAGTTGTAAGAGGAACCGCATGATGCTGCTTGTGTTATTGTACAGTATTTTGTGCAACAAGCAGGCAGTCCTGTATTGTACTGTTTGGTACTCAATGTTCTTTATGTTTTATTCTTATGAATAAAACCTTTCCTGAATTGAAAAACAGTCTCCGGGTGAGAAGGGGATAGGCTCCGGTTATAAAATGCCAGACTAAATAGTTATATTTAGCTCCACTAACAGCTAAAAGCACAATTACAACAGTAATCATAGCTATGAAGGACTCCTGGACTTTGTCAGTGGGGGAAGTAATAGTCTAATGCTGGGTTTACACGGAGCGATTATCGGGCGAATTTTCGCGATAACGATAGAATTCAAACGATAATCGTACGTGTAAACGCGGCGAACGATCGAAATATCATTCATTTTGATCTTTTAACATGTTCATAAATCGTCGTTCGTCGATCGCAAAAAATTCGCTGATCGTTCCGTGTAAACAGTCGCCGCGCGATAGTTCGGCCGCCCGCAGCCCGGCCCCCCGCTCATCCGCAGCCCCCTGCGCCGGCTCGATCGCCACCCCCGCCGCCGCTCCGATCGCCAGCCCCGCCGCCGCTCCGATCGCCACCCCCACCCGCCACCGCTCCAATCGCTGCCGCCGCCGCTCCGGTCTCCCCCACCACCGCGGCCAAGAGCATACGTTACCTGCTCCGCGCAGCAGGTCTTCGAGATCCCCGGCTCCCCTCTTCAGCGCATTGATTGGCTAAAGAGATGAGCCGGGAATATCAAACGGCTCCTCTTCAGCCAATCAGTGCTCCTCTTCAGCACTGATTGGCTGAAAGGGGAGCCGTTTGAAATTCCCGGCTCCCCTCTTCAGCCAATCAATGCACGGCAGCACTGATTGGCTGAAGAGGGGAGCCGGGAATTTCAAACGGCTCCCCTTCAGCCAATCAGTGCTGCCTTGCTAAACGATCGCAAAACGATTTTTCCGTACGATATATCGTACCGTCTAAACGCTGATCGTTATAAAAAAAATTGTTACTTCGAAATCGTTAAGCGTGCGATCGGGCCAATTATTGCTCCGCGTAAACTTAGCATAAGGGTCCATTTACACAGAAAGATTATCTGCCAAAGATTTGAAGCCAATGTCAGGAAAGACTATAAACAGAGATCATGTCATGAAGGAAAGCCTGAGATTTATCTTCTTTTTAAATCCATTCCTGGCTTTGGCTTCAAATCTTTGGCAGATAATCTGTCAGATAATCTTTCTGTGTAAATTGACCCTTAGACGCTCCATAGACCCAGCTGATGCCTGTTACTTGATGTCCAAGATTATTTGGCCCTAGTCAGATGCACTGCAGTGGAGTGATTACATAGGCCAGATATCCAATGTAAAGAACCTACTGTAGGTGGAACTCCTTGATTAGTGACATCAGACTCTTTTTGAATAAAAAATACTTGCTGGTTGTCCTTTTTTTTCTACCTGATGTATTTTTTATTTGAAAGGAGCCTGATGTTGCTATTAATTTTGTTCAAATAAAGTACTTGTGAGAAGCATGTTGCTAGATGTCTTCAGTAGTGTTGAGTGAGCATGCTCTATTGAGCATAGTGATCGATCAAGCATCAGGGTACTCTGTCACACACTACGCCTGACAAGGTGCTCAGGTTACGGCATTACCGCTGGAGTCCTAAAGGGTCTTACAGTAATATATTGCATTTGTTCATTCTAATTTTTGTTTATTTTGTTCCTTCGAGGGATAACAAAATAGACAAAATTTACAATGAAAAAATGCAATTGACGACATACCGCCAGAGTTCTAACGTATTATGCCGTAACGTATAGCATTTTTTGTTCTAATTTTTGGACATTTTGTTTACACATTCCTTGAAGGTGAACCAGGCACTCTTTGCTCTGCCAAGCAGGGTGCATCTGGCAAAATGCTTGAGTCTCCTATTAATTTCAATGAGTCGAGCACTGGAGCATTGAAAATTGCTTGACTTGGATCGAGTAAGAGGTTTTAGCAGACTGACACCCGACACGCAAGGAGAACTCTTCGACAACTTCAACTATGTCAAATAGATTTAGACACTACTAACTACAAAATATTAAATTAAAAGAGTGTGCCTTTAAGCATAGCTTTTAACACGTTACGTTTTTTAAACTATAAGTGACTACAAATTGTTAACTACACCAGAAATTAATTTGGCTAGAAGAGTAAAATAATACATTGGAAATAAATCATACACTAGTGAGATTACAGCTATCTGGACATGTGAACCAGTCACGCGACTTCATTTTTTGGGAGCATTAAAGGGGTACTCCTGAGAAAAAAAAATATCTAAAATCCACTGGTTTCAGAAAGTTATATAGTTTTGTAATTTACTTCTATTTAAAAATCTCAATCTTTCCAGTAATTGTCAGCTGCTGTATGTCCCGCAGGAAGCGCTGGATTCTTTTCAGTCTGACACAGTGCTCTCTGCTGCCATCTCTGTCCAAGAAAGCAACTGTCCAGAGCAGCAGCAAATCCCCATAGAAATCCTCTCCTGCTCTGGACAGTTCCTGTCTTGGCCAGAGATGTCAGCAGAGAGCACTGTGTCAGACTGAAAAAAAACTACATTTCCTGCAGGACATAAAGCAGCTGATGAGTATGGGAAGACTTGAGATTTTTAAATAGAAGTAAATTACAAATCTATATAACGTTCTGAAACCAGTTCATTTAAAAGAATAAGATTTTAGCTGGATAATCCCTTTAAGTTTATAAATGCAGCTGTATATGTGCACACGGATCACTGGGTTTGGGAAAAAAATCATTTGCATAGAAAACATTAAGAAGTCAGCTCAATAAATTGGAAAATTCATTTTGTACCTTCCCAAAATCCATTTTACCATAAAGACTTTAAATGGAGAAAGGTATCAATATCCTTCGGATTGTTTAAACTGGGAAATAAAAGCCTTGTTAGGATTATCATTGTTCTACTGGAATTAAAAGGTCAGTACGGCAAGCTGTAATGTTCTCCAGAGACCTATTTATTAGCTGTACTGAATACAGTGCATGCTGCAAAAAAAAAATCACATAACAAATGGAGTGTCTAATACTGTAACTGAATATACGAATGATGAGTGTGATACGTGCAATAATATGTAATAGCTCCTATCTTCATAGAATATACCACTTGCACAGTAAACCGTTTTCTTTTCGGTGGCAGGGGTGATGTTAGCTGCTGTAACTATTAATTCATCCCCACCGCATACTAAAGACCCTTTTCCTGGGGCCGATTACCATTAACATGCATTCCTAGGAGGGCTCATTTACCCGATAATTGGCCCATGTAAAAGGACCAGCAGTCAGGCGACCGTCGGCTGCTTCAATCTTTTGTAAAATCATTGTCTAAACAGGAGATATGTGCATAGACGTGGATAACAGTGGTTTTAAAGGAGAACTCCGGCCAAAATCAATTTTTTTTATGTGTTATTTCCGACGCAAAGTTAGACAAATTCTTAATGTACGCTAATTATGGGAAATGCACATATAGTGCTATTTCCCTCAATTTACTAAATCAGGCAGGCTTCAATTTCTCTAAAAAAAAATGTGGTGTCTCAACATCTATGCCTGAAGTGTCCAGCAAGGAGCGCAGTATATGTAGACATTACATGTTAAAAATAACTGGGGCCTTTTCTGTGCTGTAGGCACGAAATTCAGCAACCGTGGCCACCCCAACCTTCTACTGTACAAGGTGCCCTTCAGTGCAAACATTCCCCGCCAATGATCCCTAATCAACCCCCCCCCCCCCCCCGGGGCCGCCCAGTCAGGGCCAATTCTAGGTTTTCTGCTGCCTGAGACGAGACCTGAAATGCCCCCCCCCCCCCCCTCTCATGCCCACACTGACTTACTACCCCCCCCCTCCTGTAGATTTTAATAATAAGTGCATCCTGTATACACAATCCAGCTCCACCATAAGTCAACCTGTCCGAGCACTACCTTCCATCCTTGGTGAGGACAAGACAGAAAAAGTTTCGACCGACAGGTGCAGGGGCTCACCGTTTATACTCCTCCCAGCGTACACACGGTAAACACCTGCTCTGTAGATATTAAAAAGTATTTACAGAGCTGGTGTTTACCGTGTGTACGCTGGGAGGAGTATATACGGTAAGCCCCTGCACCTGTCGGTTGCTGTTGCACCTTCTTTTTTTTTTTGTCTGTACTTAAGCAACAAGCAGCGTGCAACCTGCAGTGTGAACAGAGTCATAGATGTGCGGCCAATTTTTTCTTTTTTCAGAAAAGGTTTCCAAGTCCACCAGAGTGTAAACAATTCTTCAAGGGTAATGATCACTTGTAGTGTAGTGATGTGTGACACGTATAACAATACCTGCAAAGTGTCTGCAGTCCTGATTTCCTTGCCTCTGTGTCCAGTTATCATCTGCAGGTCATGGGGTCAATGCAGTCAGTGGTGTGTAGCAGACAGTATAATTTATGGCCACTCCATAAAATCTGCCACTCTTCAAAGCTGCCGCCCTTAGCAGTAAACTCATCTTGCCTCATGGCAGAAGCGGCCCTGCGCCCAATCTTATCAAAAGTATCAGCAGCCCTGTCTTATGTGCAGTGTACACTACCTGCCCCCACCACTGTGACATCGGAGGCCCGTTCAACCAGGGACGTTCATATAAATAAAAGGAGGCATACATCTTTCCATAATAGATTCTCAGTTTACTTTATTTTACAAATACCTACGTAATAGTGACCAAAATGCTAATTAGTCATTTTGGTGCACGGATCCACCCCTGGACTGGCCGCCCGGCCCTTCTAATGAATATCAGAAGAACGGACTAACTGGATTGGTGCACTGGGGGGCGTTAGTCCCATCCCCATTGCACCAAATGCCTAATTAGCATAAAGATTAAACTCATAGCATGGAAACAGCTCCGAGGATGAAAGTAAGAAGTGTGAAAAGTTTACAAAAAGTCACCTGTAGAAACTATTTATGAGGCTCATTTTTTGTGCCATGATATTTTTTTGGTACCTTACCTGCATATATGCGACTTTTTGTGAACTTTTTGTTCAAATTTTTTTGGGATGTGGTGTGAAAAAATAAGCAATTTTTTTGTTTACTGTGCAAAATCAGGAATGTGATAATTTACCAGTTCAGGTGATTACAAATGCAACAATAGCAAGTATGTTATTTTTTTTTTATTTTTTTTTTATTGAACAAATATTTTATTTTAACTTTTATTAGGGGATGAGATTTTTTATATATGAGAACTTTTTTTCTTTACACTAATTTGTAGTCCCCCTGGGGGACTCCAATAAGCAATAGAAAGATTGATCATAGGGATCAGTGCAGTACATATGTACTGCATTGATCAGCGTTATCTATAATCGATTGCTACAGGCTGCTGAAGTATAACGGAGCAGCTTTCCGCAGTTGCCTTGTGGAAAGCTGATCCCCCCCACAGAACACCAATAAAGGCTCTTACAAGCCATTAAAACATTTTTGAGTCAGTTTTGGGAGCAGCATCTAAATAGTTTATTGTGAAACAAATTGTACTTTTTAATGAGACTCTTCACTTTTCCATAAAACATGCTGCGAAACCTTTCACCATGTGGTAGAACTGACATGTTATCTATATTCCTCAAGTCAGTACGATTACAATGATACCCAATTTATATAACTTTTATTTTATATTATTCCTTTAAAAAAAAAAAAAAAAGTAAACATATTAACAGATCCCACGTTGTGACCCTTTTCTATAGATCCTGACCGTCACCACGTCACAACTTTACATCGTTGTGCGAGAAGGGGCTAAAGACACAGTAGAAGTGAAGAACACATATTATATCCGCAGACTGGTAAGAGAGCCTATGCTATCCCTAGTAGAGATGATTGAACAGCAGGAATTTTCAGGTTAGTTCAAACTCGAACCATCGGATTTGAATGAAAAGTCGATGGTTGGAGTCCAAACGAACCTGAAAATTCCCGCTGTTCAATCATCTCTAATCCCCAGTCCAGTACCAAAAGTGCCTACAATGGGCTACACTAGGATGCAGGATGGGATAAGGCTGCTGGAGACAGTGTGATACCGTGTTCATATGAATCTAATCCATGGATGCCCCACCTCATAACTTACCGGATGTACAGCTCTAGACGTAGCATATGTTTAAAGAGACTCAGTTGCCACAATCTGCCCCCCTAAAACACTTGGACTGTCGGATAGCTGCTCTTAATCCAAGATCCTTTCAGCAGGTGATGCAGTTATTGTCCTAAAAACAACTTTTAAACTTGTAGCACTGTGTCAAATTGTTGTGGCCTAGAGTGTCTGTGCCCTAGGCTTGCACCGCCTGTCCGTCCCTCCTCCCCGCCCTCTTCACCATTAGGAATCAGCACTTGTCTTAACACTGCACATGTGATTTAACGATCCAGCACATGTGCAGTGTTCAGACAGGTGATGATTAGGAGAAATCCTGACCAAGGGCATTCCTAATGGTGGAGAGGGGGCGGGGAGGAGGGACGGAGAGGCGGTGCAAGCCTAGGGCACAGACGCTCTATACCACACCAGTTTGACACAGGGCTGCAAGTGTAAAATTCTTTAGGACAACAACTACATCACCTGCAGATCTTGGATTAAAAGCAGCTAACCAAAGGTACAATTTATTTATTTATTTATTTTTTTTGGGGGGGGGGGGCAGATTGTGGGTACAGAATCACTTTTTAAATATTTTATTTGGAAATCATTTGTGACTCTTCACTCTACTTTCTTTTTCATTAAAAATAAATGGGTGCATACCCAATAATAAAACATGGTAGGCATCTTCCTTCAATATTTTGTTGGTCTTGTTTCTCTGATCCTGTAGCTCCTTTAGATTAATGGTCTGTCATCTTTGTTTTCAGAAATTTTCTAAGTTGTTATTTGTGAAGCAATCAAAATGAGATTATGGTTTTCCTGGCAGCCCCTGGGACGAAAAAAAAACACATTGAAGTTCACTACCTTTCTTTGCTATTGTTGCTTACTCGTATGTTTTGGCACAATTTTACATGATTATTTCAATAATGATAATGTGGAGATCATTCACCCATTATGTACCCCAAAGATCATCTGTTGTTTTTTTTCCTACTATGCTCCAATAATATTTTGGATAGAATAAGAGAGGGTTTAGCCATTATTCAGAGCAGTCTGAAAAATGGGGGGAAAAACAAGAGAAAAAATATATGTGAATGTATTTTACAGGCTTGGGAATTGCATAAAATTCAGTTGTATTTGGTGACTGCAAGTAGCAATGTGACACTCCAGACGTCCTCACATAGATTGTTCCAATTTACATTTTAAGCCTTTAATCTTTTATTTTTATAATTTTTCAGCACAGAAAAGTAAATAAATAGTAAAAGGGAAAGAATATATATTCATGCACAAAGATTCATGGAGAAGCTATGACTTGGTCAACTTAAGTGTACCTGTTATTTCATGTGACTGGTGGGTGGAGGCTAACATCTATGGGGTTTGCACACACAGAGGAGGAGAGCTTGCATTTTTATGTTCTTTAGAGTGGCAACAACAGCCATACTTTTGGCGCGGTGGAACAATGCCTTACTTTCAATGGGATTCCGGCCGGAGCGTATACACATCGTACACGCTCCGGCCGGGATCCCATACGGGGCCGCAAACAACTGACATGTCAGTTTTCTGCGGCCAAAATTCAGTGAATTTCGGCTGCAGAAAGCCCTGTCAGTTCACACAGTGAAGCGAGCTGTTCCGGCCGCTTGCTTCACTGTGTGCTATGGGAAGCTCTGATGCGGGCTCGCGCTGATGCCCCCGCCGGAAAGATCATCCGGCCGGTACTTAAGTGATGATCCGGCCAGTGACCGGCCGTTCCGTGACCCGGCCGGGGTCACGGAACGGCCGGTCTCTTACGTAGTGTGAACATAGCCTAAAGGGGGGCCATGAGAAAGCTGTAGTGAGCAATCTAAACACACTGGAAGAAATATCTTACTTTTAGAGCTGTCCTTCTCTCGCCCCTGAACCCAGTATCTCCCTTATCACACTCCCCCCCCCCCATAGAGTTGCCTTGCTTGTAAAGTAATCCCTGAGCTAGCTATAGGACCATTTAGGGCACGTTTAGCAGATAGGGGGGAGTGGGAAGGTCTGTTGGAGAACAGGAGAAGGAAGCATTTTTGTCTAACAAGGTATATTGAAAAATTTCTTTAAGGGGCGTTCTTATCTCCATGAGAGAGATTTTATAAAACTTCAGTTCAGAAGGTTTTCTAATTTTTAGATTAAAATTCAGGTTAGTCCGAACTGTTCCTTAAATGAACTGCATTAAAACATCTATTTGACGCGGTTCAGCCGTTTGCTCATCTCTCCCCACCTGTCTGCTCTCCCCCATTGTCCTCAGTCTCTAGTCTTTGGTGTCTTCCGCAGCCAAAATCCCGCTCAGCTAATCACCGACTGAGCGACAGCACCGCAGCCAGTCATTGGCTGAGCAGGCTGTCACGCATCAGACACAAGAAAAACAGGCTGAGATGAGAGTAACAGCCCCCTCAGCCTATTGGTGACTTACTAAGATGGGACATCATCAAGATTGGTTGAGCAGTCATACTCCAGACAAGAGTAACAGCTCACTCAGCCAATCACTAGGCAAGGTGCTGTCCCGTCTTAGTAATTGGCAGAGCGGGCTGAAGGCTGCTGGAGACACCAGAGACACAGAGGAGGACACCAGGGGAGAGAGCGGACAGGTCAGCATAACATTTGTTTGTTTAGACATGCGGCCATGGTGTTAAACAAATTTTAAAATGGAGCTTGCAAAAATTTGCTTTATTAAGCAATATTCAGTGCGATTCCAGCTTCTTTGAATTTGCTTCGCTTATCCTTAATCCCCATAACTATATCTAAAACATTAGGTAGTTAACATTTTTAAAAGTTTTTATTACCTTTGTAGTTTTGTCTTCCTGCTAGGCTCTCCACGTAGTCAAACACGTTTTTGTGTACGCTAAAAAAAACACATCTGTTTTGATCATTTTTCTTTTTTTAATAATGGAAGTCAATGGAAAAAACGTATCAAAACGGATTGCATCCATTTTTTCATGTTTTTTTTTTTTTTTTTTGCAAAAATGGATGAAAAAAAACAGACAATAAAAACGTAGTATGAACTCTGCCTAAGATGATATAACAGGCTAGTACTCCAAGGTATCATTAGAATTTTTTTTTTTTTTATCACTGTCTACCTTTCTTTCACAGTTCTCTAAGAGACACAGATAGTACTGTCACAGTACTGTTCCCAAAAATAGTTGACTAGTTCCGGTAACCTCACCACTTTCCCATAATCACGACTGTAGGTAATAGGCTCACTGTTGGACCTGGAGTGCTATCTTTATGAAACAACATGATTTCCTTTGAAGAATAATGATGAATTTCATTACCGTCGTGAATCAATGGGATGGTGCTAGAAATGTGATGCTAATTAAGCAGAGTTTTCCTGCAGACAGAACTTTTAGACTATACGTAGAGTTAGAAAAACTATTGTTCATTAGTACACATTCACTCTTATATAATTACCTTTCCTTAAAGTGATAGTTAATTCCTTTTCCCTTCCTTCCTCCATCCCTCTTGATATTTAAGCTATTCATTAATCTTATTCCGTTAAGTACAGTTTGCCTATAGGATCCTGTAATTTAGAAACCGTTAACTATATTTGATATCCATTAGTTACTGCACAGTACACCTCATCGATGTTAATGTCTATTTCTGCTTAATAAAGAGGCAGTTACTGTATAAAATCTTTTTTTTTTTTTTTTTTTGTAAATCTGGTTAACCTGACAGTGTTCTTACAATGGTCAACGATTGTTATTCATGTCAGAAAGTCTTGCATTAGATCAAATGAAAACATTAGTTTCAGATTCTCCAAAGAATTAAAGGTGAACTCCAGTGAAAAGATTTTTCTTTCAAATCAACTGGTTTCAAAAAGTTATTTAGATTTTTAATTTACTTGTATTTAAAAATGTCAAGTCTTCTAGTACTTAGCAGCTGTATGCCCTGAAGGAAGTGGTGTATTCTTTCCAGTCTGACACAGTGCTCTCTTACGCCACCTCTGTCCTTTACAGGAACTGTCCAGAGCAGAAAAGGTTTTCTATGGAGATTTTTTACTGCTCTGGACAGTTCCTGTGTCAGGAGTCGGCCGGCTGACAGCGTTCTTGATGACCAGCCAATCAGCATAAGGTGTTGATAGTTTGAATCAACTGACTGGCGGGCAGCACCACCACCTAGAGTCCTGGGGCTGGGACTCTAGGCCTCATAAATATCTTCCACATGCCTCTATTCCTTGCCTGAGTTCCCTCTTGACCTAGCGCTTATTCCTACATTGTTTCTCTGGCATTTAGACTTTTTCACTTTTTGACTTCTGTCTTGTCGTCGTTCAGTGTTCACTTAAGCAAGTTAGGGACTGTCGACCAGTTGTCCACTGCAGCCTAGGGCAGTAGAGCCAAATAGGCAGGGACAGCGGGGTGGGTGCCAGCGTCAGGGCTGCATCTATGCTTTGTCCTCCAGTTCCCTACCCTGACATCCTGTCACGCACAGAGGGGGAAGCAGAGAGCACTGTGTTAGACTGGAAAGAATATACTAGTTACTGCAGGACTTACAGCAGCTCATAAGAACTGGAAGACTTGAGATTTTTACATAGAAATAAATTACAAACCTATATGACTTTCTAACACCAGTGGGTTTGAAAGAAAAAAAAATGTTGGAGTTCCCCTTTAAACAAGCCAACGAGAAGAGAAGAAGGTAATTAAGGAGTGGTAATTTCTGGAAGGAAAATGAACAACCTTCAGCCAGTTAATGCCAAGTGTAGCATTTAAATATGAGCCGAGAATAAGGAAGCCCTATTGTAAACGCTCTTTTATGGAGAGTTAAATACATTTGAAAAGATCCGACCATCTCACATTCTAAACAACAATGATCATGACAGCAGAGAAATGGAAGCGGACATTCGAGTTGAAAGTAAGAACAGACTAAAAGAAGAAGAAAATATAGACTTAGTAGTAGTTCTAGCTGTGGGATTTCCTGTGCTATTTTGTAAATGTGTTGGACAGTTGTGAAGCAGGATTGGAAAATTACTGATATCTTGTACTTTTGTAATGGCAAAGTGAACTATAGGAAACACTTATGTTGAGCATTCAGCTACTGTACCTAGAAGATCCAGTTGATAGAAACCATAATAGTATGTGAAAGGGATTAAGGATGCTGAGCAGTGTTAGGCTGCGTTCACACTATGTATATTTCAGTCAATATATGTATATTTCAGTTAGTATATTTCAGTCAGTATTGCAACCAAAACCAGGAGTGGATTAAAAACACAGAAAGGCTCTGTCCACACAATGTTGAAATTGAGTGGATGGCCGCCATTTAATGGCAAATATTTGCTGTTATTTTAGAACAACGGCCGTTATATTGAAATAATGGCCGTTATTTACTGTTATATGACGGCCATCCACTCAATTTCAACATTGTGTGAACAGAGGCTTTCTGTGTTTTTAATCCACTCCTGGTTTTGGTTGCAATACTGACTGAAATATACGTAGTGTGAACCAAGCCTCAGGGTGGACAAGAAGAAAACTATAAGCGGCAAGATGGATACTATTATGTTGATTATAAGAGAAAAAAAATTGAAATACCTAAAAGCTAGGATGCTTCAGCGGGGTTGAGATCTTAGAAGGATACTATTCATTAGGGCAACAAGAATCAACATCACCTCTATCATTGTAGTGTTATAAGGCCATAGATAAAGCCACATAACCATAACTACATTAATTTTCTAACAGAATTCAGTCACTTTAAGGGGTTATCCAGTGCTACAAAAACATGGCCACTTTCTTTCAGAGACAACACTACTCTTGTCTCCAGTTCAGGTGGGCTTTGCAATTAAGCTCCATTCACTTCAATGGAACTGAGCAGCAAAACCCCACCCAAGCTGGAGACAAGAGTTGTGTTGTCTCAGGAAGAAAGTGGCCATGTTTTTGTAGCACTGGATAACCCCTTTTAGGGTACCTTTTCCTAAGTTCTAGCTGAATCACATATCAAGGGTGTTTGCTGAGCTGTTATTGCCAACCAGACTGCATGGTATCATTTCGTAGAACCAAGTGTTCATAAAAATTCATTTAATCCAGTATAAGGAAACCTGTTTTTGCGGAACGAAAGCTAATAAAATAATGTGATTCATCACAGAAGGTATAGATGCTAAAGATGAGAACATAGTTTTGCCTCTTTATAAATCACTAGTCAGACCACATATGGAATACTGTGTACAGTTTTGGGCACCGGTATATAAGAAGGACAGGGCTGAACTGGAGCGGGTGCAGAGGAGGACAACAAAGGTCATTAAGGGAATGGGTGGGTTACAGTACCAGGACAGGTTATCAAGCTTGGGGGTTATTTACGCTAGAAAAAAAGACGTCTTAGGGGCGATCTGATCACAATGTACAAATATATGAAAGGACAGTACAGTGATCTTAGTAGTGATCTCCTTACTCCTAGGTCTGTAACCATGACAAGGGGACATCCTCTACGTCTAGAGGAAAGAATATTTTATCATCAGCATCGACGCGGATTCTTTACTGTACGAGCGGTAAGACTGTGGAACTCTCTGCCACATGATGTTGTCATGGCTGATTCATTAGATAAGTTCAAGGGAGGCCTGGATGCTTTTCTTGAAAAATATAATATTACAAGTTATGGGCATTAGATTTCCGGTGATACATTAATCCAGGGATTAGTCTGATTGCCATTGGAGTCGGGAAGGAACTCCTCCCTGTGATGGGGCAGTTGTCATCTGCCTCATAGGGGTTTTTGCCTTCCCCTGGATCAACACAGTAGGGTTTCCCTAGGTTGAACCTGATGGGCTCTTGTCATCTTTTAACCTTATTAACTATGTTACTATGTATAACTTATAAGTTTTATGAATATGTTTTCCATTGACTTCCATTATAAAAAAAAAAAACATATCAAAACCAAAGCTTTTTTTTTTTAACATTTAAAAAAACGTGGTTAACCTTGTATGTTTAAAGTAACTATTTAAAAACGGATATGTCAAAGGAACTGCAAAAACGCAGTGTGAACCCAGCCTAACTAATGAAATGTAATAGATAACATAATCCTCTTATTTTCAGAATGATACCAAATATCTTTAAGTTAATCGTTGCCTAATGTAACCATTATGGCCATGTTCACACAATGTAAGTTTAGTATTAATCACAGCCATTGTTGCTGATTTGCAACAACGGCCGTGATTAATACCAAACTTACATGGTGCCGCAGTTAGAGGGAACCCCAGCCAGAGTGTATACACGTTGTATACACTCTGGCCAGGATCGCTAGCGGCCTCACAAGAAACTAACATGTCAGTTTTGTGCGGCTGCTATTCATTGAATAGCAGCCGCACATCCCCGACAGGTCACACAATGGAGAGTGTTCAATGGTGAACTGGGATGCAAGTGTACACGGATGCGCTCGCATCCCAATTCAAAAGAAAAGAAGATCATCCGGCAGTACTAGACACCGGCCATTCTGTGACATGGGGAAGATCGTGGGGGTCTGACATCCATACCCCCCACAGATCTCCATATCGGGCCCCCAGGCTCTCCTGTGGATAGGGGAAAAGTGAATATTTCCTGGAATACCCCTTTAAATGTAAGCATAGTAAAATGGAAATTGTGAAATAGACAGAAAAAGTGTCTGTCTGAACCCGGCCTGACTTATACTGATAGGTCATAGTGACATGTCAGAAGTTTTGATTGGTAGGAGTGACAGCTCTATTCCTTTGTTTCTACGTAACTCAGCGTTGGCTAGCTGAATGAGTAGTGTAGACACCGTATAAACTTTCTGTAATGCAGTATGCTTCTCACTCCAGGGCACAGAACAGCGGAGTTCTTCTTAAACTTCATTTTAACAACTAGGGTCTGAACACCCGGACTTCCACCAATCAAATTTTCTGATACTGTATGTCACTATAACATATCAAAAGTTATAAAATGACCTTTTAAGAATAAGTTTCTCACTTAACATTCATCTTGGTATTCATACAGCGGGCAGATGAAATCATTTTTTGTTTCACTATAAAAGCAAATAGGGACCGGGCAGCAGATTGGTACACCAATTTTAGGAGATCTCTATTGTACATAATGGACTATATTATGGCAGATGACAAAGCTGTTTTGACTAGGCCATCCATTTTTATGAAGAATACCTGATAAATGTGTCTCTAGAATTGAAAAAAGGAGTTTTTTTTTTATTTTATTTTATGATTTTTCTTTTTAGAGTAAGGACATAAGAATGTAATTATTTCCGTTCATAGCCACATTAGTAGAAACATGTTTTCACAATGACAGCTTGGTCCAGGAAATTGCAGTCTGCTTTTAAATGTAATCTGCCATAACACTGCGGAATTAAATATACAGATTGTAAACTTGAAGAGGTTACTTTTTTTTTTTTTTTTTTTACATGGATGAGTCTTCTCCCTTAACAGTATTTGGCAATGCGCGTCAGATCTACACGCTCTTTTATTCTCACCTCACTCTTTCTTTCCATGTATGCTTACCTGTCCAGTTCTTGTTGTTTTAGATTGGCACATTTTATTATTTTAAAGAATTATTGGCATCAGAATTTAAATCATGTATTACTGCTATTAAAATAGTACACTTTGTAAAATGATTGTGTATAAGAAATAGATGGAAGATACGCAACCTAACCTGAAATCCATAAAGTTGTCAGGAACCGGCGGTCACGCTCCGGAGCGTAAGTGCCAACGACATCCTTGGCAACCGGTCTGGCGGGTTGTAGGGAGCGTGCTCGCGGCGTCCCTGACGATTGGCCTGGCTGGTTGCTAGGGGCACATTGCCAAAGTGTCCTTAGTTATTGCCGCCCTCGGCCGATCGGCTCAGGTGTTACCCATTGTGATATGCTGACTGGTGGCTGGCACCGCCAGTCAGCTTTGTAATACGCTCGGAGACTGGAGCCTCTGCCCCAATCATGCCTTACCTGTGATAGTGTGACTAAGCTAGCATTGTATCCTGATTGTTATTCCCTGGTATCCTGATTCTGACTATTCCCCCGAATTCCGATTCTGTACTGCGACGACCAATAGTTACCGACCCATCTAGTTGATCCTGAGATTATTGTGTTTGTTTTGTCTTGTCTTCGTGTTTGACTTACATTAGCAAAGCGACCAGTATTCAGGTTGGGGTTGGCCTGGTAAGGAGTCGATCACTCCAAGAGGAAGAGGCAGCGGGGCGGGTGCCAGCGTTAGGGCTTCACTTGTCCTGTGTCTCTGGGTCCCAGACTGACAAAAGTATTGAGCAGTTTGCAGTATCTAGAAATGGACTGTTTACTCCTTGTGCTTTAGGGCAATACTGATTGGAAGGGTTAAATGAGCTGAAAAGTCTGCCATGAAATTGCACGGCTGTTGAGCACACTTTAAGACAAGCTTAAGAGTCAGTGCAAATCCTGAGCTTTCCTCTGTAGCATTAGAAGATTTATCCAATTAGTAGGAGGCAATGCTGTAAGCAGAAGGTTTTAGCATTCATCTACAAACACGCCAGGAGGACTGCACAGCACTGATTTTGCTATGGTAAAAGTGTATTCGTGCTGTCACTGCATATCTCAGGTTGACAGACTGCAGGGGGCATTCACCCAAAACATAAAAAAAATCAATAATGTTTACAGGACGAGCTTGGCTTGTAAGAAACGTTTTCATAGTGTACTGCACTTAAAGGGGTACTCCAGTAAAAAAAAAATCTTTCAAATCAACTTATAATAGAAACTTATATAGATTTGTAGTCCAATACTTACCAGCTGCTGTATGTCCTGCAGGAAATAATGTATTCTTTCCAGTCGCCTGCCACCTCTGTCTGTGACAGGAACTGTCTAAAGCAGAAAATATTTTCTATGGGGAGTTGCTACTGCTCTGGACAGTTCTTGACATGGATAGAGGTGGCAGCAGAGAGCAGTGTGTCAGACTGAAAAGAATACACCATTTACTGCAGCACATACAGCAGCTGATAAGTACTGAAAGACGAGATTATTAAATAAAAGTAAATTACAAATTTTGTACGTTCAGTGCAAAATTGAGTCTTGTAAGGGCTCTATAAACAGACGCCAATCTCGCCGATCATCGCTCAGTTGCAGCTGCATTGGTGCATGTAAAAGGGCATTTAGACAATGCCAATAGGTACATGACAAGTCTGGGTTTTAATAACATTGTTAGGCCCCCAGTTGCCCTCTGAACCTTGAAACCTTGAAGGTGTGTGTGTGTGTGGGGGGGGGCTACTGGTGGGCTTACACTTACTTTTACCTTCTGTAGAACCGCTTAGATGTCACACTACGCACTGATGGGGACATCTAGGGGTTTAAATTGGGCGTGAGCTATTACAGCTGTCACCCACTGCAAATAGTGGTGGCACAGCTCCTAAGTGTATGCCATTCCTGTGAATTAATAGTATTACATGATATAGGAAATTTCAACCCCTATACCATAATGTTATGGCACAGTGTAAAAAAGGGTTAAACACATTCTAAGTATAATCCACTGAAAATCCTAAATCATAACAGTCTGTACATTATATTTTACATCTCAATGCTCAATTTCTGTGCACGTTATCACTGGTTTTTAATTTTAAGTAGTTTTAATTATTTCCAAAGTTACATATAGCATCATAATTAGAGATGAGCGAACCTGCTGAGGTTCGGGTTTGTATGAACCTGAACTCTCAGCTTCTGACTGCCGCTGTCTGCCCGCTCCGTGGAGAGGGTGGATACAGCCGGAGGACCGCCTGGAAAACTGGGATACAGCCTATGGCTATGGCTGTATCCCAGTTTCCCAGGCGGTCCTCTGGCTGTATCCACCCTCTCCATGGAGCGGGCAGACAGCGGCAGTAAGAAGGCGAGAGTTCAGGTTCATACGAACCGGAACCTCGGCAGGTTCGCTCATCTCTAATCATAATATACGTAAACTTTTCAAAAACAGAAAATATTACAAAGTTTAATACCCAACAGGAACGAACGAGTCCCAGAGCAAGGGGGAAAAAATAATTTTTAAACATACAGAATTACATATTCAATCCTATGACTATGATAGTACATTTGGTAAAGCTTGGAGATACTTTGCCATTCAGTCAGGGTTGGGGTTAAGGCGGACACCCACTTTCTAGCAATCAATAATCTAGCATAAAATAAATGACGAAAAAACTTCTCTTTTCCCTTTTCCAGATTCTATAGAAAATCATCTCCAAAGAAGGCAACATGGGGGTATACTCTATTCTACAGTACATGACATCTTTACTGTAGTACTGTATATTTAAACATCCCTGTCCACTAATCCACTATGCTTATACAGGACCATAGTATATGCAGAGTCCGCACCAGCTTGGCCACATCTTGGACAATCATCATTTTCCCTTCTCTTGATCTTGTACAGGAACCTAGGTGTATAGTATATTCTGTGGATGATGCTAGACTGAACCATTTCTATATCACTTATACTGGCACTGAAGGCCTAAGCCTTTTCAGGAACTTATCCACTGTAGTGATCAATAGCATCCTAATGTACTCAAAATTGTATTGATCACAACACTGGCATCTTTTTCTGCAGGGTAATGTAGTATCACACGCTGGCCGTTCACGAGAGCCGTTTACTTTGTAATGCAGAGGAAGACTAGACCGTGGGTCCTGTATCATGAAGGGGTTTCCTAAGAGTAGGGATGATCGAACAGCGGGAATTTTCAGGTTTGTTCGAACTCGAACCAGTCCATTCAATATGGTTCGAGTTCGAACGAACCTGAAAATTCCCAATGTTCGATCATCTCTACCTAAGAGGACATATGGACAGGGGTTGTCTTGAGAGATTATCACTTAAATATGGGGTTTCATGAATATATGATTTGGATGATTTATTTGCTTAAAAAATCTATTTTGCATGTAATATTTAAAACCAGTGCTTCCTAGAAGTAGCATTGTATTAAATCCATGTCTCTTCTACCTACAATTTGCATGTTATTGGATAAGGTTAATGCATTATTCTTATTGTGTCTCATGAAGGCCACCGCTGTACACATGATAAAGACCACACCGGTTGAAGCATCTCTTCTTGGCCATGTTATTAAATCATTGAACTGTAATCTTCTATTGTGGATGCTGTTGGACTTGGCTTTTGGATGATACCTTGGTCAGCTTTTGGGATTGCTGACTTTCCACTCCTTCTAACATTGGAATCTACTCTTATTGCGGTGCTGTTGGACCTTCTCCATTGGTTATGAGGAGGCTCAGCGCAATACAATTTAAAAAAAACAGGGTGCTGCCTAAAAAGTCTTCTTATACATCTAAACTGAACCATAAGAAAAGCTAAAAACATAAATCTGGTATACATCCTCATAAACTTCAAACCACAAAAAAATATCTTATAGACAGACTCACCATCTTATAGACAGACTCACCATCTTATAGACAGACTCACCAGCCTATAGACAGACTCACCAGCCTATAGACAGACTCACCATCTTATAGACAGACTCACCATCTTATTGACAGACTCACCAGCCTATAGACAGACTCACCATCTTATTGACAGACTCACCAGCCTATAGACAGACTCACCATCTTATAGACAGACTCACCAGCCTATAGACAGACTCACCATCTTATAGACAGACTCACCATCTTGTAGACAGACTCACCATCTTATAGACAGACTCACCAGCCTATAGACAGACTAACCATCTTATAGACAGACTCACCATCTTATAGACAGACTCACCATCTTATAGACAGACTCACCATCTTATAGACAGACTCACCAGCCTAAAGACAGACTCACCATCTTATAGACAGACTCACCATCTTATAGACAGACTCACCAGCCTATAGACAGACTCACCATCTTATAGACAGACTCACCAGCCTATAGACAGACTCACCAGCCTATAGACAGACTCACCATCTTATTGACAGACTCACCATCTTATAGACAGACTCACCATCTTATTGACAGACTCACCAGCCTATAGACAGACTCACCATCTTATAGACAGACTCACCATCTTATTGACAGACTCACCAGCCTATAGACAGACTCACCATCTTATAGACAGACTCACCAGCCTATAGACAGACTCACCATCTTATAGACAGACTCACCATCTTATTGACAGACTAACCAGCCTATAGACAGACTCACCATCTTATAGACAGACTCGCCATCTTATAGACAGACTCACCAGCCTATAGACAGACTCACCATCTTATAGACAGACTCACCATCTTATTGACAGACTCACCAGCCTGTAGACAGACTCACCATCTTATAGACAGACTCACCATCTTATAGACAGACTCACCAGCCTATAGACAGACTCACCATCTTATAGACAGACTCACCATCTTATAGACAGACTCACCAGCCTATAGACAGACTCACCATCTTATAGACAGACTCACCATCTTATAGACAGACTCACCATCTTATAGACAGACTCACCAGCCTATAGACAGACTCACCATCTTATAGACAGACTCACCAGCCTATAGACAGACTCACCAGCCTATAGACAGACTCACCATCTTATAGACAGACTCACCATCTTATTGACAGACTCACCAGCCTATAGACAGACTCACCATGTTATAGACAGACTCACCAGCCTATAGACAGACTCACCATCTTATAGACAGACTCACCATCTTATAGACAGACTCAACATCTTATAGACAGACTCACCATCTTATAGACAGACTCACCAGCCTATAGACAGACTCACCATCTTATAGACAGACTCACCAGCCTATAGACAGACTCACCATCTTATAGACAGACTCACCAGCCTATAGACAGACTCACCATCTTATAGACAGACTGACCAGCCTATAGACAGACTCACCATCTTATAGACAGACTCACCAGCCTATAGACAGACTCACCATCTTATAGACAGACTCACCAGCCTATAGACAGACTCACCATCTTATAGACAGACTCACCATCTTATTGACAGACTCACCAGCCTATTGACAGACTCACCATCTTATAGACAGACTCACCAGCCTATAGACAGACTCACCATCTTATAGACAGACTCACCATCTTATTGACAGACTCACCATCTTATTGACAGACTCACCATCTTATAGACAGACTCACCATCTTATAGACAGACTCACCAGCCTATAGACAGACTCACCAGCCTATAGACAGAGTCACCATCTTATTGACAGACTCACCAGCCTATAGACAGACTCACCATCTTATAGACAGACTCACCAGCCTATAGACAGACTCACCATCTTATAGACAGACTCACCATCTTATTGACAGACTCGCCAGCCTATAGACAGACTCACCATCTTATAGACAGACTCACCATCTTATAGACAGACTCACCAGCCTATAGACAGACTCACCATCTTATAGACAGACTCACCAGCCTATAGACAGACTCACCATCTTATTGACAGACTCACCATCTTATAGACAGACTCACCATCTTATAGACAGACTCACCATCTTATTGACAGACTCACCATCTTATAGACAGACTCACCATCTTATAGACAGACTCACTAGCCTATAGACAGACTCACCAGCCTATAGACAGACTCACCATCTTATAGACAGACTCACCATCTTATAGACAGACTCACCATCTTATAGACAGACTCACCACAGAGTAGGGCAGCCCAGCCTGGAGGAGGGGAGTCTGATTTTAGCTCTATTAGGTACACAGGGAGCTGCTGTCAGTATATACAGTGAATACACCTACTAATACTGTACACTGAGCAATTTTACTATAAAGTGGCCAACCCATTTAAACACCTGATGTAAATCCTGCGTCACGTAAGAATTGCTTCATTTGTTTTGTGCAGTCGTCTCTTAGACCTGACAGGTTGTATATTGATTGTCTAATTTTCTGTTTCTATGTGTTTATAAGATGCCATCTGTCCTTGCCATACCTCTCTTGATGAAGTTAGCGTTGAGTGATGGCATGCATTGGGTTTCTTTCCAAGGATGCATAATGTCATGGCCTGGATACGCCTTTTTGCTGTGTTCTGTCCTGTTTTTGTGTGATATTGTTATATATGCCACAGTCACTTTATTTTCTGTTATATTATGTAGCTTTAGGAGTCTGTTAAATTTTGATGACTCCAGCACTCATACATAGTTGCACTTTATGCAGGGGCGTAAGTAGAAAAGGCCGGGCCATTCCCGACTGACCACTAAGCTGTCAAGTGTAGTCATAACTGCAAGTGCAGATCTCGGGAGGGCAGCTCGGCCACCTGGTGCTGCAAATGATGACAGCTCAAGGGGCTCAGTGTATTTCAGGAGGGGGCCGCTGGGCCCCATAGCAGCCACTATGGCTACTACAGTGGTAGTTACGCCCCTGACTTTATGTAGGTATTGGAAAACTTTTTTGGCATACTTTTCTGAGACAGTATGATATAATTTTGCAGGATATGCACCAGATTTATGTCTTTTCATTTTCTCATGTCCATGTGATCAGTCACAATAATAAAAAAGCTAAATGCTAGCTTGTGCTGTTGGGGGAGGGGTCCATCCAGCAGGAACTTAGTGACAGGTAACCTTTTAGGAAACCATATGTGCTTCCTGTCCTTACCATACATACACACAAACACACACAAAGCTCTGCATTGTATACACATGCAGATCTTTATTATACTCCTATATACAGCTTTAGGATGGGTTCAGACTACGTATATTTGAGGCTATAGGCTATGTTCACACAATTTTTTTTAATTAATCATGGCCATCGTTGCAAATTGCAATGGTGGCCGTGATTAATTCAAAACATACGTTTCGTTGAACGAATGGAATCCTTGCCGGAGTATACACATAGGGCGACATGTATCATCACAAAAATGCGTATTTTTTGGCGGAAATGGGCGATTTGCGAATATTTTATTCGCAAAACGGCCATTTGCGAATAAAATATTCGCAAAACGCCCCTTTCCACTCGGTACGCCGGGGGGGCGGGGGTGTGGAAGGGCCAGAAACTGGGGGTGCGGACTCCCAGTCCGCAGGATTTATCATTTTTTACACCAAAAGATACAACGAAAACCTACTCCACCTTTCAGGTGGCGTAGGTTTTGGTCTGTGCGCACCGACGCGCACGGGGTTTATGTAGAGGCAGTCCGCCTCTACATAAATCTCCGTAGCGCCGAAGATGCGGGGATATTTATAAGTCCGGCGTAAAAAACGCCGGACTTAATAAATGTCCCCCATAGTATACACTTCGGCCGGGATGGAAAACTGACATGTCAGTTTTGTGCGGCTGCTATTCATTGAATTCAATTCACACAATGGAAAGTGCAGCTCCGGCCTCTTTCCATTGTGTGTTATGGTGAATGGGTATGCAGGCACACACGAATGGGCATGCATTCCAATTCAACAGAAGTGGAGTTTATGTAGCCGGTACTTCACTGACATCGGCCGTTCTGTGCCATGGCCGGGTTACATATCGTCCGGTGTCTCACGCTGTAAGAACCCGGCCATATACTGTATGTACACACACAGTCCTGCATTATACACATACACAGCTCTGCATTGTACCAACCCCACTGTCTGCCACTTCCATAATATATATTATATACATAAAAAAAAAACCTAATACAGCCACGGAACCTTCTTTTACATCCCTGGTATGTTTATTGACCATTGTGTCCCCTTTTTATGTTATCCATTTGCTTTTGCTTTTTCTTTTTTTTTTAATTTGCCCAGAGTTACTGGAGTGGCTCTATGTAAACTTAAAACAAGATTTTAAACTTACAAGACTACGAATTGACAGTACCGGCAGAGTTAAAACATGGTCTCTCTAATTTCTGTAACCCAAACCACTTGTATTACAAGCAGGAGCAGTTAAGGTTACAGTGGAGGGCAGCAGTGCAGTATTCAGATTCTTTGTAGCCGCCAGCTCGGTGCCATCAGTGAAAAGCAGGTGGCCTTTCTTCAACAAAGGAGTTCTAAAGCATCCTTATACCTCTTAAGAAAGAAGATTAGAAGCTAGTGCGGTGATCAGGGCAACTTTGAGCACATTAGAGCAGTAGACCTTACCAGTGGATTATCCATTTCATGTATGCTATAATACAACCGGTTCACTTACAGTGTATACAATTTAGGTGAAATGTACCTTTTACATACAGTTGTGTTTGATGTACTAAAACCTCATGTTAATTAGAAGTTTAGTACATTGCACATTACTGCTCTGCATTTACAAAAACATGGCCACTTTTGCACTACTCTTGTCTCCATGTTGGGTGACGTTTGAAACTCAGTTCCATTGAAGTAAATGGAGCTTAACTGCGAACCACATCTGGACTAGAGACTAGAGTGGGGCAAAAGTCACCATGTGTTTGTAGCACAGGATAACTCCTTTAAATGACAACATATATTAATTTTATGCTTCACTCAGCTGATTTTTAAGTCCAAAGCAGTACTAGAGACTCAGGATTACTACTACTGAGCTCACTAATAAAGCAACTGTGCATGAGACACTCCAACACGGCTGTGGTGCTCTGTTAAATGCAGTATACCAATGCAAACAGATACAAGTAGAGAAAATAAACGGGCACTCACCAAACTGCGTGTAATCTTCTTTATTCCATTTTCATGACAGTAATAAAAAACACAGGGAGAGGGACCATGGCTTATACCATGCTCACTCTCCCTGTGGTTTTTATTACTGTCATGAAGATGGAATAAAGAAGATTACACACAGTTTGGTGAGTGCCTTTTTCTTTTCTCTACTTGTATCTGTTCACTCTTCTTAATTTAATTCCCGTTTTCTTGTTCTGATCTTCTAGGACCCTCTGGTTGGTGGTAGGTTTTCTTGTTGTTGGTTCTTAAAGGGGAACTATCAGCAGGTTAGTTTACCCTACTGATAGATCCCCTTTAAGAGAAAGAATCATACAAACTCTGACAGGGTTTATGTCACTGTTCTTGTCATCTCAATAAGTGCATGCCATAATTATTAGGCAACATGTGAATGAATATACTCAAGGTTATATTACTCATCTATATCTGTGTTGGATAATACTAGGGTTGAATGTCTGTTTTCGGTACTTTATACTGCAATTTATATTACTACAAAAGTCAAAAAGAAGCAGCACAGTGCAAAAGTCAAAAAGAAGCAGCACTTCTTAAAGCCACACTCAATGACTATAATCAGTATCCCAATAGGAAGTAACACAAGGTTAACTGAAAAAGTGAAAGGGAATTTGTCCCTGCAGAAATGCTCACTTAACCAATGCCACTTTTCTTTACTTTTTAAAGCTGTGCGTAACAAAAAAAAATTTTTTATTATCCTGGCCAAGAGAGTGTCAAGGAGGCAGGGCCTAGGGTGCTCCATGCCATAGGTGTATGGCTATGTGTTGTAATGCATACCACTTGGAGTTTGATGGACAAGCAAGGACTTTTCCTCTCGCACCAGTAGAATGCCGGTGCTGATAGACAACAGCTGCTGTGTCTCCTTCTATTGAAGCCGTGTCCACTGTTCTTGCATTTACTTCACATTTGTCTTTTTTCAACCAAACGATGTAACCCTCAAAGCAGTGATAGTTTTGAGCCCCTCATAACTGTTACAACCACAGCTCCTTTATAACAGAGTTATCATCAAAACAGGAAAGTCACAGTGCCTTCGTTGAAGCAATAGCCATTGTGGTCTTCATAACAGTAATTAATATAGTGCTCCCATAAGAGAACCAACCTCAGTGCTTATATATATATAAAAATTGTTACTTTCTACAATAAAAGAGAGCACTCTGTGTGGTGTCCCATAACCAATCGTGTGGAAGATGCTTTTGCATTGGTTCATAAATAACTACAAAGTATCAAGGTGCACAAAAAATAGTCCAATAACAAATTAATTACACTGTGTTGCTAAGAATGCAACCTTTTATCAGATGATGAGGTTATAGGCCATAACCACAATGTGATTGCTGCGTTGCAGATGGTTGCCATGGCAGCCAGGGGTCAAATCATGACCTAAAGAAGTACTGCATTGTAGTGTGAAGCAGCGATCAGAGAGTGTAGCTTCAAGTTCAAAGTTCAGGGGGAAAAAGAAAATTATAATAATAATAAAAAAAAAAATATATATATATATATATATATTGGTTTAGAAAAATAAAATTAAAAAATAAAGTACAAAAAATTGCTTTCCCAAAAAAGCCCTTTATTATGCCCCCCCCCCCCCCCAAAAAAAAAAATAAATAAAAAAAATACACAATTTGTATTACCAAATTTGTAATATGCTGTTCTGTTAAAGGAGAAGTCTGGCGATTTCAAAAATCCGGCAGCCAGCGGGGGAAATTGATTAAAGGGTTGGGATTTGACTCTGTGCCCGCAGTGAGCGATGGGACCGGACCTGGGATCCCTGCCGGAAGGCATTTTCCAGGAGATGTGATGACGTGGGGGAAAAGGCCTGTCCCAGCTGTTGGACTTGCTGTTCAGCCAATCAGGGACTGGAGGTGCGTCCAGCCCCAGTCGATTTTTGACTGAGCAGCCAGTCCATCTGCTGGGTCGTGAGGTGTCAGCGCCAGAGATCCTGAAACCCGGTGAGAGTTCCGAGGCCGATTCCGCCACTCAGCACAGGCAAGGGGAGTGGTAAGTTAGCATTTGCAATTAAATTTCCCCCCTAAATCAATGGACTTCTCCTTTAAACTATTATTAGAAAAAAATATAAATTTTCCTTTTTTTAAGGGTCTAATGCCAAAAAACTTTCCTCAAACACCTGTTGGGTCTAAATGCTCTCTACAGCCCTACTTGAAATCTCTTAGGTATATAATTTTGGAAATGGGGTCACATGACACCCTAAAACTATTCCAGAAAAATCTACACCAAAAATGGTGCTCCTTCTCTTCTGAGCCCTGCTGTGAGCCCAAACAGTGGTATATGGTGACATATAAGCGAAAGCGCAGAACAAATTTTTGTTTCTTGTGAAAATTATTAATTTTGAGCTAGATTTACAATTTTTGTTTTTACAGTCTAATGCTAAAAAACTTTTTTTCTACGACGATTAACCCCTCAGACACTATTACGCAATGGTACTCTACAGTACTAGCAATTAAAATAGACCAACAGAAGAATAAAGATAGCGGCACTCACCAAATGTAGCATGTAGGAAACCTCAATGAATGTAAACAGTTTATACGGCATGCCGTAGCTACATAGCCGGAGGAAGTGCTAGTAGGCACGAAATGTTTGTTGCTATGACGCTTCCATTATGCTCCCTGTCCCTGCACCCCATCAAGATGTAATAGACAAGCAAAGATTTTGTACAAGCAACATTTGGTGAGTGCCTCTTTCTCTTTTCTTCTGTTGGACTCATGGACATAGACCACAATAAACATCTCCAGACTCTATTCTTTGTATAGGACACATTTATACGCATGCTTTTTAACCCCTGTGACCTGTGTAAAGGTCATTCTACAGTAAAAGACTATATACCTTCTCAACCATTTTTTTTAACAATTTAAAATTTGGAAGCTGAGCAAGCTGTGAGTCGTCTGCCGAAGACGCTGTGAAGACGTCATCGACACAAGATGGTGGCAGCCATGGTCAACAAGGATCAGGTGCATATGCAATAAATACTTTGGGGGGGAGGGGCCGGGGTTTCATAGGGAAGGGGACAGAAGGGTATTTAACCCTTAGAGGACCCGGCCAATTTCAATTTTTGCATTTTCGTTTTTTCCTCCTTGTGTTTAAAAGGCCATAGCACTTGCATTTTTCCACCTAGAAACCCACATGAGCCCTTATTTTTTGCGTCACTAATTGTACTTTGCAATAACAGGCTGAATTTTTGCATGAAGTACACTGCAAAACCAGAAAAAAATTCAAGGTGTGGTGAAATTGAAATTAAAAAACGCGTTTCTTTTATTTGGGGGGTATGTGTTTTTACGCCATTCGCCTTGGGGTAAAACTGACTTGTTATATATGTTCCTCAAGTTGTTACAATTAAAACGATATATAACATGTATAATTTTCTTGTATTGGATGGCCTGTAAAAAATTCAAACCATTGTTAACAAATATACGTCACTTAAAACCGCTCCGTTCCCAGGCTTATAGCACTTTTATCCTTTGGTCTATGGGGCTGTGTGAGGTGTCATTTTTTGCTCCATGATGTGATCTTTCTATCGGTACCTTGATTGCGCATATACGACTTTTTGATCGCTTTTTATTACAATTTCTCTGGATTTGATGCGACCAAAAATGCGCAATTTTGCACTTTGGGATTTTTTTGCGCTGACGCCGTTTACCGTGCGAGATCAGGAATGTGATTAATTAATAGTTCGGGCGATTACGCACGCGGCGATAGCAAACATGTTTGTTTATTTATTTGTTTACTTTTATTTAAAACCTGGGAAAAGGGGGGTGATTCTGACTTTATTAGGGGAGGGGGCTTTTTACTATTAACAACACTTTTTTTTTTTTTTTTTTTTTTACACATATACTAGAAGCCCCCCTGGGGGACTTCTAGTATATACACTGTGATCTCTCATTGAGATCTCTGCAGCATAGATATGCTGCAGAGATCCATGAGATCGGCACTCGTTTGCTTTCGGCTGCTGCAGCCGGAAACAAACGAGTGCCGAGTCGGGGACGGCGCCATCTTGGAGCGGTCCCCGGCCGGCTTCAGTATCGGAGATTGTCCCGGAGGAGCAATCTCCCCACTATACCACCACCGATCATGTGCAGCCGGTAATCGGAGACAGCTGTCATCTTTGACAGCTGCCTCCGATTACCTGATTAGCGGGCACAGCGATCGGACCGTGCCCGCTAATAGCCGCGATCCCGGGCTACATGAGGCACCCGGGATCGCGGCGGTTCAGAGCGCGGCCGCCGCGCGGCCCCGCTCAGAACGCGGGAAGGCGGCCCTGGACGTAAGGGTATGTCCAGGGTCGCCTAAGGGTTAAAGTGCATTACAAAGTTATATAACTTTATGTGTTTTATTGCTTGGGGGAAAAAATCAATGGAGTTGTCCCTCAAACACTCATTCCATTTAAATAGACACTACACACATACTTCTGCATGTTCTGAATTATTTATAATAACATTGAGTTTCTGGATGAGGAGAATCATTCCTAGTCCTCCACCATAAATTAAGATTTTTAATACTCTCTGCACTGGTCAATGGTATGCTCTTTTATTATAGACTGAATACCTGATTGTGATTTCTGCAATTGAATAAGAAATAACTCTCACTTTTACAGTGGTGGGTAAAGTTTTGCTTACTGAAGCAATATATCACGTTTCTGATGATAGAGCATTTGGATGGAAAAATACAGCAGTAATAGCAATGATGTTTTTTCATAGATTTAATAAGCAAATCCATTTACTAGAAGGCTCTAGACCGCCACAAAATGCCATGTTCATCATTACAGTATTGGATTATATAAACATCCTCCCACCCTCTTCAATACTTAGGGGACGTCAGGAAAGGCTGACTACTGTTAGGAACAGGTTTTTATAAATAGAACTTTGTGTTTTATTTGTGAATTTCCATTTACAATAATCAACCCTAAAGAAAAAACAAGACCGTAAAACCGTGGCTATAAAGAGTGGATTTTTTTTAATGTTTTGTTGGACGTGGTAATAAAATAGAGTTTTATAATAGTAAGGTCATGGCTTTCTGATAACAGGAGGTTACGTTCACATGTCAGGAAGGAAGCTCCAGTTTTAATGTTCTCCAGTGAACAGATGTTCTTAAGACTTAGTTCAGATCTTTCTTTAGAAATCTAGAAATAAATACTTTATCATGAAGACTTTTATGACACTAAAACGTCCTCACGAAGATGTAATTCAGTGGCTGGTACTGGATGCAATAAGGGGGTATTGAATAAAACATAAGCGGGGGCAGGGGAAGCAAAAAGAAAGAAGAAAACATAAACATTTTTTAAATCATAGAGATAAAGTCTTGTGATTACTTGATTTTTCCATAAAACAAACAAAATGCACATTATACTAGGCTACAACCCACAATTCTGCACCACACTTTTACTGGCTGCCCTTTACCTTTTTGTTTACCTCCTCTTACCTCATAGATTGTAAGCCCTCGCGGGCAAGGTTCTCCTTTTTTAAGTACCACTCTACCATTTACATTATGTACCACTCTGCCACTTCTCTATGTCCCAGTCTGCCATTAACCTTATTCATGTAACATGTTTTGATTTTGTAATGATCTGTTTGTTACCCCCTTTCGCTTGTATAGCGCTCCTGAAATCAAGGGCACTTTAAGAATAAATAATAATTATAATTTATAACCATAAGTGGTAAAGGTCTTAGATTGGTACTGTGATTTGTGCAAACTTTTGACATATCATCTTTTTTACAAAGAGTAAAAAAGCAAAAATTGGAAGCACCCCTATGCCTCTGATCACACTGCAGGTTGCACGCTACATGTGGCTTAAGTACAGACAAAGAAAAAACAGAAAGTGCAACAGCAACCTACAGGTGCAAGTGCTTAGGTTGCTGTTGCACTTTCTTTTATTTTGTCTTTACTCAAGCCACATGCAGCGTGCAACCTGCAGTGTAAACAGAGGAATAGAGGTGCTGTCAATTTTTGCTTTTTTCTGTTGTATATGGGGGGTGGGGCTTGCACTCCACCCATGTCCTGTGGGTGCTATAGAGATTTGGATCCTATCTGCCCAGTTGTAGGCTTATTTAGTTCAGGAGAGTTGATGAGAATGCTAGAATAGGACCATGTTTCTGAGGACGCCTTAACGTGGTGACATGGTACACTCTGTTTGATCAAATGGTTTGCTAAGATCCTCATTTTTTAATATCTATAGAGCAGGTTTTTATCGTGGGTAAACCAGGGACAGTATGTACGGTAAGCACTTGCACCTGTACGTTGCTGTTGCACTTTCTTTTCTTTTATTTATAAAGAGTGTTTATTAGCCGTGGGTCACCCTGGCATGTGACACATACAAGCGCTTCTCTACAACATAACTTAGTTGTGTGTGTGTGTGTGTGTGTGTGTGTGTGTGTGTGCATGTGGAGTCCCTCCATTTTATTTCCAATCAGCAATCTGAAGATATCTTTAAAATGAACATTTGATTTCGGACTTTTGCTTTCAAAGTACACACACAAAAAAAAATCTACACAATTAAAAGAAGAACTGCCTGCAAACGCAGATATATACACTTTATCCTGGTTTATGGGTTATAGTAATAAAAAAAAATCATCATCATCATAGCATGGGTCCAGTGTGGTCTGTTAACAAAACTGGACGCTGTTAACAAATCTGTTAACTAAAACAAGAAACTGAATGCAAATAACTAAATAGGGTGATTTTAGGTACTGACAAAAAAAGCCAAGCATTAAAAAAATTTATAGCAGCACACCAGGTTCATCCTTCTTATTAGGATTATTTTAATGCTATTGGGTGATGGGGCTGTTAGGGGTGTAGGAAGTGAGTTTGAGGGTCATGCCTGCTCCATACCTGGCTGTAGCCTATCTGATGGATAAATGTTATATGGGGCCTAAAAAAAAGTGTAAAAGAATGTTGAAAAATGTCTTTAACATTAAAAAAAAATCCTCTGTGTAAAAGTTAAAATCACCCTTCCTTTTCCCGTTTTTCAAATCAAATTTAAAGGGGTATTCCAAAGTAAAACTAACTTGTCCTTTATCCACAGGTTAGAGAACAAATAAGAGATCACAGGGGATCTGACCTAAGTACCCCCTGGCGATCTTCATGTCAATCCCCAGCTCTATTCATTCTCTATGGAGCCGCCAGAGACAGCTGAGTACAGCACTCTGCTCTTTTTGGTGGCTCTTAGTTTTGGCAATTAGTTTTAAGCTAGGATACACCTTTAGGCTAGGTTCACACTATGTAACTGTGCGGCTGTATTTTTTATGCGGCTGTAAATGTGCGGATGAAACTCCGGCCGTGGGAAAAAATAGACATGCGGCTCAAAACATACGGTCATTTACTTGGAAATCTGGTTCAACTAAAAATAACAAATAAAATCTTAAGAAAGTGATGCAAACACCTCTGGATGCATCTGGGAAAGCAGGGAAACAGTTTACATGAATCGCTATTACCGGGGTTTGCGATCCTCTGCACTAATGCCGATGTCTCTCATGGTTAATCTATTAAAATAATAAAACACATTTTCGTTGTAATAAAGTTCCTTTCGTTGTTCACTAATTAAATTTAAACTAATCCATCATTTTGCAATTAAATATACTGTTAAAATAAATAGATATATAAATAAATGTATATTTATATATATATTTATTTATTGACAGTATATTTAATTGCACAATGATGGATTCGTTAGAATTAAATTATTGACCAACGAAACTGAATTTATTTCATCGAAAATGGGGGACCCTATTTTTATAACCAGCCGGGTTAAAAACCAAACGACAGCAGCCTGGTAACACCAGGGTGGGAAGAGCCATTGGTTTAGGCCCTCCCCAGCCTAAATCTTACCAGCCTGCTGCCGCCCGGTCCAGGAGCGCCAATTTTGACGCTCCGGGACCACTGGCACCCGGCTCTTCCCAGTACCCCTGGTGGCATTGGGTACTGGGGTAATAATGGGCGGTTAGTGTAAGCCATTTTATACCGGCTAACACTAGGCCCCAACTTAGTAATGGATTCCGCCTATTAGACGGCTTCCACTACTAAGTCTATAAAGTAAGGAAATAAAGACAAGACACAAGTTAAAAAAAATTTTTATTCAAATAAAAACACCCCCACACCCCTCATTGACTATTTTATTAAAAAAAAACATTAAAAAAACGCTGGTCATCGACGTAGTACACGGAATCCGACGTAATCCACAGGATACCGATATCTGAAAAACAAAAAGGGAGAAACACACAAAAAACACACAAACAGGAGCACAACACCCATCATTGTGAGCGGTGTTGTGCACCTTACAGTATGCAGCATCTTTACAGATCGCTGCTTACAGTCTGGCCCCCAAGGGATTAAGGGAGGATGTATTGCATCCCCCTTAACCCCTTGGGGGCCAGACTGATGTCAGACTGCACCCATCCCAGCAAGGAAGGGGTTAACTGACCCCCCCTTCCTTGCTGGGAGGGGTGCAGTGCTGGGGAGGGGGTGGGGAGAGCTCTATACTCACCCCGATGTGTCCTCTTCGCTGGTCCGCAGCACAATGAAGTCACTGTGCTGCGGACCTGCTCATTATTATGTGCGCTCAGCCGATCAGCCAATCAGCTGAGCACACATATAATTCTAAATGTTTCTTCTAATAATGCTATTGTGATAACATAATTAGAAGAAACATTTGATGTTTTCATTAAAGTAAAGTGATGATTAGTACAGAATGCTCTATTGCCGGCATATGAATTAACGGCTTATGGAGCTTCCTGTACTAATTAATATTTAATTAATAAAACACATTTTCGATGAAATAAATTCAGTTTCGTTGGTCAATAATTTAATTCTAACGAATCCATCATTGTGCAATTAAATATACTGTCAAAAAATAAATATATATATAAATATACATTTATTTATATATCTATTTATTTTAACAGTATATTTAATTGCCAAATGATGGATTCGTTAGAATTAAATTATTGACCAACGAAAGGGACTTTATTACAAAGAAAATCTGTTTTATTAATTTAATATATTAACTATTAGAGGCATCGGCATTCGGCATCATTGCCGGCTATTTTTGAAGTACTCCGTACGTACCGCCTGTCAATCCTCGGCCGCATGTCCAGCCGCAAACAATGGTCTTGTTCCTTTTTTACGGGTCCGTTTACGATCGGGCCGTAGATTCATATATAGTGTGCACTGTGCAGCCGTATATCCTATACTTTCCAGCGTACGCATGAACCACCAAAAATACCGCCGCACAATTACAGCCGCAAATACAGCCGCACAGTTACATAGTCTGAACCTGGCCACAGGCTATGTTCACACAATGTATATTTTCATAAAATCACAGCCATTTTACAACGGCCGTGATTATTACAAAAATATACATTACCTTTCCTTCTATGGGATCCCGGCCGGAGTGTACACACATAGTATACGATCCAGCCGGGATCCCTAGCTGCACCGCAAACAACTGACATGTCAGTTAGAAAACCTTGTCAATGCACACAGTGGAGCGAGCAGCACTTCCTGGTTTATCAGTTGTACACAGTTCCAGAATGCAATGCTTTCCCTCAGCTGTTCATCACAGTCCTTCACCCTGCCTATTCCCCGCCCAAAGCTGTTGCAGAACATCTAGCCTGTGTTCACACATTGCAGTTTCATTATGTTACCTGTAATGCTGATATTGGAATAAAGTAAAGAACTTTTTTAATTTTTTTTTCTTTTTATTTCCATGCACAAATTATGATCAAGCATCTGTTATCTTTGAAGTTGAGCCCCACAATAAGGCTCTGATCCTCTCTGCCGTTTAGCATCATTTACTTGTGTTACTGCATCATTTTAGTGAATACGCTGCAGTACTGCAGTGACACTCCAAAATGTATGAACACAGCCCTAATTTTACTGCACACTTCTGCACAATTAGAGAAATCAGTGCAACAACTGCTTCTGGCCGGTCAGAGATGGTGAATCACTCAGGGGATTGGGGGATCCAGCCAAGCCTCCTGGGACATCACGCCCTGCCCCCTGTCTGCATCATCAGCCTGATCTCAGCAAACACACACAATGTAAGAGAGAGGCACGGAAGATTTGTCTCCTAAGGGTGGATAGCAGAAGAAGCAGGAGACAATGTGGATTTGCACAGGGGCCATTTTTTTCACTTCCTGGATTTCTATCAGCTACCGGTGTGGCAGAACCGTACAGATATGGTAATACATTATATGGCCACATATATTTAACTTTCAATGTACTTTTAATAGAAAACAAGTTTTTCTTATCCGGAGTTCCCCTTTAATGTTATTGATACTGTATTATGAACATTGTGTAAGTAAATAAAAAAAAAACAAATGACAAAATTGCAGTATATATATATATATATATATATATATATATATATATATATATAACATTCCTTAAAAAAATCTATCTGAAAATCAATCATAAACTTCTATCTGCATTAAAATGGTTCTGATATTGGTGTTAAGTGTCACAACAGGGCAATTTTAAGCTATATATATATATATATATATATATATATATATAGTTAGTGTTCAAAAAAGGTACACAAATCGGGTATAATTGTAATTGCAGTGACCTAAATAATCTCATTTTTGGCTGCACGGTGAACAATGTAAAAAGAGAATTATACCACATTTTTTCCCCAATTTTTACCTCACAATACATTTTATTAAAAAAAAAAAGAGTGTAATTACAAAGTAGAATTGGTTCTGTAAAAATCAAGTCATCAAATAAATGAAAAAAAAAATAAAAAATTAACGCTTTTAGAAGGTGAGGAGGAAAACCCCAAAGTTGAAAATTGTCCTGGTTCTTAAGGAGTTACCATTTTTCTTCATTATCTTAATTTTCTGCATGCACGTTACTATGGTTTTAAAAATTATTATTTCATTTCAAATTTCAAGCTGTCTTATGTACAAAATCTTTCTTTACTACGTTGTGGGCTATAGGAAAAAATATAGATACAGAGCACACATTTGTGGCTGCATCTGTCCCTTCTCCTAAAGAAGGTAGATTGCCAACTTCTTGGATTAGTCACGCTTGTGATTTATTACTGGTAAAAGTCTGAGTACACACATGTACATGAGCATCTACGGTGTAGAAGAAGGCAGGCAGCTCTCACTCGCTCGCAGTAGCGGAAGCTTTATTGGAGATCCAACAGGTCAAGATAAAAAAAAATCTAAAGAGCAATAGACATTAAAACAGCCATTTCGTGGTCATCATTGTTGCTCTTCAGAGTTTTTGCCTTCTTGACCTGCTGGTTCTCCAATAAAGCTTCTGCTACTGCAAGCCGGTGATTGGACAGCTTGTTGCCTAGGTTACCTACCACCACTCTCCGCTCTGTAAGAGGTGATTTGCTGCTGACATCCTCAGTGGTTGGGACCTCGGAAACAGGTAAGTATACGTTTAAAGTGACACTGTCACCCCAATTTTGCATTATGACTTCTCTACACAGGTCTAAAGGGTAAATTTAGCAGTTTTCATACCTTTTTATATCATACATCATGGTGCTTGTTCCAGATAAAAGTGATCTTTTAACATCTGTGGATTGTGCCACCTGGGTGGGGCATCTCGACTGAAGCACCACTTAGCCCCGCCACCCACCTGTGACATCTAGCCCCCACCCCCTCAACAACATTGGAATGGGTCGGCCTGAAGGTTTAGGCCCCACCCCCTCTAGGTCTGCCCATACCAATAGCTGCCGAAGGGGGCAGGCCTATGCGCAGATTAAGTCAGAGAGGTGGGGCCTATGGTGGCTATGTGGGCAAGGCTAAGTTGGGCTGCGGCTGTGAAGCCCCGCCCAGGTAGCATAATCCCAGCCTTAACTAAGTATTGAGTGAAGGTGCTTCATACTTATGTCAAGGCAAGATTTTAGTATGCTTATTCAGTAATTTAGTAAAGGTTTCTAACATTTTTTTTCACTTTGTCACTATGGGGTATTGAGTGCAGAATGATGGGGGGGGGGGACACAAGGCCGCAATGGAATAAAATGTGAAGACTTTATAAATACACTGCACTGTACATTTATATCTACTGTATGTTAACATAGCCCTGTAGTTTATGTTTTGTATGTATCATGTCAGATGGTTAATTACCTAATCAACTTAATGATCTTTTTAGTGCCCCTTAGAGCTGTTAAATAAAGTTCAGCTGGGCTATAAAAAATAAGAGATATTGTTTCATTGGAAAGTAGCAGAATAAAATTGTAAGCCATGTAAGCCAATAACGGTTCTTAGCCCACTGCTGTTTCATACACGCTTTCTCTATTGATCCATTGTCTTGCAATGGAAGTTTTTGCTGAATAAATTTTTGCCGCATAAAGGTCGCCAACAGCTGATCTGTTATTATTTATCCCAATTATATATCATTGGAGGATACTGAATGACCAGAATGGTCATACAAGCAAATGCACATCAGGTACATCGCTGAGCTTTTTTTTACCTTAATTGATTGCCACCGGCACGGGGATGCCGATCGTGCCAATCTTTTCCAGAGCACCGTCCCGCCCCATAGTACTGGGGGCAGGTCCACCGGCCCCCAGTGTGACGAAACCCCCTCCCCTCGGTGATGCAACTCCTTTAGGATCAATGGAGCCGTGTCACAGAGGGGAGGATATTTTGCAACACTGGAGGGGCAGCGGGCCATTCCCAGTGGCCCAGAGCGGGACGGTGCTCGGGAAAAGACCAGTGCCAAGCCCAAGAACCAAGCAGCATTTCAAAAAAGGGACCGTGCCACCGGCATCCCTGCTCCAGCTCCGATCGATTAAAGTAAAGCGCAGTGATGTACCTGATGGTACAATGGCATGAATAATTACACCTAAGTGTTTGTTCCATCGAAATGTTTTAGTTTTGATGAATATTTTTATTTTCCCAATTTCTTAGTCTCCTGCACATAAATGGCCTCTTTATCATTTGAATGGAGGAAGTTTTAAGAGCTGAAATTAATTTTACATACTGCTGACAGAGTGTACATTGAAGCAATAGCTCACTGATTTTACAATATGATATTAATGCCTGAGCTACCAGCCGTTTAATGGTTTCTTCAAGGTTACTCACTGCCATGCACTGGAACACAATCATGATTTCCTTGATGAGGCTAAACATGAAGGCCTGCATTTTACTTAGAAATCCCTTAACAGCCTTAGATATTTTTATACCTGCGTAATTCTCCAGTCAATCATGGGGCTGCTGTGCAGATTACATGGTATTGCAATGAATAGTATGTGGTTAAGGCATATAGAAGTATTTTACATATATGAAATAGGAAAAACAAGGACACCATACAGAAAATTTTGGTGGGTATTAAGGCATTGGAGAATATTTTGGCACACAAGTGTTATGTACCAAAATGTGGTGCAAGGCAAAACGTACGGTGTGTGCACTGTTGACTAATTTCACATTGATTTCATTGGAGCGCATTAATATATTGAAAATAAGCCTGTATTTTTACCTTACAATTACACTGTAGTTAACCTTTATTTTACAGTTCGTGAACATAGCCTAAGGGTGCCTTAGGCTATGTTCACTTCTGCGGATTCACTTCTCACTTCTGCGGATTCGCAGCAAGATCAGCTGCGGATGCAGTATCATTCACCCCTATGATAGCACATACTCGTGGCGGGATTGACATCCCGCTGTGAGTTTGTGCTTTAACTCCCTGGTGCCCGCAGCCCTGCCACCCGCATCCCCGTCCCATCAGCCCCGTCGCCAGCATCCTCCATCCCCGTCCCCGGCATCTTCCATCCCCGTCCCATCATCCCCGTCCCTGGCATCCTTCATCCCTGTCCCATCATCACCGCCGGCGGCATCCTCCATCCCCGCCGCCGAGAGCATACATTACCTGCTTGGCGGCGCATCTGCAGTGAGGCTCCCGGTCTCGATCAGCCCATCAGTGCACCGCAGAGCCTCACTGCAGTCGCGCAGCCGAGCAGGTAATGTATGCTCTAGGCGGCGGGTTGTAGGATGCAGGGACGGAGGATGCCAGGGGCGGGGATGGAGGTTGCCGGGGACGGGGATGGACGATGGCGGGGATGGGGATGGACGATGGCGGGGATGATGGGACAGGGATGCGGGCGGCGGGGCTGCCGGCACCAGGAAGTTAAAGCACATACTCACAGCGGGATGTCAATCCCACTGTGAGTATGTGCTATCATAGGGGTGAATGATACTGGATCCGCAGCTGATCTCGCTGCGAATCCGCAGAAGTAAGATCCGCTGCGGATCCGGTAGGTGTGAAGGCACCCTTAAGAGGTATTCCAGAGATTTTTATTCTAACTGTGCTCAGGGTGCAGTGAAATAGAAAAAAAGGATTATTCTTACCTTACTCGCTTCCCCCACCACATCACTGTCTCCATGTTGGCCCTTGCTGTGCTACACTTTCTTGTGTCCTTTCCCTTTACAGTGGTACCTTGCTTTAAGAGTAACTTGGATTAAGAGCGTTTTGGTTTAAGAGCTTAAATTTTTTCAAAATTGTAACTTGGTTTAACCCTTTGAGGACCAGGCCCAAAATGACCCAGTGGACCGCGCAAATTTTGATCTTTGCACTTTCGTTTTTCCCTCCTCCCCTTCTAAGAGCTCTAGCACTTTCAGTTTTCTATCTACAGGGCCATGTAAGGGCTTGTTTGTTACAGGAATAGTTGTACTTTGTAATGGCGTCTTTCATTTTACCATAACATGTATGACGGAATTCCAAATATATTATTTATGAAGATATAAATTGGTGAAATCGTAAAAAAGAATGCAATATGGTAACGTTTGGGGGGTTCCTGTGTCAACGTAATGCACTATATGGTAAAAGCGACATGATACCATTATTCTATAGGTCAGTCCGAACACAACCATATGCAGGTTTACACAGATTCTCTAATGTGATATATATTTTTTTAATGAAATCCTTTTTTTGGCAATTAAATATTAATAAAATGGGCCTATTGTGACGCTTATAACAGTTTTATTTTTTCACCTACGGAGCTGTATGGGGTGTAATTTTTTCCGCCATGATCTCTAGTTTTTATTAATACCCTATTTGTGAAGATCGGACGTTTTGATCACTTTTTATAATTTTTTTTTATATATAATGTAACATAAAATCGGTAATCCGCGCACTTTTTCCCCTCTTTTCGTGTACTCCTTTCACCATTCGCAATGATGCTTGTTATATTTTAATAGATCGGACAATTACGCACGCTACGGTATATTATATGTTTGTTTATTTATTTATTTTTATATGTTTTATTTGTATAATGGGAAATGGGGGTAATTTAAACTTTTATTGGGGGAGGGGTTTTGGGGTAGTGTGTTAGTGATTTTAACTTTTTTTTTAATACATTTTAAGTCCCTTTGGAGGACTTGTACATTCATCACTTTCATTTTACACACTGATCATTGCTATGCCATAGGCATGCAAATAGAAAGAGAAAAAACAAGGGCACCAGCGCCTCGTGTCTTACCGAGATGACACTAGAATAGGGAGAGTGGGTGATTCCACTCACCTTTGTGCCCCTTGGGCTGTAGGCATATCACCCCTCTGGGGTAGCTGTAAATCCGTGAGGATAGGACAGTAAGCAGGTGGCTAGGATCCGGGACTGCAAAGCCAAAGATACCGTGGACAGGATACTCCCAACGACAGGGCCCGTACAGTAACAACAAAATACGAGAAAAAAATGGTACTAGATACAGCGCTGTCCCAATAAGAATCCAAATGGGCACCATAAAAACGTTACATATATAATTTATTATCACAGCACAGAGTTTACGAGTTTCAGGAGGTAAATGGGTCTTTCTTCATCAGAACAGTGCAATATCATAGGTATATGATATTGCACTGTTCTGATGAAGAAAGACCCATTTACCTCCTGAAACGCGTAAACTCTGTGCTGTGATAATAAATTATATATGTAATGTTTTTATGGTGCACATTTGGATTCTTATTGGGACAGCGCTGTATCTAGTACCATTTTTTTCTCGTATTTTGATGCCATAGGCATAGCATTGATCAGTATTATCGGCGCTCTGCTCATTGAGCCTGCCTGTGCAGGCTCAGTGACCAGAGCGCCGATTGGACAGCGCGGAGGCAGGTGAGAAACCTCCGGCGGTCCGTTTTAACAATCGGGACCCGGGTCCCGATCGGTAAGTGACAGGGGACTCCCCTGCAGCCGGCCCCCACCTGCTATGAAGCCCGCTCCACTCCAGAGTGCGCTTTACAGCTTAGGACGTACCGGTATGTCCAGAGTCGTCTGGGGACAGACTTCCAGGACGTACCGATACGTCCTAGGTCATCTAGGGGTTAAAAGCATTGCTTTGGTTTAAGAGCTCCCTGTACTGAGTGGGAGGGGGAGTGGAGGAGGGGCATGGTCTGCATAGCCGGGTCTACAGCCCTGTACTCTGACCCAGGAAGTCTCCCTCACCTTCCAAATCATATCAGATCCACTTCAGGCTGGGGCTTGCATCAGGGGACAGGACTGTGGGGGTAATCTCTTCATAGGTGTAACCCCTCTCTCACCGGACAGAGAGTGCTGCTATAATGTGCGCACAAATAGCCTGCTCATTCTTTCATACTTCCTGCAGTCTCTGTCAGCCCTTGTGTTTCCCATCCTCGCCATTATGGGGAGTTGCATCTCCATCCTGTATCTACAAACTGTTGCTGTTTTTCAGGTTTATGCACTTTCTATACATTATACTCCACATGCTGATTGCTATACTTATAACTTATAGTTACTTACAGTAACTTATAATATCACATATTCAGCTGTTTCTCATTGTTTATTTCATCTGTTCTACATGTTATTCAGAATAAAATATTATTTTTGGGGTGTGAAACCAATTGTCTGCATTTCAGTGATTTCTTATGGGAAGTTTTGCTTTTGTTTAAGAGTGGATTTGGATTACAACGGTCCCAGAACCAATTATGCTCATAATCCAAGGCACCACTGTACTTAACACCTGACTGATATATATATATATATACTGTGTATATATATATCAGTGTTGCCATTGTTGGTTATTTAATACCTATCATATATGTACATTACCTTTAGAGATGAGCGAGTAGTGAAATATTCAAAATGTCAAAATTTGATTTGAGTAGTCTCTGATACGCAACTATTCGATCGAATATTGAATCCCATTAAAGTCTGTGGGAGAAAAATGCTCATTTCTTCTAAACCAAAATTCCTATATACCCGAAATATGAAGTTTTTTGAAAACCTATAGACAACAGGCATTGAACTGCTTTATGTTACGCACAGAACACAAAACAGTAGCACCAAACTTTTTTTTTTTTTGGCACACTGGCAGTATACAGCTGTATACCCGATATATGAAATTTTGAGCAAGTAGATACACTGCAGACTATTCCTAACAGTGCACTCCATCTGCCTGCCTGTCTGAACACACTGACGTTCTGCTAGTCGGTTTAATAGCTGTATATCTGTTACTAAAACTGTGCTGTCTATAGTTTTAGCCCTAACGAGTAGAGATGAGTGAATACGATTCAATCGAGTAGGTATTCAATGTTTCGAATACAATCGAGTAGTGTGTCCAATATGCAGCAAACATTCGAAAGCCCTCCCATTGCACTTGCCGCTTTTTTTAATCCAATGACCATGCAGGGAGGCCGTAAAGGACCCTGGGAGTACGCATGCAGCGCGAAAACTGTGTCTACCCTCATTGGATGGCTGAACCACATGACCTCGAAAATGTAACACTTGACTTCCGCCTCTCGACCGCAGATGCGCTTTCAACCTAGTCAGGGAGAGTTCTTCGAGCAGGGAGAGATTTTAGTAGCGTTTTGGTTAGGCAGGATTACTACTGAACCCAAAAGTCCTTTTCAGGGCTAAGATCCAGCAAAAAAGTCATCTCTGGAGTCTGCATCCAAAGCACTTCTCAGTGCTAAGAGATAGATGATATAACAGCAGCAGTAGCATCAGCAGCTGTATTCATTCCAGTACCCTGTGTGTACAACTGACTTATAGTTTCCCTGGTTTAGCCCACTAAGGGCACGTTAACCTTATACCTATTGTGCCAGTTGCCCAGTAAAAGGCACGTGATACCTATCGTGCCAGTTGCCCAGTAAAAGGCAAGTGATACCTATTGTCCCAGTTTCCCAGTAAAAGGCAAGTGATACCTATTGTGCCAGTAGCCCAGTAAAAGGCACGTGATAAATATTGTTCCAGTAGCCCACAAAAAGGCACGTCATACATACATACATACAATAATGTTCGTACAACATGATGCATGATACACGCGAATACCATGACGCTCTACATACGCACATTGGAATCATGTATGTAACGCTGCGCAAGAAATACAAACAAAATGTGTAAACATTGTTGTAAAGTATTCGCAAATATTTTTCCTTCGCAACTGCGGAGAGTGGCATTATACTTTGATTTTGGGGTGTTAAGTGCACCCAGGCATGCTCCCCCTAATGTCCCAGTGTCATTCTGGAGGTGTTCGCATCGTTAAGGGAGGTTTCATGGGGGACTTGGTGACCTACAAGTGGTCGAATTTGATTTCCAAGTGCTGAGAATTTTTTTCCCATAGACTATAATGGGATCGAATATTTGTTCGAATAGTCGAATCTCGGTGCCTATTCGATTCGAATTCTCGAAAGTCGAATATTTCACTACTCACTACTCTCCTGCCTAAAATCACCTAACACCTAACTGTCCCTGCTATACACTGTCTCCCTGTCTAGCTCCAAGTAGCATCTGAAAACGAATCTGAAACCACCTATTTTTATACTCTGGAGGTCACATGGTTTAGCCAGCCAATGAATGCAAATACTTTTTTTCACTGCCTGTGCGCTCCTAGTGCCTGTCCCCCCCCTCCCCCTGCATAGTAAAAAGCGCCAGGGAAGGTGGAAGGGAAATCAAATTTTTACTGCATTTTTGGATGAATACTTATACGAAAACGAGTATTTCGAATAGTGTACTACCCGATCGAACACCTACTCGATGGAGCAGTACTCGCTCATCTCTAATTACCTTATTTGCAGTGTGCGCCCATGTACTGTATATGCAGAAGCATAGTTTCTAACCTATGATCTTCTGAGGGCTCTCACTGTATGCTGGGGGATATAGTTCTGTTGCAGTTGGAAATCCACCGGTTTTAAACCACTGCAGCAGACTCTTGTAAATGGTTTATTTATCCTTATCTTTTTTTCTTTTTTTTTTCATTGATTTTTCAAGGAACAAACAAGTGAAGTAAACAGCTGTTGCCCTTGACATTACAGAGCAAGGTGCTGGCTGTCTAGAGTGTTAAATGCAGCTCGATGGGGTGTGGTAGCAAAGATTAGTGGTGTATGGAGACTTATTTTTCAGACTATGTTCACCACTGATCTCTTCAATGAGAGTTGAAGAGTTTCCTTTTTTTTTGTAATTTGTCTCCTTTTATTAAAGTTGACCAAGCAAAGAAATCAAGTTCTTCCATTTCATCTGTCAAATTTTCATTCTGGAAGCATAGCCTGAGAATAAGTTCCATGTCGCTATGTCACAGAACAGCCTGTGTCAGTAAATTTTATCCTGGCGGGTACTGCAGTACTGGCTGGATGAACTTCATTCTTTTGAATTGGAATCTGGGAACATATGGGTGTGCTTGCATGTCAATTCACCATTTCTGACAATGTAAAGTGCGACCAGAGCCACACTTTACATTATCTGATCTGTTTGTCTTGTGCGGCCACTATTCAATGAATAGCGGCCGCACAAAACAGACATGTCAGTTTTTCCTTGTCCACAAGGAATCCCGGACAGAGTGTATATAGTGTGTATTCACTCCGGCCGGGATTCAATTGAAATCAACGTGATTTTCAATTTTATTAAATAACAGCCGTGGTTGCAAACCTGCAATTACGGCTGTTGTTTAATGAAATCATACGTAGTGTGAACTTAGTCTATGGCTGTATCTATGAATTCCAGGACTGAGCGCTGTACTATATGTTTTGTATGTATGCAAGAGAGTGCAATTTAATAAACACTTACTGACCTTTCTGTATTCAATAGCAAGCAACAGAACTGTAAATTCAGCCCTGGGGCATAATGTAGTACAGGTTGACACTCAATATTGGTATTTGTTTTACAGTAGATTTAAGGATTGCTAAAACAAGTAGGTTCACACACAAGTGAACTTAAAGGAGAATTCCGTCCAAAAGCTATTTTAAAGTATGCAATAATGTAAGAATTGCTGCTCAGTTTGTAGACTTGCAGCTTTATTCTATGGATTTCATCCTAGCAGGGAGGGGATGGTGAGGGGTACAGGTGGCCAGGAGAAGGTTCTGGGGAGCTGCTTCAGGCAGGAGGTGGCTTTGCCATGCAGGGGATTTGTTCCTACCGGGCAGGTGCTGCCCCGACACCAGCAATGGTATTGTTCTGGAGGATGGGACAACTGTGCCAGGGGCAATTAGAAGTGTGCCAAGAGCCCCAGGGGGAAGAAGCAGCAGCTGCTCAGTACAGTCCTGAAATCCATAGCCCTAGCAGCAGCCACAGCACAGCTTAGCCTGCACCTCTAGGACTTACACAGTGGGTCGTGACCTCACCATTTTTACAAGAAATTGAAACACTATGGGGGAGATTTATCAAACATGGTGTAAAGTAGAACTGGCTCAGTTTCCCATAGCAACCAATCAGATTCCGCCTTTCATTTTCCAACGAGTCTGTGAGGAAGGAAAAGTGGAATCTGAGCCAGTTTCACTTTACACCATGTTTGATAAATCTCCCCCTATATGTGCATTTCCCCTAATAAGTGTCTATTGGCAATCTGAATAACTTGTTGGGCAAAAACATACTTTAAAAATAACTTTTGGACAGAATTCTCCTTTAAGTGAAAAAACATACAAAAACAGCTGAGCCGTCCCTTAGCTCCTTGGTGCATGAACTACTGGACATTATGTCACAAGTTTGAGTAGCACAAACACCCAGGGGACTAGATTAAAGTTATATTCCAGCAAAAGTCAGTAAATGTACTGACTTGTAGGAGACCAGTAGGAAAATAGTGACCAGGAGCCACAACTAAACTGATGATAGCTGACAGTCTAGTGTAACTACCTCTGGACCCCCAAAGGGCAGTCCCCGGCATTGGTGGATCGGTAACGGTAATTGGTAAAAAATACATAGGATTACACTGGAATCTCTGGAAAGAAAATGCAAATTTTAACTTTTCACTCTTACATTACAGTTATTCCTGTGAAATGCTTAAAGGGTTACAAAAAAGCTGTATTAATATCAATTAGAATTTTTGAAAGGGTGAAGATTTCAAAATGGGGTGATTTTTTTTTTTTAGTATACAGGCCTCTAAAATATACTCCAAAACTGAACTGGTGGCCAAAAAAATTTTGCGTTTGAAATTTTCACGAAGGTTTTGAGAATTGCTACTCAACATTTTATGGCCTCTAACATCCTTAAAAAGTAAAAGCATGTTCACCAAATGCTGCTAATATAAAGTAGACATGTTATAGATATAAACTAATAAATAATGTATGTAGTATTACTATTTTTCTTATTGGCAGAGACTTTCAAGTTTAGGGAAATGCGTTTTTTTTTTTATTTTTAACAACATTTTGGAGTTATTCACAATAAAATTATAAAAGTATCAACCCAAATTAAACAATAACATAAAGTAGAATATGTCACGAAAAGACAATCTTGGAATCACAAAAATTGGTAAAAGCATTCCAAAGTTATTAATGCATAAAGTCATATTTGAAAAACTTGTGTCATAAATGCCAAAAATGGCTGTGTCCCGAAGGGGTTAAACATGTCAGATGGTACCTGCTCTATTTGTTTATTTTTACCTTAGAAGTTTTGACATTCTTGCCCATTGTGCTTGCCTCTATTCCTCTGAATTTCTTGGCAACTACTCATTTAATACTCCTCCCAATATAAAATTTTAATGTCATTTAAAAAAAAAAAAAAAAACATGTCCTAGGGACATGTCAAAAATTTAGGTCATCTGGAGTCTGGGTACTGAAATCTCCAATGATTGCCAGTATAAGTGGAGAGAAGCACTGAGCTAGGTGCTTCTCTCCGTATATCTCTCCTCAATGCAGGAGATGGATTTTATTGAAAGTCTATGGAGCCTGTCTCCTATAGTGAGGATAGAGAGACGAGGAGTAATTATCATAGCTCCTTCTAGCAACCTGTGGGGTCTTAGCGACCAGACACCGACTAAAACTTTCGACATGTTTTTTTTTTTTGTTTTGTTTTTTAAACAACAGTAAAACTATAACACTTAACCTTTAAATACAGTATTTTCACAATGTTTTCTCTTTTTATTTTGTAGACAAAGAAACATTACAGCCGCAAGTGAGTTTTGATTACGACATATCAAAAATGTCCAGCGGTTCAAGGAGCTTAAGAGACCAAGCCACCTGAGTCTTTTACTCTCCTGTTGGGCTTCTTTAAACAGATGACTCAGGACTAAGGACACAAAGTGAAGGTAATATTAAAATGGTGAAATTAAGTATTACGTGGGCATACATTAGAGATGAGCACAACTTGAGTATGGGCAAGTCCGATTGTTTGGCATTTGATTACTGTACTGTAAGCTACACTAATAGGTGGTGCAAACCTAGACTAGACAGGTTAAAGGGAATCTGTCAGCTTTAATTCATGTTCAAAACTGCTGACACTGTTTTCGTATATCTGTCTGTGCATCTAGGTCGTAGAAAAATACTTTTATTCTCAGGTACAAGGAATCAAAGAGGCTTTCCCAAGCTGAATAGCTGCAATGCTGGAATCCTAGAATTGTACACTGCTACAGAATATGTTGATGCTATATAATACAATTATTATTATTAGTAGTAGCAATATTTTTGGCCATTTTATGTCTTTTCTATGGACTTTTTCACCAGGTTTCCCCCTAGTCTAATTTTTAGGTTACCTGAACTTTTACTGCACCCCCATCTCCTTCAAACCCCCCCCCCCCCTTCCCAACTGAATTTATTAGCCAGCATGTAAACTGATCCCTCAGTGATCTGATAATCCATCTTGGGTTTTATTTTAACAGAACATTAAGACTAAGGGGGACATTTCCTAAGGAGTGTAAATTGTGTGACTCTTATAATGAGGATTGGTGTATTGTCCGGATGGCTGTGCGGCCGAGAAGGTGCTGATTTTCTTGGTTTTGGGTTTATTGTGGAGTGTACATAGCCCACCTGTTTCTGTCTGGAGTATCAGCCCTACCTGCTTGCTGTGTTCTCTGGCAATCATGGAGTTAACACTGCTGCCAGTTCTGGCCCACAGGTGATTCTGTTTGGAACCAGGAGCCTGGTCCAATATGGCCTGGGATGGTCTACTGGTTCCCTATAAGTGTTTGGCTGAGGCTCACTCTATTGCTGGTTATTGGGCAACCTTGCTAGTCTCCTGATATACCTTTGCTATTTCTTTGTGCTCCTAACCCTGCTGTGTTTCTTGGACCTTTCCTGTTTGCCGCCTGCCTTGACATTTTGCTATTCTCTTTGACTTTGTTTTCGTTTTTTTGTGCAATTCGGTATCTCTGCTACCTGTCAGTGTATGACCTGGACAATTGGACTGCTTTATTGTCTTTTGTCTGTCTTGTAGTTTCTTGCGTAGCACCTACTCAGTGTAGGGACCGTCGTACAGTTACCTGCTACTATCAAGGGCAGTCTGAGGTGAGCAGACAGGGACACAGGTGAGGCGCCAGTCAGGGTTCACTTGTCCATGTTCTTGCTTGTCCTGACATTTCATAACGTGTATATTTTGTTCCAATATCTTGTGACTGAGTCACAAATGACAAATTGGGTGCTAATTATGTGAATTATGTGAATCTTGGGGTGAATACTCAAAACAGATTAAAAAAATTAATCTAAAAAATATTCGCCTGTCGAATACTGATTTATGAATAGAACTGAGACCAAAAATGGTCAAAAATCCAATCACCTAAAAATAGGTACAAAGCCCTTGATACATTTCCCCCTAAATGTTCAGTGCTGGGGGCAAAGGGGAGAAAAAGAAATGGTTCATAGGAGGCCAATGAGGCATTTTTCTCCAATAAGATATAACACAAAGTAAGGATGGTCCGAACCTGCCGAGGTTAGGGTTCGTATGAACCCCCAACGCTCGGCATCAGATTCCCGCTGTCTGGCCGCTCCGTGCAGTGGCTGGATACAGCGGGAGGACCGCCTGGAAAACTGCTATGGCTGTATCCCAGTTTTCCAGACGTTCCTCCCGCTGTTTCCACCCTCTCCACGGAGCGGGCAGACAACGGGAATCATTGCCGAGAGTTCGGGTTCGCTAGGTTCGGCCCATCCCTATCTCAAAGTTTTTTCATATTCTTTTGTATTCTCATATTTCTTGAAACAACAGGGCCTATTTAAATGAAGAGTATTTCTTAATTGTACATTATATTGAATAATGTGCTATATATTAGGAAGTTTGACACCCCTAATGGTTCAGACGCAGGCCGAATGCTTTTATATTAGTCACATAACTTTAAAGTGACAAGTTGTATCTTTGTATTTTACAGCATTTAATAGTGGACCTTTAGTCATGGATGGCAGCCTGGTCCATTTAAGCAGCAAAATATTAATAATGTAGTGTAACAAGTGCTTTTAATCAATGAAATGAACAAAGGCTCCGGCAGAAAAGAAAGAGACAGACACATATTTCTATATAGAATTGGTTAAGTGGACGATATTGCATTTTCTTTGTAGTACTTACCAAAATTTATGAGTGTTGAGACGAATTTATTACAGATTTTTGTGTAGGTTTTGGCTAACCCAGACAAAAAACATTCTTACCTGCCGGTAAAACCCCCAAAACCGCTGATACCCTTATGTACACTTCATCACCCCATGTCCATTTTGGGGGTTGGCATTTCTCCTGAGGATGGTATTTTGGTTAAAAACAAGTTTTCACAGAGTGAAGGGCAGTCAATGAGGTGGCATCTCTCCCTGCCTCCATGCAGCCCAGGGGTGGGTACTGGACGGTAAAGATTTGCTTTAAGCATTTGCTTATTTGCACAAAAGTTTGTGGCTTTTTTCTGTGTTTTTGCACAGAAATTGAGTGCTTTGTGAAGAAACTGCAACTTTTTAAGTATTGGAAGTAGCAGAATCTTAATAAAATATGTATATATATATATATATATATATATATATATATATACATATATATATATTTTAATAGCTTACTGTCAGGGCCCAGGGGGACAAAGAGACAGGATAAGTGGGCCCTAAAGCTAGTATCCTCCACACTGTCCCTGCCTATTGGCAGAGCAGGTCCTAAACGACCATCCACAACTTGGCGACAGTCCCTGCTCTGAACTAAGTGCGAAAACAGGACAAAACGCGGACAGACAAAATATAGACAAAAGACTGACAATAGAATAGTCAGACAGGCCTGGTCAGCAACAGAGAGGGCGAGCAAGGTACAATGACAGCAGACAAAGGCGTAGTCACAAAAACAGGCAGAGATTAGAACCGAGAAGGCAGCGAGGTACAAAAGTAAGAAAGAAGAGGTATTAATAAAAAGCCGGTGGACAAAACAAACTGAGGACGAAATCCAGAGACAGTAACAAGGTAAATGGAGGGCGAAAGCTAAAGACAGTAACAAGGCAAACAGAGGACAAAAGCCAGAAATGGAAGCAAGATAAACAGTGGACAAAGCAAGGTAAAGAAAACCAGAGATACTGAAAGCAAGGCAAAATGCAGGATCAAGCACAACAGGACTGTGCTGGTCAAAACTATCAAGAGCCCAGATTGAAGGAAGGAAGATTCCTTTATTGGAAACCAAGTCCCGGACTTAAAGCTCATAAGTCCAGGCAGAGAAACACTGAAGGACAGAGGAGGAGAGACCTGTCCATCAAAGCACAGCAGGTATTTTTAAAGGGGAAATCCAGCATTTTTTTTTTATTTAAAATTATGTCAGGTCAGGGGGGAACATCATAAGGAACAACTGCTTACCTCTTCCCATCAATTGCCATGCCAGAAGGTCCAGAGATCCCAGAGGCCGGTGGGGGGACCCAGAGAGGCGATCCATAGTTGGACAGGCACGGGGGTGGGTGAGTAGTGGTGGTTATTATGTCGCCCCCCCCGCCTTTTCCAAAAATCATTGCAGCCCCAGACTTCTCCATTAACGACTGGGCAAACGCAAAGGTAAGTGAAGAGAGAAAAGAAAAACATGACACGAACAGCTGAAGCAAAGACAAATACAAAGAACATAGAAAAACCTGGAGTGGATATTAAGGCCAAAAAGAGGTCATAACTTTACCCTAGAGAATGGCACTAATGCCTTATCAGCCACGGTCTTACCACTTACTTTAAAGATGAGTTTCCAAGTCCATTGCCTATAAACTAGTGCAGGTATCAATAAAAGATGCTATTAGATCTTAGTGACCAGGCTTGTCACCCAGCAAGTAGTAGCGGACATGTTAGTAACACACCATATGGTATAGATTCCTCTGTATGTTAGCCATGGCTCCCATCTATAATGGACGGCAAATATGATGAAACTAGTGTGATTTTACTTTACTCTAGGAAAATATTAGACATTTTAGTGTGTGTGTGTTGTTTCCTAGCAACAGGCGATCAGAGCAACCATGCTTGATCTCCATGTTCTTGTGGAAACCAATTACATAGTACAACCGAACAGAAATAACTAAAATGACGTCAATAACACAAGTCAGATCTCAGTATCATCTTGGTAAAAAAACAAAATCATATCCTTTAACAGTATAACTAGACTATCACAAGCATTACATTTCTAATAATCAGTGTTTTTTAGGCCGCACAAAAGCTACAAAGGTTATTTAGGACAATGTGGTTTATAAACATGACTCTATGAGATACATACATAAATATATGATAAAGTCATAGACGAAGACAACAATCTCATCCTCTCCATTCTATATGTTTTATTTACCAGTATTACACTACTATTACTGTATTGTATCAATAAAACATAACATTTAGGCTATGTTCACACTCAGTATTTTGGTCAGTATTTTTCAACTAAAACTAGGAGTGGAATAAAAACACAGAAAGTTTATGTTCACACACTGTTGAAATTTAGCGGATAGCTGCCATTTAATGGCAAATAACGGCCGTTATTTCAAAACAATCGCAGTTGTTTTAAAATGACCGCATTTTTTTTACATTAAATGGCAGCCATCCGCTAAATTTCAACAGCGTGTGGACATAGACGTTCTGTGTTTTCAATCCGTTCCTGGTTTTGGTTGGAAAATTCGGACCAAAATGCTGTGTGAACATAGCCTAAACAAGTATTTATTTAAAAAAAGGCAGAGAAAAATAATCATAATCATCATCTAGCTATATTGCCCGCCCCCAAAAAATGCTCTTCTTATGTCACCACTTTGCATTACTATATCTTCTGCGGTTTCACTCTATGTGTGCCCCCTGGTGTTCTTTTCTCATAGTGCTACAGTTATGGAGATAAGATGGATAGATAAGGGATAGATAGATAGATAGATAGATAGATAGATAGATAGATAGATAGATATGGGATTGATGGGTAGATAGAGAGATACAAAAGATATTAATAATTATATATATATATATATATATATGAAACAGACAGACCAAGGGGCCATTGAGCAGCTACAGTGGGGACTGTATATTACAAAGTTACTTGTAATCGCAACCCCTATTGATTTTATAAAAACAAAAAATTGTGACATTGCCTCTTTAAGGTTTTAAACGAATAAACATATTAAACGATAATGATCACGTAATCAAAATCTGTCCAGTTAGCCTCATATACTTGAGTGTGTCTGGACAGGTCTGGGTATGTCCATTGAAATATTTCCAAGACATAATGCATTAATATTATAACTGAATAGGATATAGACGTGTCAAGCAAATTCCGAGTTTATATTTGGAATCGGCGCACTCATTTTAGTATAAATCACATTATTTTCTCTTAGTAGCAAAATCATTGTTGTGATGTAAAAATAATAAAGTTTATACTTACCTAGTCTCCCTTGTTGCCCATGTTCACCGCTGACTGCTAATGCTTCTGGCCCCATCTCAGTGACAGACTGCTCAGCCAATCGCTGGCCGCAGAACTGTCCTGTCTCAAGCAGTGATTGGCTGAGCAGCCTGTTACTGAAGAGACTGGGCTAGAAGTGTCAGCAGTGATCGGGGAACACAGATGAAAGGATGCAGGACAACGGGGGAGAATAGGTAAGTATAAACTTTATTATTTTTTATGCTAAAAGCAAGAGCTGCACAATATTCAAGCTGTGTGTAAGCTCGGTAAACAAGTGACGATTTCTTAGATCTTACACTGCATGGATGGGCCATGTAATACGTCCCTAAGTAATATTTAGTGAACTGGAGATTTTTTAGTATCTATTCCCTGACTAAACCTTTTATCATCCAAGTCACTGGGTTTTCGGCAGTCTTCTTTTGTCTTCTTGATGCAGGCTGTACTAGTGAAGCTACTGATCAGCAGCTGGATCTCCCAGATACAGGAGTATTTATGTTAGTTATTTAGAATACGGTGGCTGTAGACAGGTTGTCACCATTTATCTAGGTATGTGACCGCTAACACTAATTGGCTGCTCCACTCATGACATTGCAGTGTACTGCTGATGTGTGTGAAGAGGCGTAACCCCTTAATGAAACAGAAATTTTTTATTTTTGCATTTCCATACTTTCCAAGTGTGAAAAAAGGTAATTCTGATTTTAAATTGAAAAGAGAAATGCAATTTTGCTAATTTGGAGAAGTTTTATTGTTACGCCATTCACTGTAGAGTAAGGCCAGGTTCACACTAAGTATAATGACGGCCGTTCTGTGACCTGGCCGGGATTCCATTCATTCCAATACAATATATGTTTTGTATAAATCACGGCCCTTATTGCAAATTGCAACAACGGCCGTGATTTATGCAGAACATACATTGTGTGAACATAGCCTAAAGTTGATGCTTTATTCCTCAGCATGGCACAATTACAAAGATACCCAATTTTGTATACTTTCCATCATGTTTTATCATTTAGTTTTTTAATATATAAAACTTTATTTAAAAAAAACACATTTCTGACCCCCATGCCCTTTTTTTTTTTAGTTAATTTTTATTTAGTTAATTATGCAGAAGATTTTATTTTATAATTTTAAAAAAAATATTGGCTTTTAAAAAAAAACTTTTTAAGTTCCCCTAGGAGAGTTATACAGTTATTGCATTGCTTATTCATCTAGACCAGGGATGGGGAACCTTCAACCCTTCAGCTGATGCAAAACTACAATCCCTATCATGCCTGGACAGACAAAGGCTGTCCAGGCATGATGGGAGTTGTAGTTTTGCAACAGCTGGAGGGCCGAAGGTTCCCCAACTTTGATCTAAACAGTTTAGGATGGGTTTCTTCTTATGCCCTCGGAATGGGGTCCGAACACTATGGAAAGCACGCCCCAGTTCTCTGATAATCCCGCCAACATCATATTCCTATTGCTGGTGACTTGGGATGTTGTTTCCACAGTGTTTATATTGCATTCTGAAGGCTATGTAGAAACACAAGCTAAAACAGCTAGATCTCTGATTTTTCCTGGACAACTATTAGTGGCAGCCCTCTAATAAATGGCTGCGGGTTGCTGCAGGGTATAGAGTGGGCTTGAGTCCTATGAAGGTTACATACACAGTTGTCACCAGGACACAATGCTCTGTGTCATCAACTGGTTGGTGCAGAGCGAGCGACCCAGGATCCAACAGCGGCGGAGCAGCCGGACAGGTAAGTATACATTACTGTCATGTCCCTCCCACCCCCAGCAGCATAGGTAAGTATGATTTTTTTTCCCGGACAACCCCTTTAAGGTAGAAAAGAAAACAATAAAACCAAGGTGATGAGGGGCTAAATACCATACCATGGCCACTCTGAAATTAGATTTGTACTGAAATAATTCATTGCTATGGTTAACAACCTTAGCAGGTACATTTGTACCTGCTACGCACCACACCTTAAACCAGTGAAGTGTCTTATCAAGCGTTAGCAGTCTCTGCCAGTGGCTATGTCTTATAGCTGGGCTATTGGATGTTTCTTTCATTTCTTCTCAGGTATCCTCCATCTGCAACATTCCATCCACTGCTCTCTCTATGCAATTGTTCCAGGTTGTCAAGGCAACTGGATTTCCAAGATGACATCAGGCATAGTGGCCTATTAAAGTGGAAGTGTCCAGTTTTGACAATGATTAGAATATTGCTTACTCCTTGTTTCCTATGTTGGCAATATGTTCCCATGTTCCTATATGTTGGCATTGCTACTTTGTTGCTATTGTTGCTGTTCTTAGCATTGTTTCCTGACTTCTCACATTTAGAGTTTGTCATACAATTGTCTCAGATGTGACTACCCCTTTAAAGCAGTAAACTGGGTAAAACTATTGTTCTAAATTATGGCTCAAGCAAGTTTGAGAGTTTGGGCACCACATAATTAATGAAAAGGCAAAGAAAATATCAATCATGGTCTACACTAAGCACAATTTAGTAACAGTTTTCTCTAAATGTCTCTATAAAAGACATATGTCACCTAATTTTTTTTACTGATTAGAGTCAGATACAAAAACTTGTTCTTTTATACTAATCTGTTTCTGTTTTTTACATTTTTTTATATTTTACTTTCTGTACATTCTTCTGGGGGCTTCCATATTGCCTGAGCTGTTCTTAACAGCATTTAGTGACATGCTTTACGGCAAGCCTCATGGACATAGATGGCAATAGACAGTCTGTCCCCTTGAGATGAATGTTAAACAATTCTGAGCGTGCTCTGTGACCTTTCAAGAGGCCATTTCACAGGAAGCTTCTATTGTCTATTTCAGGATTATTTTAAAATAAAGATAGAAAAATGGAAAATTAGAAAAGTGACCAAAAATTCTTAAAAAAATGTGTTTAACATAAAAGCATTATTTAAAGAATATGTGATTTCTGATGACACATTCCCTTTAAAGTTGCTTAAATTGCAACTCGCACACCACCACACTTTCCAGTAACATTACCAGCCACACAGTGCCCCCATAGCACCAGAAAACATAGTGTCAGTCAAAGTAACTGTGCCAGGTACACAGTATCTATGACAGTGCCAATCGTGTAGTCTATGGCTACGTTCACACAATGTATATTTTCGTAAAACAGCCATGATTATTACGAAAATATATATTACCTTGCCGTCTATGGAATCCCGGCCGGAGCGTATACACATGGTATACGCTCCGGCCGGGATCTGTAACTGCACCACAAACTGACATGTAAGTTTTCTGCGTCCGCTCCATAGAGTGCAGTGGAGAGTCCTGATCCAAACTCTGCGGCGCTAAAGATCATCCGGCCGGTGCTGCAGTACTGCCCGGGATGATCTTTAATTAAACCAGCCGTTCCGTGGCCTGGCCGCTCCATAGAGTGCAGTGGAGAGTCCTGATCCGGGCGCGCACAGATGCGCCCGCATCAGAACTCTGCGGCGCTAAAGATCATCCGGCCGGTGCTGCAGTACTGCCCGGGATGATCTTTAATGAAACCAGCCGTTCCGTGACCTGGCCGGGTCACGGAACGGCTGGTCTCTTACGAGGTCTGAACAGAGCCCATGGCTGTATCCATGTTTTCCCTGACTCACTAGGTCTGCATCCAACTTCTTCAGCCACCAGTATTAAAATAGCGAACAACTGGACTTGCACTCATCTCCATATTGCTTTGTGACGTGCCTCTCCACTTCTCTCTAATATTGAAGATACCTGTGAGCAACCACTACTAAAGACGACTCACATGTGTCCTCCATGCCCTGCACTTACATCTACGGTCAGTGCAAGGAAAAAAGTCGTAATGCCAGGACTTGGTTTTCTGCAACAAAAAGAGCTGTCAGTTTTTTATATCCATGACTTTCGAAACCATCACCAGACAAGTATGCCTGCCTTCCAATGCTTGGGGCTGCATAGTAGGGCTCCCTGCTATAATGTGAAGTGCCTTTAGCTGTATGTCATAAAGTAATATGTTTGTGAGTATACATGTCATATTATACGCTACAGCATTTACATAGGGCCTAGAAATAACACGGTTGTTGAAATTGAAAAGAAAAAAAAGATGTAGCCTGTCACTGGTATAAACCCTGCCTTCGATCTGCTTACATTCTGGTTGAGTTGAATAAATTGCATTGAATGTGAAAAATAATTTTATCTAATTTGTTGCTGCCAGCGGTGTTATGAGCGTCAGTGGTATTTACATAATCTCGGAGCAGAGATGAGCAAGGAGCCCTGAATACATATTCAAGAAGGAGCTATCTCTTGTATTCAATTTATCTTAGCTTGATGTTCTCCTCAGATGTACGTCTCCTGCTGACCTCTTTGGGATTAGCATATAGTGTGTGCTATAGCTATCTTCATAAATAACCATTTACTTCTACAGGAGATACAATCTGATGCCAGGACTGATCATCTTCTTATAATACCTGCCTTTCTAAAAATTGGATGAAACAGAACGAAATTAAAAACACCCCGGAACATGAGCACAACTTAACATATACATTTAATAAAGGAGTCCACTGAGATGGCTTTATTTTGTGCTGTTATTAGTTTTTTTGTGCCGCTCTTGGTATTTGCTAAGAACAATATACAAAAAGCTATTGTTCTGCTTTTATTGAGATAACGCAGGATGTAGAACGAGGTGCGATAATTGGCCAAATGGGGGGCGAGGATTATGGCTCCGTGTAATAAAGACAACGATCAGCCGATGATCGTTGTCATTGGCTGATCGTTGATATAGGTTCTGACCTACAATTGTCGGGCGCCGACCGCGCATCGCTACGTGTAATTTGCAAAGCAGCCCTTGTTTAAACTTTATACATTACCTGTCCAGGCTGCAGGGCTCCTCTTGCTCTTTGCGTCTCCCCGGGTCCCGCTCGCTCCAGCTTCAAAGCGGCCTGTCAACTGAGACAGGACGCTCTGAAACTGGAGCGCGCGGACCCAGGGAGAAGCACAGAACAAGAGGAGCCCTGCAGCCTGGACAGGTAATGTATAAAGTTTAAACAAGGGCTGCAAGGACATCGGTAACAATGTCCCTGCAGCCTTTGTTAAACCATTATCGGGCCGTTTAATAGGCCCAGTACACGAGCACCGATCTAAGAGATCAGCGCTTGTTTACATTTATTATTGGGCCTTCATCAGCCCGTGTAATAGTACCCTTATTGATTGCTAAGGGCAACTGAGCCAGTTCTGCTTTACACCAGTTTGGAAAATCTCCCCCTTTATATACAGTTTAGCAAATAGGTGCTATGACATAACTTTGGGTGGGCCATCAGAGTTTCTGCACTTTTTACATCAGTGATATACAGAGGTTATCTTTAGGCTATGTATATGCAACGTTTTTCCATCTCTGTTTAAAATAACGTCCTTCATTTTGAATTGTTGTTGTTTGACCCCCCGTCAGGGCAATGACAGCTGTTGATACATTATTCTAGGTCAGGTGGACTAATTGCCCTTTGGATGTGTCTTTAATTGAAAAGTCCATTAAATTTAATAGTAAAAACGGTGAAAGGACGGTGAAGAAAAGAAAAATTGTGTGAAAAATATAATGCCCACTGTTTGCAGAAGACGTCCGAAAATAATTGGCATGATCATTATTTTTACGTCCGCCCAGACAACATCCGTCATTTTTTACATTGTGTATTGGACGACCGTCATTCCATTGGCTTCAATGTGTTGCATTGAAGTTAATTAAATCGAGGCAATTCCGAGCGTCTTTTTAAATAGAAAAATCAGACGTCCTTTCTCTTTTTTTTGATGTTATGTGAACATAGCCTAAGGCTACACCTTCAAAATGACGGCTGTTTGGACAGCTTTCATTTTCAAAGCTTAAAAAGGCAATTGTTTCATAATAGTGGTCAAGGTTGTAAAATTAATGGCCGTTATCTGCAGTGAAAATGATGGCAGTCCAAAAAAAGACCATCAAATGGCCCCAAAAAAGACAGTGGGAACATAGCCTTAGCCAGGTTTTGTGTACAACATTTATAAATAAAGAAGGCTTAGAGGTAAGCACTGTTGCCTGGTAGCACTGAGGTCCTGGGGTCACATCCCAGTAAGAACAACATCAACATCAAGGAGTTTGTATGTCCTCCTTGTGTATGCGGTGTATATATTTTTTGGCGTTTCACATGGGAGCCTATGGGTGGCATCTATTGGATGTGTAAGTTTGAGGTTTCTGCCCTGACTACAAAATGCTGTGCGGAAGGAGACTTTGGCACTTTATCCTTCCTTTCAACCATGTTTCTGTATTGTCCACGATTACTTAGTATACTTTTTACTGGCTCCTGCTCTATGAAATAGCGCAGAGATCTGAGCTTTGACATCCAACAGAAAATCGCAAACTTTGATGGAAAATAGTGAAGGCCAAAATGACCTGGCCACCATTGGGTGGTTGGGAACTATGTTTACCATTTCCCTGTAATGCTTTGTTTTTTCCTTTGTCCAGCTCTAAAAAAAAAAAAAACTAAAGTAACACTAAGGCTACATTCACATGTTCTTTTTTTTCGCACCGTATACTATGTTCACAGATTTTTATCTACAGTGAAAAATAATGCGTCTGTATCGTCTGTGTTTTTTTTCCCCACAAATCCGTAAAAGTGAGAAGTTGCTAGTTAATATGGCTGCCAAGAGGAGCTCCACCTATGAAGTCAAAATTACGGATGCGTCTTTGACCAGCGCTACGGACACTACCTCCGTAATATCCACAAATAATGGACACACCCAAGACTGCGGGCGCATTCGGGTGTCCCAATTCACCATAGCACACAATGTAGTGTATGGCCGGAGCCGCACTTTAAATTGTCTGTTCTTTCAGTCTTGTGCACCCACCATTCAGTGAATAGCGGCTGCACAAAACTGACATGACAGTTTTCATTGTGGCCGCTTGGAATCCCGGCCAGAGTGTATACTATGTGTATACACTCCGGCCAAGGTTCCATAGTAATTAATGTAATCAGCCACTTCATTAAATAACGCCAATGATTGCAAAACTGCAACTACGGCCGTTGTTTAATGATTTTTACGTAGTGTAATCGTAGCCTTACAGTGCAAGACATATGGGGTACATTAGTTACAGAACATTAGTCTCAGTTTTAATTTATATGTATTCCAGCGTATCCTACAAGTAATCAATGTAGTGTTTTTCCCCTATATTTTTTCAATAGGTTACCATAAAAAGTATTCATATTTGGTACTCCTACAAAGAAAAAATTATATGTACCCCAAAAATGGTGACACTGAAACATACAACTTGTCTTACAATAAGCAACCCCACTGGTATACACACTGAGGGAAGAATAATAAAAAAAAAAAGGTTATGGCAAGAATTAAATAATTCTGGTCTGGTTGATAAAGAGGTTAAATTACTATGTATTGAGAGTATAGTACAAGGTTATCTACCATACATCAGGAAACTGATTTTCCCAGGTTAGGTTTGTAATATTAATCCTATGGACTGCTTAACTTTTCTAAAACTCGCATTTGATTACTCATTCGCTATGTTGGAAAGACCGCTAAAGTGAACAATTGGCTAAGTGTTACAATGGTTCAGGTTTCTAGCTGCAATTGAAAATGAAAGATCTGAAGGTTTTGACCATGTTTCATGTGAAATCCAATAATAACATCTCATCTGGTTTTCTAATAGAAAAATCTCTGGTAGGTCTTTGTGCTGGGCTCAAAATCGATAATGTTATCATTGCTCCTTCAAGTGATATGAAGAGCATTGCACCTTTAGCCTTATGAAAATACAATATCAAGCCACTTTTTCTGGGTACATTTACAATGAGAACACAATGGAACCCATTGAATATGTCACACCTAAAATGGCTTACATTTAGATTATTTGCAACAACACTATAGATTTATGGGCAGGAATAAACCCATTAAGTACATCTTAAAATAGTTCTGAACAGTGACCATTAAAAGTACCTTTTATAATTCTAACAAGGTAATTTTAGTTTAGTTTCAATGCTTTTACTAATTTCACAGACAAGTCAAAGGGAAAGTAATCAGACTAAAGATGAGTGAACTTTTGAAAAGTTCGGCTCGGTAGGTTCACCAAACTTTGAAGCAGAGTTTGGGTTTGTCCAAACCTTAAACCATTGCAGGCGTTTAGCTGTTTAAAGTGCGTATTAGCAAGTATGCTTATCAATACTTAGCTGTCCGCACTCCTCAGTGTCCCTCCGCTAATCACAGCTGCCTCCACTTCCTGACTGAGACTAGAGTGCCAGTCACTGACAGACTGAGATAGGACCAGTGGCTTAGTGGGCTGTAACTCTCATCACAGGATTGACAGCCCGACTGTGGAATGACCTCTTTAAAGGTCACACAGCGTGCTCTGAAATGTTTTACATTCATCTCAAGGGGACAGAGTCTGGTTATTGTCGTCCATGTCCATGAGTTTTGCTGTAAAGCATATGACTAAGCGCTGTTAAAAAAAGCTCAGGCAAGATAGCAGCCCCTGTAACAATGAACAAAAAGTGGGGGAAAAAATAACAGTCAGAAAATAGAAACTGATTGGAATAAAAGAACATGTTTTAGTATCTAAACAGGTTTAGGTGACACATTCCCTTTACATAACCCCTTAAGGTCAACCTAATTTTGAGGGTGTCCACCCAAACAGAAGCATCATATATACTATTTCATCAACAGAAAAAACATGAATTGCCTTTTAAATAAAGGATGCATTGTCAGTCCTTAGCCTCTCGCTGACCTTTTTGAGATCTCTCTGGATTTTATTGGCTATCTTACTAATCAATACCATAGTTGTTATTAATAGGCACCATCGCAACACATATTAGCTCCTATATTGAGATAATTTACTGTACACGAAAAACAAAAAGGGCTATATGCCTGAACAGTTAATCTTCCAGGTCCGCTATAATGGAGAAAAAGGCATGTTCCCACAGGATAACAAATTATACCAACATTGATTTTTTTTAACTGTTTTCTGCAATTATTAGAAAGATGTCCAATATTTTAAGAAACCAGAACTGCATCGCGAAAACTCCTATTATGTTTGATACTAACCAGAGAAAATATAAGATCTTAGATATTGTAAACTTGGCCTAGACGATGGATCTCCAAACTGTGGCGTTTAAGCTGTTGCAAAACAACAATTTCCATCATGCCTGGACAGCTAAAGCTTTGGATTTGGCTGTCCAGGCATGATGGGAAATGTAGTATCGCAACAGTTGGAGGGCCGCAGTTTGGAGACCAATGGACTAGACAGTCTAAATGTGTTCATACACCTTTAATAACTGATGGCCACATGATCATTCAACTAAAAATTACCTCTCCTGTGCACATATTCAGCACTATTGAAAGTTACTGTGTTCTCTAAGGGGAGTGGTAAGCCACATCCAGACAGCTTTGGTGGCTGCTTATCTCTCTGAAAACAAAGAAGTCAAAAATTGAAATTCCATCAAGCCCAACCCCTATCTTCACCAACATCTTCTGTCGGTTGAGTCTCTGGAGACCCCAGTGAGTGACGAGTTTTGCCAAAAATAAGTGTAAAGTATGGTGACCTTTAGAAAGCTCCAGGTTTATAGCAATGACTTAGACATAACAAATCTGGCAACATCTTTAGGCTATGTTCGCACATCGTCAAATTGATATTGTAATAATAACGTCCATTGTTATAAAAATAAGTCATTATTTGCCATTAAATGACAGCTGTCCAATAAAAAAAAATGCTGCAGCATTTTACCGATGTGTGAACATAGCCTCAGACTGTATAGTCTAAGTTTGCACCATTTATTAGTTAGCTTAGTTTTATGCTAAGAACATTTGCCCTTATGGTGCATTAAAACTACACCCACCTTCTGGTAAACCCCATCCCCCTGTCAGAGAAAATAGAAGAAAGTGTTGAGAAAGTGTCTAAAGCAAATGTGGAAAATGTGGTGTAAGTCATATACGGTTAGCCAGTTTTTGGCACAGACTGCACCAAATTTATGTTGAAGGCAGTCTTATTTAGGCAGTCTTTAGGAAGGCAGTCTTAGTAAAGTCTCTATACACATTGATCAAAAGTTGGCAAAACCTGCTATTCTCTGTGTGACTAGCTGACTGCCTAGGCCTCCCGACTCTCCCCTTTCAGCATCCGGTGGACAGAGGGAGCTGGTGCTCATGGATATCGAGAACTACTGAGCACATGCACATAATAGAGAGGAGTGGTGTGTGGTGCTTAGAGTTCTTGTTATTCAGGAGGATGTTTCCAAATCAGCTGCATAGAAGACTGTAAGTGATGCTACTCTTAGATAGGACTGCACAAACATACTGAGAGAGTCTCTTTAAATGCACCTATATTGCTGCACATCTTTGTATTATAACAGAAAAAATTACTATAAACTAGCACTCTGTTAGGATGGTATCTTTGCGGATCATTATGCGCCCCTCGGCTCATGCTGTTTGGCCAAGAAGGCGCTGATTTTCTTGCATTCTGTTTCTGTGTTATGTTTTGCTGTGTGTAAACACTGCTTTATATGCTCACCTTGGTTTGGAGACACACCCGAATTCACCTGCTGAATTCTGTCTGGCCATGTTATGGTTAATCTGTGTTTTGGTTCTGCTGTGACTGACAAGTATTCCTGCCAGTGGATCTGTTTTGTTCTCAGGTGTCTGTGTTTGGAGATCAGGGGAATGGTCCAATTACGTTCTGGACCAGAACCCTGGCCTCCTATATAACTTCCTCAGTCTGTGCTACCATTGCTGGTTATTGACTTTGTCTCTGCCTGCTTGTATCCTTGGTGTATTTGTATTCTCTGATCTTTGCCTTATTTCTTGACCTCCCTTGCTTGCCCCCTGCCCTGACCATATTGCCTGTACTTTGACTACGCCTATTGGTTTGTGATTTTGTACTTTTGCTGCCCAATTGTTGTGACCCGGACTGTGGACTATTCTTTATTGTGTTTTGTTTGTTTGTCTGTCTTGTCTTTGTGTCCCACCTAGCTAGTGCAGGGACCGCTGCCCAGTTGCTCGCCGCCATCTTAGGGCAGATTGTGGCAAGTAGGTAGGGACAGTGGGCTGGGTTCAGCGTCAGGGCTCACTGTCTTGATTAGTCCTGCTGTCTGGTTCCTGAGACACTCTTTCTTCTTAAAGTGTCACTGTCGTTATGACTTTCAAAATCTAAATCAAGAGTAGATGTGAAATAAAGCAAATTTGCAATATATATTCTTTTTTTTTCTTTTTTTGTTATCGTGAAAATACGGCACTTCCTGTTTTCTGACAGTTTTTTTTTCTCAAAAAACAGGAAACAGTCAGAAAACAGGAAGTCCAGTGTTTCCCAGACCATCTAAGAGCTCACAGAGAGAAGGCAGTCATGTGATTGATGGATACATTTAGCCGTGACTCTGTACTGGCCGGAATTTCTGGGTTTAGTCTGTTTTTTTTTAACCAGCACAAATCAGAAAATCTGCCTTCAGGAGACTGGACCTGGATTTCTGGTAAGTTCAGTTTTGTTTTACAGCATGACAACAACAACAATAATGAATGTATATTGCAAACTTGCTTCGTATCACATCTATTGTTGATTTAGATTTTAAAAAATTCATAACGACAGCGACACTTTAAAGGGGTATTCCAGGACAAATCGATTTTTGAATGAGGAGATTGCAGGGGTCTGACATCTGTACCCCCTGCTGATCTCTGTATCTGTCCCCGGCTTTTGTTTTATGAATAGAGCCCCGCGTATGGCACATGACCCGTGGCTCTATTCATACTTATAAAGCAACATAAAGAGTCGAGTATGGCTGAAGAGCAATGTACTCAGCTCTTTCCGTTGGCTCCATAGGGATAAATAGAGAAATGCGGTTAATGTGCCGTACCCGATGCTCTATTTATTACACAGAAGTCAAGGCCCGAAACAGGGATCGGCGGGGGTACAGATGTCGGACCCCCTCGATCTCCCTATGGATAGGGGAAAAGTAGATTTTTTCCTCTTTAATTTTCAAGATTAGAGGGGGTCCCAGAGGATGGACCACCACCAATCATAAAGTGCTATCCAACAATGAGCCATTCCTGTATTAAGTTGGGAAAACCTCATTAAATGGATCATGTCAAAGACGTGTACCTAATGGGAATAAGTTAGAAACAACAGGGAAAAACAATATGATTAAGTAAAACTCTAAGGGGAGCAATAAATGATAAAGAAAGCTTTTAAACTACTAAAGCAAGACGATAGTAATGAGGTAATAAGAAATGCATTGTGTAAAAGACAAAGGCAGCAAAGATTGAATCAGAAAAAAAAATGTAAATTCTCCAATAAATGTCACTTGATTAATCCAGCTAGAAATGCAATACTAAAATATAAAAGGCATCCAGGTGGCAGACAGTGCACAGCTCTGCACAAATTAAATACAGCAATAAAAGGAGCCTTATTTCTTCTATTTAAAAGGGAACCCGCCTCCCCGGGAGAGCTGGCCAAACCCTTCACCCCTCACCTATGGATAGAGCCTCCATACTTACCTCCTCCTGCTGCTCCCGATGCCGATTCCGTCAACGGGAAATTGCAGCCACTCCCCAGCGCACTCATTATGCAAATAAGCAGAGATGAGTACGATGTCCATAGGAATTTACTGCTACAGTATAAACTTTATAGATGTCGGAGTGTGTATGGTGTGAGTGTTTGGTGTAACTCATTAGACATTGCAGTCTGGGCAGTTAGGCTTTTTTGAAAAGGCAAGGCTTTAAGGGGATGTGGTCTTCTCTAGGGATGGTCCGAACCCGCCGAGGTTCGGGTTCGGACGAACACAAACGCTCGGCATCGGATTCCCGCTGTCTGCTCGCTCCGTGCAGCGGGTGGAAACAGCGGGAGGACTGCCTAGAAAAATGGGATACAGCCTATGGCTATGGCTGTATCCCATTTTTCCAGGCAGTCCTCCCGCTGGATCCGACCGGTGCACGGAGCGGGCAGACAGCAGAAATCATTACCGAGGGTTCGGGTTCGTACGAACCCGAACCGAACTCGGTTTGGACCATCCCTAGTCTTCTCCAGCGCCTAATTTACCATGAATCATAATAAAAATGTGCACTAGCTCCAGAGCTGGAGTAGTTTTCTGAGACTTTTGCATGGCAGCCATAGATACGCCAGATTTACTGAGAGATGTGTACCTCTTAATAAGCCCGGTGTGGAACATGGGGGTGACAATTTAGGTAAGACCAATATACGGATACGCCGGTCTTGATCAATTCTTCCATTGTATACAGTTCTCGGCACATGTGAAGAATAAGAATATAGCTGAAATAGAGCGAGTACAGAGGAGGGCAACCATGGTAAATAAGAAAAATTAACAGATTACATCACCAAGACTTGGGCTTATTCATGGGCATATGCTTGAAATTTTCAAGGGTGTTATCAATTTTAATATGCAGGAATAGCAACCTGATGCGTTATGGACAATGTCTATAGTTATGCTGTAGTTATGGCTGTTACCAAGTACCCATGTGGTCACAGAGGATTTTCCATTTGGTGGACCAATTTTTAATGGGCATGATATCAGTAATAACATTAATCTTTCCATTCAGATTAGCACATACTGAATGGAAATTGTAGAGGTAGGACCCCCCCCCCCCCCCCCACTCAGGACCCTCCTCCATGAGCAAGGACAGAGAGAATTTGAGATCCTGTTTATTACATCTACAGCCATTCAGTGTCGGATTGGGGTATCTGGGGCCCACGAGAGGAAATGATCCTGAGGGCCCACCAATGAAGAACCAGTGAGAAACAACATGTCAGTCAGTGTTCTATGCAGATTCTAAAGCTGGGGGCTCACTGGAGAATTCTCTGGTCCTTTCTTGGGCCAGTCCATCACTGCAGCCATTATCTGAATAGCTGCTATGTAATAATTAATTTATCCTGCAGAAAAAATCTCTGACTAACCAAAGTTCCTATATGCAAGATGTTCTCTTTGAGAATTCCTTTATGTTCTTTTTATTTAATGTTAGGTCTAGGCCCACCTAAAAAGTCTACTATTGACGAAAGTTGGCTCAATGCAAGTGCTCAGATTTTTCTGTTCATTGCGGAATAGACTAGACAATCCTCACTCTAAGAGAATTAGCTTGAAACACTGCTAAATAAACCACTAAGCTTTTATTAATCTTATAAGACATACATTAAAACAATATATTGATTTTTGTTGCGCTGAGGTCAGGCTTTCTTCATCAGTGGAGCTCTAAGTCTTAGGTTGACCATGGTGCTGCAGAAATGTGATTCATATCTAGTCTTTGATGAATAGTCCACTAAGCAGTGACTTTTCCAGCAGAGTGAGGATTTCAGCAGAGAGGTTCAAGGAGATTAATTGCATCTGGACTGATTTTCATTCAGCCTTTGACTTTATCTATTGAAGCTGGAACTTCTCTGTTAATGAAAGGTAGATTTGTAACTTTCATTAAAAAAACTGTGTACATGCATGAGAATAATCCTCATGTGGTCATTATATCAGTGGGGCACAGATAATTGTTATCATACCTCCCTAATGAACACTGGCTGCCCTGTAGACTGAAATATGTCTAGAACATAAAAGACTTGAATGAGGACGAGTTGCAATCCCAGCTTAAAGGAGAAGTCCAGCCATTTTTAAAATCTGGCATCCTGCAGGGGCAGGTGCGGAATTGATAACGAATACGAACTTACCTCTCCCTGTGCCGGCGGTGAGGGGCAGGACCAGCCTCGGGACCCTGTCCGGCTGCGGGATCTCCGGTGCTGCACACATCACAACCCTGCTGATGGACTGGCCGCTCATCCAGTCAGTGACAGTTCATCAGATGGGACAGGCTTTTTCCCTCGAGTCGTGATATGATCGCAACTTGGGGTCCCGAGGCTGATCACGTCACTCACTGCGGGCACTGGGAGAGGTGGGTTCATACTCATACTCGTTATCATTATTAAATTTCTCCCTGCCGGCTGCCAGATTTTTAAAACGTCCGGACTTCTCCTTTATGCAAGTGTGGCACTCTTTTTTCTAATTTTGGATAACCCCTTTAAAGGAGTTGTGCCAAGGATAACCGTTATCGTCTATACACAGGAGTTTGGTGGTCACTAGCTCTCTGTTCTCTCCATAGGAGAGGCTTCTAGCAGATGAAACCCTAGCAATGCTACATTTATCACCTGCCCTGTGGATAGGGGTCAGTGCTGTTTGTGACACAGCCCCTTTAAGGTTGGCTTCCAAGTAATATTTTACTTTCCACTATTTTTCCAGATTTCCATGCAAGAGAAATTGTGCACAGATCCAACAAAACAATTAATTCCCAGTAAATTCACTCACATTTTGCATTGTGAACTGGTACAGATTGCTGAAATTGTGGATTTTTACTTTTTTTTATTATTATTAAGAATGGCAAGATGGTGTACAGTAGTCAACAACATAATTAAAGGGGTATTTCATGAAAAATGTACTTTTCACCGGGGAGGAGGTAGCTGAAATAAAAAACATCCACTTACTTCCCCGGTTCCAGCGGCGGGTCCCGCATCACGGCGCTCCGGTGCCCGGTTCCCGTCCGCTTCCTGGTGTCTGACACCGCCCGAAACGCTACGTCTCAGGGCCGCTCAGTCACTCAGTGAAGGAGGCGGGATCCGTTTGAAGTCCGCTCGGATCCCGCCTCCTTCACTTAGTGGCTGAGCGGCCCTGAGACGTAGCGTCTCGGGCGGCGTCAGACACCAGGAAGCGGCCGGGAACCAGGCGCCGGAGCGCCGTGATGCGGGACCCGCCGCTGGAACCAGGGAGGTAAGTGGATGTTTTTTATTTCAGCCACCTCCTCCCTGGTCCCCCCAAAAAAGTGCCCCTACGCTGGAGCACCCCTTTAAAAAGGTGTTACAGGAAAAATGAACTTTTTCACTAAAAGTAGGAGATAACAGGGGGTCCAACCTCTGCACTCCCTGTTGATCTCTGTTTCTGTCCCTGGCTTCTGTACTGTACTCGTATCGGGCTCCGGCTTCTTTACTTTACTCTGCTCTTTCTGTACCCACAGCTCTATTCATAATACAGAAACCGGACACCGGAGCGCCGTGATGCGGGACCCGCCGCTGGAACCGGGGAGGTAAGTGGAGGTCTTTTATTTCAGCCACCTCCTCCCCGGTCCCCCCCAAAAAGTTCCCCCACACTGGAGCACCCCTTTAATGTTTATAGGGATTGTGTAGTCTTATATTGTCACTTATTGTCTAATAAAAAAAAATTATATCACAATAACAGTGACTGCTCACCCAATCCTTGTGGATAATTTCTCTCCTGCCATGTCTGTGTGGGGTGCCAAGATAATCTGCCGACCAACAGATAACAGTTTAGCATCCAGCACTTTCCAAATCATAAAATTGCTTTACATAGCATCAGTTAAGGCAAAGCATACAAAAAAAGTGTATGCTTTAAAATAACGGGCGTTGTTTTCAATCTTCAATGATTTCTATTGAAGTCTATGGAAACAACGGCCATTGGTTCACACAATGTGTAAAATAACGGCCGCTTTTTGCAGCAGCTGGTATATTAACGTTCGTGTCTTTAATTTGCTGTTAATAACAGCCCTTATTTGATGCTCAAAATAATGGCCGTGGTTTTGAGCATCAGAAACGGCCATTGAAAATCATTGTGTGACCTGCATGCTTTTATGTGCACTCAGCACTTTTTTGGATGCCTAAATATATCAGTTTTATTATTTGGACAGTGTTGGATACCATACTGTTAGAGGTTATTGTCTAATAATGTCACGCTCTGATATAGCTTTTAGTGATTTATTTCCTTACTGAAAACCACAGTAGACCTAATGTATCTTGTAATATTAATAAACAGAGCCCCTAAAGGTTTGTGTTATAAATCCATAGGCAATATCAATGCTACTGCTTGGTGTCTCCGATAGGCACAATACCTCACCTTCATAAAACACACATGCCATGAGTTCTCATGAATCCATACAGACTTAGTATAATGCACACCCAGGACCCAGTGACTTCCTATAATGCACGCCCAGCACCCAGTGACTTAGTATAATGCACACCCAGGACCCAGTGACTTCCTATAATGCACACTCAGCACCCAGTGACTTGGTATAATGCACACCCAGCACCCAGTGACTTCCTATAATGCACACTCAGCACCCAGTGACTTGGTATAATGCACACCCAGCACCCAGTGACTTCCTATAATGCACACCCAGCACCCAGTGACTTCCTGTAATGCACACCCAGCACCCAGAAACAGGAGCTGAGCGGGAGTTGCATCCTATGCTCGGAGGGCTTTACACATCTTTTTGGAACATTACACTGTGCAGTTGGACATGAATGTGTTTTGAGATTTTTTTATTCTTTCTGTTGAGAGATCAGAGACAAGAAGAAATCAAATAAACATTTAGAATCACTTCATGCAGACATTTCGAGTTACAAGCCAGACCAAAGGTCTATTCAGTCTGGTGGGTCCCTTTGGGGATCTGTAGTATATTACTATCTACTGGCACAAGAATAACAAATGTAGAGAGCACAGATGTTAGATTTCTGCCACAGTCAGTACTGTATACATAGTGTATAGTGCTTTATCTGCCTTAGAACATGCATTGTTTATTGCCCATTAGGTAGTTCCATCAATGTGGACCTTAGCTTGAATTGTGATAACTGCGATTGCTAACCTCTGGCCATTTTTCCGCTTCTGTGACCGTCTTAACCCTTTGCCCACTACACGACTAGAAAATAGAATAACTTGTGTTTGTACAGTTCAGTACAAAAACAGGGGAATATATGGTATATAAACAACAGTGCACACCAATATAAAGTTAAAATAGCCTTATTAAGGCTGGGTTCACACTGCATTTCTAGCATATGTTTAATGGACAAAAAAAAAATAGTATCAGCAACGTTTTTGTGTCCGTCAAAAAAACGGATCCGTTTTGATCCGTTTTTTTAAAATGGAAGTCAATGGAAAAACGGATCAAAACTGATGCACACAAATGTATCCGTTTTTGCAATCCGTTTTTCATCCTTTTTTTTCAAAAAACGGATAAAAAAAACGGATTGCAAAAACGCAGTGTGAACCCAGCCTAACCCAGCTAACAAAAAACTAGTAAAAACAATTAAAATAGTACACACGGTATCAGCCTCATATACAGGCTGTGCTACACTACTACTAGTCTTGCTATGTGCAGGACTTTACACAGGGGGACTATAGGACAGACAATCCAAGACATGTATCTCAAAGATCACTATATCATTTAAGGTCATGAATTTTTTTTTCTTCTTAAAAACATGACAAAAACAAATACCACCAGCCAAACAAGGTCCCCAAGTAGTAGTGGAGAGAAAACTCCACGCGTATCGCCACCGT